>NC_053145.1:33515112-34765112 GCF_016808335.1 Panicum virgatum | reverse complement strand
CTGGAATTAGTTTAAATGCCATTTATTCTTTGTTATTGCTAAGATGGCTTCAGAAGTCAACTGCAGAAGTAAAAAGAAAAAGAATCAAATGAAAGCAATCATATTATTGTCGTGTCACCTCTATCCTGACCAAGGAAAATCCTTGTGGTAAAAAAAGCTACCAAAAAATCTAAGTGTAAGAAAAAATGAAAGGGCTGATATGGAATTGTAGGGGCATCAAAAAGAAAGGTGTCTCCTCCTTCCTCAAAAACCTTATTCTTGAGCATAACTTTCACTTTATTGGTATCCAAAAAACAATGGCAGAATCCATTGATGATAATACACTGATGAAAATTGACCCTAATGGGCTGTATCTATGGAAATGGATCCCATCCAGGGGTAAATCGGGAGGTATCCTTAGTGGAATAAATACTGATTTGATGGATGTGGGGGGCTTCTGTGAAGGAAATTATATCCTGCAGCTTGACCTCTGGGATAAGCAACTTAAACAAAAATGGAATTTTCTGAATGTGTATGGGGCAGCCAGGAGATGAACAAAAATGAGTTCTTAGCTGAGCTAGCCAGATTCTGCAACAAAAACAAACTCACATTCCTGATTGGGGGTGACTTTAATATTATAAGATTTGCCACTGAGAAAAATAAGCCTTCTGGTGTCCACAAACATACTGACCTCTTTAATAGTATTATCTCGGCTAATGAACTTTTGGACATCCATATGGTAGGAGGCAAATACACCTGGTCCAATAATCAGGAGAACCCAACCTTGGAAAGATTGGATAGGATTTTGATTTCAAAACAATTGGAGATTTTGTTCCCCACAGTCCAAGTTCACAAACTCCCAAGAGAGATCTCTGATCACAACCCACTCATTCTTTCCATTCCAAAATCTGATCTTGAAAAGAAGGTGTCATTCAGATTTGAATTATCTTGGCTGAAGGATCCAAATTTCACTACATTGGTTGAGGAAATCTGGAATGCACCATGCCATGCTCCCACTGCTTTGGGGAGGATACAAGCCAAGCTGAAACGTGTGAAATAATATTTTAAAGGCTGGGGCTTCAACAGACTGGGGGAGCAGAAAAAGAAAAAATGATGGATGCAGGATGAACTGCAGGCTTTGGAACAAATAGAGGAGGTGGATCCCCTAAATACAGAACAAATGCTGAGGAAAACCTCTCTGATTTCTGAATTATTCAAGATCAATGAGGAAGATGAAATATACTGGAAACAGAGATCACATGACAAGCAATTACATGAAGGGGATAATAACACTGAGTACTTCCATAGAAATGTCATAATCTCGATGGAGGATGGTGATAAGACCATTGAGGGGGATGATGAGCTGTTGGCTCATGCAACCAATTATTACAAAAATCTCTTTGGCCCTGCCTTAGGAGACACCTTTCCTTTGGACCCTGACCTATGGGGGGAAGAAGAAAGAGTTAATTTGGAGGAGAATCTAGTGCTGACTCAACCATTTTCTAAGGAAGAGGTAAGGGCAGCCCTCTTCCAAATGGAAAGAAATAAAGCAGCTGGGCCTGATAAGATCCCAATTGAATTCTACCAGGCATGCTGGAATATTATTAAAGAGGATGTGATGGAATTGTTTGGAGACTTCCACAAAGGAGACCTAGCTGTATGCAGGCTGAATTATGGTGTCATCACCCTGATTCCAAAAGTGCAGGATGCTGCTAGGATTCTGCAATTTCGACCTATCTGCCTTCTAAACTGCTTGTATAAATGGATTACCAAAACTCTAACTCTGAGATTGGAGTCTCTAGCTGACAAACTGATCCTCAAGTCACAATCTGCCTTCCTAAAGGGGAGAAATATCATGAATGGGGTGTTGGCTCTACATGAAACTCTCCATGAAACCAAGAGAAAAGGCAAAACTGGAATAATACTCAAGCTTGATTTTGAAAAAGCATATGATAAAGTCAACAGGAACTTCCTGTTTGACTGCTTGAGACATTGGGGATTTAATGAGACTTGGTGTGGGTGGATTAAAAATGTTGTCACTGGGAGTACAGTTTGTGTTAAACTCAATAACTCTGAAAGTCCTTATTTTGTTAGCCATAAGGGGCTGAGGCAAGGGGATCCCCTTTCACCCATCCTATTCAATTTTGTGGCTGACTATTTGGCCCGGATGGTCAGGCAAGCTCAAAGAAATGGTCTGCTATGTGGTTTGGCTGACAACCTAATTAGTAATGGGGTAGCAATCTTACAATACGCTGATGATACTATTATCTGCCTCAAAGATGACCTTGATATGGCCAGAAATATGAAGCTCTTGCTGTACCTTTTTGAATCATTGTCAGGGTTAAAAATTAACTTTGACAAAAGTGAAATAATTATGATCAATGGTGATGAGAGTACACACACCCAGTATGCAGACCTCTTTAATTGCCAGCTGGGCATGTTCCCCATCAAGTACCTTGGGGTCCCTGTTGGGCCTAGCAGATTACATGTGAAAGATTGGGAGCCTCTGGTAGAAAAAAATGCAAAAAAACTCTCCACTTGGAAAGGAAGTTCCTTGTCCATGGCTTGAAGGGTGACTCTGATCAACTCAAGTTTATCTAGTACCTCCATCTACCACATGTCAATGTATCTACTGCCAAAAATAGTTGCTGACACACTAGATAAACAGAGGAGGACTTTCCTCTGGAGTGGCAATGCTTTGAAAAAGAAGTATCACTTGGTTAGGTGGGAGACCATATGCAAAAGCAAAAAGAAAGGTGGTTTGGGTATCAAGAATATTAGAAAGATGAATGTGAGCCTCCTCTGCAAATGGTGGTGGAAACTAGAGAATGAGGATGGACTATGGCTGAGCATTGCGAAGGCCAAATATATGAGTAACAACCAGCTGATTGGGTCAGTCAAGCATAGAGTCGATGACTCTCCTATCTGGTCTGACCTTCTTAAAATTCGACCTGTTTATTTGAAGGGTAGATCAACAAAAGTAAGAAATGGGAAATCTACTCTGTTCTGGGAAGAACCCTGGCTGAAAAGCAAACCATTTTGTGTCTTGTATCCTGTGCTGTACGATTTATGTACAGATAAGGGTATCTCGGTGCATCAATTTATCCTAAAACATGCTCAGCTGCATTTTTCAAGATGGTTACCAGTCACATTGTTTGGTCCCTGGGTTAGCCTGATCGATGAAGTTTACTCCTACCCCTTTGAGAATGAGGAAGACAAAATATCGTGGAAAATGCATAAGAGTGGGGGTTTTTCAACAAGATCTGTTTATGACCTGATGACCTCTGGGGACACTAGCCATCCATTCTCCCATATTTGGAAAGCTAGAATCCCCCACAGAATCAAAATCTTTATGTGGCTATATGAGAACAAAGCTATCCTAACCAAAGAAAACTTGTTCAGCAAAAATTGGCAGGGGGATCCCTCCTGCTACTTCTGTCCGAATGATGAAAACATGGATCACCTCTTCTTTACATGCCCTATTTCCAAGGTTATCTGGGGGATGATTGCCATCACCCTGGGGGCTAACAACATCCCTGAAAACTTGGATCAATATAAGATCTGGATTGAGCATTGGCTACCAGGTGGCCGACCAGTGTTAGAAGCTCAATTTTTACTCTCATTGAGCTGAGAGGATGACATTGG
Source organism: Panicum virgatum (assembly GCF_016808335.1). Classification (NCBI taxonomy): domain Eukaryota; kingdom Viridiplantae; phylum Streptophyta; class Magnoliopsida; order Poales; family Poaceae; genus Panicum; species Panicum virgatum. The sequence continues at coordinate 34,761,488 of NC_053145.1, read as the reverse complement.
AGAATGGGGCAATTTTCTGGGGTTTTTTCTCATGCACAAACACACAGCCATGCTCTCCACGGGAAAGGAGGTTACACATTTATACACAGCTGCAGGGCAGCTAAGGCATATACCAAGGACTAGTCTAAGATGCTATCCTAACTGCTAACTGAAAGCTGGTCCAAGATGCTGTCCTCTAGGGGCAGCAAAACCAGTCCAAGATGCTGTCCTCTAGGGGCAGCAAACACACACACTACGTGCTGCAGCTGTGAAAGATGCTGCAGCCCCACAAGGACAAGGTACAGAGACTTATCCCTTCATTCTCCCCCTAAGTCTTGTGCATCGTCTTGTGGAAGGGTTGGACCATCCCGGTCCTGGAGCAAAGCTCAAGGAACTTGATCCTCCCAAGGGGCTTGGTGAGCAGGTACGCAAGCTGGTCCTTGGTGTTGATGTAGCTCGCCTTGATGCTCCCGTCCTCCAAGCAGCCTCGGATGAAGTGGTACCTCACCCGGATGTGCTTGCTCCGTTCATGGAAAAATGGGGTTCTTCGCTAGGGCCAAAGCGGACTTGCTGTCCACCCTGAGCTCCACTGCTTCAGTGTCTCTGCCGAGAAGATCACCAAGCAGTCGAGCGAGACAGAGCGCCTGAGTCGAAGCGATGGAGGCCGCTATGTACTCAGCCTCGCAGCTGGACAGAGCCACCACCTGCTGCTTGACCAGCTGCTGCTTGACCGACTGCTGGTGTTGATGTCGCCGGCGTGGTCGCTGTCGCTGTACCCGACGAAGTGTGCCACCCCAGGGCACCTCGGGTAGTGGAGACCGTGGTCGAGAGTCCCCGCAACGTAGCGGATGATCCTCTTCATAGCCAGCTGGTGCTCCGTCGTCGGTCGCTGCATGAACCGACTAACGTAGCCGACGGAGAACGCCAAGTCCGGCCGTCACGGAGAACAACCATCCTCTTCACAGCCAGCTGGTGAGGTAGCGAAGGCTCCCCACAAGGCACCGGTACTGGGTAGCATCCACCTCCTCCGCCGTGCTGTCACGGCTCAGCTTCAGCCTTTCCTCCATCGGAGTGAGAGCTGGGTTGCAATCGGTGAGCCCAGCTAGCTCAACGACGCGCTTGGTGTAGGCAGTCTGTCAAAGCGTGATCCCGGAGTCGTCCTGGTGCACCTCGATCCCCAGGTAGAAGGAGAGAGGCCCCAGGTCGCTCATCTGGAAGGTGTCCTTCATCTCTTCCTTGAACGCCTCCACCTCCGTATCCTTGGTGTCGGTGATCACCAAGTCGTCGACGTAGACACCCACCAGCAGGGCATTTGCTCCATTGCCCCGCCGGTAGATGGCCGCCTCGTGCGGGCTTTGCTCGAAGCCCATCCCCTTGAGCGTGGAATCCAACTTTGCATTCCATGCCCGTGGTGCCTGCCGCAAGCCATAGAGGGCCTGGCGCAGGCGTAGCACCTTGCCCTCCTTGCCGAGAATCGTGAATCCCGGTGGCTGGTGCACAGACCTCCTCCTTCAAGTCGCCGTTAAGAAACGCCGACTTGACGTCCATGTGATGGACGCGCCAGCTCTCCTGGGCAGCCAGCGCAAGGAGGAGTCGCACGGACTCCATTCGTGCCACGGGAGCGAAGGCATCGTCGAAGTCGACTCCCTCCTGCTGCACGAAGCCTCGTGCCACCAGGCGAGCCTTGTGCTTGACGACGGTGCCGGCTTCATCCCTCTTCAGCTTGAACACCCACTTAAGGGTGATCGTGCGGTGACCACGAGGGAGATCAGCAAGCTCCCAAGTGCGGTTCTTCTCAACCGCGTCCATCTCCGACTGCATCGCGGCACGCCATGCCGCGTGTCCCTCGGCCTCTGCGAAAGACCGAGGCTCGCCGTCGTCGCACGCGAGATGCAACTGCGCCTCCAGGTCATGAGGCACCAGTCCCGACACCGGCTGATCGCCGAGAAGGTCCTCCATCATACGGTATCGCAACGGCTCGCCGTCGTGGTACGCATCGACGCGCTCCTCGTCGTGAGAGAGCGGAGTAGCGAACTCCACCGGGCTGTGCTTAGCACGAGCAGGTGTCGGAGTAGACGTGCCCGGAGGAGTGGCTGTCGGTACTGGAGTGTGTGGCGTCGCCGGCTGTGGTGGTGCAGGCGAGGAACTCGTCGCAGCCGGAGTCGCGGCTGGAGAGTGTGGTGCTGCCGGTGTAGCGGGAGCCAGAGTCGGTGGAGGCTCGGGGACTCGGGTAGGCACGCTCGGCGAAGAGGAGCTGCCTACTCCCCCAGCTCCCTCGAAGTGGACATACTCGACGGTGAAGTCGTCGTATGTTGGAGTCGAGCCGTCGTCCACCGCCTTGTCCCACGCCCATCCTCGCCCTTCGTCGAACACAATGTCGTGCGCCGTGCGCACACCCTTTGTCTCCGGGTCGAGGATGCGGTAGGCCTTCGAGCCCTCCGCGTAGCCGATGAACACTCCCGGAGTGCTCCTGTCGTCGAGCTTGCCGATGTGGCCAAGCTCCTTGGCGAACGCGAGGCAGCTGAAGAGCCTCAGGTGGGAGACTGCCGGCTTGCGCCCGTGCCAAGCCTCGTACGGCGTCATGTCGTTGAGCGCCTGGGTGGGCGAGCGGTTGAGGATGTAGACGGCCATCACCACCGCCTCTCCCCAGTACAAAGCCGGCACCCCCCTCTGCTTGAGGAGGGCCCGAGCCATCCCCACAATCGTCTGGTTGTGCCGCTCGATGACGCCGTTCTGCTGCGGGCTGTACGGTGCAGAGTAGTGGCACTGGATGCCCTCATCCGCGCAGTACGCCGCGAACTCGGCCGCCGTGAACTCGCCGCCGTTGTCGGTGCGCAGCACGCGCAACTTGCGGCTGCTCTCCGCCTCCGCAGCAGCCTGCGCACACCTGATGGCGTCCGCAGCCTCTCCCTTGCTGCCGAGGATCATCACCCACATGTAGCGGGAGATATCGTCGATGAGCAGCAGGAAGTAGCGCCGTCCTCCTGGTGTGACCGGTGTCACCGGGCCACACAAGTCCCCGTGTACGAGCTCGAGCCGCTCCCTGGCTCGGAAGCTCGCCTGCTGGGGGAAGGAGTGTCGCGTCTGCTTCATCAGCACGCAGACATCGCAGAGCTGCTCCATGTGGTCGAGGCTCAGGAGGCCACGCACCCTCTCCTTGGCGCTGAGCCGCTTCAGGGCCTCAAAGTGGAGGTGCCCAAAGCGCTCGTGCCACTGTCATGCCTCGTCGTCCCTGCGAGCTGCAAGACAAAGAGGCTGGGCCACCCCGACATCGAGGATGTAGAGGCGGTTCTTCCCTCGAACCACCCTGGCGAGGAGCTGGCGACGGTGGTCCCAGATGCAGAGGACCCCGCTGTCGATCACCACGCGTTAGCCGCTCTCATCGAGCTGCCGGGATGTAGTCGCGCCGGGATGTAGTAGACTTCGGTGAGCATCCGGTGCTCTCCGGACTTGCCGGTGAAGATCACGGAGCCCACGCCGTTGATCTCCACGGCGGAGGAGTTCCCGAACCTGACGGAGCCACCAACATCGACGTCTAGGTCAGAGAAGAACTCCCGCCGCCCGGTCATGTGGTGCGTGGCGCTGGAGTCGAGGTACCAGCCGTCGACCCTGTCATCGTCAGAGCCATTGCCGAGGAGGACTCGGGCGCGCGGCTCATCGAGGTGGAGTAGAGCGGTGGCAGGCGGTGCCGCCGGACGCGGCTCCATGTCCCCATGGAGTAGGAACAGAGCCGGCTCGTCATCCGGCTGGGCCTCCGCGACGTGGGCTCGGCCCCCACGGCTCCGCTGTGGGCAGTCCCTGGCCCAATGGCCGGGCCTGCCATAGTTGTGGCAGGCGTCGTCTCGTGCCACCTTGGGCCTATCGGCGGCGCCGTCCTGAGCATCTCCCCGGGCGCCACCCTCGGCGCGCCCTCGTACCCCGGCTTGGGCACCTCCGCGCCCCTTTCGCGGCTTGCCGCGCTTGCGGCCACCAGTCGAGGAAGAGGGCTCCCCCTATTCCTGTCACCGCGCTGAGCCTCCCACTGCTCCTGAGTGAGGTGGAGCTTCCCACCGATGGAGATGCCTCCCGAGGGAGGCTATGGCTCATCGCTGTCGATGACCTTGAGGCGACCTATCGCCTCCTCGATCGTCATGGTGGAGAGGTCCAGCAGAGACTCGATCGAGCGAGCGATCTGCCTGTACCTCTCGAGGACGCAGCGAAAGAGCTTCTCGACAGCTCTCTCCTTGTCGTAGGTCTCGTCGCCGAACTGCACCATCTTCTGCAGCAGAGTGTTGAGCCGGAGGGCGAAATCATCAACATCCTCACCTGGCTTGAAGGCCAGGTTCTCCCACTCCTTGCGAAGTGCATGCAGAGTGGTCTTGCGGGCGCGGTCGCTGCCGATGCGTGCCGCAGCGAAGGAGTCCCAGGCCTCCTTGGCAGTTTGCTTCTTGGAAAGCGTGAACTGCATCTCGGGCGGGGCTGCTGCGATGAGAGCATCCAGCGCCCGTCGATCCTCATCGTAGACAACATCACCGTACCAGACTGCCTCCCATATATGCCGCACCTGGAGCTTCACCTCCATGACTGCGGCCCACTCGACGTAGTTGGTCTTGGTGAGGGTGGGCCACCCACCACCGGGACCGACGTCCTTGACCACCGCCTGGAGGCCGTGGTAGCCGGGGGCGCCGCCGCGTGCTCCCCAGCCAGGAGCGCCACCGCCGCCCAGCGCGCCGCCTCTAGGGCTGCCGCCACCGGCCAGGGGCGCGGCTGCCAGCCTGCGCGCCGCCAGGGGCCCCGCACACGTGCCCATCCGCGCCGCCGCCACAGGGCGCGCCCGGCGTCCAGGCCGCCGCCGCCGTGGGGGTGGGCTGCTGCCCACCGCGCAGTCCGCTCCCGCGCCCTCTCCCTCGCCAACTCCTTAAGGTCCCTGTCGGCGATGGTGTCGCCGGCGATGGAGCCGCTGAGGCTGCCACGCAAGGTCTCAACCACGACCTCCGCCGCACGTGCCGCATCTTCCGCCGCCTCTGCTTCTACCTCCGCCCTGGCCGCCGCCAGCTCTGCTGCAGCCAGCCTGGCCGCCCTCGCCGCTGCTGCAGCGGCTTGTGCCGTCGCTCGCCTGCGCTCCTCTGCCACGGCAAGCTCGGCGTCTGGCTGACGCCGTGCGCTCGGGGCGACCGAGCGCTGAGACGGTACGTCGGACATGGCGCACCTCAAAGGGGCTGCTGCGTGGAGAAGACGCAGCCTCAGACGAGCTGCTGCTTGTCTGCTCGTGTGAGGAAGGAGGAGCAGAGGGTGCAGCAGGTGCTGCTGCGCTAGCTGCTGCTGCTGGTGGCTGAACTGCTGCTTGGGAGGGAGAAGAGCAGGAGATGTCTAACCTACAGAAAAGTACGGCTCTGATACCAGTTGTTAGAAGCTCAATTTTTACTCTCATTGAGCTAAGAGGATGACAGTGGAGAATGGGGCAATTTTTTGGGGTTTTTTCTCATGCACAAACACACAGCCATGCTCTCCACGGGAGAGGAGGTTACACATTTATACACAGTTGCAGGGCAGCTAAGGCATATGCCAAGGACTAGTCTAAGATGCTACCCTAACTGCTAACTGAAAGCTGGTCCAAGATGCTGTCCTCTAGGGGCAGCAAAACCAGTCCAAGATGCTGTCCTCTAGGGGCAGCAAACACATACACTACGTGCTGCAGCTGTGAAAGATGCTGCAGCCCCACTACGCAATCCTGTTGATATTTTGTTGTATGCTTGTGCTCTAATGACATATTGGGCAGGTCTGTATGGAGCCGATATGCAGGGCAGGATCGTGGAGGGTGTGATGGTCCTCATCGCATGTGCTCACAAGGTGTTGGCTCAACAGAATCGCCCATCCCCTGTTCTACTGCTGGAAGGCCCAGAGAAACCCCAGGAGTCCGAGGAAGAAGCTTCTGACAACGGAGCTTGAGATTTCCCTCCATGTGAAGGGGCTCGTTTCAGCTTCTGTTGACTGTGTTCTCGATGTTACTTGATACTATGTATCCCTAAAACTGTCTTAGAACTCCTAGGCGTTGGGTGATCGGTAGCAGGGGAGCTGTTAAGGGTCTGAAAGTCATTCTCTTGCATGCCCCCTCCTCCTCAAACTTGTATCGCCCCCCCCCCCCCCCCCGCTCTTTTCCTCTCCTCCCTACCCGTGTGAGATGATGTACTGACTTGAATTTCCGTTCGTGAATGGAAATGGGGCTATCCTCGTATCAAAAAAAAAATATTATTGTCGTGTTTAAAGCTCAATTTCCTTGTTTGTGAATATTTTCCATGCTATTGCCACTTTCCATTGCTTGTTCTTCATGCCATGCATGTTATCTATGAATAGAGTTTAGATCATTAGATATGAGAGGTCTAATTGCATCATCTTTTTTATAATAAGATGAACTCACACATATTTCAATCCTTTTTCACTGTATGACAAATAAATGGGACTGGCAGAGATACATGGGTGTCTGATGCTACTAGATTAGTTAGGAATTTTGATTTTATTTGTGTAATATTTATTTTTCTAAGGTGGACAGATGCGTAATGAAGAGCATATGGAAATATAATATTTTCTTTTTAGGTGAAGGAGTTACTGTCTTTCATCTTCAAGTAAAATATACCATGTGCAAAATGATCATTCATAAACCACGTGACCACTGTGCTGGTATTAGCAGATTTGTAGATTATTGCTTTGCTTATATTTTCTGATTAACATCTCAGATTGCAGCATATATTTTTCAAAAATGGTTGACGTTTTGCCAAAATGGATGCAACTGATGCAAAGAAAGTTTGCTATTGAGCCCTGGCAATAAAAAGTTAGATTTCAAAGTTACTGTCAAAATCAAAGATTCCATTGTTGGTTGCTGCAAAGAAAAATGAAATATTTTCTTTCATCATGATGTCTGCACTACTATGTATATCATATATGAGCTGCCATCTGATTCAACTACAAAAGCTAGGTTGTGTTGTGCTCAATACTGTCATGCTATGAACAAAGATGGAGCCTAGAGCTATGCCATGATTTTTATTCATATAGTGATATTTGCATTCTAAGCTATACTATGTTCCCTGACTTATAAGGTTTAAGGTTTGTATGGTCTTGTTCTTCTTTGATGTTTAATTTCCTCCTTTTCTTTTACATGACAGGGCATTCTTGAAGCAATGGCCTTCATGGTTATATGCCTTTCACTGGCTTCATTAGACTATGGAAGATATTGTAAGTTTCTATTTCTGCTTGATTCTCTTTCAGTACCTGGGTCAATAATTGATTAACATAATCATCTGCCTGGTTGCCTTGGCATTGAGAGCGATGGGGATGCTATTACAGTGAGAAGGTGCTCTCTAACTAAAACTCCCATTGCGTTTAATATATTATTTTATCTTTATTGTCTCACTTTGTTGGTTTCTTGATGAATTACAGTTTACATGGAAATAATGCTGTATGTTCTCTGCTTATTACTGGTTGCTGTAGCCTCTAGCCTGGAATTATATTTTGGAGTACACATCCATACATCTATATGCTATTAGTATTTATATATCTACATTAGTAAATTGCAGATGAAAAATGCTTAGCTCCTAAAAGTTTTCAGTATTTGTCAAATTAATGCATTGCTTGAAATTAGAATATGTTCCTCCTGTCTATTGTAATTAAGACACTCAAGCAAAGTGCTACAACCTTCTGTTCCATGAAGACACCATAATTTCTGTTCACTAGGAACTAACTATTTCTTTCTATTGTCGTGATAAGTCATTCACTCTTTAGTTTCCTAGTTATTCTTCAGTTTCCCAGTCTCCCAAGCATGAAAACAAATGGGTGGATAACCTTTTTTATAAAATAGTATATCTTAGAGCTAGGAAAATAAACCATTGCCTAACAGATTCTTTCTTGATCAGTATGTGCTTAGAATTTCATATTATTGTAGACATCTTAGTAACTGTTTTTTTGTTCAGTATAGCTATCTGAATTCTCAATTTTGATTTGGTTCCCGCTTTTCTGTAATTGTATCAAGTGCCTTTACCCAAAGAACATAAAAAAGTCCTACCATTTCCGTTCTCATGTGCTTGGATAACTTGGAGGCAGTGTGTCGGTGCAAATGTGTGAGTTTCTTGCTTAATTCGGGAGCCGGTATCTTTTAAGAATCACCCTAAACTAGCTTGTAATATTGAGCAACTTGATGAAAGATATAAAATATGCTCTTAAGTAGGAATCTAACTGGAGAGTTTCTTGCTTATAAGTGCTCTGCTGGTGAACCAGAAACAATATACATAGTTAGTGATGCCATTTGTGAAATGCAATTAGGTAAAGCTCAGTTCAAACTTTACCTAATTTTGTTAGGTACCATTTGACTAATTGAAACTGAAGCCATATTATTTAGTTTTGTGAGGCCTCCAATCGCATATAGCTAAGGCTTGAATTGATATAACTTTAGTTCAATGTAATCATAGAGCTGGGTATATGATTTTTAAATATACCACTGGTTTGTATGCGTGTTTTAAAAATTTACACATGGTGAAACTTGGAGGTAACTCACGTTTCAGCTTTCCTGGAGGGGAGTCCCGTCCTAACATAATCGACCAAGGAGTACTATTTGATATGAGAACAAGAATAGAAATTGAGATGTGCTTGCCTAAAAATGTCACCATGAATCAGTGACCAGAGCTATGTTCTAGGTTTGTTTCTAATCCCTTACTCCATGTTGGATGTGTATAGAGAAATTTTTGATCTATTTATTCTCTCTTTAACAGATGCAAATCAATTGTGTAGGCCTATTTTTCTTGTCATGTAGGTCAGGGACAACCCGGTTGGCTCACACGCTCTATCTCCATATCAAAATTTGCCTATCTCACAAAGACCAGCAAACTGAACAAGTGCTAGAATTTGAGGAAGCAAAGAAGCAACAAAATAGCTTTATAATTCAAATTGTAAACTAAAGCTCTATTCGAATTGTATGCAAAGAAGTGAACAGAGGAAAAGCATGTGTACTCTGCGGCTCCGATTGCTAGCTCGATGAGTTTATCTGAAGATATTGGGGAAGATGTGCAGGCAATGGGATTGATAGGGAGCTTCGAGCACCAATATGTTGTATCCTTGGGCACGTGGATGCTGGAAAGACAAAGCTGCTTGATTGCATCTGGTGAAGCAATGTTCAGGGTGGAGAGGCTGGGGGAATCACTCAGCAGATTGGTGCCACCTACTTACCAGTTAAGAATATCAGGGAGAGATCCTCCCTGAAAGCTCAGGTCACCATCAAAGTTCCCGGTTTGCTTGTAATTAACACCCCTGGCCACCAGTCATTCAGTAACATGCGCTTGAGGGGATCAAGTTTGTGTGACATTGTTGTAGTGGTTGTTGATATTACGCGTGGGCTTGAAAAGCAGATGATTGAGTCCCTTGATCTTTTGAAACACCGCAATGTGAGGTTTATTGTTGCCTTGAACAAGGTTGCGGTATGTGTTTTTTAAATTATATTACAGTACAATTACAATTTATTTTATTTTAATCATCACGAATTGTGAATTAAGTATTTCATTATTATTCAGTATGTAATATAGAATATACAATTTTATTTTATTCATTATTCAGTATTTCATTATCACGAACTTATTGTTTTATGTCAATTAATCATCACAAATGTACAATTGATATGTTGTTATTGCAGGCGGTTTGTAATTACCGACGTAGCCCTAGGCATCGTGTCAAACATGGTACCGTGGAATGATCAAAAAATTTTGATGACTGGCCGCATAGTGGAGTTTCATTTTCGGAATGTGAAGTGGTACTTTTATTTTGCTGCTTATATTAACAAATATTACTCCCTCCATCCCAAAATAATTGCAACTATAGAGTTCAAAATTTATCCCAAAAAAATGCTAATTTTGAGCTACCTACCACAAAAGACAAGGCAATTTCCGAAACATTCTCACAAAAGACAAGTAACACCTCATTCACTCATCACAAAAGACAAGTGGTATTTTTGTAATTTTACACGTAGCGTTGGTTTGCGTGCTCGGTCCTAGAAATGCATTTATTTTGGGATGGAGGGAGTACATAACACATTACCCTGTGTCATTGTACTGATATCTAGATTTTATAGGTTATGGTTCCTTTCCATTCTTGCAGAAGGTTCGGAATCATATCATTGCACATGAAGGACAAATTTATAGCCATTATTGACCCAACTCCACTCCTTGAATGAGCTGCCAGAACTGGCCCATACTATAACTATCTTCCTATAATTCAGAAAATTGCAAAAGCATTTGGTCGTGGTATGGAAATGGTAAACCCTGCTTGGAATGAGGATGTATATGATTAGCCTCAAATATACCCAGGAGTTGTACCAAAAACATTTGACTGGTAACTTTAGATGTGAATATATGGATTTTGTATACATTATTATAAGTTAAAGGCATATAATGGGGTGATGGACTTTTAGTAACACTCTTCATCAAAGTTAAATGCTCTTGCTATGATGATGCTATGCCATTAGCCATCTAACTAACATTATTTTTGTTGTGGTGATGCCTTGTATACCAGGATGCGAGAGTTCTAAGTGGTTGGTTATAGATCTACTGAAGTGGTTATGGAACATGGGCAAAGATAACGTTCCTGAAGATATAGCTGGAGCTTTAAAGACCATATGTAACACCTGCGTGGAGAAATATATCTAGATAAATTAATCGCATACCATGGCTGATCTGAGCAAGAAATATGGATGGATCTTGCTATATTTTTTAAGTCTTGCATGCTGGTGTTGGTCATATCTTGAATTCCCATATCAATCAATAATCAACAATAATGGATTGATGCATTATTATTGTTATCAATTATTAATTTTATTTTGTTGAATTTTTGTGATTTATATATTCTTGATTTGCCTACTTGGCGGAACTCTTACACCATGGAGTATATTATGTAGCTCCGTAGAGTTGACATAGAATAGTTTTAAACATGGGATTGGAAACGTGCAAAACCACTAAATAAACACGTGCCCAGCATAACCATTAGTGAGAATGAAAAAGGTGAATGCCTTGAGAGGGTGAGTGGAGGATCCTTTTATAGCTTGAAAGGTCGGTTCCCGCCATTCTTAAATATGGAAACTTGCTCAACCGCCTTTGGATGGATAAGAGCGAATCCTTCTCGCCCTGATGAAAGTCGAGGATCTCTTTTCGTAGTGAAGCAATGCGAGAAATGGGGAAGAACACAAGACAGAACCTATGCCGAAGTTCTTCCCATTCTCTGTTTACCTTTCCAACGTAATGGGCATACCATTGGCTCGCCCTCTCATTGAGAGAGAAGGGAAACAACTTCCACCGAAGTGTTTCTTGTGCCAGGCCTGCGATTGACAGACACGAGCACAACTGCTAGAACTCTCGTAGGTGGTGGTAGGGATTTTTGTTACCATATCGCAAGAAGGTTTGTTCTCGAACCATGGCTATAAAGCCAGGGCGGAGCTCGAAGCTGGAAGCTGTGATTGGCTTCGACGATTGTGGTGGCTCTACGAACTCGCCCTTGGGAGCAAAAAGGTTTTGGATAGTCATGTGCTCCATGGTGATAAAAAGGGTAAAAGAAAAGAGAAGATAAAAGAAAGGATACACGGGCCAACTAGGTTCAAAGATAACTACAGCAATAGTTCCCCGGCAATGGCGCCAGAAATGCTTGTTGGTATTTCTAAACGATCACAGATAAGGTCCACTAGGGCACGAAAAATACCATTGTAGCACTTCAACCAGAGAGTATTCAGAGTATCGTAATTTCACAGAGAATGGAGGTGTAACGATCTTCTAGCTAGTGTAACCCAGGAGAACAAGAAGTAGGAGAGCTTCGGGTAGTCGGAAGGTGTGTACGAGGATAACCTTTCATGGGTAGCGGGGGTGAAGGTAGAGATAAAGAAAAGCAAAAACGATACAAAGACGAAGTGGGTAGCGGGGGTCAAGGTAGAGGTAAGGAAAAGCAAAGGATAAGATCTTTTTTAAAAGATAAGGATACGAGGACCAACTAGGTTCGAAGTTAGAACAACAACCATTCCCCAGCAACGGCGCCAAAAAGCTTGTTGGGTATTTTAATGACTGCAAATAAATCCGTAAGCGCATAGATACCATCGTAGATTTCACCCGTGAGTATTCAAGGGTATCATTTCCACAGGGAACATGTGTGCACTAACTCCTAACTTAGTCAGTCCAAGGATACACCAAGATTAAGTGGCAAGACTGTAGAGGATTCCTGCGGTAGCATTAAAGATGAGTTAAATGTCGATCTCTCGGGCAGAATACTCGCTTCGGGCACCGACTTACCCCTGAAATGGTCAGGAGACTCCGGCCAATGGCTCTATGCTATACCCGAACGTGGAGGATTACGAAGGACCGGCAGGGCTATCACCACCTGCAGCCTACCTCACAGACCGTGGGATATAATGCAAACGAAGGTAACCATTAGCCTAGACACCACGTCTACGCTACTAGTTACTACTGCAGTCTAATTACTTCTGAATTCCCGTAGCAAACTACAACACTCCATATAAATACAGAGCGACGAATCCGTGAGTAAGAGAACTGATCTCACTCAAGCAAAAGTACTATACAATAAATGAATCATAAATACTAACTTACTACCATAAAAAAATACTAACTTACTCATACATGACGAAGCCAGCATCCATAGAGGTACAAGCCTGTAGAAAACCGCCGACAGGCCCGGCGCTTCCCTGAACTACTTCTCACCCTCCTCCTACTCTAAGCACTAGTCTAAGCAGGGCCTCGCCTAAGCGTTGGAGCACTACATCTTCAAGTGGTGTTGGATGACTTGGTGGTGTCAAATGAGAGAGGGAGGGCCTCCTTTTATAGTGGAGAAGGTCGGTTCCCGCCGTTTCAAATAAGGAAGCACCTGAGCACCGCCATGAGAAAGAGTAGGGGGCACTCTACGTCAAAGATGGGCCTGATTGGGCTCAGTGGGGGTTCGGCCGAACCACTTTTGTTACCGCTTGGGTCCATCTTTGGTCGGCATACTCCTTGTGAGCTCCTTATGGGGATCGCAGGGTGCATCTTGCGTGGTGATAAAGACACGCCTACGCTGTCCAAGATTTTGCCCAATCTTTCACGGTACAAATCTCCCCAAAATATTTCTTTACCAAATACTGCACACAGAAATTAATTAACTAGTCCCATGAGCTAGACGATAGTCGTTACCAACAGTAGCCAACCAAAGCAAAGTTTAATCCTCCAACAGATAATACACGCAATAGTTTATTCAGCTATCCAGTCACAGTGCAGCAGCTACTATAATAGATGAGTCTCACGGGAATAAATAAATAAACTCAGGACCAAATAGAAGATAGCTGTATAATCCAACGCCAAAACTAGTCTGTTTGATCAACCATCAGCAGGGTCTAGCAGTATAATGGACAAAGATAAATCCACTCCGATTGATTAACCATCCACCAATAGTAGCAAGATAGATAAAAGGTTCGACTTACAAGACTGCAATCCAAACCCTAGATAATTTCTCCCACCCGTAGCGAACCACGATCAGAAGAGGAGGAACTCTTGAGAATTCCAAGCGACGCACTCGAGCCGAAGAAATTCGATCACGCACTCCACGCAAATCCACAAGGATCCGGAAACACCCGCTAGGGTTTCTCGAGCGGTGGCTCGACGAGGGAATAACTCCACAGTAAACTCCAATCTAATCTCCCTCAAGGAGCCAGCACCACCTATTACTCTGTGCGCACAGGCACAAACTCAACATGCAAAGGTTGGGCCCGCTAAACAGGCTTAACCTGAAAGACCAGGTCTGACTCGCACACAAGGAAAACAAAACAGACTACAATGTAATGATCACTACTACAGAAAGGGTTTATAGGGGCGGGCGAAATGGCATTTCTAGGGGCGGACGGCACAACCGCCCCTGCTTTTCGCAGCTAAAAATGACGATTTGTAGGGGCGGGCACGTGAGCTGCCCCTGAAAATGGTTTTGCAGGGGCGGGTGGGGGGTCGCCTGCCCCTGAAAATTGTTTTGTAGGGGGCGGGTGATCCCCAGACCCGCCCGTGTAAATACTTTTCTAGGGGCGGGTTGGGGTCTCACCCGCCCCTACAAAAAGATTTTCAGGGGCCGTGAGCCCCAGACCCGCCCCTAGAAATAGTTTTCCCGCCCGCCTAAAATTTTTGAATTCGCGTTTTTTTACGGGATTTGAATTCGCAATTTTGATCTATATGTCTATTATACGTCACGTCCACACTATTATACGTCTATTAATGATAACATCCTAACTTCAAGCTCGTTCGCGATCGAGACATCGAATATGTTACACATAAGATACTCATATAAAATTCATAATAGATGAAAAACAAATATCAATATAGTACATCATCACAATTAAGCTCTTATGCATGTTTTTCCATCATTCCCCTAGGGCGCTTAACCGTGTCCGAATTCAGCTCTGAAGTTTCGTCAAAATTTTTGTCTTCCATGTTGACCACTTCGTGCAGAATGAAACGGCACAAATCATCGACTATATTTAGAAGTTGTCTCTCGTGGAGCATGCCTCCGTGTCTCACCGGGTCAAGCTGCAATTATTGAATACATAATAACATTTAGCAATTTGTAGGTACATTAATAAAAAATGCGCAAACATCTATCCGTAATAAAGAGTAGGCCCTTACGCGCTCGGGATCAGTAGTGTATCTCCCTTTTAGCCTCATATTCTCGCACATGTAGTACCCACAGTACACGGAACCTGGCGGTTGCTTGTGGCTCGGAAATTTTGTGCGAAAAGTCATTTGATTTCTGTCGAGGGATAAGGAAGTCCTTTTTTTGCGTTGAACTTGTATGCCCTTCCTTTTCCTTTTGGTAAGATCACAGAACTCGAGGTAGCACTGATCTACTCTGAGAAGCCGACATTGTTGGCTGAATTGATGGCTCTCGTGTCACTGGAGCCGTTGTTGATGGTGGTGCCTGAGTTGACGGCTCTCGTGTCACTAGAGCCGTTGGTGATGGCGGAGCCTGAGGTGATGGCTCTCGTTGCTCTGGAGCCGTAGGTGATGGCGGAGCCGCATTTGACGGTTCTCGTTGCTCTGGACCCGCAGGTGTCGGCTCTCATTCCTCTGCAGCCGGAGGTGATGGCGGAGCCGCATTTGATGGCTCTCGTTGCTTTGGAGCCACAGGTGTCGGCTCTCGTTCCTCTGGAGCCGCAGGTGATGGGGGGGCCTCTTGGCATTTGTTAACGCAAACAGATAAATCCGCAAGCTCAAGGATGTCGTTGTAGCTTTAACCCAAGAGTATTCCAGGATATCGTATTTATCCTCAGGGAAGCAATGGTTAAAGAAGTTGATAAATAGCCATCACGTAACTGCTAGCTAGTATACCGACTAGACTAATATGGGGTATGAGATGGAATAGGAGTTTTGGATAGGTGACACACACAGGACAACTCCATGATAAGATAGCAGAGTAGACAAGCCAAGCTAGGAGGTCAATGAGGGAGGTCAAGGTTCCTATTTACTTCTCCATCACTGTGGTTCTACTATAATTCACACCAAAGGGGTTAGAGGAAGCAAAGGTCAAACACAACGATTACACCTTGGCACATCGGGGCGACGGTACCTTTCCAATCCTCGAAAAGACCAGGAAGGGGTGATCGGGGTCTGGCCGCCAATAGCCCTACGAAAACACCAACCCGGACGTGGTGGAATATAAAGGCCTGGTCGGAGCTGTCACCTCCGGGGCTACCACAACTATCCGTGGGGTTGGGCGCAACCTCAGGTAACTGATAGTATAGACACCACGTCTACACTATCGATTACTACTCTAGCCACATATGACAACCAGAGCATTCGGTCGAATGGAGATCCCATGCCAAAATATAAATACTACACTTAACCATGCTTAACTAACGCACTAAGAATGAAATAGATAACCATGAAGATATTTCAGTAAATAGAGAAGAATAAGATAAAGCACTTGAGTCTTACAAAGGGGCCGAGATGCCAGACCTCCGAGGACTCTTTCGAAACCTTGCACTACTCTCCCTAACTCCCAACTCCAACTAGTACTCCTCTACTACATCTTGGAATGGTGGTGTTGCTCCTTGGTGGTGTGTGTTGTGAGGGGTGAGGGAGGCCCCCTTTTATAGCCCAAGAAGGTTGGTTCCCGCGAGAATTAAATATGGAAACACTGGGCACTGCCTTCAGGAGGATAAGGACGATCTTCCCGCCAAAGATGAGGCCGAATGGCGCCGACATGGGGCCGGCCGACCCTATGGTTCGGCCGGCCCATGAGTGCCGCCTCTCGCGCCACCTTTCGTCCTGGACACTGCCTGGTGGGCCCCCATATTGTGTATGTCGGTGCCGGGGCTTTGTACGTCAGTTTTCTCTATCAAATGGGCCTCTTTTGGATGTGTAATGCAGACAGTGATGTTCTGTGTATTTCTGTTGCGTCTTCTGCGTGCTTTCTTGTTATTCCCGACTTGTGTCCCTGCAATCAACAATTCACCAAAACTCGTGGAATTCGTTAGTAATAACTCCTACCACTACTGTTGATGTTCATTCTTCATGTCTTTATGCAGGAATTGACGGCATATATTTTGCACTTAAGGACCGTCAACAAGTTCCCCCACACTTAATCTTTGCTCGTCCTCGAGCAAAGTCATATGTAACCATGAAGCATGATTTTAAAAGATGTGATGCTAGCATAAAAGTTATTCCATGTCATTCCTCGTACCTATGGATTTTTTTAGTGTCTACCATGTCGCCTTGAGCGGTTGAGAAGTGGAACGGCTTAGACACCCAGGCATTACTACCCAACTATGAAGCATACTTGGAATTTTTATAATTTTTGCAAATGAAAACATAGCTCGAACTTCTCCTCAAATGGTACTCTCAAACCGCTCAATGGTGTTCAGCCTCACCAAGGCTTCGAAAATTTGCCTTTCTTTTCCATCCTACTCCTAAGACTTCTTTTTGGTGGAGCTGTCGGTATGGAGGGTATAAAAGCAAACTTGCTTCTCATATTTTGCTAACTCAAAAACCGGATTCAAAGGATAAACAAGTCATAAACCTTGATCAAGATGTGCAAGTGTGTGAAAATATATTTTTGGTGGATGGTGGATGAACTCCTTTGTAGAATCATCTCCCTCTTGTTTCTTTTTCTTTTTCTTTGGATAGGGTCTATCTTTTTTCTCTTTTTCTCTCCTTTTTTTGACATGCCTTGTGGGCATGTGGCATACCTTCTTTGGGTATGCATTTTTTTTTATTTTGAACATGCCGAAGCATGTGGCATACCTTCTTTGGGTATGCATCTTTTATTCCTTTTTGCATAGCCCCATATCCTTCGTCTGACTTTATGTGAGAGATGTCATACAGTGACATGGAGTTTTTATTCGGTGGATGTATGAGTGGATATATTGCTAACTTCCCGTGTAGAAGTGTAGCATGTGGTAGTGGATGTGTACGTGATCTTGATTATGGGAGTATGAAATGAATCTCACTAAGAGTCAACAATTTGACAAAGCTCAAAGAGTAAACAAGTTGCATATGTGGAAAGTTTATATCATAACTCATATTTGACCTTGGTAGGAATTTTCACCAATGAGGAGAGGTAAGGCTACTGCCTACCAAGACTCTCGGTTTCTCCACGCCGCACCTTGCCCTCTTTGGCACGCTGCCGGCTTATACACACCTTCGAGTCTTCGGTTGCAAATGTTATCCGAACTTGTCCGCCACAGCCTCCCACAAACTCGGTCCCGGTCCGCCATGTCCCATGTGTGTCTTCCTTGGCTATTCCGCTCACCACAAAGGATACCGCTGCCTTGACCTTTCTTCCAACAGGATAATCATCTCAAGGCATGTCATCTTCGATGAGACTGCCTTTCCTTTCGTTGAGCGTGACGGCCCTTCCACTAGTGCGACCTTTGAGTTTCTAGATGACTCTGATGTTGTGCTCGCTCCAATTTGACCGCCGCACAAGTTTTTGCCTGCAGGAACGACTTCCGGCGCCACCGCCGCTGCTGGGGCCTCAGGCACCTCCCATGGCGTGCCCAGCACCTCTGAGCCGAACGAGCTCCCTGCTCCGGTGCTGCACCCTCCTACGCCACGCGCGGCCACGACGCCAGTGCCACGCGCGGCCTCCATGCCTTCGTCGTCCGCGCCACGCGCGGCCACATCCTCCCCTGCGTCGCCCTCGCCTGCGCCACGTGTGGCCACGACGTTCTCTCCCGAGCGCTACATCCCGCCCGCGCTCTGTGCGGCCTGGAGCCCTGCGTCACCCACGCCTGCGCCATGCGCAGCCACGACGCCCGCGCCACGCGCGGCCTCGGCGTCCTCCCCCAAGCGCTACGTCCCGCCCGCGCTCCGTGCAGTCTGGAGCCCCCCGTCGCCCAGCCCTTGCGGCCCGCCGCCCGGGTTCCCGCCCCTGGACGCGCCCGCTCGGTCCCCCGTCGCCCAGTGGGCGCCTCCGGAGCGCGTCTTCACACACGTCTACGCGCGCTGGGTTCCACCAGCGCCAACACATGCGCCGGCACTTGCGCCACCTCCTGCGCCTGCGCCGGCACCTACACCACCACCTGCGCTGGCTCCTGCATCACCAGCGCCTACGTCGCCCCCTGCACCGCTGCCCAAGGGTGCTGTTGCCGTGCCACCAGTAACCAATCAGCACTCCAGTGCCGAAGACCTTCCGTGGGGCTCTCGCCGACCCTAGCTGGTGTGCCGCCATGGAAGATGAACATGATGCTCTCCTGAAGAATCACACTTGGGATCTGGTGCCACGTCCCCCTCGGGCCAACGTGGTGACATGGAAGTGGATCTTCAAACACAAGTTCAACGCTGATGGCACTCTGGAGTGGTACAAGGCTCGCTGGGTCCTTCGTGGATTCACACAACGACCTGGCGTCGACTTCGCTGAGACATTCAACCCGGTGGTCAAGCATGCTACAGTTCGCACCGTGCTGTCCCTGGCGCTCTCCCGGCACTGGCCTGTGCACCAGCTCGATGTGAAGAAAGCGTTCCTTCATGGCACCTTGACAGAGACAGTATACATCATGCAGCCTTCTGGATTTGAGGATCCAGCTCATCCGGATTATGTCTGTCAGCTCAACAAGTCCTTGTATGGGCTCAAGCAGGCTCCTCGCGCATGGTACAGCCGCTTCGCTACATATCTGCTCTCTCTCAGGTTTGTTGAAGCCAAGTCAGACACCTCGCTCTTCATCTATCGACGCGGATCGGACACTGCCTATCTGCTTCTTTATGTTGATGACATCGTCCTCACAGCTTCCTCCACCGGTCTTCGCCAGCGGATCACCTCAGCACTGCAACAGGAATTCGCTATGAAGGATCTCGGTGAGCTGCATCACTTCCTTGGTATGCATGTCCAGCGTCGTGGTGATGGTCTTCTTCTCTCTCAGGAGCAGTACATGTTGGAGATTCTTGACCGTGCAGGCATGGCAGAGTGCAAGCCGTGCTCCACCTCGGTGGACACTAATCCTAAGGTGTCCACTGATGCTGGCGTCCCTGTGGCTAATGCGTCCGACTTCTGCAGTCTTGCTGGTGCATTACAGTACCTCACATTCACTAGACCCGACATTGCATATGTTGTCCAACAGGTCTGCCTTCACATGCATGATCCACGGGAGCCTCATCTGGCTGCTCTCAAGCGCATTCCTCGCTATGTCCGAGGGACTCTACAGTTTGGTCTTCTGCTGCGACCATCTTCATGCACCGATCTTGTGGTGTACACTGATGCTGATTGGGCGGGTTGTCCAGATACACGCAAGTCCACCTCGGGCTATGCAGTGTTCCTTGGCGACAACCTCATCTCATGGTCTTCCAAGCGTCAGACTACCGTCTCAAGGTCCAGTGCTGAAGCCGAGTATCGCGTTGTGGCCAATGGAGTTGTTGAGGCCACATGGCTGTGCCAGCTCCTTTAGGAGCTTCACGCCCCTCTTCGTCGTGCCACACTGGTATATTGTGACAACATCAGTGCCGTCTACATATCCTCCAACCCGGTTCAACATCAGCGCACAAAGCACATTGAGATTGATCTTCACTTCGTCCGGGAGCGTGTTGCTATTGGTGATCTTCGAGTCCTGCATGTGCCGACTTCATCTCAGTATGCGGACATCTTCACCAAAGGCCTTCCATCTTCGCTTTTCATGGAGTTCAGGTCCAGTCTGAACGTGCGCCGTGGCTGACGACCAGACTGCGGGGGCGTGTTAGAATGGGCTATTAGGCCGGCCATATGGGCTATTGGCGCCCACGCCTAGAGGCTGGGTTGCCTTAGGGTTTTCAGGTGATTGGTTATAGATTAGGCAAGGATCTCCGTTGATTGGGTGTATTCTATAAACCCTAGACGATTCTTGTCTATATATTGTACACCCTTTGTACCTCTATAATCAATCTGCCATTTTCCCAAATCTCATTCTCTTTCAAATGGTGTTCATCAGTCTTCGGCATATTCCTTAGTCATTCCTATTGTCAAAACAAATACATTCCTATTCACTAACAACACAACAGTAAGGCATTATGGAAGTCACGCAGGGGGTGAGGCGGATGAAGACCTGCCAATCTTCAGCAAATGGTAAAATATTCCTGAATAAAAGAAACCAACTACATGAAAATGATGGAAAAACATACATGATAGATGCTGCACATAATATCTCTTCACCTTTCTCCAAGACCACAGTGTAGATGCCCTGATAATTTAACCGTGGATACTTAGATCTGGTTAGAGAAAAGAGTTATCTATATTAGTGGATCAATTCTGATGCAGGTGGATAACATATAATTGTTTCAGCTAGGTCAGTTGCATCTGTTCTAAAAAAGCTTTCTAATCTGAAATTTTACTGAAATAAGAAGGCTAAACTATAGCCAATCCATTTCGAGAAAACCAATTAAAACTGCTAAGGAAAAAAAAACATTTCCTGAATTCAAGAATTGAATTTCTATAAAGATCAGTTAGAATTGAATTTCTATCCAGATCAGTTAGAATTGAGTAATTTCATTTCCTGTTTTCATGAATTTAATTTATATCTAGATCAGTTATAACTTAGTAATATCAAAACAAGAATCCGAAGGAACTTACCAAGACTTAACCAAGTAGTTTAGGGCGGCCAAAATAGATAGCTGGAGATTGGGGAATATATTTTTGGAGATGAGGTGCAGGAGGCATGCCGATGGTAGAGTTAGGTGCAAAGAACATGAGCCATGGAACTCAAAAAATCCCATTTATCCTCTATCCATTTCTCCCATCGCTTGGCACAGATCCGTCAATGGGAGAAACCATCAGCTCCAAACGAGGCAGGGACGGAGATAAAAAAAACATAAAATTACTATGGCCGCAGGCTCCCAACAAGGCGGTCGCCCTCGAGAACCGAGAGTGGAAGCGGGGGGTGGACACGAGCAGCGTGGGACCAGAGCAGGAGGCTGGGCGGAGGCAGCAGGGCAGCGCTGGTCGATCCGCGGCGCTGGGCGGTTCGTACGGCAGGGCGGGGCGTGCGGCAGGGCGAGGGACAGTGGCACATAACAGATGTTGGACAAGCTGATAGATTAGCACGGAGTGGTCTCACTTAGGGCTGGAAAAAAAAGCTCGCGGCACGCGAGCCGGCTCGGGCTCGGAGCGGCTCGCGAGCCTGGAACGAGCCGAGCCGAGCCTCTTTTCTCGGCTCGCTAAAATACCGAGCCGAGCCGAGCCAGCTCGCTCTGGCTCGCGAGCCGGCTCGCGAGCTGAGCCACCTATGGACCACTTGTCAATTGTCATATAATTTAAAATGTTTTCTCTTCATTTTACTTTGTTGTGGCTATAGTACTGTTAAAATCTTTATGTGGTTGCACTCTTGTATGTGATCTGTGAATCTGTGAACTGTGATGCAAATATGCAATAACTAGCTATGGCTCGCGAGCCGGCTCGACCCAGCTCGCGAGCCGATAACGAGCCGAGCCGAGCCTCTTTCAACGGCTCGTGAAATTACCGAGCCGAGCCAGGCTCGACTCGCTGGATGACCGAGCCGCGGCGAGCCGAGCTCGGCTCGTTTCCAGCCCTAGTCTCACTCATCCTCCAAAGTGTCCACTTTGTGATGAGGTGGGAGAAACAATCGATCACTTGATGGTTTTTTTGTGTTTTCACAAGGCAGATCTGATACACTATTCTGCAGTCCTTTGGGTTACAAATCCTTGCTCCACAGATGGAGGATAGTATCTTTGTGGACTGGTGGGTTGCTGTGAATAACAGGGTGGCTGGTCAACAAGAAAAAAGAGGCTTAATTCCATCATTATTTTGGGAGCTTGGTCAATCTGGAAGCATCGTAATCATTGTGTTTTTGACGGTGGTACTCCTAGCTTAGCCAGAGTTGTCGCAGGGGCTCGAGGAGTTACTCATCTCCTCGTCCTAGCTCCTTACTCCTAATTGGTCAAGTGTCTGGTCCTGCTTTGTTTCCTTAGAAAGACAAACAGTTTTTAGTGTTTTTTCAGGACGTACTACAGGACCTCTAACCTTGTAACTGTTTTGTATTCGGGGCTCTTCCCCCCTTTTTCTTCTTCTTAATATATTGATACGCAGTTCTCCTGCGCATTCGAGAAAAAAAAAGAGAGGGTCGGGAGGGAGGGCGCCGCGGCTAGGCTCGCCGGAGGGAGGGTCGGGAGGGCCACGCGGCGAGGCTCGAGGAGGTGCTGGATCAGCCATTTGGGGGAAATCAGAGAGAGTGTGATGGGCGGAGGAGGCAAAGGAGGTGGGCGCCTGGGTGGAGGAGGCAGAGGAGGGGTGTGGCGGAGGAGGCAGAGGAGGTGGACGCCTGGGCGGAGGAGGACGAGAGGATACTTGACTTCCTCCAGCCGCTCGTCGGCTGCCGCGTCGCGCTGCTCGCTGGTCGCGCCGCACTCTCATCGGCGCGTTGCCTTGCTTGCCCGCGCCGAGCCGGCCGCAAGAGCAGAGAGTGAGATCCGCAGAGAGAGAGCAAAAGAGAAGTGAGAGAGATGAGAGCGCGACAGATGTGAGAGTAGAGAGAGGTCCGATAGCCTATTCGCCTCAGCTAGCAGCCAGCCACTATGATTATACTGAGGGGGTGTTTAGATGGCGAAAAAGTTTGGATTTTGATACTGTAGCACATTTCGTTGTTATTTGATAATTAATATCTAATTATGGACTAATTAGGCTTAAAAGATTCGTCTCGCCCTAATCAGTTAAACTGTGTAATTAATTATTTTTTCAACTGCATTTAATACTCCATGCATGTGTCCGAAGATTTGATGTGATGGGCACTGTAAGAAAAAATTTGGGAACTAAACGCCCGTGAAATAGGCGCTACACTATTTTAATCTCACAGAGAACACTATTGAAATAGCTACTACTACAGAATTTCAGCTTTACCTGCCAAACAGTCCGAGGGATAAAGTTGGAGGGATAATTTGTTTTTTAATTTTCTCTAAGTCGTAGTATGTGTATTATATGGCACCCCTTCATATTCTTCGGTAAAATGAACTTGTCATTCGTATGCATGTGTATTATCTGCTACATTAACATATATGAATTATTTTTCAAAGAGTAAAAATATTGAGAGTTCTAAATATTCTTTGGTAAAATGAGCTTGTTATTCTCTACTTGTACTTGTGTGCACATGGATTTCTTGTTCTACAGTACATGCCTGTATGGAACCGTATCCAAACTACCCTCAATATGTACGGTAAGATAATATATACTTTATTGTATTGTCAGACTTCGAAATACATGGTACTAAACACATGAGACATTTATGAATATACACATCTTGTGAACAGAATGCCATAGGAATTCATTATCGATGTATTGGTGTTCGAAGGGAATGCTTACCGAAAGCTACTCCCTAAGACGTCAAACATTATCTTAGCAAAATCACAGGAAAACAATTGATTAGTCTCTTGCGATCATAGTCGAGAAAATTACTTGTTTGTTTCTTTACATTGATGAAGACTTCTTTTTATTAAATCGTGTCTTCTATAAATCTATATATTTGGCCGGCTCTGCCTTGTAAAATTTTAGCTAGCTGTTTGGTTGCCGTTGGCAGAACAAGATTGGAGTAGCATGTACCGATTGAACATGCACATAAACTTTTTTTAAAGAAAACATAGCTGCCATTTCACCATTCTACGGTTTGTATGTAAGGTTAGCTCTGGACTGCTGAGCTCTAAGTTTGACAAGTTAAAATCAAGGATATTGAAGAATTAAACGATAAATATGTTGTCACATGGTGTGGGCCGTGGGCTTCCAGGACAATGTCAAGGTGCTACTCTTGGAAGCTATCTGCGGCGGTCTCTGGCCGTGATTGTTTGCCCGAACCAACTTGGTCCTGGGGGGGGGGGGGGGGGGGGGGGGGCTAGTGTGTTTGTTGCTTGCTCTACGGTTTGCCAGGCCGGTAGGAGACGCTGTTTGGTTGGTTGGATACTCATCCTCATAGTCTCGACCTCCGTGAGCGCCTGGTAGGCCTTTGCGAATTGCGACGCAGCAGAGCACCTCATCGAGGAGGTGGGCTGCAGGAGGACGGCGAGGTAGGAGGAGGTGTCGTCGAAGCAGCCGTGAAGCCAGAGCCTTCCTCCACGTGGGCTTTCTCCACTGTGGCTTTATCCGCTCGGCCTGGTTCCAGAGCGAAGCTACATTTCTGCGTGCCTGTCGAGCCAGGCTGAGGGGTGAGATCAGGGAACCAAACAAAGGGTTCCTGTATGCGCCGGACCTGGCTGGGGTGTGATGCGGGCAACCAATCACGCCCTATCAGATTCCTCCGCCATGTATCCTTGCAGCGAGAGGAAAAGGAACACGGATGGTTTTGATTGAGCCCATCTTGGCAAAATACCGTAAATGGAAGGGCAATTCGGCCCAGCTGGGTGGAAAGAAAAAACAAAAGGAAAAGGAATAATGGTGTTTATACACTCACTCTGGATGCTAATTGTGGTTTTGCCCCTCCTCTAATTTTATGATTTTGTCCTCGCTATTTTGAAATGAAGAGGCTGATTAGCCCTGGTTTTGAGTCCGTTACATGGACAAAAGATTTTAGGCTTTAAAAAAAGGAAAAAAATGAAAAGTAAGGGGAAAAGGCAAAAATACCACTGCCCTTATCCAAAAGCCCTTCCGCATCCATCCATCCATCCATCCATCCTCTCCTGTGCGGTGGTCTGGCAGTGGGACGGCTCGCGATCCGGGCTTGGCCGGGGCCGGCCGGGGTTTCGAGCGGCAGCCTGGCCGCTCGGAGGTGTCAGGGTAGACAGGTAAGCATGTTGACGGCATCAGTCAGTTCTTCTTTCATGGTTGACCATATCAAAATGGTCTATTTGCAAGACCTCCATGATATCACACCACCTCTAAAGGTAAACACATATCCACTCGTGACATATAGCTCATCAGCGTCAGATATACAGTTTGAATCACTATATCCCTCAAGCACAGCAGGGTGCCCAGAATAGTGAATCACATAACTCATAGTACCTGCTAGATAGCGCATAACCCTTTCAAGTGCATGCCAATGATCAGTACCTGAGTTTGACATGAACCTGCTTAATTTGCTCACAGCAAAAGATATGTCGGGTCTCGTTGCGCTAGCTAAGTACATGAGTGAACCAATAATCTGCGAATATCTTAGTTGATCTTTGGCAATTTTCCTGTTTTTTCTCAACATCACACTAGAGTCATAAGGTGTTGGAGAAGGCTTGCTGTCGATATAGTCAAAACGGCTCAATACCTTTTTCACATAATGGGATTGTGAAAGAGTAATCTCATTCTCAACCTTAATAAGCTTGATGTTAAGGATAACATCAGCTTCTCCTAGATCCTTCATATCAAAGCTCTTTGAAAGAAAGGACTTGACCTCATTGATCACATCAATGTTTGTGCTAAAGATCAGTATGTCGTCTACATTCAAGCATAATATCACTCCTCCACCCCCACCATAGCGATAGTACACACATCTATCAGCCTCATTAATGACAAAGCCCGCAGAAGTTAAAGTTTTGTCGAACTTCTCATGCCATTTCTTAGGTGTTTGTTTCAACCCATACAAAGACTTCAAAAGCTTACACACCTTGTTTTCTTGACCTTTCATTACAAATCCATCAGGCTGATCCATGTAGATCTCCCCATCCAACTCTCAATTTAGGAAAGTTGTCTTAGCATCCATCTAATGAATGATAAAATCATATGAGGCAGCCAAGGAAATTAATGCTCGAATAGTGGTCAATCTAGTGACAGGTGAATAAGTATCAAAGAAATCTTCGCCTTCATTTTGTGTGTACCCTTTAGCAACAAGACGAGCCTTGTACTTGTCAATAGTACCGTCAGGCTTAAGCTTCTTCTTGAATATCCACTTACATCCTACTGGCTTGCAACCATAGGGTCGTTCAGTGAGCTCCCATGTTCCATTAGAAAGAATTGAGTCCATTTCACTTTGGACTGTTTCTTTCCAATCATCTGCATCTGAAGATGCATATGCCTCTGCAATGGACGTGGGAGTATTGTCCACAAGGTACACAGTGAAATCGTCACCAAAGGATTTGTCTCTTGCTCCTTCTAGGAGCTTCACTGTCATCCTTCTCTAGGACATGCTCATGTTAATCGGATTGTTTAGAAGACTCGATAGGTACTGCAGGTTGAGGAGTTATCTCTATCGAAAATCTAGAATTGCTATGCATATCTTTCATAGGAAAAATATTCTCAAAAAATGTTGCATCACGAGATTCCATAATAGTATCAACATACACATCTGGTATCTCAGATTTAACCACTAAGAATCTATAAGCAATGCTCCTCTGAGCATATCCTAGAAAGACACAATCCACTGTCTTGGTCCCAACTTGCGCTTCTTTGGAATATGCACATTAACTTTCGCTAAGCACCCCTACGTGCGCAGATAAGAAAGTGATGATTTTCTCCCATTCCACATCTCATATGGAGTTTGATCTTGATTTTTGTTTAGATTTTATTCAAGACATGACACGAAGTCAATACAGCCTCCCCCACCATGCCTTAGAAAGACCAGCTGTGTCTAACATGGAGTTAACCAAGTCAGTCACCGTGCGGTTTTTTCTCTCGGCAATCCCGTTTGATTCGGGAGAATAGGGAGGCATCCTCTCATGAATAATTCCATGCTCCTCACAGAATTCATCAAATATTTTGGGAAAATACTCGGCACCACGATCTGACCTTAGATGCTTGATCTTTCTCTCTAGTTGATTCTCAACTTCAGCTTTATAGATTTTAAAGTAGTCTAACGCTTCGTCCTTAGTTCGCAACAAATAAACATAGCAAAATCTAGTCGCATTGTCAATTAACGTCATGAAGTATCTTTTTCCACCTTTTGTCAACACACCATTCAACTCACATATATCAGAATGTATGAGTTCTAGATGTGCCAAGTGTCTCTTCTCAGCAGCCTTGTGAGGCTTCCGAGGTTGCTTTGATTGCACACAACTATGGCACTTAGAACATTTAGCAATGGTGAATTTCGGAATTAAACACATACTGGAAAGCCGAGACATCAAACCAAAATTAACATGACATAAACGTGAATGCCAAACACGCATCATCGCTAACGTTGCCACAAATATGGTTCACCGACTTATTACAAAATTCAGCAAGAGAAAAGCGGAACAAGCCTCCACAATCAAAGTCTTTACCAAAGAATTGTCCATGTTTCGACACGACAAATTTATTGAACTCTAACACTACCTTAAACCCGTCCTTGCATAGTGTGGCGGAACCACCCAAAACTACTGGGCCCGGGTGCACTGATCTTCGTTGCTAAGCAACTCTGACCCAATTTGGCACTCACCGGTAGTTCCTCGAGTGAAGCCTCGATAAAAGCCATGCTATTCCAGGATCAGCAGACAACACTCACACGAAGGTGAGCCCAGAGATTACAACACAAACCATTTCATACATCTCAGAGTGATTGCAGCGAAAAGAAAAATTTATTACAAACCATGTTCAGACTAGTGAAGTACTAAGGAGTTCCAACTCCTCAAATTATTCAAGTCTCAAAGTTCAGCGGAAGCATTAAAAGATAACTAACGAAATAACGTGACGCATCGGTAAAGCCCGTACGAATGCGTCACTCAGCGGGAGGGTGATTAGCACTAGCTGAAGGGCCATCCCACTCAACCGACCAACCCGGAGGCAGAGTACAAGGCCAAGTAAGACTCGCAAACAGATCTTCAAAGTTAGTACCTGAAAAACAGTGCCACAAGCAAGGCTGAGTATACTAATACTCAGCAAGACTGACCCGTCACCGGATATAACATAGTCCGATAACTAGACATGCAAGGCTTTTTGGTTGGTGGGGTTTGTTTTGCCAAAAACGCCACTAAATGTTGATCCTTATTTTCAGATTTTATTTAGCCATCTTCTAGTTAGATTAACCATTCTAAGTTTGCATCCAACTCTACACAAATATGGTAGAGCAATCATTTAATCAACCAGCAGTATTATCATCATCATGTTCCACTTGTTACTCTATGTGACCGAAAACATTAAGCAGTCTCATGCCGTGAGAGGCGGACGATTCTGAATCGGATTTCAACCTGGCCAGGGGAACCTAAACCACACGTATGGGAACCAAGTCACCCACACAACATTTCCCCTTTCTTTCCAGTCCGTGGATCCGGCACACCCTCCCCGACTACAGAGCCCGACGTCTCTGCACCCGTACGTCCGGACAAAAATAAAACCTACTTCTACCAAGAGGGTGCGAGATCGTTCCACTCGCTGGTCCAATCAGGTACTTCAGCTTACCGATTACCATATTTCTCGGTATGTGGCTAGTACTTTCAAACGCTTAATGAAATGAGCCACACACCGCGACCTTAACCATTTTTGACTATACCAGCGGGGTATCACAACTACACAACCCCGCCCGTTGTCCTTATATTTCAGCAGGAAATAAAGTCAGTACAATTCCTATTGCTCGCGAGAGGCAGAGAACCACTCGACTTCTACCGTGCCTATTTAGCATGGCAACTAGTCGATAAAAAGATCCGGTATCAAACATAGGTTCCTATGGATCATGCATCTAGGGTTCTCAATCAACGCCTAGAGAACTTATATGCAGAAAACCAACTATTACCATACATTAGTAAATAGATAACAGAATGGTAATTCGGAAAAATAGTGGGATTATGCTCCGGGGCTTGCCTTCTTGGGCACTGTCAGGCAGAAAAACTTCGGGGGCTTGGCCCAGGTCTTGAGATAAGTTAGTACAGTTCAGATTAATCTCCTGCTCCGCACGAGAGTCCGCGGGCACCAGTTCGTAGTCTCCGTCCGCGAGATTAACCGTTTCTATATGCAATGCAAGATTATGAGTTATTCATGGATAACAATTTCTTTCCTTCACGATAAAGTTGTAGTCCATGTAAGTTAATTTAGTGCCGATTTCACATTTCATTGCATGGGCAATCGCTTATAGAGTAGTAAGCATAACTATGGTTATTCATGAATGAGTGGGGTTTTGGGTTTTCATTTTTAATTTCAACACATAACATGCTTTCATTATTTCTTAACATCACAACTACTAAAGAGCTAGTGATGAACACTAAAGTAACTCAGATTCAAAATAAGTAATTATGGTATAGATTTCAGCATTTAACCATAAAGCAAAAACCATAACTAATCATGCAAATGGATTACTCTAGTTACTTCGTATTTTTGTACAGAATGTTCCACATGGATTCTGATGCTACAAATTTTATGCAAGCAACTTCAAAGCATGCACTCAGTACTGAAATTTTTCCAGATTTTATACACTTATATAGCAGAGGTGATAAAGAGATTAAAAACGGCAAGCCATTAACAAAGATTAAATCTACAGAAAGTTTTACTAAGGATTTGGTTCTCAAATTTTTACCAGAGACTAGTACTGAGTTAAACATACTCCAGAAAATTTTTCAAGATTTAACTCACTATACTAAATTAGTTATTCAGTTAACTTAACATGAGTTTGCATAATTTTCTCAAGATGTAATTGACCTAGCATTGCATCTGAACTTTTTATCAAGGGTAGAACATACTCTAAGCAAGATCATGCCCAAAAATAAAGATCAGAAACATTGTAGATTTCTCAGAACAAAAATAGTAACCCTAACCATAAGATGCTAAACATGATTATTCGACAAAGCCAAACTCAGTAACTGCAGCTCAAAATTTTTATATAGGGACACAGAGCTAAAAAGAGACTCCAGAAATAAATATGGATTTTTCCGAGCATAACAACTATATATGAGGAATTAAGTTGATTAAACAAGCATAAATCATGGTATATAGCAAATGAACTCTAATAAATTTGAAATTTAGAGACTTACAGGGATTCAGTGGCACAAGACTGTAGTAAAATTTTCAGAGCAAGTTCATGTACATATTTTCCAGAATTAAATCGAGAGTGCTAACAACAGATTAGAGAATCTTGATTGTTCTAACCTGATAACTGTTTTGGTTTGATGTCATCTTTTTACTGTGATCTTAGCATCCCATTAGTTATAACATATCCAAAAATCAATGTCATTTGATGAGCAGAACTTCATGAACATGCATAAGGTGATTTTCTTAATCTTTTCCCTAGATTAAATTCGGTTGAGTTTCTGCAAATGTGAATGTTACAAAATTTGTAGATTTTGTTACAAGGATTCCAGATCAGTTGAGTTTGCATTTTTCTGATTTTTCTGTGATTTGTTTCGCATTTTAGAAGTTCACTGGTATACACTGTAAAACTTGCAGAGACACCCTTGAACGAAAAAAGAAATTACAACCGGGTCCTTCGCCGGCCTTCTCCGCCGTGGCATCTTGCCGGTGGTGTTCTGCGGTGCAGGGCTTACCGGGGCTGCCACGGGGAGGCGCGTGGGGGAGAAAGGATCGAGGAACACCTACCCTGGTCGACGTTCGAGCGATTGGAGCACAGGTTCAAGCTCGTCGGCGTTGATGGCGGGTCGGTTGTTCGGTTCGCCGGCGCTGGAGGCGAAGGAGGGCTTGGGGTAGGGGAACAAGGCGCGCACGAGCACCGCGTGAGCTCGTGGATGCTTCTGGGGTAGCTATCGGGCTCGGTCTTCCCCGGAGCTGGCCGGTCCGCGGTGAGCCCGAGCTCGCCGGCGGCGGCGCAAAAGGGGAACGGCGTCGGAAGGGGGTTTGGGTTCGATTCTGCGCGCGTGGAGCGTAACTGGGAGGTGGCGAAGCTATTGCGGTGGTCGGAGGGGGCAATGTGGGGCTGGGCTAGCCGGTCCGCGCGAGCTGGATCTCGGCGGCCATGGCGGAGCGGCGGGAGGAGGAAGAAGGGAAGAAGGGGCGCGACTGCGGGGGTTCTGGGGGTCTTTATAGGCCACAGAGCTCCTGGGTGGGGAAAGGAGTGACTGGGGGCGGTCGATTCGGCCTGGGCGAGTCGACGGCGAGCGGGCGGAGGAGGCAGCGGCGCGGCGCATGGCCGGGGGGCGTCGTGGCGGCTCGGGAGCGGCCTGGGACGCGTGTGGGCGTGGGAGGGCGCCAAGGGGCAGGCCAGGTGGCGCTAAACGGTTTCCCCGGGTCCATTTGGCCGCGGGCGCGCGGTGGACGAAGTCCACCGGCGGCGTACGGCGGGCGGCGGGAAAACAGAGCACCGGGAGAGAGAGAGATGGAGATGGGGGCTCTTTTGTGATTTCTGAAATTTCCAGGGACCTCTCGGTAAACTAAAATTTTCTCCTAATTAGAGGGCTCAAAAGGAAAAGTGTTGAATACCATTTTTGCATAACTTTTCAAGATCTACAACTTTTGTGTTATGCAAATTTTCATTTGAAAATCACATTTTGAACTATTGGCACATTTGCATATTTGCACAAAAGGACTTTAGTTTTATTCAGTTTTTTGACTTGATTTTGGCTGAAGTTCAATTGAGCACATGTCAATTGAAACACCTCTCATGAGCCAACAAAAATTTTGTGCACATTTTTGAATTAAATTTTGAGTAGCTTTTCACTCCTTTTTCTTTTTCCTTTAATTTCTTTTGTATGATTTGTCTTTTATTTGATCCTTTCTCTTTAAATTAATTTCTCAAATTTTTCTTTTAACTTTAACTAAGGTACATTGATTGGATTTAAAGGTGCTAACACCTGAGGTGTCACAACCTACCCCCCTTAACAAGAATCTCGTCCCGAGATTGGATGATTGAATTTGAGGTGGGGAAAATGATATACCTGAGGTAGAGCTAAGGAAACCCGGATAGTGTCGATTAAGATAATCCTCCGTCTCCCTAGTGGCTTCTTCTTCAGTGTGATGAGACCACTGAATTTTATACATTTTTACCATCTTTCGACGAGTACCTCTCTCTTTTTGATCCAGAATTCTGAGTGGATATTCGGTATATGAGAGATCGGGCTCCACTAAAATTTCCTGTTGATCAATGATTTCCGTAGGAACTCGAACACATTTCTTGAGTTGAGATATGTGGAAAACATTATGGATGGTGGCAAGTCGTGAAGGAAGTCGCAAACGATAAGCCACGGGTCCACATTCTTCAATGATTTCATATGGCCCGACATAGCGAGGTGCGAGCTTACCCCTAACTCCGAAACGTTGAACGCCTCGAGTTGGAGACACTCGTAAATAGACGTGGTTACCAACCATGAATTTCAAAGGATCCCTTCTTTTATCGAAATAACTCTTTTGCCGGGACTGAGCTGCTCGGAGATTAGCTTGTACTATTTTGACTTTCTCCTCAGCCTCGACCACTAATTCGGGTCCAAATATTTGACGTTCCCCAGTCTGAGACCAATTCAAAGGAGTTCGACACCGTCGACCATACAAGGCCTCGAAGGGTGCCATCTTCAGACTGGCCTGATAGCTGTTGTTATAAGAAAACTCCGCCAAGGATAAACATTTGTCCCAGTTCTTGTCATAATGGATGACACATGCTCGAAGCATATCTTCAAGAATTTGATTAACCCTTTCGGTCTGCCCGTCAGTCTGTGGATGGTAAGCTGAGCTTCGAATTAATTTAGTTCCGAGAGCCTCTTGGAGTTGCTCCCAAAACCTTGCCACAAACTGAGGACCACGATCCGATATAATTGTTTTGGGTATACCGTGTAGGCAGACAATTCGATCAATATAGATCTCAGCATATTTCTTGGCTCGATATTCAGTATGCACTGGAATAAAATGAGCAGTCTTTGTGAGCCTATCAACAATGACCCAAATGGAATCATGGTGCTGAAAAGTATTTGGTAAGCCCACGATGAAATCCATGCTGATATCTTCCCATTTCCAAGACGGAATTGGTAGAGGTTGGAGAGCTCCAGCAACTTTCAAGTGACTAGCCTTCACTCTCTGACAGGTGTCACATTCTGAGACATATTTGGCAATCTCTCTCTTCATGCGAGTCCACCAAAAATTTTGTCTGAGATCTTGGTACATCTTGGTGCTACCCGGATGAATAGAAAATTTAGAGAGATGTGCTTCGTCTAGGATTTGTTTCCGCAAATCAGGATTTTTGGGAACGACTAGGCGATCCTCGAACCACAAAATTCCTTTATGGTCCACTCGAAAACACTTATATTTATTTTCACCTTCTACTACTTGCTGCTTGATGATACCAACACTTTTGTCGTGTAATTGTGCCATGATGACCTGGTCATAGAGTGTCGGTTCCACCGAAATATGATTCAAAGAGCCCTGAGGAATAATTTCTAATTTCAGCCTTTGCATTTCAGCACACAATGTGTCATTATATGACTCCATTGAAAGGCAATTGCAGTGAACCTTGCGACTGAGCGCATCGGCTACCACATTTGCCTTGCCCGGATGATAATGAACCTCCAGATCATAATCTTTGATTAATTCCAGTCATCTTCGTTGCCTCATATTCAGCTCACTTTGAGTGAAAATGTATTTGAGACTCTTATGGTCGGTATAGATATTGCAATGGGTGCCCATAAGATAATGTCTCCAAAGCTTGAGAGCATGAATAACGGCGGCTAGTTCCAGATCATGAGTGGGATAATTTAGCTCGTGTGGTCGAAGAGCTCGGGAAGCATAAGCTATCACCCGATTGTCTTGCATTAGAACGCAACCAAGACCAGTGCCTGAAGCATCACAATAAACGTCGTATGGTTTATTGTTGTCAGGTTGAGCCAAGACTGGTGCAGTGGTTAGGTGTGCTCTCAATGTATGGAATGCTTCATCACACTTTGTGTTCCATTTAAACCTGACATCTTTTCTTAGTAGTTCTGTCATGGGCTTAGCAATTCTGGAGAAGTCCGGAATAAATCTGCGGTAATACCCCGCCAAGCCGAGAAAACTGCGGATCTGATGAACTGAAGTAGGAGGTTTCCAGTCCATCACTTCTTGTACTTTGCTGGGATCAACCGAAATGCCTTCACTAGATATAGTGTGACCCAAAAATTTGACTGTGTCCAGCCAGAATTCACACTTGGAGAATTTTGCGTACAGCTTATGATCTCTGAGACGTTGAAGAACAATGCGCAGATGTTGCTCATGTTCCGCCTCATCTTTGGAATAGATCAGAATGTCGTCAATAAAAACAACGACAAACTTGTCAAGTTCCGGCATAAATACCGAGTTCATGAGATACATAAAATAAGCCGGAGCATTGGTGAGACCGAAAGACATAACCAAGTACTCATAGAGACCATATCGGGTTGAGAAGGCGGTCTTGGGAATATCACAAGGCCGGATTTTAATTTGATGATACCCCGAACGGAGATCAATCTTGGAGAAGATCTTTGCCCCAGCCAACTGATCAAACAGTACATCAATGCGGGGAAGTGAATATTTATTTTTGATGGTCACCGCATTGAGAGGCCGGTAGTCAACACACAACCTCAGACTGTCATCCTTCTTCTTTACGAACAGTGCTGGGCAACCCCATGGTGAAGCACTTGGGCGAATAAAACCCTTGTCCAGAAGTTCTTGCAGCTGGATTTTTAATTCGGCTAATTCTTTGGGCGGCATTCGATACGGCCTTTTTGAAATAGGGGCTATACCAGGCTGAAGTTCAATGATAAATTCGATATCCCGGTCTGGCGGCATACCAGGTAAATCATCCGGAAACACATCTGCATATTCACGGACTACCGGAATATCTTCGAGACGAGTATCTTTCATGGCATAGGCACAAGAGTTCTTGCATTGGTGATGAGGTAAATATAGAACCGAATGACCATGAGTTGGAGAATTTATTTCGACAGCTCGGGAAGAGATATCTAACATTACCCCATGTCTGTTCATCCAATCCATTCCCAGAATAAGGTCCATACCTTCTAGTGGCAGCAATATTAAAGTGGTAGGGACAGTTTTACTACCCAAACTTAGTGGCGCATTATTAACGATTTGGTTTGATGCAACTTTGCCACCCGGAGTAGATATCATGAATGACCCTTTTGTGTGGCAAAAATCTAACCCAACCCTTGCTCCGAATTTAGAACTAATGAAGCTATGAGATGCACCAGAATCGAATAAAATGACTGCGGGGTGATGGTTTATAGAGAATGTACCCGACATGATTGGTGCTCCCTCAGGTAGTTCAGCAAGGTTGGTGAAGTTAAGTCGGCCCTGCCGGACTTGGATGGTTTGCCTCTTGCCCTTGTTCTGATCGTTTCTGCGAGGAGCCTGCCCTTGAGATTGTCCCGCCTGGGGGCACATCTTGGCAAAGTGATCCGGACTCCCGCATCTGAAACAGCGGTTATTATTATCGGGGCGAGCGGCTGGCTGGGCATTCGGCCTAGGGCCGTTCTGCTGCTGTTGAGGTGCAAATCGAGCTTGCTGGGGAAGCCCGAATCGAGTCTGCTGCTGCTGTGGAGGAGGCCTAATAATCCAACGCCCTGGCTGAGGGGCCTTCTGAGAGAGTGCAGGTGGGCTATTTTGCACAATACGATACCTCGGTGCAGAGGCACTCGAGGGTCCAGCAGGTGCCTTGCGCTTCTTTTCAGCGCGGTGTGCAGAAATAAGATCCTCCTGAGATATAGCCATATTCACCAATTCATTGAAGGAGTCCGCACGGACAAGATTTAGCCTTTCTTGTAACTTGGTACTGAGGCCTCGACGGAAGCGTTCACGCTTCTTAGCGTCGGTGTCCGCGTGATGTCCAGCATATTGACACAATTGATGGAATACTTGGGCATACTGCACCACAGTACGAGTGCCCTGAGTCAAGGCCAAGAACTCGTTGAGCTTACGGTCAAGAAGTCCGGCTGGAATATGATGATCTCGAAAAGCCAGTTTGAATTCATTCCAATTCACCACATGATCAGCCGGTAGCATCCCGTGGTAATGATCTCACCACATACGAGCTGATCCGCGAAGCTGCTGCGCGGCATAGCGAGTTTTGTTCGCTTCGGAACAAGGAGTAGTCAATAGAGAAAACTTGGACTCGATCGTGCGAATCCAGGCGTCAGCGTCCAGAGGCTCATCCGCTTTATTGAACAGCGGAGGCTGAGTGCTGAGGAAATCTTGGTAGCTCGCCTCTTGTGCGTGATGAGCATGATGCCCACCCCGCGGTTGTTGCTGAGCTTGAACCAACTGCCGCAAAATCTCTGTCTGGGCAGCAAGAACCTCAGCAATACCCACTGGTGGAGGAGGTGGAGGTGGATCGCCATTCCCTCCGGCTCCAAAACCACTAGGGGTGCCTCGAGTTGATCCAACCATCTGAAATGTGAGTACTTTTGCATTAGGTTCATCATTATCATCATTTCAAATGGAATATACAACTCAACATGACATGGAGATACTGGAAATTGCTTAATAAGGTGGTGCAGCAAAACCAGCGATACGAAAACGCTCATAACTGGAGTTCGGTATATGATATAAACTTGAAATTTTTACAGGAGATAGATAATTTCATGATCTACAACTTTGGTAGTCATCACAAAGTCAGATTTCCAGAGTAGGTTAGTCGAAAAATTCCATTACTCCTCCTCTGGTTTTTCTGCTTCACAGAAAACAGAGCTTCTGTAAATTGCGATTATCTCCTGCAATACCAATCCGTTTGGGCTGAAATTTTGCGAGTAGGTTCCTGATTAAATTTGGAACAACTTTGGTATTCAACTCAGGAGCTAAATCCGAAAGGAAAAGAGGATAAAAATTCGAACTAGCTGCTGCCTTCAGCTTTTTTTTTTTTTTTTTTTTTTTGCAGATCACTTAATTAACACTAGTAGCATTAGGGGTTCATTACATCCATCGTTCTCTCATTTCTACTTGGTCACTCCTAACATCAGTACTAAGGGGGTTACTCAACTCTAAGTTAGCCTAATAGCCATGATCCAAAAGTAGGCCACACTAAGAGGAGTCTACAAAGGCTAAGAAACAGCGCCTCGGTCTACATGTTGACCGATGCCTCACTCGCCGCGGGAGTGTGAACCTCAACCGGTGCGGGCTGCGGCGCCTGGTCCTCGGAGTCCATCTCTGAAAAGCCCTCGATCTCCTGGGGCTCGTCCTCCTCGTCCACCTGCATCTCGTCGGGAGGTGCGTGAAGGGCATCCTGCGCGTGCTGTATCGCGTGGAGCTGCCCCTGAGCCTCGTCCACCTCAAGCTGCAGGTCGTGAAACTGGTCCTCCAGGAAGTTGATCGTGGCGTCACGATCCGACACAGTGTCCTGAAGCTCGTGAACCTGGCCGTGGAGCTGGGTGATAAGAGTAGCCCTGCTCTCGAGCTCGGTACTAGCCTCCTGAAGCTGCCCATCTCTCAGCTGGACTGCCAGGTGCAAGGCCTGAGCGTGGTCCACCAACTGAGCGACGGCGTAACTCTGGTAAGTGTGAAGCCTGTAGAGGCCGTCCAAGCACATCGCTGTCGTCCGAAGTGCCCCGACCGGATCAAGGGTAGCGACCACGTCCACGTGTGCCATCCGGTCGAGCCAAAGCGGGTCTGCCGGGTCAGGTGCAGGGAACAACCCGAACGCGGTCAGAACCACCTCCAGAGGGTGCGAAGAGCAAAAGGTGGTCATCGCCCTCATGGCGGTAAGCTCCCAGGTGTCCAGCAGATAGTGACCGACCATCTGAGTCACGATCGGCTCCCACCCGTTGAGCGGGTGCTGCGGGATCACCATCGTCACACTGCAGCGACGAACTCC
Organism: Panicum virgatum; assembly: GCF_016808335.1. Lineage (NCBI taxonomy): Eukaryota > Viridiplantae > Streptophyta > Magnoliopsida > Poales > Poaceae > Panicum > Panicum virgatum. Next base: position 34,723,489 of record NC_053145.1, on the reverse strand, counting down.
GTCCTCAACAAACTCGTGGCCATCGTAAACCGGTGGCTGGAGGTAACCGGCTGCACTCAAAAGCTCCCAAAGACGGCGGGGAAACCCGTCCCAGTGCAGGCAGGCGGAGTGCACGTGCCCCTGCGCGTCAACGACCAGCAGCTCTTCCATCTGTCCCAACAAAAGACCGATAGATCAGCTGATGGTAACAAGAACTACTAACTCTGGAACAGTGATAGAAATGGCCAAAACTGTAGAGAACTTGCTTCAAAAATTCTCAAAAATTTACACAAGATCCCTCTGATATTAAGGAACAATTCACCTAGTCATCACTAAGCTCAATTCGGATTCCATGGGGGTGATATGCTCAGGTATTCAGAGTGATGTCAACCAGGAAAACTGAGTGTCCAGAGAGGGTGTATTTTGACTATAACTCTCAACCCAGACGTCAAAAATTTTTCAAATTTTTATGGTAAGCTCATCACTTAGTTGTCTACAACTTTCATGTTGAACGATTTTTAGTTTGAACAACTTATAATGGTCGAAAAATTTCGTCTGCATAGACTGTTCAGAGTTAACAGTTTTACACAGGGTTGATCCAAAAATACAAATACCATGCTAGAAGGCTTCAAAAATTCTCAAATTTTTACAGCAGCTTGATAACTTAGGAAACATCATTTAGTCTTACTACCCCAAGTCGATTTGAGTAACTTATCAGAAGGTTAAAATTCGTGGAAACCAGGTGGCAGACTTTCTGGATACTCCCTAGGATAGTGTTTTAACTGATTTGCTTGCGATTTCCCCAGAGATTTATTTGCTAATCTTTTTGAGAATGAATGCAGAACCTATACGTCCTCACCAAGGAAAAATCGCCAAGTAATCTTGGTCTTACGCAATGACTTTGGTGGCATACATATTACGTCTCTCACTATATAGCTACTCGATATAGCTAGATAGCATGTAATTCGATTTCAAGTTAGCGTATCTGCAGAAGATTGACAGCATATAAAATGAACCTCTCGTGCCAGCACTCACGAAAGCGTCCCCATACATTACCGATCATTATAGAATCGGCATCCATACTATTACCGCCGTATGGACAACGTTAAGCATACGTTATCGAAACAACGTATTGACTGAGTACCGTCTTTGACGGGGAATTGAATTCCAATTTCGAACCATTACTCCCCATATACTCAACCGAAGTTGGTATATGGGCAGCAGCTCAAGTAGGCCACTGCTTGAGCTTCAGCGTTCGGCTCGCATCACCGACGGGAAGGTCAGACTCCCTCAGCTGACTGAGTAAGCATACCTTCGTAGCGACGATGTAGTTGCAGAATTTAAATTGCAGGAATTTAAATACTGAAAAGTAATGTGCTGGAAGTTAGCCATACAAAATAAGCCACCTGATTATACCCATAAGATCCCCTAGGGCTTTACGTCCTAGACTTGTCCTTGGAGATCCTAAACTCTTTCAAAAACTTTAGTAGTTTTGAAGTCAAGTTTTGATTTATTGTTTTGAAAACCGAGGCTGTCATCTCTGGTAGGCTGTCTGCGAGCTCTGATGCCAGCTGTGGCGGAACCACCCAAAACTACTGGGCCCGGGTGCACTGATCTTCGTTGCTAAGCAACTCTGACCCAATTTGGCACTCACCGGTAGTTCCTCGAGTGAAGCCTCGATAAAAGCCACGCTATTCCAGGATCAGCAGACAACACTCACACGAAGGTGAGCCCAGAGATTACAACACAAACCATTTCATACATCTCAGAGTGATTGCAGCGAAAAGAAAAATTTATTACAAACCATGTTCAGACTAGTGAAGTACTAAGGAGTTCCAACTCCTCAAATTATTCAAGTCTCAAAGTTCAGCGGAAGCATTAAAAGATAACTAACGAAATAACGTGACGCATCGGTAAAGCCCGTACGAATGCGTCACTCAGCGGGAGGGTGATTAGCACTAGCTGAAGGGCCATCCCACTCAACCGACCAACCCGGAGGCAGAGTACAAGGCCAAGTAAGACTCGCAAACAGATCTTCAAAGTTAGTACCTGAAAAACAGTGCCACAAGCAAGGCTGAGTATACTAATACTCAGCAAGACTGACCCGTCACCGGATATAACATAGTCCGATAACTAGACATGCAAGGCTTTTTGGTTGGTGGGGTTTGTTTTGCCAAAAACGCCACTAAACGTTGATCCTTATTTTCAGATTTTATTTAGCCATCTTCTAGTTAGATTAACCATTCTAAGTTTGCATCCAACTCTACACAAACATGGTAGAGCAATCATTTAATCAACCAGCAGTATTATCATCATCATGTTCCACTTGTTACTCTATGTGACCGAAAACATTAAGCAGTCTCATGCCGTGAGAGGCGGACGATTCTGAATCGGATTTCAACCTGGCCAGGGGAACCTAAACCACACGTATGGGAACCAAGTCACCCACACAACATTTCCCCTTTCTTTCCAGTCCGTGGATCCGGCACACCCTCCCCGACTACAGAGCCCGACGTCTCTGCACCCGTACGTCCGGACAAAAATAAAACCTACTTCTACCAAGAGGGTGCGAGATCGTTCCACTCGCTGGTCCAATCAGGTACTTCAGCTTACCGATTACCATATTTCTCGGTATGTGGCTAGTACTTTCAAACGCTTAATGAAATGAGCCACACACCGCGACCTTAACCATTTTTGACTATACCAGCGGGGTATCACAACTACACAACCCCGCCCGTTGTCCTTATATTTCAGCAGGAAATAAAGTCAGTACAATTCCTATTGCTCGCGAGAGGCAGAGAACCACTCGACTTCTACCGTGCCTATTTAGCATGGCAACTAGTCGATAAAAAGATCCGGTATCAAACATAGGTTCCTATGGATCATGCATCTAGGGTTCTCAATCAACGCCTAGAGAACTTATATGCAGAAAACCAACTATTACCATACATTAGTAAATAGATAACAGAATGGTAATTCGGAAAAATAGTGGGATTATGCTCCGGGGCTTGCCTTCTTGGGCACTGTCAGACAGAAAAACTTCGGGGGCTTGGCCCAGGTCTTGAGATAAGTTAGTACAGTTCAGATTAATCTCCTGCTCCGCACGAGAGTCCGCGGGCACCAGTTCGTAGTCTCCGTCCGCGAGATTAACCGTTTCTATATGCAATGCAAGATTATGAGTTATTCATGGATAACAATTTCTTTCCTTCACGATAAAGTTGTAGTCCATGTAAGTTAATTTAGTGCCGATTTCACATTTCATTGCATGGGCAATCGCTTATAGAGTAGTAAGCATAACTATGGTTATTCATGAATGAGTGGGGTTTTGGGTTTTCATTTTTAATTTCAACACATAACATGCTTTCATTATTTCTTAACATCACAACTACTAAAGAGCTAGTGATGAACACTAAAGTAACTCAGATTCAAAATAAGTAATTATGGTATAGATTTCAGCATTTAACCATAAAGCAAAAACTATAACTAATCATGCAAATGGATTACTCTAGTTACTTCGTATTTTTGTACAGAATGTTCCACATGGATTCTGATGCTACAAATTTTATGCAAGCAACTTCAAAGCATGCACTCAGTACTGAAATTTTTCCAGATTTTATACACTTATATAGCAGAGGTGATAAAGAGATTAAAAACGGCAAGCCATTAACAAAGATTAAATCTACAGAAAGTTTTACTAAGGATTTGGTTCTCAAATTTTTACCAGAGACTAGTACTGAGTTAAACATACTCCAGAAAATTTTTCAAGATTTAACTCACTATACTAAATTAGTTATTCAGTTAACTTAACATGAGTTTGCATAATTTTCTCAAGATGTAATTGACCAGCATTGCATCTGAACTTTTTATCAAGGGTAGAACATACTCTAAGCAAGATCATGCCCAAAAATAAAGATCAGAAACATTGTAGATTTCTCAGAACAAAAATAGTAACCCTAACCATAAGATGCTAAACATGATTATTCGACAAAGCCAAACTCAGTAACTGCAGCTCAAAATTTTTATATAGGGACACAGAGCTAAAAAGAGACTCCAGAAATAAATATGGATTTTTCCGAGCATAACAACTATATATGAGGAATTAAGTTGATTAAACAAGCATAAATCATGGTATATAGCAAATGAACTCTAATAAATTTGAAATTTAGAGACTTACAGGGATTCAGTGGCACAATACTGTAGTAAAATTTTCAGAGCAAGTTCATGTACATATTTTCCAGAATTAAATCGAGAGTGCTAACAACAGATTAGAGAATCTTGATTGTTCTAACCTGATAACTGTTTTGGTTTGATGTCATCTTTTTACTGTGATCTTAGCATCCCATTAGTTATAACATATCCAAAAATCAATGTCATTTGATGAGCAGAACTTCATGAACATGCATAAGGTGATTTTCTTAATCTTTTCCCTAGATTAAATTCGGTTGAGTTTCTGCAAATGTGAATGTTACAAAATTTGTAGATTTTGTTACAAGGATTCCAGATCAGTTGAGTTTGCATTTTTCTGATTTTTCTGTGATTTGTTTCGCATTTTAGAAGTTCACTGGTATACACTGTAAAACTTGCAGAGACACCCTTGAACGAAAAAAGAAATTACAACCGGGTCCTTCGCCGGCCTTCTCCGCCGTGGCATCTTGCCGGTGGTGTTCTGCGGTGCAGGGCTTACCGGGGCTGCCACGGGGAGGCGCGTGGGGGAGAAAGGATCGAGGAACACCTACCCTGGTCGACGTTCGAGCGATTGGAGCACAGGTTCAAGCTCGTCGGCGTTGATGGCGGGTCGGTTGTTCGGTTCGCCGGCGCTGGAGGCGAAGGAGGGCTTGGGGTAGGGGAACAAGGCGCGCACGAGCACCGCGTGAGCTCGTGGATGCTTCTGGGGTAGCTATCGGGCTCGGTCTTCCCCGGAGCTGGCCGGTCCGCGGTGAGCCCGAGCTCGCCGGCGGCGGCGCAAAAGGGGAACGGCGTCGGAAGGGGGTTTGGGTTCGATTCTGCGCGCGTGGAGCGTAACTGGGAGGTGGCGAAGCTATTGCGGTGGTCGGAGGGGGCAATGTGGGGCTGGGCTAGCCGGTCCGCGCGAGCTGGATCTCGGCGGCCATGGCGGAGCGGCGGGAGGAGGAAGAAGGGAAGAAGGGGCGCGACTGCGGGGGTTCTGGGGGTCTTTATAGGCCACAGAGCTCCTGGGTGGGGAAAGGAGTGACTGGGGGCGGTCGATTCGGCCTGGGCGAGTCGACGGCGAGCGGGCGGAGGAGGCAGCGGCGCGGCGCATGGCCGGGGGGCGTCATGGCGGCTCGGGAGCGGCCTGGGACGCGTGTGGGCGTGGGAGGGCGCCAAGGGGCAGGCCAGGTGGCGCTAAACGGTTTCCCCGGGTCCATTTGGCCGCGGGCGCGCGGTGGACGAAGTCCACCGGCGGCGTACGGCGGGCGGCGGGAAAACAGAGCACCGGGAGAGAGAGAGATGGAGATGGGGGCTCTTTTGTGATTTCTGAAATTTCCAGGGACCTCTCGGTAAACTAAAATTTTCTCCTAATTAGAGGGCTCAAAAGGAAAAGTGTTGAATACCATTTTTGCATAACTTTTCAAGATCTACAACTTTTGTGTTATGCAAATTTTCATTTGAAAATCACATTTTGAACTATTGGCACATTTGCATATTTGCACAAAAGGACTTTAGTTTTATTCAGTTTTTTTTTTTTTTGACTTGATTTTGGCTGAAGTTCAATTGAGCACATGTCAATTGAAACACCTCTCATGAGCCAACAAAAATTTTGTGCACATTTTTGAATTAAATTTTGAGTAGCTTTTCACTCCTTTTTCTTTTTCCTTTAATTTCTTTTGTATGATTTGTCTTTTATTTGATCCTTTCTCTTTAAATTAATTTCTCAAATTTTTCTTTTAACTTTAACTAAGGTACATTGATTGGATTTAAAGGTGCTAACACCTGAGGTGTCACACATAGGACTGACCCACTGACCAGATTCTTGTTGATAGTGGGCACATGCTGCATGTTCCTAAGCTGCACGATCTTCCCCGAAGTAAACTTCAGATCTACCATGCCAACACCATGAACAGAAGCATGTGAACCGTTCTCCATCAGCACGGAGAAGTCCTAGACGGTCTGGTAAGAAGAAAACATAGAGATGTCAGCACACACATGAACATTAGCACCCGTATCAAGCCACCAACTCGTGGATTGAAACACTGAAAGAACTGTACGTAAATTACCGTACCCATCTCCAGTGTTGCTTATGGTCACCATGTTGACATCCTTGGACTCATTTGCTTTCTTGGCCCTGCGGTCTGCCCGATCTGGGTACTCTTTGGAGAAGTGTCCAAGCTTACCACATGCATAGCACTTTTCCAAAGCTTTGTTCTTCTTCTTCTTGAAGGTAGTGGTCTTGTTAGGCTTGTTGTTCCCTTTGTTCTTGCCATGTGGGAACTTTTGGACCAGGTTGGCGCTGGACTGGCCTTGATCTCCTTTCTCAGGCACGTCCTTCTCCTCAACATCAAGAGTCGCTATCAGATTTTCAACTGATATCTCCTGTCTCTTGTGTTTCAGAGTTGTGGCGAAGTTTCTCCACTGTGAAGGCAACTTTGCAATAATGCATCCAGCCACAAACTTGTCGGGAATAGGACACTTTAGAAGATCAAGATCCTTAACAATGCACTGCACCTCATGCGCCTGTTCCACCACAGAACGGTTATTCACCATCCTGTAGTCATGGAAACTCTCCATGAGGTACAGTTCATTGCCCGCATATGTTGCATTATACTTAGCAACCAGAGCATCCCACAACGTCTTTGCCTTTGTCTCATCAATGTACACACGGACTAATCCGTCTGACAGATTGCTAATGATACATCTGACAAAGAGATTATTGGCCTCATCGTACTTCTTCTGCTCTTCAGCAGTAAGTACGCCCTCAGGCTTGCCAAGTCTTATGTCCCAGATGTGCATAGCAGTAAATCAGAGGCGAACCTTGGACTTCCAGATCATAAAGTTCATGCCAGTAAACTTTTTTGGTCTCAGTGACTCAGTGAAACCAGACATTGTTAAATCAACAGATTGCCTATAATAAAATTTTTGGATTGTTGGAAAAATAGACAACTGTAAGTTTAAATTCCGAACTAGATTTGTCATGACGAGAATTAAACCTAGCATGCATGACTCTAACATACTAGACAGTACGTATATCATGAACATGATCTCAGAAAATATGATTATGAAATAGATCTGATCACAAAATACGTACTGTGTGGGAGCCGCCGGGAAGACTAAATGCGTAGACGAGACGAAGACGGTCATTCGAACGGAGCGCAGCAATCGGCGTTGCAGACGACGGTACGCCGCAGCTCCTGACTTAGACGGAGGACGAGCCGTGGCGAAAAAGATGAGCAGTCGCGCTTAGCGCTTCCCAAAAACCTTATTCGCCCTCTCCCGGTGCAGGATCACAAGAGCGAGCGGTTCCGAAGACCTGCTCTCCCGTTCGCCGGTGCACGCCGGCGCTCGAGATGGAGAAGACTACGGTTGCGGCGCAGCAACGAGAGGAGGCAAAACCCTAACTCAGATTTGATCTTCTTATGAATTCCCAAACCTTGGGGACTCCACGTATAGCGATCTATGGTTCACTTTTTCCATGAGGGAGGTGGTCCGTATTTAAAGGGAGAAAACCCCCTTACACCCTCGTCCATTAGCAATACGAGACTAATAGATAATGTACCTTCTCTTAACGCTAATGGGCCTTTGAGATTTATTAGGATTATTTATATAGGCTAAGCCCATAAATCTAACACCGGCGTGGGCGACATTTTCAGGCGGCGGCTTGGCAGCGCGGAACAAGCAGGCAGCAGTGCGGCGGCGCTGGGGTAGACTAGACAGACGAGCACGCGACGACATCAGGCAGCGGCTCGGCATCACTAGGTGAGCGGGCAGCGGTATGTAGGGGTGGTAATGGGCCATAGCCCTAGTGGCCTCTTCACAGCCCAATAAGGCCCTTAAAATTTTTATTTCAAAAATACATATGTTTAGAGCCCGGTCCTTTTAGGGCCCGATCCTTAGATTTCCTAGTTCAAAATATTGGGCCCTTTACCACCCCTAGCGGTATGGCGGCACCGGGGCGGGCGACCATGTCAGACGGTGGCTTGGCAGCGCCGGGCGCGCGGGTACTGCTCGATAGCACGGCAGCGCCGAGCGAGCGACCACGCGATGGTGTCATGCGTCGGCTCGGCAGCGCCACGCGATCGGCACGGTGCGCTAGGGGACCGGGCGCAACAGCGGCTTGGCAGCGTGGCGACATGTGTGAGCGGGCGCAGTGGCCAGTTTCCAGGGAAGCGATAGGAGAGAGGAGAGTGGTTAGAGATTGAGCTGACTAGTAGGATCTATATGTCTATGAGATTTGTGTGAGAGAGATGGGGTAAGTTTGTCTTTTTGCACTACAATTTGATACCATTAAGTGAACTTCAGGGAATAGGGTAAACTGCGACTTTGTTTCAAAAACATGAGAGCAAAATCATAAAATTTGAAAAGTAGAGGCAAAACCACCATGGGTGCTCAAACCAAGGGCATGAACACAATTGCCTCAAAAGAAAACGAGATGAAGGATAGATAATGGCATGCTCGGAGGAAATTAGTGTGTTTTTGGTGGTAAGTTGCCATCAAAAGACCTTTAAACATGCCTTTTATATTTGCCATGGAGATCTGAAAAGTGTTGGCGCCCTCCACCAAGCGAGATGCTGAAGCTGAATATTGATGGCGCATTCCTGGAAAGAAGCAAAACAGGTGGATGGGGTTTTATATATTGTTCGTGATCATGCGGTAAGGGCCTGTTAGCTGGTTCAGGGAGGCTATATTTGTACATGATGCAACTTGTGCGGAAGCTGAATCTTGTCGCATGGCATTGCAGGCTGCTTTACTCCATGGCATCTCACACGTCCAACTTGAAACTGATTCATCTATACTGGTGATCGCCCTAGACAGCCTACGACAAAGCTCCCGGTGGTGTCATATCTTAGAGCTGCCAGAGTTTATAAGACTAGAGTTTGTCAAAGTTGAAATTTCTTTTGCTTCTCGTTCTTGTAATATGTGTGCTCATGAACTTGCTCGCATTGGTTTGAGTTGGGATTCGGATCATCATTGTATTGTCTGCACTGATCCCCTCCCAGAAATTGTGAACAATTTGGTGGTTTGTGACATCATAAACCAACAATATAATAAAGTTGCAGGCTTCACGATTATAAAAAAAAGGATGGCACTCACTCGACCTCATCGATCCATAATAAAGTGGATAACACAACTAAGGTCTTATTTGGATATAAAGTGTTTTTGGAGTTTTGGAAGAAAACCATGGGTTTATAAAATACTTTGGTTTTGTCATAGAGCTAGGTGTTTAGATGCAATGAACTTTATTGTTTTATAAATCAAACCATAGTGTTTCTGGAGTTTAAAAACCCCACTAATTACTGTTTTTTTATTTAACCACGGTTTTGCTCGTCCCTTGCCTCTAAAACTATAGTTTCTAAATGTTACACTTCAGGTGTCTAGCTATTAGAATCTAAGTTTTGTGTATTTACCCTTGTGTGATAGTCAAAAATTTTCAATGCAAATTAAGGGCATATATGTAATTATACAAAATTACTAGCCCCTATTTGCAAAAAGTTTTAACATAGGAAGTATTTTCAAATTTAGGAAGGGCTTTCTTGCAAAATGCAAGTAATCATGATTTTGGCAGCTTTATTGCACTTAAGTCCAAAATTTTGAAGAATTTGCTACCAAAAAGATATTTTCCTTATTTAAATCAAACTCTTGCAAACTTTTGAAAATATTTCAAAATCCCTTGGTCTAGTGAAAATTTGCACAACATGAAAGTTGTAGATCTTGAAAAACTAAACAACTTTCATTTTGGGCACTTTTTCATTTGAGCCCTATATCATCTGGAAATTTAGTTTTCAGTTGAACCCCTGTACTTTTCTGTATTTGCAAAATGGTCCCTACCTACCCTTCTCCTACCTCCAACTCCACCGGAGCTCTGCAGCGCCGCCGCCGTCGGTTCCCCGCCGCGGGATGGCTTGGCGCCACCGGTTTAGACCTCAACCGACCTCCCCGCACTCCCCCTGACCCCACTCCCCTCCTTTGCTGGCGCGTCCTCCCCTCGCCACGCCACGCCGCCGAGCCCCTGCCCCTGTTTTTCTTCTCCGGTGAGCGCGCCGCCGTTGATCTCGCCCCCGGACTCACCGCGCTGCCTCGAGACTTCATCCACCGCCTCCACGCATCGCGTGCAAGGCTCCCGCCGCCTCTCCACTGCCTCTTGTTGGCACATTGGGCTCGCACCACGCCGCTCAAGCATGCCACCTCGCCGCCCGCCCGTGGGTAAGCGCCGCCGTGGCCGATTTCGTCCCTCCCTCCTGCCAAGTTCACTCCCAGGCTTCACCTCTCGCTCATCCACTCCCTATTAGACCTATAAAAGGCCCAAATGAGCCCCCTCGCCGAAAATGTTCATAATTTATATTTGCTCATGATTGGCTAATGTCCTTTGCAGGCTTGCCTTGTCTGTTTTCTCTTTTATGTGAAAACAGGGGTAGTGCGTGTCTGGTAGCCACTTGCCGCCAAACTTCATTGATAATCCGAAAGCACTTTTTAAGAGAGTTCAACCACGTGTCACCCCCCTTCAAGTGTTCTCTCTACAAGTGCACCAGTCATTCCCGCATCATCAAGCTCAAAGCAAATGGCTGCTGAGAAGACTCTCTGCAAGTTCGCCGCTCCCTCCGCTGACAATGTGCTTGTTGGGCCTAGAGTCAACATGGGAGATGTGGACTTTGACCTCAAGTCAAGCCTAATCATTATGGCGCAGGCTAGCCCGTTCTGTGGCAAGCCAAATGAGGACGCCAACGCTCATCTGCAATAGTTTTTTGAAATCTGCAGTGCATATACCATCAAAGGAGTCACCCAAGATGCTATCAGACTCCGTCTGTTTCCATTTTCCCTCCTGGAAAAAGTGAAGCAGTGGTTCTATGCCAACCGTACTATGGTAGACACCTGGAACAAATGTCCTTCATGGAAGAATCTCAAGCTTCCAGCAACCAAGAGACGAATCAATTCCAGAAGCCTGTGAGAGGCTGCAGGAGTATGTCGCCACCTGTCCTCATCATGAGATGGATGATTGGCTCATCCTGCAGAGCTTCTACAATGGGCTGACCACTACATCAAGGGATCACCTTGATGTAGCTATTGGAGGAGCCTTCTTCTCACTAACCATCAGGACAACTACAGCTCTTATTGAGAAGATGGTCTCTAATATGGGCTGGAGTGAAGAGAGACTCCAGACCCGTCAAAGGGGCATGCACACAGTCAAGAAAACATAAATGTTTGCCGCCAAGCTGGACCTCCTGATGAAGAAGTTGGATGATAAGGAGAAGAGCGAAGCGCTGGGTACCGTCAAAGCCTTGGACTCTCACATGACTTGTGAGGTCTGTGGCAATGTTGTTCACTCCAGCAATGACTGCCCAGAAACCCGAGAAGATGTAATGTTGAAGAACAACAACAGCAATGGGTTTCGTCCACAAGGAGGCCAAGGGTGGAACCAGAACCGCCCATAAACCCGAGAAGATGTAATGTTGAAGAACAACAACAGCAATGGATTTCGTCCACAAGGAGGCCAAGGGTGGAACCAGAACCGCCCATTCTATCAGGGGGGAAACAACGGCAACTACAACAACAATAAGCCCTCCTTGAAGGATCTTGTCTGCGGCCAGGTCAAGATAATTGATACCCTATCATAGAGAATGGCGGCCAACGACATGGTTCTAGAGAATATCAATGTGAAGCTCGAGGGGCTCGCATCTGCTTTCCAAAACCAGTTGAGCTTCCTAGAGACTCAACTCGCTCAGCTGGCCGCTCTTGTCCCAACTGGTGAAGCTGGGAAGATTCCAGGGTAGCCTGAGTCTCCCATAGAGACGGTCAAGGCTGTAACCACAAGGAGTGGTAAGTCCACTATTGATCCACATTATCCCAGCCACACCAAGAGGAACAAGAGGAGCAGAAGCAACAATGCGATCATCTCGAACAAGAAGAAAGAAGACCCAGGGTATCACATGCTCACATGTTCAATTGGGCCATATCTCTTTGACCGCGCCTTGCTTGACCTCGAAGCAAGCATCAACGTCATGCCCATGGAGATCTTCGACATGATGTTCGTCGCAACATTGGAACTGATGTCAATACGCCTCCAATTGGTGGATTCATCACTCTGCTACCCTGAGGGCATCGCCAAGGACATTGTTGGCATATCTTATCACCAATAGAAATGAATCCGCAAGCGAACGAATATCACTATAGCTTTCACCCAGGTGGTATTCCAAGGTATCGAAATCCACGGGGAACGGTAGTGACCAACTACGACTCTGAAATGCCTTTATGGATGGGATAGGGTGGATGACGGGAGAAGTCAAGATAGCTTTAGATAATGAGTGGAAACGGGTTATTGTAAGATAGAACAGTACTACAAATCCTAGGCTGGGATGCTTGCTTTGGGTCGCCGCAACTACTAAAATAAGTCTAGTGCTGCTAGGCTTAGACCACCAGAGACTGGATCTAATGTGGGGATTTCGATGGATAGACAAAGCTGTCACCAGCTGCTACCTACCTCCGGACCGTTTACCCGGGTAGCTCCCTAGGAAACTACAGGGACAAGCACCATGCTTGCAGCCGCGGTAACACACTCACCTCTGTACACAAGGCACGCTAGCTAGGAACTCACAAGCACACAACTGACTATGAAATGTAAAATGCTGAATTGTATTACTGGAACAACAAAGGTTACCGAACCCGATAGAAGTACAAGTCGGAGGAGTGGGGCCTCCTGGATACAGTTTTCGAGGAAGGAGATTCCTCGGCTTCCTCTCCGTAGCTCTACACTCACACTCTATCTACTAATTTACACGTGGAATACACCTTTGCTTCTTGAGCTCTTCTTCTCTGTACTTAGAAATGAGCTAGGGAGCCCTATTTATAGCTTAAGCGGAGTGAGGAGGTGACTTGGCAGAGCAGGAAGGCCGGGCGGCCCCGGATAGGGCCGGGCGGCCACGAGGGGGCCGGCCGGCCACTGATTTGTGGCGGTGCGGCGATCCAACGATCTCCGTTGCTTCAGAGCTTGCTTGGGGGTTACTCGGACAAGTAACCGCCCTTAGTCAATCGGTTGCTGGGCCGGGCAGCCCCTCCTTTGTGACACCTCAGGTGTCAGTACACTTAAACACAATCACTGTACCTTACTAAACTTAAAAGAAAAAGGGGGGAAATTTATTCATAAAGAAGGGGTCAAATAAAAGTCAAAGTGAATAAAAGAAATTAAAGGAGAAAGGAAACAAAATGAAAAGGTACTCAAATTTCAATTCAAAAATGTGCACAAAATTTTAGTTGGCTCATGAAAGGTACTTCAATTGACATGTGCTCAATTGAACTTCAGCCAAAAATCAATCCAAAACAGAATAAAACCAAAGTCCTTTTGTGCAAATTTGTAAATTTACAAATAGTTCAAAATGTGAGTTTCAAATGAAAATTTGCATAACACGAAAGTCGTAGATTTTGAAAAGTTATGCAAAATTGGTATTCAACACTTTTCCATTTGAGCCCTCTAAGTAGGAGATATTTTTAGATTACCGAGAGGTCCCTGGAATTTTAGAAATCGGAGATATGCCCTTATCTCCATCTCTCTCCTCCCGGCTTGCTCTGTTTCGCCGCCGCCTTCCGTACGCCGCCGGTGGACCTCGTCCACGGCGTGCCCGCGGCCAAATGGACCCGGGGAGCCCTCCAGCGCCACCTGGCTTGCCCCTTGGCACCTCCTCACGCGCACACGCGTCCCAGACGCCTCCCCGAGCCGCCACGCCACCCCCTCCATGCGCAGCGCCGCCTGCTCGCCTCGCCAGCCCGCCGTCGAGTCGCCCAGGGCCAAATCGACTGCCCCCAGATGCTACTCACCTCGCCCAGGAGCTCTCTGGCCTATAAAGACCCCCAGAACTCCACCGTCGCGCGGCTTTTCCTCCTTCCTCCTCCTCCCGCCGTCCGCCATGGCCGGCGAGATCTAGCTCACGCGGACCGGCCACCACAGCCCTACATTGTCCCATCCAACCACCGTAGCAGCTTCGCCACCTCCTAGTTAAGCTACACGCGCGCGGAATCGAACCCAGACGCACCCCCGACGCCGTTCCTCTTTTGCGCCGCCGCCGGCGAGCTCGAGCTCACTGCGGACTGGCCAGCCCAGAGGGAGACCGAGCACTACAGCTACCCCAGGCACATCCTCAAGCTCACGCGGTGCTCGTGCATGCCCTATTCCCCTACCCCGAGCCCTCCTTCACCTCTAACGCCGGCGACCCGAACATCCGTTCCGCCATTGACGCCGACGAGCTCGAGTCCGTGCACCAAGCGCTCGAACGCCGACCAGGGTAGGTGTTTCTCGATCCCTACTCTCCCACGCGCCTCCCCGTTGCAGCCCCAGTAAGCCCTGCCTAGCAGAACACCACCGGGCGAGCTGCAGCGGCGGAGAAGGCCGGCGAAGGGCCCAGTTGTAATTTCTTTTTTTCGTTCAAGGGTGTGTTTGCAAGAATTCCAGTGTATACCAGTGAACTTCTAAAATGCAGAACAAATCACAGAAAAATCGTAAAAATGCAAATTCAACGGATCTGGAATCCTTGTAACAAGATCTACAAATTTTGTAACAGTCACATCTGCATAAACTCAACCAAATTTAATCTAGGAAAAAGAATAAGAAAATCGACCTATGCATGTTCAGGAAGTTCTACTCAACAAATGACCTTGATGTTTGGATATGTTATCAATAATGGAATATTAAGATCATAGTAAAAAGATGACACCCAACCAAAACAGTTATCATGTTGGAACAATCAAGATTCTCTAATCTGTTGCTAGCTTTCTCGATTTAATACTGGAAATTATGCACATGAACTTGCTCTGGAATTTTTACTGCATACATGTGTAACTAAAATCTTGTTAATCCATAAATTTCGGATTTATTAGAGTTCTTGATTTATGCTTGTTTAATCAGCTTAATTCACCATATATAGTTGTTGTGCTCAGAAAAATCTATATTTATTTATGAAGTCTCATTTTAGTTCTGTGGTCCTGGCTAAAAATTTTGAGCTGCAGTTATTGAGTTTTGCCTTAGTTAAAAATCATGCTTAGCATCTCATGGTTAGATTTACCATTTTTGTGCTAAGTAAACTACACCATATCTGGTCTTGATTTTTGGACTTGTTCTTGTTTAGAGTACGTGCTGGCTATAATAAAAAGTTCACATGCAGTACTGGTCAAATGAACTTTGAGAAATTTATGCTAACTCATATTAATTTAATTGCATAACTAATTTATCTGATGAATATAAAGCTTGATAATTTTTCTAGAGTATGTTTATCTCATGATTAGACTCTAGTAAAAATTTGAGAACCATATTCCTTGCATAACTCTCTGTAAAATTAATCCTTTTTAATGGCTTGCTGTTTTTGTTCTTTTTGTCACCTCTGATTTATAAGTGAATAAAATCTGGATAAATTAAAGTAGTAAGTAGATGGTTAGTAGATGTCCCATAAAATTTGTAGCACCAGAACCCATGTTAAATGTTCTGTACAAAAAGGTGAAGCAACTAGAGTAATCCACTTACATGGATAGTAGTGGTAATTGCTTTATGGTTAGATGCTGAAATTTATACATGAATGCTTAAGTTTGGATCTGTGTTACTTTAGTTTTTTATCACTAGCTCATGAGTAGATTTGTTGTTATGAAATAATGAAAGCATGCTATGTGTTAAATTTGAGAATGAAAACCAAAACCTCCACTCATTCATGAAGAAACATAACTGTGATTACTACTCTATAAATGACTGCCCATGAAATGAAATGTGAAATCATCACTAAATTAACTTTTTTTGAACTACAACTTTATCGTGAAGGAAATAAATCATTATCCATGAATAACTCATAATCTTGCATTGCATATAGAAACGGTCAATCTCGCGGACGGTGACTACGAACTGGTGCCCGCGGACTCTCGTGTGGATCAGGAGGTCAATTTGAATTGTGCTAACTTATCTCAAGACCTGGGCCAAGCCCTAGAGGCTTTTCTGCCTAACAGTGCCCAAGAAGGCAAGCCCCGGTGCATTATGCCTTGTTTTCCGAGTTATTATTCATTTATCTATATATAATGTGTTGTAGTAGTTTCTTTCTGCATTTAAGTTTTCTAGGCGTCGATCGAAAACCTTAGATGCATGATCCCTAGGTACCTATGTTTGATCCCGGATCTTTCTATCGATTAGTTGCCATGCTAATTAGGTACGGTAGAAGTCGAGGGGTTTCCTGCCTCTCGCGAGCAAATAGAAATTTGACTGCCTTTAATTCCTGCTGAAATATAAGGACAACGGGCGGGGTTGTGTAGTTGTGATACCCCGCTGGTGTAGTCAAAAATGGCTAAGGTCGCGATGTGTGGCTCATTTCGTTAAGCGTTTGAAAGTACTAGCCACATACCGAGAAATATGGTAATCGGTAAGCTTAAGTACCTGATTGGACCGGCGAGTGGAACGACCATTCACCCTCTTGGTAGAAGTAGGGTTTATATTTTTGTCGTGACGTACGGGTGCAGAGACGTCGGGCTCTGTAGTCGGGGAGGGTGACCCGGATCCACGGACTGGAAAGAAAGGGGAAAAGTAGCGTGGGCGGGAGCGAAGTCGATCCCCATACGTGTGGTCTAGGTTCCCCTGGCCAGGTTGAAATTCGATTCAGAATCGTCCGCCTCTCACGGCATGAGATTGCTTAATGCTTTCGGTCACACAGAGTAATAAGTGAAACATGATGATGATAATACTGCTGGATGATTAAATGGTTGCTCTACCATGTTTGTGTAGAGTTAGTTGCAAATTTAGAATGGTTAATCCAACTCGAATATGGCTAAGTAAAACCTGAAAGTAAGGATCAACACTTAGCGGCGTTTTTGGCAAAACAAAACCCACCAACCAAAAAGCCTTGCATGTCTAGTTAACGGACTATGTTATATCCGGAGACGGGTCAGTCTTGCTGAGTATTAGTATACTCAGCCTTGCTTGTGGCACTGTTTTTTAGGTACTAACTTCGAGGATCTGTTTGCAAGTCTTACTTGGCCGTGTACCTTGCCTCCGGGTTGGTCTGTTGAGTGGGATGGCCCTTCAGCTGGTGCTGACCACCCTCCCGCTGAGTGACGCTTTTGTACGGGCTTATCGATGCATCACGTTATTACGCTAGTTATCTTTTAATGCTTCCGCTGAACAATAAGACTTGAATAATTGAGTAGATGGAACTCTGTAGTACTTTACTATTCTGAACCTGGTTTGTAATAAATTTCTTTCCGCTGCAATCACTTTGAGGTGTATGAAATGTTCTGTGTTGTAATCTCTGGGCTCACCTTCGTGTGAGTGTTGTCTACTGATCCTGGAATAGCGTGGCTTTAATCGAGGCTTCACTCGAGGAACTACCGGTGAGTGCCAAATTGGGTCAAAGTTGCTTAGCAACAAAGATCAGTGCACCCGGGCCCAGTAGTTTTGGGTGGTTCCGCCACAGCTGGCATCAGAGCTCGCAGACAGCCTACCAGAGATGGCAGCCTCTGTTTTGAAAACAACAAATTAAAACTCGACATCAAAACTACTTAAGTTGTTAAAAGAGTTTAGGATCTCCAAGGACGAGTCTAGAACGTAAAGCCCTAGGGGATCTTATGGGTACAATTAGGTGGCTTATATTGTATGGCTAACTTCCAGCACATAACTTTTCAGTATTTAAATTATGTAATTTAAATTCTGCAACTACATCGTCGCCACGGAGGTATGCTTACTCAGTCAGCTGAGGAAGTCTGATCTTTCCGTCGGTGATACGAGCCGAACGCTGGAGCTTAAGCAGTGGCCTACTTGAGCTGCTGCCCATATACCAACTTCGGTTGATTATATGGGGAGTAATGGTTCGAAATTGGAATTCAATTCCCCGTCAAAGACGGTACTCAGTCAATACGTTGTTTCGATGACGTATGCTTAACGTTGTCCATACGGCGATAATTGTATGGATGCCGGTTCTATAGTGATCGATAATGTATGGGAACGCTTTCGTGAGTGCTGGCACGGAAGGTTCAATCTATATATTGTCAATTTTCTACAGGTACGCTAACTCGAAATCGAATCTTAGGCTATCTAGCTATATCGAGTAGCTACATAGTGAGAGACGTAATATATATGCCACCAAAGTCATTTGCGTAAGACCAAGGTTACTTGGCAATTCTTTTGGTGAGGGCGAATAGGTTCTGAATTCATTCTCAAATCACCAGCAAAGAAACATTTGGAAGAAACCGTAATCAAAAAGAGTAAAACACAATCTCAAGGATCATCTAGACAGACTGCAAATTTTGGAAAATGGGCTTTCTCGAATTTTTAAGATATGAAGTTTTGCTCAAATCAAGATGGGTCAGTAAGATGAAATGAAGCTACCTAAATTACCAAACTACTATAAAAGTTTGAGAATTTTTGAATCCTTCTATCTTGGTATTTATGATTTTAGATCAACCCTGTGTAAAACTGTTAACTCTGAACAGTCTGGACAACTGAAATTTTTAGACCTTCATAAATTGTTCAAACGAAACATCGTTCAACATGAAAGTTTTATCCAACTAAGTGATGAACTTACCATAAAAATTTGAATAATTTTTGACAATTAGTTTGAGAGTTATGGTCAAAATACACCCTCTCGGGACACCAAGTTTTTCTGGTTGACGTCACTCTGAAAACCTGATCATATCACCCCCTGGAGTCCGAATTGATCTTAGTGATGACTAGATGAATCATTCCTTAATATCATAGGGATCTTGTGTAAATTTTTGAGAATTTTCAAAGCAAATTATCTATCATTTTGGCAATTTCTTTCACTGTCCAGAGTTAGTAGTCCTTGTTACCATCAGCTGATCCATCGGTCTTTTGTTGGGACAGATGGAAGAGCTGCTGGTGGTTGACGCACAGGGGCACGTGCACTCCGCTTGCTTGCACTGGGACGGCTTTCCTCACCGTCTTTGGGAGCTTTTGAGTGCAACCGGTTACCTCCAGCCACCGATTTACGATGGCCACGAGTTTGTGGAGGACGGAGTTCGTCGCTGCAGTGTGACGATGGTGATCCCGCAGCACCCGCTCAACGGGTGGGAGCCGATCGTGACTCAGATGGATCCGTGGCCCTTCAATCCGGGACTTCCGATGGGATCCGATAGTCCTGAGTGGAATGGGACAGATTCCAGCCTTTGGATGTTGCCCCGGGTGTAGTTGTGCAGTTGGCCAGGCAGCGGGGCTTGGTAACACAGCCGGGCGGCCCTTGATGGGCTGGGCGACCCTGTCCTTGGCCGGCCGGCCCCAACCTTGGCCACCCAGCCCTGGCTTGTGGTCCAGTGGCCCGAGCATGAGTGCCCTGTCCTCCTTGGTGGAGTCTTGGCCCTGGCCTATCGAAGAAGGACATGGCTTGGGTCTAGCCAGTTCAGGCCAGCTGAGGTAGAGCTCGGGTTGGCCACGGCCTGGCCGGGCAAGGCCGGCCTTGGCCAAAGCTGGCCGGAGACTGTCTGGTTGTGGCTTGACGCCCTGTGGTTTGATATGCCCTTGTTATGCCCAGATTTGTTGGAAAATGGGGCATAATTCGGTCGTTCCTGCAAAACTGCTCAAACACCAAAACTCGTGGAAATGGTTAGCTTTAATAACTTACGCCTATGTCTAAGTTTGTTTTATGCATTCTTTTCAGGTTCAAAAGATGTGTTTAGCGAGCGCCAACACACCCCCACACTTAGACTTTGCTAGTCATCTAGCAAAAAGGTGATAAGAGTTTGGTGCGAGCTCATTGTGTCAAATGGTGAACATGATACTTAGTACAAAGGGATTTGAAAATGTCTAACCTCCAAGCGTCGGTCGAGCGGGACGAGGAATGATGCTACCAATTAGTTCTAATCTCACTTACCCGGTGTTGCCATCAAGTTTTATTAGCATCAGGTTCATAACTCCCTTTGAGGTTTGTAGTGGATGTCTAACACTCAAGATAAAGCCACTAATGTGTGTTCATCTTGCTAAGGGAGAGATCTACCAAGTGAAGATGTCTTCCAGAAATGACCCGCTTACTGATGTTGAACAATGGGGTGAAAAGGGTGCACAAGTCAGGATTAGCTCTTTTTGTCCCCAATTGTTACTCCCCTTTTGAGCAGAAATCCAGGATCATCTCTTTATTCTCTTCTTTTTTCGCTTTTTTTTATGATGATCCCTTCTTTCATACTTTTAGGGGAAGTCTTGGTGTACGGGAGACTTTCATGAAGGAGCCCCCTTTTTTTTCATTGAAGCACAAACTTGAGGAATGGTATGGATGGTGGAATGTATGGAGGCATGATGGAAGATGTATGACAGTGTGGATGGAAATAGCAGGGTCATTTTCTAGATGATAGAACATCAACCTTAACATGGTTGACGACGACATTAAGTGACATACTTCTCACTTTTAAGGTGGGTGTTTGATCCTAATATACACTCGAAGGGAAGGATGAACAAGGCGCTAGATAAACCAGATGCAAACGCTCAAGATAGAGTTTTAATTTGAAACAGACTGAATTATCATATCACTTGTCATGCTAAGCTTTGCATGGAGGGGTCCTAAATAAGTAACCCTTTTATACTTGAGCATCATATACACCATTTTACTCTGTGAACCAACATTTCCAAGTTTTGCCCATTGTGATGTAAAAAGAATCTAATGTGTGCAAGAAGGATAGAGTGGCAAACCTTTGTAAACCTGGCATAAAGATCATATGATTATTGCTGTACACCTCCCCCACACTTGAACTTGGCCGTAGGGAGGTGTAGCGGGGCCGGCCGACCTGGGCTGGGGCCGGGCGGCCCGCTTCTGTGGTCAGTTGGCCGGGCGATGCCAAGGTAGATGCCGCATGACTTGTTGCTGGTCGCGAGTTAGCTGTTTACGAGTGGAAGGACGTCGGGCGGCCGCGACTTTGGCCGGGCGGCCCCAACTGTGGCCGGGCAGCCCGTCGCCTATAGTCGTTCAGTGCATGCTTTGTTCCTGGGGATGTCAGCTCGCAATACCATGAGATCTGGAAATAAATAGCCTATAGTCGGCCAGTTGACTAAAAATAGCCTTTTATTTTATTTTAGATGCTAGAGGCTTACATTTTGGGAAAGCAAAAATGTGAGGAAATAAATAAGAAATAAACTAAAGTAAGCCTATGGTTCCTATCTAGCATCTAAACCTATTCCTAAGCTAAGGGCGGCTCACTCTGGGGGTGCATTGTACATCTATGCTAGGCCCATGTGCTCATAGAGCCGCTTGACCTTAGCGAGCATTCCCTTGCGAAGGATGTTCATTTTATCCTCCATTTCTAGCCCCCGGAGCTGCTCCTCTGCCAGGCGCTCATCCATGTTGGTGAGCTGGTGCTTCAGGGTGGCGAACTCCTCCCTGAGGTCGAGCTCCTCCTCCTCCTCAGAGGTTCCGCCCTCTGCCTGCCCTGGCGGTCCTCTGATGATGGGCTTCTTCATGTGCCGCCTTATGCCCACCGGCGATGAGTCAAGGGACTCACTAGGCCCATCTTCCCATTTGGGAATAGGGACAAGCACCTTCCCATGTCGCCCGTCAGGGGACAAGCCTCCATGGATCAAGAACCGTGGGGGGCTATCGGGACTAGGAGTCCTAGGCAGGTGGTTCTGGTATTCTAGATGCGCCGACCTCTCCCCCATCCTAATGGAGGCTGAGTGCAGGGCTGCCCCTGAAGAGGTGCCAAACTCTAGCTTCTTTTGGGGGGCTAAGGCCCCCACGGTTGGCCTGGGTGCGCCCACCCTTCGCGCCGCCTTCCCCAGCACTGAGGATGGTGAAAGCGCACACCTGGAGGACCCCCTACGTGGTGTGGAGGATGGCCTCCCAGTGTTGATCGCCGGACGGTGCAGTGGGGAGGCAGTCGTGGCCGGCCCGTCTCCTGGCCGGGCAGCCACTAGCGTGGCCGCGCGATCGGCCGTGGAGCCAAGATGGAGCGGCGACGCGGTCGGGGGTCCGCCGGTAGAACCAGTCTGGCCGGGCGGCCCACTGATCCTCCTGGTCCCTCATCGGACGGCAAGGGGTACCTTATGGGAGACGGGCTGGTAAGAGCGCTGGGGTAGTACAGCGCACAGGGGATTGGTTCCGGCGAGAGGTCTCGCACGAGGTGCGCAAGACGCTGCTTCGAGGACACCGGAGCTGGAGGTGCTTGAGGAGTGGTTGGGGTTGGCAGGAAGGGTGGAGTTTGGTCAGCCATGGCAGGAGGTTCGAGGTAAGTTGAATCAAAGGAGAGAATAGAGGAGGAAGAAGGTAAGGAGGGGTATTAACGTGCTTTCCCTTGTGGTTTTTTTGGAGGATAAGGCCGGGGGCCACTCGTAGGGGCTAACAGAGTTTCAAAACTCGTAGTTCCCTCCCTTTAGTTGGCCGGGCAGCCCCGACATGGCCGGGCGGCCGCTAATCCATGCACCCTGGGTGCACCTCTCCTCCATTTCTTCTCTCTGTGCTTGGGCTTACGTTTCCTGGTGGAAAGTGTGGCCGGCCGGCCCGACATGGGGCCGGGCGGCCCATGCAGAGGCCTACTATCCTGAGTGGGAGCTAAATCAAGCAAGATTCTTAGACGTAGTCTCAAAACAAATGCTCAAAGCATGAAAAATTTAAAGCTCTTATTTGGGATCAACCTATTATACAGGAGCCAGGTCTAGGATGGGGCTAGACTTCGGACGAGTCTAGGTCCCGAAAGTCGAGATTGTCTACGCTCTCAATTTGAGGCATTTCTGGCTCCAGATAGATTTTGAGTCATTGCCCATTTGTTTTGAAAGTGTGCCCCTCGTCGTCTTGCAGGGTAATGGCCCCGTGGTCGGCAGCGTTAAGGACTAGGTAGGGGCCGTCCCCCTTACTCCGAAGCTTTCCATGACCAAAAAGTTTCACCCGGGAATTGAACATAAGTACTTTATCTCCCGGGCTGAATTGTTTGATCCGTATTCTTTTGTCGTGCCACCTTTTGGTCCTTTCTTTGCAAACCTTGGCACTATGGTAGGCTCTATCTCCACCCTTCCAGCTCAGCTAGCTGGATCTGTCTTTTCAAGCCTACCGCGTGGAGGTCGAGATTCCAATGTTTTATTGCCCAATACGCCTTGTGTTCTAGCTCCACTAGTAGGTGACAGGTTTTCCCGTATACTAGCTGATACGGTGTCATGCCTATGGGGGTTTTATAGGCAGTACGATATGCCTATAAGGCTTCGTGTAGCCTCATCTTCCAGTTCTTCTCCATTTTGTTGACCGTTTTCAGGAGAATATTCTTAATTTGCTTATTCGAGGTCTCCGCTTGTCCACTAGTTTGGGGATGGTAGGCGGTGGCAACCCTATGGTCCACTCCTAACTCGGTCAGGACCTTCCGGAAAGTGCGGTCGATGAAGTGGGATCCACCGTCACTAATCATGACCCTAGGAACCCCATACCTTGGGAAGATGACTTCTAAGAACATCTTTTTGGTGTGGGCTAAATCAGCTACGCGATAGGGCAGCGCTTCAACCCATTTAGACATGTAGTCTACCGCCACCAAGATGTACTCAAAACCGTCATTAGTCCTTGGGAAAGGGCCCATAAATTCGATCCCCCAGACATCGAAGATGTCTATCTGGAGATTGCTAACTAAGGGCATGGCATCACGGGTGTTTATGTTGCCATGTCTTTGACACCTTGTGCAACGCCTTACAAATTCCTTCGCGTCGAGGTACATGTTTGGCCAGTAGAACCCACTTTGCCAAACCTTAGCATTGGTTCAAAATGTGCCATAATGCCCTACGTAGGGGGCCGCATAGCAGCGGTCCAACATCTGTACAGTTTCACAAGCTGGGATGCACCGTCGAAGTAGTCCATCGGCACACACCGGGAATAGGTAAGGTTCCTCCCAGAGGTAGTGTCTACTCTCATTGATTAGTTTCTGCTTGTCTACTCCTAGGGTAATATATCCAGCCACTATATAGTTGACTATGTTTGCATACCAGGGGTTAGAGGTGGAGACTTTCAAGAGAGTGTCATCCCTAAGATAGTCATTGATAGGGAGACTGTGTGGTTCCTCGAAGTGCAGATGGGAGAGGTGATCAGCTACCGAATTTTCTACCCCCTTTTTGTCCCAGATTTCTATGTCGAATTCTTGAAGAAGGAGAATCCAATGGATTAACCGGGGCTTGGCATCCTTTTTTGTGAGAAGGTACTTTAGAGCAGCATGGTCCATGTATATGATAACTTTAGACCCTACAAGGTAGGACCTGAATTTATCTATGGCAAATACTACTGCTAGGAGTTCCTTCTCTGTGGTAGCATAGTTAAGCTGGGGGCCAGTGAGGGTTTTGCTCGCGTAGCAAATGGCATGGTGCTTTCTATCCCTTGTCTGGCCCAAGATAGCTCCTACTGCATAGTCGCTAGCATCGCACATGATTTCAAAGGGGAGTTTCCAATCAGGTGGCTGAATGATAGGGGCGGAAATCAGAGCTTTCTTCAGTGTCTTGGAGACTTGGAGACATTCCTCATCAAAGACGAAAGGGACATCCTTGGCCAATAGGTTCGTTAGGGGGCGCACAATGTGTGAGAAATCTTTGATGAATCTGCGATAAAACCCAGTGTGCCCGAGGAAGCTTCTGATTCCTTTGATGTTCACGGGTGGAGGTAGGGACTCTATGACTTGGATTTTGGCCTTGTCTACCTCTATCCCTCTTTCAGAGATTAAGTGCCCAAGAACGATCCCCTCACGTAATATAAATTGGCATGTCTCCCAATTCAGGATGAGATCTACCTCTTGGTAGTGTTTGAAGACCTTCTTTAAGTTGGTCAAACAGCTCGTGAAAGTTTTTCCATAAATGGTAAAAATCATCCATGAAGACTTCCATGATCTGTTTGATCAAATCAGAGAGGATGGTAGTCATACACCACTGAAAAGAGGCAGGTGCATTGCAGAGTCTGAAGGACATGCATCTATGGGCAAAGGTGCCATAGACGCATGTGAAGGTGGTTTTGCTCTGGTCATCCATCCGTATTTGTGGTACCCGGAGAATCCATCTATCTAGGAAGCAAAAGGAGTGATTTGCCAACCTCTCGAGCATTTCGTTGATGAAGGGAAGGGGGAAATGGTCCTTCCGGGTGGCCTTGTTAAGTTTTCTATAGTCGATGCACATCCGCCAGCCGGTGACGGTTCGTTGGGGAATGAGTTCATTTTTCTCATTCTCAACGACTGTCATTCCTCCTTTCTTAGGAACCACTTGAACAGGGCTTACCCATTTACTATCGGAAACGGGATAGATGATTCCGGTATGGAGCAGTTTTAGGACTTCTTTCTTTACTACATCCCGCATCGCATCGTTTAATCTTCGCTAGTGTTCCCTAGTAGGAGTGTGCTCAAGCTCCATCGGGATGCGATGTGTGCACAACAAAGGCCTTATTCCCTTGAGGTCCTTTAGGGAATAGCCAATGACCGAGTTATACTTCTCGAGAAGGGTGACCAGCTGCCCTGCCTCGTCCTCTGACAACGCATCACTAATGATGGCTGGGGTGTTACGGTCACCGTGTAGTTAGACATATTTCAGCCCAGGTGGTAGGGGTTTAAGTTCCACCTGAGTCTATTTGGGGACTTCACTTTCATCAAGGTTTACGAAGTCCTCTATGGCTTCCTGTTGGGTGAAGTGAGCTATGTCATCTTCTCTCATGGCCGGTGGCTCGATCCATTCGATAGTGAAGGCCTCCTCTATGAAGTTAGGGTCGGCCTGGGGGTCCACTTTGGAATTAAGGGCTCGTGTATAGTCAATCGAGACTGCCTCTTTTCCTATCGAGACTCAAATCGGTTCGTTGGCCTTTGCTGCCAGAATGAGTTCTCTAAGTGGGAAGCTCAAGAGAATGAATTCGGCGAGTGGATCTGGGATGTCGAAGACGTGGAATTTTTGGGTGAGAGGTTGACCCTCCACGAGTAGATCAACGGCTTCGAGAGATCCTAAGGCGGGGAGAAGGGAAGACTTATCTAATAGGAGTCGCGTACAGGAGGACGCTAAGGCAAGATTTGCGAGCAAAGCTTGCTTGACTGCCTCAGAGATAATGTTTATCTGTGCCTTTTGATCTTACTTCGCCTTGAAAGCGATGTTCGATATAGAGCAACGGATAATGTCTGGGAAAGGCTCTATCCTAATGGTTAGGTCAGGGGGACGCTCTTCAGCCATTTGCCAGCTCATGATGGCCATGAGGCTTCTCAGATCCACTCCTATGAGTTTGATTTCATCCTTGGTTGGAGAATCTGAATACCGCTGCCCCTTTGTGGTGATCCTGTCGGTTGGCAGAGCTGTGAGGTTGCCATAGTCTGGGAATGCCTCCTCCTCCTCGAAGAAGAGCAGCGAAGCGGGCAGGACATCTTCTTCAAAGACGTCTGGCTCTATTGGGCAGTGGTAGAAGGGTTCAGGGTCCTCTTCTGTGATAAATAGAGGCTTTGGAGGCTCGGGAGGAGGCTCTACGAGCAGAGGTTGGGCAGGGGTTTGGACTTCTTTCACCTCTATGGGCGGATGGTCCTCGAGGTTCTGGACGATACGCTCGATGATTTCCTTTCCTTCGTTGGGTGTTCTGCTTACAAAGGCACCGCCGGCAGAGGTGTTGACGATCAGAGCCCACTGTGAAGTGAGTCTGCCAATGAAATGTTGCAGCATGATCGACTCGGATAAACCCAGGTGCGGGCCAATCTGGTAGTAAGAACAGATCCATTCCCAGGCTTTTCCGAGTGATTCGTCCTCTCCTTGGGCAATGGTTATAATCTTTTCTCTATACACTCGAATTTTGGAGAGCGGAAAATACTTTCCACAAAACTCCTCTTTCAAACGGTGCCAATCTCCTCCTACCATTTTTGTGTATCTATTGTACCACTTTTTGGCGGCTACTTCCAATGAAAATAGAAAGAGCTTCCAATGGATTGCCTCAGGTGGTACTCCTTCCATGCAAAATGTGTCACATAATGCTTCGAAGTTCCGCAAATGGTTGTAGCGGTTCTCCTCTGGCTCTCTTCTAAATGAAGATGTCTAAACTTTGTCGATGAGACCAGAGCGGATCTCATATGACGGGGTTGTGATGGTGTGTGAGGTGGATAGTGGCTCCAGCAGATCGATCTGTGGGGCCAATCAGGAATAGATGGGTGTGGAGTCCATGAGGGACGGATAACCGGCAACTCAGGTTCGTAGCTAGCACAGCGTAACCGCTCCCCGACAACGGCGCTAGAAAGCTTGTTGGCATATCTTATCACCGACAGAAATGAATCCGCAAGCGAACGGATATCGCTGTAGCTTTCACCCAAGTGGTATTCCAGGGTATCAAAATCCACAGGGAACGGTAGTGACTAACTACGACTCTGAAATGCCTTTATGGATGGGATAGGGTGGCTGACGGGAGAAGTCAAGATAGCTTTAGATAATGAGTAGAAACGGGTTATTGTAAGACAGAACAACACTACAAATCCTAGGCTGGGATGCTTGCTTTGGGTCACCACAACTACTAAAATAAGTCTAGAGCTGCTAGGCTTAGACCGCCAGAGACCAGATCTAATGTGGGGATTTCGATGGATAGACAGGGCAGTCACCACCTGCTACCTACCTCCGGACCGTTTACCCATGTAGCTCCCTAGGAAACTATAGGGACAAGCACCACGCTTGCAGCCGCGGTAACACACTCACCTTTGTACACAAGACACGCTGGCTAGGAACTCACAAGCACACAACTGACTATGAATTGTAAAATGCTGAATTGTGTTACTGGAACAACAAAGGTTACCAGACCCGATAGAAGTACAAGTCGGAGAAGCGGGGCCTCCTGGATACAGCTTCCGAGGAAGGAGATTCCTCGACTTCCTCTCCGTAGCTCTACACTCACACTCTATCTACTAATTTACACGTGGAATACACCTTTGATTCTTGAGCTCTTCTTCTCTATACTTAGAAATGAGCTAGGGAGCCCTATTTATAGCTTAAGCGGAGTGTGGAGGTGACTTGGCAGAGGAGGAAGGCTAGGCGGTCCTGGATAGGGCCGGGTGGCCACGAGGGGGGGCAGCCGGACACGGATTTGTGGCGGTGCAGTGATCCGACGTTCTCTGTTGCTTCAGAGCTTGCTTGGGGTTACTCGGACAAGTAACTGCCCTCGGTCAGTCGCTTGCTGGGCCGGGCGGCCCCTCCTTGACCGGGTGGCTGACCGATGTGGTCGGTTCACAAACCATTGCCGAGGGTTTGGCTTGGATGCTTTCCCCATGTCGGTTCCCGGTTGCGTGCCACGGATCACCACTGACTAGTGGGGTCGTGGATCCGTGGCCCTTCAATCCGGGCCTTCCGATGAGATTCGATGGTCCCGAGTGGAATGGGACGGATTCCAGCCTTTGGATGTTGCCCCGAGTGTAGTTGTGCAGTCGGCTAGGCAGTGGGGCTTGGTAGCGCGGTCGGGCGGCCCTTGATGGACCGGGCGACCCTGTCCTTGGCCGGCCGGCCCCAACCTTGGCCAGCCGGCCCTGGCTCGTGGCCCAGTGGCCCTGAACATGGGTGCCCAGTGTTTCTTGGTGGAGTCTTGGCCCTGGCCTATCGAAGAGGGCCATGGCTTGGGTCTGGCCAGGCTTGGCCAGCTGAGGTAGAGCCCGGGTGTTTTATGCATTCTTTTCAGGTTCAAAAGATGTGTTTTGCGAGTGCCAACAGACATCCCTGTGAAAGTCCGAGATTGCTATGTCCCTGTTGACTTCATGGTACTGGACATGGATACTAAGAAAGAAACGCTGCTCATTCTTGGGCGTCCGTTTCAGAGCATTGCTGGGGGAGTCATCGATGTGGAAGCTGGAGAAATCTAGCTCCACCTGGATGGAAGGATGGAGAAATTCGAGTTCCAGCCGATAGTGGAGCAATGCTCCATGATCAAGATCAAGTACGGGCCGAACCCACAGAATATCTGTCAAGTCGAAGTGACACCACCAAAGAAGGACAACCTCGTCGCCCTCATGACGAACTTCGTGGAAAAGGAAGGGATGGCATGACCCCGTCACAACTTGAAGCCAGTGACAGAAAGGCCGGGGCTACGGGCAAAACAGCCCTCTGCTTCAAAGTTCAAGAAACCGCCAACCACACAAAAGGGGAAGAAGGTATGGTGGGCCCCAAATCCCAAGAAATCCAAGGTAAATACCAAAAAGAGGACCAAGGCTGGGCCCAAGATCTTCTAGAGGGCCCACCAACCAAAGCCCAGGGCCAAAGGGGCTCCCACCAGGTCGGCCGACCTGGGCAGGTCGGCCGACCCAGGGGAAAGCCCAAATGGGCCAAGCTTTGGCAGGTCGGTTCGCTAAGGCGGTTGTAAGGTAGAGCATTATGGACCTGCTAATATAGAGGACGATGAAGCACACGTATTTCATCACTAGGGTTAGTTACTGATCCGAATGAACTCACTAATATTAATATATATTTACTGATTATAATAAATATATCACTATATACCCACATATTTCCTGTACGAGTACGTTGTGGATGCTGATATTGGGTATAAATGTTCAGATCCGTATGATACAGCGTACAAGGATCTTTCGAAGAAACACTATGTTATGAAAAAAGTAAAAAAAACATCTATTCTGCCATGCAAAGAGGTTCCCAGGTGCAGGGCTTGCTTTCTGTTGCAGGGCCTGCTTTTTGTTGCAAGGATATTCCAGAGATACCGGCTGAGCTCCGCTGCTTGTTCGCTAGTCAGACTGACAGGGATGCAAAATATTTTAGGAAGCACATTCGATCTTTTAACAGTCACTTCTCATTCACTAGCTTTGGAGTTTCCATTGATCATAATCTTGCATCTGCAGGAGGTACTGGTGTCTATTATTTTAAAGCACACGGTCAGATTTATCATAGGTTCGATCAATTCTGGTGGGAGAGGGCCACCTCATATGCAGCTATATTTTTATGACACTGATGAGTCCATTGCGCATAGGGTGAAGAGGTCTCCTAAGTTTGATACTTCAATGATCCAGTTGATTTTGAGGACTCTACAGGACAACCTGTATGTGCTTCTATTCAAGAATCTCGATTCAATGCCTAATATTGCAGAGTACAACATTGAACTTAATATGAGCATATCTTTAGATCAGACGTGATATAACGCACCTGGGATGGATCAAGTCGCTGCTATATGGATGGACGGTAATGACCCTCAGCAGTGGTTTTCTTACAGCATAATAATATATGGCAGTGAGGATCGACCTCACTATATCAGGGCGTACCATGGTTACTATGACCCATTGGCCTACCCTTTGCTTTCCCCTAGTGGTGAGACAGGATGGGAGGATAAAAAGATCGAATATTTGGATCCACCTCTTGCTAAGCCGAAGAGAAAGTATACGAAGCCTAGTGGTAAGAATCAAGGTTTGTTTACTATTTTCTAATTGTCTTCAGATAAAATATGGTAGATAGCAATATTAATTATTTATTGCTGTTTTGGATAGTAAACATATATTATCCCATTTACAGATACAGATGAAAGTGCTGCTGAGGAATCAGGTGCAATTCAGCTGCAGCCTCTTAAGGGCACCCGCAATGGGAGGTAGTAAGAGGGTAGCAAGCTCTTGTTCCTAGTAACATACATTGTGAAGAGTGAATGAAGAATGGGGAGTAGTATCAACCGGGAACAATGCTACTACCGGGTAAGAAGAATAAAGAATTCATATTGCCCTCTGTCATGCAGCACTGCAGCAGCATGTGAGCTACGGTGAGAGAGGGCGTGGCCACGCTCATTAATTTGGGCTGGATTTTTTTATTTCCATGGGCTCCACCTTATTACCAGTTGCATTGTGAAGCTTGAAACAACTGCTACCAGCTGACACATGACCCATCCCTATTACCCATACAGGTAAGATACATTGTGGCTGCTCTAAGAAGGCAAAACACCGACATTTAGTGTATTATGATTTTAATGGTGAAGAACATGATATGGATGAGCAAAGTGGGTAAGAGGATGGTTCCGATGATGAGCTCGAGGACATAGGTATCAAGAAGTTTTCCACTTATTTTGATGTATTACATATGGTTTCACCTTACAACTCTCTCTCCTATTGACAGCTGGTGGAGGATCCCGACGTCTCGTTAGCGTGAGAGAGTACTATTTTTTCAAGCTGTAAATTCGTGAAGGTCAACTCAATGTGTTCTTTCATGCTGGTCGGCTCTTCCACCAATTTGCAGTTGATATGTATGTCAAGGTTGAGTCAATACATCTAGACTGGTATGCAAAGCCAGCACATCAGGCTATAATTCGTGCAGATCTATATCAGGTGAGATCGATTTAATTATGAATCATCATGCTCACTAATTGGATGTAATTCCATCAATTAGCATCTAAAATGTTTTGAATTTACTATGGTCAGGGTCTTCTTGACACGCTCACTGCGGGAGAGGCTGATGCTTCAAAGGCTGGGCTCAGGGTTGTTTTGAGTAAGGATTTTCCTAGCAGTAATCGTGATGTGCAATGTTGGTTCATGGATGCAATGACACTGGTTACACGGTATGGAAAGCTGGATTTCTTTGTAACAATGACGTGCAACCCGTATTGGAATGAGATAGTTGCATAATTGCTTCCAGGACAGACACCCCAAGATTGACCTGCTGTTGTTGTCAAGCTGTATCGCGCCAAGTTGCTGGACCTTTGGGATTTTTTGATTAAAAAGTGTCACTTGGGCAAGGTTGCTGCATGGGCACATGTAACAAAGTTTCAGAAGAGGGGCCTACTAATGAGCATTTTTTGCTAGTTATGGGGCTTGGGAGTAAGTGTCCGAATGATTTTGATAAATATATTTCAGCTGAACTTCCAAACAAGAAAAGGTATCCTGAGTTGCATAAGCTTGTATGCAAACATATGATGCACGGTCCATGTGGAGTTCTAAACAAGGACTGTCCATGCATGGTTGATGGGGAATGTCGCTTCCGGTATCCTTGCCAGTTTAGTGAAAGTACGCAACAGGGAAAGGACTCTTATCCAATATACAGAAGATGGGAGAATGGGCAGAAGTGAAGGTACGAAATGAATGGTTGGATAACCGATGGGTGGTTCCTTATAATCCAATCCTGCTGATGAGGTATAACTGCCACATTTATGTCGAGATCTGTTGCAGTATCAAGTCTGTTAAGTATCTCTACAAGGGCATGATCGAGCATCTTTCTCTATTGAGCTTAAGGATAATGGGAAGAAAGTAATAAATGAGATAAAACGGTACAGGGATTCTCAGATGATAACAACTATAGAGGCTATGTACAGATTGTATGCATTTAAGTTGTATTCTATGTCTCCACCGGTTCTGCAGATGCAGGTCCACCTTGAGGGTGTGCATATAGTTTGGTTTCCACTGGAAGCCTAGGAAAGCTAAAAGGATTCAAATTAGCAAGTTGGTTTGTGCAAATCCTACTGAAGGTGAGAGGTATTACCTTCGGATCATGTTGAACCATGTTAGAGGTGCAACCTCATATGAGAATCTAAGAACATGGAGGGGTGTTACATATGCGACATTTAGACAGGCATGTGAGGCTATGGGGCTTGTTGAATCAGACAAGTCACTTGATGACTGCCTTAGGGAGTCAGCTGAGTCCACACAAGACACTCAGTCAACTGTGGACACACCTGAAGATGCGGAAAAGCTAGATTCCACACCCAACATGGGCGCTTCAGATGGATCCATCCTCAACCAAAGCATGATACCATCAAATGAAGTGATTGATGCGCGTGATAGTATTGATGCGCGTGATAGTCAGATGAATTCAGATTTAGAGAATGAGAAGAACCTGGATGACCTACTCAATTGTGCGGAGTCATTAGAAGATACGAGAGTCTCTCGGCACAGCAAGCCTAAGAAGATTTTCATCAGTGTAATCAAAGAACAAGGTATACGTGTAACCTTTTATATTCAGCATTTTTATATTGTCACTATCATCCGTGCTGTCGCTATCTCAAAGTTTTCCATCCAATGCAGATTACATCTGCAATGAAGAAGATGATGCTATTATCAAATCAATCAGTGGCTATGATGATGAGCAGGTTGTTGTGATAGTTGATGACGCATTTGTTACATTTGACAATTTTAAATGTCTTCTCAGCCCTTCTGAGTACTTGAACGGAGATGTAAGTACTATTTACAACAACAACAACAACAACAACAACAACAACAGCAACAGCAACAACAACAACAGCATAACCTTTTATCCCAAGCGAGTTGGGGTAGGCTAGAGATGAAACCCAAAAGACACAAAGGTCACAGTTCAGGCACGTTGATAGCTAGTCTCCAAGCGCTCCTATCCAAAGCTACCTCCTCCGAAATATTTCAATCCTTAAGGTCTCTCTTAATCGACTCATCCCAAGCCAGTTTAGGTCTACCTCTACCCCTCTTTACTTATCGACACGCTTTAGCACCCCACTACGCACCAGCACTTTAGGATGCCTCCGTTGGACATGTCCAAACTATCTCAACCAATGTTGGGTGAGTTTCTCCTTAATTGGTGCCACCCCTACCATTTCTCGAATAACTTCGTTCCGGACTCTATCCCTCCTTGTGTGCCCGTAAACCCACCACAACATCCGCATCTCTGCTACACTCAGTTGCTGGACATGTCGCCTTTTTGTAGGCCAACATTCAGCACCGTATAGCATCGCCGGGCGAATCGTTGTCATATAGAACTTACCTCTTAGTTTTTGTGGCACCCTCCTATCACAGAGCACACTAAAAGCTTGACGCCATTTCAACCAGCCAACCGAGATTCTATGCCTAACATCTTCATCAACGTCGCCATCCTTTTGTAGCATCGAACCTAAATACCGGGGACGTGGAAACCCCCATCTTTTGTGGAGAAACTCCTTAGTAGAAATCGGGATCAAGGTGACCGTGGTGACTCGGTGTTCCTGGGAGAAACTTGATTGCCGAGAAGCAATACTCTTTGTGAGTGCTTCAACAATGTGGATGTAGGTGTGCCTTTGTGGCTAACCGAACCACGGGATAAACACCCGCGTCGAGAGTTTGCTTCTTCCTATCCTGCTCTTTATGTTTCTGTATTTTATACTAATTCCTTATGTGCCTTTACTTTCATAGAGTAGCATTTTGATAGAAAAGGCTATAGGTTGCTAAACTTTTTTGGGATAGGGGTTTCACACTAGAAAAACCGTAGTTGCATATATAGATAGCATGTTTTAGTTTAATATTGTGCAATTTAGTTGGAGCCATAGGTTAAGGTTTTAAGTTGCCTAATTCATTTCCTCCCCCTCTTAGGCTAGAGCACACGATCCGATCTTTCATTGGTTAGCCAGGGTACTATTTCCATGGCACGACATATTGACATATGCTAGCATTGCCCTCGATCCTCAGTGGAAAAATGTCCTTCAGTCGAGAAGGGTGTGGGTTCTACTGTGACATATAATACCCTAATGGGCGATGGTGAAGGAAAGAACGTGGCTTCTTTACTGCCAAGTAATTAGCTTGTCACTTGTAAGCATTATGTGTTTATGCGTGCTCACCCATTTTGAAAGGGTCTCATCCACATGCTTTTCCATCTTGGGCGCGCTTGACTCCCGCCATGGCCGGGTGCTCCTCCACCACGAGACGTGGATCTGCGACCATCACGCCGCTATGTGGCAGTTGCCACCGCCGACGAGCGCACTTTTGTTGGATGAGGTGAGGGGGGTACAAACTTGGATGTTCATCAACAGCAGCAATGACATTTATTCTCATGAATTAATTCACACATTTTCTGCTCGGCATCATTCCTCTCATTTAACACCATTAACAGCCATTCCTCTCAAACAGCAAAACTAGCCTACCCCACGCACATCACGTCGCTTGGCACGCCCACGGCCACGAGCCAGCCACTGTGGTCATGTCCTTTTACCAACTTCGCAAGCGGTGTACATACTGTGCACCATTTAAGTTGGTTATGATTCTCCTCAATTATGTATGTGGTATTAATCACCTCATAATAACTCCCTAGCATTTACTAATGGGCTTTAATCCTTTTTATTAAATTATTGAATTGGCTAAGCCCACACATATATTCACTACTACAGAAATGATTTCCAGGGACGCCCCATTTTTTTCCAAGGGCGGGTGCAAATGTACCCCGCTCCTACAACAGGAGCTGAGTACTGTAATATTTCGCCCACCCCTGGAAATGCATCATCAGGGGCGGGTGACGGCACCACCCGCCCCTAAAAATAGAGCTCATTTTCAGGAGAGCTCATTTTCAGTAGCGGGTGGTGCCGTCACCCGCCCCTACAGATCCGATTTCTAGGGGCGGCCGGTGCCATCAGCCGCCCCAGGAAAGAGGCGGCTGGTAATGCCATCCGCCCCTGGAAAGCGCAATAAATATCTGGCCACCCACCATCTTCCTCCTTCCGGCAGAACAGTGCTCTCTCAGGGGAGGTGATGTCCGAATTTTCCATGCATCATAAATAGGGGGAGGTTTTAAACTCGATTTCCTTGAAGTTGGAGGCTCTAGGAAGTAAGTAGCACCTAATTCTATATTTTTTCTAAGCTTGTGGGTTAATTTTAATGGTCAAATTGTGCTCTCATTCCTCTAGCTAGATGTAGATCTAAATTAGGTGGATTAAACATTTAAGCCACGAATTTCTTTAACTTTTTGGATAAATCTACGCTATTTTAGTTGGAGCACATGATTAGGTAATTATTTGGGCCCAATCTTTAAGTTTTAGCCTCATTTAGATGTGAACATATTTCCAAAAATTATAGAGGAGAGAGAAAATGATATGATTTCCCTCGTATATTTATACACATGCAAGATATTTTTTTCCATCCTATGTTTTCACACGAATTATTATTTCTCTTATCTGAAATTATGTGAAATCCAAAAGAATAAAAAAAATACTTTCAGAAAATGCAAGACTTTAACCCTAGAATTAACCCTTGTTCAAAGATTTATTATTATATCGGATGACATAGTAAATTGACTTTATCCAATATTTACGCTTATGTGTAGATTTACTTGGCATATATTTCACAAATTATTTAAGAGATTGTTTTAATTCATTTGAATCATGTATTGTTTTTCTATTGTTGGTGTTTAGTGATGGATAGAACTTGGATGTACAAAGCACGAAGGACGGATGCATATTTCCGTGGAGAAGTAGATAAATTCATTCAAGCTACAGAAAATCATGCAAGAATTGAGAAGACACAAATGATACATTGCCCATGCAGAACCTGCAAAAAACTGAGAGTATTCAGCAACACAACTATAATTAGATCGCATGTGTTGATTAGTGGTTTTGTAGACAACTACATGATCTGGAATAAGCATGGTGAAGAAGAACAACCTCAGAGAGAGAATTCAATCGATGAAATAATGCAAGAGCCCGAGTTTAATATATTGTTTGATGCCTTTGATGATGCTAGCTGTGAGGATGAAGGTGTTGGTGGTGGCCGTTTTGATGGTGTCGACGGGAGTCCAATAGATCTTGGCAGTGATAATGATAGCAATGAACTTGATGATGGTGATTTTCTGAGCCAGTTGTTGCGTCACACTAAAGTGGAGTTGTTGGTTGGTAGTGCTAAGGGGTTAGAAAACTTCGAGACGGTGAAGAAATCAACAGAGGAAAATATATATGAGCGGTCTAAAGGATATCCGAAACACTGGACCATTCTTTGTTTTGTACTTGAGTTGTTGACCCTAAAGGCTAAGCACAGCTGGTCAGACAGTAGTTTCAATGATCTCCTGGGTATGTTGGCCTGGTTGCTTTCGAAGCCAAATAAAGTGCTTGCGAACACATATCGAGCAAAGAAGCTTGTCAGCTCGTTCACAATGGGTGTGGAAAGAATTCATGCATGCCCGAATCATTATATTTTGTATCGTGGGGATGCTTTCAAAGACTTGGAGAAATGCCCTGTATATTCTGCAAATAGGTACAAAAACATTGCTGGTTATTGTAGCGGCGATAATCAAGGTCCAGGAGATAGGAACAAAAGGAAGAGGAAGGGTGCAGCGAATAGTGTTGCAGAGGCACCAGAGACTACTTTAGGCATCTCTGAGAAACAGAGGCGAATTCCGGCAATGGTTATGTGGTACCTCCCGGTTGCCGACCGCCTAAGACGTTTCTTCTCCAACCCAAAGGATGTTGAGCTGATGCGCTGGTGGGATTCAGATAAGCGCAAGAAGGGCGATGGAAAGCTTCGACATCCAGCTGATGCTCGACAGTGGAAGAAATTCGATGAGAAGTATTATCTAGAATTTGGAAAGGACCCAAGGAACGTATGTTTGCGTTGAGTACGGACGGAATGAATCCGTTTGGTGACAGGACTAGCACTCACAGCACTTGGCCGGTGATCTTGACGACGTACAACCTACCTACATGGTTGTGCCAGAAGAGGAAATATCTTCTATTGTCCATCCTTATACAAGGACCCAAACATCCTAGCATCA
The DNA here is from genome assembly GCF_016808335.1 of Panicum virgatum. Lineage (NCBI taxonomy): Eukaryota > Viridiplantae > Streptophyta > Magnoliopsida > Poales > Poaceae > Panicum > Panicum virgatum. The sequence goes on along the minus strand of NC_053145.1, from coordinate 34,686,003 downwards.
ATATTGATGTTATCCTTGAGCCTCTGATGCAAGAGATGGAAACTCTTTGGAAGGAGGGTATCGATATGTTTGACGGCTTCACATGACAGATCTTTAATCTAAGAGCTATTATCTTCACCACCATCCATGATTATCAGGCTCTATTTATCCTTTCGGGATAGGTCAAAGGTAGAACGGGATGCACGGTCTGCGTGGATGAGATCGTATCATCTTTCCTGTAAGGTTCTAGAAAATTAGTTTACCTTGGCCACAGACACTTCTTGGTGGAAGGACATCGATACCGAAGTAAGAAGTTCTACACATTTTTTGATGGCAAGGCTGAATTACATTTTGCTCCAGTAAAAAGAGACGGGCACTATATTTTTAGAATGGTGAGGACCATCCAGGTTAGCTATGGGAAGGTGACAAAAGATGGAAAGAAGAAAAATAGAGATAAGGCATCCAATCGAAGGCGTACCATTCAAGAAACAGTCCATCTTCTACAAGTACTTGCCGTATTGGGGTGATCTTGAAGTCCGCCATGCAATCGATGGTATGCACCTGAAGAAGAATGTGTTTGGTAACACAATTGGGTTCCTTCTGGAGACATCAGCAAAGACAAAGGATACCTTAAAGTCACGTCAAGACCAAGTAGCCATAAAGATAAGGGAGGATCTTCACCCTATAGATAAAGGAAATGGAAGATATGAACTTCCCCCGGCTTCCTACAACTTGACACATGATGAGAAGAAGGTAATGTGCGAGAGCTTACGGGGGGTCAAAGTCCCAAGTCGTTTTTCATCCAACATAAAGAAACTAGTCTCCATGAAAGATCTATCGCTATGCGGCTATAACTATCACGATTGTCATGTTTTGCTGACGGTGTTCCTCCCTATTGCAATAAGAGCGATCAAGCCAGTATTCGAGAAGATGGTAATCACTCGGATGTGTTATTTCTTCAACAAAATTTCTCAAAAGGTGATCAACGAAGATGAATTGAATGATCTCCAAGAATTTATTGGGGAGACTATGGCACAACTTGAGATGTGTTTCCCTCCTGGTTTTTTTGATATAACGGAGCACTTAATGATTCACATGGTCGACCAGATACGTGCACTTGGCCCACTTTATCTTCACGAAATGTGGACGTACGAGCGTTTCATGTCCATTCTAAATCGGTACGTACTAAATCGTGCTTACCCTGAGGGTTCCATGATCGAGGGATACAGTACTATGGAAGTAATCGACTGTTGCCTCTGTTACCTAAATGATAAAGTATCCATTGGTTTGCCCATTCCACGCTTTTTTGGGAGGTTGGAAGGGGTTGGGACAGTTGGGAGGAAAATATTTATTGACAAGGATTTTAAAGGAGTGCAATAAGCACATTATAGCATCTTGCAGCATCTCGCGATAATGACACCTTTACTCAATGAACACTTGAGCATAATTCGTGCCGAATCTAATGGCCGTTCGGATGATTGGATCATGAGAGAGCACAAGCGTCGATTGACTGCATGGTTGAAGGACCTGGATCTACCAGATGGGGAGACCGTGGAAGAACAAACGATTAAAAGATTAGCAGCAGGCCCATCAAGCCAGGTCACATCGTGGCAAGGGTACGATATTAATGGATATTTATTTTATACTACCGCAAAGGACAAGAAGAATGTATCCCAGAACAGTGGTGTCTGCATTGAAGCCTTGGACGAGAGAACAGACCAAAGTATAACATACTATGGCATCATAGATGATATATGGGAAGTGCACTATGGTTTCAATATACAAATTCCGGTTTTTCGGTGTCGTTGGGTCAAACACCCTAGAGGTGTTGAGGTGGATGGCTATTGTAACACCCCAGGTGTTAATTAATTGTAATTAGGATTAATCACAGGCTTAACATGATCATTAGCACTAATTCATTCATGTATAAAGACATTAAATAAATTTGTCTAGCATTTTAATACATGCAATGTTGAGTTTTTTTTAAATATTTCCTAGCATGAGTCGTCTCCGCCTATGCTGACAGGAAGACTCTCTCTCTCTCCGGAGTCGTCTCAACATAGCCGGACCCAAGCCCGGGTAAAGGAGGAGGGTTGCGTTAGGTTTTGGCAAACCAGCATAAAAAATGCCACTCTAATGGATTTGAAACCCACAAGAAACTCTTTGGGGCGTAACCCTCTTAGCGACGCGCTACATCGGAACCCGGGTGTGGTGATAAATGGGCAAGGGCCGGGTCGCCATCCCCCCAAGGGCGCGTCGTATCATGACCTGGGTACGATCATAAGTGAGCAAGGGTCGGGTCGTCACCTGAATGGCGCGCTACATCTACGCCCGGGTGTAGTGAAAAATGAGCAAGGGTCTTCGCACTTCCCTCGACGGGTGCGAAGGGTAAGGAAGCTAGCCGAGCCAACTAGGATTCGTATAGGTAGCTAGAACGTAGGGTCCCTAACGGGTAAGTTGCGAGAGCTAGTTGATGTAGCAATTAGGAGGCGTGTAAATATTCTATGCATTCAGGAGACTAAATGGAAGGGCCAGAAGGCGAAGGAGGTTGAGGATACTGGCTTCAAGCTTTGGTACACGGGAGCAACTCCGGGTAGGAATGGTGTAGGCATCTTGATTGATAGGAGCCTTAAGGATGGAGTCGTAGAGGTTAGAAGGCAAGGCGACCGGATTATCCTAATCCGGTTGGTAGTTGGAGATTCGGTTTTGAATGTGATCAGTGCCTATGCCCCTCAGGTAGGCCTTAGTGAGAGCACCAAGATGCAGTTCTGGGAAGATCTAGATAGCATGGTTAGTACCGTGCCTACCAGCGAGAAACTCTTCATAGGAGGAGATCTCAACGGCCATGTGGGTGCGACTAATGTAGGGTTCGAGCGAGTGCACGGGGGTTTTGGGTATGGTAGCAGGAGTCAAGAGGGGGAGGATGTGTTGAACTTCGCGTTAGCCTACGACTTGTTGATAGCGAATACCGTGTTTAAGAAGAGGGAATCCCATCTTGTGACGTTTCGTAGTGGACAACACTCGAGCCAGATTGACTTTATCCTTACTAGGAGGGAGGATAGACGTGATTGCTTAGATTGTAAGGTGATACCTGGGGAGTGTGTTGTCCCTCAACACAAGCTTGTGATGGCGGACTTTCGTCTTCGGGTACGTGTCCACCGGGACAAATGTGCCAAGATTGCGAGAACAAAGTGGTGGAAGCTTAGAGGGGAAGCGGCACAAGCGTTTAAGGAAAGGATGCTAGGTGAGGGGCCTTGGGAAGAAGGAGAAGACGCAAATGACATGTGGCTAAAGATGGCAACATGTGTTCGGAAGGTGGCCTCAGAGATGTTTGGCGTGAGTAGGGGAGGCAAACAGGAGGGGAAAGACACTTGGTGGTGGAACGACGAGGTACAAAGGGCTATTAAGGAGAAGAAGGAGTGTTTCAAGCGCCTCTACCTTGACAAGAGTGCAGCCAACATCGAGGGCTATAAATTAGCGAAGAGGGTTGCAAAGCGAGCTGTGAGTGTAGCAAAGGGTAAGGCGTATGATGACCTGTATCAGCGGCTAGGCACGAAAGAAGGGGAGAAGGACATTTATAGGATGGCTAGGATCCGCGAGCGGAAGACAAGGGACATCAACCAAATCAAATGCATTAAGGATGGGACAGATCGACTGCTAGTGAAGGATGAGGAGATCATGGATAGATGGAGAGAGTACTTCGACAAGTTGTTTAATGGGGAGAGTGAGAGCCCTACCCTTGACTTAGATGACTCTTTTGACGATACAAACAGACGTTTTGTGAGGAGAATTCAGGAGGTAGAGATCGGGGAGGCTTTGAAGAGAATGAAGAGAGGTAAAGCGATGGGCCCTGATGGTATTCCCATTGAGGTGTGGAGATGCCTAGGAGATATAGCAATAGTATGGTTAACTAAGCTTTTTAATCTCATTTTTCGGTCAAACAAGATGCCGAAAGAATGGAGGAGAAGTATATTAGTACCTATCTTCAAAAACAAGGGCGATGTTCAAAGTTGTACTAACTACCATGGGATTAAGCTGATGAGCCATACGATGAAGCTTTGGGAGAGGGTTATCGAGCATCGCCTAAGAAGAGTGACAAGTGTGACCCAAAACCAATTTGGGTTCATGCCTGGAAGGTCAACCATGGAGGCGATTTTCTTAATACGACAATTGATGGAGAGATATAGGGAGCAGAAGAAGGACTTGCACATGGTCTTCATTAACCTTGAGAAGGCATATGACAAAGTACCGAGAAATGTCATGTGGTGGGCTTTGGAGAAGCACAAAATCCCAACTAAATACATTACCCTCATTAAGGATATGTACAAGGATGCGACGACGTTTGTCCGGACATGTGATAGCAACACCACTGACTTTCCTATTAACATAGGCCTACACCAGGGGTCAGCATTGAGCCCTTATTTATTTGCTTTAGTGATGGATGAGGTCACAAGGGATATACAAGGTGAGATCCCTTGGTGTATGCTCTTTGCTGATGATGTGGTGCTAGTTGACGAGAGTAGGGCAGGGGTTAATAGGAAGTTAGAGCTGTGGAGACGCACGTTAGAGTCGAAAGGGTTCAGACTTAGTAGGACCAAAACCGAGTACATGATGTGCGATTTCAGCGCGACTAGGCATGAGGGGGGAGACGTTAGTCTAGATGGGCAAGTGGTGGTCCAGAAGGATACTTTTCGGTATTTATGATCGGGGCTACAAAAGGATGGCGACATTGATGAAGATGTTAGGCATAGAATTTCAGTTGGCTGGTTGAAATGGCGGCAAGCTTCTGGCATCCTTTGTGACAAGAGGGTGCCACAAAAGCTAAAAGGCAAATTCTATAGGACAGCAATTCGTCCGGCGATGTTATACGGTGCTGAATGTTGGCCTACAAAAAGACGACATGTGCAGCAACTGAGTGTAGCAGAGATGCGGATGTTGCGGTGGTTTTGCGGGCACACAAGGAGGGATAGAGTCCGGAACGAAGTTATTCGGGATAGGGTCGGGGTGGCACCAATTGAGGAGAAACTTACTCAGCATCGGCTGAGATGGTTTGGACATGTCCAACGAAGGCCTCCTGAGGCGCCGGTGCGTAATGGGGTTCTTGAGCGGGTCGATAATGTAAAGAGGGGTAGAGGTAGACCTAAACTGACGTGGGATGAGTTGGTTAAGAGAGACCTTAAGGATTGGAATATCTCTAAAGAGATAGCTTTGGATAGGAGCGCTTGGAGACTAGCTATCAATGTGCCTGAACCTTGAACTTATTTCTTTCGGGTTTCATCTCTAGCCTACCCCAACTTGCTTGGGAAAAAAGGTTATGTTGTTGTTGTATTTCTTAGCATGAGTTTATACAATTCCACAATTAAATAATATTAAAAATGCATAAATATGAAAGATAGTAAATTTGTGTTAAAAATTTGTTTTGAATGCCAAATGACGCATTTATCATCCTGGAACAAATTTTCAAAGAGAAACCAATTAAAATTTCTAATTTAAACATCTAATTAAATGAAATGGTAGTCTTTGTTTATTTCAAAGTAGCCTCGTTTGAGAGTATTTTAAAATTTATTTTTCTTAAACACTAAACTTTTGACCCACATGAAAATCATAGTCCATCTAACGAACTTTCTATTTAGCATGATAAGAACGCAGGAAAGCAATGTTTATATGGTTAAAATCACAGTCAAACCTCGGTCAAAATGCTGTTTTCAGCTTTCTCTGGAAATCTTCAAAAGTCTTGAACTTCAGGTCTGAACCCTAGGGTTCAGATGTGTCTAAGTTTTGTTTTTATTGAAAACTTTCCAAAAACCCAAACTAAATGCTGTAGTACTATGTTTGTTCTCCACCTTGGCCATGATCAGCACACAGATTTAACTCTGTATGGTATTTTAAATTGGTTCAAAGTCGGGTAGTTGAAATGAGTATGCACCTTTGAAAATTCAGTTAACTCGTGTTTTTCCCCAAACTTTGGTCCCATTTATCTCCTATTCCGTGAATCATTTCACCAAAACTTCTATACAAGAAGTGTAGCCCTACAATCCATCTTTAACTTTTGTATTGATCGATTGAAACGTTGCAATGTGATTTTGGAAGGAACGAAGGCTCAACTTGCTGTCTTTGCCGGCCATGGACACTGAACCTTGGTTCAGTTCGACCGTGGCAGCAGCAGCAGTAGCTCGCCACGCGGTTGTAGGCGTGTGGCCATCGCCGTGCGCCCATTCAACGAGCAGACCGAGCCCGGCACATCTCTCCCTACCTCTCCCGAAGTCTCCAGCACCGCCAGCTCTCTTCCTCTCCCTTCTTTCCTTCTCTACCTCGAGCAGAGTCAACAAGCGAGCAGAGCAGAGCCATGGATGGCTGCCTAGCCTCCGGCCTGATTCGGCGCCTCCACGACCTCCCAATCCAAACCCTTGCGCCCAAGCCTCCCCCATCGCCTCCTCCACCTTCCCCACTAGTTACCAGAGCTCCTTCCTAGTTGAATCCACCGAAATCAGTTGCCCTACCGCCGGCCGCCATTGGTGCACCATCGAGCTCCGCCCCCTCACATCGATCCGCGCCTCCGGCCCTTCTCCACCCAAATCAACCCCCAAAATGAGTTCGTGGTGAGCTCCTCGTCCTCCCCGGCCCCTTTCCTCTTCAACTCCGGCGCCATGCTGCCGGAACACCGCCGCGCCGCCGCTCCGGTCCGCCTATGCCGCGGCGAGCTGCCCCTGCGCCGTTTTCTGTCGCGCCGCCGGCCGAGCTGGCTCCGCCCGGCCCTGCTGGCAACTGTGCCGCCCTGCCCCGCCGCCGCCCTGACCCATCGCCGCGAGCCATGTGCGCCACGCCGGCGGCCATGGCGCTGGTGGCCATGGCGTGGCTGTGCTGCCGTGCTGCTACTGTTCTTTTGTCAAATGAATTTGTTTCATTTCGTATGAACTTGTAAAATCCATATAAAATTTTAGAAAAATCAGAAAAATGTAAACTAAAGTTTGTCGAAATCCTAGTGACAAGATCTACAACTTTTCTTATAGTCACATCCTTAGTTTCTAAATAACTTTTTGCTTTAGATTAAATGTTAGTTTAAATAGCTTCTTCTTGTATCTTTTGTTCTAGAGCATTGCTAGGATTGAAACTTGCACATTTTGTTAGTCTCTTGATGAGTAGCTCTGTGTAAAATACTCATTCTTAGTTGAGGTCTATAGCTTTAGTTTTTTTAAAAACTTGTTTTTATGCCTTTATTAAATAGATGTATTTGTTTAAGATGTTATACTGTTAATCTAGGACTGAAACTTTTACAGTAGATTTATTCTGTGCATTTTATCCCTTTTTGCATCAATATTGCATTTAACGAAAGCACTTTATAAAAGTTACTAAAATTTATACAAAAATTTGGACTATATTTATGATAAAAATAATACTTTAGGATAGACTGTTTACTTGTGGGTGTATACAAGTGACTTTACATAATTATTTTTGTTTCGTAGCTTGTCTCTATAACTAAAATGGCTATTAAGTGGTAGTAAATATGAATTTATTTTATTCTTACAAACCATTGGTGCTCTAGTTTAGAATGAAGTTTCTAAATACTTGTTCTGGATAGTTATTTCATGAGATAGTTCCTTTATATTAATCCTGCCTTTCGAACCACGCTTCACCTTTCTATTACGAAGATGTTTAGACATATAGTGTGTTTAATTTGTATTGTCTCATGGAGTCGTTCAGGAAAATACTTTAGACAAGACCTTACTCGGCCTCTTCACTTTATGTAGTTGGTTTATGTACTACTCGGTAAATGATCACCCTACGTGTGTTTAGAATTGTGCAATTGCATTAACCAGCATTTCATGTGCATACGTATAGAACTCGTAGCTGAAGACGCCGTCTATGGATTGGTTGTGAAGCCCAGGAGCTAGCGAAGTAGGTGCAAGAAGAAACTCATGAAGACCCGGCCCAAGGCCGCAAATAATACTAACCCCGCTCAGCAAAAAGGCAAGCCCCGGAGCATAACCTTTAATTTCGGTATTCAATGTTTATTATATAATTATTGTGCATTTCCATTTCTAGGTGTTGATTGGAACCGTAGATGCATGTTCCCTAGGTTTCCTCAATTACTCTACTAGTGTGCAGGTCGTTAGTACTGCCATGCTTAATTAGGACTCGGTAGAAGTCGAGTGATTCCTGTCACTCGCGAGCTATAGGTCTTTGTTATTTATGGCAAAGTGGTTTGAGAATAAATCTGTGAAAAAAGAAGAATGGAGACCGGGCAGAGATGAATTGGTTCTGGATATGAAATGGATGGAAAGTAAGCCTCCGCCTGTGTCGATTGAGGACCGTACCGTTGTTGGCATTGCTGACCGAGTTTGAACAGTACTAACCACATGCCGGAAGTAGGAGGTAGTCGAAACCGGTAAGCTAAATACCTGATTTGCAACGATACTTTGAATCGCGACTTGCTACTCTGGGAGTGGAATGATGGCGGGTGTTGGAGTGTATGTCGCCTCCTAGTTCTCTAGGAGTTCGCTGTGAGGGGCCCTTCACCCGGGTTTTGGCAGGCGTGATTCAGACGTCGGGGTAATGATGGGAACGGTTGACATATGTGGTCCGGCGTGGCTGCACGTGTCGTGTGAGTTAGGTCCACCTTGCAAGGTTAAATCGGATCGATTCGCCGTCTCTCTCGGTTAAGAGAACCTTGGTCACCGTGTCACATCGTAGTAAAGAAGTGAAAATGAAAACAGAAGTATGATGAGATATGTTTGTGGTACTCTGTAAAGATTAATGTGATCAACCATGCTTGCTTTAGATGTCAGGCAAATCTAGTTGGTACTTGATAAACTTAAATTGAGCTAAAATATTGAAAGTAAGGATCCAATATTAGTAACTTTTCAGCAAAACAAACTCCAGAGTCAAAAAACCTTGCATGTCTAGATAATGGGCTAAGTATACCCTTAGTCGGGTAAGCCTTCCTGAGTATTAGTATACTCAGGGTTTGTTGTTACCCTGTTTTCAGGTATTTATTGTTGGTGGAAGCTGACCAGGATTCACGTCGGTGGGCTCGATGTGACATCCTCCCGACTTCATAGATCTCGTGGTTTTCAAACTGAACTTCCTTTCTAAATTTCCGCTGCACTTTTAACTCTGATAACTTTTATTTAAACTTAATTGTAATACTTTGCTTTGTAAACTTAATTTTGAGAACTTTAGTCTGCTTGTAATCATCTGTGCTCGTTTTCGTGCGAGACTTCCGGTGTTTTCGATCCTTAACCCAACAGGCTGTCGGATTACACCGTTTTCAGTGTGCTATAACTTGATTAACGCTTAAAATGATAGTGCACTTAACCTGATTTAATTTGGGCGGTTCTGTCACAGCTATGGACTCATGATTGTTGACCTCAATAATATTGGTTACAAAGATGACCCATGGGTACTTGCTTCACAAGTCGCACATGTTCTGTATGTAGCTGACCCCACAAAGAAAGGAAAGCATGTTGTTGTCCCAAGAAAACAAGATATTATAGGGGTTGATGGTATCAACGATGTGGAAGATAATAATTAGTACAATGAAATGAACCTCTTCACAGACATACCCCAAAAGATGAAGATTATACAAGCAAGTTTAAGAAAAAATGACAAGCCATGGGCACGCAAGGATGGCGAATCGAGAATTGTAACCAGTTCAATCAGTAGTTATTTCAAATCGGATTGCATGTAATCGTATTTTTCTCTTGTATTCTGAATACCAGACTTGTTAATGAACTATTTGTTGATGTATTTTTCTCCCTGATTTTTGAAAGAGTTTCGTTATTTTTTTCAAATTTAATACAACCTAGAACAAGGAAAATATCAATCTCAAAAACTCACATTTAGAGATAGTAGACTTAACAAATTCATAGCCTACATTACCTAGCGATAGAATACATGCATGAAAACTCATAGCGAATACATATTGCAAAATTTCAATTGCATGCCTACTACATCATCTAAGGAATATTATTCCGAAGCAACAGGTACTGAACATAGTTAACATCACCAATCTTGTACCCCAGGGCATTGTCAATGAAAATCAATACACGGATAAGACAGCTGTCTTTTGCTTCGCTTCTCCGAGGAAGTGCTTTGCCGTAGGCGGTGAACATTGGTTCCGCGGTAGGATCTGGCGTAGTTCGAAATTCATAAGAACTGTGGTAGAGCCCTTCCCTTGTATATGCTGGTCCGGACTCAGTAGAATAATAACCCAACTGCTCAACGGCCTGACATAAAATTTCTTCTAAGCTCATTGCCGTAAAAGTGTTACCAAATATATCCTGCAATGGAGATGGAATGCAAATATAATTAACTGCTTTGCACAATCAAAGAAACTATCATAATTCTTGAAATTAACAAAATCCACTTACTATGTCATATAGATTTTCTCGTGAAAGAGTCTCGTAGAGAGTAACAATATCTTGTTGATTCTGTTGAAGTGCTTTGATTTTGAACCATGACAAATCTGGAATCAGATAACCATAATTCTGAAGTTCCAAAAGACAGGCTTCTATGGCTCTTCTTTCATAAGTCATCTGAACTGGTGATTCTTTCCCATTGGCCACTATTTGAATCATGGTACCTACATCTTGTCTTGATGGTATCTCGAAAGAGATTGTCATTTTCTTGAATTGTTGGCGTTATGTGGTTACCACCTGAAGAGGTGAACCACCTACGTATTGTAGAACCTCAGTAAGCCATTTAAACAAATCGATACGCTGCATTAGAGGCAATGTAAATAAACATTAATAATTATTTTTATTACTGAGATCAAATATTGTGGATTATAGACAAAGAAATGATTCTTACTATGTCTGGAGCTGGATTGTTCTGTTGAGAACATCGCCTTGGTCTAGTCCTGTTGACTCTGCTGAAAGTGATGCCAGGATTATGAGCCTGGGGCGGGTCGTAAGCCTGATGCAGCATACCATGACCAAAGCCACCACTTGCCATATTGATACGCTGCTCAAACATGTGTATTTATTTAAAATGCACCAATATGAAAATATTAAATATATATAATACAACAATATATACATGAGTTTATTTACTAAATCACTCACTAAATTATATGTGCATCAATATATCTGTACCAAAATATAAATCACTAACTAAATTATATGCATCAATATAACACGTACCTGGATCAATATATATGCATCAATATATACATATCATTATATAAATTACTAACTAAATTAATAAATCGCTAACTAAGTGTACTTTCCATTTATAAATGGAAAGAATGAAAAAAAACAAAATATAACACATACCTGGAAGATGGCGGCTAGGGGCGCGGGCGGGGGGAGGTGGTGGCGCGGCGCGCGCGGGGGGAGGTGGCGGTGTCGAGATCTATTCTGGATGTGGCTAAGTGCGGCAGTTTCGTGTGCGTGCGTGCGTGCGTGCGTGCGTGCGTGTGTAGGGACCATTTTCAGGGGCGGGTGGTGAAGTCACCCGCCCCTGATAATGGGTTTCTAAGGGCGGGTGACAGCACCACCCACCCCTACAGATCGTTTCCAGGTGCAGGTGGTGGTGTCTCCCACCGCTGGAAATATCTCTCCTATAAATATCAAGGCGCCCAAGGACTTAGCCAAATTTCGATTTGGAATAGCGGGACGCTGGCAGGCTGCCGAAATTTCGACCCGAGCCCGCGCCGCCGCCCGTTCTCCACGCTGCCGACGCTGACCCGCACCAGCGCCGCCCCGGATCCCGTCCTCCGCGCCGCCGCCGTCCCGGATCCGGTCGTCCACACCGCCTCCTCCTAGACCCGCACCAGCGCCGCCACCACCGCCGTCCTCGACCCGCACCAACGCCGCTCCGGATCCCGTCCTCCGCACCGCCGCCCCGGATCCGGTCGTCCACGCCGCCTCCTCCTCGACCCGCGCCGTCGAGCCCCGCCGCCTCCTCCTCGACCCGTCCTCCGTCCAGCCCGCACCGTCGAGTCCGCGCCACCTCCTCCTCGACCCGTCCTCCGTCGAGCCCACGCCGTCGAGCCCCGCCGCCTCCGCCTCCGTCCCTCGAGCCCCGGCCCTTCGCCCCGCGACAGTTTAGGTTTTTTTCAAATTTTTATACATAGAAATAAATGTGTCCTATAATTCCTATATATATTTTTTACATAATGTCTATATATGTTGATAAATGTGTTCTAAAATTCCTAGAAATAATTCTTATAGTTATTTGTTACTTTAAGAAATAATTTCTATATAAGTTGATCCTAAAATTCCTAAAAATAATTCTTATAGTTATTTATTACTTTAAGAAATAATTTCTATATATATTGATCCTAGAATTTTTAGAAATAATTCTTATAGTTATTTATTAGTCTAATAAATAATTTCTATATATGTTGATCGTAGAAATTCTAGAAATAATTCTTATAGTTAATTATTTGTCTAAGAAATAATTTTTGTAAATGTTGAAAACTTAGAATTTCTAGAAATAATTCCTAAAGTTATTTATTAGTCTAAGAAATAATTTCTATATATGTTGATTCTAGAATTTCTTGAAATAATTCTTATAGTTATTTATTTGTCTTAGAAATAATTTCTGTATATGTTGATATATATCTCTTAGTATTTCTATAAATAATTTCTATAGTTATTTATTAGTCTATAAGAAATAATTTCTATATATGTTGATTTTAGAATTTCTAGAAATAATTCTTATAGTTATTTATTAGTCTTAGAAATAATTTCTGTATATGTTGATAAATATATCTTAGAATTTCTTTATATGTGGACTTAAATGACGTTATTGTTGTACCCCTATATATAAGTGGTGGAATTAAGGATTTTAGCATTATTGACTTGGAAAACCTATTATTGTGTATATATATAAATTGTTGACTTTATTATTTGTTGTGAGGACTTTATTGTGTATATAAACTCGTTTGGCCATCCTCGTTTAATGTAGAAGTTGTAAATGTCTGATCCGTCGCCATCATCCCCGCCAAGGGAAACGCCAATGACACAAGAGGAGGAAATTGAAAGACTCGCCTCTCAGATGGACTGGGGCGACGACGCCGGTGTTCAAAGTGGGGATGACGAAGTTGACCGGGATGGACAAGGGGCGTTCGTAGCAGGACAGTGATTGGAACCTATAGATCCACATCCGATCCCTCCAAGACAAAGGTTTTCATTGTCTGATTTTGATCCAGATTACGTTCCGAGTCCAGCGCGGGTAAGGACTTACAATCGAGCATTTATTGTATACTTTCAAGAAAGACGTGTAATAAGTTGATGAATTCGGGTACGTTCCATGTAGGATGCTGCGACAGGAAGAAGTAGACGTCGAGGCTAACATGCAAATGCAACAGAGGAAGAACTTGAAGGCAATGAAATCTCTGGTCCGGAACCTCAAACAACTTCCTCTGGCAGCCAAAATAAAAGGAAACGGGGTCAGTGTGGAAGAAACAAATACCCCGAAGGTCAATGGGTGGTCAACGTAATTAGTGCTGCAGGCGAGCCCATGGAGCCTCCAGAGATCTGCGCAAAGTTTAGGAACGCAATCAGTTCAATAATAAGGACAAAGTTGGTTTTGGATCCAACGATCCCCGATTAGCCAACAGTTCCTGAGGGAAGGAAGGAGGCGATATCGCAGATGTTGAGGCAAACATTTATTTTGCCAAGAGGAACTCAAGATAGCGTGAGGCATTATGCTAGGAAGATGCTGGGTGAGAGTTTCCGCCGGTGGAAGAGCGAACTCAACACTAAGTATGTCAAAAAGGGCCGAACACCATTTGCGGATTACGGGGAAATCACTCAAGCACAATGGGAAGAGTTTGTTCGGCAAAAGAGCACCGAACAATCTCTAGCGCTAAGCAAGAAAAATACTGAGCAGGCAACGAGCAATGTACATAAAGTACATCTTGGCCCGAGTGGATACCAAAAGAAGGCCGATCAATGGCACCGTGAAAGAGAGGCTGCAATAGCCGCAGGGCAACCAGACCCTTTTGAAGGCCTTACTGAGCATGCCATGTTCTGGCTTCAAGCCAGGAAGCCTAAGATAGTGGAAGGCAAGCCACATTTTGACAAACCCGAGACTGAAGCCATCGCACAAAAAATGTACGAACTTACCGAGCTTCAGAAACAAGGAAAGTTCAGCGTCAAGAGGGACAAGGACATGCTTAGTACAACCATTGGGACCAAAGAGCACGGAGGCCGCATCAGAGGCGTGTCCTCAAAGTTGACCTTTAGGGATGGATTCGAGGAGGACCGCTCTACCTACAAGAGGCATGACCGCTACAAGGAAGAGATGATACAAGCGGCCGAGAAAGCAGCGGAATCAAAGTTTAAGGAAATGTTTGCACAATTAACAGAGCAGCAATTAGGGCAAAAATGGATGAATCCGTTGCAATTGGGGCAGCAGCAATCCGGCCATATGGTGATGATGCCCCCTCTGGTATTAGCCCAGCGAATACGGCCTGTGCTCAGAGCAGTGTTGCCTCAACCACAGCACAACCATATCCGGTGGATTGCATCACAAATACTACTCCATGCATGCTGCTCTAACCAATAGGCAGAGCTGGAAAGACGAGGGAAGTTGCCAAGGCGCACGTGGATCCTGTGGCGGGTTTATTTGATGGAAAACCAAGCCCGCCCCAATATGCATGCGTGCGAGTGCAGGAGCTACTGAAAACAAGCTACGAGGACAACGAGATAGACATCCCTACTTCGGATGGGAGGACCACGCTTGGAGAGTGCATTGGCATCACCATTCTGTGGTACAAATGTGATATTGTACTGCTTGTTTCACCAGAAGGGCCGGCACATCAGACTCGACCGACTCCAGATTATGTACTGGCGGCCCCGTCACCACGAGCTCCAGCATCGCCGCCACCGGCTCTAGCATCACCGCCACTGGCTCGGACATTGCCGCCACTGGCTCCGCTTCACCGCCCCCAGCAGCTCAAGCTTCACCGCCACCAGCAGCTTCACCTTCACCGGCCCCAGCAGCTCAAGCATCACCACCACGAGCGCACACGGCACCGGCTCAACAACTTGGGTTCCCTGTCCATCAAGTTATACGGTCATACCAAAAGGAGGACTCAGATATTGTAAATAAATGGCACGCCGCAAACACCAAGCAAAGGTTAAAGGAAAAGTCAACGGATAAGGCATGGGAAAAGTCAAAAAATGTTTCAGATTCTAGTGCCACCAGACGACCGGGCGTTTTTGAGCCCCGCACTGACCACGACTTCATTAGGAAAATTGGGGTCGATGACATAGCAGATTTACCGGATTGCCCGAAAAAATTCGAGTATGGTAAAGATTTTCTACCCCACTCTTTGTTGCAAGACTGTCCAGGTTTTATAAAAAGGATGCACACTTGGTACAGAAGGGCATGTAGACTTCACATCACAAGCCTTTGGGCTAGGTACCGCCGGAAATTTTCAGATTACGAACTGAGGGTATCACTGATATCATGTTTGATTTTCAAGACATCCAAGAAATGTTCCGCCTCAAAGAAATTAATGTAGAAATGATCAGACTCTGGTGCATGTAAGTGTCGCATCCAAATTCATATCTTATATGCAATGGTCTATACTTATATATGCATACATATCTAATTAGTTGTGATATTTCGTTCTACAGGATAGTGCAACGACAAGCGGATAAGGCAGGTAGGAAGGTCGCGTTCCTTGACCCGTTAGCTATTGCTGAGAAGCGCCATAAAGGGCCAATGTTGTGGAACGACGACCACGATGAATTCAAAAATTGTAAATCTCGCAAGAAAATTAATAAAGTGCGGAAGCAGGAACATAGAAAAATCATTATGATAGTTGCTATGTACATATCGCATCAGTTTCAAGAGTGGCAAGACAGGGATGTCATATGGGCACCATATAACTTTCGGTAAGTGTAGTCTCAATGATTTGGTATAACATGCACTTCTTTCGAATATCTGACTAAGAAATCATATATGATATTTTTGCAGAAATCATTGGATTGTATTTATGATCAAGCCAAAGCATGGACGTATGCTAGTATTCGACTCCGTTGATTTCGATCCGAATACTTATAAGGAATTCGAGGACATCCTCAACATGTTAGCAAAATCGTTATCCTATACTTCAACTTCATGCTGAATCTTGCATACATAAATAACTACTTATTTCTTTTCTTTTTCTTAAAAATAGGTCTTACAGGCACTACGTGCTAAAAGGAGGAGAACACCCCCCCCCCCCCGATAGGGAAAAAATATGGTGATGCGCACACACTATCCATGCCACAAGCAACCTGCAGATTCCGTGTACTGTGGATACTACGTGTGCGAGCACGAGAGGGAGTTCAGGAGGTACACAAAAGATCCCAAATTGGTAAGCATCTACTCTTTGCTAGGATAGATGCATAACTGCATATTGTAATCTTGGAATGGATTTCTTATTTTCAGGATCAACGGCCACTCCACATGGTCCACTCCATGAGCAACAACTTTTTTTTATAGTCGACGATTTATGTCGCTTCATTTTGCATGAAGTGGTCCATATAGGTGGAGAATTTGTTCACCCTGAGCATGAATTATCACTCGACCCAAAATATGCAAGCCTCCGTCAGTGGGAAAATCAAGAACTTCGGGCCGGCTCTACTAGCGTTTCTCAATGTAAATGATGTCTGTACTCTACGCACTTTTATGATGGATGTAATCTAATGATGCATGTAATGATACTTTTATATGATTTTATATTGAATTTGTAATTAGTAATGTTTACGAAATATATTCATCATCGATCAAAAAAATCCGGAATCGAAATAGAATTGGCGGGAAACACAAATTTAAATAAAACAGAAATAGAATTTTAAAAACCTGAATCGAATGGTGCAATTGCTTTACAGATGAAAATGGGCAGGAAATAAAAAATAGAATAATTAAATACAGAGGGAAACATGTTATAATAAATTGGCGGGAAACAGAAATTTGAATGGAATTTCAAATTTTGGCTTGTCGGGAAATGAATTTCAGGGGCGGCTCATGCTTTGAGCCGCCCCTGTAAAAGGTTTTCCAGGGGTGGGTGATGGCGTCAGCCGCCCCTGGAAAAATCATTTTCAGGGGCGGCTCACGGGGTGGGTCGCCCCTGAAAAAGGGTTTCCAGGGGCGGTTGGTGCCATGGCCCGCCCCTGGAAATTGATTTTCAGGAGCGGGCCTGGTACCCACCGCTGTAAAACTTGGTTTCTAGCTGCGTCAAACAGGGACGGATCGCGCGCCCGCCCCTGAAGATGACAATCTACCCGCCCCTATAAATGTTTTCTGCAGTAGTGATTCCAACAGTTTATTCAAATTCCTTATATTTTATGTTGGCGATATCACCCAACTTCAATGCTTCCACGTTAACAAATGGTTGCAAAAGTAAAATAAATATATAAATCATGTCGGGTGAATAAAGAAGGGCTCATAAAATTTATTTAAATGAAGGAAAGGATCAAGCAGTTGCTTTACCTTTGGGCGTGATAAGATTACTTCTGGCCGCTCCTGCACTCTCTTTTGCAGGAGTAAGTTGTCTTTTTGCCGGTGAGATCTTAGCGGATTGCACGTCCTTGTGTTTGGGAGGCAGCATGCTGGATGACGAAGGGGACCTGACCACCATCTCTGGCAAAACCTCTAGTCGCGGTGGATGTTGAACCAACAATTTAGTTCGAGTCCGGATTTATGCCCAATTAACCTGAAACAGCGGAGCACTATCACTATCATCCCACGAGGAAGATATATATGCATGGGAAATGATCACGAAAATCTTGCATAAATAGGGCTGCTGGCGCACCAGACTTTCTGGTGCCCATTCACCATGAGCAGGTCTCCTCGGTACCTTCGGTACTTCCCGGAGGGGTGCCTCTTGAGATCCTCGATCGTTGCCGTGCCGTGCACCATGGAGATACGATCGAGAAGGCTGTCAATATAAAGATCAAAGCAACCAAGTAAAACCAGACAACATAGATGGTGGCAAGAAGCAAAAGTAAATAGAACGGATGAAATCTGAAGAGCAGTTCACCTAGGCTTGGATGTCAAAAATGATGCAAGGATGTGTGACTCCACGGAGTCCTAGACTCTCGTATTTTTAGTGACTTGGGTCGCAGACAACAAGCAAAGCGATTTGTCTGTACACCTATTCGGTGAGCTCTCAGTGATAACAATATTGGCCATGTTCTTTCGATCTGCTTCTCATTGGGAAAATTTTGCACAAAGAACGATATTTTTGTAAATAACAAAGGTAAGAGTCTCTGTAACTACTATTCTTCACAGATATGGTGAGATTGAAATCAAAAGCTAAGAATCACTACAGTACATAAAAACATATTAAAATGGACGATGCTGCGTGTGCCCGATCGAGATCTTACGAGAGGAACAGGGGAGGCAAAACCGAACCGGGAACTTTACGTACGTCTCTATTCGTCCGGCACTCACCAGCAAATGCAAAAACATCTTCAAAGTGAAGATGTGATCCTGCCTTACCGTGCAGCCGTGCTGATGGCCGTGGATCGGCCACGATGAATGCGTGATGAAGCGTGCTCAGGGCAAACTCCGTGCGCGGAAGGCCTGATAGCAGGATGATCCCGGTGGCGGCGACGGGCCGGCCAGCTCCGCGCAGAGGTCGACAATCCCGTGCTGGAACGAAGGGAGCGAGGCGGCCAGAGGAACGGTTGCATCGTCGAATGCGGTGGTGGGATACGGCGGCGGCCTGGTGGCGAGGAACCTGTGATTTGTTTCGGGGTACTAGTGGAGATACACGTGCCTGACACGTGTTAAAAAAATAATTATTTAAAAATAATTGTATTGCAGAAAATGGAAAGAGATCCTCAAATCATCCGTGGCTACAAATGGCATGTGAATAAAAACTGGAAAGTAAAAAAGCAATTTGGAGGGCCGCATATTTTTATATAAGGAACCCGGTTGAACTTATGGAATTAGTGAACGAATCTTTATATTTCCTTTCATATTAGCGAATGAATTAGTGAATCAAATCAAATCAAATATGGCTAGAATTAATGAAATACATGGACATTTAATTAGAGTAACAATGAAGGGATGAGACATTCGCTACAAAAAGTGACAATCATTTGGTCAATTCCGACCATTAACGGGCAATTCAGAATTAGATCTCCATCCATATTTTCACAATCAATACTTGGTCCCCTTCTAGTCAGAATTCTCCTCCCCTTGTTTGAACTCCTGGCGTATTTCATACATGCTTGCTTCAATGTGATCCTGAAAGCCCCCAATTATGTCATCCAACGTGTCCTCAAGCGCAACATCCTTGAGCATACAAGGCTACTTCTGCACGGAGTTGTAAATTAAGTCATCCAACGTGTCCTCAACCTCAAGGATATAGACAAAAAGATGATGACCGTCCATATCCAATCAGGCACAATTGGCTAGCCTAGCCAAACAGCATAGCTCACATGCATGAAATGTAAATTAAGCATTTATGCCACTGTGAATCAGTAACCACCTTGTTGTCTGATGTATATCCACCGGCTTTGAACTTGTCCTTTGCCTCCCTCTGCACCTGACACATGAAACAGAATAGAGCACAATGAGTTATGATAAATATTCTTGCAATACAAGCACTAAAATCAAGAGATGCACTGAATAGGGAGCATACACATCTAAGTCAGCCTACAAGGCACAACTCTACAATGCAAAATTAAGTTTTTCGGTTCGATGCTACCGTGGCGTGGTATTCAGTTTGAATTAGCAGCGCTCCTGCACCTTTTCAAACAAGAAAACAATTCAAAGAGTGTTGTACATTGTAAAGCTACACTACAGGTAATAAAGGTTCCATCAGAGTTTGCCTAAGACTCATCTCGGAAATGTAAAAATTCCTTGGAATTAGCCACCAAAACGAGCCAAGCAGGGAAGAAAATGGCAGCATACACAAGCCATGTTTAACCGTGTGTCATCTTTACAGGAAACCAGACTTCTTGAGGGATGCATAGACAACGATATCTTTCTCACTGAACCACTAAGGGGTGTCAAGAAGTCTGCTAGGCCACAATGATGTATGGGTATCTTCACTGACAGAAAATAATCTTATCCGCTACCATGACAGAAGCGATCTCTTGCCCTCCATCAAAGTGTTAAATACTAATAAATTATCAGGTGCATAGCAGAATTTGATGCCTTTATTTCTGTAAAAGTATGAAACAGCTATCCCTATAGATTTTAGGATGGTAGTGCTACCACTATTTATCAGTAAAAATACTATATTCCATGGTTAGTTGGTTACACAAATAAGTCTAGAACTAAATTGGTTATCAAACTATTGCAAACCAGATCTGCCAGAACAACATATTGAACCAGTCATCTATATGGACTGCGTCAGTGGTGAAGCTTAGGAGTATTCAGCACAGGCCAAGCACCAGAAATTAGGCAGTCTGCTAGATTTAGTTGGCTAATTTCAAGCCTAACAAAGTAATCCTATTAATGGACATGACAAATAGCCATTGGGGCCTTGGGGGCCGTGGACCATGCTGGGCATAAGGAAGCTCTACCAATAGCACTCCACCCCTGGACAGCACTGCTTCAGAAGCAACTAAAAACTGAGAATTTGATAATACAAATGTGTATAGTCTTGCAAGAGAAATTTAGGGTGTACGTAAGAGCATAGCAATTCTAAATATATTATTGAAATTCGCAACAAAATAGTGAAACAAAAGCAGTGCGTTGATTTAGTGTGAAAAAAAGGGTGCTTCAGTTTAGAATATCTTGCACCAGATCATGCAAAATTCAGAGAAGAAAATACTGACACCCGAATTTTCTACTCAAGCCAAAATCAAGGAACTAAATAAAATGTCAGAAATCATACCTAGCATATTTCGACCCCAAACATAACAAGGTGCCATTGGTAGCATATATCTTGCGGTCAGAATACCTCAACTTTGCACATAAACAGTAGAAAGATGAATTCACTTGAAAAATGGACCAAAAATCAAAGAGAAGTAAATCAATTAAATAAAACAGGTAATGTGAACAGAGGATACAACTCACCTGCATGTTGACAGAGCCTCAACCATCCTACCTGTAATAGAGAAGATGATGTTTGACAATCTAGATTTATAGAGTGGCCATAATCTAACTGAAGAAGATCCTATTCTAACAAAATAATAGTTCTGATTTCATAGCACAAACAAAGTATAGCAAGGAAAGGAAACACTGCATGGACAAATTACAACTTCAGAAAATAGGCTGTTGAACAATTGCAAATCAGGTGCCTTACAAGTAAATTATCTACTCCTACATAAAAATCAATGGGTTGCCTTCCTATAGTCAAGATCAGTTCCACCTATCAGGAGAAACATTGAGATCCCAAGAAGAAATAGAACCCTAGCTCAAGCTTCAGCCTCCCCCTTTCTCGATGGTAACATCTCTGATTTAAATCCGTGAGACGAAACACTAAAATTGAAACCTAGATAAGATAAAGAGGAGAGGGGAAGAGGGAAAAGGTCACTGCGAGTAGCTGCTAGATATCCACGGCGAGGAGGATGGCAGACGCAACGGGGAGGACGGGGACAAGGAGCAACAGATCCGTCATCTCGCTCATGGAGGCCGGCGGCAGCGGGGTGGGAACCAGCATCGCACTCGCGGAGGCCGGCGGGTGGTGGCGGCGGGGTGGGATCCGACATCCTGCTCGCGGAGGGTGACGGCGGCGAGGTGGGATCCGGCATCACGTTCGTGGAGGGTGACAGCGGCGAGGTGGGATCCGGCGTCCAGCTCGCGGACCAAGGCAGCGGCGAGGTAGGATCAGGCGTCCCTCCACCGGATTCGCAAGGTCGCTGCTCCGCCGCCGCCGCCGACGCCACGAACCCAAGCTCCACCAGCTACTGCCGGCGAGCAAACCCTAGCTCCGCCACCAAGTAACAGCGACGAGCGAAAACATAGCCCTCGAGCTCACTCCCCCCGCCGAACCAGAGCGCCGTATCGAGAGGGCCAAAGGGAAACGAAAGCGGAGGACTGATTGATAGATTGCCTAATTTCGTGGAGAGGTGGGAGGCGGGGCTGGCGGCGTGCAAAGGACGCAAGCGCTGCGCAGGCGGGTACACGCGGGCGGGTAGAGAAACCCTGGTGCGAAAAAAAATGGATTTCGTCGGAATCACGGGGGATGATGGAGTTTTTCGGTGCCGCCCGTGGCTGTCAAACATTTGGCATGACATGTGGACTCTCAAGACGTTTTTACGAGGAGTATGGGTGGATTATTCTTGGTGGAAAAGGATTTCAATTGTTTCAATTTTTATAGTATAGGTATATATATATATAGGTATAGGAAAGTAGAAGACGGAGGGAGCCTGATCGTCGGGATTGTATCGGGTGTTTACATAAATGTGTTTGGCAGAAGAAAAAAAACACTGATGCTGTTTAGATTTTTTCTTGAGAACTGATGCTGTTTTAGATAACGCACATGCTTTCTCAGTCCACAATAACTACGAGAAGAGTAGGATCCTAAGCTGTGCTCGGATGGCTTGCTCCGAGGGTGTTCGGACAGCCCACGTGGGTTCTGACTCCTGGAGTCGCACCAGTGTGTCCTATCTACCGGGGATGTATTCCCCTGTCTCTCCAGGCGTGGTCAAGTTAGAGTAGGGTATGCACGCGCATGCGCGTTCAGTGGAACTGTGCGTTTCCTGCACACTGAGGAGTCTCTGGTTTCTCCAATCTCTTAGATTAGGCGTGTGCCTCAAACACACACGCATGTGCGTGCGTGAGTGTGGGGTTAGTGGGTGTGCGCGTTCACTATTGTACCCTCTCAAAAAAAAACTACGAGAAGAGTAACTATGATGCTGTTTTGACCTTCGACTTCCATTCCTAGAAGCCTTTTTATAAATTCTGATATGTCCATGTATATACCTATAACTATTTCAAAAGCATGTAACATTTCAATCTAAATTTTTAGTTTAATTCGCATTGTATCACTGACAAGTGGATCTTAGTCCATCCCGTATCCGCGTCAGACCAACCCTCCATCCACAATATGATCACGCAGACCTTACAAAATAACACACAGATAACTATAAGTATCTGATAGTTATACCAAGCAACGCGCAAACATATTTGCATAATTTAGACTCCTGATGTACTAACAATGGAGTTTCAATATAAATACTGAATGCATATGTATGAACGGTAATTCAAAGTTTCTCTACCGATGCTGTCGGGCACGGCAATTGCGATACAAGACATACAAACTATTTAACACATAGTATTGGTGCAGTAGAGTTCTTCAGCTCTCCTAAAAAAACGTAAAGGTTCCCAGCAGTTAGAAGATGAAGTTCCTGATTTCCACACCAAAACACATGATCAAGACAACAGGTGAGGCCGCGGCAAGAGCAGTTTGCTTCAGCATCTGTCAACAAACTAAAACTATTGCAGGAAGCAACTGCAAATTCTTTTGTTCATACATGGAACGGACCATTGCAGCAAAACACCACCCGCAACTCACAGTACGGCAAGGGGAAAGCAGAGTTTGCAGACAGATCAAATTGTAAAATTACGCCTGATCATATGCAAATGCAGCGTAAACAACTCTCATTGGACAGTCATCGAGAGAATCTGGCGTGCAAGCCCCGGGTCCTGATGAAGCAGCTCTCTGATGTTGTTCTCCACCTCTCCCAACTGTTTCTCAAGATATTCCTTAGAAGTCTAATCATAGGATAAACCAATACAAATGACGAATCTAGGTTAGCTTTATCTTGGGATTTCAAGGACTCGTATGAAACAGAAATAAAGATCAAGCTTACCTGCATTGATGCTATCGCGCTCTCACTTTCATTAAATTTTTGCTCTTGCTCGTTCAAAAGAACTGATTTTGGCTCCAAAATAAACCTGCAGGTAAATGGATGCCCAGATAATGAAATGCAATTATAGCTATTTTTATCATTGAAGACCACGAAATTGACTCTCCATATGGTCAAAGATCTTGTTGGATTACTTACACTTTTCCTGCAAACAAAAGTAGCATCATCAAAACCAATAGAAAGTAAGGGACATTTGACATTGACTAACATTTGGACAACTGTGCCACTCTATTTACAATGATGGAAGTCACCAATATTGTAAGGGGGTAAAACAAATAGACTAGAACTTGTTTAACCAACTGGAATAACTGCAAGTTCTTCGATCTGATCACATTGCATGATTTCATTACCCAAAAACCATTGCACCAACATGATAGACAATATTCAACCAATAACAAGGGCTGATTATCACATGACCGGAATACATAGAAACAATCAGAATGTAAAAGGCAAAAGGATAAGCTTAAGATTCAAGTCCAGTGGGATCGCTATTTTTAAGACATCCACTGCACAAATAATCTCCGAAAAGACCAGTACCACCATTCACTTCCACCATTAGACGACCTAAATGTCTCTACAAAAGGAAAAAATGATTCAAGTAGGTCCATAACATTTCTCTCAGCGATCTGACTACAGAACCACTCAGATGATTAGAAAACATTTTCTCTCGACAATCCTACTACAGAACCACTCAGACTTGACTACAGATATACAGGAGGGTCTCTTTGAAAATATTGCTACATCCCAAAACCTAGCTTCAAAAGCTTGAACTTCTATGCTATCATTATATGAGACTTTTCAATTTTTCAATGCTTGTGGTTCATTAGTGTTCTATTTTTATTTTTTTGGTTAGCTCGATTGGTCACGTTTGCAGCTTGAATTTCAAATGCTATAGGTGAAACAAATACAAGGTGCATGTTACATAATTTTCTTAAATAAAGTATAAGGATAAGTAAAGTAGTTAATGGAAGCAAAAAATTTATGAATGGATATCAACAATATTTATGAATGGAAGCACAACATTCAAGATAGTTATCAGCTACAAATAACATAACCCAGATAGGTTCAGAGTGAAGATAGTCACAGGTGACAACAACTTTCATTGACTATATATATAATAATACTCACTATTGACACCTGATCACTGTGTAGATCATTCGACAATAATAATTGGCAGAGTTTTCAAAAAAAAATTAAAAA
This sequence comes from Panicum virgatum, assembly GCF_016808335.1. Taxonomy (NCBI): domain Eukaryota; kingdom Viridiplantae; phylum Streptophyta; class Magnoliopsida; order Poales; family Poaceae; genus Panicum; species Panicum virgatum. The sequence continues at coordinate 34,661,044 of NC_053145.1, read as the reverse complement.
TTGGCAGCATGTTAGAGAGAACTCAATTGGTCTTCAACACATTTCATGGACAAGGAAATTATGTAATGGGTAATCTTGGCTTCAGAAGCGAAACAAGATTATCTACTCAAAAATTCTTCCTTACCAACAGTCTTGTAGGTGTTAGTGTCCTCTGGCAATTGGCGGAGTTCCTCCAGAGTGAGGTAAGCACGCTTCTTTTCCCCCTCTTTAGAACGCATTTGGGTTTGTAACTGAGAAAAGCAAGGTATGTTACAAGAGAAATCATGTCTCAGAAAATCTTGTCACGTATAGTCTATAAGTTACTGAAGGAATAAACTCAAAGGAAATTCCATCAAATACATGGAAGCATAGGAATTAGGAACTCAGGAAGATACAGAATTCAATCTAATTAAATAAATCTGCATTTACAAAGTGCACAAAAAATATTTTGCATTGTACAATTATAAAAATGCTGAGGTAATTTTGTGCCCAGCAATCCATTCACTTCAATTTCAGTAACAAATCCATCAATGTCTAATTCCACTTAACTTTTGCAGTGAGAAAACAACAGACATTTTGTAGCAATCTTTGTTGGACAGTTAAAAGCTGCCACACTCCGCTATTTCATATGCTCTTGAAGGGGAAAAAGATTGAAAACAGACAGTGCTACTCGGTATTATCACTTACTAGTTCTGTACAGCCAAAGCTCTCAGGACCTTGACTCTGGATTCTGGACTCTTCAGTTAATATTTAGAATAGAGAAAAATTTCTAGAACTAGAAGCACCGAACCATCTGTTTAGCCTATCCTCCTCCTAATAGATAAGCATATTCAGCGTAAGGAGGTGTGGTAGGCTGGTAGCCAACCAAACGAGATCCAGAAACCACTAGAATTCTACTCAGCATGAGAGTAGTACAAGCAAGATGCACAAACACTGCAGGAGTTCCAATCCCACAACAAAACGAGACCATGGCAACCGAACAATGCCCAAAGGATGAGGCACGATCAAAATCGACGGCGACGCATGGCCCCGGAACGACTCTAACAGAGTAGGGCTTGTACTTTCCCTTCAGTATTTTTTTTCTTCAGTTACGAAGTGAGCTAGCAATAGGATCGAGAGGAGGGGTAACCTGCTTGATCTTTCCGGTGGTATCAAACATCCGGGCCTGCAGCTCCATGAACGCCTGCGCACGAGGAAGCACGAAAGTGTCAGCGAGACATCAGCGGACAGAAACTAGCAACAAGGCGCTGGCGGTGGCGAGATCCGCTTGGCACGTACCGTTCGGTTGGCTTCATCCGCCATGGGAGAAGGTGGAGCGGGGTCAAGAACCCTAACGGCAAGCTCGAATCGAACGGAGGGAGGGTAGAGGAGGGGGAAGGGGGACGTGCTCGAGGCTGGGCAAGACGACAGGGGTTCAGATTCAGGGATCCGGCGGCGGCGGCGGCGCTGCGCGAGATCGGCCGAGCAGACGACGAGAGGCGAAGTGGGTATGCTGGGCTGGATATTTTTCTGATAAGATGCTGGGCTGGATTTCTAATGGGTTTACAACTAGGCCTGCTGCTTGAAACCGAGGCCTTTTTTTCATTTTTATATTTAAAAAAAATAAAATTTCAAAAATATATGGACGTTCCAACAAATTTCAAAAATGGGCCCCTGTCGCCCAGGCAGGGGGCGACAGGCCTTTTTTTAAAAAAAATTACAAACCTGTCCTCGGTCAGCGCGGCGCGGGGGCTCGGGGGGTGCGGTCGCCCCCCCCCCCAACGGGCGACGAGGGGCCTGTCGCCCCCCCCCCCCCCCCCCCGGGCGACAGGGTCCCCATAAGCCCCCACCCCTATTCCATCCTCATTTGAGCCCAAAAATCCAGAAAAAAAAAGAGAGGAACTTCCATCAAAAATCCTAAAAAAAAGATAGGGGTGAGGAGAAGGGAAAGCGGCGAAGCCCTGCCGGATTACGCACTTGTGATCTGCAGGTAATTATATTTGAATCTATTGATATTGTATAGTAATTTAATATAATTAGTGCTATAGTAGAACAAATTAAGTACGAGTTCGAGGATAGAATTAATTTTTGGATAGTGAAATATAGAATTGTAAATTTATAATGACAGTACCTTATTGATATTACAGCATAAGGCAATGGCTGCCTCTAATTCTGGAGGATTTTCATGGATCGAAGAAAAATCTAGTATAATACTTGATATCATGACACATCTTTTAATCAGTAAGAAGTTGGATCCATTAGCGGATGGTACGATAGAGATGGTGTTGTCCAAAATAGTAGAATTTAAAGATTTCACAATGTTTCGAGGTATTACAACACAAGATGTAAAGGAACACCTGCTAGAACGTCGGAATATATACATGAGAGTATGTGAACTAGCGAATCATCCTAATGTCATTGGATTCTTACAAAGTTCTTATAAGATATGGATGCGGACAGAGGTGTATGAGATGCACATTAAGGTAACTCTCATTCAGTTCTAATTTCGTCCGTCATTTGGACACCGGTTTGTAATTTTTTTTACAAAAAAGGCACGTCGCCCCCTACCAGGGCGACAGGGGCCTGTCGCCCTCCCCATGGGCGACAGGGGCCCATTTTTAAAATTTCTTGGAACGGTTATATATTTTTAAAATTTTAATTTTTTTAAATATAAAAATGAAAAAAAGGCGAAACCGAGCCCTTCTTCGTTTTTTTAGGTTTGGGCCTACGCTCGCTTGGTGTGTGTGAGTCTACGCGGTTTTTTTATTTTTTTATTTTTCAATTTTATTTTTTATAAAAATATATTTTTGTTTTCAAAATTTACAAGAATATACCCCGGCCACCCCGCTGCCGGGCGGCAGAGGCTTTTCTGCAAAAAGTTTCGCAAAAAAATTACGCCCGGGTCCCTGGAGGACCGGTCGCCCGGCAGCGGGGCGGCCAGGTGGCGGCCACCCGGCAGTGGGACGGCCGGCCCCCCAGGCCACCCGGCTGCGGGGCGACCGCCTCCCCTCCATTATATAAGGGTTTGGCTACCACACACCCCTCATTTGCCTCACTAAAAATCCAGAAAAAAAAGAAAAGAGATGAGGGAGGGAGAGGAGGGGTGAGGGAGAGAGGAGAAGCGGCGAAGCCCTGCCGGATTTTCAAGCCGGCGACTGCAGGTAAATAAAATTTTCTACACTTTACAAATAGATTATGTTGTAATTATTTTTGTTGACACAGTAGATTAGCAATCATTTTAATTATTGTCAGGAGTGATTAGTGGTACATTAAGGATTTTAATTAAGGATTTAGTGGTACTATAGTGGTTAAGGTAAAAATATAGTTTTCAAGTTTAGGTGTAGTTATTTGTAGTGATTAATGTTGATACAGTACATTAGCAATCTAATTAATTAATGTTAGTAGTGATTAGTATTAGATTAAGGATTTAGGTACGGTTATGTATGGATATGTATTTGAACCAGATGGTAGCATGTAACAATATAATTTTATTATGTATGTATGTGTATTTAAATCAGATGGTAGCATGTAACAATATAATTTTATTATGTATGGACATATAGTGTTGTATGATGGTACTATTTAATTTAGATGTGTGTGATTCTATTGCATTGTTTTGATCTTACGTGGTAGGTATGGTCGGGGTTACTCCTGCGTTGCTGGACCCAACAATAGACTCGGGTCACCGGTCCTTCCTTGCTGTGGTTCAGCACCAACAACTCAACGTGCTGCGTCCACATCCACCTGCAGAGTTGGTTCCTGTAGACCCACGATGGGTGCCCAGGTGATATGTCGTCTATTTTCTGTTTTTATCCGTTATACATTTCGTTACATAATGTACTAACGTTTGTGCACTGTATGATGCAGGCTGAGCGAGACAGATCTTCTCACTGTGGGCTCGTCTTGCTGAGAGTGCCTTGGTGAAGCTAGACAGGTCTCTACTTTCAGCTCTCGTTGACAGATGGAGACCTGAGACACACACGTTCCACCTCCCTTGTGGGGAGATGGCACCGACTCTGCAGGACGTTGCGATGCTGCTTGGTCTTCTATCACCGGAAACGCTGTCGGGCCCCGCGTGGTACCTTCTACGTGGCTAGAGGATCTTGAGCAACGTTTTGCAGGTGTTGCGACCACGATTGATCCTGAAGATTTCAATGAGCACCCACAGTCGAAAGGCCCTTCCAAGTCATGGCTCCTACAGTTTCAGGTACAACTTCCTACAAAACGATGTGTTGATATATTTTATGGCTTTGAAATACCCCATGTGTTTCTTATTCTCAATGTTCGTACTTCATTGCAGCCGGATCTATTAGTAGTCGATTCTGAGGAGTACAACGTGACTAGATCACTCGAGGCATACCTGCTGTGGTTGTTTGGGTACATCATGTTCAACAACTCACACGGCCACTGTGCGGATAGGGTGCTTGTGCCCTACGCACAGGAGATCGCCGATGCAGATGAGGATGCCATACCCTAATATAGTTGGGGTTCAGCGGTTCATGCATGCACATATCGTGGACTCTGCAAGGCATCACGGCAGAATGATAGGAATGCTGTCCTAACGGGGTGCCCAATTCTGCTACAGCTTTGGTCTTACGAGAGGATTGCTATCGGTCGTCCCATGATTGACCAGTCACCATACAAGCCGGATATGTACGATGACACGGAGGACGACAGACCCACCATGGGGACTCTCTGGTACTCTCGACAGGTATGGACCCGATAAAAGTTTGTATTCTATGCATACTATGGTCATACATTGTTCTCTCAATACCTTTCTTATGGACACATAATTTTTATTTTTGCAGAAAACATGGGCACATGTACAGACCCGGCGGTCTTATCCTGAGTTTGTTGTGGAATTTGATCGATTGACCCCAGAAGATATTGTGTGGGAGCCATACAGTCCTTCGGCTATAGCCACACGTGCACCGCTTGGGATATCTTCGGTGTGCACACAGGACTAGGGTCTATGGATGACTACCGCAGCTTTAGTGTACGACGTTGTAGTTGAGGCCCACTGCCCAGACAGAGTCATGAGCCAGTTTGGTCAACGCCAGTCTTTCCCTGTGTCTTCAGTGTTGGATCGTGTTCAACGCCACGATCATAGGTAACAAAAGCGTATAAGTTCCCATGTTCTAATAATGTGTAACTAATTTCTATTTAACGTGCAGTTTATCAAGGGCTGGACATCCTTTCTCGACAATGTGGGTCACTAGATTACAACCGTGGGTGGCTGCGTGGGATGATGCAGACGATCAGTTGGCTGAGGATACCGGTCCACGCACTGAGGCTTTCGTTTCAGGCGTACCTGACCTGGTACGAACCGAAGACTCGTTGCCGTTTGACGTATGCTGACATGCATCCACAGCCGCATGTTGCGACTTCGCAGGATGACTATGCACGACATAGGGATGAGGCACTAGCTGGGGCGGTGAGTAAATGTTGACGGCATTTTCGATTTTTTAAGATTTGTGTACTAAGTTTTCTTGGTTGCAGTTCGAAATGTGTAGGTTGCTTGAATTAGATTGCTCACTGAATGTAATGAGGATTCATGACGGGTCTACGATGAGCATGCTGGCGCAACTCGAGGCCTGGACCACTCAACGTGATAGAGCCCGAGGCATCCTTCAGGCCTTTAGCACGCGGACGGAGTACGAGGATTCCTACAGATCGTCACAAGTGTCGACGTCGGTTCCTTGTGGTCCTGCATGGCAGCAGCCTCTCTCATACCACCGACAGTACGAAGGTATGGTGTGATATTTACTGATCCGTATGTTTGTAGGCAGTATTTAAATACGACTCCACACAGGATACTGGTACCTCGTTTCTTAGCCCTATGGAGGGCTAGGTGCCTCGCAAGGGGCTCCATTTCAAGGAACCCAGTTTACCTCTATGACACCAGCTGCAGGGACTTTAGGTAAATATGTGGTGTATAATTTTATTTGCTTATGTTTTATGGTCGAATGCTCATACGTTATTATTTACACTCAGGATCACAACAGTTCACCGGAGCGGGGCCTTCTTCGTATCACCCTATGCCGCCATCAGGAGAATATGAAGGAGCTTCTTCCTATCCACCACCACCACCTCCAACACAGGGTACGTACAATAATTTGTACGGAATTGCATTCACCTATTGAACGTTGCTTAAAGAAAATTTTGTGATCTGTAGGGTGGTCTCAAGACAACGACGGGGCCAACTTCGACGACTTTACACGGTTGTTTGCACCGCCTGCCCAGGACGATGATCCCAGCTTGCATATACCTGTGGCTCTGTTACGCCGTCCTACCAGAGACGTGAGGCCACCGGACCGTCATAACTACCCTACAGATCACGTACACGCACAACATAAGAGTGGTCGGCATGGCAGGGGTGGTTAGTTGTTGCCACTTGTTTCTCTATTGTCATTATGGACCTGTCGTCTTGGTTTTCATATTCCGTACTCAAACTTCGTCTATGCTACCTTGCAATGCAAGCACACTTTTGCTGTACTAATGAACTGTTAGACCATGATATGGTGTAAAAATAGTGTTACGACGAACGAGTATTTTTTCCTGAAATTTTTGAACCAAATGAGGGGGGCAGCCCTTTTAGAAGGGAATGGGAGGTGGTCGCCCCGCAGTCGGGCGGCCAGATCCAGCCGCCCCGCTGCCGGGCGACCGGTCCTCCAGGGAACCGGGCGCAAATTTTCTACAAAATTTTTTGCAGAAAAGCCCCTGCCGCCCGGCAGCAGGGCGGCCGGGGTATATTCCTGTAAATTTTGAAAACAAAAATATATTTTTGTAAAAAATGAAATTGAAAAATAAAAAAATAAAAAAAACCGCGTGAGTCTATTGCGTGGACTTCAAACTTACCGGGCCTTCGAAAAAAGCTACAAAAGTTTCTAAAACTTTTGGGGGAAAGGTCATTTTTGCCTCCTCAACATTGGGTCGAATCTGCTTTTCCTCCCAAGACAATGAAACCGTCCGTCCAACCTCCTCAGACTCGTGAAACCGTTCACATAACCTCCCTTAGCGGTTTGAGGCCGAGGTGGCAGGGGTTTTCTCATTTTCTTTTATTTTTATTTTGACTAGATCTTTGAAAAAAATCATAGTAAAATAGAAAATCTAATTTTATTGAACTTCACATAAGTAGATCTACACAGTGAATATATTATATGGTATACTTTAGTACAAATATTTTTCTGTAACTTTAGATATATGCTTTTTGTAATTAATGTATAGCTACAGTCTCCGTCGTCCAATTATGGTGAATTTTTTATGGTGGGCTAATCATTATATAATTGAGATGTCGTAAAAGTTTTATGATTATTGGATCATGTATGACTGAGTTATTAATTTATCTAGGTTTATCTAAAGATTCGTCAAGATTTCTCTATAGATTTATCTCTAGATTTATATAGATAAATCTATAACTCAATCAAACATGATCTAATAATTATAAATTTTTTACTAAAACTCAACCATATAATGATTAGACTATCATAAAAATTTAAATATACTTGGACGATAGAAACTGTAACTATAAATTAATTACAGAAAAGTATATATCTAAAACTATAGGAAAACTTTGTGCTAAAGTATACCATATAATATGTTCATTGTGTAGATCTACTCATGTGGAGTCCAATAAAATTGGATTTTCTATTTTATAATTATTTTGTGATTTACTATGATTTTTCATGTAAAAAACATAAAAGAAAAGAAGAAAACCCACTGCCACCTCAGCCGCTCAAGGAGGTGTGTGAATGGTTTCATGAGTCTAAGGAGACTGGACGGACGGTTTTATTATCTAGGGAGGAAAAAACAGGATGATTGAATCATGTTTGTTTTCTTCTCGTCGTACATGACATTGTTTAGTCAAAATTTTTGCGGAGAACACCATAGGAAAATGTTGCAGATTTTTTTTCTATTCGGGTGGTGATTTGAAGGAGATGAAAGTAACAGAAATATGGTTGTGATTCTGCAAATGTTGCCGGACAAAGGGTGATTTTATTTTTTTGAAAAAAGGGGACTTTTTCTCAAAACAAATCCAATCTTTTTTTTGGCAGGAAAAACATCCAATCTTTAGGCGGTATAATAAGGCCCTGTATTTTGTTGGGTCAAAAGGGCCCTGTTTCTATAGAATTTTAAATTGCACAAAAAAATGCTCGTTTAATCAAAATGTGAATTTTCCATGGGCCAATCTAATTTACGGTCGATCATAGGGAGAGGCACCTATGATTGATCTTCCTACCATTTTCTTTTTTCCTACTCGAGTAACTTTTTTGTTGTTTTCTGATCAAATTTTAAGAAAAATTAGAGAGAAATGAAAAAAATTGAAGAGGAAAATTTGAAAGAGAAAGTTTTGAGAAAAAATTGAAGCAAAAACTGTTACATCCAAAACAAAAAAAAGTTCAGGTAAAAAAAGTGTTGTAAAAAGCTTTTCCATCAAAAAAAAGTTTTCACTGTACAATTTTTTGAAGAAAAAACAAAAAAAACTACACTGTCCACCACTGGCGGCCGCGCAGATCCGATGGCCCTCCTCGCCGCCGCGCTCCCCTCCCCCACCGTGCTCCGCCTACAGGAGCCGCTAGTCACGCTTCTCCCTCGCATCTGCTTGCCCTCACTGCCGCCTCTCTCCCCCACCAAGCGTCGTTTGCCGCCTCACCGTTGCCATAGCATGCTTAGCCTCCCGTCACCGCCCGCCACTGGGTGAGTAGCTAGTCAGCCCCCCCCCCCCAGCCGCGTCAGGCTCTCGGCGCCAACTGGCGCTAGTGGCCGCCCCCTGCAACCACCTCGAGCACGCCGGTCCAGCTCCCACCAGGATCTATCCAGAGGAAAGAGAAAAAGGGGAAAAAGAAAAGAAAATAGGGTGGGGGAGGCTGCGAGATGACGTGATCTTAGAGGAGTGGGATCCACGTTGTAAGTTGTAGAATTTACAGTCAACTGTAGATTCAGTATTGGAATTTTCCATGCTCGCGTGCTGTCATTGGGTAACTTGTGTGGATTCTACAACGAAGAGCCTAATTTTGTACAGGTAATGAAGTAAGTTTTTCTTTCCAGAAATGCCAAAATGCCAAAATACGCCACGTTATCCTCTGTCTCTATCTCCCAGGCTCCCGGATTGAGATCCTCTGCAGTCGACTGCAGTGACCGACGCGTGGGCCCGACGAGCGTCTGGGCCCACGTGCAGTGACGATGTCACTCTGCAGTCGACTGGAGGGGAGTTGATTCCAGGCTCCCAGCCTCTTCCTTCCAGCAACATGAGAAAAAGGAAATACAACTATACCAGTACATTTCTTATCACTGACTCCGAAGACCAGAGGCCACATCGCAAGCAGCAGGCAGTGGTGAAGCAGATCACGACTTCACCGAAGTCAGCATGGCCGGCGTCCGGCGAGGCATCCATTACTTGGAGTCTACCGTCTGCGTGTCCCCGATCCATTCACCGCTGTCTCCGTAGCCGGCTTGTCGGCGACCTCTTCTCCAGCCTCCAGCGCACCTGCCCACGTCAAACCCAAGGAGCCGTGAGACTACCGGCCGTCTACAATATAAGCCCCGGTCTCGTCCGGTGATCGTCGTCCCAAAACATCGAGCTGCTCAAGACCAAGACGACATCACCCCGCACCAGCAGGAAGCTCAGCCATCTCACAGCGAGCACCGCCCATGGCGTCCACCAACAACACCGCCCACTCCGGCGTGGACTCTGCTGACGAGGTCCTCCACGAATTCGGCATCGTTCGGGTCTACAAGAGCGGCCGCGTCGAGCGGCCCCTTGTGGGCCCGCCCGTTGCGCCGGGCCTCGACGACGCCACCGGCGTCGAGTCCAGGAACGTCCATCTTGGCGCCTACTCCATCCGCCTCTACCTGCCTCCGGCCGCGGTCACCGCCCCCAGCGCCAGGCTCCCGGTCGTCGTGTACGCAGGGGCGGAGAGAGGGGGGCGGACAGGGCCTGGCCCCCCATGAGCCCCAAATTTCCATTACAAATTTAAATTTTGATTAAATTTTTATAGAAATTTGTATGGTAGTCCCCCTAACAATGAAAAAAACAACATCCTGGCTCCGCCCCTGCGTGTACGTCCACGGAGGCGGCTTCGTGGCGGAGTCCGCCGCGTCCCCGGGCTGCCACCGCTTCCTGAACAGGCTCACGGCCGCCTGCCCCGCCCTCGGCGTCTCCGTCGAGTACCGCCTAGTGCCGGAGCACCCGCTCCCGGCGGCCTACGACGACTCCCTCGCCGCGCTCAAGTGGACGCTCTCCGCGGCCGACCCGTGGGTCGCCGCGCACGGCGACCTCCACCGCGTCTTCTTGGCCGGGGACAGCGCCGGCGCCAACATCTGCCACTACCTGGCCGTCCACCCCGACGTCGTCGACGCCTAGACACAGCATCAGGGCCACGGCGGTGGCGCGTGGACGCGGCGGCGGCTGAAGGGCGCCGTGCTAATCCACCCCTGGTTCTGGGGCTCGGAGGCGGTGGGCGGGGAGCCGCGGCACCCCGCGGCGCGCGCCATGGGGGCGCGGCTCTGGCTGTTCGCGTGCCCCGGCGCAACGGCATGGACGACCCGCGGATGAACCCGATGGCGCCCGACAGCAGGCTTGGCGGCTAAACACCGACAGCTGGCGCACCAGGTAGGGGATTCGGCGAGTTCATCAGCGAATTCGATAGTCAATTCCGATGATTCCAACGCCGTGCCTGAGGGCACAACCTTCATTTTCGGCTCCTGGGCCTGCACTGCCAAACCGTAGGGTGGCTACACTAGTCACCTGATCGCCCCCAAGGAGCCGGAGACCCTCGACAACGAGCAAAATCAACTCACCGACTGCTCCGGCAAACTCGGAGAATGCTGGGAACGATCTGGCTCCAACTCGCCTCGGTGAGTCAGGTGAGCCCGGCGTTGTCCCCGATTCTGAGGATTTTCAATTTTCCGAAACACTCGAAAAATACATGGCTTACCTCATGTCAATCAGGCACCCAGGGTCAGCAACTTCGAACTACTTGACGGAGTAGATCGGATCTCGCGGACCATGCATCGAGCTTGCTGAATCCTCTCTTGGGTAATCCAAGACGCATTAAAACCCAGAGGACTTGAGCCCACGACGCACTCGGACGGCCGATATCTTCTCTGGTTTGATCGGAGTTGATTCTACACTCGCTGACTGCATCAAGATGGATGAAGACACTCACCAAACCAGAGATCCCAAGAAGCAGGACACGAAAGCGAAGCCCCGTGGGAAACCCGAGAAGGCTAACCCCCCGACTTGATTGGATGGGAAAGCCTATTTCAGATACCGACCAGGCTAGCTCGTCAATTTCCTCCCACAACAAGACTCCAGAAGCTATCCACTTTTTTGATCCTTTGTTCAATCAAGACTTTGACGAATTCATGGAAAGTCTTGATAATCTTGAACCCTTCGACGACCTCGAAGACTGGTCATACGATGTCGACTTGTTCATGGAGGCAATGTGCCATCCACCCCACATGGCCAACGTCCTCTGGCAGAAAACCAAGCTCAAAAGGCAGAAGGAAAAGTCTTAGCCACATTCGGACGTCCACCGAGAACCCGAAAAGAACAACCCCCGACTCGATCGGATGGGTGACCCTATCTCTGGGTTAGATCGGGTGGCCACAACTAAAACCCCACAAGAATCCAACCGGTCGATATTCAACAAGCGCTAGATTGAAGAACCAGAAGGACTAACACAAATCCAATCCTACAATCACTAGATGAATGAGAACGCTCTGCCTAACAAAGTCTAAGCTCTCGTAGCAAAGTACAACACTCTATATAAATAAGGAGGCCATGGGGTGCCATGGGGTGTTCTGCTGAGAGTTTGGGGGTGGAGTCATTTGGAACCGACGTTGAGGACCAATAAGGAGGCTCCATGTCAAAGGAGAAGGTCGGTGGCGCCAATACTTGGTCGGCCGACCGGGGAGGTCAGCCGACTGGGTTTTGGCTCCGACCGGGTTCATCTTCGGCTCGAAGACTACTAGGTGGACCCTTATGTCGGTTTTGCCAGATTCCACGCTATCCTAGGTCGGGAACATGCTCTAGTGGGCTCATGGATCCATGTGAGGCTGAATGGAGTGCTCTAATTGGTTGATGCCTTTTGCCTTGGATTGAGGAGTGTGTTTCCTTGCTTTTGAGGTATGTTTTCTCCCTTAATTTACCTGCATACAAATATTTAGCAACACTTGTGGAAATGGTTAGTAAGAGCATCTCCAAGAGTTTGCTAAATGAGGTTGGCATCCTAGAAAATTTGAAAAAACAAGAAAATTTCGTCTCCAACAGTTTGGGAAACAAGGTTGGCATTTTTAGGAACTTGGCATTCCTCCCGTCCGCACGCGCATCTTTACGCGCGCGTATTCTGCTGCGTATCAGAGTATCGCGCACCCGCCCTGGACTTCCCGCGCGGTCCAGGAAATTTCCTTGCCTCGGTCGCGATTTTTTCCCCTAGCTGCGACCGTCATCCTCATTGCCAAGGCTGCCTCCTCCCCAGCAGATCCCGATGCCTACGGGTCTCAGGTTCGTTCTTCCTCTTCTCTAATCCTTTTTCCCGATCAGTTCCTCGATCTGGCCGCCTCCTCCTCGTTTTTTCTCCTTGGCCGCTATTTGTAATCATGGTGGCGCCCTTGATCTGGTAGTCAATATAGGGTTCATGGTGGTCGGGGTACTGATAGAAGAAGTTGTCCTCGCCGATGGCCTCCTCGTCCATGAGGAGGCGGGCAATGTAGGGGAGCACCATGTCGTCGAAGGCGGCAGGGTCGTCATGGGGAGGCGTGGGCAGCAGGTCCAGGAAGACGGAGGGGGATGGTGGGTCCGAGTGGACGAAGAGGAATTCCTCTGGCGCGGCGGCCATGGCCGAGGACAGAGCAAAGCTCTTCCTCCTCGTAACTTGCTAGCTGGTGTATGTCAACAACCAATGGCAAACGGAGTGTCGAGGCAATTGCCGGCGGCTCCCTTTCCCCATGGGAAAAAAACAATACACCAGTTCATTAATTTTTCAGTCTCTCTCAGCAGAGAGCAGAGCACTCATGATCCAATCTCTCTGGAAAACGATGATAGGCTAGAAATCTTTTTAAAAGAAAAGGGAAAGTGACACTGATGGATGGCCACCCAACATGAACAATTATATTCATATACATCCCGCTTTCAGCTAATTAAACTGAACATATATATGGATCAATCAACTGAACATATATATGGATCAATCATTGATCAAACTAGCCTGGCGTGTACCATCTCTCCAGACAGAAGCAACAAAAGGAGGATGTATAGTGAAATGCCACAGGATCCCACTTTGGCATTGGAATAAATATGCACAATTTGAGAAGCTGAGAATATCACGTAGTCATCGTCATCGGATGATGAATCATCCAATTCTTTTTGAACAAGGGATCTCTTCAAAGGCATGACCCCTAGTCGGCAGTACAGATATCAAAACACTAGATCACACAACGAAATATGATTGCCGGCTGGAGGCAGGAGATCAAGACGATTTTCTATAAAGAACGAGATCAATCGGCGTTGGAGTAGATGATTGCCTGATGGGAGGAGCAGATGCTGACCTGATGGGAGGAGGAGATGGCCGGCCGGAGTAGATGATGGCCACCGGCGCGTTGGAGTCTGTGGCTCCTGATCAGGCGACAGGAAGACGGCGTGGCGCGCGGTGCAAGACGGAATGGTGACGGGAGGAACGACGACGGGAGGAACGGCAATTTTTGTGGGCCTATTTTTTGTTTTTACCAAGCCCAAATGGCAAACTCTTGGAGATAGCCTTCTTTTTAACTTGGCATATATTTTAGCAAGTTGCCAAATCACAAGATTTAACAAGTTAATTTTGGCAAACTCTTTGAGATGCTCTAATAAACCCATACCACTAGGTTGATATTTATCTTTTAAGCATTTATGCAGAATTTGACAGCCTAAAATTGGTATTTAAGAGCTGTCACCTTTTATTCAGATTTCTAGAAGAATAACTTTGCTACAGGATATGACACGACAAGTAGGTAAGATGCTGAGGTGATTTTCTGATCAATAATCTGATTTGTCCTGCTTTGCTAGGGACGAGCAATGGATAGCTTGGGGGATTTTGCTCACGCGTTGACACCCAACATGCCTCACATGGATACATATCTGGAATAATATCAAAACCCAACATGCCTTAGAAAAATATGCAATGTTGAAAATTGAGCAGAAATGAAGGCTATAAGCACCCTATGATCCAAGGCAAAACATGTTGACCAATCAGAACACAGGATTCAGGCTCACATGGATCAAAAGGCCCACCAATAGGTGCAACCGACTTAGGACAAGGCCGGCGCACCCACAACTGTCATAAGGGCCCACTTACCAGCCACTCAGCGAAGGCTGAGGTCGATGGGCTACCTGGCTCAATTGGCCGACCGACCTGGTCGGTTGAGCTAGGCTCGGCTCCACCGACTTACCTCTTGGACGTGGCGATTCCCTATTGGTACTAGACATTGGTTCAAAGGTGCTAGAGTCGCATCCTCGGCCGAGAACCCCATGGCTCCCACCTATAAATATGAGGTGGGGTCTCAAATGAAGACACACCACAAGTGCTCAAGTGCACATTATTCTCTTTCTTAGTCCATATGCTAGTGGAGTTTAGGCTAAATTAGCTAGTCTTCGGGTTCTGAGGTTGGAAGTTTCAGTATGGGTTTAGCTCCTACTTTCCTTTGTAACTCTCGATTATTTGTAATAGACTTATCTTATAGTTATTTATATTTACATGACTTATACTCTGCAGTGTTAGACATATACTTCATGATTAGTTTGTATTTATAGTTTATGCTTTGCATGATTAGACAATTAGCTTTAGTACACCGGTACCCGTTCTAGTATTTGAATGTTTGCTCTATTATTATGTATGTCCATCTCGGGGGTGAAGACTCTGAGCGGGATACTAGAGTGTCACTTATTAATATAGACATGGTGTCTGGGTTAATCAAGTGTTGTTGGATGTCACACTTTTCCATGGTTTGTGGAGGTAGCCAGCAGATGGTGACAGCCATATTTTGGTCATCGTAATCCTCCATGTTCTGTTAGGGGATAGGAGGTCCATAAAATACAGTGATGAGCTAGACAATCTTATCTATCAGTTATGAGTGGTCTCCCGGTAGTATCTGGATGTCTAGAGCTAGGACAGTCATGTGTATGGTATAAATGCGTAGTATGAGCTGTATAATTAACTAGAGTACATAAAACCCGGATAGCTAACTTCTTCCTTTCTCCCTGTCTTAGGATTAACTTAACTTGAGTTTGAGCGTGAAACATGCGTGTCACACTACCTCTTATTCATTATTTATCTTACCCCTATTTATACTATTGAATATCCAAGCAAGAATTATTGATTATCTATTTATTAACCGCTGCCTTTACTGTGAAAATATAAATGACAACTCTGATTTACTCTCGGGTAAAATGCTATAATGGTATTCCGTGAGCTTGTAGATTTATTCGTAACATACAAAATACCACCTTTGGTGTTTGCGGGTGCCGCTGGTAAACAGCAACATCAGTCTCAGTGGAAGTTTCATTATCATTAAATAACATACCACATCGGTAGTTTTATTGACTTGGCGATGTTATTCCGAGGAGCGACGAGAGAGAGTTTTAGGAGTTTATCTCATAAAACCCAGCTAACACAACTATCATGTTCTCAGTTTTGGTAACTGTGCAAAAAAATTATGCACTAATGGCAACGAGTAATATCCACGTGGACGTATACTCTAGGTATCCATACCTGTGAGATGAAATTCAAGGCTGCATCTGCACCCGCTACCGACAACCGGGTAGAAAATCATGCCCGTGACCACTATCCGCAAGTACAACATGCTTGTCTGCCCGCAAGATAAGGGCGTCTCCAGCGGTCGACTATTTGCCGGCTATTTAATTTTTTTAATCGATGAAAAATTGCCGCACAGTGGCCACTAGCGCTTTGTTCGTCGCTAGCTCGCACACTCGCCGAACTGCTGGAGACGCCCTAAGCATATTCTTGACATCGATGAGCAGGAGTCCTAGTGGTCTTGGCGTCTCAACGGTCGTGGGAATCTCAGCGATGGTGGACCTAAGGGTGGGAATGTGGAAATGATTATCCGAATTTTTTGCATCCGTATCCGTATCCACACCTAATATGGATATCCGTATCCGTATCCGATTGTAATGTGGTACTAAAGTGGATATATTTGAATTCGTTTTGCCTCATTTTTCTCAATCCGATTCCACATCCGTATTCGACAATATCCGCAACATCCGTATTCGAATAAGAATGAGCACATAAGAAACTATTAAAAAATTATATATACAACTAATGATTAGTGATATATTAATTTTAATATTAGTAATAATGTATTTAATGGAACTATTTAAGAGTGATCATGAATAAATGACATGTGCTACTAGGTTTAATATTACTAATGATATATAAAGATTAAGTTTCATTAATTTCAATTTAATTAACTATATTTTGATATGGATAATCATATTGATTTTAGTTTACTTTGGTTTATCCACTTATTGATAAAATTATAAATATACTTTATTCCAATTATTCTTTATAACTATTGATATTTCCAATAAATATTTATTCATTTAATATTTCAATATTTATGGATAAATATGTTTTGATGAGATGTCTTTTTCTTAACTACAACAGTTACATACTTTAATTCTTATTGTATAATGACTTAGCGATACCTTCGAAATATGTTTATAATGAATAAAACAAACGAATATAACTATGTTCTAAATCAAGTAAATATCCGAATCCGAATCCGAATTCGAGACATCCGTTTTGCTTCGTATCCGACAACATCCGAATCCGTATCTGTATCCGAATTAAAATGTGGTAAAAAATACTATCCGAATTCGATTTCATGCGTATCCGATCTGATTCTATCCTTAGGTGGACCTGTGGGTTGTGGGCTCGAGGCGGCAGATCCGGCGGCGGCAGGCTGGGTACGAGCTTGGGGTGGCCAGTGGTAAGCACGGGGTGACAGGCTAGTGTCGGGCGCGGGAACCGCTAGCCCACGACCGAAGAGGCTGCCGGGCACGGGCGTGGGCACGACGCACGGAGGCCTAGGCAACGCCTTCCAAGTGCGGACGGGCAAGTACGGTGCACGGTGCGCCAGTGCGGCGGCCTCCAGTTGCGACGTGCGGGCACGGCGCACAGGGCGCTTGGGCTGGCGCATGGGACGGTTGTGACTGGTGGACTGGAAGCCGGCAACGTCTGTCAGACGGCAGTGCTCACCAAGAAGGAATGGGGGAGGGGAGTGGATGGGGAATTGGGTGTGGTGGTGGCGCACACAAGGATGGAAGGTGTGGCGGCCGGGTCTAAAAGGAGAATAAGGCCGTGTTTAGATAGAACTTAAAAAAATTTTGCGATGGAATTTTATTAATTTGAAGTATTAAATGAAGTCTATTTACAAAACTTTTTACGCAGATTGGTTGTAAATCACGAGACGAATCTAATGATACTAATTAATCCATAATTAGCGGATGGTTACTGTAACATCACTGTTGCAAATCATGGATTAAGTAGGCTCATTAGATTCGTCTCGTGATTTACAGCCCGTCCATATAAAAAATTTTGTAAATAGACTTCATTTAGTGCTCCATGCATGTGTCAAAACATTCGATGTGACTTTTTTTTATGTTTACGGGGTTTACGGGTACAGATCTAAACATAACCTAAGGATGTGATGGGGTTGAAACCCTAACTTGAGTTTATGTATTCAGTATTGGACCCTCGTATCAGCGAGCTTGTGTATCTGGATACTATTTTTTTATGGCCGCGAGCAAATATTCATTGTGTTTAATATCATGCCCATACCTATATACATGGCCTCACATCGGGACTCGTATCTGCACTGGTCAGGTTTACTATCCGGGCATATGGATAATTTTCGTCTGGTGCCATCTTTAGAGCTTATTCGATTAATCCCCTCCATAATGGGATTGGAAGGAATAAGAGGGCATTGAGGAAGATTTTGACTCGTTGGGGATTTAATCTCTCAAATCCCCTCCAAATTCCTTCAGTCTCCTACAAACCGAACAATTTTGGCTTTTTTGGTTACTCTATTCGATTGGCTGTGGCCGGTGACTGATGGTGATTTGTTGTGAGAGAAAAATATTATTAGCTGGCTGGTGGCTGGTGCTGATTTGGTGTGAGAGATAGCACTGCTAGTTGGTTGGCTGACAAGCCAGCCGAATAGAGTCATATGATTTATTTCTGACCGGAAATAATAGATACAATAAAAACTAATGATGGTTAATTTTTTATCTATTATAAATTTATTTTATTGTAATTAGTTCGCGATTCTGAATAAACCTCGATACTGTTTATCATATCCCGAAATAAATGTTTTTTTTTGAAAGGATCCCGGAATAAATGTTATGTAACCGAAGAAACCCTACTCAGAACTATTTCTCCCTCCCGCCCTCCGCCGACGCCGCCGCTCTCTCTCCCTCCCTGCTCCTTCACTCTTCCATCTCATCACCAACCCCCAGCCGAGCTCGCAAATGCTCTCTGCCACCATCGCCGCGCACCCCGCCGCCGCCATAACCCTGCGGCAACGGCACTCGCTCCGCCCTCTCCAGCGACTCCGTGTTCCCATCGGCGCGGCGCCGCCGAGGCGGCGGATGGCAACGGCGAGGCCCTTAGTGGTCAAGGCCCTAGCTAGCCAGGGCGTCCCCGCGGTGCCCCCCAAGCTCTCCTTTCCGATACTGGTACCGTTGCTTGGTTTGGTTCTGTGTTGGTTGCGGGTTGATGGTTCTGTTATGTTTCACTGAAGTATGTTATAATCTCGTGTTGGGATTGGAAGGGTAGGACAGAATGGTAAAGTAGTGGGCCAAATTATGACTTGGAGTTTGTCATTGCGTTATAGGGGATGATTTGTTCTAGTTCCGACAATATTTGATATAGTTACTGCTTCTTCAGATAACGAACTGTATGTATTTTTAGTGAATTGGTGGAGTAGTAAGGTAGCAAACTGTATACTGCATTCAGGATTTCAGCACTATACATTGTGAGGCAATATTTTCACCGAGCCGATGTAAGTAATTTGATCCATACATAGTTGGTTGAATTATGCTTAAAGAAATTATGCAAACATCCCTTAGAATTCTCACTGAGACGGATACAAAATCTTCAAACTAATCACAACTGCTTAGTTTGATGGAACTTTGTTGCACCTGTAACTCTTTGAATGATTGCTAATTGCTATTTATATGTGAGAATTTTGATTGTTTCCTTATCCGCAACTGTTTAGCTGTTTTTTTTGTATTCAACTGTTTAGCTGTTGATAGGTAATATCTCATAGTTCATTTTCATTTTGGCCATTGGTAGTCAGTCAGTCAGTTTTTTTTCTATAGGTAACATTTGGATGAGAAGTGGTACTTGGATGATACCAGATCTGTGTTAGTATTACATGGTGCTAACATATGGCCTTTTACTCTGTCGATGTCATTGTAGGACATACAACATCTGTTTTCATCCTCTTGGTTAATTCTCCTACATACAGTGCTGAATTCTTGAACCTATGCAGAAGCCTTTTTCTAAATAAAAAATTGATGTACCTTGCCCATATTCTGTTCTCAGGCCTTTAAGAATGAAGTATTGTAAAATTTTTCCTTATAAAGTTTCAGAAAGGAAAGCTTTATTTAATTACTTTGTCAAGATATACTTGAGTTTGCAGACAAACTAGAGATTAATTGTTCATCAAATTACTTCCAGCGATTAGGGTTTCAGTAAAGCACGTCAACTTTCTAGTACATTCCACATGGCTTGAGATGCATGCGGTACTGTGTTCTCGCAACTGCATTTCACTTAGTATAGCTCTATTATCTGTACAGGTGAATAGTTGTACTGGAAAAATGGGGAAGGCTGTGGCAGAAGCAGCTGTATCAGCCGGTCTTCAGTTAGTTCCGGTATCATTCAGTGCCATGGAAGTCCCTGATGGAAGACTTGAAATCTGCGACAGAGAAATTCAAATTCATGACCCTTCTGAAAGTGAAAAAATTCTCCCTTCCATTATTGAAGAGTACCCAGATCTCATAGTCGTCGATTACACTGTTCCTGATGCTGTCAATGGTGCGTGTATTAGTAATCACTATTGGCAGTGTCTTTTTCTTCTTGGTTAATATGCTCATGGATTTTTTTGTCCATAGTCATTTCTAGATTTCTTATGCTTAACTGCGTTCCTATGTGCAAAAAATGGTGCTGGACTCCTGGTTCACTAAATCTTATATTATCTGTCCAAATATGATATTGTGAAAATCCTTGAGAAATGCGATTGTTCTAATTAACTGGTATGTTTTGGTTATGCCTATATGAATGTATTCTGTTGCCATTGCATGGTTATGCCTAAATGTTCTTTATTCATTTATTATTGTTCGCTATTCTAACTGCTGTTGATGTTTATTTGGTATGCAGCCAATGCTGAACTCTATTGCAAATTGGGCTTGCCATTTGTAATGGGCACGACAGGTGGAAATAGGCAACTGCTGCACAAAACCGTGCAGGATGCAAATATTTATGCTGTGATATCCCCACAGATGGGAAAGCAGGTATAATTATTATCATAATGTGGTGAATACTTATTATCATCATCAGGTGGTCGAACAGTTCTCAATATAACCTCTTCATGTTTTAGGTCGTTGCTTTTCTTGCTGCCATGGAAATCATGGCAGAGCAATTCCCTGGTGCATTTTCAGGTTACAAACTGGAGGTAATAGTTTGATATGTGCCCTGGAAAGACTGCATTGCTTACTGTATTCTTTGTTCCAACACTAAAGCTTGAGTATTTGTGTTCACTGTGCTAAAATGATTTTTGTTCCACAATTGCATATTATAATTTGCTTATAATAAAGTGCGAAGGTATCATCAAAGACCAAAATGCCTACTACGGTTCTTGGCTTTGTGATTTTCCAGATGAAGCAGAATGTTCAAGACTAAAAGAACCTAGTAGCAAATGCAGTGGAAAAGCTACCAAAGGGGAAAAGGCCATTGTAGTAAAACTGGACCACAATTGTGGGGACATAGACGCACCTATGCAGATTACTAATTGAAGTTTATAAATGCTCAACATTTAGTTCAATATTGATATGCTAATGAATTAACCTTTTGAAGGTAATTAGAGTCAAACATACCCAACTGTAGCCACCTGAGTAAGTTGAGCTCATGGTAGTGAGTCTTTTTTTGTTCTCCTTGCTTATTCTATTAGATTTAAACGTCAGCAGCAGATCCAGAATTGTTGGGGTGCATCTCAGCTGCAATGCCCTAGATTTTCCAAACTGTTAAAATTCTTTGGAAAAAAACTCAGATGTCTTAAAAATTATAACAAATTCATATGTTTTATATGAGGTAATGTGCTTTACCTGACAGAAGTATCATTCCATTGTTTGAATTGTTTCTGACTATGGTACACGCCCTGTCTTTTGTGCATTTTGTAAAACTCTTTCAACCTTCCATCACTTATAACTCTTATAGGTGCACATACCTATCAAATTGAGCATTTCCATGAAGCAGACAAAAGGTCAACCCTTTTAGCACAAAAAATGTCCTGTATGACAAGATGTGTACAACTGGTTGAGATAACCCATACTTTGTTGGTTTTCTGATTTATCTGACTGTCTCTATTTCTAATTGTAGTTATTTTTTATTGAACAATGATGATTGTCAAAAGCACCATATTAACATGGTCTCTGGCTAATCATTTTTTTCGTCTAATTGGCACACCTCTGCAGGTCATGGAGTCTCATCAAGCAACAAAGTTGGACGTTTCTGGAACTGCCAAAGCTGTTATCTCTTGCTTTCAGAAGTTGGGTGTATCATTTGACATGGATGAGGTATTATTTGAAGGAAAGAATTTTTAGTCAATCAATTATCATGTTTGTTTTCCCCCATGAAAAACTTGTGATGTTTCTCTTCAAACGATTTTATTATGAACTTTGGATGATTATCGTTTGTTTTTTATGTTTATAGGACAGCTGCAAGTCTGTAAGCATCATGCACTCCGAATTTTAAAAAAAAAACTCGGCCGGGTGGGGAAAGACCGCCCCACCGGTATTAGCTAAGAGAAGACTCGGCTTCCCCGACCGAGAAAATCCCCGAACCCTGGCCCCGCCCTGACACTGGGAGACGTAACCCCTGGGAACTACCTGACTGGGCCATGTAAGGGTCCTCAGGCCGACCTGGGCCATCTCACAACCAGTGCTTTGGCACACGGGGCCAGCGAGGGGATTTTTTTACCCTCAGCCTGAAATTCGCTCCCACGGGGAGTCGAACTCAGGACCTGAGGGGTGCCGCCGGAGTGACTAACCAACTGGGCTAGCATCCTTTGGCCACTCCGAATTTTAGATTGAGCTGAATTGGACATTTTGATCCATATGTATCTGTTACTAGTCACTGTTAGTGAATGGGCTAATGGCATGTAGATTTATTCTTTCTTTTACATGTAGACTTCAAGTTTGAAGTTCCAATCGACAATCTAGAAAATTGTCATTATGGTTCCGATTTAATCCACCATGTTATTTTATTTGTCTGAGGTTGAGTATCATCCCATATTCCTGTATCTGGCCTTTGTTTGAGTGAAGTTTAACTTCTGATGTAGATAGTATTTTCTGCAGATGTTTATTTGTTCTTTCTAATGGATCAGTCCGGGCTTAGTATATAGTGAAGAATGTATGTTCCTCTT
The DNA here is from genome assembly GCF_016808335.1 of Panicum virgatum. Classification (NCBI taxonomy): domain Eukaryota; kingdom Viridiplantae; phylum Streptophyta; class Magnoliopsida; order Poales; family Poaceae; genus Panicum; species Panicum virgatum. Next base: position 34,638,385 of record NC_053145.1, on the reverse strand, counting down.
GCAGGATTACTTTTCTGACACTCCTACCTATGGATGTTGCAGGTAAAACTAGTAAGGGATCCTGAGGAGCAGGTTAACGTGGTTGGTGTCCCAGCAGAGCATCTTGCAGGTCATGCATTCCACATGTACCATCTCACTTCACCTGATGGGACGTAAGCTCCTTATCCCTTTTCTAGGACCTTGCTTAGCACATGATGTACAGGGCTAAGTTACCATTGTGGTTGCAGAGTTTCATTTGAGTTTCAGCACAATGTATGTGGCCGATCAATATACGCAGAAGGAACTGTTGATGCTGCTATGTTTCTTTACACAAAGGTGTGAGTTCTAAACGCTTTGTGATTTTTTGATATTCCTATTCTCCCAGCTTTTCGCCTGAGGCAGGTACAAATTGACTTACCACATGATTGCAGATACAATCTGGAGCGAGCAAGAAACTGTATGACATGATTGATGTCTTGAGAGAGGGCAACATGAGATGAGATGAGACCTGTGCAGGCGATAGATGTATGCTTATGTGGCCCCAATTCACAAGCTGAAATTCCATCGTGAATTTGGTTGCCTTTCCGATGCACCCACCCTGTGTATGGTAATGCTCAGAAGTAATAATTTTTGTATTAGGCACTTTTCAGTTTCGGTTTAGCATCTTCCTTTAGAGGACAAAACGTAGTGGTTAGGTGCTTGAATAAATGGATGTTTCTGCTTGAATGGTGCCCCTGGTGCCTAGATATCTGGCATGACTGCTTCTGCTTTTCCTGGTATCCTCTGCATAGGAGACTAGCAATTATGACACTTGCAAAGTTGCAATATTTCTCCTTGTCGCTGTGCTGAGGTCTCGTGGGTTCAGTGCGTACTTGATGGGGGATTGGGGCTTGAAGCTGTGATCTCATGGTGCTGAAATGCGTTGATCCTATATATGCCCTGGAACAGATTTTACGAAATTTTGAAGTGGCCTGCCAAATATTTGTATATTACTTACTACATAGAAGTAGCATTTGTGCCCAAAAGTCTAAAAAAAGAGGCATGTTGGCTTGGCAGGCAGGCCCCAGCCTCTCATGCTCGCCCTATCTTCGAAGACTTTGCTTTTCCACATAAGAGAGTATTTGGAGGCATCGGCAGTTCATCCCTAGGGTCAGGGGCTTCTGAGCTGCCCTGGCTCACTCTCATGTAAATCTCCTGGCCCAAGTACCTCCTGTCCAGACTCTGCGACCTCAGGTTCCACATCCCCTCGTTGTCCAGAGACACCAACACGGCCGTCCATGCTGACGGGTACACCTGCACAAAGCACATGCCAGACGAAGAAACCTTTTAGGAACCCATGAAAGCACATAGAATTTTTGGCTAGTGTTGCACTGTTACCTGGACAGTAGAACGGTAAATGGCATCGACCAGATTGTACGTTGATCTTGCGTCCGGGCTCCACTTGCCCCAACCCATCCTGCAAAATTCATGTCAAGCCACATCTGATTTCCTTAGCGCACATAGAAAAAGCGAGGCGATGGTTGCGGGTTTCGCCATACACACCCGGCCACGAAGAAGCTGTAGCCATCGAGGTGCCACGTCTGCAGCGACGGCAACCTGTTCTCGAACACGATCTGCACGAAGTCCCTGTACCGAGCGTCGATGACGGCCGTGCCGAGCGAGGGCTGCCTCCTCCTCTCGGGCCTGCCGGAGACGACCGTGAAGACGCCGGCCACGTCGAAGTGGTCGGCGAGCTTCAGCGGCGTGGCCGCGCCGGCGAAGGAGACGCCGTTCACGGTGCACCGTCGCCGGCCGCCGATCTCGGCCTCGTCGTTCCGGAGCAGGAGCGTGCGGGACACGTTGATGAGCCCGTAGCGGAACGAGCCCTGCGGGTTGGGCCGCGCCGCGCCGCAGGTCAGGTTCATCCTCACGGTGCGCGCCTGCTCCATGGACCGGCCGTAGCCGTTGTGCGACGACAGGTCCTCCAGAGGCGCGGCGCCGGGCGGCCGCGGGCCGCCGGAGCCCGCGTAGAGGACGTTGGCGACGCCGAAGAGCTCCGGCTCCACGAAGAGCGAGCTGACGACCATGTAGTAGGAAGGCTTGGGCGGCTGATCGGCGGTGACGAGCACCGAGAGCGACTGGCCGGGGTGCACGTCCAGCGAGGCGTAGTGCTTCTGCAGCGTGTAGGTGCCCTCCGCCTCCACCAGCAGCAGCTTGTGGCCCTGGATCCGGAAGCTCAGCGACGTCCTTGTGCCCACGTTCGACACGCGCAGACGGTACGTGCGCCCTGGCGGGTCGGCATGATATGATGGTGAGCAAGTAGCTTAATAATCTAAACATGATTGATGAACTGGAAGTCTGGAATTGAAGACACACGAAAATTAAAGCAATTACAGCGAGTTTACCTGGCTGAAACGTGAAATCGGCTGCATAAGGGCCCAAGCCATTGATGAGAATTCCATCTGGCGACGGCAGATCACGGCCTCTGTCCAGGTATCCTCTCATCTCCTGCTCCAGATTCCAGAAACATGACAGAAACGATCAGCATTGCCGCAAGGTTACATGTATGGAGATGGAATGATTGTGTGCATCAGCAGGCGATACCAACGAAGAACTCACTTTTACGTCCATGTTGTACCAATCCCCTATGAGGACGTCGAACTCGCTGTCGGGCTGGGCGAACGGCACGGCGATGACCGGCCGGCTGTTGACGCGGATGGGGCCGTGGCCCCCGGCAGCGGCGTGCAGCCCCAGCGAGGGGCGGTAGAAGAAGCTGCCGACCTCGTCCTTGGCCTGGAAGACGTACGTCCAGTTCTCCCCCGGTGGGATCGCGCAGTTGGTCCCCGCCACGCCGTCGTTCCACGAATTCCGCCTCATCTGGAGGCCATTCCTGCACAGGATCATCGATCAGTGCCTGCAGGTAAATTAACACAAGTTTGCAGGGTGACAGCACAAAGCACCATGTGAGGAGGAACGGCTCGTCGAGGGTGTTGACGACGTTGATGTGGGCAACGTCGTTGGTTGTGAGGTTCAGCAGCGGCCCGGGGAGCCGGCCATCGATGGTGATCACCCTCCTGGCCACGCCCAGCGGTGACCGGACGTCGTAGGACACCTCCCAGTCCAGGAACACGTGCCGGTTCTCGGCGTCGACCGTGTAGTGCTTGCTGCTGCCTAGCAGCACGAGAGTGGTTATGACGGCGAGGAGGCGCTCGGCGTCCATGACGGCGACGAACAGCGAGGTCACGTTGTGCAAATGTTGGTGGAGAGGCTAGGAGCGAATGATGTATGCATATGCGTGGTTGTTCTGAATCTGTTGGGAGTCTGGCCGGTCGTTTAGGTAGAGCTATATAGCTGCTCCTTCGAGTTGCTGGTGACCAAATACCCTCTCGTTCGACAATTTATTAACGTTATACAATGGTAAAAGAGGCTCTAGCAGTAAAACCTACAGGTATGATCATGTCACATGAATGTTGAGCGATGGAGTATTGCTGTCGCAAGGTTCACTAAATTTCACATTCGTGTAACGGCATGTGGCAACTTAGTAACGGCTGATGGGTAACGGCTATGTGGCAACTTAGTACCCCTGTTGATGGTTACAACCGGTACTAAATGGCATGAGAAATCTTAGTACCGGCTGGTGCCTCCAGCCAATACTAACACTGCTAGAAAATCGGCTTAAGGCACCGGTTGCAAGGAGCCTTTGGTACCGGTTTTTTGAACCGGTACCCCCAAAGTGGTACCAAAGGCTCTCTTTGGTTGGGACTTGAACTCGCGACCTCTAGCCTCGCACGTTGCTCCTTTACTATCTCAGCTACACAGTTGTTCTGATCGAGTAGGAGATATTTTCCTTTTAAAGTAACCAATGGATGAGCCTAAGGTACCGGTTGGTAACACCAACCGGTACCTAAGGCTCATCTATAGGTACCGGTTGGTGGACCAACCGGTACTAATATAAAAGTTACCACCCGGTATCTATGGAGAGCCTTAGGTACCGGTTGATAATACCAATCGGTACCTAAGGCTCATTCATAAATTCCATCCACCCCAAAAGTACCGGTATGGAGATGAACCGGTACCTATGCTAGGTACCGGTTCATCTCCATACCGGTACTTTTGGGGTGGACCTAAGACTTGTTTTCTAGTAGTGTAAGTGGAGAGATCTAGTACCGGCTAGAGCCACCAGCCGGTATTAATGTGCCTTCTATATATCAGCACACCTTCCCCCTCCCCGAGGTTGAGCCAACCATTTGACCGAGCTCGGGCTTCTTCTTCTCCATGGTGTTCTAGAGAGGAGTTGCTGCCCATTTTTCTCAAGTTTTGTGGGGATTTCACTCATCCAAGTGCTCCAAAAGTTAGCAACTTCACCCTCTCTTTTTTGATGGTATTTATGCTTCGTTTCATGCTTCATAGTCAGAGAAATTTGTGTTTTTAGAAAGAGTGAGAATAAGCTCAGATTTTTTTGATTTATACATTCGTTTGAGACATATAGAACCATGACTTGAATTTGAGAGAATGTTTATTGGATAATTTCAAGTGACATGATTAGTTTGGTAGTTGGTATACTTTATTTATAGCTAGAAAAAATTACAATTTTTGGAATGAGGGAAAACAAAATGATTTTGTATTTATACATATACTGTAGATATATTTTAATTTGAATGTTCATGTTCATGTGAATGTGAAATGTTAAATTGAATATTTATTGAAAGTGAAACATAGATGTATAATTGGTATTTATTTTGTACTATCAATGAATTATTTTGACACTCTAATGATGTATTTATTCAGGCTCACATTGAAGCCATTGAGACGTAAAAAAATCTTTTTTTCGAAACATGTATTTGTCGTTAACCTTGACCATGCTATGCCTAGTTGTTGACTTCATGTATTGTTGGTTTATCCTTTTGTGAAGTGATATAACATGCCATATGCATTGTTGCTTTTTTTCTTTGTTATACTCTTGCTGCTCATTGGAATTGTTGTAAATGTGTGAGCTCTCGTGTTCTTGTCTCTAAAATTGTGCAATTATAGCATTTGAGGCCGCAATTCATGAATTCAATTCATATGCACAAATTTAGGGGGAGCTACACATATACATGATTTCAATGCTTTTGTTCTAGTACTTTGATTTTATCTTATCCATTTTAATTGGGTTGTCATCAATCACAAAAAATGAAGAGAATGAAAGTGTATTTACCTAGTTTTGGTGAATTAATGACAATTTAATTAAAGTGTTAATGAGTTCTAACATATTTATTTGAGAATGAGAATAGCTTGTACATGAAAGAAAAAGAATATGATGATTGGCGACCCCATTCTTAAGGTGGAAACATTGACGGCATTCGAAATCAAGATGAAGGTTTAAATTCATTTTATTTTTGAAATTGAGTTTAGGAAAGCTATACTATCAAGGGGATCAATGGTTGATGTCTTGGAACTGTCTCAAAGCTCAAAAAATTACCCAAACACCAGCCAAACATCCACACAAGTTGAAACAATCAGCTATAACATTCCTGGTGGACCATGTTTAGAATATGGTCGACCAGGTGAAGCTCTTTGTTTGGAATTTGCCCAGAATTTCCTGAGAACCTGGTCGACCAGGTTTTGGACCTCATCTAGCAGACCTGGGCACTAGCACTATAACGGTCACATTTTGGGGCTGTGGGTATTTATACCCCTTCATCCCCTTCCTCATACCTCTCTTAGCTCTCTTTCTACAACCTTGAGACAAACTCATTCCTAGCATTCATTCCTCCTTCCTTGCTCCACTCTTGAGCTAATCTTGCAAAGATTTTTTTTTGTGGAGAGGATTTGGAGGGTTTTTGGTGTGAGCCTTTAGTTAGCTCCATTCCTACCCTTTGAGCTTTGCGGAACTTTGTCAAGCACCATGATTTGGATTTTTTTACTCTTGGAGCCTTGCTCCTAGGCGGTTAATGGTGACGGGTGAGCATTCAACTCAGGCGGATTGCCCTGATAAGTTTGTATTACCCATCCTCGCGGAGGATTTCATAGTAAGTATCTCAACCTTGATCTTTGTGGTCGGTTGAGAGAGGAAATTGAAGCGTCCCCTCATGAGAGAAGACTTAAATGTAATACAAACATCAGTCCCAGGAGGCTGATGACACATTTATTACATCAGATGGTTCATTACCGTACAACTCTGCGCGGTAGTGAGCAGAGAAACGCCACTATCGCGAGGATTACAACCCACACCCACACAACAATATTAAATATAAAAAAAAGGTCATCAGAGTCTTGCGCCATGCGGTATCTCCTGCGGGTGACCCTAATCCACAGGCAAGGCTGGGTGCAGGACGGTACCCTACTTGACGTCTTCTGCAACAAAGTCTGGATCTTCCTCTGAAAAATTAAGAAATGGGGTGAGTACAAATGTACTCAGCAAGTCCAACCACACCCACGGAGGGGGTATAAACAGAATATAATACACAGGGTAAATCAATGATAAGGCTAGGGTTTGATTTGCGGAAAGCAATATTTTATGCAGGGGTTCATTTGAAAGAAAGCATTTTCCAAAACTATTTTTCGTGTACCGAGTAACACGAGGGGTTGATCCACACAGGATCCAAGTTTTAAACTGCTATCGGACTCCTCATCCGCCGTAGCACACGGCACAACTGCCGGACACATTCCCAAAACAACTCACGCCAACCCATCCCAAAATAAACACTAGTTATGTGACCACACCGTAACTCGCCCAGTACCGTGGGCACGGCTATTCGAATAGATTTTAACTCTGCAGAGGTGTGCAACTTTACCCACAAGCGGGGTACCGCAACTCGATCACCTTAGTGTCGGTGCAGATCCCAACAAAGCCATTACCCACCTTAGTTAGACCTGACTAGCCATCACGGGATGCACCAAGGGGTCATCGACCTTTCACCTAGGTTTAACCGGGGCATAAGTCACACAGAGCTTATCCCTTCTCCTTAGTCACCCGTTGCTCTCAGCTCTCCTGATGGCTATCAGGCTAACTAGTGGGATTTATGCTAAGCCGTTGCCCATACAACGGTCGAGTGGTTTGCACGATAGTGGAGTTAGGTGAGATGTCACACCAACTTGGTCCTTAGTTGTGACAAGATGGATATCTCCCTTCCCTGCCCTGCCACATAGGCACGAGCACACCAAACGGCAAATCACACAGAAATGTCATACATCCCGTCTAGACTCATCTTTCGAAAATCCACTTTTATCCCTTCCCACACACGCACACCTTTTCTTTATAAAAATAAGTTGTATTGTGTATAAGATCCTAAGCGTTCTAACAGCGATTAACGTCCAAACAAAATCAGACATTAATCTAGGTGGTCAATGAATGGTTATAACAAATCAAGGGGTGGCTATCCAACCGTGTTTTCAGCAAGCAAAATATATGCAATTTTGTAAAACAGGCCAATAAGTTGTGTTTATAAAAACTAGGACAAAAGCATGCATCAAAGGGCGGGATTGAACTTGCCGTCTTCAAAGTCTTCGGGGAGGTCCTGATCGAAGCACTGTCCTTCAGGCTCGGGGTCGCGGAACTGGTCCTCGTTCGCTGGCTCACAGTACTACTCGTCAACGGGCTCTCCTTCGTTCATACCGTGGTCTACGACGCATACAAACAAACACACAATCAAGAAAAGAAATAAAAGTTTTATCGTTGAACTCGAATCGGAAATAATTAAGATATGGAGATAGAAGTAATATTTTTGGGTGGTTTCTTAATGGCAGGGTCAAAACTATATTAGAAAAGGCGTGGTAAAGTTTCGGGTCGATCGGAGATTGTTTGGCACATGAAATGATATGGTAAAGGGGTGGTTAGTGCTAAACTGGGATTCCGGGACCTGTTTGTAATTATTCGTGGGAGGGAAAAGACTTGATTATGATTTCTGGAAATGTTTGGGCTGTACTAGAAGATAAGTACAATGGATAGTATATGATTTTATAGGATTATAGGAAAAAGAATCAATGGTTATTGGAATTTGGATGGATGAGATATGATTTGTAATTGGTGGCTTCTAATTAAATTCTGAAAATTAATTGACCTATAGGAAATGGGGTGCACGTGACGATTGGGCCTTGTGACTACTACTTGGGCTGATAAAAAGAAATTAAAGGAGGGAGGGGGTCACGGCCTCACAGAACGGAACAGGGACATCGTCCCTGTCCTCAGCGCCGCCATGGGCACAGCTCTCTGAGCTCCACTGAACGGCGCTTCCGGCCTCCATTCACAATGCCGAGGGCACGAGGAGGTAGAGCAGGGCGAGGAGATTTCATTCCGGTTGCTCCGGGCATGGGAGAGGGGCTAGAAGATGGTCCGCCCCGAGCAGCCATGGTCATGGCCATGGGAGCTCGTGGGGAGCTCTGCTCGAGCGGGGAAGTGGAAGGGCACGGCTTGGAACATGTACAGGAGGATATGGGGGTGCTAACCGTGGAAGGAATTGGACCGAGATGGCCTAAGCGAGGAGATCGACGAGAGTGCTCTGCTTTTGGGGAAGAAACAGAGGAGAAGAAAATTGGAGCGAGGAGGAAGTCGAGCGGCGCAGGTGGCGGCTCAGAGGGCTTGCGATGGTGGCAGAGAGCAGACTGGGGCGCCTTTTATAGACGAGACGAGGCGGTGGAGGAGGGGAGGACGCCGGTGGCCGGGCTTGGTGAGCGGCGCGGCGCCTTTAATGGCGTTTGTCGTCGTGACGTGCGGCAGCGCGATTCGCGGCGGCGACGCGATGGTTCGGGCAGCAAGGACGCACAGGGAGGACGCGCACGTGGAGGGACCCGCTGCTCAGCTCGGCGTCGTGTTGTGCGGCTCGAGCGGCGAAGCGGGGCGCTGTGCGGCCGGCGGCGTCGCTGCGCGCAGCTTGTGCAGCTCGGGCGGCGGGAATGCGTCGCGGTGCGGCCAGGCGAAGCGACGGGCGGCGCGGCGAGCAGGGGCACGCGCATGGAACGCGTGGTGCGCAGGCGAGCGGGTGTTGCGGCGGGTGGCGCGGCGTGCCATGCGCGGCGAGCGCGTGCGCAGCAGCAGCGGCTCGCGCGGCGCGGTGGCACGGTGGGCGGCTCGGCCGCGTGGGGCACGCGCGGGGCGCAGGCGCGGGCCGCGCGTGGAGGGGAAAGGTGGTGCGGAGCAGGCGCGAGCGCGCGTGGGCGGCAGCGAGCTGAGCGGGCGGCGTCGAGCCCGCTCGTGGCCGTGCGCGGCAGAGAGGAAGGGAGAAAGAAAGGAGAGGGAAAATAAAAAGAAAAATGAAAGAAAAAATGGAAAAAGGGGAAAAGGAGGGAAAAAGAAAAAGAGGGGGAGAGAAAGAGAGAGAGAGCGAGTGCGCCGGCGCCGATCGCGGCGGGCGGTCGAGCGTGGGCGACAAGCCGCCGAGCGGTGCGGGACGGGACGGCAACAAGGAAAAAGGGGAGGGGTACGGTCGGCGGAAAAGAAATGACAGAACGTTGAATGAACTCGGGTGTTGGGATGGCGGAAAGAATTCTGATTAGGGCTTAGGGTTACTGAGCTCAACGATGAAAATAATTTTGAAAAAATAATTTAGCGAGTGGTTTATCTGGTAAATTTTTCGGGATGTCACAGAAACTCTTTGTGGGAACCTTAATGGAGACGTAGTTTTCTTTGTGGGAGTGAACTTCATATCTAAATCTTGTTTCTCCTTGTATTCTTGTGTTCTTAACGTTCTTGCTAGTTCTTGGTTTGACCTATTTCGAAATCTAGCCCGATCTACTTGTTGTGAGTGTTTTAGGTATACATCATCCCAAGACTATGGTCACTTGTAGATTCAAGTTTCATTGGCTTGTTGTTGAGTTAAATTCGAAACTAGGCAATAAACCTAGTAAATTGCGTCTAGGCTTGGTCGACCTGGTTTCAGAACCTGGTCCACCAAGGTTGTGCAAATTTCACTTGTTACTTCGATCCACTTTGTTTTTGATTAATTTTCAGATTAGCATATTTATTCCCCTCTAGACAACATCAAGGTTCATCAACTATAAAGATAAAAAACTTTCAAAAACATTTTTCATCCATGTCGGACCCACCATACCCCTCACGTTCCACCCATGAAGATCGAAGAAAAGTAGAACCATAAAAATTGCAAGTTGGAGGATTTTTTGCCCAAAACCAATTTTTTCACCCGCCGTGGTCATATCCGCGTAATTGTCGGCCATGGATGGCCGCAGCAGAGAGCCCTCAGGCAATAAGCTGGAAGAGACCTGTGAGGAAGGCGATGTGCAGATCGCATACTCCTCGACACGAAAGGCAAGACTGCTACAGAGCATAGAGGTTACGCTTGTGAAACAAATGTAGTTTGGTTGGACGCGTGGACTAACATGTACAATCAAGATGAATGACCAGACTGCCATGACAACCTGACGTATACGTGGTAGGTAAAAATGGATGTAAAGGTCAGATTCACCGTGAGGCCAAAGAATCCTTTGGCGAAAAGAAATAACTTATGTGTACTAATTGCTTACAGTTTTGAAATATGGGAACAAAGCAAATCACTTTAATGGACAAACTCTGAACACTCGGCCTGCTGCTCTCCATTATCCCCTGGTTTTGAATGGGTTTTCGTCAGGGGCGAAGCCAGCCGAGCTGACCGTCAGGGTCTTCTCCATTAGAAGGTTGGGGTCGAATCTGCTAGAAATAGTTTTCCATTCGATTTCCCAAATTTTATTGAGGTCGGCTGACCCCAATAAAGACATGCAGCTCCGCCACTGGTTTCCGTGCAAACTTGAATTTCCACAAGAAATCAACATGCACTCCAATAGTTTCATTCAAATCCCCTGTTAGCGCTTGTAGTTTGACACCAATAAACATAATAAATAATAGCAATTTACGAGATATCAGTGACGTTTATCATGATGTATACGTGTTTCTGAAATTTATTTTAAATATTAGTTTAATTAATATTTAATTTAATACAATTTTTAATTAAAATCTAATTAGATTTTTTAAATCATGTGCGTGTCGCAAGTACGTTATGCTAGTTAGCAGCAAAGATAGATCAGATTATTCTATCCACCATTTAATTTGCACCTGGCCCCACCTCTTGTCATGCATGTACTGTCCGTGTCCTCCCTCCTCCGGGACCGAGCACAGATGAGACCTCCCTTTGACTCGTACCGCCAAATTAACGCGTAGGACGAAGCACTCAACAACCCAGGCCTTGACAAACCTTGACGAGTTACATGCATTCCATGGTCAAAAGTTTCAAACACCGTGTCATATATGTCTTTCGTTCCCCTGAATTTCCTCTACACAAGCGACGGCGACGTGACACCGCGCAACCGGTTCAGAGTCTGAACCGGAGGAAGAAACTACAGAGACTACTCCCAGAAATTTCTACTGGGCAGAAGGTAAAGGGGCCGGAGACTTCGAATGAACTCCTTCACTTGTTCGTCGACATGTGCTCCGGCGGTGCCGCGGCGGCATCGGCATCGTGGCGGTGGTCGCCCCCGTAGGTGACGATGAGCATCGCCGGCTCGCCGGGGTCGCGCTCCACGTGCTTCCTCGCCGGGCACCCCCGCACCGTGCTGCACTTGTAGTACCCGCTGCATATATATACAAGAAATCAACATGCACTCCAAGAATGGTGATCGATCGATCAGAGGGGCCAGGCAGGACTGGCAGTTGCTTACCGCGGGTACGGCGAGCCCTTGATGGGCTTCTGGCCGTACTTGCGCCACGAGTAGTCGTCCGGCGGGATGTCGGCGTTCCGGGAGCTGATCGCCGGCACGCGGACCACCCGCCTCACACGCGACTTCCTGCCATGCCATGTTTTGCAAGATCATCAGAAAACATTCAGCAAACGATACATCGATCCTCCATCGCCGGTTTCGGCTTGGGGTGCGCAAATAATCAATACCGTTTCTTGGAGCAGTGGCAGCGGCCGGCGTGCGCCTTGCCGGCGTCGTTCTCCGAGCGCGCGCGGTCGGCGCACTTGCTTCTCGGCGCGGCGCCGGGGGTGTGGTAGTAATCGGAGGCGGCAGGCTGCTGCTGCGGCATCGACACCGCCGGGAAACGCGGCGTGCCGGCAGGGTGGCCGCCCGCAGGAGGGAAGCGGCCGTTGGACACGCTCCCTTCGCCGACGGTGAGGCTTGTCAGCGTCGTCGTCGAGGGGAGCGACGAGCTGTCCCTGTCCCCCGAGGCCGACGCGCTGAACGCCGCCGCCTCGTCGCGCCCGCGCCCCTTGACGAAGTCCGCCAGGCCGAGCGTCATCACGCCGGGCGCCGCCGCGCTCCCCGGCGGCTGCTGGTGGTCCGGCGGCGACGACGGGTGCTCCACCACGACGGCGGCGGCGGGGCCGCGGCGGAAGCGCGCGTGGCCCGTGCGGCGGCCGAGCATGGACACCGCCGTCCGGATCCTGGACACCGTCAGCTGGTGGTCCCCCACCGCCTCCATCATCATCATCTGCCGCGGCCGCGGCCTCGCCGCCTGCCCATCGCCGCCAGGAACCACCGACGCCCTGCCGCCGCCGCTGTCGCCACCGCCGCAGCTCATCAGATCGTCGATGGTGATCATCTCGAGCAAGCAAGCAGCGAGGCCAGGGAGGGAAGCCAAGAGCCCGTCACGTAGTAGAGAAATGGGAAGCGTGAGCGGAGGGCAGCGAGGACGTCTTATGGGATGGGAGGATCATCGACCATCATCAACCGGTCAAGGCAGTGGACTGGCTCGAGTCAAGCGTGATCGGACGGCGCGGGCGGGGCGCGGAGACGAGCCGACGCCGGGGATCCGACGGCCGGTGGTGCGCCGCGGCCGAACGGGGGAGAAGAGGATTCCCTGCGGTCGCGGAGCGTGCAAGCGAGGTTTGACCGTGGAAAAAATGGCGCGGTGCGATCCCGGTCAACGAGGATGCGACACGTGGGTGGTGTACGGCGTGCGCGTGTCTCCGGTCTGACGCTTTTCGCAGGCTCCGTCCGGAAAAAAATTCCGTGCAGGAGGGCTGTAAAACGCCCTCTGTGCAGCCCTTCCTTGGATGCTAGCCACCTGTCCGTCTACAGGATCGGACGCCTACTGCTTCTCGGCTCCCACGCTGGTGACTTTGGCGAGTTCGGCTCCCACACGACCCTGGCTCGTAGCAGGTTTTGCCTGCAGGGAGCCGAGCCACGCGAGTCCAGACCTCAATTCAACAGGTATGCTTCGGCCACCGGACATGATCGAGTTTGCCACATACCAAACGGCCGCCATGGAGGGCGACGTTGTTGCTGCCGCCGAGACAAGCTGACGAGCCTGCAGTTGGTATAAATGCGTTTGATTCTTAAAAAACAAGTGATCATGATGCGGTGTAGGTATGTGATCACAATGCACCTCGATGCCCTCTGATTTGTCCGTTAGCATTGAAGTGTTCACTGTCAGTTTAAATGTATTCTCAATATCCTTTTCTTTTTGAGGGATCGGATATTCTCAATCTTTTCATTGAAGTGTTCACTGTCAGTTAAAATGTATGATGCATTGTATTTTGCAAGTCTGGATTTCATTTTGCAAGTTACGAGAGACAGTCTCATGTGTTGTAGAGCATCCATGCCATAATGAATGAACGATTTAGTATAATTTACATCCACCATTCTGGGTCAGGAATTCTATCAAGCATGTGCTGGACTGCTGGCCGAGCGCGGTTCAAGTTTGAGGCATGCCGCATGCCTGCACTGCACGCAGAGCTCGGTGACCAGAGGGAAAGGCTCAGGCGGCGGCGCACACAGATCGTTGTTCACCCTTTGCCATCCTTTTCTTGAAACAGATCGTTGTTCACCCTTTGCCATCCTTTTCTTGAAACGAAACTCCTTGCCATCCTGATCCGCTCCGCTGGTCCGTGCGCACTGCTCTGCCACCAATCACCGTGTTCGGCTGTTCGGCTGGTGCTCCAGCTCTACAGTATTTCTTTCTCACATCATTACAGCTCCAGTCTCCAGCTCCAACCAGATAACAGTGTTTTTTTCTCACACCATTCCAACTCCAGCCTACAGCTCCAACCTGCCGAACGCAGTGAGTGTAAAGCAACGGCTGGCGCACGACCGAGATGACGATGCCGGTGGGCGAGGGAGCCACCGAGCCAGCGATGGACGAACGTGGCGGCAGCCAGCGTCGGTGGCGGAAGCCGCACAACGCGGCGAACTGGGGCAAAGAATGAGCTGAAGCTGAGGGAGCCAGTCTTCACAAGCCGCCTGAGTTGAGCGAGCGGCTGCACCAGGAGCCAAGCCTAGCATTCCTAAAACGCATGTGGAAGTTGGGGCCGCGGGAGCGTCCGATCCTACGGGCGGACAGATGGCTACCATCCAAGGAAGGCACGTTGCTGGTAAAGGCGCTGTCGAGTGGGCCCGCGTGCAGTGACGCTTTCGGCGGGACCAAGTGTCTTCGGCCGGATGGCAACTGCGTACCAACCCCGGTGAGATCAGCATGGAATTTTCCATCTGAAAAAAACATGAGAATTCCTAAGCCTTTCCGATTAACCGCTGGCGAGGGCACCTACCGGGTGGTAAGGTTTTAAATTTTAGTCTTAGTTGATCTAAGAACGTCTCTAAAAAAGTTGGATACTAATCTTATAAGTATAATTTTTAACTAAAAGTATATATATGTCAGGTACCATGATTAGGGGCACCCTAGTCATGAGACTAAAACCGTCCTAAAAATACAAACACATATTAGACAAACCGGGCCCACGAAGACCTACAGCCTCTTCCCAATCTGGAAGAAAGGAAATGACTCAAAGAAGCCTAATATGCGGCCCATCCGCACCCCCCTCGAACCCGCGGGGCGATCTCCGCCTCGCTCGAGGCCACCCCTCGACAGGAAGGACAAACGACCCTTCCGCTCACCTGCCCGCCGTACGGAGGTGTTAAATTCCAACCACTCTTCCACAGCACACGGGTCAGACGGCGTCAGGCCTCCACTCCGCACAGTGGCTGTGACCGGAGTCCCATCCGCCAACTCCGGTCACTGCTCCGCCATTCCAGATGCTGTAGCGACACTGCAGGAACCTGCGACGCAGTGCAAGACGTGCTCGGCACTGCTCCAGCTACTGTACTGCCAACTCCCCATACCTCCTTCAGACTTTCCCCTCCGTGGAGCACTCGAGCAGCATGGGCACGACCCTCGGGAGCGGCTCTGGCTTTGATCAGGACAAGACCCTGGCCAACAGGACCCTTGGAACGTCGCCACGCCATGCCTGGAGGACAGTACCCCCTACAGCAACGACCACGCCGCTCGCTGGAGCTGCCAGGACGCCTGCGCGATCTCCGCCAGGCCAGGGACGATGCCCAGGACGACTGCCACGCCAGATGCCATACCCCACAGTGTAATTTCCACAGTGCTCGACCACTGCACCCCCGCAATTCGGGGGGAAGACGACGACTTCCGCGATCTCCCTGTGCATATACACCGTCCCTCCTTGTGTATTTAAAAGGAGGAGGCGTGCTTTATTTCGGGGGGTCGGCCCATCCGATAGAACAAAACACTCAGCACCACTCACGGAGCACATACGCTCTCCTGATCCCTGATATTGGCACTAGCCTCAATCAACTCCTCCTCCGGCAGAGACCTGAGAGCTTCCCTCTCTCTCTCGCCTCGCTTGTACCCCCTACTACAGGTACTCCCGGTGCAAGACAGTACAGTGCTCTCGCACACCCCTTTTGCTGGACGTACGACCCCACGGCCGGAACCAGGATAAACCCGTGTGTGACTGTATTGCCTCTTGCATCAACATCTGGGACGAGGAACACGCAACATCATCACTAGTTGGGTCCGGACCGCCGGGTCAGGACACCGACAATATAAAAATCAAGTTGGATTATGAAGAGATCACTAAAATCCTGATCTATTATTATCCCTAAACCCACTGCAATTTATAGCCGGGAAGTAAATTTTAGTTTAGAGCTTGCTCGCTTCCACTAGATGTGGTAGCCAGTGGCGGAGCTATGTCGTTGACCACTATAATCTCTAGATTTCTACCATGTTTATCTTAGTTTCATACATTATATTATGAAGTGCCGCACCCCCTCTATTTATCTCTAGCTCCGCCCCTGGTGGTAGCGGCAACCAGGAAGCAGCGGCGGAGGAATGTTAATATATGGCCAAGTTAAGAGCTAAAACACTGTGTGAGCATAGATGAGGGCTGAAGTTGCCGTGCGATTAATGGATTGAGATGGGCCAGTGCGGTCGTGGTCCAGTGAGTTTTTTTTTATTATTTTTTTTTCGATTTATCAAAAATATATGTCTTGTTTTTTATTTTCAAAAATGTCACCCAGCCGCCGGTTCATCCGGCGGAAGGTTGTTACCGCCGGATGAACCGGCGGTAGGATCGCTCCGAGCTGGGCCTTGGTGGGCCGAGCCTTACCTCCGGTTGAAACGGCGGTAGGTGGAACCTACCGCCGGATGATCCGGCGGTACGCAGCTACCGCCTGTTCAACCGGCGGTAAGGCCCTTTAAACCGCGCGCGCGTCCCCCAGCGCCGCCGCCCGCTCGCTTCGCCCGCGCCGCCAGCGCTGCCGCCCGCCCGCTCCGCCCGCGACGCCGCCCGCCCGCGCGCTGCCCCGCGCCGCCGCCCGCCCGCCCGCGCGCTGCCCCGCGCCGCCGCCCGCCCGCCCCCCGCGCGGCTCCCGCACGCGCGCCGGGCGCTCGCAGCGCTCTCCCGGCCGCGTGCCGCCACACCGAGACGGCGCGCGCAGGTACATTTCAAATTTTAATTTTATTAATAATAGTTTGTAGATTAGAATTAGAAATATTAGTATTTTTGAATATAGTTTTTTGTGTAGATTAGAATTAGAATTAGAAATAGTTTTTAGCGTGTAATTATTTGAGTATAGTTTCATGTGTAGTAATTTTTTTTATATATAGAAATATTAGTGTTTTGAAAATAAATTATTACGATATAAAATCGTAGAACATGTAATTGAAAATATTAGTTTACATACGAATATAATTGAAAATATTAATGAGTTCAAACAGACATATTTGTCACATAAAAATAGTATTAATTAATATTATATTACAGAAAAATAGAAATTGTTGTCAGTAATAAAAATTATAAAGAAATAATTAAGATATATGCAAAAATAACAGAATTATTTTTTAGCGTTGATTAAATTCTAAGGAAGAGTAATTATTGTCGTAAATATTGACAGGCATGTCAGATGATTTGTATTTTCAAGTGTTCTATGGGTCAAGAGAAGTTAGATATGGTCCTGAAGGGGTAGATTTGTCAGAGTTTAGCTCGATCACAAAAAAATACCTCGAGCTAGAGAGAGAACTTGGATTTCAATATCCAATTGGCTATTTAAAGCTTTCGGTCTTAGTCGAGATGAACATGAGATCTCTGTCATGGCAGTGTGGTTAGTCGAAGGGAACCAGTATTTTGGGAGCTATTGCCGCTTGAAGGGACGCAAAACTGGAGGAATTATGTCAATATAAGTAGTAGCCGAGGCTTACCGCTTGTGTTGTTTGTTCAAGCATTCGAGAAGATTAGTTTTAGAACTGAAACGGGCGGGGATCATGAAGGCCAGGGAGATATAGTAACTGCAGAAACTGAGACGATGCATGAATCTCATGAAGAAGATGGTGAACTTGAGATTTTAGAAGATGATAGACATGCTGCACACGAACCTCGTCAAGCAACTGGTTAGGCTGATGAAGGGGAAAACATTCCAGAGATAGTTGAAGAGTTTCAGAGGGAGGGTGAAGAACAGCACAATGCAATGAATGATGACTCCTCGGATGATGATGATGACGACGACGAAGATTATCATGTCCCACACAATTGGTCCGGTTATGAATTTTCAAAATTTAAGTGTAAATGAAGGTGAAGCGGTGTCTTGGGAGTACATGCAAAATGAGGTATGCATCGGTTCGGTGTATGCTAACAGTGACAACATGAAGGAAGCTATAAAACGTTGGTCGACTCTCTCTTTGCAAAGACAGTTCAAAGTTCTCAAGAGCAGTCCGAGAACATATGACGTGCGTTGTGTGAGAAGCGAATGTCCTTTCAGGGTGTATGCTTCTATGGGCAAGTGGCAGGATTTCTGGGAGGTTAAAAAAATTGTGGAGCACACATGCCTGCTTGAGCAATTAGAACCACAACACCGCAACCTCAGTGCAGGTTTCATAGCTAACTACATGTACCCTTTGATCGTGGACAATCCTAGTTATGAACCTAAGTCAATCATTTGTGCTGTTGAGGAGGAGTTTAAATATAAAATTAGCTACAACAAAGCTTACAGAGCGAAACAGAAAGCGCTGCAGATGAGGTGGGGGACGTATGAAGCTTCTTATCACAATATACCGGCATTGCTGCACACTATTTGTCTTAGAAATCCTGGTAGCTACTACGACTTGAAAACGTATCCATGTGCCCAGAAGTCTGGAAAGCAGGTACTCCAACGGTCGTTCTTGGCCTTGGGCGCTTGCATTGAGGCGTTTCCGCACTGCCGGCCAGTCATTTGTATAGATGGGACAGTTTTGATAGGAAGGTATAAAGGCACAATCCTCACAGTTGTTGCAGCTGATGGTAACAGACAATTGTTGCCTTTGGCAATTGCCTTTGTAGAGAAAGAATCAGGGGATACTTGGTATTGGTTTTTGCAGAGGGTGAAGCAGATGATTGTCAAAGATGTAGAGAACGTGTGTTTGATTCATGATCGGCACAAAGGTATATTACAAGCAATCGATGACATACAGAATGGTTCTACTGAGCGTAGTAGGACTGCACTTTGGCCGGACCTAAAGAGTAGGTGGTGCATGAGGCATATGGGGGCAAACTTTCATACCCAGTTCAAGAACAAAATCCTTATGAAGCTATTCAAGCGGTTATGCAGCTAGAATCAGCAAAGGAAATTCAACTTCCTATGGAAAAAATTGGATGAGCTAACAAAAAAGCAAACGGCGGAGCTAGCGAAGAGGTCTGTCAATACAGAGGACGACGACCAGGTCTCGCTTGAAGATGTGGGCTTGGACGGTCCGAATGTCAGGCGCAAAAGGAGAAAGGCAATTAAGACATTCTCTGAGTGGATTGAGCATGAACCAAAAGAGAAATGGGCTTTACTGTTTGATGAAGGAGGTGCTAGGTACGGTTTAATGACTACGAACCTAGCCGAGGTATACAATTGGGTGCTGTGTGGGGTAAGATCATTGCCACTTGTTGGGATCGTGGAGTTCTTCTTATATCGCACTTGCGAGTACTTCAGGGACCGTTACGCTGTGGCACAGAAAGATATGGTTGATAATTGCAAAGTTTACGGATACAAAATTACGGAGCATATGGAGGAAGCTTTCAAAAAGGCCCGTTTACATCGGGTGACTCCAGTTGGCTCTATGGAACGTTGGTACGAGGTGATGTGTAGGGACAAAGGCCGAATGGGGGGCCGGCGTGAGAAGCATGTGCAAGAGTGTGTTCTCCGTCCTGATGCTTGTATTTGCTCATGTCATAAGCCAAAGCTGTTGCACCTGCCGTGCACACATGTCATTGCTGCTTGTTTTGAAGCTGGTGGATTACAGGCTCATATGTATGTCTCAAATTACTTCATGAAGGAAACTATTTGGATGACTTGGAGGCACGAGATATATGGGTTTCGCATCCTTGGAGACTTCATAACTGATCCTAGACACAATGCAACTTACATTCCTGATCCAGATCCAGAAATGTTTCAAGGGGTGGGCCGACGCAAGAAGAAACGCATTAGAAATAACATGGATCGATCGGAGGCTGGTCGAGATGTCCGCCTCTGCTCGAACTGCCATGAGACGGGTCATACGTACAAGTACTGTACGGCATTGAGTTACGGTGGCCGCACAGATCGAGCGGGCCCATCTGAGGCTGCTCCAAATCCGGCACTACAGGCAACGGGTCGTCGTGGCCGCCGTCCTAACAACGATGGCCTTATGTGATCGATGACGATTGTCATTTGTGTCATTCGCTATTCAATCATGTTCGATGTTAAATTGTGTAATATTACGAACTAATATGTCGTAAACTGATTTCGTCTTGGCGTACGAATATTTGTTGTAATATGTGCCCCAAATATATGTTCAACTTTATTGCTGTAATTGGAATTTGAAGTTATATGATATGTAATTTGTTGTGCATCATTTATAAGTTTATTACGTTATGTTTTATTTAGTATTTTATTAAAAATTTGTTGTATTACTTAATTTATGTTCTGAAATTTTATTTAGTATTTTTTTACGTTAATGTTATTATGCTTAATATTGTTATTTATGTTCTGAAATTATTTGTAATAAATCTCATTATACAGGTATGGCGCACGAGGAAGGAGCTACCCCTGAGTTGCTAGATGCTTTCGTCGACAAGCACCACCGGTCGTACATGTCTGCGGTCCGTGGCATCAGCTTAGGGACGTTTCGGGCTCGTGTGCCCATGTCGACGATGCCGATACACCGTCGCTGGGTTCCTAGGTACGGATTACATTTGTCACATATTTAAGTTGTTTCCTTAACCGTTTGTTCTAACTTGATTTTCATTTTCGCGATGCAGGTTACGCGCTTCAGGTCTTCTCCCGATTGCGCGACCTGTGGAGGGAGATATGGCCGACCCTGCACGTCGACCTAGGAACAGGGCTCCACGGTTCCAGTTCGACCTAGAGGCAGTTCGGTCTCTACCAGCAGACCCCGGTCCCGATTGTGCACTCAGTGGAGGCCCACGTCCACAGGTACCGAATAAATAGTTTTGTTAATAATTAATCATTTTTTAACCTACCATTTAGCATTGAATCGCTCAAGCTTTCTATTATAGGTGGAATCGGGGCAGTGTAATAATCACGAGTGAGCGCTGTCGAACGTGAAAGTGCTGAAGTCATGAGCAGTGAGATGTCGTGTCGTTGTTTAAAGTGGGAGCAGTGATCGGTGTTGAGCGTGCGAGGGTACAAATCAAGAGCAACGAGAGATCGTGTCCGTGTTTAAAGTGGTACGAGTGAGCGCTGTGGAGCGTGCGAATACAGTAGGCTTTTCATGTGCATTTACACTCCACACTACGAGTATCAGATCTTTGTGCGCCTATAAATACTCACAAGCTTGTGAGCTCCCAGCAACACTCAAACACCAAAGCTCATTGTATACCCAATGTCTGGAGGTGGGTCTAGCGAAAAGAATTACTACGGTTTTGGCAAAGGAAAAGGGGGAAGAAAGGGAGACCCCATAATATGGGAGGGGCCTCTTGTACCCGATTCCTTTCCAGAACCAGTGTTTGAGTTTCCGCCACAACACAAGAGTGAATTTACCAATGAAACTCCTCTTCGACAATACGATAACCGTAGAGAAACGTGGCCAAAATGCAGACATGGTGAGGACTGCTTAGTGCAGATGTGTACCGACGGGATGGATGGCGGTCGGCGTTTCTTCAAATGCCCTCACGCATGGGTAATGCTCGCTTGTTTTATTTCTTTATTCATTGAGACACCTTACATGAAATTTGTTTTGCAGTCTTCAGATGCTCCAGAAAACTGTGGGTTTACCAGGTGGGTCGATCCTGCACCAATTGATTCTGTTCAGGAGTTCATCGAGTACCTCCAGATTAAGATATTTGATCTGGAGTGCAAGGTGAACCATTACGAGGAAATAAGCGAGAGTAACAAAGACGGCGAATATGATGATAACAGCAATGCTGCCGCTTCACAAGATGAACCATGCACTATTCCTTACTGCAACTGCCCTTGTCACAAGAATAAGGGCCCTAGCCCTCCGGCACCACCGCCTGCGCAACCTGCAATGGGTGGATACTGCGGAGAAGGCTCAACGCAGTTTGCTACGTGGGGGTACGGATATTAGGACTACCTAGTCCAAGTGACATGTTGCATCGTTGTATTTGTTGGGTTTTTTTAAATTACCTAAGGCATGTTAGCTTAGATCAAAATCTGTTTACCGTAGTTGCAACGGGTTTTGCTATGCCACTGCATTTCTGCTGTGTGTTTCATTAACATTGTATTATAATGTAATTCCTATGGTTAACATTTTGACGATTACGCCGGTACCGTGGAGTGTTCCGGACGATGGGATGTGTCAGGGCAGTGCAATAATCACGAGTAGGTCGATGCAGTGACAGTACGATGAGTTTAAAGTGGGCGATGCGATGAGTAGGTCGATGCAATAATCCGTGTTTAAAGTTGTAGCAGTGAACGCTGTGGAGCGTGCGAATACAGTTGGTACGAGCAGTGAGAGGTCCTGTTGTTGTTTTTAGTGGAATGAGTGCGCACTCTGGAGCTTGCGAGTGCAGAACCGTGGACGACCGTGGAGCAGTGAGAGGTAATATCTGTGTTCAAAGTGATTGGACATGCAAGCAGCCCTGCGTCTATAAAAGAGCACCTTGTGGTTCCTGAGAGCACACACTTGCAATTCAATTTCCACTTTTTTTAATTAGCCCAACCAAACAGCTATGAGCTCCTCATTCTCCCGGGCAGCTTTCCGTCGGGAAATGGAGGCTAATTTAGGACCTTCTCCTAACGATCCCAATAAATGTATTACAGATTGCAATGTATGGCCGAAAGGTGTAGAGCCACCCGATTGCTATTGCCAAATGCGTTGTGTTCCGAACATATCTCGTGATTACGAGACTTTTGGCCAGAGGTATTGGTGTTGCAAGAATATCGAGGAAGTCCAAAAAAGAGGTGCAACATCACAGGTATAGATTAATTTGTAAATATGCTTTTATTATTTTTATTAACTTTAAATCGTTTCTTGTTTGTAAAAGTACGCTGGTGATGACACGCATACTCATTGGTGTCATTTTCATGAGTGGATTGACACGTGGATCACTCATCGTGATCAGCAATATATGGAGTGGTTAAAGAAGGTGAATGAAGATTTACGCAAAGGCGAGCGTGCAAAACCAGACATCGCGGGACGTGATAACGGTACTGCCCGTAAATGATTGATGTTGTACTGCTTCGTCTGAATAAATAATGTAACGTTTGTTCGAATTACCTAAGGCATGTTAGTTTTAGTATTGGACCTTGTTACCGTAGTTTGCAACAGGTCCTGACATGCCATGTCATGTGTTCTGTGCGTTGAATTGTGTGGACCACTATTTAATTTGTGTTCAATGTTTGAACGGTTATTGTTTTCATTGTTTTTATTGTGTGTACTGGCCGATATATGCCAATGGAGTTGTCATCGCGTCGGTCTGAAAAGTTTATTTGTAGGGCAATGCTTCTGAATAATTTAGTTGCAGCTAGTACAAATTACACAATGCCGATAAATTTGACATTGAAATTACAATAACAATTGCACTAGCATGTACATGGAACACGCTAACGTCGTGCTCCATCTAGACCTAACATGCCTTAGGGAATATGAAATTCGAATATTACATGATATTCATCTACTGAGTGCACCGAGGATACTTCCCCTTCCTAATAGCCTCGGGTCCCGCCTCCTTAGCACGGCGGGCCCTCTCTCGCTTCCTCTCCCTATCAGCTTCACGCTCCTCCGCCTGCCGACGTTCCACTTCTGCGAACCTCTTCTCGATCTCTTCTTTATCTTTCTTGCGCTTCTCCTCCATTTTTTCCTCTTGCAGCATTCGCTGCCACCTTCCCGCAGCCCACCTTGCTTGGCGCTCAACGTGTTCCTTAGCTTCGGTCGATTACTCCGTGTCCAGTCACTGTATGAAATCACAAAGAGGTGGTGAACTCTATTTCCAAGCCGAGTTAGAATTAACATACTGAACTCCGAAGGCGCAAACTAGATAGTGCGAGGTGACACCTTCGCTTTGTCCTTGCCGTAGCGCTTTGGCGGATCGAACTCGTAGTTCTCACACATGAAGAACCTCGTGCCGAAGTCATCGCCCAAAACTTTGGACTCCATCAGCTTGCACAACGAACTGCAGAAGCACATTGGAACCTGCACTCCTTGAGGCACAGGTTCTCTAATTTTGTTCCACGGAATATAGGTAGAACCAGAGGAAGACATGGTGGCCGTGCGTGGATGGCTAAAAACTCCGTATGAGATGGCTACTGACTTCATATGAGATGGGGCGATGTTTTATTTATAGATGGAGCTATTTGGTCTATAGGCATGGTTCACGCATGTCTATCGCCGTTTGAAACGGCGGTAAGTACTCCAATATTTTTAATTATAGTGGGGGTGCAGAAGAATCTGATGCAAGGTGACAATACATCGAAATGGTAATTGAAACTCATAAATATCTCATGACAAAAAAATTTCACAGACTATTAGAGTTAAATCTAATTTGTATAAATTTTTAAAAAATATTTCCCTAATCTAAATGTAAAGATAATAATTACAGTTCAGGTAGTCTTTAAAATAATTATACAATTATTTATAACAGTGAAAGCTTATAAAACAATTAAATATAAAAATTATAGCAGTGAAAGCGTATAAAACAATTAAAAAAATTATGGGAACACTTACCGCCGTTTAAAACGGCGGTAGGGCACCGCCAGCTATAGCCGGGCTACAGCGCGGCG
The DNA here is from genome assembly GCF_016808335.1 of Panicum virgatum. Taxonomy (NCBI): domain Eukaryota; kingdom Viridiplantae; phylum Streptophyta; class Magnoliopsida; order Poales; family Poaceae; genus Panicum; species Panicum virgatum. The sequence continues at coordinate 34,614,019 of NC_053145.1, read as the reverse complement.
GTAGCACTTACCGCCGGTTGGTTTGGCGGTAAGGAGCTACCGCCGTTTGAACCGGCGGTATGTTCCATGGGCCGTGGGCCAAGGACCTTACCGCCGGATGAACCGGCGGTAACTCCTTACCGCCAAACCAACCGGCGGCAGGGTGACATTTTTGAAAAAAAATATAGCCACATATATTTTTGATAAATCGACGAAAAAAATATAAAAATAAAAAAATTCTGGTCCAGTAATAGTTCATCTGGCAGGAAAACGCGTCTTATTTTTCTCGACAATAGCAGACCAGAAACCATGACGTCTATATTGGTGTCCGCGGATCCTCACCACACCGGATCCTCCGCCTTGCCAGCAAGCAAAATTTACTATAGTTATTGCTTGCGCGCAGGTGCGGTGATAATAAAGCTAATATAAGTGTTATGTGAATTTCATTCTCACTAAATGATATATCACATAATCAAAAATGATGACATGACATGCAACTTAAGAGGAAAGAGAAGAATAGAATTTTATGATGATGAAACTTGATGTACACAGCTACCAAAAGCTATGAAACTAGCATGAAACTTCACTCATCAACAAACATTCATCAACTTCTATTGATCACATAGCATATTTAATTATAATGCCAATAAATAATTAAATGAGACAACTTACCTATGAAGCGGTATATTTTGGGGATGGTTGCATTCCAATATCAACTTGACGTGGCAATGATGACACTGCACACTGTTATTGGTCTAAGCACACGCAAGCACTCTGGTAATACACAAACTACAGATCCAACTTAGAGCTATGACTCTGGAGCTGTACTTCAAGATGCAGGTTGGGCTTCGCGATGCTGAATCTACGGTTGACCGCACACTCACCAACTTACGATGGACTGAGCACGCCATCCCCGTCTACCCCTTCCGCGTTCCTCCCTCCTCTTCTCATTTCCTTCCCTTTTTTCCCCGCAGCCTCCCCCTCCCCCCGTTCCCCTTCCTCTCCCCACCCTTTCCTCTCGATAGATCTAGCGGGACGGTCTGAGCGGCCCTCCGGGCGGCGCCTCCCCCGCAGCCGCTCCCCACCGCCGCGCGCCGCGTGCGGACGCGCTCTACTGGGCCGCCGCAAGCTCTCCCCGCGCGCGCACCGCCGCCGACCCACCTCCTGGGCTCCCTCCGGCAGCTCCCTCGGCCTCCCTTCGGCGTCTCCCTCCGCCTCCGCGCACGGACGCGCTCTCCTGGGCCGCCGCAAGCTCTCCCCGCGCGCGCGCCGCCGCTGACCCACCTCCTGAGCTCCCTTCGACAGCTCCCTCGGCCTCCCTCCGGCGTCTCCCTCCGCCTCCCTCCGGCGGCTCCCTCCGCGTGCCGTACCTCCACACCCCTCCGCGGTGGCCGCGGCCAGCGGCGCCGGATCCGCGCCCGGGGCGGGGCAGCGGGGAGGCAACGCCGCGCGTATTTTTTCATTTTTTTTCTGAATTTTCTTTTCTGATTTTTGGATGATTTTTTTCAGAGCCTTTTTTCTTTTCGTTTGGATGCAAAAAAAAATTTCAAATTTTTTTTCATTTTTTAATGTAAAAGTTTTCTCCTTAAAATTTTTTGTTTGTTCTTTGAAAATTTTTTCCCAAACTTTTTCTCGTCAAATTTTTTTCGCATCCTCATTTTTTCCCTTTGAAAATTTTTTCAGAAAAAAATTTATCACAAAACGACAAAAAAATTTCTATAAATGGAAAAAAAAAAACAACGGCCGGAAAATCGACCGTACGGGAGCCTCCCGTACGGTTGACCGTAAATTATCAATACCCGTTGGGCTTGGTCGATCCAGTAACCCAAAACCCAATCAACAAGAAATGGTTTTAAAACTCTATAGAGCCAACTCATAAATTTTCAGTACTATTTTGGGCCTAACCATGTGGGTTAGTGGGTTACCCAAACAAAAAAGCAGACGTGAGTCAAAACTGAAGAAGGCGTGAGTCTGCCCTCTCGCCGAGAATCATTATCCAACGCTAGTGAAATTACAAGGAGATCCGGCCCTCGATGTGCTGCCTCGTGCTCGCAGCCACACCTGGACAGTGAGGTTCTCCATCGAGGCAATTACTGACTGCATCGGCGGAATTGTAGCAATAGCTAGTAGAGGTGGAGAGGATCAGAGGTCGACGGATGGAGCCACGCTAGTGGTCGGCTGCTTTAATTTGTCTGCGGATAGACGCAGCGTATGGCAGGCACAGGCTTAGAGGAGCTACGGACGAAGCAGAGGTGGAGGGTGATGTTTTTGGTGGGGGCATCTATTCCTCCCACATGCGAGGAATTGCACGCGCGTCACAACCAGTGCCTCTCTCGGCTCCGACGGCCGCCACCGCCCCCCACCGCCGCCGCCACCAACCCTAACCAAACACGCCACGCCGCCGTCTGTCCACCATCTCACCCCCGCCGCCGGTCCCCGCCCACTGGGGCTCCTACCCTGCCTGACCGGCAGCGCGGGAGCGCCACCTCGCTCTCCGCTGGCCGATCCATCGTCACCACCCGTCCTCCACCGCCCTTGGCCCTCTCGTCTTCTATAGCCTGAGGCCATGGAGCCGTCTCGGACCCCGGCAACCCAGAACCTAAAGGCCGCCGCTACGCGCCACCACCCGGCCGCCGCCGACCCCCCCCCCCCCAAGCCCCCACCCACCACCCTCAGACCCCGGCCACCCCCTTCCCCAACCCCGCGGCCATCACCATCGTGAGATCGAGAGAAAGAAGAAGCACAGTGCGGCACGGGGCCACCTGCAGTGTTTCGCGCGCGATGAATAGAAATCGCCGTTTTTTGTTGACCCATCGGGGGGCCAACACAAAAACGAAAGTAAGCTTAATGGGTATGCATGCATACAACTGGTTGACCTATTACCGACCCAATTGCATCCTGAGTTGTACTGGGTAATTACTTCCGTTCGTGATACTCCTCACACATGTGATCCCAACCACTGAAGCACCGTATGAGCAGCCGCGCCGGCATTTGGTGGGAGCAGGCGAGCGACGCAAACTGCCACACGGCTACGTCAAGGTTAGGGAGGCGAGGTCAACAGCCCGGCCTCTGCGTCATGATGTAATGCAGCGTAATTTGTTGAACCGATTAGAGATGCAAATCGGCAATCCTTAGATGCACCCCCAAGTATATCTAGTTCAAATATTTATACAACTTCAAAATATATATAATCACATTTTAGAGAAATGTACAAATATTTGAACTAATGAGAGTTGAAGACGCATATAAGGATCACGTGTGGTCAGAATCTGATCGCAAGGGCGTAGTCGATGGAGCGACTGCGACAGAAAGGATTGGATGGCGCATAGTATAGACAGATAGATAGAATGCTAGCAAGTTCAAATGTCAACCTCAACCATTTGGTTACACTATGGCAAGCGATGAAAGCATGATCTGAAAGAAGTTAGCCACTTATAATTCCGTCAAAACACATGCTAGAAACGTTTATTTATCATACAAAAGACAAGAGCGAATGATAGACTAAACTCCAATATGTAACCGTAATCTCTGAACAATGAACAACCTAAACCTTCTGGAGGATTGCTTTTGTCTCAAAAATCCGACCTACAACCATGAGCGGAGCAAAATTAGAATTAGTGGCACAGGAAAATTAATGGTAAGCAGGCCTACAAAATAGTAGGTACTTTAGCAAAAAGAGGGTTCAGGCAAAAAAAAAGGAAAAGAAATAATATCATGAATTTGCCACTATAAAAAGCTTGAATTGCAAATTTTCTACTGAAATGTCTATATTTCAGCTCTATTTGACCATGTTTTGAGCCAGCCGGTTACTTCAACTTGATTTCCTACACAAAATAAAAGAAAAATATACACACAATACCCACCCCTATCCTCTCTGCTTGCTTTCTGCTCTATCAAACTAGATCAACAGCCACACACCCGCCCCTAAGCTTGCAGAGGAGCTCGACCACCCATTGCCAATTCCTGCGACCAAGATCTCCCACCCTCCACCTACCTGTGGCTGCTACCCAGCTTCTACACCATGCCATCCGCTGCTGCTCAACAGCTTGACTGAGGAGGGAGGCAAGGATGGCAGCGTCCAGCTTGAGCCCATGGCCGGCAGCAGAGAGGAATCCCAAGATCGCAATCGCATTGATGCTGGTGGTCGCCTTGCTGGGTTCTAGGAATGCTCTAACAGACATACACAGCACAGATCGCAGCCTAAGAAGATGAACCACATTGCAATCCTTCCTAGCAGCAAGCCAATTGATGTGCAAAAGGAGCAATTGGGATGAACAAAGCCCATGAATCAACAAATCAAGAGATGATACTGCTGCAATTGAGCTAACCAAACAGGAACATCAGTTGCACATGAAAGCAAACCTCGAGGTGCTGTTTTGGGTAGCAGTGAGATAGGGGCATGGACACAGTGCAGTACAACACCAGGTGTGGACAGGGAACAAGATCCCAACAGTGGTGTCTCAGAGGCGAAAACTGAAGATAGTGGAGGGTGTTCCCGGTGCAAGGCAGCAAATTTTGAGGTTGGCAGGCACCATGGACAGGAAGTCTGCAGAAGAGCTCATTGACTATGTTGATGGCTTGGAATGTAATCTTGGGCAGATCAGATCTGTGTGGCGGGGAGGGCCAGATACAGTAGATTTGCAACTAGGAGCAAGGAGCTGCCAAAGGATCTAATGGCGTGCAGGAGGCATGCGGTGTGGTATGACTGGCAGCCATGTGTGGTGGATACTGGGATGAGAGGGGCAGAGGTTGGGGATATCTGGGTCAACTGTACAGTGTTAACCAAATTTGGCAGTCCAGGTGTCACTGTTGGCCAGGATTTCCAGTGTCAAATCTACAATTTGAGTTTTTACAGTCGCACATTAACAATAATGGTTCAAAGTAGTGGCAAAAACGCAATGGGCCCAAAACAAAGTATGCAGGTCCATGTTGTACACGAATATCACTCATTAACATGTGTTACTAGGTGTGGAGGTGCATTTGTCCAAGTTGTGTGTGTGTGCCTTTGTGAATGTTGAAACATGTTGAAAAAATATTTATAAACATGTCTTGTACACAACGGCACAGACTCAATCACCTAAAGGCTAAAGAAGAAATTACTTGACAAGAAAAAGGGCATGCTACCATTTCCATATGAAGCATTTGTGGATGAAAAAACAAATTTAAGATTTAAGAAAACACAAGCAAGCAAAACTTTTATCGTTAATCATGGAATATATATAATGAAAGTTTCGACTACATAGTGTACCAGCCTACTTGGGCAAGGATTGATGGCTTAAGACGTGTTAAGTCCTTTGAAACAGATTATGTGTTTCAAGGAGCTGAACCACAAAAAGTATCATTTGTACATCAGAACATGTAGGGCAACTAGATATGCCACTGTTTATTAAAAAAATGTGCAGAAAAAAGCATCAACATTTCCTATTCAGATTCATTCACGTGCTAAGAATCGAAACAGAGAAAGATGATGCCAATTCACTGATTACTGTATGACAAATGAAGAAAATTTTGATGCTTAATTATAACATTTCATTGCCTATGAGTAGACGTAGCTGCAAGTAGGAATGAAATGAGTTAGGCAAACACCTTGCCTTTTTATGAAGCTCCAAGGAAATATGAAAATATCACATTTTCTATGCCTTTGCCATAAAAATTAGTAGAAAATAGAAATCGGAACAAGTATATCATGGGAAACCCACATGTATACGATCTTTAAAACCACATCAAAGAGCAAAACTTGTATGAGTGTCACACATCTAAGAACATAATCAAGATTAAGTTTTTTTTCTCTAAGATGCTGAGTTCTAAAGTTTGGGCATCACATTGGAGCAACATTTGTCAGTTGTTGACCTAAATAAACATTTTCAGCTGTCACTTTGCACTAGCTCATTAAGACTGCGTAGGATATTTTCAGCAACCATCAATGTGACTTTTCTCAAATGAGAATGTCCTTTGGCGCGTCCTCAAATTTGTGTTAGTAACACCTGACACCCAAGTTATTACCCAAACTCTCTAATCTATGAACAAGCATATTCAATATTATTTTCAAACCCCTACTCACTCCCTCTTCATGCATAATCAATGTTGTTTTCACAGTGCAAACAGATCCCTCTTCATGCATATTCAATGTTAACCTACTCCACTCCAACATTTGTAAAAGAGACTGGACTCAAATTTGAATATTTTAACTTCAACATGATTATAGTACCGAAGGTTTTGATCATAGATGCTTCTCTTCATGTTGGTTATAAATTACATGTTTTAACTGAAACCACAGTCCACAATCTGTGGTTTAAACACAAAATACTTTCTAGATTATGCTTCTATCTTCAACGTAACGAAGGTGTAACCTTGACGTACTTATCAACAACATAAATGGCACCATTGCTACCGTGACACTTGAAGACATTGTCCATTATCAATATCATCCACTGGTAGTTACTAGTAGTAGTAGGGCATTTTAGCAGATTACCATAAAAGGGAGTGCAATTGAAATGCCATAATAAGTATGTGCAGGTAAATGAAACCTGTCTAGCACAGAGAATGATTCAGAGATTGATTTTGTATTCCTTAGTGGTAATTGAAATAAAAGATAAGCAAGAACAATGGTGGCTACCATATAAAAGTACTTATATGCTCTGACTTCCTTTTTTTTGTTGGGAATGCAACAATATATGACAGTAAAAGATTAAAAGGTTAAAGGCTAGATTGGATGAACAAGGCCGGTAGTAACAAACAAAGAATGCCATACATGCCACCGCTGCAGCCTGCAATCAACCACCACCACAGTCTTCAAATTAATCCTCATTATCTAAGCACTGAACAACTAGGTAACTTTTTTACCCTTATTGTCTGCTTGAGTTAATACGCATCACTGAGCTGCTGCTGCACGTTGTCTCGTAGAGTTAGTAAGCATCACTGAGCTGCTGCACCTTGCAGCAGCACCCAGCACCAACAATGTTAATACCATGTTTCCTAAAAAAAAATTCTTTCTTTCCCCCAATGCATTAACAACTGTAGAAATTCAGCTATGGTCAGCATTGCCACCAAAAAGCACTCAGATTCCAAGATAATAAATCGCTTCTCTTGGCCATGTAATTACTCCAGCAAAATGATCATGCTCATGGATTTCAGGAGATGCATACCAAACCCAACCAGAAACAAATTATCCCATCTGCGCAGGCGGTCGATTTCAGGAACGAATCTTACCGGGCCCAAGAGGCAAGCCAGCGATGCGTGGATCGGCAGGCGTCACTGCGTCTTCCTTCGGGGTGGCTGCTTCTCGGAGGCCAATTTGTACATCCAGAACACCTGCAGACAGCGAGGAGAGAGTGAGGGGTCGGGATCTGTTAAGGATTAAGCGACAAAGTGTGCGGGAGAGGGGCGGCGGGGAACGAAGAAGAAGAAAGCGAGCGGGAGGCGCACGAGGGCCAGGACGTGGGCGGCGAGGAGGACGACGACGAAGAGCGGGACGGCATCGAGGATGCCCGAGCCGGCGGCTGGCTGGTGCTTCTGCTGCGCCATCGTCGGCGGCACTGGGGAGAGAGATTGCTGAGATTTGGGGGTTTCTCCTGTTCCACGCGAAGCTTCGCAAAAACCACTCCAGATCGACAGAGGCAATGAGCCGATGCGACCTGTACAAAATTGTTGTCTTACCGAGAAGGGACAAAATGTGGCTGTAGTTTAGTGGTGAGAATTCCACGTTGTGGCCGTGGAGACCTGGGCTCGAATCCCAGCAGCCACACAGTTTGATTTTTTATGTTTTGTTTTTCCTTCATCTTGAGTTCATTCCATATTTTTTGAACTTTTGACCCGGTTAAGATTTGCTGACCTACCTCTGCTTTGTGGACTGTGGTTCTGTACCCTTTAATGTGTCAGTCAATGTTGTTCTCTGTATCATAGGAGTAAGTGTTACTAGTGAAAAATGCACTCCCTTTATTTTTTTTCCTCCGTTGCCACCTTTTGCACCTCTAAATTTTGGGTCAACTTTGGGTTTCATTTGCCTAAACGTAGGTTATCCATGTTATTTAGGCCCTAAACAATAAATTAAACAGTTGAACCATTTAAATCATTAAAAACCATTAAAAAATCAAGTTAAACCTGTTAAATGAGCTAAATGATCATTTATAATTTATAATATATCAATAGAAGGATTACAACTACAACAATCAACACCGAACTAATTGATGATTAAAAACACCAAACTAATTAGCATTGTAAGTATATAAAGTGTTGTGGGATTTAAATTTCTTCCAAAAAGATTATTTAGTAGGATACTTACCTTTTACATGTGCAAATATATGTAGATTTTTTAAAATATTTAATATTTATGTACATAAATATGTATATTTTAGTGTTACTATATGTAACCATTTAGGCTGTTTGACTTCATTTAAACACCGTTTAAATGGTCTAAACGCTAAACAAAGAGTGACCGACTGTTTATCATTATCATTTAGCATTTAAGATAACATTGATCCCATCTTAGATTCTTAGGACTCGATTCTTCTTTGCATGTCAATCTAGAGCACCTGTTCAATTTTTAATAATGTTGAGGATAACATTGGCTATCTTATTTGGTCGCATGAAGTGTGGTATGTTTATTGCTCCCTTTGCTTTTAAAATGTAGTATGATCTTGTTTGATATGTAGACTCTGAATCTATTATTCTGTCCAATCTCTATCTCTATTATTACTATAATGAAATAATAAAGCGATCAATGATTGCTGGATCCATCAATCAAAATCTGGGTTTATGTTGAATTAAGGATATAAAACTGTTTAGAATTAGCATGTGTCAAGTAAAAAAAATAAAGTTCTCAACCAACATGTACTATATTATTATAAAATATATTTAGTTTATAATATATATTTTTACATACTAATGAATATATTTATATAGCTTCCTGTTGAAATGCATAGATATATTTGCTAGTAAATATATTATTTTTTTATTCAAATTAGGAATGAGTCCAAAAAATCTTTCCATGGGAATTATTCTTCTATGGATACTAATACCTTGACACTCAGCACTACTGTATATAATGAGGTCTTTGACCGTATAACTAGAGGATAATTAGGCGCGGTTACTTTAGCATCACCGTATCCAATTATGGTGGAACTTGGCTCATTAGATTTGTCTCGAAAAGTTACACTCATCTATGAAAAGATTTCATAAATAAACTTCGTTTAGTACTACATGCGTGTATTCGTCTTTTTGTGAAAAAAAATTTCATGGAAACAACCAAACACGGCTGATAGTCATAACGTGAAATTAAAGCAAAATTAGACAAAGCCATTGGGATTGGCTGAATCTCAGAGATTCCATGTAGCTCTGGTCTGATTCAAATTCACATCCAAATGTATTTTACCTAAACTATTTGGGTTGACCTTCATTTCTTTAAACATATGCATTTTGTGGTGTTATATTCCCATAAAAACATTTTACTACCCCTATAAAACTTCTACAAGATATTTAAAGTCCGCTCAAAGTAATGTATTTAATTTTAAGTTTTAAATGCATATTCTCATCATTTATTTATATTTTAAAACTTAAATAACATTCTACTGTGACGATATGGGTCAGCAAAATTCGGCAGTTCGGCTAACCTGCTCCATCGCCGCCGAAGGGAGCGGCAAGGCCGGCGCCCATGGCCACCATCCTCACCGCATCCTCTTCCTCCCCCACTCCTGCCCGCGGCGCTGCGCCAGCAAGAACCTGTCGCTCCATCGCCGTCCGTCGCCCATCCTTTCCATATCGCTGCCGTAGTTGCCGCGGCAAGAAACCAAGCCCTGGACCCACTGCGTCACCGTTGCTCTTGCTCCCGGAGAGCTCCCTCCCGCTGTGGCTGGACCGGTGCCTCCACGCGCTGGTCACTGCCGCGCTCGCGCTCGCGCTGTCTGGCCTGCCGCTTCTCCCGGCTGCCCACGCCTCCTCCTCCGTGGGTGTGCGTTCACCGCTGGACGCCGCCGCGTACCCCTGCGAAGATGTCAGGCGCTACTACGCTGGCCTTGAAGGCCTGGCTGGCGACGAGCTGAGGGCGAAGCTCGCCGCCGTCGTCTCACCTCACACCGCCCTGCGGTACAAAGATGTCGGTTTGCTTGTTGCCAACCTAGCTAGCATCAATTAGCTTTCCTGCTCCTTAATCTGGTGGAATTTCGGCTCGAATCGAGAAAGAAGAATGTGATTTATTTACCCTTATGTTGTAGGTGTGGGAGGCGCTCAAGATTCTCGATGCAGCTGATGCAGAACACCCTGAGGCATCATCTAAAGTGTATGGTGCTCTGTGACAGATTATGGGTACTAATGTTGTTTGTGCAGCACTGGAAGCTGGTTCCCATATTCTGTATTGATTTTTAGTGTCTATTTTTTCTTATAGGATTGAGATATACTCGCAGAGAGCAGTGCCGAAGATCTTAGCAGGCAAACCAGATGGATGGAATAGTGAGTAAAACTAAAGTGTAGACAGGACAATGCAAACTTATCTTTATGTTTTCCTATCACAGAAATATTGTGTGTTTTACTGTGCAGGGGAACACCTATGGCCTCGATCATATGGCCTAAGTTATGGACCAGAGCTAACTGATCTTCACAACATACGTCCTGCAGATGTCAATGGTCAGCTAGGTTTCTGCCATTAACGAATGCAATACATCCAACCACTAGCCAGTAGGTATGATTTATAGGAAAAGGAAAAACTCAGCACTAGGATTGTGTTTGTTTCAAGTGAGACATTTACGCCTATTTAAATTAAAGAGCCGCAAAATGGCACCATTCCAAATGGTTTGGTAGTCTTACAAACAGTAGGAGATGAAAGCAGTATCTGGTGTGTAGCCGGAGCACAGGCGCTCCATGAGCTTCTCTAAAGGTCGTTTGCCCCGGACGGCGGACGCTTAGGGGATGTTTGGTTCAAAATGGATTAATTCACGCAGCATAGAATTTTGATTGTATTTCTCAAGGTGCAAAATCCTGTTTTCAGTAAACTCTTCAAGGGGAAACAAATATTTTGGAGAATGTACTGCCACATCAATAAATTGTGCACGACCAGCAAATCGTGAAGCCGCATCTGACACCGAGACAGACGCTGAAAAGTGGGCACCTCCGTATCAGGTTTAGAAACTATTTGTTTCATTGTTTGGAATGAATGATATATCTAATATGCACTCATCGTAGAGGAAATTATATCTATCCTTGAATTTGAATACAATGCTGGCATTTGAATTGGAAAGTACATATTCAGATTCAGGAACCAGGAATTATATGTGTTTAGAAAGTACATATTCAGATTCAGGAACCAGGAATTATATGTGTTTAATTCAATGGAGGGAAATAATGAAATATCTAAATCAGAAGTAATTTAAGCTTCAGAATCATATTGTACTGAATATTTAGCATAGTCAAAAGGGCATTGGGAAGTCAGGCACATTAGGTATAGTTCAGTCATAAATGAACACAACTAGTAGTGGCTTCCAGATATAAACTGCAATTGTCTTTTAGGTCTCATTTGCTGTGTTTGTTGGCACTACAGTGTTTCCTTTTTTTTGTGTTGGCATCAGGTGCGTGGAGATGTAGCTAGGTCCCTGATGTACATGGCAGTAAGCTATGGATCTGACCAGGATGGAACACCACATCTGGAACTTTCTGATTCACCAAGTATTCGTAAGTACTTTCTCAAAAAGATATGCATTGATGATATTTAGGTTTTAATCCTGGTACTTGTCAGATACCTCATGGAACATATAGTGCTTATTCATACCAAACTAATTATGTTGCAATACGGATATTAATTAATATTAGACAGTTGCTTGGACGTTACACCTTAACCATTTTGTACTTAATTTAATCACAATGATTTTTGCTCATTTAGTTACCAAATTTCTGCCTGTTCTTAAGAAAGAAGAAACATGGGTCTCCTATCAGCTCTTCTACGGTGGAATGAACTTGATCCGCCATCAGGACCTGAGCAGCTTAGAAATGACAGAGTCTGCAGCCTTTACCAGCATAATCGAAATCCTTTTGTTGATCATCCAGAATATGCAAATCTTATATGGAGGAACCCTCCTGCCGAAAGTTCACCTTTCACAGGGAAAACACAGAAGGCTTGGATCAATGAGTTCCACTATGAAAATAAAGGCAAAGATGAGAATGAGGTACCACATCTACCAGTTCACCATATTTTTCTCGAGTGTTTATTTTCTCTGGTTTGCTTATGTCACCAATGACTTGCATGAACTAGTTACATTTTAAGCACTTGCAGGTGCCTACCATTTATATGATTCAGTATGATGTAATTCACATGGCTCAGTGTCTAAAAAGTAAAAACTAAGTACAAGGCAAACTAACGATGCATTGACCACCCCACCACCCAATCCGCCACCCACCCCCAAACAAAAAAAATCTTTATTTTATTGTAGTGCCACCACTTTTGTTATTACATGTCTTTTCAGTGTTTACAAATCCATTGACACAATTCGATCATGAGGGCGGTGAAAACTGAAGAGACTGGAGACTGCAAATGAGATAGGACCTCATGAGGGAGGCATGAGATCTGTCCTGCATGATCTTTTGTTTGCTCGCATCGATTTCAGGAGCATGATCTCCTACCTAGTTTGGTTGCCACTAACCCCATGATCAAATGGTCACAATGCACCATTAACTCATAATCCAAGAGCTAAAATGCCTCCTAATGAACAAATAACAGACACATATGATGGCATAACTGATTAGTAAAAGGAAGAAGGTTTGGGTTGTTTGATAGGACAGGTCAAACACAATACCACTTAGGCACTTGCAACTGTTTTTTTAAGTGTTGACCTTGACCCCTCCAGGCTTTGTTGTGTTGGCCTATTCATTTCCCTATTTGTTCATTTCCTCATGTCGGTGCCCCACTTCCACATGAGGAACAATTCTGCCAACCTCCAATACAATTTACTTTTGGACATTTTCTGTAATTATCAACCTTTGTATTTTCTTGTCAATTGAAAACGAATGCTCCAAACTTTCAGAAAACCCTAGTAAAAGGGATCCTTAAAATTGTCATTAGCGCCAAACTTCTTGTATTATGTTCAGCACAGTTGCAAACTTACATTCTTTTCCTGCAGTTTGTTGAATTAGTGATACATACATCTTTAGATGCAAAGGATCTCATTCTTGCACTGTATAATGGAGCAAATGGGCGAATGTACTGCTCTCTTAATCTAGCAGACAGGGAAGCCTTCACTGTCACAGAAGGCAGTTCTGATTATCTGTTATACACAGTGCGTACACCTCTCCAAAATGGACCAGCTGATGGCATAGCTCTAGTCTACTGTAGAGACATGCACCAAGCTGAAGTCTTGGAATTTTTGTCCTATGAAGGGAGCCTGAGAGCTGAGGATGGACCTGCCAAGGGTTTAGTCTCCACAGATATCATGATCAAGGAGACTGATGAGTCATCCAATCAAGGTTCGCTGGGACTTACTGGGAGCAAAATTCTAGAGTTTGCATGGAAAACGATAGCAGGGAGTGCAACACCGGGGAAGCTGAATGCTGGACAGATGTTCTAGTGCAATTTACCATCTGTCCACGGGAAACCCCAAAATTGGAGGAGGTAGCAAACAACTTGTACAACTGAAGGTTATTCAGGTCTGCAACCCTGATTTATAGATCATAAGTGGAAGCTAACGTTATTTGGCATTCCTTCATTTGTGACTTCTAAAAGAAAAGGAAGACTAAACATACAATGAACAAAACTTCAGCATGTTCCATTATTGAGACTAATTGCCCCATGGAGGCGCTATGGACATACAGGAGTTTGAGGTCCAATTGATATGCGAATAAGCCAAAAGATCAAGTATTATTTTCTTCAAAGAATTGACAGCTGGGTTCCTATTAATTTTCATCAAAACACCTTACGACACCTATTGATGGACTTGGAAGTGAATGAATTCGTTGATGGCTCTGTAGATTGTAGATGGGCTCTTTTTATCGTTCTGAATTTCTGTATGGTTTTCATGCATGAACCAGCATGGTTGGTAAACAGTGTGATTTCAGTACACGCCAACGTGATAGTTTATAGACACTCTTTCTTCTTTAGCTCATAGGTGAGTTTTTTTTTTAAATGGGCGGGTACATGTCTTTTTTCTGCATCACTGGGGGCTCTCCCCCAACCCTTTCTTCTTAACATATTGATATGCAGCTCTCCTGAAAATAGCAATAAAGTCTGTGTTTCAGGGTAACCATTATCGATCTCTAAATGTGTGTATGTAAAACGCTCTGAATGACCGTGAAGAGGACGATTCGTTTCCTCAAACTTCTTGTTTGGTGCAGTGCTGCCATACTAATATCATGCATAGAATAGGGTTGAGAACAGAGGTGTAGAGCAGCGTGTCCATCGAAGCTTTTGACGGTTCCTAAAGGTCATTTGTCAGGTCAATTTTGCATATTTGACGGGCGTCCTAAGGAACGTTCGGCAATAGGCTCAGAAATTCTATCATAGGAGTTCAACATTTGAAGGATGAACAGGCACGAACATATTGGCAGCTAAACTCATGTCATCTCGAATGGCAACAAATGCATCAGGGGACACGCGTGCCAGCAACAAAATTCAGAGACAGGCAAGCATGTAACCGTGCCTGCCGTTATTAGGCTTGAAAACACAAAACGGCAGATCCACAGACCATGAATGAATGGAGGTTTGTCTCAGCTCACTATTTATGGAATGCCCACCGGAGCCAACAAACGGAAGCACAAGGGCCAAACATTCAGAAAGTCGGACTATTTCAACGCCGCAACCTCCCAGATCCTCCTGGTGCAGGCGGCAAGCCATATAAGGTGGGCACCGCAATGCAAACTTTCTGTTCTCTTCGGCATGAATTGGTGACCTTTAATTGCAGATATTGATCAGCATTCAGGATTCTTGTGAGCAGCTCCGAGATCAGCCCAGGTACAGTCTCCTGGCCTCTTTCTTGGCTGAATGGCAGCGTAATTTAGATTCCCCTGGTTGCGGAATGTTGTTCTTTGGTTATTGCATCTGAAAGCACGTATAGTAGGCATCAACAGGGGAGTTTATGATGTGTGATGCATGAAATGCAAATAAGAAGTTAATTAATGAAGACCCGTTCTGAAAAGTATTCATGTTGTTTCATCTGATTATCTGTATGGCATACCTTGAATCACGCCATTTCCTTTCTATCCCATTCCCTTTGTGCCTTGCGGTCAATTTTCCACATTTATTTGCCTGCTCTCCTAGATGAAGCTGCACATGAAAAGATACAAGCATTCATATAACATGTTGAATTGCTAGTCATCAAGCCCAATTATGGTACTATATGATGCTAATCTAGCACTTTTTCCAGTGATGGCATCAAAATGGTTACAGTTTATAACCCAGAGGCAGACAACATCATTATTTTTTTTGCTTTTTTTAGTTGTTTGCAGCATAGCTTGTATGCAATGGCGACATCAAGGAGGGAGCCTCAACCAAATGTTAGGGCCAACCGGGGCGTCCGGAATGTGTCCACAGGGCTCAAATCCAGTGAGTCTGACCAAGGGATGCGGCGTGCAAGGTCTGTCCCAACTTCTCCTGATCGCAGGTTATCCCCATCGCCTGCCTCAAGCTCATCCAACACCTGTCGACCCTCATCGTCGGTCAGCGCTCGCACCACCTCATTTCGGTCCACATCTGGCTCGGGCTCTTCTTCCACCCATGGAAAGACACTCCACCCTGCTTCTTCCCTGGCCAGCGCAAAGCAAGCCAACACAATGAGAAGAAAAGTAGAAAAGCCTGGTGCCACATCTGTGTGGCCTGCAGCCCTTGCAACACCAAACGCGTCATCTAAGGATATCACCAGGGCAGCAAAATTGCCATCAACAGTGCAGAAGGGTAACCTATCTACACGGCCTGGCATCGAGAAGATGGCAACATCTTCCATGAAACTGAAAACTCAGAAATCAACGGCGGGACCTCTTGGAGCTGGAAAAACTCAATCTGAGTCTTCGACTCGTGCTCCTGGTTCTGTAGCAAAGAGAAGAACGGGAGGCGAAAATTATGTTTCTATCCAAAGGACAAGAAGTGGGCCGGCAAGACAAATAGAGGCACCAAGAATCGAGGAGCAAGATGTTGAGCTGTTGATGGAATTTGACGAGACAGAGAGCATAAGCACCTCTTCCATAGAAGAGCACTTGCAAGAACGGCTCCCTGATCCTGTTGATCTGCAATCTGTGGGTGTGAATAGCAAGCCATCGTATGCTCAGGAGGAATACAAGAATGAGAATACAGGGGACATTTTAGAAGAGAAAAGTGAAGAAGACACTAAAAACTTGAACGAATGTGACAATGCTGATACTGAAATCAACAGCGATATAAACATCCTGAAAGAAGCTACCAGTGGAACTGAATTGAAGGAAGCTGTAGATGAAACTGAGCTGAAGGAAGATGTCAGTCCGGAATCTGTTGATGAGACAGAACTAAATAAAGCTGTCAGTAAAACTGAGTTAAACAAAGCTACTGATGAAACTAGGTTAAAGGAAGCTGACTGTGAAACTGCATTAAAAGAAGCTGGCAGTGAAACTGAGATAAAGGATGCTATTGCCGAACCTAAGTTAATAGTACAAGAAGAGGCCAAACCTAAGGAAGATAAGATAATGCTGCCAGCGAAGACCATGGAGTTGGCACAGAGATGGAGGAAGGATGATGGGAGGAGTAATGAAGCCACAGAGGAGGGCAGGGGCAAGCCTATCCAGGAGAGGAAGAGCAAGGTAATGGCCTTGGTGGGGAGGTTTGAGACAGCCATGTCTGGCTGAGAGTGAGAATGGACGTGAGGTACTGAAGGAGCACTAGTAACAAACCTTCTTTTCATATTTCAAAGTAAAACGCCGCTCTGATTCATGAAAATATGTATTCAATTGTGAAGAGTGGATGTCCATATGTTTCATTTCATTCACGTGACAGTTACTGTCTGGAATTGAGTGAAATTGCTGCTGAACATTTATAACACTTCTGCAAGTTAGGACCAGTAGCTTGTCCAAGCTCCATTGTACATGTGATTATGTGATGAAAAAGAAAAACTAGTGTATATGTGATTATTGTGAAGTGTGGATGTCCATATGTTCCATTTCATTCGCGTGACAGTTACTGTTCTGGAATTGAGTGAAATTGCTGCTGAACATTTATAACCCTTGCCCAAGCTCCAGTGTACATGTGATTATGTGATGAAAAAGAAAAACTAGTTTTGGGACAGTCTCACAAATGAGAAACCCAAATTTCCAACCAAAAGCGCCCGGCCACTAGCACAACATGCTTTTTATCTAACCTCTCAAAAAAATGGTTTTCATTTCTAAGCATCTTAAGCATTCCTAGAGATTATAAGCTTCGCCCAACCCAAATTTGTTGCATCTCTTAATTCCACAATGTTTCAGATTTCATTTCTTTGTGCTTAACCCAACAATGTGGAGCCAGAGACTTTGCTAATTTCTTAAAAGTTGAGCATGTTATGAATCAATCTATTGGATTTTTACTAAACTTGATCCATGTCAATCCGTTTTGCTATGTTATTAATATGACCTTGCCTTCAATATATGGGCTCAATTTGATAAAATGATAACGCAAAATTAAAGTCCAAGTTTCAGTCATTGTACCCAATATGAATTATAATAACCTAAGTTGGATCTTCTTCTCACTTAGCCCACAACACCACAATCAGGCTGACACACCACACTACCATTCATTATAATGGATTTGTGATCTTTCTATCTTTGAGGGAATGTTTGCAATTGATGCAGTTCCCTGCTCCAGCTAAATCTAGTACATCTAAATGTCATCCAATCACCCCACATTATATGTTTGCATGATCACCTAGATGTGAGTTTGCATTCATCTTCAATGTGTTAATGTAATTCAGCAAGTAAAGGGCATGCTAGTTAAAATCATTCTACTTCCACACTACTAATTTATTTGAAGTTCAAACATACGCACCAAGGTCTAGGGTTGTCGTGTTAATTTTTCACAGGCGCGATCCAGTCTAAAAGCTCAGGGGTGTGTGTGGAGGGTGTTGTACGGCTATTTTTTCCTTTCCTTCCTATCTTAATGCAATGATGCACAGCTCTCCGGCGTACTCGTGAAAAAACTGCACCATGATCATTCAAGGAAAGAAAAATATTATTTAAAGATATATTGCATGATAAGGCCATCTCCAAAATATATAAAAGCATGCATTAATTTGATTGCCCTTCATTTCATGCAGAGCAAAATGTAACTTGTTTCGAAATTCTGATTACGCATAGTAGGTGGCAACACAAAGTAAAGTAAAACAGCCGAAAATAGAACACCATTCATTTATGATGAAGGAACGAAGAGTCAATAATTGAATACATGTTTTCTATTTACATAACCTAATAGAAATCAGTCTGGGAAACAGGTACATCGACAGTTTATGGACTAACTACAACAACTAAACAGCCTTAAAAATTATTACCAGAATATGGCTTATTTTGTATTTTTTTATCAGTTCTGAAAGAAAGGGGGGAATGCACTCTAAGATTGAAACAAAGCATAATAAGCTAACTCTAAATCAAATTCATCAATTTTTTGCAGTATCTACACACTCGAAGCACAAGTGTAACAATTTGTACCACACTAGTGCAATAGACTTACAGATCACTTCTCTTTATGTTGGAAGGCTCTGTTCTAAATCTGTTTTGCACCCTGCAACACCATGGTTGTTTATGCAATCTTGCCTTGGTGCATAAGACCACAACATTGATGTCTTTGTATAATCAACAGTCTTAGAAGCTATGAGATCTTCACTTATTTTGATGGAGCAGCCTTAATAGTGAGCTGTGGAGTTCACCTTCCACTGCCCATCAACAAATTATGAAAATGTACACCATACATCATATGAAACACCAAGCTGAGAATATTTGGTGTCTGCTACATGCCTACATCCAAGACAAAGAATGTCAAAGCATCCTTTTGAGTAGTGGAGATGAAACATGAAGCAACATCTCAGCTGCAGTAAGTTATGGAGGCAGGCTTGGACTTTGATGCAGTGCAAGAGAGATAAAACAGGTAAACACAACTCACCTGCAGATACGCAAGGAAGCAAGTCAGGACATTGCTGTGCCCAGAAAAATTGTGGAGAAGCAAGCTAGCTGGTGAGGCTGAGACTTCAGCACAGAACTCCAACCTCAGCCTGGTGCATTTTCTGAGTGTGCTACAAATCACACCAGGAACTGGGGGCATTGGTTCAGGCCTCTTGTTGCATAAGAAAATATGCAGACATCCACATACCATTTGGCTGTCGGTGCATGTGACCCGGATAGAATTTCAAGCTTGCAATCCTCTTGCCTGCTTGGCAAAGGTTAATCCTCTGTAGAACGATTAATTCATTTGGATCCTAACTGATTAATCATATGAATTCATTTTTTCAAGTAGCAGTGATGACTTGACTCCAAGCAGCTGAGGATTTAGCTCTGATTGAGCCTTGAAGTCTTGCAACGAAATCGAGCTGATTTGTGGGCATGTATTGGCACTTCGACCATGCACCTGATTTTGCAGCTGCACACCATTTATAAGCTTTCGACTTAACTGTTGTTTTAGTGCCATCTGATTCATTCGATCATGCCGAGATCTTGCTCTAACTAGTTCAATACAAGATCCAATAAGACGTTTCAAGAATAAATCGGTACCATTATTCAATAAATTAGCACAATCTAATGACACACCATCCAACCCTTCTGTTTCTGCTATTCTCCCCATCCGCTGTTTCAGTGATGAAGTATCACACAGCTGACCAAGGTCATAGCAACAAAAAGAGTTATCACCGCCAGCGCTAGAGGAAAATGCCAAAGTTTTCCAACTGCCACCAAAATGACCAGAGCAGAAGGCAATCCCTAGTGGGGCAGTTATTGGATCTCGAGCATTCTGTGCAATCCCTTCCATATTTTCTCTGCCAACAACATCAGGACAGTTGCTATTTGGGGGGTCAGATAAATTTGAATATGCATTTTCAACGCGCAATCTTTTGGACGGTGGTTCCACAAGGTCACTTTGTTGAGGCTGTAGAAATCTTTTCGGTTTGGTCAAATGCACAACACCATTTTCCTGGACAGCATCTGCATTTCTGCCTTGTGGATAGTGGGCCTTCACATGTTGCCATGGAACATCACCATTGTCAGAGACCAGAACTGGTGGAACTAAGACACGATTTGGATTCTTAGCAACTCCAATTGATTTAGGTGCAGTGGCTGTTGGTGGCCCGCTTGCTTGGCAGGCATTGTGGAGAATAGAGCGAATTAGGTGGTTATGAAGCCGAACATTTTCATGACCAAGTATTCTGAGGCAGAGCTTGTCAAACACAGTCTTGCTCAGCTTCGAAGACAAAAACCTCTGCAAGTGCTCAAAGTACTTCTTTGCCTGCTCTGGGCCAATCCTCGTAACTAGTTTTTGTTTGATTTCCCCGAGATTAATGCGAGTGCTCCGCCCAACCACCGGTGATGGTAGTGGGAGCAAATTTTGTGGCGGCGGTGGTGTCGATGATGGCATCTCTCAGAAATGGGAGTCCATACAATCAGAATATAAATCTAAGTTCAAAGTAATTCTTGGGTTCTTCAATTTTTGCTGGCTGCTCCAATCCAATATGCCCCAGTAGACAAATAAACCAACAGGAGAACTAACTGCAATTGATAACAAATTATGTTTCAGAAGTGGGTATAACAAATGAAAACAGGGATAAGAAGATGCTGCTTGCCCCTGGTTAGGTTAATTTAGAAGCAATAGAACAGTACTGAATTAAAACTTCATTGAGTTCCATAACGATGCCTGATCAGTTGAAAGATTAGGCTTCACACCAAAATGAAAAGTGGGGAGCCCAGTTTCAAGAAAAATCCCAACAAACAGTAAAACTAAATCTATCGAGAGCAAGGACATAAGATTGGTACATGCCATACTGCCCATGTATTTGAGGTTGCTGTTACGGAGTTCTTTCCTAATAAGGTGTGGAGGTTTAGCAATAGGCTGGATGATCTGCCATATATGATATATGACAATGCCTATTTTTTGTATTTATCATAGTCTTAGCCTAGAGCGAATGTGGTGCAGGGGCAGGAACTAGTTTCCATTTTCTGAAATGTTTGCTCATGCTGGAGACATCTGAAGGAGCAGAGCAGCAGCTCAAGGAGAAAATCCCACGTCACCAAAATTGATCCCATGTCAAATGACAGAAACAGCAAGACTGAAGCTGACTAATGCAACCATGACCACACGAAGCTTGTTCCATCCAATTCTGCAACCTTATCCACCTCGTACCCACAACCCCAAGCGAAGCCTTCTGAGCTCATGCGGCACAGGAAAACGGAACAGCCAGTGACGAAATCAAGAATCTACAGAGAACCAACGAAGTGAACATATGCAGAGATCCCGGAATTGTGGGACCGCGCAGTCAGAAGCAAGCTGCTGGAGATTTGAAACCAAAATGACAAGCAAATAAAGGGCAGGCAACGCCCCCAAAGCAGCGAGCTCCCATGACTCTGATTCCGACGCAAGCGACACGAGCAAAGCTAGGGTTTCCGTACGATCGAATTCAACCCCCCGAACGAACGAGCTCCATTCCCGACGCGAAATTCAGCCGCGTGCGAGGGCGCAAGAAAAAAAAAATAGAGCACCCAAAAAAAAAACCGACGGCGTAGCAAACTGCGGCACGGCAACAGTGCGCAATTCAAACTGTGAATCCCCAGCTCGGGGCGCCACACGGGGGCTCCCCCGATCCGAGACCCGCTCCGCCCCGAATTGCGGCAGGGGGGCTAGGGTTTCGTGCCGAATTCCGAGGCCCTCGGCCTCCCGAGGCCGCCCTTTAGCAACCGAGCCCGGACGGCGGCGGCGGGTGCAGCGGGGCGCCCGCGGGGAGAGCACGATACGGGCGCCATTGTGCGGCGCTGGCTGCCAGTTCCCCATTGTGCGCGCGCGTTCGAGGCGCTGGGGAATTGGGGAGAGCAGGGAGGCAGATGGGTTCGGGAGGAGGGGAAGCTTGGCTCACCTCGCTGCTGCTGCTGCTGCTGCTGGAGCAGGACGACGAGGGGGAGGAGCGATCGGTGGGAGAGACGGGAGCGCTGCCGCTTGCTCGCTGGTCGCGACGGGGGCGGGCCTCCCGGCTGCCGGCCCGCTGCTCTCGCTGGTGGTGGTGGTGGTGCTGACGGAGCTTGTTGCTCGCGGCCGCGTGCGTGCTTGCTGCTGGTAGCGGGCTTCTAGCCTTGTAGCTGCGCGATGTGCTTCCTGGTCTTCGTTCTGCTTGGTTGCCTTGGTCTCGCTCGTTGGCGGTTGCCTGCTGCTGGCGTGTACGGGTGCGGGTGCTTTGCTCTCTCCGGCCTCGGCTCGGTGGTGGCGCGGCGTGGCGTTGGTGTTCTTTCCTTGTCCTCGCTCGCTTCTCTCGCTGGCCCCGGTCGGCCTATTTTTTTGGGTTCCGAACTTCCCCTGCAGTTGTGGGATTTCGGCCGAGGACGTTGTCTAAGTTCTTGTTTAGTTGTATAATTTAAAATTTAAATTTTTTTCGGACACATATATGGAGACATAAATATAGACGGAATAAAAAACACATTGCATAGTTTGCCTGTAAATCACGAGACAAATCTAATGAACCTAATTAGGCCGTAATTAGACGGTAAATTGCTACAGTAACAACCTCTAGTGACGGATTAATTAGGCTCATTAGATTCATCCCGCGATTTACAGACGAGTTCTGTAATTAATTTTGTGATTAGTTTATATTTATTACTTCAAATGTAGAAAGATTCCATTTCAAAAACTTTACACCCTGCAACTAAACAAAGCCTAAGCCTATATATAGATCCAATTAGCACTTCTATTTGGATCAAAATGTTAATAAGTAAAAGTGTTAAACTTTAGCATGGATGCATCCAAACAGGAGTGCTAATAGCATAAGCTAAAATTTAACTAAGATTTAAAACTTCAGCAAAGATATTAGTGCTAATATATGCTAAAATTTAGCACTCAATTTTAACTCATCTAGAAAGAGGTAGATGCTAGTAAGTCCAAATGTCAACTATTTGGTTGCACTACGAAGCTAAATTTTAAATATGGTAAGTCATGAAAGCATGATCTCTATGGAGTTAGCCACTTATGATTCCATCAAAACACATACTAGGAAACATTTATTTATCATACAAAGGACAAGAGTGAATGATAGACTAAAATCCAATTGCTTATTCAACTCGTTTATTTTCGACTTATTTCGGCTTATTTCAACTTATTCTATATCACAAAATACTATTGAATCAGTCAAAATTAGCCGAAATCAGCCGGTTTGTTTTTCAGCCGAACAAAATTTGGTACAGAACAAATTGTAATGATACGTAGACATCTTTGAACAATGAATAACCTAAACCTTCTGAAGGATCGCTTTTGTCTAAAAAATCAACCTACAACCATGAGTGGAGCAAAATTAGCGGCACAGGAAAATGAATGGTAAGCAGGCCTACAAAATAGTACTTTAACAAAAAGAGGATTCAGGCACATTTAGTATCCGAGTTTCATAAAAAAAACCATTTAGTTTTCGAGCAAGCCTCACCTCGTCTCACTAGATTGAGCAAACCTTTGCCAGTATAGGCCCTTTGATTTTATTTTAATAGTTACCGCGGGAGGGTTGAGAGTATTCCCACCTAAATTGCATTTTAAGATGTCACAACCACAAATCATCCATCCCTATTTTTAGGGAGGCAAACGCACGGTTAATACAGGCAATTGGGTAACCACGATTAAGAGCCGCCAACCTAGCTAAATTAGGCTTCAAGTGCGTCGTGCCAGTATAAGGGTGAAAATATGGCATAATCACAAATAACAACATCATGTCCCTAATAAAAGGATAAAATTATGGTATAAATCATGGCCGATTTTCCTTGCGTGTGGAAGCAGGTAAAAAAATGTTTCAAACATAGCCCCATGGGCCCATGGTAGGTTTCCTCACCAACCAAAAATACAGGCTTCTCTCCTAATTCCCCCTAGGTAAGGTCATGTAGTACAACAAAAGATTACTTCACGATTTTCCCATATCTGCATTTAAAAGAATCGTGACTATTAGATATGTATAGCCTAGCGTGTATAGTTTTCCATACATACATGTATTGCTTGTATTACAAGGCACTCCAGCTATATGTATATACATATACATATATATGTATATATGTATATATGTGTATGTATATATATATGTATGTATATATACATGTATATATACATGTATATATATATGTGTGGTGTGTGTGTGTGTATATATATATATGTGAGGTCACTCCCCTTGATAGGGTGTGTGGTGTTTACCCAAATCCATCTCTCTACATGGTATCAATCGCCTAGGATCAATCTGATCTGCCCTCCCGCACCGCGACTCCCTCGCGGCATGTCCACCTCGTCATGGACGGCGACGACCAAACCGCCCGCGAACTGTGGGTCGCCATCGAGGGCCTCTTCCGCGCCAACAAGGAGCAGCGCGCCCTCCTGCTCAGCCACGCGTTCCACTCCATGCAGCAAGGCGATACTCCGATCTCTGAGTTCTGCCAGGAGATGAAGAAGATGGCCGACTCCTTGCGCGACATCGGGCACGGCGTCTCGGACTCTCAACTCATCCTCAACCTCCTGCGCGGCCTCAACGATCGCTTCACCAACACCGCCGACGACATCGCCAACTCCACCGTCCTCCCCACCTTCGCTCAGGCCCGCGGCATCCTCATCCTCAAGGAGCTGCGCCTGAAGAACTCCGATTCGGTGGCAGCCAGCTCCGCCCTCCTCGCCTCCACCAACGCCTCCTCGTCCACTTGCACGAGCCTAGGCTGCCGCTCCTCTTTCGCTGGATCTGCTCCAGCGCGCGGTGACCAGAGGCACGGCGGCGGCGGAAACGGCGGCGGCGGCGGCAAGCGTGGCAAGGGCAGGGGGCGCCAGCAGGCCGGCCAGGCCACTCAGGCCGGCGGCACCCCTCAGCCCATGGGACCGCGACCTACTGGGCCCTGGTTTTGCTTCAACCCGGGCTGGGCTGCATTCCAGCAGCAGGCCGCGGGTGGCTGGCGCGGCTCGGCTCCTGGGCTGCTCGGCCCATCACCATAGGCGCACACGGCCTTTGCTCCCTTGCAGGTGTCACCCCCGGCCCAATCTTGGGATCAGGCCGGCCTGATTGCTGCGTTGAATCAGATGGCGCTTCAACAGCCTGGCTGGGTCATGGACTCTGGCGCCTCCAGTCACATGTCGGCGACGGATGGTATACTCCTCTCCCGCGTACCCCCCTCTCACTCCTTCATAACCGTAGGCAATGATTCCTCCATCCCAGTTACGTGTCGTGGCAATTCCATCCTACCCACCAGTGCGTCCAAATTTACCCTCAATAATGTTCTAGTTGTTCCATCACTCATCCGTAACCTGCTCTCTGTTAGACAGTTTACCCGTGATAACAACTGTTCCATAGAATTTGATGCTCTTGGTTTCTCTGTTAAGGATATCCAGACCAGACGCGAGGTGCTTCGCTGCAATAGTGACGGCGACCTCTACACTCTCCCAGCAGCCACCACCTCCACTGCTCCACATGCCAGCCTCGCTGCCATGCCCACCACTTGGCATCATCGTCTCAGTCATCCAAGCTCCGTGACTCTAGACATTCTTCGGAATAATTCATCTATAAATTGTAATAAACCAGCTCATACGCTTTGTCATTCATGTCAGTTGGGTAAACATGTGCGTCTCCCTTTTTCCAACTCTAGTTCACGGAGTAGTGTTGCTTTTGAGCTTGTTCATTGTGACGTTTGGACCTCCCCTATCGCAAGCATATATGGTCATCGTTACTATCTGGTTATCTTAGATGATTACACTCATTACTGCTGGATGTTTCCCCTTGCTCGCAAGTCGGACGTTCTCTCTCACGTTACCATTTTTTGTGCCTTTGTCCAAACTCAGTTCGGTCTTCCCATCAAGAGTTTCCAGGCTGATAACGGTACAGAGTTTGTCAACAACAGCCTGACTTCTCTGTTCTCCTCACTAGGTATTCACCTACGGTTATCTTGCCCCTATACCTCTCCCCAAAACGGGAAAGCCGAACGCATGCTGCGCACCCTGAACAACATCAGCCGCACCCTACTCATCCATGCGCACATGCCTTCCCCATACTGGGCGGAGGCTCTTGCCACTGCTACCTACCTCCTTAATAGGAGGCCCTGCACCTCGACACAAAATTCTACCCCCTATGAGCTATTGTACCATAAGGCCCCTGACTATGCGCATCTTCGCGTTTTCGGTTGCCTATGCTACCCCAACCTCTCTGCCAGTGCACCTAACAAGCTGGCTCCCCGCTTCACAGCTTGCATCTTTCTCGGTTACCCGTCTTCACACAAAGGCTATCATTGCCTTGATCTCTCGACTCGGCGAATTATCATCTCTCGTCATGTAGTCTTCGATGAGACATGTTTCCCCTTCGCCTTGCACACCCCGTCCCCCCCCTCCAGCATCGACTTTCTGCTTGCTGGACGTGCCGCGCCGGTGCCTTGCACTTCTGCAGCGGCTCACCTCCCCGCGGAAGCTCCGTCGCTTGTCGACATTGAGCGACCGCGCTCGTCGCCCCGGCTTCGTGATGAGGAGCCACCTGAGGATCCCGCCATCCTCTTCTGCGGCCCAGTGCTGTTCAACCCCTCGGCCTCGCCGAACAGCACACCGGCCGTGTAGTCTTCACCTCCGGGCGGGTCTCCAAGCGGGTCAGATGGACCGGCCAGCGGCCCGACTGCTACTGCTGGGCCGCCACTCGCTGCTGCCGACGTCGCACTGCCGCCGATACACAGCAACATACAGCTTGTGTACAGTCGTCGTCCGCGGCTTGCTGCTACTACTACTGCTACAGGTTTTGCAGGTCCTGCGGCGCCGCCAGCACCAGCGCCCCCTGCACCAGCTGTTATCGCCATAAATTAACAGGATTGATTTATGGGATGAAAGCAAGATGGGCTTAAAGCAGAAGATTGAAGAAGACTTGTGAATCGGCTCCTGCGTGAGCATCTGGGCCACATGGGCCATGTATCTTAGATTTAGTTTAAGATTAGAGATAGAGTCCGATCGGGACAAGATTAGTTTAGATTGTTTCCCAAGTCAACAGACTATAAATATGTACCCTATGTTATTCATGAAGAGAGAGCGTCATCACGTCTCACAAACAACAATCTCGGCGCATCGCCACCCCTAATCCTAGGGTTTCGTCCAAGTAAGCGCCATGCTGCCCTGATCGCTTCTCGCGATCAGGGCAGCGTTGTTCTTGCTTTTACCTTGGTATTACTCGTACTAAAACGTTTTTGATGGCGAGTAATGCTAGTTATCTTGATGTTCGTAGCATGCTTTTAGTAGATCCGTTGCGCTTCGTTGCTTATCATCTACGAATATCATGTTGTCTCTGTGCAGTCACGTTTCAATCTCATGCTAGTTCTCGTCGCATAGAATTAGTTGCACAGAGACAACACTCTGCTTCTTTTATGTTTAGTAGATCTGATCTGTTACGGTTTGCTCTTGTTCTTAAGAGTTGGCGTAATATCTGCTAGGTTAGGCCTTGCAAACGGGTTGGACGATCCGGTGGCGTGTTAGATGCTTTGCTTTAGTCTTAACAGGGAATTGATCCGGGAATCGGCTCTTGCTAGTTCTTAGGCCTCTATTTTTGGTTATGGTTTAGTTATCTGTTATGTTTATTAGGCCCAGTCACGTGTAGGATGTTCCGATCTAGCAGTGAAGCCTTTACCATTGTGGATTAGATCAATTAGATTTAATTGAAGCAGCTTTACAGTTATTTGCTTTATTCATCAATATCTAGATGCAACAGATCCCATCTGACACCGGGACTCGATCGGCTCTTTAAAGCCGATGCAAGAGTTGTCCCGGGGAGCCGACCACGGCTCGGACTTATGTTTACACGTGTCTTTTTATGCAGGAAACTGTTTGGAGCACGTTCGCACCCTCCTGATCGGGTATAGGTCAGGTGGCACGCCCGGCTTTCCATACATTCTCCGGGCGCGTGACGGAATTGCGGGCCGTCGACGAGGGAGCAGTGCCTGCCAGCGCTCTGGCGACCTCTCGGCTCTTTGTGTGGCCTGTCGCTGCTCGTCGGTGGGTTTCGACCGACAACACATTCTGGCACGCCCAGTGGGACACTTCTCGGCAATAACGTCCACTGCAACAATGACTGGAGCTCAAGATCAAGAACCCGCTCCCAAGCCCGTCACATATGAAGAACTCTCTCCTGAACACAAGAAGAAGTATGATGAGATCAAAGCTCTGCTAGAAGTCGATCTCATCGGCTCTTTCGAGAAGACCCGCAACCATGGCATCAGGTGGAAGGGGTTCTCACCAGAAGGCGCTCTTGACAACGTAGATCTATTTGTGCCATCAGAAGAACGCACAGAGCCCTGCGTCAGGAGATGAACTACATGGTGGCCCATTCGCTTCATCGGCACTCTCAGAGCCTGATGAACGAACTCGAGCGCATGGCGCATCGCGTCATCCAGGAGATAATCAAGAACCAGTACTCTCCATCGGGGCCAACCCTGGGGAGTCACACAGAGGAAGCTGCACTGCATTCTAGGCCGCAATTGCCATTCTCATTTGCGGCTCCAAAACCACAGAGCTCGCCGATCTACGTCGTCCACAAGATCGGCGGCGATCCTAGAGAAGGCCAATTCCTCACCGAGCCACCCAAGGAGATTCCGCACAGCTACACGTGCGCCTACATCCCTGACAGCGGCAATTCAACACGCTCGGTGCAGATGGTAAACCCAGGAGCTTCTGGAGCAGACGCGGAGAAACAAGCGTGGCTGGCAAAGTACGCTACTGGGCCGAGTGCTGAGCCATCGGCCCCAGGAGTTCTTAGTGTGGAGCAGGTCAGTGCAATACTGAGAGACCAGTTCGGCATCCTGCCCAAAAGGAAAACGATCGGCTATTCCAAGCCGTATCCAAGTGACTATGACTTGATCCCACTGCCACCCAAGTATCGGCTTCCTGAGTTCACCAAGTTCAACGGGTCAGAGGGGGCCAGCTCCATCGAGCACGTGAGCCGATACTTAACGCAGCTTGGGATGATCTCAGTGTCGGATCCGTTGAGGGTCCGGTTCTTCGGCCAATCCCTTACAGGCCCAGCTTTTGGATGGTATGCATCACTGGTTCCGGATTCGATTCGAACTTGGAGGCAGCTTGAAGATCAATTCCATACCCAGTACCACTCGGAAGCTGCAGAAGATGGAATTGCCGACCTCGCCCAAGTCAGGCAGAAGCGAGGAGAGACTGTGTCAGAGTACATACAGTGCTTCAGGGAGGTCAAGAACCGATGCTACTCGTCGCGCATCACAGAGAAGGAGGCAGTCGATCTGGCTGTCCTGGGACTCGCTAAGCCGATCAAGGATGCGGCTTTTCAGTTGGAGTTCACATCTCTGGCGCACCTGGTACAGAAGCTTACAGCATACGAACATTACCATCCTGAGCTGTACCAGGACAAGTTCAAGCACCATATAAACATGGCCCAGGCGGAAGAATCTGATGACTCTGGCGAGGAGCAAGAAGTAGCCATGGCAGAGTGGACTCAGGGGGGCAAACCCTGTCCCGTGCAAGTGGGTCAAACAGCAGGGGCTTGTGAAGGGCTTCGACTTCGACGTGACCAAGGCAGAGCAGATATTTGATCTACTCCTCAAAGAAAAACAGCTGAAGCTCCTAGAGAATCACAAGTTACCGACAGCACAAGAGCTGCAGGGAAGACTGTACTGCAAATGGCACCACTCATTCACTCATTCCACGAGTGAATGCAAGGAGCTACGTTGTCAGATACAATCGGCTATCGAGCAAGGCCGGTTAATCTTGGCTCAACACACGATGAAGGTTGACACAAAGCCTTTCCCACAAGCTAACATGGTGGAGCTGTCAGATTTCGGATCCAAGGGCCAGGATTTGGCATTCCAGATCAACATGGTGGGACCCATGCGCCGCCATGACAAGCAGAGGAGAGAGGCCGCTTCTGGCAAACGGCCGCAGGATGAACGTGAGTTGGAACAGCGGCATGTGACTGAAGAGCAGGTGCGTCACATCCGCAATCAGCTTCCAGCTTCTAATCGGCTTCTAGAAAAATACCAGTACCAGTACAAGTTGCGCCGCCGATACGAATCGGAAGAGGACGAGTACGAGCACCGCTCAGGAAGGACATTGGGGAGACTCCAGGCTATATGCGACCACTGGCATTGCCTGTTCTTCAGGTACTGTTGGAATTCCGGCATGAGCCGATTGCCTACTATAGATGATTGCTTGGAGTGCAGGCCTCGAGGACACCAGCAGGACAAGACATCAGTGTTCCGGCGCTTAGGGCCCGGAACACATCATGATGACCGTGTGAGGAGGCCAACCAAGGGTGATTCCGAGCAAGAAGAAGAGGAAGACAGGTACCATCGTCCACGGTGGTGTCCTGACGGGCTTAATCGCTCGCAGAAGCGCAGAGTGCAGTGCTTGCGCAATCTGGAAGAGGCAGAAGCAAAGTACCTCGACGTGCTGAGGAAAGCGCGTCCGGATCTCGCGGAGCAAGTTAGGCGACCGCGAAGGGAAGAAAGGCGCCCTCTGAGAAAAGAGTGGCGCCCCAAGTAGACAAAAGCCGATGGGAAGCCATCGGCTGATGTGAACATGGTGTTCGTGCTCCCATCGGAGTTTCGGGCACCCCAACCAGAAGAATCGGCCATCGCACAGCTGGATCTGGGCCCACGACCGATCATCTTCGAGAAGCCCAAGGAGAAGAGCTACAAGCACCTGAAGGGATTGTATCTCAAGGGCTTCATCAATGGCAAGCCTGTGAACAGGATGTTGGTCGACACTGGTGCCGCAGTCAACCTGATGCCATACTCTGTGCTGCGCCGATTGGGTCGCTCTTCTGCCGATCTGATCAAGACCAATGTGATGCTTAATGACTTCAATGGACAGCCATCAGAGGCAATGGGGGTTCTTAATGTGGAGCTGACTGTTGGCCGCAAGACGATCCCGACTTCGTTCTTCATCGTCAACAGCAAGAGTACATACACGGTATTGCTTGGGAGGGATTGGATCCACGCCAACTGTTGTATCCCTTCTATAATGCATCAGTACCTCATCCAATGGGACAACGATGAAGTAGAAGTGGTCCCTGCAGACGATTCCAGAGAAGTCTCGCTTGCAGATATGAACGCTTGGGATGCAGAAGGACAAGAGCCGATCTCAGGGATCGCCCTGGAAGACTGTGATCGGATCTAGGCGACAAAAAATGGACTGAGGCTAGTCTTATCCACTGGCTTCACAGAGTAGACGCATCCTGGCATGCCACGGGATGTAATAGAGATAGAGAGGCCGGTCCCAGCGACCGGCCCCAAAAAATAGAAAAATCCTGTTTGGGTTCGGAATTGTTACATCATGTACACATGATGGCCTGCTCTGGCAATTGGCCACTCATCGACTATTTGGTTTCGAATGATAATGGAATTATAGAGGCGGCCAGCCCGTGCGGTTGGCCAAATAATTTTTCCTGTCATCTCCCTGTGTTTGCCGCTGATCTTGTGGATAACGAAGACTCGCTTGCGTTCGTAGCTGGTTTTTCAGACGACGGCAAACTCGGATACGGGTTCACGTCAGCTGATGATTTGGAAGAGGTTGACATCGGTCCTGGGGATAACCCACGGCCGACATTTATCAGCAAGAAGTTGGATCCGGTCTTGCGAGAGGAGATGATTGCATTACTGAAGGAGTACCGGGACTGTTTTGCATGGGACTACACCGAGATGCCCGGTCTAGACAGAAGCATCGTCGAGCATCGGCTCCCGCTCAAGAAAGGGTTTCGGCCGTTTCAGCAACGAGCACGTCAGATGAAGGCCGAAGTCCTAGAAGAAGTCAAGAAAGAGGTGGAGAAGATGTTGGATGCTGGGTTCATCAGGCCATGCCGGTATGCAGAATGGATCTCTAGCGTGGTACTGGTGCAAAAGAAGGATGGCCGATGGCGTGTCTGCATCGATTTTAGAGATCTCAACAGAGCGACGCCAAAGGACGAGTATCCGATGCCTGTTGCAGAGACATTGATCAACGTAGCTGCCGGCCACAAGATGATGAGTTTTATGGACGGCAATGCCGGTTACAACCAGATCTTCATGGCCCCAGAAGACGTGAACAAGACTGCGTTCAGAGTACCAGGCGCAGTCGGCTTGTTCGAATATTTGGTTATGACCTTTGGACTGAAAAATGCCGGTGCAACGTACCAACGTGCCATGAATTATATTTTTCATGATCTCATCGGCAAACTGGTAGAGATTTATATTGATGATGTTGTGGTCAAGTCCAAATTAGCTGGGGGGCATCTAGAAGATCTGCGCCAAGTTTTGGAACGGACTCGAAGGTTTGGGCTTAAAATGAACCCAAAGAAGTGCGCCTTTGGAGTATCGGCCGGTCAATTTCTGGGATTCTTGGTGCATGAATGGAGAATCGAGATCGGCCTGAAAAGTCAAGAAGCTGTGAAGACGATGAAGCCACCAACTACGAAGAAAGAGT
This sequence comes from Panicum virgatum, assembly GCF_016808335.1. Lineage (NCBI taxonomy): Eukaryota > Viridiplantae > Streptophyta > Magnoliopsida > Poales > Poaceae > Panicum > Panicum virgatum. The sequence goes on along the minus strand of NC_053145.1, from coordinate 34,581,507 downwards.
TGCAGAAGCTCATCGGTAAAATTAACTTTGTCAGACGATTTATTTCTAATCTGTCTGGGCGTATTGAACCGTTCATGGGTTTAGTAAAGATCAAATCCGATAATGAGTTTCACTTGGGGGGCAGAACAGCAGCAAGCTTTCGATGAAATTAAAGAATATTTGTCCAAGCCTCCCGTGTTGGTTCCTCCTCAGCAAGATAGGCCATTCTACGTGTACCTATCCGTGGGTGACGCTTCCATTGCTTCGGTGTTAGTCCAGAAGCACGACGGCCAGGAGAGCGTGGTTTTCTACCTCAGCAGGCGCATGTTAGACGCCGAGACCAGGTACCCTGAAAAAGAGAAGCTTTGTCTTTGCTTATACTTTACATGTACAAAGCTTTGCCATATTTTGTTCTCGGCGGAAACAATTGTCATATGCAAATCGGATGTCATAAAGCACATGTTGTCGGCTCCCGTCCTGAAAGGCCGGCTAGGAAAATGGATGTTTGCATTGTCAGAGTTCGATATTCGGTATCAGCCTGCGAAAGCGGTCAAAGGACAAGCACTGGCGGATCTTGTTGCAGACAGGATCAGCACTGATATTGCTGCATTATTTATTCGTGCTTGGGCTATGTTTTTTGACGGATCGGCTTGTGATGATGGGTGCGGTGTGGGAATTCTGTTGGTCTCGCCGCGTGGGGCGACTTACTCCTTCTCCATCAGAATGACTGCCCCATGCACCAATAATTTGGTGGAATATGAAGCCGTTCGCAAAGGGATGGAACTGCTCCTCGAAGCTGGTGCAGAAGCGGTGGAAATTTTTGGAGATTCAAAGTTGGTGATTTCTCAGCTCACGGAAGAATATAGATGTGAGAGCGAGGCTTTTTTCCGATATGGATGCAGTGCCGTGAGTTGATGTCACAATTCAGGTACATCAATTTCCACTGGATACGCAGAACTCTGAACAATGAAGCCAATGATCAGGCACAGATGGCTTCCGGGTATAGGGAAACAGCCGATGGATTTGACGTGGAGGTTCAGTTTCTAGAACCCGGAGACTGGAGAGCCAATATCTTCAATTACTTGAAGGATTCGGCTCGGGGGGCACCCAGAATGATAAGACTCAAGGCCATGAAGTATGTTCTGATAGGGGTTGACATGTTCTACAGGACCTTGGAAGGACTACTACTTAGATGTTTGGGACCTTCAGAGTCAAATCGCCTCTTGCATGAGGTTCATGAAGGAGCCTGCGGTACTCACCAATCGGCTCATAAGATGAAGTGGCTGATTAGGTGATCGGGTTATTACTGGCCCACTATGCTTGAAGATTGTTTCAAATATTACAAAGGGTGTCAGGCATGTCAGAGGTTTGGCAAAATTCAGATAGTGCCAGCATCAGTAATAAATCCTATCATCAAGCCGTGGCCATTCAGAAGTTGGGCCATGGACATGATTGGTCAGATCAACCCGTCATCTAGCAAGGGTCACCAATGGGTCTTAGCTGCCACAGATTATTTCACAAAGTGGGTGGAGGCAGTACCCATGAGGTCAGTAGCGTCAAAAGATGTGATCAGCTTTGTCAAAGAGCACATCATCCACAAATTTGGAATTCCTCAGACCATTACGACCGATGGAGGATCAGTCTTTATATCAGAAGAATTCAGGAAGTTTGCCGATGAGATGGGAATTAAGCTGATCAGATCATCTCCATATTATGCCCAAGCTAATGGACAGGCTGAAGCATCCAACCAGAGCCTCATTAAGCTCATAAAGAGGAAGATCGATGAATATCCTAGGCGCTGGCATGAGGTGTTATCAGAAGCTTTGTGGGCATATCGTATTTCATGTCATGGGTCCACCAAGACATCGCCGTACCATCTAGTCTACGGCCAAGATGCTGTGTTACCATGGGAGATCACGGCCGGATCAAAGCGTGTCGAGTTCCAGAATGATCTGACAACTGAACAGTATGCAGCCTTGATGAATGACAACGTGGAGGACCTGACAGAGCTAAGGCTTTGGTCGCTGGAAAAGATCAAAGAAAATAAGGCTAAAGTTGCTCGTGCGTACAACAAGAGGGTCAAGCCTAAGAATTTCCAGGTGGGAGACTTGGTTTGGGAGGCAGTATTGCCATTGGGAACTAAAGATAAAAAGTTTGGTAAATGGTCTCCAACTTGGCATGGGCCGTACAAGGTTGATCAGGTCTTGCCTGGGAATGCATACATGCTCGAGGAATTGGACGGTGTCAAGTTTCCTATTGCTGTCAATGGCCAACATCTCAAGAAGTATTTCCCGAGCATGTGGGAAGGCGAGTAACGAAAAGCCGATGAGATCCATCTGGCTGCAGTGTAATAGGCCAACACGTTGAGTTGGCCGCAAAAAAAAAGAGAAAAGAAAAGAGATAGGCCAACATGTTGAGTTGGCCGGTAAAAAAAAAGTAAAATACATATGAGGAACGAAACAGCCGATGTGTAACCATCGACTTAAGATGTTTTTAAACAAGTACAAGTTTCAGGTTAACAGGCAGTACTAATTGTCTCTTGAGCCTATCTAATGGTTCAGGAATTCTTCTATGGCGTGGATGGCTTCTGTGCGGACAGTGTCTGCTCGTGCTATGATTGCTTCGTCATCCTTGTCATCGCCTGTTACTATCTGCCGACTCAAGGTGCTTATCTCTGCAAACTCTGCTTGTATCTGCTCGGCTATTTCCTGGGTTTCTTGTTTAGAGTTTGCAATGGAAGCTTCCTCGGCCTGGATGAGTGTCTTGGTGGTATGAACCTTCTCTTCGAGTTCTGCCAGTTCTTTCTTCAAGAGGTCGAGTCAGTTCATGTTGGCAGACACGTCAGCTTTGATATCTAGAGTTGCCTTCTTTTGGTTGAGGGTCCTGCACTTTTGGGTAATGTCAGCTTTCAGAGAAGCTTGAGAGCGACGTGCTTTCATCCTTTGTTGTGCTTTATTCACTTCTATCCGAAAGAATAGAAGGTTGCTGGCTGGCCAGAGCTTGATTTGCAATGGCTTCCGGGAGTTGGGATTCTATTTGCTCGAAGATGTTCTTTATCTTGCTAGAATCATCAACTAGAGTAGTGATCAGAGCAGATAGAAGATTCTTGATGAGTTGAAGCTGATGTGCCAAATTAGCCGATTGCTGCGAAGATGGTGTTTCTGCTCCAGGGATAGTCAGACCCATTGATGCCGGGTCAAAGGAAAGTAAACCTGAAATGTCAAAATCCTATGGACATATCTGGAGTTAGAGCAAGATGCATTTATGGAGCTATCGGCTGATTCAGAATTGGTTTTGTAATGTTACCTGTTCTGAAGAAGTGTTGGGCGGTTCAGGAGCAATCGTCCAGTTAGAGCTTGTGTTGACATCAAGAACATCGACTATATCGGTTTGTTCTTCATTTGCATCAATCAGTGCATCAGGAGTTGCAGCCATCTCATGTTGTTCCAGGCTTTCTGCATTGGGGATGTCTTCAGCTGCGTCCTGGAAATAAAATTACAGTCAACCATGGTATATATGTATGAAATAAAGAAAAAGTTTTGAATGATGAGTTACCTGGTTGGTGTCGGACTCTGATGGATTTGGGAAAACTGGTGCTGGTTTCTTGATCACTCGCCTCGTGATCATTTTCCTTTTCTTGGTCAAGACTCGGGGGGGGGGGGGAACGCTTGCAGGAGTTTGTCTTCGCTTGGAAGCCGACTGAAGTAAGTCTGGCTGAACAAACATTATCACTTTCTTCATTGGTGGTGATCCTTTGTAGAAGAGTACATCAGGAGCAGTTGGAAGAAAGTGGAATGGCTCCCCAGTGCTGGTCGTAGGTTCTGGACCATCTTGTTGCTGCTAACAAAGAAAGCAGGATTAGCCAAGAGAAAGGAATAGAGAGTTTGGAGGGAATAAAAGTGCATAAATTCAGTACCTCTTCCTCGGGGATTACATATTCTAGATCGATTTGCTGCAGTCGAGGACCTAGAGCTTTTCTGAAGACATGAGTTTTCCACATGTTCCACCAAGTATCAAAGCCGATTGATGAAGAGGTGAAGGACAGATCGGCTGGTATTGGGATGTGGAGGTCATCAAACATGCTGTAGCATCTTGAACTGGTGAGACCGTCAGGCAGATCGGCTCTGCTCTCCACCAAGTGGTGAATATGAAAGTGGGGAGGGACCTGTCCTAGGCCAAATTGCCGAGCTGCTATGGCTGGTTGGTAAGATTCATAACCTGGCTTGATAATTCTATTAGAGGTGCTGATGCCAACAAGGAGGAAGCCAGGTCGGATCATTAAAGAGTATAAATGCCGAGTGCTGTCGTCATCGGCAAAGTTATCTAATCTGAAGGCAGTTGGGTTCTCAAAGGATTCAGATTCAGTAAATAGGAAATAGAGTGGGTTATCTAGTCCTTTGTAGAAGATTCTGAACCAATTTGCTGCATCAGCTGAATTCAGCTTGCTGCCAGGAAGACTAGATAAAGCTTGGCCATAGCTGGTACATCTGATTGGTTTGCCACTTTCATCAGGAAGAGAGTTCTAGGTCAGGCCTTGGAAGTTTGGGATATGGTGCTGAAAGTACAGTTGTGCCCACAACTGAATAAACCACCAAGGGCCTCCAGTTCTCAGTTTCTTGTGGTTAAGCAAGTTAGATGTCATTAAATGGAGATATTTGTAGGTTTCTCCAAGAAAGAGTTTGCCTAGGCCGGTGTGATTACCATGGGCCAGGTGATCGGCTAAGGGAAGATAGTTTTTAGTTGGAGCTAAAGAAGGACCACAGAAGATGAAGTGTTCTAGCCAAAGATTTAAGAAGGCTGTGTGTTCCTTCTCAGTCACTGGACCTTTTGTTTTCATGTGCTAACTCATGTAAGTACCCCAGTTTGTGCAGTTAACCTTGGAGGAAAGTTTGAAGGGGACTTCTGTCATTTTGTGAGCAGCAGGATTAGGAGAACTAATGTCTAGGCCAGTGATCATGGTGACATCCAGCAGAGTAGGGGTCATGGGTCCTTGACCAAAGAGGAAACAATTCAGAGTATCAGACCAGAAATAGCCGATGGTTTTCAGAAGATTTTCATCTTTGTCAAGTGGAGACAGTGATAAACTAAGTGCATCGGCTATGTTCAAATCCTGCCATAAGGGCATGTGAGTTTTTGCTACTCTGTTGTACCATGTAATCCAACTCTCAGGGGGATTAGGCCAGGCTCTTAAGCTAGTCGGCCCAGAGGTTCAGATCGATGTTTTGACTCACAAAAGGGATCCTATTTGCTTCACAAGAGATCAAATCTATGGGGTTTTCATGGGTTTGTGGGCCAAGACATAAAGATTTTGGATTGGAGGGATGCGGCAGAAGGATGTCTGACACCTGAAGTTCAGAAATTCAGAAGTATGCGTATGGTGTCATGTTTCAAAGTTTTAGTTTCGGAAGCTTAGTAAGCTGAAGAAAAACTAAAGGATTAGGCCGAATATTACCTTCAGGCCGCAGATTGCCGCATCATCGATTGCAGAGCTTGTCGTCTGAGCTGCAGAATCTGCCATGATTCAGATCTGTTGACTTAGGGTTTGATTGTTGTGGGTTTTGATTCGAATTCCGGGTGCTTGGAGAGTTCTTGCTCGAATTCGTAGAACTGGGTTTTCGAATTATGCTCGGGTTCAAGAGTTCGGTTCAAGGTGGAAGTGTTACTCTACTCTTGTGCGGGTTGCTTCTAGTTTGAATTCTGTCTGCTCTTGGATATTTATAGGAGCCTGATGCGTTGCCATCGGCTTTTGGAAGGTAATCAAACACACAAAATTAAAGTGAATTTGATTTCATTAAAGGAAAGTTCATTACAAGGAAAGCCGATTTTACAAAGGAATCGATCCTTCGGCTTTGAGATTCTACCTCTACGATACTACTGCCACTGCTCATTGGTACCTAGTACCTACGACACTTGGGGCTTCGGGCCGGCGCACCCCCGCTGTCGCCGTCATCGCTGTCATCATCGTCGTCATCGTCGTCGCTGCTGAAGGCGCTGCTACCGCCTTCAGACCCGAAGTCACTCCAGCCGTCGCCGCCGCCGCTCTTCTCCTCCTCGCTGTCCTCCTCGGAGGACCTGAGGAACCGAAAGGGCTTTCCACCCATCGGCTCGTCGTCGTCGGACGGGGAGTCGATTTCCTCTTCCGAGGAGGGGTCGACTTCGTCCAAAGAGGGATCTTCCTCCTCACCGCTCTCCGACTCCTCCCGGAACAGGAGCCGGAGGTCTTCTCCTTCAGTTTTGGGCTCGTCCTCCTCGGAGACGACCCCGAAGTCGAACTCCTTTGCATCCCAATGCAGAGGAGCCAGCGCTTCGTACGCTGCAGTCGGGTCCCACTCCGGCGTCGGCTCCCGACTCTCCGGAATAGAGTCGATGGAAGAAGCAGGGAGGGGGGAAGAAGAAGGGGAAGAAGAGGAGGAAGAGTTTCCGAAGGAGTTGGAGTCGGAGGAGGAAGAGATTGCCATTACTGGTGCTGGAAGATTGGGGTTTTCTGTGCTACTGGCTCTGGGAGGAAGAAGGAGTTTGCTATGGAGAAGAGCCGATTCGGGTGAGATTAAATAGTGAAAAGATGGGAGTCGGATCGGCAGTTTTCACATTTTACGAGAAGCCAGTTGCAGAGACGTTGCGTCTTCCTCGGTGGTTGCAGTGTGTTTAAAGAGCATTAACGGGAAGATGAAGCGACGGATTGGTTTTGGAACTATCATTGCCAAAACCATGGGGGCATGTGTTATCGCCATAAATTAACAGGATTGATTTATGGGCCGAAAGCAAGATGAGCTTAAAGCAGAAGATTGAAGAAGACTTGTGAATCGGCTCCTGCGTGAGCATCTGGGCCACATGGGCCATGTATCTTAGATTTAGTTTAAGATTAGAGATAGAGTCCGATCGGGACAAGATTAGTTTAGATTGTTTCCCAAGTCTCCGGACTATAAATATGTACCCTATGTTATTCATGAAGAGAAGAGCGTCATCACGTCTCACAAACAACAATCTCGGCGCATCGCCACCCCTAATCCTAGGGTTTCGTCCAAGTAAGCTCCATGCTGCCCTGATCGCTTCTCGCGATCAGGGCAGCGTTGTTCTTGCTTTTACCTTGGTATTACTCGTACTGAAGCAGTTTTTGATGGCGAGTAATGCTAGTTATCTTGATGTTCGTAGCATGGACTTTTAGTAGATCCGTTGCGCTTCGTTGCTTATCATCTACGAATATCATGTTGTCTCTGTGCAGTCACGTTTCAATCTCATGCTAGTTCTCGTCGCATAGAATTAGTTGCACAGAGACAACACCCTGCTTCTTTTATGTTTAGTAGATCTGATCTGTTACGGTTTGCTCTTGTTCTTAAGAGTTGGCGTAATATCTGCTAGGTTAGGCCTTGCAAACGGGTTGGACGATCCGGTGGCGTGTTAGATGCTTTGCTTTAGTCTTAATAGGGAATTGATCCGGGAATCGGCTCTTGCTAGTTCTTAGGCCTCTATTTTTGGTTATGGTTTAGTTATCTGTTACGTTTATTAGGCCCAGTCACGTGTAGGATGTTCCGATCTAGCAGTGAAGCCTTTACCATTGTGGATTAGATCAATTAGATTTAATTGAAGCAGCTTTACAGTTATTTGCTTTATTCATCAATATCTGGATGCAACAGATCCCATCTGACACCGGGACTCGATCGGCTCTTTAAAGCCGATGCAAGAGTCGTCCCGGGGAGCCGACCACGGCTCGGACTTATGTTTACACATGTCTTTTTATGCAGGAAACTGTTTGGAGCATGGTCGCACCCTCCTGATCGGGTATAGGTCAGGTGGCACGCCCGGCTTTCCATACATTCTCTGGGCGCGTGACGGAATTGCGGGCCGTCGACGAGGGAGCAGTGCCTGCCAGTGCTCCGGCGACCTCCCGGCTCTTCGTGTTGCCTGTCGCTGCTCGCCGGTGGGTTTCGACCGACAACACTAGCACAGGTGCCGATGCCAGCGCCCGCCCCTTCCCGGCCTGTGACTCAATCACAGACCAGATCGCTTCGTCTGGTTGATCGGCTAAACTTGTCTGCGATGACCTTCGTCATCTCCCCACTTCCGGCGAACTATCGCAGCGGGTTGGCTGATCCCAACTAGCGTGCTGCCATGGCGGAGGAGTACCAGGCACTCTTAGACAATGGCACTTGGCGACTTGTACCTCGTCATCCTGGTGCTAACGTGGTGACGGGCAAGTGGATCTTCAAGCACAAGTACCACTCCGACGGCACCCTTGCCCGTCACAAAGCCCGTTGGGTGGTCCGCGGCTTCTCCCAGCGACACAGCATCGACTATGACGAGATGTTCAGCCCGGCGTCAAGCCGGCCACCATCCACACCGTCCACAGCATAGTAGTCTCCCGCGCCTGGGCGATTCATCAGTTGGACGTGAAGAACGCCTTTCTTCACGGCCACCTCGAGAAGACTGTCTATTGCCAGCAGCCGCCTGGCTTCGTCGACCCTGCTGCTCCTGACCATGTCTGTTTGTTACAGAAATCTCTCTATGGTCTGAAGCAGGCTTCCCGGGCATGGTACCAGCGGTTTTCCACGTACCTTCACCAGCTTGGATTCATCGCCTCTACGTCTGACACCTCCCTCTTTGCCTTCAAAGAGGGCACGAGTGTCGCCTACCTGCTACTCTACGTCGACGACATCATCCTCACGGCGTCGTCTTCAGCTCTGCTTCAGCGCATCACCGAGCGTCTTCACTCTGAGTTTGCCATGACGGATCTCGGGGACCTGTACCACTTCCTCGGCATCTCCGTCACGTGCTCCTCAGACGGGTTGTTCCTGTCTCAGCGCCAGTACGCTGTGGATCTCCTTCGCCGTGCCGGCATGGCCGAGTGTCACCCTACAGCGACACCTGTTGACACTCGGGCCAAGCTCTCCGCGACGGATGGCGCCCTTGTTGCTGATCAGTCTGAGTACCGGAGTCTTGCTGGTGCTCTTCAGTACCTCATACTGACTCGACCCGACCTGGCGTATGTAGTTTAGCAGGTGTGCCTCTTCATGCACGATCCTCGCGAGCCCCACTTCGCATTGATCAAGTGGATTCTTCGCTACGTGAAGGGCACCCTTTCCTCTAGACTCCACATCGGCACTAGCTCGGCACGGACGCTCACCGCTTACTCAGATGCGGATTGGGCAGGCTGCCCTGACAGTCGGCGTTCCACCTCCGGCTACTGTGTCTTCCTCGGCGACAATCTGATTTCTTGGTCCTCCAAGCGTCAGACCACAGTCTCCCGTTCCAGCGCAGAAGCAGAGTATCACGTCGTTGCTCATGTGGTTGCCGAGTGTTGTTGGCTGCGGCAGCTTCTCCAGGAACTTCATATCCCGATTCCTTCAGCGACAGTTGTCTATTGTGACAATGTCAGTGTTGTCTACATGACAGCGAACCCTGTTCATCATCGTCGCACGAAGCATATCGAGATTGACATCCACTTCGTTCGGGAGAAGGTAGCTTTCGGCCAAGTTCGGGTACTTCATGTGCCATCGTCACATCAGTTCGCGGACATTATGACTAAGGGCCTTCTTGTACAGTTGTTCACTGATTTTAGGTCCAGTCTTTGCGTCCGAGATCCTCCCGATGCGACTGCGGGCGGGTATTAGATATGTATAGCCTAGCGTGTATAGTTTCCATACATACATGTATTGTTTGTATTCCAAGCCACTCCGGCTATATATATATATATATATATATATATATATATATATATATATATATATATATATATATATATATATATATATATATATATATATATATATATACACCCCCTTAATAGGGTGTGTGGTGTTTACCCAAATCCATCTCTCTACATTGACAATATGTTGTAAGCATTATATTGCTGGTAGGGCCAGAAGATATCGAAATGATAAAGCGATATGGAAGTGGATTGGCAAGGACGAGAGTGGCAGAAGGTCACTCAAGTGCTGAGGACAAAATGCATAGCGCTTAGCAGCTGTAAGTTCCTTCGAAGCAGTACAATGTTTCTCACCATTTTAAGGCTGGTCAGACTGGCCTTTTATTTACTCCTTTATGCAAGGAACACTAGCTATCACGTGGATTAGCATATGGACATATCACAAATGGTAGTGTTCTTTTTTCAAAAAAAAAGAGAAGAAAAGCGGTAAGGACTAAGGACTAATAAGGAGTATTCAAGAACTGAAATTGCACGATGAATAATTCTGAGGTCCATCCCCTTCGGATCAGTTTGTGAGGGCGCCCTCGTGGTGCATCTTTCCTGCACTACTCATCTTTTATTCTAGGTCCAGTATGTAAGCCCATTTGACTCTAACTTCCTTTACTGAGAATTGATTTATTTATTTTTTTAATTTCCAAGAGATCATGAAAATAGGAGTGAAGACAGAAGACTTGCTCTGTCAGGAACTCAGGATACTAACATCATGGCACGTTACTAACTTACTATACTTTTCATGAGTACGCTGTTGTCTGGTTACAAGAGCTAAAGAATCTTATACAATAAATGTTCTAGGAGCATACCGAGGCCAACCATCATGTACTCCACTCTGCAGCTTAGAGCAAGGTTAATAATAGCCAGCTTATCAGCCCACTCGTATAGTAGTCGGCCCTTCACCATTAATATATGACTAACTTATTTCTCTCACAAAGTTTTTTTTGTTCTTATATCGAAGTTGGCTGCAAGTTTACAGCCCGTTTCTCCTCTCTCCTCCACCTCAACATCTAGTCTGCTTACAATCTATTATAATATTTGCTCTTACTCCCAAAAGATTTGACATCAAGTATGCAAATCAACAAACATTTTAGAGTTTTTGTTACTGCTATTGGGAAGGTTTGAAGATCACGTGATATGTCGAGCTGCAATCCACGTGTGCTACCCATGCCCTACTACATCCACTACTAGAAAACGAGCCTTCAGAACCAATTGAAGAGGTGCTTAGGCACCAGTTTTGCAACCGGTACCCCCAAATCGAGACCATTGGCCTCGGTCTAGGACACCAGGTTTTTCACCCGGTGACTTAGGCATCCATTGGTACCGGTTGGAAAGACCAACCAGTACCAAAGAGGCTGCCAGCTTGGCGACCAACTGGTACCAAAGGGGCTGCCAGCTTGCCAAGCTGGCAGCCCCTTTGGTACCGGTTGGTCTTTCCAACCGGTACCAATGAGTTTTTCCCTTTTTTGTCCAAATCCAATTTTGTTTGTTTTATTTATTACTATTTATTTGTTTATAATTGCTAAGCGTACCCGAGCTCTACAATACTTTTCATTGGTCGTACGTGTTCAATTTCACAGAATATTTGAAACTAACTAAAAGAAGTCAAATGCGAGCATACAATTAAGCTAATTAGATAAACTAATATATTTATAAATATACAAACATCAAGACATCACGTTTAGAAATATTTACAAATGTACAAATCATGTTTGTAGTCTAACTACTGGGTCCCTCAGGACGTCGATGGAAGTCCTCTTTGGATGTGATCGTCGTGGTAGAACTTGCCTCTAGGATCCAGGATCTCGTTCAAAATGAATCTGGCGAGCTGCTCGCAGACGGCGTTGATCCGATCGGTAGAATAACATTCATCCCCTATTTGAGACATCTATCATTTATGAAAAAAGGTCTGATATATTAACATCATGTGCGTTAGTATAATTATGAAAATATACTAGTGAACGGTTTGTACGTAGTCTTATGTCCTCATTAGTAGACTTCCCGCATGGAGTCATGATGTGCAAGAAGTCACATACGTAGTACCCGCACCAATCAGTTCCTTGTTTTTGTCTCGCACACTTAAGGAGAAACAAATAAATTACTAAATTTAGAACAAAATTGGGATTACTTAACTAGACAAATCTTTGTGAATCAACATACCGGATAATCCATTTTAACGTTCAGTTCGGGTGTGTGTGTGTGTGTGAGAGAGAGAGAGTGTGTGTGTGTGTTAGCGAGTGTGAGTGAGGGAGAGAGTGAGTGTGTGTGGTGTGTTTGTGTGTTAGAGGGAGAGAGAGAGAGAGTGAGTGTCAGTGTGTGTTACTAGGAGAGAGAGAGAGTGTGTGTTTGTGTGTTAGTGGGAGAGAGAGAGAGAGAGTGAGTCAGTGTGAGTGTGAGATTGTGTGTGTGCGTCTGTGTGAGCAAGAGACCGAGCGTCGGTGAGGAGACAACGAGAGAGCATTGAACGAATGTGTGTGTGTGTGAGAGAGAGGGAGAGCGAGCGAGAGACCGAGCGTCGGTGAGGAGACAACCAGAGTTAGCGAGAGACCGATCGCCGTTAAGAAGGAGAGAGCGTCGTGTTTGATTTCATAATTAAGAATGAAAAATTCATAATACATACATACATGAGTTACAGAAATACACGAGTTACATGATAAATACATGAGTTACAGAAGTACATGATAAATACATAAATACAAGCATTATTCACTCTCTATTTAAATACATGATTAAATAAAGACTTTGAATGACACAATTATACACTACATAAGACATAATAATAGAAATTCTCTCTAATAACTAAATTCTACACTATATATAATGAAAACATTGTACCTATAATAGAAACACTATATGTATTATTGTAACATTATCCTAACAGTAGGTTTAATATTTTTTCTAAGTACTACATGTCAAAACAAAGGTAAGCCAACTGGTTTTATATTTTTCTCATGCTCCCAACTCCATTTATGCATTTAACAATCTACAAAAGCATTTATCTATCATAAATAAAATTGCACAGCAAAATTTATCAAACAACACATCTCATGGTTCTATCATATAGAGAATAAAAATATTAAGCTAACAAAACTAGTTTTGTATTTATATCATTTTTCTTCTATTTTCTACAGAATTTCAAAGTTTCAATTGTTTTGGTCCCTAAAACACTATTCCTATGAGTCTATGACATTGCAGAAAACCCCCTGCACTTGCTTGAATTGCTGCACGTGATCCCTAACATGATTTGGGGGCAGAGCACTCATGGAGCTCTCGGGTCCGGCAAGAGGAGGCCATGGCGGCTGCAGGGGAGTGGTGGGGAAGCACGAGGGGCTCGCCTGCAACCGATTTGAGACAAGAGCTAGGGCGGGAGGCGGTCGGGAGGGGGCTGGCTGTGGAGCAGTGGTGGAGGCGGTCCGACAGCTCGGCTACCGGTGACGGGGTGGTATGTGGAGGTCAAAGAAGGGGTCGGGGAGGTTGAGGAGGGTGTAGGGGCGCTCACCGATTCGAGCGGAGGATGAGTAGAGGGAGGGGATCGACGGTGGTCGGAGCTCCAAGTGAAGCTCCAATGGTGGCCGGCGGAGGATGACCGGGCGCGGAGGGGGGGGGGGGGCGGCGGAGGTCGACGATCGGGCGCGGAGAGGGCGGCGGCGGAGGTCGACGATCGGGTGCGGTGAGGGCGGCGGCGAGTTCGATGATCAGGCGTGGAGGAAAAGTGAAGGAAGAAGAACAGGGTCATGCCTTATATACGCTGACCCCTTTGGTACCGGGTGAAAGCTTCACCCGGTACCTAAGAAGGCCTAAGGCACCGGTTGCGCAACCAACCGGTACCTAAGACGAGCCATAGGCACCGGTTGGGTTGTCACCCGGTGCCTTAAGTCCTCAACGGGCGGGAAATGAAAGTCCCCTTTGGTACCGGGTGGACATCACCAACCGGTGCCTTAGGCTGCGAAATCCTTTATTTTTTTAGGAATTTTGCCGCGCACATTTTTGCCAAAAGAAAATGGCCTTTGGTACCGGGTCATCTTTCCAAGCGGTACCAATATGATTTTGGATTTCATTTCTTTTCTACTTTGATTATTGCCAGGTACATTTGTTAATGACCCAATACTTTCTATACTTGCCTAATAAATCACTTAATTGCCTAGTACTTTATTTAGTTGAATAATAAATCTGATAATTATATTAATTGCCTACTAATTGCTTGGTACTTTATTTAGTTGAATAATAAATCTTATAATTATATTAATTGCCTAGTAATGGGCTAGTACTTTATTTAATTGAATAATAAATCTGATAATTATTTTAATTGCCTAGTAAATTAATTAATTGCCTAATAATTAAATTAATTGCATAATAAATCATTTATTTGTCCAAAAAATTTGTTAATTAGTTAAGTGAATACTAAATCTTATCATGTAGACGCATAATAAATCATTTAAATGCATAATAATTCTACTAATTGCCTAATAAATCATTTTAATGCAAAAGAAATCATTAAATTGCATAATAAATCTGGTAATTGTCATAACAATCAGAGATAATCATTAATAGCATGTGTTGGGTATTTTAACGATGCGAATTAGATCCGCAAGTGCACGGATACCGTCGTAGCTTGCACCCGTGAGTATTCAAGGGTATCGTATCCATAGGGAACGTGTGTGCACTAACTCTAAACTTAGTCGGTCCAAGGACACACCAAGATTAAGTGGCAAGGTTGGAGAGGATTGCTGCGGTAGCACTAAAGATGAGTTAAAAGTCGATCTCTCGGGTAAGACCCGCTTCGGGCACCGGCTTACCCCTGAAATGGTCAGGAGACTCCGGCCAACGGCTCTACGCTATATCCGAATGTGGAGGGCTACTAAGGACCAACAGGGCTGTCACCACCTGCGGCCTACCTCACAGACCATGGGATATAAGGCAAATGAAGGTAACCCTTAGCCTAGACACCATGTCTGCACTACTGATTACTACTGTAGTCTAACTACGTCTGATATCCCGTAGCAAACTACAGTACTCCGTATAAATACGGAGCGACGAACCCTCGAGTAATAGAACTGATCTCACCCATACAAAAGTACTATGCAATACAAGATTCATAAATACTAACTTACTCATACAAGAGGAAGTCAGCATCCATAGATGTACAAGTTGGAGAAGAGCACCGGCAGGCCGGCGCCCCTCCGAACTATTCCTCACCCTCCTGCTACTCTAAACACTAGCCTAGGCAGCTCCTCGCCTTTGAAATGGAGCACAAGTTCTACATGATGGTGGTGTGTTGAATGGGGTGCTCTCCTCCTCCTTATGTAGCCTCTCCAAAGGTGGATCCGCGGTTAGACTCACGAGGTGGTACTATGCACGTCCGAGATAGATGTAGGGGAGCCGTGGGAGACTGCTGGAGAAAGATGGGCCTGATTTGGCCCACTAGGGGGTCGGACGACCCAGGGGGTCGGCCGAGCCCAAATGGTGCTCCCCTGGGCCTGTCTTCCTCTGGTCAGCTGATAGGTGGGCCCTGGTCTTGATCGTTGGGTGCATCTTGCTTGTCGTGCCCATTTCATCTAGTTTGTGGGCCCTTCTTGTAAGTGAAACACAACTGCAAGATATTCTGTGCATTTTTTCTGTGTTCACTTGTGTTTTCCTCATTTTACAGATGTGGGTGACTGCAAATGATTATTCACCAAAACTCATGGAATTCGATTAGTCATAAGCCCTATAACTAAGTTTGGTGATTATTGATCATGAAAAGCTTCAGGAGTTGACGGCTGATTTTAGGACTTAACAGCCGTCAACAACACCCCCACACTTAGCCTTTGCTCGTCCTCGAGTGAAGGAGAAAGGACTAAGTTGGATGCCACTCCGTGGATGTAACTTGCATACAAGTTATTCCAATCTTCCTCCAGTCTTGTGAACTTTGAAGTGGCTACCATGCTTTCTTAGGTAATTGAAGAATGGAACGATGCAGACTTCAGATTCCTAGCTCTTCCTGCTTAGAAACTTGGGTTTTATATTTTGAAACAAAAGAATAGCCTTGCTCCTCAAATTGTTCTCTTGAATCACTCGTTTTGTTTCAGATCCTCACCAAGGCAAAGTTGTTGCCTTCTTTTCTCCTATCTTCTAATTAGGCTTATGTGGAGCTCAGGGTAGGAGTAGAGAGGCATGCTTGCTTTGTTTCTATTGCTAAGTCAAAACAAGATCCAAGCAGAAACAAGTCATACAATCTGATCAAGATGTGCAAGTGTGTGGGAATTTTTTTTTGTGGTGGATGAACTCCTTTGCATGATCCTTCTCTCTTCTTTATTTTCCTTGGATGTGGACTATCTTTCTCTTGTCTTTTTTTGACATGCCATGTGGGCATGTGGCATACCTTCTTTGGGTATGCATCTTTATTATATTTTTTTCTTTTTTTTGACATGCCTTTTGAGCATGTTGCATACCTTCTTTGGGTATGCATCTTTTATTTCTTCTTCTTCTCTTTTTTTCATAGCCCACATCCTTGATAGTCACTTTAGAGAGAAAGAGTCATGGTATGTCATGGAGTTTTATTTTGTGGGTGGATGACAGTGTTTGCTATGTGAGTGGATGTGTACATGATCTTGATCATGAGAGTATGACAAGTCTCTAACAAGGGTCAAAGAATTTGAAAAAACTCAAAGCAAAAGACAAACTGCATATGAAGGTTTGAGCATGAAAATCTAACTTTGGCCTTGGTAGGAATTTTTATGCATTTGAGGAGCCAAGCTATTGACCATTTTTTTTGAAAAGAAATCCCAAGTACTTTGCAAAGAAGAGCATGGTTCCATTCATCTAATCATATCACATTAGTCAATTACTTAGATAGCATGGGGTCCCTATGAGGAAATATGTTCACAAGAACTTAAAAGAATGCAAGGAATAAAGAGTATGCAAGTTTATTCATGGAAGCGCATGGAGTGTACAAGGCGAATTGGCATAGGTTCATTGAGTTTAATTTTAGTGATCAGCAAGCAATTTGTTTAAACTCAAGAAATAGGGAGTTTGAGGGTAGTGTTGCACAAACCATCGTTTGTTGAGGAAGAAGAGGGAACTGCCCTGGTCCTCAGCGTGCTGGACTGTCGATGTTGTGCAACATGTTGGGAGAGAGATCTCGAACGAGTTTGCATGTGATGATTTTGAGAGATCTCCCCACACTTATTCTTGTACCTGTTTTTATTCAAAAGAAAACAAAGGTGGAAACAAAAAGGACTCTACCGATTTTGAACACCGGGGAGTCTAAACTTTATTAAAAAAAAGAGAAGTGCTTGAAGCACCAGTTTTTTTTTGAGAATCCAGACTATCTCCCGGTAGTGCTTTGTTTATGGTCGTAAGCTCGACAATGGGAATTCATCCTGCAGCTATCAATGGTGATGTAGTTCCCAGCTTCATCACCATTTTTTTGATTTATCATCGTTCAAGCTGCAAGGTTAGTGCACAAATACAACTACGAGCCCTGCAAAGATATTATGATAAACAAAATACAACCATCTTAAAAAGTGTTAACCCTGAGACGATCGTAAGACTCGTAGTGACTTGGTGCAAAAGGTCTCGGAGATGTCAAGGATGAGCATGACTTTCATGTAGAAACTTCATGCTCATAGAGCGAGAAGCTTTATCTCCGGGTAGATCAACTCTAGAATGTTCATAGCCCCATAATGATAGAGGATGTGTAACTCTGTGGGCTAAATGAACGATTCTAAGTTCAGTCATGAGGGAAATGAATTTCTTTCAACTCATCGCCTCCTTAGGTAGGAAGCTTCGCATTTCATCAAAGATGAATGTGGTGGCAAAGCAATCCATCCTAAGCTTCCAATAGAAGTTCATTTGTTAGGAAGGGTGAACATAACTTCTATTGGGCATCAATCAAAATCAAGGATTTAGAAATGAACTTTGATTCACTTGATTTGATTGGCATCGATCGATAATCGAGGATATGAATGTGAGTTTATTTCACTCGATTCGATCGGTAAGGCGTGAGGGTGAATCTCGTAGCCGGATGAGGGACTAAGTCTAGAGAGGATGGCTCTAAAGACTCACCCCACAGGGACGGAAGGTGTGTACGAGGATAACCTTCCAAGGGTAGCGGGGGTAGAGGTAGAGATAAGAAAAGCAAAATGATACGAGAGTAGAGTGGGTAGCAGGGGTGAAGGTAGAGCTAAAAAAAAGAAAACATTTTTTTTGTTTTTGAAAATATACGAGGACCAACTAGGTTCGAAGTTAGAACAACAACCGTTCCCCGGCATTGGCGCTAGAAAGCTTGTTGGGTATTTTAACGATGTGAATTAGATCCGCAAGCGCACGAATACCGTTGTAGCTTTTACCCGTGAGTATTCAAGGGTATCGTATCCACAGAGAACGTGTGTGCACTAACTCCAAACTTAGTCGGTCCAAGGACACACCAAGATTAAGTGGCAAGGTTGGAGAGGATTCCTGCGGTAGCACTAAAGATGAGTTAAAGGTCGATCTCTCGGGTAAGACTCGCTTCGGGCACCGGCTTACCCCTGAAATGGTCAGGAGACTCCGGCCAACAGCTCTTCGCTATATCCGAATGTGGAGGGCTACTAAGGACCAACAGGGCTGTCACCACCTGCGGCCTACCTCACAGACCATGGGATATAAGGCAAATGAAGGTAACCCTTAGCCTAGACACCATGTCTACACTACTGATTACTACTATAGTCTATCTACGTCTGATATCCCGTAGCAAACTATAGCACTCCGTATAAATACGGAGCGACGAACCCGCGAGTAAGAGAACTGATCTCACCCATACAAAAGTACTATGCAATACAAGAACCATAAATACTAACTTACTCATACAAGAGGAAGCCAGCATCCATAGATGTACAAGTTGGAGAAGAGCACCGGCAGGCCGGCGCCCCTCTGAACTACTCCTCACCCTCCTGCTGCTCTAAGCACTAGCCTAGGCAGCGCCTCGCCTTTGCAATGGAGCACAAGTTCTATATGATGGTGGTGTGTTGAATGGGGTGCTCTCCTCCTCCTTATGTAGCCTCTCCAAAGGTGGATCCGCGGTTAGACTCGCGAGGTGGTACTATGCATGTCCGGGATAGATGTAGGGGAGCCGTGGGAGACTGCTGGAGAAAGATGGGCCTGATTTGGCCCACTAGGGGGTCGGACGACCCAGGGGGTCGGCCGAGCCCAAATGGCGCTCCCCTAGGCCTACCTTCCTCTGGTCAGCTGATAGGTGGGCCCTGTTCTTGATCCTTGGGTGTATCTTGCTTGTCGTGCCCATTTCATCTAGTTTGTGGGCCCTTCTTGTAAGTGAAACACAGCTGCAAGATATTCTGTGCATTTCTTCTGTGTTCACTTGTGTTTCCTCATTTTACAGATGTGGGTGCTTGCAAATGATAATTCACCAAAACTCGTGGAATTCGATTAGTCATAAGCCCTATAACTAAGTTTGGTGATTATTGATCATGAAAAGCTGCAGGAGTTGACGACTGAGTTTAGGACTTAACAGCCATCAACAGCATGTTCACAGAAAATATTACAAGACATAATCATTCAACTAAGGGAATATTAATGATGATTCGCTTTACAATCGTCCCTTCATTATGATCATGACGTGCGTAGGGAGCCTCCTCTTCGGCTAAAAGAATACTTGTGTCAACCTCCACTGCGAACGGAGTCATATCTTCAACCTTATTGTATTCTTCTTCATCTGTGACATCTTCGACTCCCACAATTTTCCTTTTGCCTACCAGAACAATATGGCGCTTTGGCTCATCTCCGGCACCTAGAAAACTTGATTTATTCCTGGACTTGTCCTTTCTCGGTTTGCTAGACATGTCCTGCACATAGAAAACTTGAGTGACATCTTTAGCTAGGACGAATGGTTCGTCTCGATAGCCAAGCTCTTTGAGGTCTACCATTGTCATTCCGTACTCATCGATATCGACACCTTTTCCTGTGAGTTTAACCCATTGGCAATGAAATAGAGGGATCTTCAACGGCCCATAGTCGAGTTCCCAGATCTCTTCAATGTAACCAAAATATGAGTTCGTTTGGCCACTAGAGTCAGTGGCATCTATACGGACACCACTATTTTGATTGGTGCTCTTGTTATCTTGGGCTCTTGTATAAAATGTGTAACCATTAATTTCTTATCCTTGGTACATCAGGATTGAATTTGCCGGACCCCTGGCCAGCCAAGCTAGCTGCTCATGAATTTCATCATTGGCCATGACTTCCTTTTGCAACCAGGTGGCGAATGTATCGTTATGATGTTTTGTAATCCATGTTTCATACTTCAAAGGGTACATGCTTCGCACAATTTGCATGTGCTCCTCCATGTATGGAGCCACTAAGGCTGATTGTTGCAGAACAGTGAGATGTGCTTTGCTCAACGTGGCATGATCTGTGGCATTTACTGATTTTCTTCCAAGTGTTCCCTTTCCAATCAGCCGCCCCTCATGACGTGATACTAGAATCCCAATTGGGCGGAGTTCTTCCACATAGTCAATACAAAACTCAATGACCTCATCTGTGATGTAACCCTTCGCAATGCTTCCTTCTAGACGAGCCCGATTACGAGCGTATTTCTTTAGGACTGCAAAGTATCATTCAAAAGGGAACATATTATAAAGGAAAACAGCACCGAGAATACCAATCTCTTTGACCAAGTGAACTAGAAGATGCGTCATAATATTGAAGAATGATGGAGGAAATATCATCTCAAGACTTACTAAACTTTGGACAACATCCTCTCGTAGCCTGCTTAAACTCGATGGATCGATTGCCTTCTGAGAAATTGTGTTGAGAAAGGCGCATAGCTTTATGATTGTTGCTCAAACATTAGCTGGTAGAATACCTTTAAGTGCAACTGGAATCAATTGCGTCATCAACACGTGATAGCCATGGGACTTTACGTGTGCGAAATTCTTCTCTTTCAAGTTCAGTAGCCTCTTTATGTTTGAAGAGTAGCCTGATGTGACCTTGATACTATTCAAATAGTCGAACATACTTTGCTTCTCTTCCTTACTAAGAGTGTAGCATGCAGGACCTAGGTAATGACATCATTTATCCCTTTATTCTGGATATAGGGCGGCCTGTTGTTTCGTACATTGAAGATATTGCCGCACTTCCAATGCATCCTTTGTCTTACCGTAGACACCAAGGAAGCCTAGAAGGTTCACACAAAGATTCTTTATTAGGTGCATCACATCAATGGCGTGGCGGACCTCTAAGATTTCCTAATAAGGTAACTCCCAAAAAATACTCTTCTTCCACATAGGTGCACGTCCATCATTACTCTGCACTGATTTGCTGCCAGGTCCTTTTTCGAATACTACTTTTATATCTTTGACAATTTCAAACATCATTTTCCCACAATGGTGCCTAGGCTTGGTACGATGATCTGCCTTTCCACCGTAGTGAGCATGCCTCTTCCTTAATGGGTGCTTGATTGGAAGAAATCGATGATGACCCATATACACGATTTTTCTACAGTGCTTGAGGTACGTGCTGTCGGTTTCTTCTAAACAATGGGTGCTTGCCCTATAACTCTTATTGGAATGTCCGAAGAGGTTGCTTAGTGCTGGCCAATCGTTGGTGGTTACGAAAAGTAATGCACGAAGGTTAAAATGTTCCTCTGCGTGAGCATCCCACATACGAACACCCTCCTCTTTCCACAACAATAGAAGATCCTCAATCAATGGTTTCAAATACACATCTATATCGTTACCAGGTTGCTTCGGGCCGGGAATAAGCACCGACATCATAATGAATTTCCTCTTCATACACAACCAAGGAGGAAGGTTGTATAAACAGAGTGTCACAAGCCAGGTACTATGGCCACTGCTTTGCTCACCGAAAGGATTCATGCCATCTGTACTTTAGCCGAACCTTATATTCCTCGCATCATTTGCAAATGTTGGGAATGTTCTGTCCACCTTTCTCCACTGCGACCCATCAGCGGGGTGTCTCAACATATTGTCTTGCTTACGTTCTTCATTGTGCCATCGCATCAATTTAGCATTCGTTTTGTTCATGAACAAACGTTTCAGACGTGGTATTAGAGGGAAATACCACATCACCTTGGCAGGCACCCTCTTGACACGCATCCCCTCAACGTCACCTGGATCATCTCGAGGGATCTTATACTGGCATGCGTTGCATACAGGGCATGAATCCAAATTTTCATACTCACCTCGATATAGGATGCAGTCATTAGGACAAGCATGTATCTTCTGTGCCTCAAATCCTAAAGGACAAATAACCTTTTTTGCCTCGTATGTTTTTTATAAGTTTCAGCAAATCCTCGAATCCCTTGTCAGACAAACCATTTGATGCCTTCCATTTCAACAATTCCAATGTGCTACCCAACTTCTTTTGGCATTGTTTGCAATCTAGGTACAACAATGTCTTGTAGTCCTCCAACCTACGCTTCAGATCTCTCGATTCCTTTTCTGTTTCGCAAACTTCCTCAGCTTCGCGCAGCATCTGACCCAGATCATCTTCTACATCGTGTCCTTCAGCATCTTCTTCAGGCTCACCCATTGCAGTGTCATCAAAAAAGGCACCGTAATTGCCTGCAAAGTTAGGAATCCTATCATCTTCTTCTTCATTATTATCCAGCATTATTCCTCTTTCTCCATGCTTGGTCCAAACATAATAGTTCGGCATGAAACCACTACTGAACAAGTGACTGTGGATGGTTCTTGATGATGAGTAATCCTTCTCATTCTTGCAGTTTTTGCATGGACAGCGAACGAAACCACCGTACTTGTGGTTCTCAGCAACTTTTATGAATTGATGCACACCATTGGTGAACTCCATTGAACGCCGATCCGTCATGTACATCCATTGCCGACTCATCTGGGTTCACATTTCATTTATTAACATCAAACGAGTGTCAACATAAACCATTTTTAAATAAACATTGGAAGTAATAATAATAAATTAAATTAATCAATGATTGATTACGAAACACATTAAATTGGAGTGTCATCAAAATTATATACTATAAATATATATATTATGCATGCCTAATATAAAAATAAAATAATCCAAATCCTAACTATATATAAATAAATAGTTATCTTGTTCCTAATAATTTATATAACAATAATATGAAACCATAAACTAAATCGGGTCCATACTACATCTACAAATATTTATCATGTGTAAAAACTAAAACAAGTGCTTACTACATCTACAAATTTAATTTCCTAAACCATTGGAAAAAATATTACTAACCTTTTAAAAAAAAATTGAAAAAATTAGCACCCCTCCCCTCACTCGGCTGCCATGAACAGTGAGTTCACAGCAGCTTGGAGGGGGGAAGGGGGCGGGGTATTTATAGTGGGGGCACAAAGGCACCGGTTGGTGCCTAGCAACCGGTGCTAAAAGTAATTGATCAGCACCGGTTGAAGGCACCAACCGGTGCCTATATCCAGGGCATGCACCGGCACCGGGTTATGGCGTGACCCGATGCCAATGTATGAACCAATAGCACCGGTTAGTGCCACCACCCGGTGCCATTGATGCATCGTCCATTTGGTACCGGCTCATGGCATTAACCGGTGCCTTTGTCAATGCATTGGCACCGGTTTGTGCCGTGGCGCGCCTTGCCAGTGCTCGGCGCAGGCCAAGAGTACCGTCTATTGTTGCAGCCGGTGCTGATGCCTCACATTAGTACTAGTTCAAACAACAAGTGGTACTTTTGGCCTGTTTTCTAGTAGTGGTCTATCCTCGCTTCTCCTTCAACCGTGGCTATTCTAGTTGTTTGATCCGTTGTTATCAAATAGTCTGATTTTCTTGGAGCTAAACTATTACAATTTTGATGATATGTTCATTTATCACCGTAACCCTAGCCCAGTGTGGTAGTGTGGCTCTACAACACGACCACCATTGCAGCTATTGGTCTAAGAGCAGCTCCAGCGTATAATCCTCTCAAAACTTACCAAGGTGGACACATCATCCAGGTGTTACCTAGAACAAAATGCTCCAGCGTATAGTTGAACAAGCCAACTGCTATTCCATAAAAAAAATAATACTTACCAACTTCCCCCCACCAATAGCATTCTACTCTTGTGAAGATGATAGATGAAAAAAAATACTATTTTAATTGAAGCACCCGGTGCAAAACGAAGCTCCCAAGCTAAGGTGGTGCTTCTTAGCACCCCTTCCTCTAGTGTGTAGCTTTGGAGAATCTTTCTCTGACATGTTGTAGCACCCCCTCAGATATGTACGTTGGAGCTGCTCTAAGTCTCTAGGATTTTTCCTCTAAAGTCACTATCTTAGAAGCCTCGTCCCACCATGAAACTTGGCCCACACCTAAACAATAAGCATGTGTTTGGTTCGGAGACCAAGTGGTTGGGTTGAGTCCATTTCTATTGTTTTGGGTTGGGTTCAACCCATTTCATGATTGGTTATTACAAGGAATAGGTCTGATCTAGTTTTCTATTTGATTGTAGAGGTTGCATGAGGTGAAATGGATGAGAATTTCACACTGTTAGCAACAGTAATTGGTCGAGCCCACGTATCCATCTTTGGATTTTCATTTTTTCTTCTTACATTATCTTCTTCCTCCTTCCTCCTTGAGCATCCTCCTGCCACCCCTACCACCACCCTTTCCTAACTGCCACAGGCTCAGCGGTGCCACCCCTGCCGAGCCGCAGGCCGCGCTAGTACCGTCTCTACCCGGCCGTGGCAAGCTCGGCGACGGAGCCCCTGCCTGGGCCACGGTCATACCTACAACATCCCTACCCAACCGCGGTAGGCTCGAAGCAGTCGTCCCTGCACATTCCCACTGCCCCCTTCCCTAACTATGGCCCCTTCCCCGATCGCAGCATGCTCATCGGCGTCACCTCGTCCCAGTGCAGTGGCCGCTAGCCTGCGCCTTCCCAGCCTCGTCGGCCACCACACGGCTCCTTCCCACGCGCCCGCGCTCGTGAACTAATAGAGGAGACAACGAGCAGACAGGAATGAAGTGAGTTCCACTGGTCCGCTCGATTTTGAGGGACCGAGCCAACTCGCATCTGGAGGGGATATTCCCCTTTGGGATAAACCCAACCCATATCGACTTCAAACCAAATTTGGGTCCAACTGGGTCAAACCAATCCCAACCTTGTTGGACCCAGCAACCAAACACATGCTAAACGTTCCAGCGGCAAAGGACAGAATCATTGTGCTAGGCCTAAGTCATAAGGCAACTAACATCTCCTTGCTCTTGATTTTTGCTAAAGATTGTGGAGCTGCAAAATACAGTTGAAAAGAGGTGGAGCTCCATAACAGCGTTGTTGTCACTTTTCACATCAAATCCTAATAAGCAGCCAAACAGTGACAGTATATGCTTATGTCTTGAGCATAAAAATTGACTGCACTAAAAGTTTGGTTTCAAAGTAAGAATACAAAGACCATGGAGTTGGCGATTGGTATTGAGTGTTGATGAGTAGATAATACTCCCTCCATACTTGAAAAAAGAAAGTCATTTTGGACAAATTTTGGGCCAAATACTGAGAATATAAATAATGAATAACTTTTAAGTCATTGAATTCCAAAATACAAAAATTCATATGAATAAATTTGTCTTGAAAAAATACTTTAACGAAAATGCAAATATATCACTTTGCGATAAATATTTTTATAAAAATAAGAAGTCAAAGTTAAGCTTTGGAGATCATGTCAATGTCCAAAACGACTTTCTTTTCAAGTATGGAGGAAGTACTTATGTAGCTTTTGGAACAATGCACCATTTAGCACCAGCTTTGGGCAGTGTGGAGCTTCTCTCTTAGATTTCAAGTTTCATTTATGTGTCACACCTTTTTTTTGAATTTTTGTGTCAAATTTGAAAAAAATTCCTTTAGAGCCCAGTGAAATAAAAAAATTGTATAAAGAATGGGAAAACAAAAAGGGAGATTGGAGCACTTGGTAATAGTGGGCTTCTCTATACCTTATGGGCCAAGCCCACAAAACCGAGTGATATACAAAGCAACTCCTCAAGCTTCGTGTCGCTGCGGGAAATGGGCGACTACTAAACTACTCGATTGCTTGTTTGTTGTGTGCTTGATCGGATATAGTCTAGCATGCAAAGACTCGAGAGTTTAGACTGGTTTAGGCCGAATATGCCATACGTCCAGTATGGGGGGTGGTGTTCTTGCTCTATTGCTCTCGAGCTCAGGTGCTCAAAGTTTAGAGGAGAGCTTACAAACAGTATCCAGCAGAGTCGAACCTCTAGGAGCCCAACCCTTTCCTACGCGGGGGGCTTTTCCTTTTATAGTTCAAGATGGGGCCCCCATTTACATATGTCTAGCGCTGTGTTTTGGTTCCGTCTTGGAGTCCTTCGCCTTTGTCAGTCATCAGGGCCCACTCAGTCAGTCGGGAGTGGGAAGGCTTGAGTCCGGCTGGTTTGCTTGGGCAATGGGTTGTCCAAGCGATGTCCCATCCTTGGTTAGTCGGGATGGCTTGGTTACTCGGACGGTCGCTCGGGGATCATCTCCAGTCTTATCCATCTGTGCCTACGCCTCTTATCTGCAGGGCTACCACACGTCCTCCCAGCGTAGCATCAGTCCGAAGGATAGCACACCCGGTGAGGGGTGCTTTACCGAGGTCAGGCAGGGCCATCTGGTCACACTCGCTGGTGTAATGGAGTGGTGCGCAGGGGTGACCATCATTACAGCATGGGGGGCAACGCCCGTTGACGCCCTCTCCCGTTGCGTCGCGGGACCCGCACGGGAGGCACTGTTTCTCTGTCAGGGAGCCTTGTAGCCCATGTTCGCGCCGTGCTAAGAGGGGAATGGGCGTCGTGGAGCCTGTACGGGGGCCTGGATTGACCGGCACACCCATTGTGCGGGGTGGCAGTCTTGGAGCGCTCGGCCCGGGTCGTCTGGTACGGCTCTGACCCAGGGCACTAGGTCGGGGGACCTCCACGTGTCCCGGGAGGTCAGTCCTTCGGCCGTGCTGGCTTATGTAAGGAAGGCAACTGCTCACGCCAGTTTGTGGGCCGCACCATGTCCAGCCCAGGAGGCTTGCTGGGCTTCTGTAACACCCTAATCTAAATTTCAGTATTTAATAATAAATTTAATTGGCTTTATTTAATTTTCTAGGATTTAATTTGCTTAGCCTTGCATCTATAATTTATTTTTGCTTCATAAAGTAATTAAAATTTACTTTAGGGCAAACTTGTTTGTGCATTCATGCTGGTGCATGAGTTTTATATGGTTGAGTGGTAGGGATTGAATTCAAATTTGAATTTGAATTCAATTAGTTTGAGTGGTTTTGAAAAAGAAAAGAGAAAGGAAAACCAGAAAGATAGGAAACCCAGCTCCCAGCCCAGCAGCCCGTGCTCCAGCCCAAACTCAGAAACCGGCCCAGCCTGCTTTTCCCCTCTCCCTTCCCCGTTGGCCCGATCTCACTCTTCCTGTTCGGCCAAAGTAGCGCAAGACCCGCTTCCACCACGGCCCAGACCGCAGCAGCTTTGGCCCAGCGAACCAGTCGGACCACCTCTTCTCCAGTCAGCCCAGCTCGCGCGCGTTCGCTCGCACGCGCGCTCGCTTATCGCCCTCGCTGACAGGGCTGGCCCACGTGTCAGCGGCGCCCTCCCCGCCCGGGCCCGCCTGTCATCACCCCCCCTTCCTCCTTCCTCCGCGCGCTAACAGAAGCCGGTGATCTCGCCGGGGATCACGCCCGCGCCCTCCACGGCATGCCTCCCCGAGATCCCCGGCCCTGCCCTTCTTAACCGCAGCCGCACCCCTGGACCTCCCCATCCTCCACGCCCGCGCCGCCCCCAAACCCTAGCTCACCTCGCCCGCTCAGCTCCGCCGTGCAGAACCCCTGCGCCGCTGTGCACTCGTCGCACCAGCGCTTCCCAGCCACCGTGAACCACCCCAGGAGCTCCGCCGTGGGACCAGGATCCTCACCGAGCTATCATTCCCCGACCCCGGCCCTGCTGCGCATGGGGATTCCAGCGGAGGAGCTTCGTCGAGCCACCTCTGCGCCACCGCAATTCCGCCCCTACACCGCCGATCCTTGACTTCTGTGCACGGCTACCGCTTCACGAGGGGGTAATGACCACGCCGTGCCCCTTTCCCCTTTTCTTCTCCGTCTGCGCGTGCGAGGATTCCTCGCCGTTGTTTGGCAGCGCCGCCATGCCATAGCGGAGGCCCTGTTCCACTCGGCGTTGTCCCGATCAGAGCCCACGGATAGCTTTCCCTTGCCGCACTGATGCTTCCAGTGCAGATCCCAGCCCTAACCGGGGCCGGTACCGCGTGTTCGCGGCACGCCAGTGACCCAGAGCCACCCTTCTCCACCGTAGCCTCACCGCCATGCCCTCCACTGTGCTGTAGCCCGATCTGAGGCCTGAGTATCTTTGTAGGGTCACGCACAAAATCCCAGTGACAAACACAAGCCAAGTTGGGGCCGGAATCGCGTTAGCGCGACTCGCCGGTGAGCTAGTGCCGCCCTGCACCACCGCGAGCCCCGACCAAGCCTTAACCCTCAGACCTGAGTGCCCAGAGGTGTTCGCCATGTCCCGCTGGTCCTCCCAAGCCTAAGCCCCGCTCGAATAAACCCCCGAAGCACCAAGATTGTTGAACTCCGGCGAGTTTCTACCGTGAGCCGCCGCAGGGAATGGTCTCCGGCGACACAGCGCCGCCGCCCCACGCGCGGATCTGATCTTGGCCATCAGATCTGAGGTGAACGGCCCAGATTATTACCAACGTACCATTTCGCGGGACATTTTGCTAAAGAGCCCCTGATTTTTTAGGGAATCAACCCGCGGTCCTTCTAAGTTCTAAAGAATTTCTAGAAAGGCCTAGTTTTTAACGTTTAGACCCCTGCGCTTTTCTCTTTTTGAACCCGGCGTCCAGCCCCTACGCTTTTACGCGCTGACCCCCAGATCTATCCTTTAATTATGTATAGGTCCCTGGTTTTTGCGCAGAAACCCCTGGAAACTCTATTTTTCTTACAGTTTAGTCCCTAGATCTTGTTTTAAGCCTAGATTTCGCGTTCTAGCTCCGTTTTAGGTGTTCTTTATGTCCATGCGATCATTGTAACGCGTAGAATAGTCTTAGGTTAGTTTTGTTTGCTGCTTTTATGTATTGTTGTACTATTTCTTAGTGTTTGCTCTTGTTTGCATGTATGTGTATGTGCTGGACCTTGTTTTGGCGTTGCGATCGTGAGTAGACGTTGATCCTTCGGAGGAGTACCAGTACCCGGAGCAGCCACCATCTTCACAGCAGTTTGAGCAGCAGGAGAACTTTGAGGAAGGAAAGTATAACATGAACAACACCTATCACCTTTAAATACAATTTCATACTGCATTTTAATACTGTATGCCTATAAGGACTTTCCTAGCCACTTTACATCCTTTATATATATCCCTTGGGTTGCATTTTGGTTAGTTGTGCTAGGTGCTGCGCTATAACACACTTGGTCCTTTTTAATTAATTTGATTAATGGTATATGCAACTTAATTCTAGGAGTAGCCCTCTGTGATATGTGCTTGAGTGGCTCACATCTCGTTAAAAATTGGTTTTTCTAGAAACATGGTTTAGGGGGGCTAGCACTGTGCTTAGTGCTTGGTTGGCCACTCTCCCTAAGGACCGGTTCATAGAGCAACAACCTAGGACAACAGCGCTACCACAAGACTGGAATGAGACGGTCTTGGCTTACTAATTAGGTCCTTTTGGTTTGGAGTAACTTACCTGCGGGGCAAGAGTGGTAAGCTTCAATGGTCCCTACTCCTCCGGCTTGGTCTGTGCTACGTGTCTTGTACCCCCATGAGGTGGGCCCCATCGTCGCTGATCCAACTCTTCGCGGTTACGCCTTACCAACTAGATTCTTTGTATCGGCCTCGTAGTGTGCTTGCTAGCCATCTCACCTAAGGAAGTGTGATGAACAACTAGTGTAGCTCACGACTTGTGGGTAAAGAGTGCAACCTCTGCAGAGTGTAAAACTGGTATACTAGCCATGCTCACGGTTTTGAGCAGCCCAGATCCTCCTTTTGATTAGTGAGGTTATCTTCCTTTGATTAGGGGGTTCCCCGGGTGGTTTGGTTTGGTTCTCAGTAGTATCATAATTAATTCTGATTAATTACTATGTAATTGGGGTATGGTAATTCATCAACTTGTAGTAAATAACTTTAATAAAATTTTGCCAAGATTAAAAGCTAATGCAGTTGAGTCAGCCAACCTTAGAGCCTCATAGTTTGTGTTATACTTGTTGAGTACAAGTTGTGTACTCACCCTTGCCTACTCTACTCTTTTCCTCTTGTTCTCTTTGGGAATACCCTACTGCTGCTCAATTCCCGACGACGCGGAGGAGTTCACCCGGAGCTACCAGTAGTACGAGGACTTCTAGGCGTTCGTCTCCCAGTCGACGTCCCTGTGGTGCCCAGCTTCGACGAGAGTTTTCGTATATGTTTTTACGCTTCCGCTGTATCAGACATTTTGTCATTCATGTAATAAATAATATTCATACATGCTTTATTATATCTTTTTACGTGATATGTGCTGTGATATATTGTTCATTCTGTTGTATATACGTGTGACTTGATCCTGGCACGTATATGATTGCTCGGTTTATGTCCTTTTATAAACCGGGTGTTATAGAGTGGTATCAGAGCTATATCGACTGTAGGACGAAAGCCTAAATAGAACTGGTCGAGTTTTTGGTGTTCTTCTCTCTAGCCTTGTCTGCTGAAACTACTTTGCTATTATATTCCTTGAATTCTAAGATTTTTACTCGTCTTTACCTTGATTTTTCTCTATAGAATAGTTTCAGTAGATTTTGGCCTGAAGTAAGTCAACCGACCATCATAGGTGTAAGCTAAATGACCCTTTACAATAGCACGATAGAACATTCTACGACACGTTGTGTTAGTCGAGTTGTGTGTTAAACTCGACTAAAATGTAAATTTGTATGCTTGTTATTATGCAAATGTTTGATTTGGATCTTTGGTTGATTGCATAGCTTAGTAGTTAAACTTGATTAATGAAAATCAGCCCTGAAGTTCAATTTGAATTAAGTAGTAAAATTGAGTTAGATCGTCAGGGTTAAACCATGCACTCTGTTTCCCTCTACCTTATCATGCCTTGGGTTTCTCCTGTCTTGCTTGTTGAGAAGAAGGATAGCGCGAAGCGGATGTGATATTCCAGGATTCACCGACGAGGACGTCGGTTTCTGTAAGGGGGTAGGGATGTGACACCCCAGCCTACAGATAGTACAGGAGAATTTGAGAATCTCTCAGACGAGGCAGAAGAGTTATGCTATAGATCCCTTTTTCAGATTTATGTAACACCTATCTGGAGTTAGCAGCAG
Organism: Panicum virgatum; assembly: GCF_016808335.1. NCBI lineage: Eukaryota > Viridiplantae > Streptophyta > Magnoliopsida > Poales > Poaceae > Panicum > Panicum virgatum. The sequence goes on along the minus strand of NC_053145.1, from coordinate 34,550,543 downwards.
TGATGCATGGGCATTGTTGTCTAAATAAGATAGAACCTTAGATAGTGGGGTTTTTCTCTCTTCCTTGACCTTACCAATCTGTGTTTCCTCTTTACCCCAGCCCAGATGTCAGTGGAACAAAAAGACCTTGGAGACAATGCAATGGGTGATGGTGTTCATGCAACAGTTTCTGTGGAGCAACCGATAATGGTACCAAATCAGTCTTCGCAAACAACATACCACCCGATGAATGGTGAGAAAGCTTGTCCGTGTTGCCAATTCTATGGCGTCCCTTGTCGTCAAGTTCGTGCGACTGAAGATGAAGCCACAACTAGGAGGAACCAGAGGTTGTTCTCCAGTACAAAGAGAAAGATGTCTCATCAAGAGCAGCTAGCAGAGGATTCCCTTTTCCTTGACTCCCCATCGGTCGATGAGCTACAGACCATCCAGAAGAGAAAGGATCCTGAGTGCTCTAGAGGTACATAGGTCAAGAACCAAGTACTCTATGATTATGTTGATGGGTTGACTATCACTATGAATGTGATTCAGCCATGCGGTCGCATGGAGTCTAAAAAGCAAGCAGCAGAAATAATGCAAGATGGGATGTTAAGTTCACAGGGAGGTCAACCAAGTAGCGCCATTCACTACTGCTGCATCTGCTACTAGTGCGGACAAAAAGGTCATTATGCCAAAAGTTGTCCACAGAAGCGCCTGTCACCGGTAGCACCAGTGCCTAGCTCAGTCCCATCCAAAGTGGAAGGGTGTGACCAGGTTCAACAATGCCAAATGGAGTGCACTAGACAAACCATGAAGGCTCAGGGTCCAGGATCTCCCACCAGTCCCGCACGTACCGCTGGTGATGAGACCCACCTTATTTCCGGGAACTGCTATGAGCAGGGTGCCCAGAATGATCAGGATCAGTAGCAGGTGATACCAGTGTGCAGTGATCGTACAAAGCGTGAGCGATCCAAGAAGAGACCAAAAGAGTACCTCCAGGGTAGAGTTCACCATGTGTCAGTAGAAACCATTCGGGATGATAGTCCAGCCGTTCTTGGTATGCTTCTAGCCAACTCATTTCCAGCCTCAGTGTTGATAGATCCTCATGCTACACATTCATTCATTAGCACGCAGTTTGTTGCTAAGCATGAGATATTGAAGCTTCCCCTGAGAAAGAAAATGGTCGTCAAATCATCAGGACAAGAACAGATCTCCAGTTACATATGTCCTCGAGTCAGCATGAGGGTCGGTAAGGCAACCTTCCCAGAGGACCTTATTGTAATGGAGTCAACAGGAATCGACATCATTCTTGGTCAAAATTGGTCAGTTCGAAACAAACTTGTGATGCAGCCTACCAAAAGAGTGGTAAAGGTCCAGACCTTGTCAGGAGAGCAAATTGAGCATGAGATTCAACAATTTGCCAACTCAAGACATGTGGGTATGAGATCCCGACTCAGGTGTGCGTAAAGCTTAATCCCATCCTTATTTCTCTTTGCTAGCCAGCCCAGAATCTCGGGACGAGATTCCTGTAAGGGGGTAGGATTTGTAACACCCTAATCTAAATTTCAGTATTTAATAATAAATTTAATTGGCTTTATTTAATTTTCTAGGATTTAATTTGCTTAGCCTTGCATCTATAATTTATTTTTGCTTCATAAAGTAATTAAAATTTACTTTAGGGCAAACTTGTTTGTTCATTCATCCTGGTGCATGAGTTTTATATGGTTGAGTGGTAGGGTTTGAATTCAAATTCAAATTTGAATTCAATTAGTTTGTGTGGTTTTGAAAAAGAAAAGAGAAAGGAAAACCAAAAAAATAGGAAACCCAGCTCCCAGCCCAGCAGCCCGTGCTCCAGCCCAAACTCAGAAACTGGCCCAGCCCGCTTTTCCCCTCTCCCTTCCCCGTCGGCCCGATCTCACTCTTCCTATTCGGCCCAAGTAGCGCACGACCTGCTTCCACCGCGGCCCAGACCGCAGTAGCTTTGGCCCAGCGAACCAGTCGACCCACCTCTTCTCCAGTCGGCCCAGCTCGTGCGCGTCCGCTCGCACGCGCGTTCGCTCGTCGTCCTCGCTGACAGGGCTGGACCACGCGTCAGCCGCGCCCTCCCTGCTCAGGACGCGCGCGCCGTTGCCATTGCTCGCTGACCACCCGGGCCCGCCTGTCATCACCCCCCTTCCTCCTTCCTCCGCGCGCTAACAAAAGCCGGTGATCTCGCTGGGGATCACGCCCGCGCCCTCCACGGCATGCCTCCCCGAGATCCCCGGCCCTGCCCTTCTTAACCGCAGCCGCACCCCTGGACCTCCCCTTCCTTCACGCCCGCGCCCCCCCAAACCCTAGCTCACCTCACCCGCTCAGCTCCGCCGTGCAGAACCCCTGTGCCGCCGTGCACTCGCCGCGCCAGCGCTTCCCAGCCGCCGCGAACCACCCCAAGAGCTCCGCGTGGGACCTGGATCCTCGCTGAGCTATCCTTCCCCGACCCCGGCCCCACTGCGCACGGGGATTCCAGCGGAGGAGCTTCGTCGAGCCACCTCTGCGCCGCCGCAATTCCACCCCTACACTGTCGATCCTCGACTTCTATGCACGGCTACCGCTTCATGAGGGGGTAATGACCATGCCGTGCCCCTTTCCCCTTTTCTTCTCCCTCTGCGCGTGCGAGGATTCCTCGCCGTTGTTTGGCAACACCGCCACACCATAGCGGAGGCCCTATTCCGCTCGCCGTTGTCCTGATCAGAGCCCACAGATAGCTTTCCCTTGCCGCACTGATGCTTCTAGTGCAGATCCCAGCCCTAACCGGGGCCGGTACCGCGTGCTCGTGGCACACCGGCAACCCATAGCCTCCCTGCTCCACCATAGCCTCACCGTCGTGCCCTCCACTGTGCGGTAACCTGATCCGAGGCCCTGAGTAGCTTTGTAGGGTCACGCACAAAATCCCAGTGACAAAACACAAGCCAAGTTGGGGCCGGAATCACGTTAGCGCGACTCGCCGGCGAGCTAGTGCCGCCCTGCACCGCCGTGAGCCCCGACCAAGCCCTAACCCTCAGACCTGAGTGCCCAGAGTTGTTCGCCATGTCCCGCTGGTCCTCCCAAGCCTAAGCCCCGCTCGAATAAACCCCCGAAGCACCAAGATTGGTGAACTCCGGCGAGTTTCTACCGTGCGCCGCCGCGGGGAATGGTCTCCGGCGACACAGCGCCGCCGCCCCATGCGCGGATCTGATCATGGCTGTCAGATCTGAGATGAATGGCCCAGATTAGAACCAGCATACCATTTCGTGGGACATTTTGCTAAAGAGCCCCTGACTTTTTAGGGAATCAACCCGCGGTCCTTCTCAGTTCAAAAGAATTTCTAGAAAGGCCCAGTTTTTAACGTTTAGACCCCTGCGCTTTTCCCTTTTTGAACCCACCATCCAGCCCCTATGTTTTTACGCGTTGACCCCTAGATCTATCCTTTAATTATGTATAGGTCCCTGGTTTTTGCGCAGAAACCCCTGCAAACTCTGTGTTTCTTACACTTTTGCCCTTAGATCTTGTTTTAAGCCTAGATTTCGAGTTCTAGCTCCGTTTTAGGTGTTCTTTATGTCCACGCGATCGTTGTAACGCATAGAATAGAATTAGGTTAGTTTTGTTTTCTGTTTTTTATGTATTGTTGTACTGTTTCTTGGTGTTTGCTCTTGTTTGAATGTATGGTATGTGCTGGACCTTGTTTTGGCGTTGCGATCGTGAGTAGACGTTGATCCTTCGGAGGAGTACCAGTACCCAGAGCAGCCACCGTCTTCACAGCAGTTTGAGCAGTAGGAGAACATTGAGGAAGGCAAGTATAACATGAACAACACCTATCACCTTTAAATACAATTTCATACTGCATTTTAATGCTGTATGCCTATAAGGACTTTCCTAGCCACTTTATATACTTTATATATATATCCCTTGGGTTGCATTTTGGTTAGTTGTGCTAGGTACCGTGCTATAACACACTTGGTCCTTTTTAATTAATTTGATTAATGGTATATGCAACTTAATTCTGGGAGTGGCCCTCTGTGATCTGTGCTTGAGTGGCTCACGTCTCGTTAAAAATTGGTTTTTCTAGAAACATAGTTTACGGGGCCAGCACGGTGCTTAGTTCTTGGTTGGCCACTCTCCCTAAGGACTGGTTCATAGAGCGACAACCTAGGACAACAACGCTACCACAAGACTGGAATGGGACGGTCTTGGCTTACTAATTAGGTCTTTTTGGTTTGGAGTAACTTACCTACGGGGCAAGGGTGGTAAGCTTCAATGGTCCCTGTTCCTCCGGCTTGGTCTGTGCTACGTGTCTTGTACCCCCGTGAGGTGGGCCCCATCGTCGCTGATCCAACTCTTCGCGGTTACGCCTTACCAACGAGATTCTTTGTAACGGTCTCGTAGTGTGCTTGCTAGCCATCTCACCTAAGGAAGTGTGATGAACAACTAGTGTAGCTCACAACTTGTGGGTAAAGATATGCAACCTCTGCAGAGTGTAAAACTGGTATACTAGCCGTGCTCACGGTTATGAGCGGCCCAGATCCTCCTTTTGATTAGTGGGGTTATCTTCCTTTGATTAGGGGGGTTCCCCGGGTGGTTTGGTTTGGTTCTCAGTAGTATCATAATTAATTCTGATTAATTACTATGTAACTGGGGTATGGTAATTCATCAACTTGTAGTAAATAGCTTTAATAAAATTTTGCCAAGATTCAAAGCTAATGCAGTTGAGTCAGCCAACCTTAGAGCCTCATAGTTTTTGTTATACTTGTTGAGTACAAGTCGTGTACTCACCCTTGCCTACTCTACTCTTTTCCTCTTGTTCTCTTTGGGAATACCCTACTACTGCTCAGTTCCCGGCGATGCAGAGGAGTTCACCTGGAGCTACCAGGAGTACGAGGACTTCTAGGCGTTCGTCTCCCAGTCGACGTCCCTGTGGTGCCCAGCTTCGACGAGAGTTTTCGTATATGTTTTTACGCTTCCGCTGTATCAGACATTTTGTCATTCATGTAATAAATAATATTCGTACACGCTTTATTATATCTTTTTACGTGATATGTGCTGTCATATATTGTTCATTCTGTTGTATATACGTGTGACTTGATCCTGGCACGTATATGATTGCTCGGTTTATGTCCTTTTATCAACTGGGTGTTACAGCTTCCTTTATGCTAGTCGGGCCCGTTAGGGGTCCCGGGTTTACGCCCCCGTCAGAGGCCCCCGAGTGGTTTTGTGATTTAATAATCGCGGAGTCGCTGGACTCGGTTTGATGACCCCTGGCCCGGGCATCCCATCCGCCTATTCGCGCTCCAGCTTTCGGCCGGCGCCAGTGCTGGCGTGACGGAGGCGTGCCGGTTTTAATGGCCGGCCGGAGCTCTGGTACCGCAGAATCTCTAGACCTGCCATCGTGTCTCATCATCACGTCGTACGGTGACCATGCCCCGAGTGGCGCGGCGGTCGCTCGGCGCGCTGGGCCCGGTCCGCAGCATTGAAGGGGGGAGCGCGGCTAGGTGAGGACTTTTGGTGTGCCCTGTTTGACTGGTCTGTTGGGTGCCGCGGCCATTCGTGTCCATGTTTGCCTATAAATAGGGGTGTTGTGGGTGCTTGGTTCCACACAAGAAACGGACCATGGAAATATCTCTGGTAGTTTTCTTCCTCACACCCCACTCTCATCCTCCAGATGAGAGCGGGCATGTCCTATGTCTCTGATGCTAGAAGAATGCTTGCAAGCGGCGGAGGATTTTCCTCAAGCATGAACACGTCCGCTGACCGGCGCCGAGGAGTTCGAGGGCTTGCTGCTAGAGTTTGGCAGGCCAGGCCACTGGTCTGCCGGCTCCCTTGCCAGTCGGTGCCGGGGGCTCCCGGCTTCGCTGGTGGCCTCCTTGTTCTCTCATCGGCGTCAGCTCGGTGACCTAGTGGTGGTGGACCTATCCTGCCATGGGGGTCGCCCTTCTGCGTCCTTCTTGCTGGTGCCGCTCCATCGAGACATCGGGTGGGTGCATCACGCGCCGTCGGCGTGGAGCTGCGGATCTGCTGCCTCATCTTCCAGCTTCAACTAGAAGGCGGCATAGCTTGATACTGCGCTTCATGGCAACGGGGGACGGCCATGGGCTCTTCTCTCTTCTGGCAGGGTGGTCTTGCAGCCAGGATGGGTCTCCGTGCCTTCATTCGGAAGCGGGCGGTTTTCTGAGTGGCGACTCGAAGGCGACGTGGCCGGGGCAAGGAGATCATGGCCCGTCTTCCAGTGCTTGAGGAAGATACCCAGAAGCGGCACCAGCGAGGAGTTCGGGCTAACATCAGCTCCAAGGACTCCTCCTCGATGGCATCGTCTGCTTCTATCTCCGCCGGGGGCCTCTCGGCGTGGCTGATGCTAGGAGAAGGCTTGCGAGGTGCTACAAGAAGTCTTGCGTTGTTCTTTGGTCATATCCTCTAGCTTGCCGAGTAGCAGCCATTGCCTTAACCCCTTTTTGTTGCTCCCTTTATGGGAGTAAATGGATTTGATCCATTGTATCCGCTGTTTCCTTGAGTCGGGGACAACTAGTTTTTGTCTGTTGATATGGCTTCTGGCCTATTGTCTTAAGAAGGAGAATAATGAAATAAAGCTGCCCTGGGGCATTTTTTATTTGTTTGTTTTGCCGCACTATCTTTTTGTTTTCGTGCCTCAACGATGAGTGAACTCCACTGTGATCCATGGCGATAGGAGGAGGTGAACCCTGCCATTTGACCTAGATGGCCCCGAATGGCGAGTTCGGTGAGCTCGATTGTTGACGGTCATTAACGACCAATTTTGACCATCAACTCCTGCACAAAAGGGAACCACAAAGTGGAATAAATGCTAGCATAGGGTTTATTTATTAACAAATTCCACATATGGTGCTTGAGAATGTGTGTTGGTGGTTTTGAACTAATTTTGCAGGTTTCAAGCACACTTTGGCCCGACATAAATCGCAGAAATTATTAGAGCACCGATTCAAGCTCAAATAGACCAAGTGTAGCTGTTGATGCTCCTTAGCGCCCCAATTTATATACCGCAAGCGCATGGGATCGTGTAACTTTTCCCTTAGAGTATTCCCCCAAGGTTTATCAATCCGTGGATCGACAAAGAACTACCCAAGGTTTTCCATCTAATCTAACGGATCTATCCTAACATGAAGCATGAATTGCACATATAGAGTAACCTTTAATAGATATGAGTGTTGTGTAAAGGTTGATCTCATCCATGAACATAGGCGTAACCATAGCAAAACCAAAGACATGACTAGGCCTATTGTCATCTAGTTGTAGTTCAAGCTAACGAGCAAATAAATCATGCATCTCAATCAATGGCATCTTTAGACCCAAAATCTCCAATCCGATCCTTCGATACCCCATCTACTTAAAGCAACGCCCTGTCACGACGCCCCCCTTTGGAAGAAAGCACCCCGAAGCAAGTCGAACCCCGCTTTGGTAGTTCCGCCATGAACCTCTAGCCACCATGACTACAAGATCATGCTAAGCGATCTATCTCGATAATAGATCTAGGATGAAGCAAACCCAAAGAAAAGAACGAAATTGAAAGAGAGAACATGGTCGCTAAAAGATTCGGAAGACATGATTATCATTACTCACATAATAGATTTGTTTGGATCGTCACCACCGAGTACATACCATTGACGACTCCAACTAGCTCATGAACTCCACCATGGCACAACCACGCAGGGAGGCCATGGCAGCTAGGGGCGGCCTAAGCCATCTCCTAGACAACTTCGAAGACTTGCGGCGGCCGTCGTCTCCTTCCGGTCTTGGCCCTAGGTTTTCGTCAAGTTCTGGGTGGATGGATGCCGCGAGTTGAATAAGGTGCGAGCTATTTATAAGCCGAGGAAGCCACCAGTCGAAGGGGAGGCCGAACCGCCTCGGAAACTGGCTAGGCCGGCTGGCTCATGGGCCTAGGCCAGCCAGCCTACCCTCTTTCGGGCCCGCCTCGGTCTCATCTTTCGCGTGTAGACTCCTCACATCTTCTAGAGTTTATGTCCTTCACGATTGCACTCCTTTGGACGTCGTTATCTTGGAGATATCTTCGAGGAAAGGATAGGATAGGGAATCCTTCCTTAAATCTTCATTTGCTTTGCTTAATCCCGAAGTATCTTGATCTCATCTTCGTGGGCTCGGTCCTTTGGGCTTTCTTGGAGGATGGATGTGCATGAATGGGCTTCGAGTCAACATGGGCTTTGGTCCTTCCTTTGGGCTTTGGCCTTCGTCTTTCTTCGTGTTGGCGCTTGATCACGGGCCTCGTCATTTCATGCTCCAAAATAGGCCAAAAACCTGCAAAAACGAAGTTCCTCCAAAATATATGTGCAAGTGTGAAAATGACCAATAATTAGGCCGGGGTTAGGACGGTTAGTGATTTTGATATTAAATTAATGCCATTATCAAGGATAAACAAGGGATAAAATGGGTACCTAAGGAGCGCCAACATTCCCCCCATGCTTAAACCTTGCTCATCCTTGAGTAAGTCCAGGAGCTTTTCTTATAAAGAATTCAGCGTTGCCCCTCAATGTCCTCTCTGCACTTAGTCATACATAACAAGACATATTGCTCTCTCAAGTATTTAGCATTTAAGTTCATGTTGTGACCGGCTACTTTTTCATCATGGAAGATAGACTAGCAATTAAAGAACAAGCCACAATAATAAATAAATGCAATGCTCTAAAATTTAAGCGAGCTTCAAACCTTTACCTTATTTCATCATGAAGAGTTTTCAAAAGAATGCATATCAAACATAAGTGAGGTTCTCTTGTAAAAGATCATGGAAACACTCATCTCATCAAGTCGCTCAAGCCTACATTAGATTGTCTTCAATCTATTCTACTCATATATAAAAGTGGAAGGCTTATGTGGAGCTTGGTAGGTAAAAACAATCCTAGCAAAACATTATACTTGTAATATTATCAAACTAAGAGAGAGATCTAATGGAATTACCGAGACTAGTTAAAAAGGCCATTGGAAAATAATGTTGGAGAGGGAGAAAGATGAAACACACACATTTAGATAGGTGGACATGTGCAAGTGGCAAATGGATGATCCCGAGACACAAATGAAGTTCTCGTTATCGGATTGCACATGGTTGGAAGATTTGAGTATGGAATAGTTCTTCAAAGTAACTTGGAAAATTAATGAAGCCAAAAAGAACTAAGGAGCATTTTATTCTTCTGTTTTTTTTTCTTTCATTTTTCTTTTCTTTTCTCCTCTTAGAACTTTTGATAACATAGAATACTTACCCAGCCATCCCCCCATGCTTGAACGAATGCTCGTCCTCGAGTATGAATAGTGGGAGAATCAACTAGCTAGGGTAAGTATCTCAAATTCACCTTCTTCTTCGTAGAACCTCTTGAATCTCCGGGGAGCCTTGTCTCCCAAAACTTTTCTTTATATGGTGCCCTTGATTCTTTTGATTCCGTCGAAATGATAATCCATACTCAAATTGGGTTGTGGTCAAGGAGGTAATCACAAAAAGATATTTTTGGTTTAGGGTGGATATCCAGCGAGGTTTGCAAAATTCCCGAAGTAGAAACTCACAATGCATGGATAAATAGGCTAGCAGAAAGAAGGTTACACAAAAAAATGGAATGACCAGCTTCTTAGTCTCATACCAAAGAAATCAATCTTAATCCAACTCATCAAAATATAAGTTTGCAATCTAAAGGTTTCATCATGAAAGAATATGTATGTATAGGCTTTGGTAGGTAGAACTTTGCAAGGGATTCACAGATGTAGATAGCATAGGAATTAAGTTTTCAAATTAAACAACACAAGGTGTAAGGTCATCGGTAGACTTGAATCAAAGAGCAACATAGAATATGTGGGTCTAGAATTTAGTCATTTAACCTCCACAAATAAAAGAGCCAGTATTTAATCATTTTAATTCCATTTAATTGAGAGCAAATGGTCAAGTCATATACAACATAGCGTAGGTAAAATAAAGCAGCAACTTTCATCATTTTTCCATAAGCATAAGGCATTGCCAAAATGTATCAATGTGGTGAGCACAAAGTGATGGTGGTTATCATTCATTGAAAACAAAAACAAATCTAGGTTGTACTCCTAGTAGCCATGTTATTATAGGGAGAGATATACAAAGGTTGCATCTATGGTTGAAGGCATATATGTACAAGCATTTAGAAAAAGAGAGAGTTGAGGAAGAATTACCGTCCTTCTCGATGCTCGTAATGAAGTGTAGCATGGCCTCCCACATACTTAAGCATTGTGCTAAGCATGGAAGAAGAATCATGAGCACCTTGTGGCAACTATGATTATCTTACTCCATGAGATCTTTCTTCTTTGTCCACGAAATCCTCCCCCATGCTTAGCATGATGCTAGGCGTGGAAGGAGAAGATGGACCATCTTGCAATTCTTGAAGTCCTTCCCTCATGTGTATGAATATCATCTTCAATGTGTCTTCACCTTTGTTGCCTCAATTTCCTTCAACTTCTTCTTCTACTAAGTCATGGTCCCAATCATTGCTTCACATCGTCATCGCCTCCTTCAATTCCTCGTTGTCCTATTGCTGCCTCATCTTCACGAATTTTTCTTTTAATTTCTAGAACAGAACATGTACTGAAACATTGCTTCATTGTGAAGTGCACGAATTTTCTTTCCAACGAGTCCTCATTCGCCTAAAATTGATTCCGAACAAGAGAGTTATGTCCATTTCGTCCCAGCGCTGCAATCTGTCCCGACGAATTTCAGAACGCGCAACGTTCAATGTTCTTGCCATATCTCCTTGTACGGGTCTTCAAATTCATTGATCTTGGATGCATTGGAACGGAAATTTCATAGAGCTTCTGAATATCAACTTTTTCTTCATTGTACGTCTCTGTCCATGTGCAAAATTTGATGAAAACAGCTGGGCTTGCTCTCGAACTTTGGAGGTGTAGACGAATTTGATTTCTTCTTTGATCACGAATTCATGGGAACGCTCTGTCATGCTTGCAAAACAATCAAGTGCACACACTACCCCCGGGGTGACGGTCGGGAGTAGAGACAAAAGCCAACAAACCAAGCATCCCTAGACTCAACTTGTGGCATGAACAATGGAATGGATGCAAAGTGCAAATGCAAAGTTAGCAAAAACAAGTGTTAGCAAGGTTGAAAGGACCTTTCGATGTTGTTCCACAACTAGCTTATTCAAAAACAATTGCTAAGAGTGACAAAAAGCCTTCGCGACACTTCATAAGAAGTGAGGCTTTTGTCAATGAAAAGGTTATTTTATCGAAAAGGACCAAGCAACCGAGCTAACAAGGTTTTAGAAGTAGTTTTATGGGTTTCCTATATTTTTTGGTTTAAAACAAAAATTTTGAAGAGAGAGTGTTGGGTATATAAATTCTATCTAAGGTGGTTTTTAAAAAACTAGAGAGAAACAAAAGTTAGATTTTTTTTGAAAGAAAAACATAACCTATGGTTTTTAGGATTGCTCTATGAGTGGTTTTCCTAAGGGTTTTAGGATCTCAAAAGCGAGGCTAGTCAATGTTTTTAGAAAAAGTTTTTTTAAAATGCAATGTGCAATGCAATGCAAGGGTGAGACGAACAATATGTTATGCAATGCAACACGAGGTGGGTGAACAAAATGATATGACATGATGATGATGAGGTGGTCTAAAACAAAACAAAAAGTTAGCCTAAGTTAACTAGCCACAAGATTAGAATCAAAGGGTGGTGCAACACTTCATATTTCCCTCTAAAAGGACACAAATAAAAAGACTCCAAACACTAATAGGCACACAAAAAGGTCTACAAGTTTCCCAAGATCAAATAACAAAGTGCTCCCTCAATAACATTTATAATGAACAACATGAAGTTGTAGTTTTTGTTAGAGCAATGGTACAATGTTACTTGATATTTCGATTAAAGAGTGCAATGTAGATGGTCATATTAATATATATAAAATAAAAAATCGGGTTGCCTCCCGCAAAGCGCTTCATTTAAAGTAATAGAGCTCGACTTTCTTACCTTAAAATTGATGCGAAGCCATAGTCCTTCATGCAAGAGGTGAAGGTGTTACATGTAGCTCTTATTCCACTTCCCATGTTGGACATGATCAATCACGCTTAATGGAAAATTTGTCCAATCGTCTCTCACATCATCGTCACCTCCTTCTTTGTTGTCCTTCGTCGCTACCTTTCTTTTCACGGATTTTCCTCTCTGTCCAGATTGGGAGTTGCGCCAACCAATTGATCCAATGCAAGGTGCACGGAATCTTCTTTCCAACAAGTCTTCATTTGCCCAAAACACATTCCAATTGAGGGAGTTATGCCCCTTTTTCCTGTCACTGCAATCTGCCCTGTGCTGATTTCAGCACGTGCATCTCCGATGTTTGAGACATAGCTCCTCCCGTGGGTCTTCAATTGTATCGATCATGGATGCATTGAACCGAGGACTTGATGGAGATCCTGAATATTTAACTTTCTTGCATTGTAAATCTCTGGACTTGTGCACAAAATTGTTGAGGCTTAGCGACGTCCGTTCTTGAAACTTGAAGATGTTGATGATGGTGTTCAAAATTTTGGGCACGGTTTTCCTCCTCATCATTTGAGTTTCATGTCCTGCATGGTTAGTGAAATTCGGGGCTTCTCCCGACATGTGCTCTTTTAGGGTCATGAGCTTGACCAAGCGCAAAGCAAGATCGAAATTTGCAATTATTTGTAAACATATGCAACATAATCACATCCTCAATTAAATTTCATCAACAAGGCATGGTGTAATTAAATGCAACATGTGTTTCTTGCATAGCACGGAGCTCATTATTAGGCAGAGGTTCTTTAATCATGAAATCAACATTCTCAAGAAACTCTAGCATATCATCATGAAAAGAACAAGGCATAGAATTTAAACTTTCATTCCGTCTATCGGTTCGAGCATGAGATTTTTAAAGATTATCAACAAAACCAATAGAAGCTTGAGAATTCAATGTATACCTTAGCCTCGAAGCTTTTTCATACTCATTGGAGTCATGGTGCTTTGTGCGAGATGTCATCTTGATGCACTCTTCGTGGTCCGTCGTGGTTTGCTTCTCACGTCTCCATGTGTTGAATGTTGCGCTCTTGTAATCCGTCGTGGTTTGTTTGCAACATCTTCGTTTGTCGAAGGTCGACCGCTTGTGCCTTCATTTGCCAATGTCATTGGGGTTCTTCCTCTACTCCAAGCCTCTGAATTTTATCATGTACGCTTGATGAAAGCATCGCCCAAGCTCCCCTTCATTGTTGTCATCGTCATCTTCTCTATCTTGTTCTCATCTCGTTGCTCCTGCCTCTTCTTTGTGGAATCTATCCTGTATACTCAACAGAACATATACCAAAATATAGATCTATTGAAATTATTATGAAATTACCTTTTCAACGAGTGGTCATTCATCTTAAACCGAGTCCAAACGAGGGAGTTATGTCCGTTTCACTTTTGGCGCTGCGTGCTGTACAGAAATTTTCAAAGTGCACACCCTTCAATGTTTTGGCCATAACTGCTTGTAGGAATATTCAATTGACTTGTTTCTTGATTCTTTGGAACGGGAACTTCGTGGAGCTTTTGAATATCAAAAAATATGCTGCTATTTGCTTCTGAGGTCGAGCTGGACATTGATGAGAACAATATCTTCTTGTGAATTCATCCGAATATGTCAATGATCTCGATCATGTGGTCTTTGGAGCGTAGTGTCATGCATCCCTAGGCTTCAAGGTCATCACCATTGATTACCAGCAAATATCACGGCTTCAATGATGTGTCTTCTCCATTGTTCTTGCTCTACCCAAGGTGTCGGGATTGGAAGATGCTCCTGTGCTTCGTGTTGATGATCCGAACGGTTTCCTTCCTTGATAGCATCACTCGATTAGAAGTATATCGAGCATCCCACTGGAGAAGATAGGTGGTGTCGTGGTTCTTCTAATCTTGTTGCCTCCAGCTTTGGTCAACTTCAAATCATCATCTTTTGCGTACACAGCCTTCCAATCATCCTTTGACATCGTCATCACCTTCTTCGTCGGTTGCTACTGCCTCTGTCCTCATTGAATTACCCTTCATCCAGTGCAGAACATGTACCAAACTTCTGCTCCATTGCAAGGTGCATCAAATTATGTTTCCAACAAGTAGTCATTCGCCCCAATTGGACTCCGGATAAAGAAGTTATGCTTGTTTTATTACGGCGCTGCAATCTGTCCAGAGGGATTTCAGAACGCGCAGCGTTGAAAGATTTTACCATAACTCTTCACACCAATCTCCAAAGTTGACGGTTCTTGATCCGTTGGAAAGAAGACTTGATGGATCTTCAAAATAATCTATTATTTTCTCATGGTACTTCTCTGATCTTGGATGAAAAACTCATCACAACAGTAACACTTCATAGATGATGATGATCGCACAATTTTCTTCGCGGGCATGCTTCATACCTATTGCTTGAACAAACAATTCTTCCCAAAAACATTAGTCTTTAAAATTAATTGACACAGCGGCATACCTTATTTATCATCTTTTTCTTTGGGGAGTGGGGACTCGATAGCGGATGCTGGGCCACTAACAAAAGTTAGCACCTACCACTAAAGAGCGAATCTTGATGTTGTTGCCGTCATGTCGATGTGGACGTTGTTGATGTTCCATGTCGAGGCTCCTCGATCATCTTGTTGCCGATTGTTGAAATTTTTTGAAGTGGATTATGGACTTCTCAAAGTCCAAGTTTGGTGTCTAGCTTTTTCCACCTGCTTTCAAGGACACAAACAAGAAAACAAGGGTATATGCAATAATAAAAATTAGGGTTAGTCCAAAAAACTAGATAGATCGCCTTAGGGTTCAAGTTGCCGATCCTTCTGCGTCCTTCTTGCTGGTGCCACTCCCTCGAGACTTTGGGTGGGTGCATCACGCGCCGTCGGTGCGGAGCTGCGGATCCGCTGCCTCATCTTCCAGCTTCAACTGGAAGGCGGCATAGCTTGATACTGTGCTTCATGGCAACGGGGGACGGTCATGGGCTCTTCTCTCTTCTGGCAGGGTGGTCTTGCAGCTAAGATGGCTCTCCGTGCCTCCATTCGGAGGCTGGTGGTTTTTTGAGTGGCGACTGGAAGGCGACGTGGCCGGGGCAAGGAGATCATGGCCCGTCTTCCAGTGCCTGAGGAATATACCCAGAAGTGGCACCGGCGAGGAGTTCGGGCTAACATTAGCTCCAAAGACTCCTCATCGATGGTGTCGTCTGCCTCTACCTCCGCCGGGGGCCTCTCGGCATGCATGATGCTAGGAGAAGGCTTGCGAGGTGCTACAAGAAGTCTTGCGTTGTTCTTTGGTCATGTCCTCCAGCTTGCCGAGTAGCAGCCATTGCTTTAACCACTTTTTGTTGCTCCCTTTATGGGAGTAAATGGATTTGATCCATTGTATCCGTTGTTTCCCTGAGTCGGGGACAACTAGTTTTTGTCTGTTGATATGGCTTCTGGCCTATTTTCTTAAGAAGGCGAATAATGAAATAAAGCTGCCCTGGGCATTTTTTATTTGTTTGTTTTGCTGCACTATCTTTTTGTTTTCGTGCCTCAACGATGAGGGAACTCCACTGCGATCCATGGCGATCGGAGGAGGTGAACCCTGCCATTTGACCTAGATGGCCCCGAACGGCGGGTTCGGTGAGCTCGATTGTTGACGGTCATTAACGACCAATTTTGACCGTTAACTCCTGCACAAAAGGGAACCACAAAGTGGAATAAATGCTAGCATAGGGTTTATTTATTAACAAATTCCACATATGGTGCTTGAGAATGTGTGTAGGTGGTTTTGAACTAATTTTGCAGTTTTCAAGCACACTTTGGCCCGACATAAATCGCAGAAATTATCAGAGCACCGATTCAAGCTCAAATAGACCAAGTGTAGCTGTTGACGCTCCTTAGCGCCCCAATTTATATACCGCAAGCGCATGGGATCGTGTAGCTTTTCCCTTAGAGTATTCCCCCAAGGTTTATCAATCCGTGGATCGACAAAGAACTACCCAAGGTTTTCCATCTAATCTAACGTATCTATCCTAACATGAAGCATGAATTGCACATATAGAGTAACCTTTAATAGATATGAGTGTTGTGTAAAGGTTGATCTCATCCATGAACATAGGTGTAACCATAGCAAAACCAAAGACATGACTAGGCCTATTGTCATCTCGTTGTAGTTCAAGCTAACGAGCAAATAAATCATGCATCTCAATCAATGGCATCTTTAAACCCAAAATCTCCAATCCGATCCTTCGATACCCCATCTACTTAAAGCAACGCCCTGTCACGACGCCCCCCTTTGGAAGAAAGCACCCCGAAGAAAGTCGAACCCCCCTTTGGTAGTTCCGCCATGAACCTCTAGCCACCATGACTACAAGATCATGCCAAGCGATCTATCTCGATAATAGATCAAGGATGAAGCAAACCCAAAGAAAAGAACAAAATCGAAAGAGAGAACATGGTCGCTAAAAGATTCGGAAGACATGATTATCATTACTCACATAATAGATTCGTTTGGATCGTCACCACCGAGTACATACCATTGACGACTCTAACTAGCTCATGAACTCCACCATGGCACAACCACGCAGGGAGACCATGGAGGCTAGGGGCGGCCTAAGCCATCTCCCAGACAACTTCGAAGACTTGCGGCGGCCGTCGTCTCCCTCCGGGCTTGGCCCTAGGTTTTCGTCGAGTTCTGGGTGGATGGATGCTGCGAGTTGAATAAGGTGTGAGCTATTTATAAGCCGAGGAAGCCACCGGTCGAAGGGGAGGCCGAACCGCCTCGAAAACGGGCTAGGCCGGCCGGCTCATGGGTCTAGGCCAGCCGGCCTACCCTCTTTCGGGCCCGCTTCGGTCTCATCTTTCGCGTGTAGACTCCTCACATCTTCTAGAGTTTATGTCCTTCACGATTGCACCCCTTTGGACGTCGTTATCTTGGAGATATCTTCGAGGAAAGGATATGATAGGGAATCCTTTCTTAAATCTTCATTTGCTTTGCTTAATCCCGAAGTATCTTGATCTCATCTTCGTGGGCTCGGTCCTTTGGGCTCTCTTGGAGGATGGATGTGCATGAATGGGCTTCGAATCAACATGGGCTTTGGTCCTTCCTTTGGGCTTTGGCCTTCGTCTTTCTTCGTGTTAGCGCTCGATCACGGGCCTCGTCATTTCATGCTCAAAAATAGGCCAAAAACCTAGAAAAACAAAGTTCCTCTAAAATATATGTGCAAGTGTGAAAATGGCCAATAATTAGGCCGGGGTTAGGACGGTTGGTGATTTTGATATTAAATTCATGCCATTATCAAGGATAAACAAGGGATAAAATGGGTACTTAAGGAGCGCCAACAGTAGCCCAAGAATCCAGTTCAGACCATTCAAGACAGGCCAAGCCCAACTTGGTTAAGACAAGGAGGCCCAGGACAGCCTGCTGGACGAAGCTGGGGGTGGTTGGCCCACCTGGTAGGCCGACCGACCTACTGGTCGGCCGACTAGGCCCATGGGCCCCACCGCCTCAGCTTCGACACGTGGTGCGTCCCTACTGGTTGCTTAAGTCGGATCCAGGTGCTTCAGCCCGTGGCTCCCTCCTATAAATACAAGGGGAGGGGTTAGAGGAATGGACACACACACACACACATCACACCCTCTCAACTCACCTTTCTCCCTTGGAGCTTGAGACCTTCATCCTAGATGCTTAGGTAGACTAGGAGGTGTAGAAGAAGAGGAGGAGAGTGAGGAGGAGTTGGGGGAAGTTCCGGGTCTGTCGGCACTCTTCTCCGCTTGTACCTCGATGGATGCTTATTCGGTTGTAAGTGTTCGAGACTTTCTTTGTTTGTTTATTTGGAATTAGAGTTTAGATCGCAAGTTATCATCTCTACCTTATATTAGTTGATGTGTATGCTAGCGAGTAGCATTTGATCTTTGCTTAAGACCCCGGATAGAAAAGGGTAGTCTTGGCCAGGGCTAAGGTTAGTAGGGAAAGGCATAGACGTGGTGTCTAGGCTGGACTATACCACTCAATTATCTGATAGTCCCACGGTTTGTAGAGGTAGCCGGTAGGTGGTGATAGCCCTGTTCGAGCCTTTTAGTAATCCTTCACGTTCGGATATCAGATAGAGCACATATTGGAACTACCGGTTTGCATAAGTCGGTCGATACCTTTAACTCGAAGTATAACGGCGACGTGATCTCTTCTTCTAGGCATAGATTCTAGATATAGAAAGTCCTCTCTTTTGTCGTCTCCACACCGGCGCATGTGTCCTTGGATGAGCCTGAACCTGTAGATAACGTACTCACGTTCCTCAGTGGATACGATACCCTGGAATACTCTTGGGTGAAAGCTACAGCGGTATCCGTGCGCTTGCGGATTTTATTCGTGACGTTGCAAAATACCAACATCGATAACGGGTACGCCCATCTAAGGACAATCCGAGTGAAGTCCGACCCCGTCGCGGACGACAGGGTCGACGGAGCCCCATTGGGAGCACTCCACTGCTCAACAGCCCGCATTCCAGTCAGATGCCCGAACCGTCCGCCGGCTCGGGGGGCCTAGTTGGCCTCCCCCCTGGAGGGGATTCCGTGGAACGCTAGAGGCCGGATCAGACAAGAAAACTTGAGACGACCCGTTTATTGCCGGGGCAGGTCGGGCATGGGCCGCTTGGTGTTCGTCTCGGTTTTTCTTTCCTGGCTCTTTTAGTCAAGGCAGCGCGGAGCCCTTAGCGGACTGGCCTTCGAACCTTGAAATCGAATCGTGCGGTTAAGATTCGTTTGAGGCATCGAAACGGTTCGCCGTCTTCCCTGCAATTGGAAATGAATGGATGACGAGGGATTTAATTGAAATTGTGGAGTACGCACCTGTATGCCGATGCGTCGCGCCAGTTGCCACAGTGAGGTCTGAGTGTGCCGGCTCGTGTCTCGAGGCATCACTTCGTTCAGGAACCACCGTGAAGTGATGATGCAGGCCTGTTTAAACCCCTTCTTCCTATCGCCTCGTCTCCGTCGATGCTGCTGCCTGCCGGTTCACGGAAAAACAGAGAGAAGGAGAGGACAAGGCGCGGGGGGAGAAGGAGAAAAATAGAAGTGCTAACCGCCTTCATTGTCGCCGTGATCTTCCTTGATGGCCGATGGTAAGCGCCCTCGCGACGAGGAGTCTAGTACTCCGCCACGCGGCCTGCCGCGGGTGTGCCACGAGCTCTTCCGGGGGAGGTATTTTTTGACACCGCTTTCCTTCATCAGCTCCCTCTTTCGATTGCGTCATGTTCTTGATGATCCCTGTGCAATGGTCATAATAGGGTGGCGTCGTCGGGTCCTGGCGCGTGGATCGTGGGACAAGGTGGCGTCGGGCCGTTGGGCGCCGCCGATGCTTCCGACTCCTCTTCATCCGGCGAGCCCCCGGCGTGGGACGGTGCCAGGGCGTCCGCCACTGCTGCCGGTGGCTCTACTTCGTCTTTCGTCAGTCACCGTCGGCCGCTGCTGCTGTCACGCCGGTTTCGCCTGCGGCGTCCGCCACGTCCTTGGAGTCCGGCCCTCCGGAGGTCGATCCGGACATACCGGTCCTGCAACAGGAGTGCGACTTGGCGCATGGCCGTTTTTCGGCCACCTTGGTCGAGATCGATTGTCTGCGGGAGAGCCTGCGGGTGGTCGAGGTGGCCCGCGGCTGTTGACGCTCACTAACGACCAGTTCTGGGCGTCAATATTGCCATAATAAATGGATGGACTTGCATTTCTTACACTCATGCCACTAATAAATCACTGAATTCCACATGTCCCTCTAGATTTCTATGAGTGCAGGATTTAGCTGAAAATGGTGGGCAATCACACCCTTTTGGCCAAGGAGGAAACACCGACTAATCAGACATCGCCACACATGGATCAAAAGGCCACCAAAGCAGAAATTCAGTACGAACAAGGCCAAGGCACACAACAGTGACAAGTGGGCCCCGAGGGCAGCCCATGGGACAAATGAGAAGGTCGGTGGGCCCACTGAGACGCCGGCCAACCTACAGGCCGGCCGACCTGCCCATGGGCCCCACCGCCTCAAGTCTTTGACGTGGTAGCTCCTCATTGGATGGGGAAGTAAGTTCAAGAAGTCCCGTGCACAATTTCCGGCCGAGCAAGGGATGGCTCCCCTCTATATATATGAGGGGAGGGTCCATTTCAAGCATCACCAAGCATCCAAGCAATCAAGTTACTCTCTCAAGATGTAGTTCATCTTCTCTTGTAGAGGTCTTGGGACTAGAAGAGTTCAGGTTCTAGTCATAGTTTGAGGTCTTAGAGTCTTCATGGAGAGTCCAGTATGTCTTTTACTTTCTCTTTATGTAATTCTCTGAGTTTGTACTAGATGCTTATTTACTCTATTCAGTACTTTGGTTCGTATGCCCTTGTTGTGTATGTGATCCTTCTTGTGAGTTATGAATGTCTTGAGTGATTCACATGCATAGACTAGTCGTGTATCTTGGCTTTGTTTCATCTTCCTTAATTGGGCGCTCTAGAACTAAGGCCCCGGATAGACAAGGGTGTCCTTGTGCAAGGCTAGAGTGGTGTTCGTTAGCATAGGCGTGGTGCCTAGGTTGATGACCATGTTTGAATGCGATTCTACCCCATGGTTTGTAGAGGTAGCCAGCAGGTGGTGATAGCCCTGTCCGTGCCCCGAGTAATCCTCCACGTTCTGGTAGAGGAGTAGGAGGTACATAAAGCCGTCGGATGATCAGGCTCCTCCTGTTCATCTGGATGCGGTCTCCCTAGTCCATTGATCAAGCTTTTCCTTTTGCTGTGAATGACTCAGTTCAGTTGTTCATGAGAGTACAATAGAATATAGCTCTAGTTATCCTTAATCTTGCTCTTTCCTCTCCGATAAGGTGTGTTATCTAGTTGCGCTTGTGTGTTCACTACCCCCCTTTTACCATGAATTCAGATAATTGACAATAATTCATAGTGGTCTCTCTGAGCTTAATTAAATTTTATACACCGCCGCCTTCCCTGCGGAAATATAAACGACACCCCGGGTTACTCTCGGGTAAAATGCTACGGCGGTAGTCCATGCACTTGTGGATTTATTCGTGGCCCACGATTTACCTGCCACCCCATTGATGTCTGCGGACGCCATCGCTGATCTCCAGTGGTGATGTTGGTAGGCATCAACAGCGGCGCTGTTGAGGAGGAGGCGCGCGGGGCGAGGGACGCTGCCGCGGACGCCCAGGCTTGCGCATTTGGTGAGTTCTGTTTTTGGTTGTGTTTCCAATCCCCTGTTTTTCCTGCATTTGACAATTTTTATCCATAGTGCTGGAGGAGGAGTTGGACGCCGTTCGCCGTGAGGTGGCGGACTTGCAGTGCCGCCTTGGCGAGGTGGAGGACCAGCGTGAGGCCCTGGAGGATTGTGCGCTCACCGTCTTTCGTGTGGTGGGGCCGCGGGCGCCTATGCAGGTCGATCAGCTCCACGCCCTCCCCGACATCATCCGATCGGCGGTGAGGCTGGGGATCCGTCATGGTGCCGGCGCGGTGTTGGCCTCCGTCCAGCTTCATACCGGGATGCACCTCGGGGGGATCGACCCCGGCTTCCCGGCGACCTCCAGCGCAAAGGTCCATCGGACGACCATGATGAACTTTGCCAGGTTCTGGAGGGTTGTCGTGGCGGAGATGGACGTCGACGACCTCTTGCAGCGTGGTGTGGATCCAGACTTGGACGTCCTGTAGTGGCCTGGCGGGACGGAGGCGGAGCATGAGGCCGTCCGATGGCCATCTTTTTATTTTGTTTAAATGTGAAATGTTGTAAGTGCTGGCCCCAAGCCATTCGCGCGGCTAGGGTGAACAATCGGGGTGTTCGTCGTTTGTGCGACACCCTGCCTATGCTATTGTTTCATTTGCTTTTTCTACTCTTGATTTTCTATCTTGCGTGAGTTTATTTTCCCAAGCAATTTCCACCATTCGCTTTTCCGTTTGCTCATGAACGTTTTTGCCCTCTGCATTCCTTTCTTTCGAGACAGCGTGCTGATCGTAGGCTGCGACGTGTAGCCGGGAGCTGCCCTAGAAGCATCAGTCGCTAGTCACCGTAGACCATTGCACAGATTTGATCGATCGGGTAGTTCAGGAAAAACGTTTGAGTAGATTGGAAAGAAAGCGAGTTAGTAGAAAAAAGGCGTGTGTTGTGTGACAAGAGGAAACAGTGTGCGTGCGCTGCATAGTCCATCCCTGTGAGGCCCCCGAGCGCCTTGACCTGAGAGTGCTTAGGTCAAGGGGCTGTAGAGGCGAAAAACAACAGAAAGTGGGATGGTCGAAGACCATGGTCTGGCCCCCGAGCACTCCGAGCCAAGTGCAGTTGGGTCGGGGTGCTGGAAACCAGAAAGCGTGTGTGCAGCGAAAAGATAAAATGCGGGTGTTGGGCCCCCGAGCACTTCCAAGCCGGGAATAGCCAGGTCGGGGTGTCGGAAGAGGCCGCTGGGATGTGCGGGGAGAAAAAATCAACAGGTGTCGGGCCCCCGAGTGCTCCGAGCCGGAAGTGGCCGGGTCGGGGTGTCGGAAGAGGCCGCTGGGATGTGCGGGGAGAAAAATTCAACAGGTGTCGGGCCCCCGAGTGCTCCGAGCCGGAAGTGGCCGGGTCGGGGCACTGGACTGAGCAGCTGTGTTTTTTTTGGAAAGAAATGACGTAACTGCTCTATATTCCAAGTGTTGGTCAGAGTGTTACCGTCGGAGTCTTTTAGCCTGTTGGTGCCTGGGCGTATGACCTCTATGATGTTCTAGGGTCCTTGCCATGGTGGTGAGAGCTTGTGCTTGTCCTTCGTCATCATGACTCATCACAAGACCAGATCTTCGACTTGCAGCGTTCTCTCCCGTATACGCCTCTCGTGGTACCTGCGCAAAGTTTGTTGGTAACGGCCGATCGGTGCAACGTTGCTAACCGTGCTTCCTCCAGGAGTTCCATGGCGTCCCTTTGGGCTTCAGCCGTCGTTTTATGAGTCAAATGCTTTGACTCTGGGACGCCGTAGTCCAGGTCAGAAGGGAGCACGACCTCGAAACTGTATGTTAGGAAGAAAGGAGTTAACCCCATGGACCGGTTAGGTGTGGTTCGCAAGCTCCAGAGCACTACCGGTAGTTCTTCCACCCAACGAACCGCGAATTTTTTGAGCATGTCGAAAATTCACGGTTTGAGCTCTTGGAGGATTAAGCCGTTAGCTCTCTAGACTTGCCCATTTGTGTGTGGGTGTCCGACCGATGCCCGATCTGGATCCCATACCCTTCCGCGAATTCTTGGAAGTAGTGGCCCGTGAAGTTGGTTCCGTTGTCGGTGATGATGGAATTGGGCATGCCGGACCTGTAGACGATGTCTAGCAAGAACTTGACAGCCTCCTTTGAATCGATCGTGCTGATAGGCTTTGCCTCTATCCACTTAGTGAACTTGTCGGTTGTGACAAGTAGTTGGGTGAACCCTACTGGTGCCTTCCGCAGTGGTCCAACCATGTCCAAACCCCACACGTCAAATGGCCATGTTATGGGAATGGTCTGAAGGGCTTGGGCTGGCAAGTGGGTTTGTTTTGCGTAAAACTGGCAGCCTTTGCAAGCTCGGATGATTACCTCCGCATTACGCAGTGCCGTTGTGTAACACCCGGTTTATAAAAGGACATAAACCGAGCAATCATATACGTGCCAGGATCAAGTAACATGTATATACAACAGAATGAACAATATATCACAGCACATTCACATAAAAAGATATAATAAAGCGAATACAAATGTTATTTATTACATTAATGACAAAATATCTGATACAGAGTATGCGGAAGCGTAAAAACATATACGTCTCAAAAGCCCCGGGAACTTTGTGAAGCCTTCCTGCCAGTGTGAGCATTTCATTTCCATCTCTAACTGGGATATCCATGGCTTCGGCCTCCAGGGCAGCATCTTTGACATCTCTCAGCTCTTCGAGCTCTCGCTGCATTGAGTCTCGAGACTCTAACAAAGTCTTGAGTTGTTGCAGCATCGATGCTGCCTCTCGGTCAGAATCCTCCTTAATCTTCTTGAGCTTCTCTATCTCATCTGCGTTTCGATACATAAGAATCTTTAAATCTAGTACCAAGCTTTCCTAAATCTCTAAAGATTTGGCACAAGCTGTGTACTCTATTAAAAAGAAAATCTTATAAACACTAAGCAGATCTACTAGTCGAGTGCATATCAAATGCTAAAGACTAACCTTTCTTAGATTGGGAAAGCTTTTTCAGCTTCCATTCAACAGCAATCTTCAAAGATGAGAGTGTCTTAACCCTCTCCTTGAGAGCATTTAGCTCTGTCTCATCTGGTGTCTGGACACCCTTTTGTCCCAGTACCTCCTGCAAAACAAAAAGATCAGTATACCACTCGATCTACAATAAAAGTACTCGAAGCATTCGACTACTTATCTCTAGCAGCTTAAAAGCATGCTGCACCTTCTCTCACGACAAGTCACTTGCCGATATGACTTGGGAAGCACTCGCCACAACAACAGCCTTCTTGGGCACTTCATCAATCCTTCCTACAGTATTCCCCGTGACTTTGGAATCTAAAGGAAGAACATGCTACTTAATTACATTAAGAGCAAACAAAAGGATACCATTCTACAAGGCACTATAAGCTTACCTGCAGGGGTCTCCGTAGGCTGTTTATCATCGCCTCCCTGAGGAAGCTTCTTGCCTTCTCCTCCTCCTGGAAGCCTGCCGCTTCCGCCATTATCTGGGATTTCCTCATTGGCCCTCTCCAAGTTCGGCAATGGAGAATCCAGAAACATAGCATTGACCATCGCCTCCGCATCACGAGCACTCATCTCAGGAGTACTCGGGGGCTTATCCAGTCCCGGCTGAGAAGCTGAGTGGCTTTCAGCTCCCACGTCCTCTCCCAGGACCGCATCTCTGCAAAAACAAAGTAGTTACAAAACTACTAGAATCAAAACAGATCCTACACATACAAGTTCTAAAGAACTTACGCAAGAGCTCTTATTAGGGCAAACTCCTTAATGCCAAATTTGCAGGCAGGCTTTGCGATCAAGGCCAGCTTACCCGCATCGACGGTTTTATTTATATCAGAACTACTCGATGAATGAGTAGCCCCGATCCCACTTGATGGGTCCACTATGGTGGAGGGGACAGTTTGTCCCACTGCAGTATCATCCCCAGATGGTGAAGTCCGTGGCATCTTAGCCGCCAGACTGGGAAAAGCAAAAACACAAATCAAAACTTGCAAATCGACAACTAGAAAGTACTCAATTGTAAAATAACTAGCTATTTACCTATCGCTAGTAGTATGGGAGGAGCTGTTACGCTTCCTCGCCACTGACCGAGTACTCCTTGGGTGCTCGGTCAGGGCATCAGCACTTGGAGTGGGGCTGTGCTCCCCATAACTCCTTTCCCCAGATGTTGCCTCATCTACACAACCAAATCTGGATATCAGTACTATTTATATGAAATCTCATATGAGCATACAAAGATTTGATTAACAGATCGAGGAAATTAGAATAACAAATGCCTGGTAGCAAAGGACTACTCTTAAAGCGATCCACGTCCTCCTACAGAAAGCAAATCCTATTAGTTTTACACTATAGTAAAGTTCTCGATTTCTTTGAATCGACTACTCTTATCAAGTACCTGCTTCGGTGGATTCGCAGCAGAAAATGTACCAGGAACAACTGGGATATTTTTTACATTCTTCAGAAGTCGTTGCATTCGACTAAAAACTACATCATCCAAGATCTCTTCCTTCGAGTATCTTGACGGATCAGTTGTTCCCTAATACTGGAATCCAAGCGATTCCCGAGCCTGCAATGGCTGGATTCTTCGCTTCATCCAGTCAAACATGATTGTTTCCCCAGTCAACATAATTTGCCTTAAAATGGCAATCCGCGTGAGTAGTTCAGAGATTTGACTCTCGTCGGTTGGTTTTTTATTCCACTCGGGCCATTGGATTGGAGGGCCGGGAGTAATGGATGGAAAACTTCTCGACTGGTTCTCGACATAGAACCACTTGGGTTTCCATTCGATTACTTTATTACTAAGGTCATAAGGGATATACACTCTATCCTTCCTCTGCCTAAGTTGGAGACCAGCGCCCCCTACTACATCTAAGACGAATCTATTGGGTTGCGGTTTCAAATGAAAAAAGAAAGCGAAAGAGCTCAAAATGGGGCTCGAAGCCCAGAAAAGCTTCGCATAAATGCACGAAGATGGAAATATGGACAAAGGAATTTGGGGTCAGATGATGCAACTGGATCCTGTAGTAGCGCAGGAGTCCAGAAAAGAAAGAAGAGCAATAAAACCCCAATCCTCGTTCCAAGTATGAGGTGAAAGCAACGATTTCCCCTGTATTTTCATACGGATGATCTGAACTCAAGGCAGGACACCATTGGATAACAGATTTGGGAACTAAAAGACCCTACGACACCAGAGAATCTAAGTCAGATTGAGAACACTTACCTGTGTTCCAACCCTCATCACGAGTTGGCTCTGCAGCCACACCCTTCCCCTTGGTCGCTTTCTTGGGGGCCATCCGGAAATCTATAGATCGCTTCACACGCATACACTGGCGGACATCCTAGGGCAATAGTGGGGAGGAAAGGGAAACAAGAACTTTGGATCCGGGAGCTTGAGAATGAAAAGACAAATCTGAAGTAGTAAAAAGAAGTGGCGGCCGGAGGGGTAAAACCTAAGTTACCGCTTCATTTTATAATGGCGGTGGCAACATGGTAAAAACACCCAACAGGCCAACAATCCGTTGCAAATCTCGGAAATAATGGGATTTAAAAGAGACATTCCTTTTTCTGAGATTACATTTTGTAAAAGAAAACACTCACATCCCTAGTCGACTACTCGACATCCTTTTCCTTAACTAGGATTACATCCAAAACAAGGATAAGTACTCGACATAGTACAACTACTCGACATTACAACTCGAGTACTTTTTAAATAACTTTACAAAACAACTTGGGTCTGCACGCACACTTCTTGGCTTCCTGAGAAGCCTGCTGCAGCTAGATCGGCCCGAGGGCATGACAAAGTACAAACTTGATATTCCCATCAAGGGAATAATGATACATGTATCCTGGGACAAAAGTTTCAAGAGTATGAAGGCAGATTACAGTAATCACCTCGCAAGTACACTTGTAGCATCTTCTGGAGAAACTTCTCCTTCTCCCAGAATACGTTGTGGCAAGATTAAGCTTCCCCGCCAGAGATGTCAGTTCTTGGGCAGTCTCAACCTGGGAACTCCAAGAGTATGACACAACTAGACTCAACCAATCCACAAAGAACCTGGCTCATTGGAAGATGCAAGGACATGATGTCCAAAATGGATCCAATGAGAGCATGGGAGTGGTAGGATGAGGTTGCAGGGACTTCTCTTGTCACTCGCAAGTTCTCTTCTAGCATCTTTTGCTGGGAAGAACTACACAAATCTCAGGTGGGCGAGAGCAAGAACACCAAGGAAAAGTCATGGTCGCTACACTTTGGTGCTTCCTGAAGGAGAACCCGTGAATCAACAGTGCGCATTTCACGGACACATTCATGGCAGCATTCACGGTCGCAGTCAAAGTTGCAATAATGCAGATTCTCCAAACAGTAACGTCTCATGTGAGCACTAAATAAAGAGCCGTACATCCCGGGTTTTATTCCTGAAATTATTTCGGGTGCAATCAGTGTGGCGGATCCAATTGTATCATTTTTCTGGAATTTTACCCGAAAAATAGGTCTTTTTGGATTCCAGATCTGATGAATCCTGCAAATAATCTGAAGGATAAAATCTGATGCCACGACTTAAATCTTTAATTCCAAATCTACGCTCGAGGGCTACTCGCAGCAAAAGGGATTTTGATTTAAGTCTCGGGGGTTGCTGGATATAGGCATCAGAGATTTATTTTTCAATTTTTTTGGAAAATAGACTGAAGTGACCCTCAGCCTGATTCTGCGATTCAACCTAAGGCTCGGGGGCTACTCCATATGGAGCGCGAGTACTTCGCGCACCATATATGATCAAGATTTCAGGGCTTGAGCACGTCACGGCCTCGAAGCAAACGGAAGTACTTGAAGGACTACTCGACGTATTTGAAGGAAGGATCAAATGCAACCAGAAGGATGTTATGACTACTTGAAGTACTCGAAGACGCCCAGCCAAGTACTCGACACCCGCAGGACTCGGCTACGAAAAGCTCGGGGGCTTGTCAGACCCGGGACAGCAGGACTACTTATAGACATAGAATATTCTAGAGTAAGGGATAGCTTATGGATGTGCCTTACCTCTTTTGTAACTACCCGAATAGACATAGAACTAGCTGCAGTACAAAGGAAACTACCCGATTGTGTTGTAGTAGGACTCCAACTGTACTCGACTAGGACTTTCCATGTAACCCTGTCCCCACAGATATATAAGGGCGGGCAGGGACCCCCTCCAAACGATCATCAACACCTAAGGCAATACAAACCACATAGGACGTAGGGTATTACGTAAACTCGCGGCCCAAACTTGTCTAAATCTTTGTGTTCCTTGTACCATCGAGTTCTAGAGCAGTCGATGTGGCGGAACCACCCAAAACTACTGGGCCCGGGTGCACTGATCATTGTTGCTAAGCAACTCTGACCCAATTTGGCACTCACCGGTAGTTCCTCGAGTGAAGCCTCGATAAAAGCCACGCTATTCCAGGATCAGCAGACAACACTCACACGAAGGTGAGCCCAGAGATTACAACACAGAACATTTCATACATCTCAGAGTGATTGCAGCGGAAAGGAAATTTATTACAAACCATGTTCAGAGTAGCAAAGTACTACAGAATTCCAAACTTCACAAATTATTCAAGTCTCATTGTTCAGCGGAAGCATTAAAAGATAACTAGCGAAAAAGCGTGACGCATCGATAAAGCCCGTACGAAAGCATCACTCATTGGGAGGGTGGTCAGCACCAGCTGAAGAGCCATCCCACTCGACAGACCAATCCGGAGGCAAGGTACACGGCCAAGTAAGACTTGCAATCAGATCTTCAAAGTTAGTACCTGAAAAACATTGCCACAAGCAAGGCTGAGTATACTAATACTCAGCAAGACTGACCCGTCTCCGGATATATCATAGTCTGATAACTAGACATGCAAGGCTTTTTGGTTGGTGGGGTTTGTTTTGCCAAAAATGCCACTAAATGTTGATCCTTATTTTCAGATTTTATTTAGCCATCTTCCAGTTGGATTAACCATTCTAAGTTTGCATCTAACTCTACACAAACATGGTAGAGCAATCATTTAATCAACCAGCAGTATTATCATTATCATGTTCCACTTGTTACTCTATGTGACCGAAAACATTAAGCAATCTCATGCCGTGAGAGGCGGACGATTCTGAATCGAATTTCAACCTGGCCAGGGGAACCTAACACACACGCATGGGGATCAACTTCGCTCCCGCCCACGCAACTTGTAACACCCCGGGTGTTTGCACAGTAATTTAATTAGGTGTCTGCACAGTAATTGTGTAGGTTTGCTATGCATTATGTGCTTGAATTACGTAAAAAGGATCTTTTTGTAATTATAAAAGGTTATATGTGTAATTATGATTTTATGCAAAGTCCTTTCTGCAGTTGTGTTGAATAGGTTGAGTAATTATAGCTTTAGTGGAGGGTGTTTTTGCAAAATTTGAGTGCATTCAATGCATGGCAGCCATTTTTGCTTTTGAGTCTAGTGTTGAAGTGATTTTGCTTTGAAAAAGACAAATTTCCTAGAATTCAAAATCTCTTCAATGATTTTAATTTTAGCTCTTGAATCTTTGGTCAAATAAATTTTTGCACAACATCAAAGTTGTAGATCTTGAAAAGTTGAACAACTTTCATGTTGGGCACTTTTCCATTTGAGCTTTGGTTTAAAAGTTATCACTGGTTTACAGTTTAGTCCCTGGAATTTATGGTAATTACAAATCGGCCCTTATCACCATCTCCCACCCCCCTGCTCTGCTTCTCGTCGCCGGCCACCGACAGCGCCGCCCGCCGACGCCTTCCCGGCTTTCCCGGCCATTACTCCGCCGTGCGCTGGCGCCCACGCGTCGCGGACGACCTCCTCCCCCTCCTGTTGCTTCGCGCTGGCCCTCTCCTTCCCGTGCCACGCGCCCCGCCGCGCCCAGAACCTCCCCGACGGCCGCCACCGCGACGCCGCCGTGGAGCGCCCCCTTCAGAGCACGCCGCCCTCTTCTAGCGAGCGCCCGAGCACTACACCTATTCTAGGACTCGATTTCGTGCATCCCTTTGCTCTATCCTCGCACCCACACCGCAGAACACCGCCGCCGCCCCGCTTGAACCCCGGCGAGCTCCACCCCGCCGCGGAGCCGCCACTGCAAGCCCGCTCCACCCCTACATCCCCCACCATTAGCCGCGCCTCACCCTCGCGCAACTCCCAGACCGTTTCCCCTCGCCCAATCCTCACCGGAGCACCCTCGCCGTCGCTCGCCTCCGCCGCCGACCCGCCCTGCTCCGCCGAGCCGCCGCTTCCGAGCCTCTCCCCGCGACCCTAGGCCACCCGGAGGTGCGCCTTGCACCCGTGAAGCTCACGCACCCCTCCACTCTCGCCGCCGGTGAGCCCCTCGCCGGGAAACGGCCGGTCAAACCTCGCCTCCCCTCTCTGACCCGACCCAAGGACCGCGTGCTTGAATTTGAGAAAGCCCAGGGGGCTGTCTGCGAAGCTATAGACTCAGAGGAATAGTGCTCTAAGGACTTGTTTGTAATAGTTTTCTGTGATCTTTGAAATTCAATATCAATTCATAGAAAATTCGTAAAATAGCAAATCTTGATGTTTTGGAATCCTCTTGAAGAGATCTGTGCAGTAGAACCATAATATGTTAGGCTTTAGTTGCAAGTTTTTGCTGTAGATTTTGTTTTTGTGTTACTAGGTGTATAAATACTAGTTATTTACTCTTTTTCTTATCTGATGCTTGAAAGCTGGTATAGCTATGAAATTTTTGTGGTAGTTTACTCTTGTTACACTAGCTTTTCTATAAAAATTTCATGATCAGTTCTCTTGTGTAGCTATTTATTTGATTTAATCTTTGTTTAGTAGACTTTAATCATGATAAATAGTTTCTTTTCTTAATAAATCGTGAAAATATTCCTGAGTGTTCTTCTGGAGTATATTAGCTTTTCCAGGAAGTTTGAGCCTTAGTTCATGGCTAGATCAGGGGCTAAAAATAAATCTTGCTAATCTGTTGTCTGTTTTATTTATTTTCTCAGAATTATTTCGGTGTAGGTAAAATCATGAAAAATTCACAGTAGATAGATTATCCCTGTGTAGATCTCCTGTTAAATTTTGAGCTTCTGTTTTGATATATTTTGATCTGTATAATTCAAGCTTGTACTAGGTGTTTCCTGCATAAATGATTTATTGTGATTAATTAGTTACATGTATTGATATGATTTTTGTAGGGTAGATTACTTTGTTCATGTTCTGTTTAGTGTAATTTTGGTAGATTTTATTACTATTTGTACTCTGAGTTGTTGTTTTATTTACAAACCATGATTTAATCGTATAGGAAATCA
The DNA here is from genome assembly GCF_016808335.1 of Panicum virgatum. NCBI lineage: Eukaryota > Viridiplantae > Streptophyta > Magnoliopsida > Poales > Poaceae > Panicum > Panicum virgatum. The sequence continues at coordinate 34,519,082 of NC_053145.1, read as the reverse complement.
CCACCACTCATTTTATGAAGTTAGTTAACTTCTTTTATGCTGTTGATCACGATGCCTTGTGTAGTTAAATTTGTTATTTAACTACTCTATAAACGATTGCCCATGTTTGTTTATAATGTTGTTCTTGCATTGCATATAGACACGACTGCCTTATCGGACGGGACGTACGAGCTGATCCCGGAATCTGACGGAGGTGATCTCGAAGCTCAAGTAAACACTGCGGAACGAACTGAAGCCCCGGACCAAAGTTCGGAAGAGCCTAGGGCTGAAATAGTTAGCAACTACCGAGAAGGCAAGCCCCGGACATAACCTATATTTCAAATTAATATCTTTTACTGTATTATTTTACTTGTGCATTTACAGTTCATAGGAGTTGAATTGAAACCTTAGATGCATGATCCTAGGAACCTATGTACTAAACACTAGACTTGAGTTCGAATAATTGCTAAGCTTATAGGACCGGTAAAAGTCGAGTGATTGCCTGTCACTCGCGAGCTTTATAGGAATTTATTGTTTACTTTCTGTTATCAATATAAGGACGACGGACGGGGTTGTGTTCGATATCATGACCTTATGTGATACCTCGTCTGTGTTGATGAACTTACTAAGGTCGCGGTGTGTGGTAGTGCCGGTTAAGTTTTTGAACGTACTAGCCACATGCCGTAAATATGGTACGCGGTAAGCCTAGTAACCGATTGGACCGGGGAGTGGATATACCTGACAATCTCTCTTAGAGATAGGTTTTATTTTATGTTGCGCAACACTACGACTTCTAGGGACAAGGGTGGACCGGGCATGGGTGGACCTTGGAGCCCTGTAGTCGGGGAGAGTGTTCCTATCCACGAGCCGGAAAGAAAGGCAAACGGTTGTTTGGAAACGACCCGACGGTGTTCCAAACGTGTGTGTTAGGTTATCCTTGCAAGGTTGAATTTCGATTCAGAATCGTCCGCCTCTCACGATGAAATGAGACTGCTTAATTGATCTGCCACACAGAGTAATAAGAGCAACAATATTCTTATTAATCTTGATGTTTGCTTAGAAGTTCCACCATGATTGGATAGTAGATGCTTACATAGAATGGTTAATCAACTAGAATCTTGAAGCTAAAACTTGAAAGTAAGGACCTACTCTTTATTGCTTTTCAGCAAAGGAAAACCAGAGCCTTACAAAGCCTTGCATAGTCTAGCTAAGGTGGGCCACTTATACCCGTTGTCGGTTAAGTCTTGCTGAGTATTAGAATACTCAGCCTTGCTTTTGAAAACCCTTTTTCAGGTATGACTTTTGAGGATCAGATCGCTAGCTTGACCTATCCTTGCACTTTGCCTCCTGGCTGGTCCGTAGAATGGGATACGTCTTCGGCCGGCAATGACTATGACGAGTGATACCATGCTTGGGCTAGCTTGGTATACTTTTGTGACGTGTTGTAGTCATCGTGTTTCATCTTCCGCTGTTTAGACTCTGAACTTATAGTTATGGCTTGTATAACTGTTTTACTTAAGTTGGCTTTGTAATAATGTTTTTAACTGGCTTGTAATCATTACTATGCCTGTGTTGTAAAAATTGTGGTTGTAATATCTCTGGACTCGCCTTCGTGCGGGGTATGCTTGTTCGATCCGAGAATCGGTGGTTGCATCGGGACGTTACCCGACAGACCAAAAATTGTTCCGTTTGAAGTGCGTTTAAGCTAATGTTGCCTTTATGGTGATGTTTTACGCACTTCAGCCGGGATAATTTAGGCGGTTCTGCCACACAACTTTTCCCCTTTCTTTCCAGTCCGTGGATCCGGGTCACCCTCCCCGACTACAGAGTCCGACCACTCTGCACCCGTACATCCGGACAAAAATAAGACCTACTTCTACCAAGAGGGTGAAGGGTCGTTCCACTCGCCGGTCCAATCAGGTACTTAAGCTTACCGATTACCATATTTCTTGGCATGTGGCTAGTACTTTCAAACACTTAACGAAATGAGCCACACACCGCGACCTTAACCATTTTTTACTACATCAGCGGGGTATCACAACTACACAACCCCGCCCGTTGTCCATATATTTGAGCAGGAATTAAAGTCAGTAAAATTCCTATTTGCTCGCGAGAGGCAAGAAACCCCTCGACTTCTACCGTACCTAATTAGCATGGCAACTAGTCGATAAAAGATCCGGGTATCAAACATAGGTACCTAGGGATCATGCATCTAAGGTTTTCGATCAACGCCTAGAAAACTTAAATGCAGAAATAAAATTATTACAACACATTACAAAAAGCTAGATGAATAATAACTCGGAAAATAGTGGGATTATGCACCGGGGCTTGCCTTCTTGGGCACTGTTAGGCAGAAAAACCTCTGCGGCTTGGCCCAGGTCTTGAGATAAATTAGCACAGCTCAAATTAACCTCCTGATCCACACGAGAGTCTGCGGGCATCAATTCGTAGTCACCGTCCGCGAGATTAACCATTTCTATATGCAATGCAAGATTATGAGTTATTCATGAATAACAATTTCTTTCCTTCACAATAAAGTTGTAGTTCAATAAAAGTTAATTCAGTGATGATCTCAACATTTCATTTCATGGGCAGTCATTTATGGAGTCGTAAACACAACTATGTTTTTTCATGAATGAGTGTGGGGTTTGGTTTTCCTTTTATCATTAAAACATAGCATGCTTTCACTATTTCATATCAACAAATCTACTCATGGGCTAGTGATGAAAAATTTAAGTAACCCAGATCAGATACTCTAGCATCTAGGGTATAAATTTCAGCATCTAACCATAAAGCAATTTACCATAACTTATTCATGTAAGTAGATTACTCTAGTTGTTCACCTTTTTGTATAGAACGTTTTGCATGGGTTCTGGTGCCACAAATTTTACAGGAGCATCTACAAATCATCTACTCATTCTATATTTTTTCTAGATTTTATTCACTTATACAGCAGAGGTGACAAAAAGAACAAATTTAGCAAGCCATTAACTGAGATTAAATCTACAGAGAGTTATACTAGGGATATAGTTCTCAAATTTTTACCAGAGCCTAGTAATAAGGTAAACATACTCCACCAAAATTATAAAGATTTATATCATCAAGATAAATTAGTTATGCAGTTAACTTAACATGAGTTAGCATAAATTTCTCAAAGTTTATTTGACCAGTACTGCATGTGAACTTTTTATTATAGTGAGAATAAACTCTAACTAAGAAAATGTCCAACAATCATGATCAGAAATGGTGTAGTTTACTCAGAACAAAAATAGTAAATCTAACCATGAGATACTAAGCATGATTTTTAATTAAAGCAAAACTCAGTATCTATAGCTCAAAATTTTCAAGCAGGATCACAGAACCAAAATGAGACTTCAGAAATAAATATAGATTTTTATGAGCATAAAAACTATATATTATGAATTTAAGTTGATTAAACAAGCATAAATCATGGTATATAGAAAATTAACTCTAATAAATCTGAAATTTATGTATTAACAAGGTTTCAGTTACACATGCATGCAGTAGAAATTCTAGAGCAAGTTTATGTATATGTTTTCCAGTATTAAATCGAGAAAGTCAACAATATATTAGAGAATCTTGATTGTTCCAACATGATAACTATTTTGATTGGGTTCCATCTTTTTACTGTGAGCTTAATATTCCATTAGTGATAACATATTCAAAAATCAAGGTCGTTTGTTGAGTGGAACTTCCTGAACATGCTTGGGTTGATTTTCTTATTCTTTTTCATAGATTAAATTTGGTAGAGTTTCTGCAGATTTGAGTGTTACAAAACTTGTAGATCTTGTTACCAGGATTCCAGATCAGTTGAGTTTGTCTTTTTATGATTTTTCTGTGATTTGTTTAGCATTTTAGAAGTTCACTGACATACACTGGAATTCTTGCAAACACACCCTTGAGCGAAAAAAACAAATTACAACCGGGTCCTTCGCCGGCCTTCTCCGTCGTTGCATCTTGCCGGTGGTGTTCTGCTTGGCAGGGCTTACCGGGGCTGCAACGGGGAGGCGCGTGAGAGAGAGAAGGTCGAGGAACACCCACCCTTGTAGCCGTTCGGGTGGAGGATGGTCGCAGATGAGCTCGCCGGCGCTAATGGCGGGGAAGATGTTCGGGTCGCCGGAATTGTAGGCGAAGGAGGGCTCGGGGTAGAGGAACGTGGCGCGCATGAGCACCGCGACAGCGCGAGGAAGCTCCTAGGGTAGCCGTCGTGCACAGTCTCCCTCTGGGTTGGCCGGTCCGCGGCGAGCCCGAGCTCGCCGGCGGCGGCGCAGAAGGGGAATGGCGACGGGGAGGCGTTTGGGCTCGATTCCGTGCGCGTGGAGCTTAATTGGAGGGTGGACAAGCTACTGGGGTGGATGGATGGAGCAATGCGAGGCTGTGGTGGCCGGTCCGCGCGAGCTAGATCTCGCCGGCCATGGCGGACTGCGGAAGGAGGGAGAAGGAGGGGAAGTCGCGTGACGGCGGGGCTCCCGGGCTACTTATAGGCCAGAGAGCACCTTGGCGAGGGGAGTGGTGTCTGGGGAGGGTTGATTTGGTCCAGGGCGACTCGACGGCGGGCGGTCGGAGCGAGCAGCGGCGCTGCGCATGGCGGGGCGGCGTGGCGGCTCGGGAGGGCGCCAGGGACGCGTGTTAGCGTGGGAAGGTGCCAAGGGACAGGCCAGGTGGTGCTGGAGGGTTTCCCCGGGTCCATTTGGCCGCGGACGCGCTGTGGACGAGGTCCACCGGCAGCGTACGGCGGGCGGCGGGCGAAACAGAGCAGCCGGGAGGAGAGAGATGGAGGTGAGGGCCTATCTGCGATTTCTAAAAGTTCAGGGACCTCTTGGTAAACTAAAAATATCTCCTACTTAGAGGGCTCAAATGAAAAAGTGTTGAATAACAATTTTGCATAAATTTTTAAGATCTGCAACTTTTGTGTTATGCAAATTTTCATTTGAAACTCACATTTTGAACTATTTATAAATTTTCAAACTTGCACAAAAGGGCTTTGGTTTTATTTAGTTTTTTATTGGTTTTTGGCTGAACTTTAATTGAGCACATATCAATTGAAGTACCTCTCATGAGCCAACTAAAATTTTGTGCACAATTTTGAATTGAAAATTGAGTAGCTTTTCACTCCTTTTTCTTTCTCCTTTAATTTCTTTTGTATACTTTGACTTTTACTTGACCTCTCCTCTTTGAATTAATTTCCCACATTTTTCTTTTAAGTTTAAATGAGGTATAGTGATCTGTATTTAAGTGTACTGACACCTGAGGTGTCACAGTCGATCCCTACCTACAAACCCTACTGCTAAGGGTATCCTTGAGCAGGCTTGGCGGTAAACACCGACAAGTTAGGATAGACCTCGATTGGTCAGCCAGGTAGTATACAACTTTTTTATGGAAGTGTCCCCAAACTACTCGATCTAGCGAGTAGCATATCCAATACCAGGACTGGATTGATTTCTGAAATAGAATTGTTAGGATGAACTCCATCGAGTTATTCAAGATGTAAATATTTTTGGAAATATCCAAAGCTTACTCGAGCGAAGTGAGTAAGGTGTCCTACCCAAGGACTGGAGTAGTTTTAACGACAAGTCTGTTAGGATGAACCTCGTCAAGTTACCCAAGACAAAAATGCCGAAAAAAATATCCCAAAACCTACTCGAGCCAGCGAGTAGGGTGTCCTTAAACCAAGGACTGGAGTAATCCTTAGGACAAGTCTGTTAGGTATGAACCCCATCGGGTTATCTAAGACGAAAATGTCGAAAGGATATCCAAAACCTACTCGAACAAACGGGTAGGGTGTCCTAACCCAGGACTGGAGTAACTCTTAGGACAAGTTTGTTAGGTATGAACCCCGTCGGGTTATCCAAGATGAAAATGTCGAAAGAGTATCCAAAACCTACTCGAGCCAGCGAGTAGGGTGTCCTTAAACCAAGGACTGGAGTAATCTTTAGGACAAGTCTATTAGGTATGAGCCTCGTCAGGTTATCCAAGACGAAAATGTCGAAAGAATATCCATAATCCTACTCGAGCAAGCAAGTAGGGTGTCCTAACCCAGGACTGGAGTAACTCTTAGGACAAGTCTGTTAGGTATGAACCCCGTCGGGTTATCCAAGACGAAAATGTCAAAAGAGTATCCAAAACTTACTCGAGCGAGGCGAGTAAGATGTCCTCAACCGAGGACGAGTAATTCTTAGGGCAGTCTGTTAGGATGAACCCCGTCGGGTTACCCAAGACGAAAATGTCGTAGGAACACTTGAAGTAAACCATATAAACTACTCGATTGCCGCTCTAGTGCCGAGCATGGATTTCAGAGTGGTGTTTGTAATGGGGTATTGGCTAGGTGAGCGAGAGCCAAGTAGTCGATTTATGAAGGAATCAACTTTTATTAGAAATTTGTCGAGATTACAGGAATTGTAAAATGACAAACTCTGACTCTTAAGATCTACCCCTTGTTCGTGCACGCGAGCAATGGTTTACATAACTGAATAAAATTGTTCGGGGGATAAACTTAGTCGATACGGTAGTCGACTAGATTATTGGTAAGGTCTCCTTTAGGAGTGGTCCCCAAGGGCCTTGCGGAGTGAGTTGCACTCGAAGATAGTATGAGAGCTATTAGGGTGCATGAAGCACTTGCGTAGTGCATCTTGTTGATCCTGTCTCCACCGTGAGATGTTTCTCCATGATGTGGGGTGCGCAGTTTACCCTGGGGACGGGTACTTGCCGGCTTGTGCTTCTTGAAAGCTACGGAAGCCTTTGCTGGAATGCGGTAGTTGGAAGAAGGGAAGTAAGCCTCTATTTCCTCGCGCTCCTTTCTTCTTGAGATGATAACGTTGAGTGCATCACGACTAACATTGATCACATTGCGGAGGTCGCAGTTGGAGAAGTCATAGTTGTCGCCTTGCTGTTCCTGCTGACTCTTGGCGAGACGCTGGCACCTGAACGCCCTTTTCTGATTAAGCAGGTGACGACGCTCGTGAAGATCTTCTGCTGGTTTCTGCTTTTCCAATTGCACATTAACTGTTACTGCTGGAGGAGGTGTAGGTGGATCTTGCTTGGTAGTAGCTTGGGCTTCTGTGATCATGGGTGGAGTGGTCTCCATGTTGTCGGAGAGATATCCATCGAAATCATCAGAGTTGTAGTCATTGAGGTTGAGACATTCCGTGGGGTTGTCCTCGGGTTCGTGGACCTCGGAGATGCGAACCATGAGGATTTCACGGCAAAGATCCTGAATTTCTTGGTCTTGTTTGCTCGAGAACGGGTCTAGTGGAGTGCTCTGCTGGAAAGGTAGATCTGTTGGCTGAAAGCTAGAGGCGTTAAGATCTTGTGTCTTCAGGCGCACTGTCCGTCCTTGCGGTGTTGCATATATGACCAAATTTGGGAGGGAGTCCTAATCGGACTTGGAGTTCTTAGTCGAGTTGGACTCGACTTGTTTGCTATACTAGATTAGGTCATCCAGCTCATCCTCCGAGTTGGAAGAGTACTCGGAATCGGAATCGGTTAGGCCACCGATTTTTGAATATGTATGTTTTGGGTGAGCAAGAAGCGGGATGCCCAATTCTACGCGGAGGGCATTCTTGTTCATCCAATACAACCATGATTGTGTGGGAGTCAGTCCTTCAGGCTCCTTAATCCAAGGCTTGTTGAAAATCGACTTGCTGGATTGTTCTGGGGCTTTGGCTTTTCCCTTTTTGAGTTTGGCCAGTTCCCAAAGGGCGTTAGCATGTTCGGGTGGATTGGCCATAGCGTCCATGAACAAGTCGACGTTGTCGGACCAGTCTTCGAGATCATCGAATGGTTCAAATTTGTCGAGACAGTTCGTGAACTGATCAAAGTCCTGATCGAAAGGGGACTTGGAGGTGTCAGTTGTTTTCTGACTGTGAGCAGGTTTCGGTGAAGGGTTCTGTGGTTTCCAGGAGATAGATGGTCCCATCCGAACAAGCCGGGGGTTTGTCTTACCAGATCCCCCGCAGATTCCTCCTCCCGGTTTCTACTTCAAGTTTTGCAGAGTGCCTTCGGTCATCTTAATGCAGTCGGCGAGCTTGGAATCTACTCGATCGATCCCTGAGAATATATCACCCAACCGTTCCTTTGGTGGGTTCAATGCTTCTGGGTTCTGCCATGATGCAGATGAGCCAAGGGCGGATTCTGCAAGTTTGATGCAGCCCTCAATTGACCGCGAAACTCGATTTACTCCATCGAGTAGTTCTGAGTTGTTGATCCTTGGGCGTTTGATCGTCTTCAGATAAGTAAAGTATTTTCCGAGGGTTTCGTAAAAGTGAGGTTTTTCGGAGTTAGAGTTAGAGTAGACACATTTTCTGTGTTGTCCGAATCGAGCTCGAGTAGAGCTCTTTTCTCGTCGAGATCTGCAGTTTCACAAATGTCGGCGGGTTGGAGTGTGATTTTCGGTTTAGGCGAGTTGGGCGTGACAAGGTGGCTGGAGAAGCCGCCCGATCCGTCAGCCGTGAATGCCCAAGAACCGAAAACAAGGGTTGTGCCCTCAGGAACATTATTGGCATCGCTTGATCCGGCCATTGAATTCGCCGATGAACTCGCCGAATCCCCTACTTGGCGCGCCAGCTGTCGGTGTTTACCGCCAAGCCTGCTCAGGGATACCCTTAGCAATAAGGTTTGCAGGTAGGGATCGACTGCTCTTGAACTCGATGGTGCAAGAAACACAAAGATTTAGATAGGTTCGGGTCGCGAGTTGCGTAATACCCTACGTCCTATGTGGTTGTTTGTATTGCCTTAGGTGTTGATCTTTTTGAGGGGTCCCTACCCGCCCTTATATATTTGGGGGGATAGGGTTACATGGAAAGTTCTAGCTGAGTACAGTTGGAGTCCTACTTACAACACAATTGTGTAGTTTCCTTTGTACTGCAGCTCGTTCTACGCCGATTCGGATAGTTACAAGAGAGGTAAGGTACATCCATGAGCTATCCCTTACTCTAGAACATTTTATGCCTATAAGCAGTCCCGCTGCCCCGGGTCTGACACCCCTTCCAATCCACCACCTCGAATGTGAGGGTCCCTGTGCGATAGTTGGCTCTACTGCCAAACGTAACTGGCAGGTCGAGGTTGCCGACCGGGTTCGCCTTCATACCTGGCAGGATGCCATAGAAGGGGAAGAGAGATGCCCGTAGGCAGGACCGCGGGATCTCCATGGCCTTCAGGGTGTCGATGTACATGATGTTGAGGCTGCTGCCCCCGTCCATCAGCACCTTGGACAGGCGCATGTTGCTGACGACGGGTCGACGACGAGCGGGTGTTGACACCAGATTTTGGCACGTGTCGAAGAAGAGTGTTGCAAAGGAGAAAATGTTCTGCGTCGTACGATCGGTGGATTTGGAGAGGTGGTCGCGTGCCATGGTTGAAAATCTTGTTGACAAAAGGAAGGAGAGATTGACCAGATATTTTGGCTTCGGTTTGGCAAGAATTATCTAATTTTTAGAATAGTTTTTCATTTCTTAAGATAGAAACATGCTTTGCCGTAATCGGCTAGGATTGTGTTAGCGTGGGGTATAAATATGAGCCCCCCGACTATTGTAAAGATTGATACACATCCAAACAAACAAACTTTACTACTTGCAATTTACTTTCTCGTCGGCGACTTTGCCATCCTTTTTCTTTTCCGCGAGTTCTTTCAAGCTGATCCAGGATGCCTCACATTCGAGCGACTTGGTTTGCTGGTAAGTGTTCGTTTTATTGAGTAAATCTGAGTTTTAGCTTCCGAGCGTATCGATGTGGCTTCGTTCAGATCTATTCAAAATTTACCGAATTTATCTAAGCTTTGATCTCGAGCGTATCGCTATTTTCTCGTTTAGATCTATTCACAACTTACCCAGCTTAGCGATCTGTTTAATCAGCTGTAAGCTCCTTGTTTATCACGATAAACCATGTAAAGCTGATTAGATCAGTTGCAAGATTAGCTTTGTCCAGATCCTTACATTCGTGGGTTTGTACATTGTTACTTGGCACGTGTCGGCTCTAGATCTAGCCATCTAGTTGCATATCGGTATCGGCAGCTCATTGCCGATTCTATGTAGATCGCTTTTATTATATACTTTTCATACCCGATCTACTATCGTTTTCTGTATCGGCAGAGCCTTGCCGATACGCTGCGTAAGAGTGATTCGGAAATCCAGCAGATACACTCTTGAATTTGACGGTTTGTTGTTTCCTTGTCAATTTACAGGTCAAATTGACTGGCACGCCTTGGTTTGAATCAAGTGCAGTCCGAGCTTGGCGTACGGGGCTCTCGGGCTTGTTGTGTGATTGTTTTGCGTCAACACATCTTTTGGCACGCCCGGTGGGACAAGAAACATCAAGATGTCAACTGAAGAGAAGGGAAAGGTTTCTCCGCAGAACCAGATCCCGATCGACAAGGACAAGCTGAGGGAAGAGCAAAAGGTAGAACTCAAGGCAGTCACTGAAGCTTTTGAGCAGCAGTGCGTTTTGTCCTACAGCACCAATAGGAGTGGAGAGATAATAAAAAAGTATGATTTTCCTACTCTTCCACCCTATAATGAGTCACAAAAGGAGGACATGATTTATACATCTGATGAATCAAGCGATCGGACAAGCTTTCGTAAATCATGCTCCGATCATGGCTAACCATGTTCACAATGCTGTGCTCAAGACGCAAGAAGATAGGGGAACACCTGGTTTCGTGGGACCGGCCTATCAACAGGCCAGTCAGATGGTCTTTTCTCCTACTAGATTGGCTACTGGGACATCACAGATTGACCCTCAAGCTCAGGCAGATGGGAATGTCATAGATGCACAGCCGATTAGTACTGTGGCGTCAACTCAGTTTCCTCCTGTGTACACCAATTCCACGCCAATGGCTACATATGCACAGGGAAGCTTCGTGTCAGGATACCCAACTGGTCGGGATCCTACCACTGGATTTGGTATGCCTCCAGAATATATGATTCCTTCTCCAACAGGGCAGCCAAGTACATCGGCTTCTCAGCCGATGAACCAGCAAGTCAATGCGTCGGCTCCTCAGCCAACCCAGTCTTAAGATGCCGCACCAGCTTCACAGCCGTCGGTTACACCTGCATCAGTACCTTCGCCAGCAAGCCCAAGCGACATGTCGGCCCCATGGCCGATGCCTCAACAACAGAATCTGGCGATGATACTGCAGCCCAAGTCTCCTACGGAAGTCCTAGCATATAGAATTCCCCATGCCGATGGGGTCACTTGGGTTTTTCATGATCTTGCGACTGGTTTAGTGCGTCACGTGAACGTGCCCAACCTACCTCCTGTGGCACAACAACAGCATAGTCAGAGGGCAGTGCAGAGCAGTCATGGTAATAAGATAGTGCTCTACCAATCACCGTCTAATCAATCCCCTCAGCAAGTAGCACGGACCGCATCGGCTGCTCAGCCGATGGCCACACCGAATGTCCAGCCAGCATCGGTAGCCTTGCCGATAACCCCACCAGTGCTACAGACAGCATCAGCTGATGGTCAGCAGATTGACTGGGCGTCCAAGATTGCTGAGGTGATGAGATATCAGTTTGGTTTAAAGCCAAAGCAGCAGAATCTGATGTACAAAACTCCGTATCCAGCTGCTTATGATCAATTGCCGTTGCCCCACAAATACAAGCTTCCAGATTTCACTAAGTTTTCTGGGCAGGGGGAGGTCTCCACAGTGGAAAACATCAACAGATTCATCATGCAGTGTGGAGAAGCAGCTCAGAACGACGCATTGAAGGTGCGATTGTTCTCCATGTCTCTCTGGATCGGCCTTTACATGGTTCACGACGTTGCCAGCCAACTCCATTATATTCTGGGCCGATCTGGAGAAACAGTTCCACCGGTTCTTCTACTCTAGTATAGAAGAGATAAAGCTGACCGATTTGACCAACTTGAGGCAAACGAATGATGAATCGGTCGCTGCCTTTATTCAGAGGTTCAGGGATGTTAAGAACCGGTGCTTTAGTCAGGTTCTATCTGATCAGCAGCTTGCAGAGGTTGCCTTCCAAGGACTCCTGCCACACATCAGGGAAAAGTATGCTTCCCAGGAGTTCTTCAGCATCTGTCAGATGGCCCACAGGATGACATGGGAGGCCAGACCGTATGAGCAGAAGAGAAGCAACTTCCAAAAGAAAGTCAATTTTGTTGACTGCTCAGACAGTTCTGATTCGGATGATGACCAGATGGTGGGATCGGCTGAATGGGTCCAGAACCAAAAAAGCTGATTTCATGTACTTTTGGTAACAAAGAACCCGAGAAGTATGGGTTTGATATCACCAAAGCTGACAAGATCTTCGACCTGTTGGTATCAGAAGGGCAGATTAAGCTGAAGCCATATCATAAGATCCCGACAGATCAAGAGTTGAAGAATATCAAGTACTGCAAGTGGCACAATGCAACATCTCATGATACAAATGAGTGCAAAGTGTTTCGTCAGCAAATACAATCGGCTATAGAATAGGGTAGGCTCAAGTTTGAGACGCCCAAAAAGCCGATGAAGATTGATGGGCATCCATTTCCAGCAAATATGGTGGATGTTGGAAAGAAAGGAAATGCACTACAAATGAAGGTGCTCACGTGGCAATCGGCCAAAGAATTTGGAGTTGTTGATCCCAAAGCACAGATAACCGTCGATGAAGCCAAGGGTAAGGAGCCGCAGTAGAAAGAAGAATCAGTGGCACCAAAGAAGAAGGTCATGTCTCAGATGTTGCTGAACAAGTTTCAACGTGATCAAGAAAGGAGACAGTACAGAGAAGAGTCTGCATGACGGCATGAAGGGCACTGGAGATGTCCTTTCTTTGTGTACTGTTGGGAGGAAGGCTTGACTGTGCCGACATTGGATAACTATCCATAGTGCAATGGGTGTTACCGTGAAGACCGATCGCACAAGAAGCCACGTTTCGACCAGCGGCCTCGAGGGCCGATCATCAGAGAGAGGGGTGATGATAGATGCATCTCTGTACAAGATCGGCTAGGGGCAGGGTTTCAGTGCATGATCGGCTGGGGGGCAGGACCATGCTGTGTGATCCTACAGGAGGACAGATTTCTGCCGATGAGCGGGTTGAACGGGCTGCTGCTGCTCAAGTTCCAGATGAATACCCACATCGCAGGGATCCAGAACGAGAGCCTGTTCATGATAATATTGATCGGCCTCGGTGGTGTCCAGCTGGTTTGACCAGGTCGCAGAAGAGGCGAGTTCAGAGGCTGCGTCAGACAGAGGCGCTGGAAGAAGGGAGAAAGGAGGCTCCCAGGAGAGGGGTCAGGTCAGAGGTTTGGCGTGTCAAGCCAAAGGCTGATGATGGATAGCAATCAGGATCATCGGCTGCACTTGTTAACATAGCTACCATGCTTCTACCGATCCAAGCAGTCGGTTCCCCTAACCGTTCCTAATGGATGAGTTCCTAGAAGATGAAGGAAAGTTGGGGCACGGGTTCACGTCGGCCGATGCATTGGAGGAAGTAGATATTAGAGGTAGAGATAGACCAAGGCCGACATTTATTAGTGCTAAGTTAGACCCAGAGTATAAACAAGAGTTGGTGAAGCTGTTAAAAGAATATAAAGATTGTTTTGCTTGGGAATATTATGAGATGCCAGGTTTGGATCACTCTATTGTTGAGCATCGGTTACCTATTAAACCTGGATATCGGCCACATCAGCAGGGTTCAAGGCGGTGCAACCCTAAGATTTTACCAGATATAAAGACCGAGATCACAAAGTTAATAGAAGCAAAGTTCATCAGGCAGTGCAGATATGCTGAGTGAATATCCAATGTGGTTCCTGTATACAAGAAAAATGGGAAGTTATGTGTGTGCATTGACTTTAGGGATCTCAACAAAGCTACGCCGATGGATGGTTACCCAATGCCAGTTGCCGATATGTTGGTGGATGCTGCTGCAGGGCATAAGGTGATCAGTTTCATGGATAAAAATGCTGGATATAATCAGATATTCATGGCTAAGGAAGATGTTCATAAAACTACATTTAGATGTCCAGGGCATGTCGGTTTGTTCGAGTGGATTGTCATGACTTTTGGGTTGAAGAACGCTGGAGCAACATACCAGAGAGCCATGAACTATATTTTCCATGAGATCTTCGGCAAGATTGTTGAGATTTACATTGATGACGTTGTGGTGAAATCCAAGGGGTATCAAGAACATTTAGCCGACTTACGTAAAGCTTTGGAATGTACCAGAATACATGGATAGAAGATGAATCCTAACAAGTGTGCATTTGGTGTGCCGGCTGGTCAGTTCCTAGGGTTTATGGTTCATGAAAGAGGAATCGAAATTAGTCAGAAGACTATTACAACCATTAACAATGTAGTGGCTCCAGAAACAAAAGTAGAACTTCAATCTTTGATCAGCAAAATTAATTTTATTCGAAGATTTATTGCTAATCTATCCGGTAAAATACAGCCGTTCAGTCCTTTGTTGAAGTTGAAGACCGATCATAAATTTGTGTGGTGAGAAGCACAGCAGAAGGCGTTGGATGAAATCAAGCAGTATCTAACATCGTCTCCTGTGTTGGTTCCGCCACAAAAGCACAAGCCGTTTAAATTATATTTATCGGCTGATGAGCGTGCTATCAGATTGGCCCTTATTCAAGAGTTCGAGGGAAAATAACGTGTGATATATTTCGTCAGTAGAAAACTCTTGGATGCTAAAACCAGGTATTCTCCTGTTGAAAAGTTATGTCTTTGCTTATACTTTTCTTGTACTAAGTTTAGACATTCTCTGTTATCGGCTGAGTGTGTTGTGGTGAGCAAAGATGACGTTATTAAATACATACTCTCATTGCCGATTTTGAATGGGAGAATTGGAAAATGGATTTTGGCCTTGTCGGAATTTGATGCGAGATATGAATCGGTTAGAGCAGTTAAAGGGCAAGTCATGGCCGATTTTGTTGTTCAATATTGTGGGCTAGAATTGGGAGTTGTTGATCTAGTTCCATGAACCTTATTCTTTGATGGTTCATCATGTGGAGTTGGATCTGGTATTGGCATTGTTTTGGCATCGCCTCGGGGGGCAACGTTTGAGTTATCTTTTCCAATAGAAGCTACTGCTACCAATAATCAGGCTGAGTACCAGGCTTTGCTTAAAGGAATTCGGCTGTTGCAAGAAATTGGGACCGATGCAGTAGAAATATTTGGGGATTCTATGTTAGTGGTTAATCAGTTGATCGGCATATATGAATGTAAGGATGATATTCTACGAGTTTATCATGAGGAGTGTTGCCGATTGCTGAGAGAATTAAAAAAAAAGTAACCTTAGAGCATGTACCCAAGCTTTATAATGGTGATGCTAATCGGCTGGCACAGCACGCTTCTGGTTATCGGTCGATGGAAGGTGTGATGGCATTGGAATTACCTAATGATGATTGGAGGAAAGAGATTGTAGACTATCTGGAAGATCCCTCCAAGAAAGTAAGCCGAAGAATCAGATTTCAAGCAACTAAATATGTATTGCTTGAAGGAGAGTTGTATTACCGGATGATTGATGGAATTTTGCTCAGATGCCTTGACAAAGAGGAAGCTAAGGTCTTGATGGGAGAGATACATGAAGGTGTCTGTGGTTCACATCAATCGGCGTATAAGATGAAGTGGATGATCAGGAGAAACGGATACTTTTGGCCAACCATGTTAGAAGATTGCTTCACTCATTATAAAGGTTGTCAAGGGTGTCAGAAACACTACAAAAAATTTGTTGATCCATGATGATTAAATTTCGTCACAGATCATTAAAAAATCATCATAAAACAGTATCTATGACGATCTCAAATTTCATCGTATATTGAACATCATAGATTACACCTCGTGATGTTCCTTAAAATATCATCACGAATTGCTTGATCCATGACGTTTTGAAACCATCATAAAATGTCCCCAGGCCCCCAAAGTCCAACCCAAGCCCATTTTTTATGACAAAAATAAATGTCACAAATATCTTCACGGATTCAATTGCCACGTCATACATATCTGATGACATGGCTAGTAACATGGCGATGACGTGGAAAGTGGTGATGACATGGCTGCCACATGATTGCTGATGTGGACGATGAAGTGGCATCAAGCAATTGGGTCAATTTGGGCCCATTTGCATATGACCCAAGAGTTTCTGCTCATGAAAAGTAGCATGACTCATTGTACATCTAGCCCATTAAAAATCAGCCCATTTTTGTAGTAGATCAATTAGCATTTCAGCCCAAATCAATATATAAACTAGCCCATAGACATCTCATCACATGCATAAAACATCAAAGTCTTTCTATTCAGCATGAAATCAGTATAACTAATTAATCTAACAAAATCTCACAATTCTGCAAAAAAAAAAGAGTAGCTTCAAGCAAATCCATGTTTCAAGCACGAGCCCATGTTTTGCATCCATCTTAGCTTTTAATTGCAAACCTACACAAGATATAGCACACATGGTCAATACAACTGCTGCATTATCAAATAGAATACAAAATTACAACTTGTATCAACATATCTGAAGGTGTTCCTTCAAAAAAAACATATCTAAAGGTGTGCCAACCTAAATTAATATTCGAACAATAAAGTACTAAATACAAGTCAGACGACAGTCCTAACAGACTGATTTTATATACATATTATACAGTACTTTGGACCATATTACCCCAGCTCGAAGGTTTGATACATTTGAAGGAAGTCAAAGATTACCTGTCTTGTTTTTTTCAATAGGTAATACATGCACCATGAAGTCAGTCAGCGATTGAAGTGATTGTCAACCTTCTGTCCATAAATAAGAATGGAAAGGGAAAATTAAAAAGAAGAAACATATGCAAAGTATTCGACTTTGTAAGCAAGAAATTGGCAGGAAAAGATTAAATCTTACCACTAAAATCATCCTAAAAAAATGGAAATGAAGCTCTAGCTGAACAGAACAGATGCTGTGTTTGAAACCAACAAGGCACATACATCTGACTCCCCTCTGAATACCCCCTTCCCATCCCAACCAGCAAAAGGGAAATAAATTCATATCTATTTTCGCACTCTTTCATACCTGTTTTCAAACTCTTTTGTGCCTGGTTTCACACAATCAGCTGAGTAAGCAGCTTATCTTTCTGCTACCGATTGCATCTCCACACATCACCATGTTGCACGCCACTGGTCTGTGTGAAATTCAAAGCAAAATAGGAGAACAATTTAGTTTCATGGCAAGCAAAGCAGAGAAACATTTTTAGACTTCAATTGCTATGAGTTCATCATGAATTAATAGATATAAGAATGCATGGAAGGACCTAAATAAACCATGGGACATCTTGTCAAGCCTAAAATTGAGAAGCTGTACGTTTTGGGGACAACAATTGAAATGTTAGATTGAATTATTGCAACAACAAAATTCACATGCTGCATAGTGCTCTTGATGTGTATTGGCGAAAATATAATCAGTCCAAGAGTTCTAGTTGCATAGCAGGACTGTGTGTTTAATTCGGGACTCTTTACTGGTCAAGGTTAATTACCTGAATGAGTCAGAATAACGAAGGACCAATTTTACCTGTGCAGCATCTGCTTCTACAGGCTCTCCAATTTAGGGGCTTCAAGATGCACAATATGATAGCTTCTTCTAAAGGCTCTCCAATTTAGCCTTCTGCATGACAGCACGACCTATGTTCCATGCTAATGACACATCCTAAGAAGCACAATAGGACTTTGAGGTGATTGCAAAAGACAGAAAAAAAGAAGATAGATACATCAGAAATAGCAATCCTAAACAATTCAGAAATGTGCCAAAGAACTCAATGCCTCATGGATTGGTGTGCCTCGAAGACAAGCTTGTCGCTGCCGGCCCAAGGTTCAGCATCTATTGCGGCTGCTTTTGCAGCTACACAAATAACATTAACACACTAAGAATTGATAGAGCAGAGGATCTTTATCTCTTATACAATTGGGAACAAAATAGAATCTAATTGAATCCAATCAAGCAGAGCCCGGGCTGGAGGTTGCTGCTGGACAGAGGGAGCGGGATGTGGAGAGCCGTAGTTGAAGGAGCAGGGCTCGACCTCGGGGCGCAAGGAGCATGCAGTTGGGAGTTAGAGGAGCAGGCAAAGGCGGGCCGAGGCGGCGGCGGAGGAGGTGGCGGTGACAGGGATTTGGAGGAGGAGGTGGCGGCGGTGGCGGCCACGGCAGGGAGGAGGAGCGGCAGCGGTGGCGGCGGCGCGCGGTGAGGAGGAGCGGCGCGTAGAGCTCCTGCACCTATGCCAACCGCGTGTCCTTGGCCGCCACGGGCTGGGGCGAGAACAACGACGCCCGGACCATCGCGCAGCGGTGCGCCTTCCTCCCGGCCGCCGCCTCAACGCCGCCGCCTACGGCGACCCGCAACGCC
The DNA here is from genome assembly GCF_016808335.1 of Panicum virgatum. Lineage (NCBI taxonomy): Eukaryota > Viridiplantae > Streptophyta > Magnoliopsida > Poales > Poaceae > Panicum > Panicum virgatum. The sequence continues at coordinate 34,500,774 of NC_053145.1, read as the reverse complement.
GCCACCACCACCGACTTGGTGAAGCCTTCCACGGGCCTGGCGGTGGTGAGGGGATGGGGGAGCGAGATGCAGTGCGAGGTGGAGGCGGATTTGAGCAAGGTGAGGGAGTGACTGTATGGAGGACTAGGGTTTGTGTATTCTTTTATACCATGGTGCTATAATCAGAGCCACTATATTGATAATGGACGGTCACCAACAATTGGGCTAGTTGGGCTATTTGGGCCTTGTTTCATGTCTGTTTAACGTTTTTCTTTTTATTTTTCTATTTATTGCACCATTATAGACTAATGTATTAAAATAATCATCTTATATATTCCAATAGATTTTTTATATATAGTACACTACGTACAAATAATTTTGTAGAAGTTTCAATAATTTTCTAATTCATTTTACCATTTTTAATAGTTTAAATGATTTTCTACGTGTTTATTGAAATTATTTAGAATTTGAGCTATATGTACCTCAAATAATATTTAAAAAATACTCAAAAATATTGTGTAGGTATATATGTTCTGTTATATCTTGTATCCTAAAAATAGATGAAAATTTCAAATGTTTGCTTGGGATAATTCAAGCTTCTACTTTCCCCCTTGTTACAAAATAATGATAATAATACCTAAAACTTCTGCGAAAATTCTGTAAACTGCCGTAGAATCATTTTATGGATTATAAACCTTCCATAAAAAACTTAAATAGTTTTGGTAAAGTTGGACCATACATTGTTCACTGAAAGATACATCTCTCACATAGTTTCTTGTAATTCAAGTCAAAACTTTGAGATTTGAATACCTCATAACATGTTCAAACACGTATGCATCTCAATTTTGGACACCACCTTTTGTTGACCATAACATTGAAAAATACCATGTTACATTAGCAATTGTTATGCAAAAACATGCTTTTTAATGCTCTATTTTGTTGGAATAAAACATGTCATATGAAAATAATCAAGATATAGCAATTAACATATAAACAAAAGTCACAAAATAAAATATTCTAATTTTTAGAAAAATTCAGAAAAAAGAACCTTCAAATTTGGAGTTGTTATGAGGGAGAAATACTGATTACAAAATTTAATTCCGGATTAAAAAGTAAAGGATGAATCACACATGTGTTCTTCAATGCAGGGCCACGTTTCAACAATAATATATAAAAAGTTCTATTGCCCTTGGACTCACAATCGAAGGTTCGGCGCACTCGTGTGGCGCTCGGTTCTTGTCTTGGTGACCCGGGTTCGAATCCTCTATGCTCCATTTCGCCTTTATTTTTGTTGGAATTAAAACATGGTTTACATCTGTGTAACATATATAATACCTCACATGAAAATACAAACTATGCTGTAGCGTAATGGAAAAGTGACACCTCTCCTTAACCCAAGGACCAGGGTTGGACCCACCTCTCCCCCTTTGGCTGCGCCACTTTTTTTTCCTTTTAAAGCTAGCTCATTCGTAAGTCATATTTTTTTATATTTTTGAGATTTGAGACTGGATTTCGATTCTCATATATGAAAAAGTTTTTGATCTTTTTAAATAACTAATTAAGACAACATTGTGAAGTAAATACTAATAATTTAACTAAAAATAGTAACACCTAGCATACATGAATGAGGGCATAGCTCATTGGTAAATCATTTTTTATATCTTTGAGATTTGATACTAGGTTTCGAATCTCATATGTGAAAATGTTTTTGCTCTTTTTAAATAACTAATTAAGACCACATTGTGAAGGAAAATGCAAAACTAACAATCTTATAGATCCCAATATAATTTTTACATGTAATAGACAACTTCTAATTTATCGTGTAATAATTTTACATGCTGCTAGAACTAGCTCGCATCTACCATAAAAAAAAACTAGCTCGCATCTTGTGTTTAATTGTTTATGAAATATGCCTCAAACTAAAATCTAGTAATAGAATAATACTGTCGGTGCCCTGACCCGAGGGTCCGGATTCCAACTAGTAAATGCTGCATGTTTCCTCGTCCCAGATGTTGATGCAAGAGGCAACACAGTAACGCACGGGGTTTATCCTGTTTCCGGCCACGGGGCCGTACGTCCAGCAAAGGGGTGTGCGAGGGCACTGTATTATCTTGCACCCGGAGTGCTTGTAGTAGGGGGTACAAGCGAGGCGAGAGAGGGAGGGAGGCTCCCAAGTCTCTGCTAGAAGAGGGGTTGAGCGTGGCGAATAGCGATGTTGGGGCTGGAAGCGAGTGCGTGTGCTCTGTGCGATGTAATGCCTAGAGAGCCCACCGACCTAGGTGGCAATGGTATCTAACGTCCCCCTTAAAGGAAGCCCGCCTCTCCTTTTATAGTCACAAGGAGGGACGGTGTACATGCGTGGGGGAGCGTGGAAGTCGTCGTTTTCCCCCGAATCGCGGGGGTGCAGTGGTCGAATACTGTAAGAAGTACACTGTGGGGTATGGCATCGGGCGTGGTGGTCGTCTTGGGTATCATCCTTGACCTCGCGGAGATCGCGCCGGTGTCCTGCCGACCCCACTAGGCGGCGTGGTCGTCGCTGTAGGGTGTACAATCCTCTAGACGCGGCGGTCCCGGACCCCCCTGGATAAAGTGCCGGTGTGCGCACTAAGGAGGTCCGAGGGTTGCGTGGAGGTCCCGGACCCCTCGAGGGGGGAGGTCCGGGACCCCGGCTGCGTGTGCTGAGCGTCCCTCCTGGAGGGGCACGTGGCGTCGTCGGACCCCCTTCCCAAGCAGGAGGCAGGCCCGGAGCCATACGTGTGATGAGGTGGAGTCCAGACGGCCGGAGTTGGCAGAATAGTGACAGAACTGTGCCGAGCGCGCTTCATCCCACGTCGCAGGTCCATAGTATTGCCACAGCGTCCGGGATGGCGGAGCAGGGACCGGAGTTGGCGGATGGGACTCCGGTCACAGCCACTGTGGGGAATGGCGGCCTGACGCCATCTGTCCTGGGCACTGTGTAGGAGTGGTTGGCACTTAATGCCTCCGTACGACGGGTGGGTGAGCGGCATGGCAGTTTGTCCCTTATGCCGAGGGGTGGCCTCGAGCGAGGCGGAGATTGCTCCGCGGGTTCGAGGGAGGATACAAGTGGGCCACATGCTGGGCCTCTTTGAGTCCTTTCCTTTCTTCCAGATTGGAAGGAGGCCGTGGGCCTTCGTGGGCCCAGTTGCCTAACGCGTGTTTGCATTTTTTTAAGGTGATCTTAGTACCCCGATTAGGGTGTCCCTAATCGTGGTACCCGACAGTAGCCCCCGAGGCTTTCGTCAAGTCAAGGGATTCGGCCAAAGGGTTTTTCGGCGATTTTCCCCCTTGAAGTGACCGGTCGGTGCTGTACACCCGCCAGGCGCACCTGGGTGCCAGCCCAGCGGATGTGACGACTCGTCGGTCGGGGTTGTGCACTTGCGGGGAGAGTACTTCGAGGTGCGTGCCTTTTTTGGTTCGTTCCGGGGACGATACGCATTCGCGTGCTGAGTGGGACTGGCCGACGATGGCGCCTGCTGTTCAGCAGCTGGTGCTTTCGTCGCGCTGTCCCGCGCTCAGGGCCTCGGCCCCATTTTCCCTGGTCGCTTTGCGACGCGCCGTTCGAGGGCAGTCAGCCTGGGCCGATGCTGTGCCGCTTAGCGTCCAGGGACTCGGCTTTATTTTGTTCGGTCGCGTCTCGGTGCTGTAACCGAGGGCATCTTTTGCTCGTGGAGTGCCGCGCCGTCACGGGCTGCCCAAACCTTCGCCCTTCGACATGCTTGAAGCTTAGCGCCCGACGCAGCTATAAATAGGGATTGAGGGACTCCTTTTCCTCTCCAACTTCCCTACTCTTACTTCCAGCATCGCCTAAGTCTCGTAATGTTTTCCCTTGCCTTTTGCGACCGGCCCCCAGATGGGGTGGCCTGGCGCTTTTAAGCTTTGATGCTAGAAGAATGCTTGCAGTGGCGGGAGAAAGCCGGAGAGGGCGTGCGCACCATCCCTCAGCTTCAGTGGGATCAGCAGAAGAGCATTGGGCCCGTGGGGTCCTGCTCCTGCGATGTCCCCTAGCCAGAAGGGGGATGGAGACGCCTAACCATGGCGTTAGTGCCAGGTTAGGCAGTCGTTCTTCGCATCGTCCCCCCCGGCAACAAGGTTGCTCTCGGGGAGACAGTGTGGAGGGTGCTATCCGCCAGCTCGACCCCCCGCATAGTCTTCGGTGGAGGAGATGCTAGAAGAAAGATTGCGAGGAGAGTATCCCGCTAGACCCGTGCGGTCTGGGGGCTGTTCCTCGCATCCCTAGCAGCCTGGCCATCACGTCAGCCAGGGGCTTGGTGCTTTTCTTCATCACTCGATCCTCCCCAAGATAGGGAAAATTGCCACGTAGGTGGCAATGTGTTTGTATTTTTCGATGGCTTCGCGCCGGTAACCCTTTGTAATCTTTAGTTGCATCGAGCAATAAAGTCCCTTTCTTCTTTACGGGGAGGATGACCGAGGGTATAGGGATATACAGAGGGTTACAGGTCTCGAATATGTGTGATGTTTCCTCCGTGGGGGCGCGACAGCGCACCCGTGGGTGTAGCCCCCGAGGCCTTGGAGGAGTGTTTGCATTCGTCCATGGGCTATAAATGTCGCCCCGCTGGGTTGCTTCACTGGGGTGGCCGTCCAGCGTCTTTTTCAGCCGGCATTGGCACTCTTTCAGCCGCCCTCGGCATTCTCAGTGCTGGTACAGCGACCCGGAGTTCAGCTTAACTATCAGGCGGGCGCGCGTTAATAGTAGGGGATTTGGTTAGACACGCGGAACTTCACAACCGACGGTTACCCACTTATTCGAGGGTGCGGCCTAGGCTGTGGTGTGCGAGGAGCCCCCGAGCCCAGGCCCTCATGAAGGCGTTCAGGGGAACCCTCAACTTTGATTACGACCCTCGTCGCCCTTCCGCAGGGAGGAGGGGTGAAGCGCACCATGCTACCCATGCCCGGGCCGCGAGCTATGGCTGCTTCTGTGAGCTATTAGCGGGTAGTTCAAGCAGACGTCCGTGCCCCGTTTGATAAGGGTCGGCTCGTGGTCCATGGACACATCACGTAAAGTGCTTGCGAAGGTTCGCTAGGCGGGGCTCGGACCCGTTCGATAGGGTCCGAGGGCTCGATGCTCTCCCTCGATGGGATCCCCCTACTAGGCACCCTCGACTAGCCTTGAACACTGCGTAGGATGTCTCGAACTCCTCGTTCGATGGTAGCTTGTATGGCACATCCATGCAGTCCCTGACTCTGGCGATCTGGGGCGCCTGTCGAACCCTCAACGGGCCAGGCTTCGAACCCCTGATCCGTAAGGCCTCAGAATGTGATCCTTTCGAGGGCAAAGAGCCCCCGGGAGGAATATTCCGTCACAATTCGCGAACTGTGCGGAGTCGTGGGTCACACGAGGGAGTTTTTTTGCTGGTCGTGGGCGACGTGGCCTGGTTCGTGTGGTGCGGTGCGGGCGCGCCTCTTCAGGCGTCTACCTCGAGCAAGCGAAGCGGCGTGGGCGGCGGCTGACGGATGGAACAGCGCAACAGTCGCGCCGCGCCCGTCGGTTACCGCGCCGTAATTATTGCCGAGTGCGCGTGTGGGAGACTCCGCGCTCGTGGGACCCGGCCATCAGTGACAGTAAAATCTCTCGCATTCAATGCGGTAGATTTCGGCCATGGCGGCGGATCCGTCTATTGTGGTGAATAAAAGCGAGGAGAAGGGGTGCTTTGGGCTCACCTGGCCATTTGCCTTCGCCTCCCCTGCCCTCTTCGCCTCCCCTGCATTCTGAGCGCGTAGCTGAGAGCAAGAGGAAGTAGAGGAAGGAAAGCGAGAGCGCACCTTAGCCACCGCAGAGCTTGCCTCCCCGCATCCACCCTTGGTCTGAAGCAATGGCGGACATCCAGGAGCCGTTGCCGTGGGGGAGATCCACCGCCACTGAGGCGGTTTTGGAGCGGCTAGCCGAGGACAGGCTGCTTCCGCTGAACCCCAACTCAGGGGCGCCGGCGTGGATCTCCCCGCGGCCGGAGGAGACAGAGCCGAATCCCCCTGCGGGCTACGTCGTGAGCCTCGTGAGGCTCCACGAGCGGGGATTCGGCATTCCCGTGGGGTGATTCATGCGGGCGCTATGCGACTACTATGGAGCGGAGCTGCACAACTTCAGCCCCAATTCCATCTCGCAGGAGGCGGTCTTCGTCGCTGTCTGCGAGGGGTACTTAGAGATCGAAGCCCACTGGGATCTGTGGATCCACCTCTTCCGCGGCGAGCTCTTCGTCGAGAACGTGAGGGGGCAGCCGAAGCGGTTCGCACGCGCCGGAGGCTTGATGCTGCATCTGCGCCCGAGCCGGAAGAACCTCTACATGTCGAACAAGATGAACATCAATTTACAAAGAAAGGATGAAGAGATGGTACGACAAAGGATTACAAAACAAGGAATTCAAAGAAGGAGACAAGGTCCTACTCTACAATTCAAGATTCAAACTCTTTGGCAAAGGAAAATTACAAAGCAAATGGGATGGACCGTACGTCGTACACTCAGTTTCACCTACGGGAGCGGTGACAATCATGGATGTGAAAGGTGACCAATATGTGGTGAACGGAAGCGACTAAAGGTATTCTTGGAGCCCGACGTCGTGCCCCTTCATTACATTGACATATACACCATGGAGGAGGAACCGGAACGTCAAGCCTAATGACGTTAAGCAAGGTAAGTTTGTAAATATTCTCTTTTAGATTTTATTTTCGTAGTTTATTTTTATTCTGGATGAACTTTGACTAAAACATAGGCTTCTAATTTATTGGTAACCAGCTCGAAAAAAGTTGGAGTCCAGGGGGCTGAAAAACCCCCTGGGCCGGCCGGCCCAATACCCCTAGGCCGGCCGGCCTGAGGCTCTTCGTGTGCGAATCGGTCTCGATTTTTGGTATGTACGAGATAAGGAAATTTCAAACCTGTGCCTTATAGATTTCGCATGCCAAAACCGAAGAGATATTGGACTTCTCGTCCAAGTCTTTTCGGGACTTAAATAGAGGCGCGGGTTAGATCTATTCTCTCATACTTTTCAATCTACACCACCACCTCGTGAGAGACGTCGACAATGGCCGGTCCAGCGAGTGCAAGAGCTATGATTGAAGCGATGGAGATCAATGAGAGGGGCACGATGCCCGACACCCCCCACGCCACGGACGCCTAGCCCCATCTCGACAACCGGTGCGCAGCCCCTCCTTGTCGAAGCAAAGCGATGTGAAGCGAAGGCCCCTCCGAAGAAATTCAACACTCAAGCAAGGATGAGCGTCGAAGGGAAGGGCCTTCAATGGTGCAACAAGAAGCTAGCTCAAGCCCAAAGGGTGGTCGTCGTCATCAGCAGCGACGAAGACAAAGGCGAGAAGCGACAAGACAAAAAGTCACTGGCGCCTAGGCGTTCCTTGCGCCTCCTCGGAGTTAAAAGAAAGAACAACATCGAGCACACCCCGGAACTGAAGGATTATGCTGGGGACAGCGATTGGGAGAGCATCATGAGCCCTAGTTCATGGGGCGCCACCGGTCGTGACTACGATGATGATTGGCCGGGGTGGGCCGAAGAGGAGAGAAAGAGGAAAACGACCCCTCCGAAGGTGACAGCGGCAAGAAGAAGAAGAAGGACGACGACGAGCCCGAGGACGACAGCCCCAACCGCAGCGGGCATCACTCCGGGTGCTGTTTCAAGTGCCGCAATGAAATCGCGGATCTCCGCGCCACCATCGATAGGTGTCACGATCGAAACGTGGCAATGGATCGAAGGATGGACGACATCGAGAGCTTGGTTGAGAGAGACTACAACTTCCTTGTCCGCAACATAAGGAAGTTATTCGGGATGGTCAGAGATCTACAAAAGCAAGGAGGAGGGCGCCCTAGATGCAATTGCCCTAGGTGCCGTTGAGAACACCAACGAGCGTCACACCCGTCTTTTATATCATTGCGACGAGGACGCCGCATAATCTAAGCATGGGGGGGGGGGAAGGTGTGACGGCTCGTAGATCGATTTTGTTAGTCTTTGTTTAGTCGAAAGTTTGTCGTGTGCGTGTCTTTAATTCCGCATGCGTGAGAGTCATAGTCTAGCGTTGTGTGCTTTATTTTTCGCATGTGTGAGAGTGAGTCTTAAATTAGTGTTGAGTCATGAAAACAAAATAAATTGTTGGATCGTGCAATTTTATTTATGCATTCAGTTTTACTTTATTTTCTTTAAAGCAATTGTTCACGAGCGTTGTCATGAAAATTAATTCTTATTTGTGGAGCTTAGTAAATTATTCGTCCATGTTAATACCCACACTTGAGCTTTGATCTAGCGCTTGGTTTTGATTACGCTTGCGAGTAAAGCATGATTTGGAGGACTTTAATTTCATAGAAATAATAAAACCCCTACAAACATAAGGTTGATCAAGTTATTGGCAAGTTGAGAGTAAAAATCCTATCATCCAAAAACTATATTCATTCCACCATAAGCATTGGATGTACATTGAGTTGAGTTAGGATTTCTTTCTCTTGGGAGTTTTAATTTCGAGCAATGATCATGTCCGTATTTTTCATCTCTGAATTGCTAGCCACGTCAATATTCGGTAATGAGAATTCCTCATCGGAACAACTCATGAGATCTACCGGATTCCAAAACCCGAACATGAGATTATCTTGTTTATTATCCTTTTCCTTGACCACAACCCAATTATGAGGATACGTTCTGTTTCTGCGCATGATTTGTATATAACATAATTTTGGGATAAAGAAAGGAAGGAGTACTAGAAAAACGGACCGAAGCCAACCTGGGAAAGCCCTAGGCCGGCCGGCCTACACCCCTTGGGCCAGCCGGCCTAGGCCCCTCTGGCCTCGGCTCGGGCTCCAAAAATTCAGGGAACCACTTCGGAGATTTTCCTATCTATGTTTTATAGAAAGTGTCCTATGAAAAGGTTCGGAAAAGAGAAAGAAAATTCAGGAGAAAGAAAGAGAAAAGAAAAAAAATGTATGAGAAGAGAAGAAAAAAAATAAATGAAGGGATTCTATGGTTAGAGAAGTGCAAAGAGATATTACCTTGTTGTTTGAGAACAATATCCTCAATTCCAACCATGTGCAATCCGACAACGAGGACGATGCTTGTGCCTTGAAGTCAATCTTTTTGTATGCCTTTGCACATGTCCACCATTCTAAATCTTCTTACCCTTGAACCCTTTACATTATGAAGAAGCTCTCATGATCATTGGCTCGGAAGGTAAGCAATCATTAGATGGTTTTCTTAATTTGACAATATATGTATATACTTTGCTAAGCCTCACCTATAGCCCCACTTTATACTTGAGAGACTTTTGGGATATGAGAGTTTGCAAATAATAATAGGATAGCCACTTTTATCGAGAGACATGAAAGGACTTGTGCAAGAATTTTTGGTCTAACCTTTGTTGCAGGGTATTTTGTTTCTTAATAAAAAAAGATAGAAAAATCTCCAAGGATGGCAAGAAAAGCAAGTGTTGTCGATATTCGAGTTGCCGGCTAAAGGTAAGAGTCGTGGAGTAATATTGGATGAGTTTTTAAACGCCCATGATATGATTATCCTCGCTGCTCCTCTGACCTTTGTTTGAAGAAATATTGTTAGACTTGTTTGCATAAGTAAATTTTGTAGTTCGAAAACTCTGGAGCGACCCTTGGAAAGATTTGATGATTTGATTTGCTCGAGGACGAGCAAAAGCTAAGCATGGGGGGAATGTTGGCGCTCCTAAAGTACCCATTTTACTATATGATTAGGAGTTGTTTTGGTAAATTCTTCGGGATGATTCATGTACTAACCCGCCACTTGGCACCCGAACTTGACCGTTTTCGATTTTGTCCTGGATTTTGGAGCATGTTGCATTTCGACAGGAAATTGGACATTTTCGGAGATGTTTTGACACATGGTTACAACTGGGCTAAGATGAGGAATAAGAGGAAGAGGCCACACGCGATAGATGGGACCGAAAGGGGCCAGAAAGGGCCCAGGCCGGCCAGCCTGGAGCCCTTGGGCCGGCCGGCCTAACCCATTTCGGAGCCCAATCGGTCTCAGTTTTCTTCAGCACGAAGTATGCGTCAACCCTAATCTATGTTTTACCAAAACCACCGACCATATCTGCCTATAAATACCCCAAAGCTGCCATCAAAGAGAGAGGATCGCAGAAGGATCGCAGAGAGATTCGGAAGAGAGCATCCAAAGATGAGTTTCAGAGATCCATTCGAGTTAGAGACAAGAGAAAGGCGACACCGGAGGCCTCATCGTCCCTCGGCGCCGCTGCAAGTTGGAGGACAGCAAGGGATCCATCCCTTGCCGGAGATTTCGTCACCATGATCGACTATGCTTCGCTTAGCTTCATGGGGTAAAGTCCTCGTTTGTTCATGGGGTTGTAAGGAGATCTTGAGTTGTAATTGCTGAATCCTTTATGAGATTGATCTATCACGATTCTTGTTGATGATGCTTTGATGCTTAATAGTTCGTGACTTAGCTTTGGGTTTGCTTTGCTCTTGCATGGTTTACTTAGATTACATCAACTATCGTGTTCTTGTTTTCGTTACCGATTATCCTCGTGTAGTGATAGTATGCGGGAGGGAAAGGATTTGATCTTGGAACACACCTTTGGTAGATTAGATCCGTTCTTCGTTGCTTGGCGATTACATCTCTAGTGATCCTAGACCCTATGGACAAATGCTCTTCATATCTTGTGCACACGTCTATCATTGCTCACTAGTCTAGATTAGATTAGATTGGTTAGATTAGATCTATTTCACACTCAAATACTCAATATAGATCTTTTACCAATATCATTAGTGCTTAGATAAGCATAGTAATACACTTGTTCTGTGGATTGATAAACCTTGGGGGAATACTCTAAGAGAAAAGCTACACGATCCGTGCGCTTGCGGTACGTAAATTGGTGCTCTAAGGAGTGTCAACAAGCTTTTCTGGCGCCGTTGCCGGGGAACAAGCGATTTTGCTACGTTTAACTTTGTATTAATTTTGTTGGTTACTAACACCTAACCTTTTCTCTAGAAAATTTTTGTTTTTGTTTTTGTTTTGATTGTCTAGATGGCCCATCTCATTCAACACGTGGAGGAAGGAGAAAAATCACTAAGGGATTATGCAAGCCCGCGATCGGAGGACTTCGACATGCAAAAATCAAATTCGGTGTTGCGAGCCACCGAGTACGAGATCAAGCCTCAAATCATCAAGATGGCGGCGGCAAACCCCTTTAGAGGAGATGAGACGGACAACCCATATAGACATACTGTAACACCCTAATTTAAATTCCAGCATTTATTAATTAATTTAATTGGCTTTATTTAAATTTCTAAGGTTTATTGTGTTAGACTTGCATTTAATCTAAATTTTGTCCCTTAAGTAATTAAAATTTTAACATAGGTTTAATTTTGTTGTTGCATCATGCTGTAGCATTTCTTTATTTGTTTGAGTGAATAAGTTTTTGGATTCAAATTTCTTTGAATTCAATTTAGTGTGAGTTAGTAGTATAGTAAATAGAAAATAGAAAGGAAAAACCACAACCCAAACCCCATCCCAGGGAGCCCACCTACTCAACCCAGCACCAGCCCAACCCGGCCGGCCCAACCCTCTCCCTCTCTTTTCCTCAGCCCGCGACCCACTCTTCTCGCGGCCCAAACCCGTGCCCGCGGCCCAGCTTTCCCCCGCGCGCGCCAGCAGCCCAGCAAGCCAGCCCGCCCGCACTTCGCTCCCCGGCCCAACCCACGCAAGCGCGTTTTCCTGCTCGCCCCAGCCCCGCGACCGCACCGCACACTCTCTCCTCACCCAATGCCAGGCCGGACCCGCATGTCCGATCCTTCCCCTTTCTTCTCTCCGCAATCCTCGCCGATGCCCTCTGCTCCGCACCGCCCACGCCACAACCTCGCTGCCCCGTGGACCCTCCTGGCCCACAGGCCCACCGGTCAGCCTCGCCCCCATCTTCTAGAAGCCTCATCCGAGTTTGGGTCACGGCCAGCCGTTGTGCGATCCGCCTCTCACGCGCACGGATTGCGGACGCAATCACCGCGACGCCCGTACGGTGCACGCCTCCCCAAGATCCCCGGTACCCTTTATATGGCACCGCTGCACCTCCCTACTCCCCATCCTACACACCAGTGCCGCCCAAAACATAGCCGCCGCCGCCCTCCGAGCTCCAAGCGGAGCAGAGCCCCGCGCCACCACGGCCACGCCGCTCTGCCGCACCGGAGCCCCCGCCAAGTCGCGCAGGAGCATCGCCGTGGGACCAGGATCATCACCGAGCCCTTTTTCTCCGCCCTCGGCCCCGCTGCGCGCGGGATTCTTCGTGGAGGAGCGCCGCCGATCCACCCCTGCGCCGCCGCGTTTCCACCTCGCCGACCACCTCGCACAACCTCCCCGTCCGATTCCAAGCTCGGTGAGCACCGCGTTACCTCCAGGTCTCTTTTGCGCTAGACGTTGTAGGCCGTATCGCGCTCTAGGTGCCCGGTATGCCGCCGCCGGCATTCCTCTGCCGCCGCTCCGCCGAGGCGAGCACCCTGCAACGCTGCCTAGCCCCGCGCAGGCCCCATTCTTGATTGCGCTAACACTGCACACGCGCACCGACACTTTTGCGCCCAGACTCGGACCTCAGAGCAGCCTAGCGCGTGCACGCCGGCGAGCTTTGCCGCGCGCAGAGCCGCCGTAGCCGGCGCACACGCCGCCCAGAGCATCCCCGATCCCGGTCCAGCGCCCAGGCGAGTCCACCATGGCGCGCTGGTCATCCTAGGCCCAAGCCCGGGTGAAATCCACCCCCGGAGGGCCGAAAACGGCGAACTCCAGTGAGCCGCCGCCGCGGGAGCTCGTCTCCGGCGACCCGCGCCGCCGCCGTCGCCCCCTTTCAACCTGGGCCGTCGGATCTGAAATAGATGCACGAGATTAGATCACAGCCATATCTGTTCTGAGCCGCCGGATCTTGATCCAACGGATCAGATCCGCGCGTACCCCTTCGCCTGGCCATTTTGTTAAAGAACCCCTCGGGTTCTCAGTAATCAATCCGCAGTCCACACATGTTCAATTATAATTCCAGTTAGGCCTAGATTTTTGCACGAACCCCCCTGTCTTATCTCAGATTAAAACCCGCCGTCCAGCACTTGTTCTTTTACGAGTTAGACCCCAGAGTTATAGTTTAATTACGTTTTAGTCCTCAGTTTAGCCCAGAAACCCCCCGGAACTTAGTTTTTCTCGCAGATAAGCCCCTAGAACTTGTTTTTGGCCTAGATTATGCGTTTTAGCTTCTTTTTAGGTGTTCTTTATATCCACGCGATCGTTGTAACGCGTAGAATAGTTTTAGACTAGTTTAGTGTGCTGTTTCTATGTATTGATGTACTATTTCTTAGCTTTTGTTAGTGTTTGCTTGTATGCTTATTGTTGTGCCTTGTTTTGGCCATGTGTTCGTGAGTAGACATTGAGCTACCGGAGGAGCCCCAGTACCAGTACCCGGAGCAGCCGTCTTCTGACCACTTTGAGCAGCAGCAGGAGCAGTACGAGGAAGGCAAGTATAACATGAACAACACCTATCACTTTTAAATACATTTTCATACTGCATTTTAATACTGTATGCCTATAAGGACTTTCCTAGCCACTTTATATCCTTTATTTATACCTTCGGGTTGCATTTTGGTTAGTTGTGCTAGGTGCCGCGCTATAACACACTTGGTCCTCTTTAATTAATTTGATTAATGGTATATGCAACTTAATTCTGAGAGTGGCCCTCTGTGTGGCTTGAGTGGCTCACATCTCGTTTAAAATTGGTTTTGTTAGAAACATGGTTTAGGAGGCCAGCACGGTGCTTACTGCCTGGTTGGCCACTCTCCATAAGGACCGGTTCATAGAGCGACAACCTGGGACAACAGCGCTACCACAAGACTAGAATGGGACGGTCTTGGCTTACTAATTAGGCCATTTTGGTTCGGGAGTAACTTACCGACGGGTCAAGAGGGGAGTCGAGCTTCAATGGTGCCAAGGCTACGAGGCTTGGTCTGCGTACCCCTCGAGGTGGGTACCATCGTTGCATTGCCTGAATCCTTAGCGGTTATACCTTACCAACGTGTCCTTTGTAACGGCCTCGTAGTGAGTTTGCTAGTCATCTCACCTAAGGAAGTGTGATGAACAATTGGCGTAGCTCACGACTTGTGGGTAAAGATGTGCAACCTCTGCAGAGTGTAAAACTGGTATACTAGCCGTGCTCACGGTCATGAGCGGCCCAGATCCTCCTTTTGATTAGTGGGGTTAACTCCTTCCGACGAGGGGGCGCCTCTCGGGGTTACCTTGGTGGTTTCAGTTTGGTTCTCAGTAGTAACATGATTAATTTTGATTAATTACTATGTAACTGGGTTTATGGTAATTCATCAACTTGTAGTAAATAGCTTTAATAAAATTTTGCCAAGACTTAAAAGCTAATGCAGTCAGTCAGCCAACCTAGAGCCTCATAGTTTGTGTTATACTTGTTGAGTACAAGTTGTGTACTCACTCTTGCCTCTTCTCTACTTTTTCCTCTTGGACACGCTACTGCTGCTCAGTTCCTGCCGACGCGAGGGAGTTCGCTCAGCGCTACCAGGACTACGAGGACTTCTAGGCGTTCGTCTCCCAGTCGACGTCCCTGTGGCGCCCTGCTCAGCTTCCGACGAGAGTTATCGTTAATGTATTACGCTTCCGCATACTCTGTACCAGACTTTTGTCATTAATGTAATAAATAACATTCGTATTCGCTTTATTATATCTTTTTACGTGATATGTGCTATGATATACTGTTCATTCTATTGTATATACGTGTGACTTGATCCTGGCACGTATATGATTGCTCGGTTTATATCCTTTTATAAACCGGGTGTTACAGAGTGGTATCAGAGCCGTATCGACTGTAGGATGAAGCCTAGATAGAACTGGTCGAGTTTTAGGACTTCTTCTCTCCAATCCTTGCCTGCTGAAACTATTTTACTATTATACCCCTTGGATTCTATGACTTTTACTCGCCTTGCCTTGATTTTTCTCTCTAAAGAATAGTTTTCGTCGATTTTGGCCTGAATCAGTCATCTGACCACCATACATATAAGCTAGATGACCCCTTTAAAATAATACGATAGAACGATCTGCGACGTGTTGTGTTAGTCGAGTTGTGTGTTAAACTCGGCTAAAGTATAAATTTGAATGCTTGTGCTTATGCAAATGTCTGATTTGGATTTTTGGTTGATTGCATAGTTTAGTAGTTAAACTTTGTTTAATGAAAATCAGTCCTAAGTTAAAGTTAGTTAATTAATAAATTGAGTTAGATCGTTGGGGGTAAAACCATCCACTCTATTCCCTCTACCTTATCATGCCTTGGGTTCCCCAGTCTTGTTTGTTGAGAAGGAGGCTAGTGCGAAGAGGATGTGATATCCCGAAATTCATCGACAAGGACGTCACCGACGAGGACGTCGGTTTCTGTAAGGGGGTAGGGATGTGACACCCCGGCCTACAGATAATACAAGAGAAGTTGAGAATCTCTCAGACGAAACAGAAGAATTATGCTCCAGTTCCTTTTTCTCGGATTTATGTAACACCTATCTGGAGTTATCAGCAGTAATGCCTGGGCAGTGTTGTCTAAATAGGATAGAACCTTAAATAATGGAGTTTTTCTCTCTTCCTTGACCTTACCAATCTATGTTTCCTCTTTGCCCCAGCTCAGATGTTAGCAGAACAAAAAGACCTTGGAGACCGTGCAATGGGTGATGATGTTCATGCAACAGTTCCCGTGGAGCAACCGACAACGGTACAAGATCAGTCCTCGCAAACAACATACCACCCGAACAATGGTGAGGAAGCTTGTCCGTGTTGCCAATTCTATGGCGTTCCTTGTCGTCAAGCTCGTGTGACTGAAGATGAAGCCACAACTAGAAGGAATCAGAGGTTGTTCTCTAGTACAAAGAGAAAGAGGTCTTATCAAGAGCAGCTAGCAGATGATTCCCTTTTCCTTGACTCCCCATCGGTCGATGAGCTACAGATCATCCAGAAGAGAAAGGATCCTAAGTGCTCTAGAGATACACAGGTTGAGAATCAAGCTCTCCATGATTATGTTGATGGGTTGACTATCACTATGAAGGTGATTCAGCCACGCAGTCACAAGGAGTCCAAAGAGCAGGCAGCAGAAATAATGCAAGATGCGATGTTAAGTTCACAGGGAAGTCAACCAAGTAGCGCCATTCACCACCACCGCAAAGTGCTACAAGTGCGGACAAAAAGGTCATTATGCCAAAGGTTGTCCACAGAAGCGCCTTTCACCGGCTCCACGGCAGGCGGGACAGCAGGGGCGCCCAACTCAGCCCAGGGCGCCGCTTCAGGACAGAGTGAACCACGTGACGGCCGAGTCAGCGGCCGAGGCTCCTAACGTGGTTATTGGTACGTTCATGGTCAACTCCCATCCAGCTACAATGCTTTTCGATACTGGTGCTACTCATTCATTCATCACCAAGTCATATGTTGAGCAGCATAGTTTCTTTACCACCCCATTAAAGAAGTATCTGCTAGTCTCTTCACCGGGAGGGGAGTTGAGATCCCATATTGTTAGCCCTCGAGTCAGTATAGCCATAAGGGGGGCAACGTTCAGTACTGCTCTGAGGGTGCTAGACACCAAGGGTATCGATGTGATTCTGGGAATGGATACTCTTGCCAAGTGGGGAGTCAGAATTGATTGTGCTCATCGGGCAGTTCACTTGTTAGCATCTAATGGCCGAGAGGTGACAGTCAGTGCTACAGAGCCTTCTGGTTTTCTTCATTAGATGGAGGCTAGATCCACGGATGGTATTCACGTGGTGTCTGAATTCCCGGACGTCTTTCCGGAAGACTTGCCAGAAGAAGGAAGAGGAGTTAATGAAGACATATCCTAATCTCTTTGCTAGCCAGCCTAGAATCTCGGGACGAGATTTCTTTAAGGGGGTAGGGTCTGTAACACCCTAATTTAAATTCCAGCATTTATTAATTAATTTAATTGGCTTTATTTAAATTTCTAAGGTTTATTGTGTTAGACTTGCATTTAATCTAAATTTTGTCCCTTAAGTAATTAAAATTTTAACATAGGTTTAATTTTGTTGTTGCATCATGCTGGAGCATTTCTTTATTTGTTTGAGTGAATAAGTTTTTGGATTCAAATTTGTTTGAATTCAATTTAGTGTGAGTTAGTAGTATAGTAAATAGAAAATAGAAAGGAAAAACCACAACCCAAACCCCATCCCAGGGAGCCCACCAACTCAACCCAGCACCAGCCCAACCCGGCCGGCCCAACCCTCTCCCTCTCTTTTCCTCAGCCCGCGACCCACTCTTCTCGCGGCCCAAACCCATGCCCGTGGCCTAGCTTTCCCCCGCGCGCGCCAACGGCCCAGCAAGCCAGCCCGCCCGCACTTCGCTCCCCGGCCCAACCCACACAAGCGCGTTTTCCTGCTCGCCCCAGCCCCGCGACCGCACCGCACACTCTCTCCTCACCCACTGCTAGGCCGGACCCGCATGTCGGATCCTTCCCCTTTCCTCTCTCCGCAATCCTCGCCGATGCCCTCTGCTCCGCACCGCCCACGCCACAACCTCGCTAACCCGTGGACCCTCCTAGCCCACCGGTCAGCCTCGCCCCCATCTTCTAGAAGCCTCATCCGAGATTGGGTCACGGCCAGCCGTTGTGCGACCCGCCTCTCATGCGCACGGATTGCGGACGCAATCACCGCGACGCCCGTACGGTGTACGCCTCCCCAAGATCCCCGGTACCCTTTATATGGCACCGCCGCACCTCCCTACTCCCCATCCTACACACCAGCGCCGCCCAAAACCTAGCCGCCGCCGCCGCCCTCCGAGCTCCGAGGGGAGCAGAGCCCCGCGCCACCACGGCCACGCCGCTCCGCCGCATCGGAACCCCGGCCAAGTCGCGCAGGAGCATCGCCGTGGGACCAGGATCATCACCGAGCCCTTTTTCTCCGCCCTCGGCCCCGCTGCGCACGGGATTCTTCGTGGAGGAGCGCCGCCGATCCACCCCTGCGCCGCGTTTCCACCACGCCGACCACCTCGCGCCACCTCCTCGTCCGATTCCAAGCTCGGTGAGCACCGCGTTACCTCCAGGTCTCTTTTGCGCTAGACGTTGTAGGCCGTAACGCGCTCTAGGTGCCCGGTACGCCGCCGCCGGCGTTCCTCCGCCGCGGCGAGCACCCTGCAACGCTGCCTAGCCCCGCGCAGGCCCCGTTCTTGCTTGCGCTAGAACTGCACACGCGCACCGACACTTTTGTGCACAGACCCGGACCTCAGAGCAGCTTAGCGCGTGCACGCCGGCGAGCTTTGCCGCGCAGAGCCGCCGTAGCCGGCGCACACGCCGCCCAGAGCATCCCCGATCCCGGTCCAGCGCCCAGGCGAGTCCACCATGGCGCGCTGGTCATCCTAGGCCCAAGCCTGGGTCAAATCCACCCTCGAAGGGCCAGAAATGGCGAACTCCGGTGAACCGCCGCCGCGGGAGCTCGTCTCCGGCGACCTGCGCCGCCACCGTCGCCCCCTTTCAACCTGGGCCGTCGGATCTGAAATAGATGCACGAGATTAGATCGCGGCCATATCTGTTCTGAGCCGCCGGATCTTGATCCAACGGATCAGATCCGCGCGTACCCCTTCGCCTGGCCATTTTGTTAAAGAACCCCTCGGGTTCTCAGTATTCAATCCGCAGTCCACACATGTTCAATTATAATTCCAGTTAGGCCCAGATTTTTGCACGAACCCCCCTGTTTTATCTCAGATTAGAACCCGCCATCCAGCACTTGTTCTTTTACGAGTTAGACCCTAGAGTTATAGTTTAATTACGTTTTAGTCCTCAGTTTAGCCCAGAACCCCCCCGGAACTTAGTTTTTCTCGCAGATAAGCCCCTAGAACTTGTTTTTGGCCTAGATTATGCGTTTTAGCTCCGTTTTAGGCGTTCTTTATATCCACGCGATCGTTGTAATGCGTAGAATAGTTTTAGACTAGTTTAGTGTGCTGTTTCTATGTATTGATGTACTGTTTCTTAGCTTTTGTTAGTGTTTGCTTGTATGCTTATTGTTGTGCCTTGTTTTGGCCATGTGTTCGTGAGTAGACGTTGAGCTACCGGAGGAGCCCCAATACCAGTACCCAGAGCAGCCGTCTTCCGACCACTTTGAGCAGCAGCAGGAGTAGTACGAGGAAGGCAAGTATAACATGAACAACACCTATCACTTTTAAATACATTTTCATACTGCATTTTAATACTGTATGCCTATAAGGACTTTCCTAGCCACTTTATATCCTTTATTTATACCTTCGGGTTGCATTTTGGTTAGTTGTGCTAGGTGCCGCGCTATAACACACTTGGTCCTCTTTAATTAATTTGATTAATGGTATATGCAACTTAATTCTGAGAGTGGCCCTCTGTTTGGCTTGAGTGGCTCACATCTCGTTTAAAATTGGTTTTGTTAGAAACATGGTTTAGGAGGCCAGCACGGTGCTTACTGCCTGGTTGGCCACTCTCCATAAGGACCGGTTCATAGAGCGACAACCTGGGACAACAGCGCTACCACAAGACTGGAATGGGACGGTCTTGGCTTACTAATTAGGCCATTTTGGTTCGGGAGTAACTTACCGACGGGGCAAGAGGGGGGTCGAGCTTCAATGGTGCCCAGGCTACGATGCTTGGTCTGCGTACCCCTCGAGGTGGGTACCATTGTTGCATTGCCTGAATCCTTAGCGGTTATACCTTACCAACGTGTCCTTTGTAACGGCCTCGTAGTGAGTTTGCTAGTCATCTCACCTAAGGAAGTGTGATGAACAACTGGCGTAGCTCACGACTTGTGGGTAAAGATGTGCAACCTCTGTAGAGTGTAAAACTGGTATACTAGCCGTGCTCACGGTCTTGAGCGCCCCAGATCCTCCTTTTGATTAGTGGGGTTAACTCCTTCCGACGAGGGGGTGCCTCTCGGGGTTACCTTGGTGGTTTCGGTTTGGTTCTCAGTAGTAACATGATTAATTTTGATTAATTACTATGTAACTGGGTTTATGGTAATTCATCAACTTGTAGTAAATAGCTTTAATAAAATTTTGCCAAGACTTAAAAGCTAATGCAGTCAGTCAGCCAACCTAGAGCCTCATAGTTTGTGTTATACTTGTTGAGTACAAGTTGTGTACTCACTCTTGCCTCTTCTCTACTTTTTCCTCTTGGATACGCTACTGCTGCTCAGTTCCTGCCGACGCGAGGGAGTTCGCTCAGCGCTACCAGGACTACGAGGACTTCTAGGCGTTCGTCTCCCAGTCGACGTCCCTGTGGCGCCCTGCTCAGCTTCCGACGAGAGTTATCATTTATGTATTACGCTTCCGCATACTCTGTACCAGACTTTTGTCATTAATGTAATAAATAACATTCATATTCGCTTTATTATATCTTTTTACGTGATATGTGCTATGATATACTGTTCATTCTATTGTATATACGTGTGACTTGATCCTGGCACGTATATGATTGCTCGGTTTATATCCTTTTATAAACCGGGTGTTACAGTGTGGTATCAGAGCCGTATCGACTGTAGGACAAAGTCTAGATAGAACTGGTCGAGTTTTAGGACTTCTTCTCTCCAATCCTTGCCTGCTGAAACTATTTTACTATTATACCCCTTGGATTCTATGACTTTTACTCGCCTTGCCTTGATTTTTCTCTCTAAAGAATAGTTTTCGTCGATTTTGGCCTGAATCAGTCATCTGACCACCATACATATAAGCTAGATGACCCCTTTATAATAATACGATAGAACGATCTGCGACGTGTTGTGTTAGTCGAGTTGTGTGTTAAACTCGGCTAAAGTAACCGGGTGTTACACATACCAAGTGGTTCACAATGCTATGCAACACGGTATAACAAGACGGAGTTCCGCTAGCTTGGTTTAGATGGAATCTTTTCCCATACTTGCGGAAGAAGCGAGAAGATGGTTTGCACTTGCATCCTTCGAGGTAAAAGGAAATTGGGATGACTTGATGAAGAAATTTTGCGAGCGGTTCTTTCCGTTAAGCAAGGTTCAACATATTCGGAAGCAAGTGATCAACTTCGTGCAAAGGAGAAGAAGAAGGGATAGATCAAGCATGGGATAGATTCAATGGATTGATTGAACAAGGACCGAAGCTCGGATTTTCCGGTGAAGTACTCTTGCATACCTTTTACTTTTCCCTAACCCCCGAGTGCATGCAGTTTGTTCAAATGTGTGCAGGACGAGATCTCATGGAGAAAACACTCACGGAAGCCACCCAACTCCTACAAAAAATCAGCAAGGGTGCGGCCATGCGAAGAGATTGGGAAAAACGATGTTCGGCAAGCCCCGAGGAAGAATCTCAAGTGCGGGTGCTTGCTGGAATTTTCAGAAAAGAGACATCGGAAGTGAGGGAAGAACAACCGAAGCATGGGAAAGTCATAGAGACAAACCACGATGAAGAAGCATTGATCTGGAGTGCAACGAAAGATGACCCAGAAAAGAAAGGAAGAACCCTGGGCACCGCCAAATCGCTAAGAGAATTCGAGCAAATGGATTGGATACCAATTGACTTCGGAAGATTGTTTGACAAAGCAAGACCGCATCCAAATCAGCGAGGAATGGCGAAGGTGATAGCAGAAGACTTCCCGCCGGATAATCACACGGGATATACATTTGGCAAGGAATCGGCCGGTGATATTATTCGAAAACTTTTTGAAGAAAAAGAGGAAGAGATTGACTTGGACGAAGTGCCGGAGGTCAAAAAGAACATGGGAGTGAAATCGGAATCATCACCCTACGTGCACATAGCCCAAGTATATGCGATTGGAAGCGATCAAGGCGAAGGTAATCCATCACCCACACCTCGTGTTGATTGCATGATAGACGGAACAAAATGTTGCAATGTTCTATGTGATGTTGGCACCCATGTTAGTGTGATGAGTTCCAAGGTTCATGTTGAGCTTTTTAATGAAACCCCGAACCTAGATGCTACAATCATTAAATTGATCATAGGAGATGGTAGACTAATCAAACCGCTAGGAGTGCTTAGAAATCTAAATGTTGCTATAGCGGGTAAAAAAATTCCTACCGACTTTTTTGTGATTAATGCTAGTGATGATGAGCATGAATGCATAATCCTTGGAAAACCCTTTCTCAAATTAGTAAATGTTGTTCTAGATGTTGGAAAAGGGATTGTCACTTTTGATCTAGATGGAGAGAAGCGCTCATTTGAATTTCATTCAAAACTGTCTTTTGCTTCCCCTCTACCTCTTGATAACGAAGAGGTAGAGAGCATTCGTTCCATTGATTCTTTCAGGAATCCTCTCCAACGCGCTTTGGAAATAATGGATGAGTTGAAGCCGCAACACAGGAATTTGGAGGAAGAAAAATTTGAAGACATTGGAGAGTTAGATCAAGAAGAGGATGGTGCGCCCGATGTTGAGATGAGGCCACTCCCCAAGGGATTGAAATATGAATTTTTGGGAAATGGCAAGACTTTTCCGGTGATTATTAGCGACGAATTGAGCCCGGAAGAGATGGAGAAGTTGCTGAATTTATTGATGAAGCACAAAAAGGTGATCGGCTACTCGATTAACGACTTGAAAGGTATTAGCCCCGCTTTTTGCACACATTGTATACAACTCGAGGAGCAATACAAGCCGGTCGTAGAACATCAAAGAAGGTTGAGCCATGCTATGCTTGATGTGGTGAAGAAGGAGGTTATCAAATTGTTGAATGCCGGAATAATATACCCCGTACCACATAGTGAATGGGTAAGCCCCGTACATTGCATTCCGAAGAAAGGAGGACTCACGGTTGTGAAAAATGAGAAGGAGAAATTGATACCACAAAGAACCATCATGGGATGGAGGATGTGCATCGATTATAGAAAATTGAATAAGGCAACGAGGAAGGATCATTTTCCACTACCATTCATTGACGAGATGCTAGAAAGGTTGGCAAAGCATTCACACTTTTGTTACCTTGATGGATACTCGGGATTCTTCCAAATACCTATTCATCTGGATGATCAACATAAGACCACGTTTACTTGCCCGTATGGAACTTTTGCATATCGGACGATGCCTTTTGAATTGTGCAATGCACCCGCTTCTTTTCAAAGGTGCATGATGGCTATATTTTCAGATTTCATAGAAGAGATTATGGAGGTATTCATGGATGATTTCTCGGTGCATGGTACTAGCTTTGAAAATTGCTTGGTAAATTTGGAGAAAGTTCTTAAAAGATGTGGAGAGGTTGATCTTGTGCTTAATTGGGAGAAGTGTCATTTCATGGTGAAAGAAGAAATTGTCCTCAGTCATGTTATCTCCAAGAGAGGGATAGAGATGGACAGAGCAAAGATAGAAACCGTAGAGAAATTGCCACCACCTACGGACATCAAATCTTTGAGGAGCTTCCTTGGTCATGCCGGATTCTATAGGAGGTTCATAAAGGATTTTTCAAAAATCACCAAGCCATTGACACAACTTCTTCAAAAAGATGTGGAGTACATTTTCGATAGTGATTGTCTTCACGCCTTTCGAACACTCAAGCAATCTCTCATAAGTGCTCCTATCATGCAACCTCCGGATTGGAATCTACCTTTTGAAATCATGTGTGATGCAAGCGACTAGTTGTAGGAGCCGTTCTTGGACAAAGAAAAGAGGGGAAGGTAAATGCTATCTACTACGCAAGCAAGACTCTCAATGAAGCCCAATTTAATTATGCAACAATGGAGAAAGAATTGCTTGCCGTGGTATTCGCCTTCGAAAAATTCAGATCATACATAGTAAATTCAAAGGTGATAGTTTATACCGACCATTCGGCAATCAAGTATCTCTTGTCCAAGAAAGATGCTAAACCACGCTTGATTCGATGGATCCTATTGCTACAAGAATTCGATGTGAAGATAAGGGACAAGAAAGGACCAGAAAATGTTGTGGCCGACCACCTCTCAAGGATGAACCATGGAGATGATGGAAAAGAACCTATCGAGGATCAAATGAGAGATGATCACCTATATAGAATTCTCGACAAAGATAGTTGGATGAATGAAATAATAAGGGCAATAAAAGGGATGCCCTTGGATCACTTGGACAAGAATGCAAGGAAAAGAGTGATCGCGGAAAGAAGAAAATACTATTGGGATCCACCATACTTATATAGATATGGAGAAGATGGAGTCCTAAGAAGATGCATACCGAGGGAGGAACGTGAAGAAGTTCTAAGAAAGTGTCACTCGTCGGGATATGGAGGACATTATGGGCACTTTAGAACTCAAGCTAAGGTATGGGCTAGTGGATTCTATTGGCCCGAGATGCATGAAGACGCGAAAAGATTTGTTTCGACTTGTCCGGAATGCCAAAGGACGGGGAATATCTCGCAAAGGAATGCCATGCCATTGAACTGCCACTTGCAAATAGATCTATTTGATGTCTAGGGAATCGATTTCATGGGACCATTTGTGAACTCACATGGATTTGAGCATATATTGGTGATGGTGGACTATGTTTCAAAATGGGTCGAAGCTATGCCATGTCGGAAGGCATCAATGGAGGAGTCCATAAACATGATTAAATCGGTAATCTTCCCTCGATATGGCGTCCTCAGAATCTTGATAAGCGATGGAGGAACACACTTCACGGGCAAAGACTTTGCTAAATGCTTGAAGAAATTGGGAATTGAACATAGAGTGTCCACGGCTTATCACCCCCAAACAAACAGACAAGCGGAAACTTCGAACAAGCAAATGAATGATATCTTAAAGAAGACCGTGGTAAATGGAGGAAAAGATTGGTCGAAGAGACTCGATGATGCACTATGGGCATATCGTACGGCACACAAAACACCGATTGGTATGACTCCTTATCAATTTGTTTATGAAAAAACATGCCACTTGCCGGTTGAGCTAGAACATAAGGCGTATTGGGCGATGAAGGAGATGAACTTTGATGCGGAAGCCGCTGGAATTAAAAGGAGAATCCAAATAAGCGAATTGGAGGAGTTAAGATTGAAAGCGTACAATAGTGCATCAATTTACAAAGAAAGGATGAAGAGATGGTACGACAAACGATTACAAAACAAGGAATTCAAAGAAGGAGACAAGGTCCTACTCTACAATTCAAGATTCAAACTCTTTGGCAAAGGAAAATTATAAAGCAAATGGGATGGACCGTACGTCGTACACTCAGTTTCACCTACGGGAGCGGTGACAATCATGGATGTGAAAGGTGACCAATATGTGGTGAACGGACAGCGACTAAAGGTATTCTTGGAGCCCGACGTCGTGCCCCTTCATTACATTGACATATACACCATGGAGGAGGAACCGGAACATCAAGCCTAATGACGTTAAGCAAGGTAAGTTTGTAAATATTCTCTTTTAGATTTTATTTTTATAGTTTTATTTTTATTCTGGATGAACTTTGAGTAAAACATAGGCTTCTAATTTATTGGTAACCACCTCGGAAAAAGTTGGAGTCCAGGGGGCTGAAAAACCCCCTGGGCCGGCCGGCCCAATACCCCTAGGCCGGCCGGCCTGAGGCTCTTCATGTGTGAATCGGTCTCGATTTTTTGTATGTACGAGATAAGGAAATTTCAAACCTGTGCCTTATAGATTTCGCATGCCAAAACCGAAGAGATATTGGACTTCTCGTCCAAGTCTTTTCGGGACTTAAATAGAGGCGCATGTTAGACCTATTCTCTCATACTTTTCAATCTACACCACCACCTCGTGAGAGACGTCGACAATGGCTGGTCCAGCGAGCGCAAGAGCTATGATTGAAGCGATGGAGATCAATGAGAGGGGCATGACACCCGACACCCCCACGCCAAGGACGCCTAGCCCCATCTCGGCAACCGGTGCGCAACCCCTCCTTGTCGAAGCAAAGCAATGTGAAGCGAAGGCCCCTCCGAAGAATTTCAATACTCAAGCAAGGATGAGCGTCGGAGGGAAGGGCCTTCAATGGTGCAACGAGAAGCTAGCTCAAACCCAAAGGGTGGTCGTCATCATCAGCAGCGACGAAGACGAAGGCGAGAAGCGACAAGACAAAAAGTCACTGGCGCCTAGGCGTTCCTTGCGCCTCCTCAGAGTTAAAGAAAGAACTACATTGAGCACACCCAGGAGCCAAAGGATTATGCGGGGGACAGCGATTGGGAGAGCATCATGAGCCCTAGTTCATGGGGCGACACCGGTCGTGACTACGATGATGATTGGCCAGGGTGGGCCGAAGAGGAGAGAAAGGAGGAAGACGACCCCTCCGAAGGTGACAGCGGCAAGAAGAAGAAGAAGGACGACGACGAGCCCGAGGACGACAGCCCCAACCGCAGCGAGCATCACTCCGGGTGCTGTTTCAAGTGCCGCAATGAAATCGCGGATCTCCGCGCCACCATCGATAGGTGTCACGATCGAATCGTGGCAATGGATCCATGGATGGACGACATCGAGAGCTTGGATGAGAGAGACTACAACTTCCTTGTCCGCAACATAAGGAAGTTATTCGGGATGGTCAGAGATCTGCAAAAGCAAGGAGGAGGGCACCCTAGATGCAATTGCCCTAGGTTCTGTTAAGAACACCGACAAGCATCACACCCGTCTTTTATATCATTGCGACGAGGACGCCGCATAATCTAAGCATGGGGGGAAAGGTGTGACGGCTCGTAGATCGATTTTGTTAGTCTTTGTTTAGTCGAAAGTTTGTCGTGTGCGTGTCTTTAATCTAGCGCTTGGTTTTGATTACGCTTGCGAGTAAGGCATGATTTGGAGGACTTTAATTTCATAAAAATAATAAAACCCCTACAAACATAAGGTTGGTCAAGTTCTTGGCAAGTTGAGAGTAAAAATCCTATCATCTAAAAGCTATATTCGTTCCACCATAAGCATTGGATGTACATTGAGTTGAGTTAGGATTTCTTTCTCTTGGGAGTTTTAATTTCGAGCAATGATCATGTCCGTATTTTTCATCTCTGAATTGCTAGCCACGTCAATATTCGGTAATGAGAATTCCTCATCGGAACAACTCATGAGATCCACCGGATTCCAAAACCCGAACCTGAGATTATCTTGTTTATTATCCTTTTCCTTGACAACAACCCAATTATGAGGATACATTCTGTTTCTGCTCATGATTTGTATAAAACATAATTTTGGGATGAAGAAAGGAAGGAGTACTAGAAAAATGGACCGAAGCGGACCTGGGAAAGCCCCAGGCCAGCCGGCCTACACCCCTTGGGCCGGCCGGCCGGCCTAGTCCCCTCTGGCCTCGGCTCGGGCTCCAAAAATTCTGGGAACCACTTCGGAGATTTTCCTATCTATGTTTTATAGAAAGTGTCCTATGAAAAGGTTCGGAAAAGAGAAAGAAAATCCGGGAGAAAGAAAGAGAAAAGAAAAAAATGTATGAGAAGAGAAGAAAAAAAATAAATGAAGGGATTCTATGGTTAGAGAAGTGAAAAGTGATATCACCTTGTTGTTTGAGAACAATATCCTCAATTCCAACCATGTGCAATCTGACAACGAGGACGATGCTTGTGCCTTGAAGTCAATCTTTTTGTATGCCTTTGCACATGTCCACCATTCTAAATCTTCTTACCCTTGAACCCTTTACATTATGAAGAAACTCTCATGATCATTGGCTCGAAAGGTAAGCAATCATTAGAAGGTTTTCTTAATTTGACAATATATGTATATACTTTGCTAAGCCTCACCTATAGCCCCACTTTATACTTGAGAGACTTTTGGGAGATGAGAGTTTGCAAATAATAATAGGATAGCCACTTTTATCGAGAGACATGAAAGGACTTGTGCAAGAATTTTTGGTCTAACCTTTGTTGCAGGGTATTTTGTTTCTTAATAAAAAAAGAGAGAGAAAAACCTCCAAGGATGGCAAGAAAAGCAAGTGTTGTCGATATTCGAGTTGCCGGCTAAAGGTAAGAGTCGTGGAGTAATATTGGATGAGTTTTTAAACGCCCATGATATGATTATCCTCGCTTCTCCTCTGACCTTTGTTTGAAGAAATATTGTTAGACTTGTTTGCATAAGTAAATTTTGCAGTTCGAGAACTCTTGAGCAACCCTTGGAAGGATTTGATGATTTGATTTGCTCGAGGACGAGCAAAAGCTAAGCATGGGGGGAATGTTGGCGCTCCTTAAGTACCCATTTTACTATATGATTAGGAGTTGTTTTGGTAAATTCTTCGGGATTATTCATGTACTAACCCGCCACTTGGCACCCGAACTTGACCGTTTTTGATTTTGTCCTGGATTTTGGAGCATGTTGCATTTTGACAGGAAATTGGACATTTTCAGAGATATTTTGACGCATGGTTACAACTGGGCTAAGATGAGGAATAAGAGGAAGAGGCCACACGTGAAAGATGGAACCGAAAGGGGCCAGAAAGGGCCCAGGCCGGCCAGCCTGGAGCCCTTGGGCCGGCCGGCCTAGCCCATTTCGGAGCCCAATCGGTCTCAGTTTTCTTCAGCACGAAGTATGCGTCAACCCTAATCTATGTTTTACCAAAACCACCGACCATATCTGCCTATAAATACCCTGAAGCCACCATAAAAGAGAGAGGATCGCAGAGAGATTCGGAAGAGAGCATCCAGAGACGAGTTTCAGAGATCCATTCGAGTTAGACACAAGAGAAAGGCGACACCGGAGGCCTCATCGTCCCTCGGCGTCACTGCAAGTTGGAGGACAGCAAGGGATCCATCCCTTGCCGGAGATTTCATCTCCATGATCAACTATGCTTCGCTTAGCTTCATGGGGTAAAGTCCTCGTTTGTTCATGGGGTTGTAAGGAGATCTTGAGTTGTAATTGCCGAATCCTTTATGAGATTGACTATCACGATTCTTGTTGATGATGCTTTGATGCTTAATAGTTCGTGACTTGGCTTTGGGTTTGCTTTGCTCTTGCATAGTTTACTTAGATTACATCAACTATCGTGTTCTTGTTATTCGTTACCGATTATCCTCGTGTAGTGACAGTATGCGGGAGGGAAAGGTTTTGATCTTGGAACACACCATTGGTAGATTAGACCCGTTCTTCGTTGCTTGGCGATTACATCTCTAGTGATCCTAGACCCTATGGACAAATGCTCTTCATATCTTGTGCACACGTCTATCATTGCTCACTAGTCTAGATTAGATTAGATTGGTTAGATTAGATCTATTTCACACTCAAACACTCAATATAGATCTTTTACCAATATCATTAGTGCTTAGTTAAGCATAGTAATACACTTGTTCCGTGGATTGATAAACTTTGGGGGAATACTCTAAGGGAAAAGCTACATGATCCGTGCGCTTGCGGTACATAAATTGGCGCTCTAAGGAGCGTCAACATTCTACCTGCGCAACTTCAGCAGCAAGCTCCCGGCGTTCACCAACAGGGTGCTCCGGGAGAGGCCCGAGAAGTGGGATTGGGGGGTATCGCCCCCAGTGCAGCAAGCCAAGCTCAAGGTCCTCACCGATGCGCTGGAGCGCCTGGATCGAAGAGGGTTGACGGCGGCTGCCACCATTGCCAATTTCCACCGGCAGAGGGTGATCCCTCTCATGGAAAGGGTCCTGCCAATATTCAAGCTCACCCCCGGGGCCTGGGCCTCGGGTTCGAGGATGTCGATCAAGCTGCTCCCCAGGGTCATCACTGCCTGGAGGGCGAGGAGCGCAGTGGCAGAGTTCCCCAATGACCCCGAAGATCTTTGGAGGATCAAGATGCACCCCGAGCCGGGGTACATTTCTCTGGTGAGTCTCGATTCTGGATTCATTGTTGTCCTGTGCTGTTCCTTTCCCCGCCTCCTGACTTCAACTTGATTATGTTTGCAGGGGTTGAACTGCCACCCCTCGAGGCCTCCGGTCCCGGAAGAATGGCAAATCAACCGCCTGCACGCAGAGAAGGTGAAGAGGCGGAAAGACGCGCTGGAGGCGACGACCGAGAGGAAGAGGAAGAGGAAGGAGCGGCACGACAAGGCGTGCAAGATTGCACGCGCGGAGGGGAAACCATGGCCCGCCACGCCCGAATCCACGGACGACGAGGAGGAGGCCTCGGATGCTGAGGCTCACCCATCGGGCGACAACTAGGTGGCGGCAGCGGCGGGCGCGTGTTCCCCGCCGGTCTATCAGGGGGATGGCGGCGAGGCGCCAGCGACGGCGGAGCGGAGATCTCCCACGCCGGCGGTGGGTCGAGGGTCACCCTCGCCAGTGGTGGGTGGAGAATCGTCTGCACTCGCGACAGAGCGGAGGTCGCCCCGGCCAGCGATGGACGAGGGGGTCCCCGCGCCCACGATGTCGACGGGAGGTGATGGGTCCGCGGCGGGCGCTGAGGCGTCCACGCAGATGGCCTTGAGGCCTCAACTTGTTCCGAGGGTGACACCCTCGGATCGGGCGTCGAGGGGCGTCGATGTGCCGCGGGCCCGAAGGAGCGGCACGGGC
Organism: Panicum virgatum; assembly: GCF_016808335.1. NCBI lineage: Eukaryota > Viridiplantae > Streptophyta > Magnoliopsida > Poales > Poaceae > Panicum > Panicum virgatum. The sequence continues at coordinate 34,470,407 of NC_053145.1, read as the reverse complement.
AAGCGCAGCATGAGTGCCCGGTAAGTGTCTCTGGTTTTATTTGTCATGTTTATTTGATCGCTCCCCCTATCCTGCTAACCTCAACCTTCCTTCCCCGATTTCCAGCTCCAGGGCTGCTGCCAAGGACGCAGTCCCGCTCGCGCCGGTCAAAGCCCTCAAGACCTGGGCACGCGCCACACCGCACACAGCGCAGCAGCCTCTGCCCGTCGTAGATATCGTGGCAGAGGCCGCGAAGCTGCGGGCGGTGATGGCTCGAGGGACTCAAGCGGCACAACAGGCTCTAGCGCCGGGGTACGGAGGCAACGCTGTCCAGAGCGGAGCCGAAGCAACCGCTCCGGTCGACACCACGGAGGATGCCGGCCGGGGCAGCGCAGATGGCGCCGCCCGGCCGGTCGTCGAGGAAGGATCTGGTGGGGGTGCGCAGGAGCGCCTCGCTGGCCAGGCGGAGGTGGAGACCCTCTTCCCCGAGTCCCCAAGGGCTGGGGTCGAGGGAGTCGTAGAGGAGTCGGCGCAGAGGGCGTCAATGGTGGAGGAAACCCGCGTCTTGGCGCCCGGAGAGGCCCAGGACGGGGGTGTTGTTGCGGTAACGGCGGCACCGATGGTGACGGTGCAGGCGGCGACGGACATCGCGATCCCGGTGGTGCAACTGCCGGACAGCAGCGGGGAATACGGGGATTCGAGAGACTTCGACCCCGCTGCTGCAGCGAGCGCCGCCGACAATATCACCGAGTTCACGTCGGCCTGCGCAGAGGTGCTCGACGAGAGGGCATCCGGGGGGGCCCCAGCATGGGGCAATCATTCAGTCTGTGGTCCCCCTGAGGTCCTCTGCAATGAGCGAGAGGAGGAGGCCGTCTGGCAGGTGCAGTACGAGGCAAATTCTCAGATTCAGAACCTCCTCGAACACGCGCTGGAGCTCCATCGAACGATGGATTACCAGATCAGCCAGGTAAGCAGCTCCTCCCCGAGAATCGTTCATACTTTTGGCCCTGATTTTGCTTGCTTTACCCATGCCTTTCCTTTCGCAGCGGCTGAAGGATATCTCGCGCAGAAAGAGAGCTAAGATGACCCGGCTGCACTCCCAGATAGGCTGGCTTGGGCAACACAACGCCGAGTTGGTGCTCAAGAACATCGAGGCCAACACTAGGATGACAGATCTGGGGGCACGCCAGCGGGCGCTAGAGGAGGAGTTAGCGCGGGTTACCGGCGAGCGTGACGTCCAGAGGGTCGCAGCGGAGCAGAAGGCTCGGGAAGTCGAGGAACAGACTACCGAGCTGCAAAACCTTAGGACGATGCTTGAGCAGAAGGAGACCGAGCTTCTCCAGAAAGAGGTGACCGTCGTCACGCTCTCCGGGATCCTCCGGGAAAAGGGAAAAGCCCTCGAGGAGAAGGAGGTGGCCATCCAGAACGTGGAGGCTGCCCTCAAGGAGAAGGAAAACTCCTTGTCCTCACTCGAGGAGGCCGCCCGAGTCCAGAGGGAGGAGGCGCAGAAGAGCATCGTGGGTAAGTACTTCGAATTTTCGCTGTGGTTGGGTTTTATTTTTTCACAGCTAATCTTGATTCCTTTGATCAGAGTTGAGGCAGAGGGCGGCGGACGAGACCGCAGCGAAAGAGGCGGTAGGCACTGCGCTCATGGCGGCTCAGACGGAGTACGCTGACCTCGAGCGGACCGCCGTGAGTGTGTGCCAGGAGCTCGAGGGGGAGGGCGCTGTATCTGGTAGCTCGGTGATCAGCCGCCTGCGAGCGCTAGGTGGCCGGATCACTGAGCACGCCAAGAGCACCTTCCGCCCCGGTGTCCTTCGTGCCCTCGCCGTGGCATCGACGCACTACCTCATGGACCTGAAGAGAGTGTCGTCGGGGTACGTGGTTAAAGATGATGCTGACGCGGACGCCGCGTCAGCCATCATGGATGACGCCGACGCAGTCGCTGAGGAGTTCGCCGTGGCGCTCGCTGAGATGCTCGAAGCCGACATCCCCCCGATAGCCAAGTTCGACGCTGTCGCAGATCCACCGAGGGGGGATGATAACCTGTAGATAGGCTGGGCCTCGAAGCCCATGTAATAGATTAGTGTTTATTGTAATCGCATCTATGAATATAGAAATTCATTTTTGTTAAATCGACTGTGTGGCCCATCGAGGCCTTGTGCGTTCGAGCCTTCGTTTTCTTTACTTTGTTTCCGTGTTCTCGTATGCGACTTAGATAAACTTCTGTGAGGAGTTTCGCGTTCATAAGCAATGTAGGCGTGGGGTGGTGAGGGGGGTGCCATATTCCGGAGGCGTAGGTGGCCCCACGACTCGGCCGACCTCATACCATAGTTGCTTACACCTCGCGTCCATTTTTTCCAAGTATACGAGAAGCTTAGAGACGAGACGGAAATATTTCGAAAAAAACATTGGCGATTTTTGGGGACGTTCGGGGGTTCCCCCCGTAGTATCCCCCGAGGGAGGCTTGGCTTTGCTGAGGGTAAAGCCAGGCGTACCTCAGTGTTCGTGCGCGTCCGAGCCCTCGAGGGTCCGGAAGGTTCCCAAAAATAAACAAGTAAAGCGTACTTCTCTATTATTTCGGGAAATCAAAAATGCGAGTACAAACGATGTACAAATAGCTCGGAATTCTAAGGATAGAAGCGACGTAGCTGCTGTATGTTCCAAGCGTTGGGGAGGACTTCGCCTTTGTCGTTCGCCAGCTTGTACGTGCCGGGCTTGAGCACCTCGGCAATTATGTATGTGCCCTCCCATGGCGGTGAGAGCTTGTGGCGGCCCCTGCTGTCTTGCGAAGCCTCAGCACCAAGTCCCCCTTATTGAGGTCTCGGCGCCGGACTCTCTGCGCTTGATATCTTCATAAAGACTGCTGGTAGCGTGCAGAGTGCAGGAGTGCCACATCTCCAGCCTCGTCCATTTGATCCAGCGAGTCTTCGCAAGCTCGTTGGTTCTGCTGCTCTTGGTATGTCTTGAGCCTTGGTGATCCGTACTTCAAGTCCGTGGGGAGTATGGCCTCGGCGCCATAGATGAGGAAGAACGGGGTAAAGCCCATGGCTCTGCTTGGGGTCGTCCTAATGGTCCAAATGACCGAGGGTAACTCCGTGAGCCACCTCCGGCCAAATCTATTCAACTTGTTGAAGATTCTTGGCTTCAATCCTTGGAGGATCATGCCATTAGCACGCTCCACTTGCCCGTTCGTCTGTGGGTGCGCCACAGCCGACCAGTCCACACGTATATGGAAACTATCGCAGATAGCCAAGAACTTCTTGCCTGTGAACTGGGTGCCGTTATCGGTGATGATCGAATTCGAGACCCCGAACCTGAAGACGATGTCGGTGAAGAATAGAACCGCTTGCTCGGATTTGATCTTGCCGATGGGTCGAGCCTCGATCCACTTGGAGAATTTGTCGACTGCCACCAACAAGTGGGTGAAGCCTTAGGGCGCCTTCTGCAGTGGACCGACAAGGTCCAGTCCCCACACAGCGAAAGGGCATGTGATGGGGATGGTCTGCAGAGCGTGCGCGGGGAGGTGCGTTTTCTGAGCGTAAAATTGGCAACCCTCGCAGGTCCGCACGACGTCGGTGGCGTCGGCAACTGCGGTGGGCCAGTAAAAACCTTGCCGAAACGCATTACCCACGAGGGTACGTGGCGCGGCATGGCGGCCGCAGACGCTAGCGTGGATGTCGCAGATCAGCTCCTTGCCCTCGGGGATGGGGATGAAACGCTGCAGGACTCCCGAGGGGCTGCGCTTGTATAGCTCATTGTCGATTAGGATGAAAGACTTGGCCCGCCTAGCGAGGCACCGCACCTGAGCGCGGTTCGAGGGTAGGACCCCTCGAATCATCTAGTCAAGGTACTGGGCACGCCAATCTTGCGAAGTGGGGGCCTCGTCGATCTCCATTGCTTCGGCCTCATCCATAGAGGTGGTCTCGAAGTCAATGTCCATGGGCTCGACCTCGTCCGCCGGGGGGTTCCCGCCGGAGGGCCCGGTGGACGAGGGGCCTGGCTCCGTCGGATCCTTGAATTCGACTGAGGGCTTGGTAATGTCGCGAGCGAAGATGTTCGGGGGGACGGTGGTCCGCCCTGACGCAATCTTGGCTAGTTCGTCGGCATCCTTGTTGTACTTGCGCGGGACATGATTGAGTTCTAGGCCGTCGAACTTGTCTTCGAGGCGGCGCACTGCATTGCAGTATGCCTCCATCTTCGGGTCGTGGCAGCTAGACTCCTTCATTACTTGGTCGATGACAAGTTGAGAGTCACCGCGCACGTCGAGGCATTTGACGCCGAGCTCGATGGCGATGCGGATGCCACTGAGGAGGGCCTCGTACTCCGCCATATTGTTAGACATAGGGAAGTGCAAGCATATCACGTACCGCATGTGTTCTCCGAGGGGTGAGACGAAGAGGAGGCCGGCACCGGCGCCGGTTTTCATCACCGACCCGTCAAAGTACATAGTCCAGCATTCGGCCTGGATTTGCAGTGGGGGTAGCTGAGTGTCCTTCCACTCAGCCACGAAGTCAGCCAAGATTTGGGACTTGATCGCTTTGCGGGGGGGCGTAGGTAAGAGTTTTTCCCATCAGCTCCACAGACCATTTGGCAATTCTACCCTCGGCTTCCCGGTTGCGGACTATCTCTCCCAAAGGGAAAGACGAGACCACGGTGACGGGATGGGCCTCGAAGTAGTGGCGCAGCTTGCGCCGAGCCAAAACCACTACGTAGAGCAGCTTTTGAATCTGCGGATAGCGTGTCTTAGTTTCAGACAACACCTCGTAGATGTAGTACACTGGCCATTGGACGGACAGGGCATGGCCCTCCTCTTGTCTTTCGACAACGACCACCGTGCTGACCACTTGGGTCGTCGCAGCTATGTACAGAAAGAGGGGCTCGCCGTCCGTGGGTGGTGTGAGAATAGGGGCGTGAGTGAGCGATGCCTTCAGCCTGTCGAGGGCTTCTTGGGCTTCGGGGGTCCACGTGAAGCGCTCGGTTTTCTTCAAGAGTCGATACAGGGGTAAGCCTTTCTCGCCGAGACGCGAGATGAACCGGCTTAGGGACGCTAGGCATCCCATGACCCTCTATACCCCCTTTAGGCCTCGGATCGGTCCCATCCAATTGATGGCTGAGACTTTGTCAGGGTTGGGTTCGATGCCCCGCTGGGAGACAATGAAGCCCAAGAGCATGCCTCGAGGCACCCCGAACACGCACTTCTCGGGGTTGAGCTTTACCCCTTTGGCCCTAAGGCAATCGAATGCGATCCAGAGATCGGCAACCAGGTCGTTCACCTTCCTAGATTTTACGACGATATTGTCGACATATGCCTCTACGTTCCGCCCGAGATGGTCTCCGAAAACATGGAGCATACACTGCTGATATGTAGCTCCGGCGTTTCTGAGGCCAAAGGGCATCGTGGTGTAGCAGTACATGCCGAAAGGTGTGATAAAAGAAGTCGCGAACTGGTCAGACTCTTTCATCTTGATTTGGTGGTAACCGGAGTAAGCATCAAGAAAGGATAAAAGTTCACACCCCGCAGTAGAATCTACAATCTGATCAATTCGTGGCAAAGGAAAGGGAACCTTCGGACATGCTTTATTTAAACTAGTGTAATCTACACACATCCTCCAGTTTCTGCTTTTTTCTTCACTAATACAGGATTAGCTAGCCACTCGGGATGGAATACCTCCTTGATGAACCCGGCCGCCATAAGTTTCTGCAACTCCTCGCTGTAACACCCTAATTTAAATTCCAGCATTTATTAATAAATTTAATTAGCTTTATTTAATTTTTTAAGGTTTATTGTGATTAGTCTTGCATTTAATCTAATTTTGTTTCACAAGTAATTAAAATTTTTCTAGGTTTAATTTCGTTGTTGCATTCATGCTGGAGCATCTTTTTCTTTTGTTTGTTTGGTTAGATTTTGAATTCATTAGACTTGAGTTGAGTTAGAAATAGTAAAGGAGAAGAATTTAGAAAACCCAACCGGGCCTAAAACTTCTCTCAGACCAACCCTTCTCTCCTTACCTCCCCAGCACGCGGCCCACATCCACCCCGCGGGCCCAGTTCACTCCTCTCACCCCGCATGGCCCACACACTCGCGCCAGCTCTTTTCCCGCTTCGCCCGGCCCAAGCGCACGGCCCAACTCCACGCCCCGCTCGTGCGTCGCCCTCGGGCCTAACCACGCGCAAGCGCGCGTCCCCGCTTCACCCCGCTGACAGCCCGGGCCCGCTGGCAGCTCCGTCTCCCTCGCTCGCGCAACACCTGGCCGAGATCCCCCGCCACAATCTCGCCGGCCTTCCATCCCGGGCACGCACGCCCAGGTCACCACCGCCGCCCTACAAATAGCACCCCGCGACCCACCCTGCATCCCATCTCGCTTCACAACCGCCGCGCAAACCCTAGCCGCCGCCTCCTCGCCGCTCCGCCCGGAGCAGAGCACCGCGCCGCCAGGGGTAATGTGACACCTCAAGTGTCAGTACACTTAAATACAATTACTGTACCTTACTTAAACTTAAAAGAACAATGGGGGAAAGTAATACAAAGAGAAGGGGTCAAATAAAAGTCAAAGTAAACAAAAGAAAATAAAAAGAGAAAGGAAAAAAGAGTGAAAAGCTACTCAATTTTCAATTCAAAAATGTGCACAAAATTTTAGTTGGCTCATGAGAGGTACTTCAATTGACATGTGCTCAATTGAACTTCAGCCAAAAACAAATCAAAAACTGATTAAAATCAAAGCCCTTTTGTGCAAGTTTGCAAATTTACAAATAGTTCAAAATGTGAGTTTCAAATGAAAATTTGCATAACACGAAAGTTGTAGATCTTGAAAAGTTATGCAAAATTGGTATTCAACACTTTTTCATTTGAGCCCTCTAAATAGGAGATATTTTTATATTACCGAGAGGTCCCTAGAATTTCAGAAATTGCAGATATGCCCTTATCTCCATCTCTCTCCTCTCTGGTGCTATGTTTCGCGCCGCCCGCCGTACGCCGCCAAATGGACCCGGGAAACCCCCCCAGCGCCCGCTGCCAAAGTTATGGTAATTGCTTTATGGTTAAATGCTGAATTTTATACCATGAATGCTTAAGTTTGGATCTTTGTTACTGTAGTTTTTCATCAATAGCTCATTAGTAGTTCTGTTGTTATAAAATAATGAAAGCATGCTATGTGTTGAATTTGAAAATAAAAACCAAAACCCCCACTCATCTATGAAGAAACATAATTGTGGTTACTACTCTATAAATGACTGCCCATGAAATGAAATGAGAAATCATCACCAAATTAACTTTTGTTGAACTACAACTTTATCGTGAAGGAAAGAAATCGTTATCCATGAATAACTCATAATCTGGCATTGCATATAGAAGCGGTCAATCTAGCGGACGGTGACTACGAGTTGGTGCCCGCGGACTCTCGTGTGGATCAGGAGGTCAATTTGATCTGTGCTAACTTGTCGCAAGACCTGGGCCAAGCCCCAGAAGCTTTTCTGCCTGACAGTGCCCAAGAAGGCAAGCCCCAGTGCATTTTGCCTTATTTTCCGACTTATTATTCATTTATCTACTTAATGTGTTGTAATAGTTTCTTTCTGCATTTAAGTTTTCTAGGCGTTGATCGAAAAACCTTAGATGCATGATCCCTAGGTACCTATGTTTGAACCAGATCTTTTTATCGACTAGTTGCCATGCTAATTAGGTACGGTAGAAGTCGAGGGGTTTCCTGCCTCTTGCGAGCAAATAGGAATTTCGACTGCTTTTAATTTCCTGCTGAAATATAAGGACAACAGGCGGGATTGTGTAGTTGTGATACCCCGCTGGTGTAGTTAGAAATGGCTAAGGTCGCGGTGTGTGGCTCATTTCGTTAAGCGTTTGAAAGTACTAGCCACATACCGAGAAATATGGTAATCAGAAAGCTTAAGTACCAGATTAGACCAGCGAGTGGAACGATCTCGCACCCTCCTGGTAGAAGTAGGGCTTATATTTTTGTCGCGACGTACGGGTGCAGAGTGGTCGGACTCTGTAGTCGGGGAGGGTGTGCCGGATCCACGGACTGGAAAGAAAGGGAAAGAGTAGCGTGGGCGGGAGCGAAGTCGATCCCCATGCGTGTGGTTTAGGTTCCCCTGGCAAGGTTGAAATTCGATTCAGAATCGTCCGCCTCTCATGGAATGAGATTGCTTAATGTTTTCGATCACACAGAGTAACAAGTGGAACATGATGATGTTAATACTGCTGGTTGATTAAATGGTTGCTCCACCATGTTTGTGTAGAGTTAGTTGCAAATTTAGAATGGTTAATCCAACTAGAATATGGCTAAGTAAAACCTGAAAATAAGGATCAACATTTAGTGGCGTTTTTGGCAAAACAAACCCCAACAACCAAATAGCCTTGCATGTCTAGTTATCGGACTATGTTATATCCGGAGACGGGTCAGTCTTGCTGAGTATTAGTATACTCAGCCTTGCTTGTGGCACTGTTTTTCAGGTACTAACTTCGAGGATCTGTTTGCAAGTCTTACTTGGCCGTGTACCTTGCCTCCGGGTTGGTCTGTTGAGTGGGATGGTCCTTCAGTGGGTGCTGATCGCCCTCCTGCTGAGTGACGCTTTCGTACGGGCTTTATCGATGCGCCACGTTATCTCGCTAGTTATCTTTTACTGCTTCTGCTGAACTGAACAATGAGACTTGAATAATTTTAGTAGATGGAACTCTGTAGTACTTTGCTATTCTGAACCCGGTTTGTAATAAATTTCTTTCTGCTACGATCACTCTGAAATGTATGAAATGTTCTGTGTTGTAATCTCTGGGCTCACCTTCGTGTGAGTGTTGTTGCTGATCCTGGAATAGCATGGCTTTAATCGAGGCTTCACTCGAGGAACTACCGGTGAGTGCCAAATTGGGTCAGAGTTGCTTAGAAACAAAGATCAGTGCACCCGGGCCCAGTAGTTTTGGGTGGTTCCGCCACAGCTGGCATCAGAGCTCGCAGACAGCCTACCAGAGATGGCAGCCTCTATTTTGAAAACAACAAATTAAAACTCAACATCAAAACTACTAAAGTTGTTGAAAGAGTTTAGGATCTCCAAGGACAAGTCTAGGACGTAAAGCCCTAGGGAATATTATGGGTATAATCAGGTGGCTTATATTGTATGGCTAATTTTTCCAGCACTTTACTTTCCAGTATTTAAATTCTGTAATTTAAATTCTGCAACTACATCGTCGCCCCGAAGGTATGCTTACTCAGTCAGCTGAGGGAGTCTGACCTTCCGTTGGTGATGCGAGTCGAACGCTGGAGCTCAAGCAGTGGCCTACTTGAGCTGCTACCCATATACCAACTTCGGTTGATTATATGGGGAGTAATGGTTCGAAATTGGAATTCAATTCCCCATCAAAGACGGTACTCAGTCAATACGTAGTTTCGATGACGTATGCTTAACGTTGTCCATACGGCGGTAATTGTATGGATGCCGATTCTATAGTGATCGGTAATGTATGGGAACACTTTCGTGAGTGCTGGCACGGAAGGTTCAATCTATATATTGTCAATTTTCTGTAGGTACGCTAACTCGAAATCGAATCTTAGGCTACCTAGCTATATCGAATAGCTACATAGTGAGAGACGTAATATATATGCCACCAAAGTCATTTGCGTAAGACCAAGGTTACTTGGCAATTCTTTTTTCCTTGGTGAGGGCGAATAGGTTCTGCATTCATTCTCAAATCACCAGCAAAGAAACTTTTGGAAGAAACCGTAATCAAAAAGAGTAAAACACAATCTCAAGGATCATCTAGACAGACTGCAAATTTTGGAAAGTGGGCTTTCTCGAATTTTTAATATATGAAGTTTTGCTCAAATCAAGATGGGTCAGTAAGAGGAAATGAAGCTACCGAAATCACCAAACTACTGTAAAAGTTTGAAAACTTTTGAAGCCTTCTAGCTTGGTATTCGTGATTTTAGATCAACCCTGTGTAAAACTGTTAACTCTGAGCAGTCTGGACAACTGAAATTTTTCGACCTTCATCAGTTGTTCAAACGAAAAATCGTTCAACATGAAAGTTGTAGACAACTAAGATATAATCTTACCATAAATATTTGAATAATTTTTGATAACTGGTTTGAGAGTTATGGTCAAAATACACCCTCTCTGGACACCCAGTTTTTCTGGTTGACGTCACTCTGAAATCCTGATCATATCACCCCCCTGGAGTCCGAATTGATCTTAGTGATGACTAGATGAATCGTTCCTTAATATCATAGGGATCTTGTGTAAATTTTTGAGAATTCTCGAAGCAAATTATCTATCATTTTGGCAATTTCTTTCACTGTCCAGAGTTAGTAGTTATTGTTACCATCAGCTGATCCATCGGTCTTTTGTTGGGACAGACGGAAGAGCTGCTGGTTGTTGACGCGCAGGGGCACGTGCACTCCGCTTGCCAGCACTGGGACGGATTTCCTCGCCGTCTTTGGGAGCTTTTGAGTGCAGCCGGTTACCTCCAGCCACCGGTTTACGATGGCCACGAGTTTGTGGAGGACGGAGTTCGTCGCTGCAGTGTGACGATGGTGATTCCGCAGCACCCGCTCAACGGGTGGGAGCCGATCGTGACTCAGATGGTCGGTCACTACCTGCTGGACACTTTGAAGCTTACCGCCATGAGGGCGATGACCACTTTTTGCTCTTCACACCCTCTGGAGGTGGTTCTGACCGCGTTCGGGTTGTTCCCTGCACCCGACCCGACAGACCCGCTTTGGCTCGACCGGATGGCACACGTGGACGTGGTCACTACCCTCGACCCGGTTGGAGCACTTCGGATGATAGAGATGTGCCTGGATGGCCTCTACAGACTCCACACTTACCAGAGTTACGCCGTCGCTCAGTTGGTGGACCATGCTCAGGCCTTGCACCTGGCGGTCCAGCTGAGAGATGGGCAGCTTCAGGAGGCTAGTAACGAGCTCAAGAGCAGGGCTACTCTTATCGCCCAGCTCCACGGCCAGGTTCACGAGCTTCAGGACATGGTGTTGGATCATGATGCTACGATCAACTTCCTGGAGGACTAGTTTCACAACATGCAGCTTGAGTTGGACGAGGCCCAGGGGCAGCTCCACGAGATACAGCACGCGCAGGATGCCCTTCACGCACCACCTGACGAGATGCAAGTGGACGGTGAGGATGAGCCCCAGGAGATCGAGGGCGTTTCGGAGATGGACTCCGAGGACCAGGCGCCGCAGCCCACACCGGTTGAGGTTCACACTCCCGCGGCGAGTGAGGCATCGGTCAACATGTAGACCGAGGTGTTGTTTTCTTAGCTTTTGTAGACTCCTCTTAGTGTAGCCTACTTTTGGATCATGGCTACTAGGCTAACTTAGAGTTGAGTAACCCCCTTAGTATTGATGTTAGAGGTAACCAAGTAGAAATGAGAGGATGATGTATGTAATGAACCTCAAATGCTACTAATGTGAAATATCGGTGATCTGTGAAAAGCTGAAGCAGCAGCTAGTTCAAATTTTAATCCTCTTTTCCTTTCTGAATTAACCCCTGAGTTGAATACCAAAGTTGTTCCAAATTCCATCGGGAAAATGCTCACAAAATTTCAGCCCAAACGGATTAGTATCGCAGGAGATAATCGCAAATTACATAAGCTCTATTTTCTGTGAAACAGAAAAATTAGAGGAGGAGTAAATGAGTTTTTCGACTAACCTACTCTGAAAATCTGACTTTGTGATGACTACCAAAGTTGTATCTCGTGAAATTATCTATCTCCTGTAAAAGTTTCAAGTTTATATCACGTACGGAACTCCAGTTATGAGCAATTTCGTATCACTGGTTTTGCTGCACAACATGATTTAAGCAATTTCCATTACTTCCATGTCATTTTGAGTTGTAACTTCCATTTGAAATGATGATAATGTTGAGCCTAATGCAAAAGTACTCACATTTCAAATGGTTGGATCAACTCGAGGCACCCCTAGTGGTTTTGGAGCCGGGGGGAATGGCGATCCACCTCCACCTCCTCCACCAGTGGGTATCGCTGAGGTTCTGGCCGCCCAGACGGAAATTTTGCAGCAGTTGGTTCAAGCTCAGCATCAACCGCGGGGTGGGCATCATGCTCATGAAGCACAAGAAGCGAGCTACCAAGATTTCCTCAGTACTCAGCCTCTGCTGTTCAATAAAGCGGATGAGCCTCTGGACGCAGACGCTTGGATTCGCACAATCGAGTCCAAGTTTTCTCTATTGACTACTCCTTGTTCAGAAGCGAACAAGACTCGCTACGCCGCGCAGCAGCTTCGCGGATCAGCTCGTATGTTGTGGGATCATTACCACGGGATGCTCCCAGCTGATCATGTGGTGAATTGGAATGAGTTCAAATTGGCTTTTCGAGATCATCATATTCCAGCTGGACTTCTTGACCGTAAGCTCAACGAGTTCTTGGCTTTAACTCAGGGCACTCGTACTGTGGTGCAGTATGCCCAAGTATTCAATCAACTGTGTCAATATGCTGGACATCACGCGGATACCGACGCTAAGAAGCGTGAACGCTTCCGTCGAGGCCTTAGCACCAAGTTACAAGAAAGGCTAAATCTTGTCCGTGCGGACTCTTTCAATGGATTAGTAAATATGGCTATCTCTCAGGAGGATCTTATTTCTGCACACCGCACTGAAAAGAAGCGCAAGGCACCTGTTGGACCCTCGAGTGCCTCTGCACCGAGGTATCATATTGTGCAGAATAACCCACCCGCACCCTCTCAGAAGGCCCCTCAGCCAGGGCGTTGGATTATTCGGCCTCCTCAACAACAACAGCAGACTCGCATTGGGTTTCCTCAGCAAGCTCGATTTGCACCTCCGCAGCAGTAGAACGGCCCAAGGCCGAATGCTCAGCAATCCGCTCGTCCTGACAACAATAACCGCTGTTTCAAATGCGGGAGTCCGGATCACTTTGCCAAGATGTTCCCCCAGGCGGGCCAAGCTCAAGGGCAGGCTTTTCGCAGAAATGATCAGAACAAGGGCCAAAGGCAAACCATTCAAGTCAGGCAGGGCCGACTTAACTTCACCAACCTTGCTGACCTTCCTGAGGGAGCACCAATTATGTCGGGTACATTCTCCATAAACCATCACCCCGCAGTTATCTTATTCGATTCTGGTGCATCTCATAGCTTCATTAGTTCTAAATTCGGAGCAAGGGTTGGGTTAGATTTTTGTCACACGAAAGGGTCATTCATGATATCTACTCCGGGTGGTAAAGTCGCATCAAACCAAATCATTAATAATGCGCCACTTAGTTTGGGCAGTAAAACCGTTCCCACCACTTTAATCTTGTTACCACTAGAAGGTATGGACATTATTCTGGGAATGGATTGGATGAATAGACATGGGGTAATGTTAGATATCTCTTCCCGAGCTGTTGAGATAAATTCTCCAACTCATGGTCATTCGGTTCTATATTTACCTCATCACCAATGCAACAACTCTTGTGCCTATGCCATGAAAGATACTCGTCTCGAAGATATTCCGGTAGTCCGTGAATATGCAGATGTGTTTCCGGACGATTTACCTGGTATGCCGCCAGACCGGGATATCGAATTTGTCATTGAACTTCAGCCTGGTACAGCACCTATTTCAAAAAGGTCGTACCGAATGCCGCCTAAAGAATTAGCCGAATTAAAAATCCAGCTGCAAGAACTTCTAGACAAGGGTTATATTCGCCCAAGTGCTTCACCTTGGGGTTGTTCAGCATTGTTCGTAAAGAAGAAGGATGATAGTCTGAGGTTGTGTGTTGACTACCGACCTCTCAATGCGGTGACCATCAAGAATAAATATCCACTTCCCTGCATTGATGTACTGTTTGATCAGTTGGCTGGAGCAAAGATCTTCTCCAAGATTGATCTTTGTTCGGGGTATCATCAAATTAAAATCCGGCCTTGTGATATTCCCAAGACCGCTTTCTCAACCAGATATGGCCTCTATGAATACTTGGTTATGTCTTTCGGTCTCACCAATGCCCCGGCTTATTTCATGTATCTCATGAACTCGGTATTCATGCCAGAACTTGACAAGTTTGCCGTGGTTTTCATCGACGACATTCTGATCTATTCCAAGAATGAGGCGGAACATGAACAACACCTGCGTATTGTTTTTCAACGTCTCAGAGATCATAAACTGTACGCAAAATTCTCCAAGTTTGACTTTTGGTTGGACACAGTCAAGTTTCTGGGTCACACTATATCCAGTGAAGGCATCTCAGTTGATCCCGGCAAAGTACAAGAAGTGATGGACTGGAAACCTCCGACTTCAGTTCATCAGATCCGCAGTTTTCTCGGCTTGGCGGGGTATTACCGCAGATTTATTCCGGACTTCTCCAGAATTGCTAAACCCATGACAGAACTACTAAGGAAGGATGTCAAGTTTAAATGGGATGCAAAGTGTGATGAAGCATTCCATACATTGAGAGAACATCTAACCACAGCACCAGTCTTGGCTCAACCTGACAACAATAAATCCTACGATGTTTATTGTGATGCTTCAGGTACTAGTCTTGGTTGTGTTCTAATGCAAGACAATCGGGTTATAGCATTTGCTTCCCGAGCTCTTCGGCCACACGAGCTAAACTATCCCACACATGATCTTGAACTAGCCGCCGTTATTCATGCTCTCAAGATTTGGAGGCATTATCTTATGGGCACACATTGCAATATCTACACCGACCATAAGAGTCTCAAATACATTTTCTCCCAAAGTGAGCTGAATATGAGGCAATGAAGATGGCTGGAATTAATCAAAGATTATGACCTGGAAGTTCATTATCATCCGGGCAAAGTCAATGTCGTAGCCGATGCGCTCAGTCGTAAGGTTCGCTGCAATTGCCTTTCAGTGAAGTCATATAATGACACATTGTGTGCTGAAATGCAAAAGCTGAAATTGGAAATCATTCCTCAAGGCTCTTTGAATCATATTTCGGTGGAACCGACACTTTATGACAAGGTCATCATGGCACAATTACACGACAAAAGTGTTGGTATCATCAAGCAGAAAGTAGTAGAAGGTGAAAACAAATACAAGTGTTTCCGAGTGGATCATAAAGGAATTTTGTGGTTCGAGGATCGCCTAGTCGTTCCCAAAAATCATGAGCTGCGGAAACAAATCCTGGACGAAGCACATCTCTCTAAATTCTCCATTCATCCGGGTAGCACCAAGATGTACCAAGATCTCAGACAAAACTTCTGGTGGACTCGCATGAAGAGAGAGATTGCCAAATATGTCGCAGAGTGTGACACCTGTCAGAGAGTGAAAGCTAGTCACTTGAAAGTTGCTGGAACTCTCCAACCTCTACCAATTCCGTCTTGGAAATGGGAAGATATCAGCATGGATTTCATCGTGGGCTTACCAAATACCTCTCAACATCATGATTCCATTTGGGTCATTGTCGACAGGCTCACAAAGACCGCTCATTTTATTCCAGTACATACGGAATATCGAGCCAAGAAATACGCCGAAATCTATATCGATAGGATTGTCTGCCTACATGGTATACCCAAAACTATTATCTCGGATCGTGGTCCTCAATTTGTGGCAAGGTTTTGGGAGCAGCTCCAAGAGGCTCTCGGAACCAAATTAATTTGAAGCTCGGCTTACCATCCACAGACTGACGGACAGACCGAAAGGGTGAATCAAATTCTTGAGGATATGCTTCGAGCATGTGTCATCCATTATGACAAGAACTGGGACAAATGTTTATCCTTGGCTGAGTTTTCTTATAACAACAGCTATCAGGCCAGTCTGAAGATGGCACCATTCGAGGCCTTGTATGGTCGACGGTGTCGAACTCCTTTGAGTTGGTCCCAGACTGGAGAACGTCAAATATTTGGACCCAAATTAGTGGTCGAGGCCGAGGAAAAAGTAAAAATAGTACAAGCAAATCTCCGAGCAGCCCAGTCTCGGCAAAAGAGTTATTTTGATAAAAGAAGGGATCCTTTGAAGTTTATGGTTGGCAACCATGTTTATTTACGAGTGTCACCAACTCGAGGCGTTCAACGTTTCGGAGTCAGGGGTAAGCTAGCACCTCGCTATGTCGGGCCATATGAAATCATTGAAGAATGTGGACCCGTGGCTTATCGTTTGCGACTTCCTTCAAGACTCGCCGCCATCCATAATGTTTTCCACATATCCCAACTCAAGAAATGTGTTCGAGTTCCTACGGAAATCATCAATCAACAAGAAATTTTAGTGGAGCCCGATCTCTCTTATACCGAATATCCACTCAGAATTCTGGATCAAAAAGAGAGAGGTACTCGTCGAAAGGTGGTAAAAATGTATAAAATTCAGTGGTCTCATCACACTGAAGAAGAAGCCACCTGGGAGACGGAAGATTATCTTAATCGACATTATCCGGGTTTTCTTAGCTCCACCTCAGGTATATCACTTTCCCTACCTAAATTCAATCATCCAATCTCGGGGCGAGATTCTTTTTAAAGTGGGGTAGGCTGTGACACCTCAGGTGTCAGTACACTTAAATACAATCACTGTACCTTACTTAAACTTAAAAGAACAATGGGGGAAAGTAATACAAAGAGAAGGGGTCAAATAAAAGTCAAAGTAAACAAAAGAAATTAAAATAGAAAGGAAAAAGAGTGAAAAGCTACTCAATTTTCAATTCAAAAATGTGCACAAAATTTTAGTTGGCTCATGAGAGGTACTTCAAT
The DNA here is from genome assembly GCF_016808335.1 of Panicum virgatum. NCBI lineage: Eukaryota > Viridiplantae > Streptophyta > Magnoliopsida > Poales > Poaceae > Panicum > Panicum virgatum. The sequence goes on along the minus strand of NC_053145.1, from coordinate 34,453,761 downwards.
TGACATGTGCTCAATTGAACTTCAGCAAAAAACAAATCAAAAACTGATTAAAATCAAAGCCCTTTTGTGCAAGTTTGCAAATTTACAAATAGTTCAAAATGTGAGTTTCAAATGAAAATTTGCATAACACGAAAGTTGTAGATCCTGAAAAGTTATGCAAAATTGGTATTCAACACTTTTCATTTGAGCCCTCAAAATAGGAGATATTTTTAGATTACCGAGAGGTCCCAGGAATTTCAGAAATTGCAGATATGCCCTTATCTCCATCTCTCTCCTCTCTGGTGCTCTGTTTCGCGCCGCCCGCCGTACGCCGCCAAATGGACCCGGGAAAACCCCCCAGCGCCACCTGGCCCGCCCCTTGGCACCCTCCCACGTTCACACGCGTCCCAGACGCGCTCCCGAGCCGCCACGCCACCCCCGCCATGCGCAGTGCCGCTGCCCGCTCCGCCCGCTCGCCGCCGAGTCGCCCAGGGCAAAATCGTCCACCCCCAGACGCTACTCACCTCACCCAGGAGCTCCTTGGCCTATAAGAACCCCAGAGCTCCACCGTCGCGCGCCTGCTCCTCCTTCTTCCTCCTCCCGCCGTTCCGCCATGGCCGGCGAGATCTAGCTCGCGCGGACCGGCCACCACAACCCTACAGTGTCCCATCCAACCACCGCAGCAGCTTCTCCACCTTCCAGTGGAGCTCCACGCGCGCGGAATCGAACCCAATCCCTCCCCCGACGCCGATCCCCTTCTGCGCCGCCGCCAGCGAGCTCGGGCTCACCGCGGACCGGCCAGCCCAGAGGGAGGCCGAGCACGACAGCTACCCTAGGCGCATCCTCAAGCTCACGCGGTGCTCATGCGCGCCCTGTTCCTCTACCCCGAGCCCTCCTTCCCCTACAACACCGGCGAACCGAACAACCACTCTGCCATTGACGCCGACGAGCTTGATTCCGTGCACCAGGCACTCGAACGCCGACCAGGGTAGGTGTTCCTTAATCCCTACTCTCCCACGCGCCTCCCCGTTGTAGCCCCGGTAAGCCCTGCCTAGCAGAACACCACCGGGCGAGCTGCAGCGGCGGAGAAGGCCGGCGAAGGGCCCGGTTGTAATTTCTTTTTTTTCGTTCAAGGGTGTGTTTGCAAGAATTCTAGTGAATATCAGTGAAATTCTAAAATACAAAACAAATCACAGAAAAATCGTAAAAATGTAAACTCAATGGATATGGAATCCTTGTAACAAGATCTACAAATTTTGTAACAGTCACATCTGCAGAAACTCAACCAAATTTAATCTGAGAAAAAGAATAAGAAAATCACCCTATGCATGTTCAAGAAGTTCTACTCAACAACTGACTTTGATTTTTGGCTATGTTATCACTGATGTAATTTTAAGCTCACAGTAAAAAGATGGCTCCCAACCAAAACATTTATCATATTAGAACAATCAAGATTCTCTAATCTGTTGCTAGCTATCTCGATTTAATACTGGAAATTTTGCACATGAACTTGCTCTAGAATTTTTACTATGTACATGTGTAACTGAAACCTTGTTAATACATAAATTTCAGATTTATTAGAGTTCCTCTGCTATATACCATGATTTATGCTTGTTTAATCATCCTAATTCACCATATATAGTTGTTGTTCTCAGAAAAATCTATATTTATTTTTGAAGTCTCATTTTAGTTCTTTGTTCCTGTCTAAAAATTTTTAGCTGCAGTTACTGAGTTTTGCTCTAGTTAAAAATCATGCTTAGCATACCATGGCTAGTTTACCATTTTTGTGCTGAGTAAACTACACCATATCTGACCTTGATTTTTGGATATGTTCTTGCTTAGAGTATTTTCTGTTTGAAATAAAAAGCTCACATGCAGTACTGGTTAAATGAGCTGTGAGAAATTTATGCTAACTCATGCTAATATAACTGCTTAACTAATTTATCGTGTTGAGTTAAATCTTGAAAAATGTTCTGGAGTGTGTTTAGCACATGATTAGGCTCTGGTAAAAATTTTAGAACCATATCCCTAGTAAAACTCTCTGTAGATTTAATCTTTGTTAATGGCTTGCTGTTTTTATTTTTTTTGTCACCTCTGCTGTATAAGTGTATAAAATCTGGAAACATTTCAGTACTGAGTATATGCTATAAAGTTGCTCTCGTAAAATTTGTAGCACTAGAACCCATGTTAAACGTTCTGTGCAAAAAGATGAAGTAACTAGAGTGATCCACTTACATGAATAGTTATGGTAATTGCTTTATGGTTAAATGCTGAATTTTATACCATGAATGCTTAAGTTTGGATCTTTGTTACTGCAGTTTTTCATCAATAGCTCATTAGTAGTTCTGTTGTTATAAAATAATGAAAGCATTCTATGTGTTGAATTTGAAAATAAAAACCAAAACCCCCACTCATCTATGAAGAAACATAATTGTGGTTACTACTCTATAAATGACTGCCCATGAAATGAAATGAGAAATCATCACCAAATTAACTTTCGTTGAACTACAACTTTATCGTGAAGGAAAGAAATCGTTATCCATGAATAACTCATAATCTGGCATTGCATATAGAAGCGGTCAATCTAGCGGACGGTGACTACGAGTTGGTGCCAGCGGACTCTCGTGTGGATCAGAAGGTCAATTTGAATTGTGCTAACTTGTCGCAAGACCTGGGCCAAGCCCCAGAAGCTTTTCTGCCTGACAGTGCCCAAGAAGGCAAGTCCCGGTGCATTTGGCCTTATTTTCCGAGTTATTATTCATTTATCTACTTAATGTGTTGTAATAGTTTCTTTCTGCATTTAAGTTTTCTAGGCGTTGATTGAAAAACCTTAGATGCATGATCCCTAGGTACCTATGTTTGACACCGGATCTTTTTATTGACTAGTTTCCATGCTAATTAGGTACGGTAGAATTCGAGGGGTTTCCTGCCTCTCGCGAGCAAATAGGAATTTCGTCTGCTTTTAATTTCCTGCTGAAATATAAGGACAACGGGCGGGGTTGTGTCGTTGTGATACCCCGCTGGTGTAGTCAGAAATGGCTAAGGTCGCGGTGTGTGGCTCATTTCGTTAAGCGTTTGAAAGTACCAGCCACGTACCGAGAAATATGGTAATCGGAAAGCTTAAGTACCCGATTGGACCGGCGAGTGGAACGATCTCGCACCCTCCTGGTAGAAGTAGGGTTTATATTTTTGTCGCGACGTACGGGTGCAGAGTGGTCGGACTCTGTAGTCGGGGAGGGTGTGCCGGATCCACGGTCTAGGTTCCCCTGGCTAGGTTGAAATTCGATTCAGAATCGTCCGCCTCTCACGGCATGAGATTGCTTAATGTTTTCTGTCACACAGAGTAACAAGTGGAACATGATGATGTTAATACTGCTGGTTGATTAAATGGTTGCTCCACCATGTTTGTGTAGAGTTAGTTGCAAATTTAGAATGGTTAATCCAACTAGAATATGGCTAAGTAAAACCTGAAAATAAGGATCAACATTTAGTGGCGTTTTTGGCAAAACAAACCCCAACAACCAAAGAGCCTTGCATGTCTAGTTATCGGACTATGTTATATCCGGAGACGGGTCAGTCTTGCTGAGTATTAGTATACTCAGCCTTGCTTGTGGCACTGTTTTTCAGGTACTAACTTCAAGGATCTGTTTGCAAGTCTTACTTGGCCGTGTACCTTGCCTCCGGGTTGGTCTGTTGAGTGGGATGGTCCTTCAGCGGGTGCTGATCGCCCTCCTGCTGAGTGACGCTTTTGTACGGGCTTTATCGATGCGTCACGTTATCTCGCTAGTTATCTTTTACTGCTTCCGCTGAACTGAACAATGAGACTTGAATAATTTTAGTAGATGGAACTCTGTAGTACTTTGCTATTCTGAACTGGTTTGTAATAAATTTCTTTCCACTGCGATCACTCTGAAATGTATGAAATGTTATGTGTTGTAATCTCTGGGCTCACCTTCATGTGAGTGTTGTCTGCTGATCCTGGAATAGCAAGGCTTTAATCGAGGCTTCACTCGAGGAACTACCGGTGAGTGCCAAATTGGGTCAGAGTTGCTTAGCAACAAAGATCAGTGCACCCGGGCCCAGTAGTTTTGGGTGGTTCCGCCACAGGTAAGTCTACCCGCCCACTCGTTTACTCGTTGCCGGTGGCCCATGGCCCGCCTTGACCCACCTTCCAACCTCGCAGCATGGCACCGCATCGATTCGCGAGATCCAGGAGCATGGGGACGACCTGCAACAACTTCCTCCGCGAGCTCCGCCAAGACCTGTCGCCGGACCTCGCCGACGACTCCCCTACGCTGCAACCCGGCCACCACAAGCCCCCGATGAGCACCCGCAACCTTCCCCGGTCCTTTTGGCGCTAGATGTTGTAGTCCGTAGTCCTTGGCGCCCCCAGAACCCCGCTCGCCGGCGAAGTCCGCCGCCGCAGTTCCGCCCCGCAGCCGTGCCGTTGCTCCATGCCCCGCGCGAACACTGCACCGGTTTGCCAGCGCCTTGCGCAAGCTTCCTGGCCCTTTTGCGCTAGAACCCGAACCCCAGAGCAGCCTAACGCGTGCACGTCGGCGACCACAACCGCGCAGAGCCGCTGCCGTTGCTGAACGCGCCGCCACAGACCTCCCCGAGACCAACCTAGGCCCCAGGTGTATCACGCGTAGCGCGCTCATGCTCCCCGACCCGAAACCAAGGCCAATCGAGCACCGGAGTGCCAGTTTTGGCTTTCTCCGGCGATCCCCCGCCGCGGAGCTCTGCTCCGGCGGTGTTCCCCCGCCGCCCCGCGCGCCTGTTGCCCAGATTCGTCAGATCAGAGATGGACGCCCGCGATTAGAACCCAAACCGATCAGAACTGGACCACCAGATCGAGATCCAACGGCCTGTATCCAAACGTATCGGTTCGCCTGGCGCTTTTGTTAAAGAACCCCTCGGTTTTCTTAATATCAACCCGCAGTCCACCTTTATTCAAAAGTAATTGCAGATTGGCCCAGGTTTTTACTCAGACCACCCTGACCTTTCTAGATTTAGTACCCGCAGTCCAGCCCTGATGTTTTTGCGAGTTAGCCCCTGAATCTAAGGTTTAATTACATTTGGGCCCTCAATTTTTGCAGAAAACCCCCTGGAACCAAGTTGTTCTCGCAGATAAGCCCCTGGAACTTGTTTTAGGCCTAGATTTTGCGTTTTAGCTCTGTTTTAGGCGTTCTTTATGTCCACGTGATCATTGTAACACGTAGAATAGTGCTAGCATAGTTTTGTTTGCTGTTTTCATGTATTGATGTACTGTTTCTTAGTTTTTGTTATTGTTTGCATGTATGTTTATGTTGTGTATTGTTTTTGGCCATGTGTTCGTGAGTAGACGGTGATCCATCTGAGGAGCCCCAGTACCAGTACCAGGAGCCATCTTCTGAGCAGTTCGAGCAGCAGGAACAGTTTGAGGAAGGCAAGTATAACATGAACAACACCTATCACTTTTAAATACATTTTCATACTGCATTTTAATACTGTATGCTTATAAGGATTTCCTAGCCACATTTATCCTTTATATAATTACCTTGGGTTGCATTTTGGTTAGTTGTGCTAGGTGCCGCGCTATAACACACTTGGTCCTTTTTAATTAATTTGATTAATGGTTTATGCAACTTAATCCTGGGAGTGGCCCTCTGTGCTTCGTGCTTGGGTGGCTCACGTCTCGTTAAAATATGTTTTGTTAGAAACTTGGTTTAGGGGACCAGCACTTTGCTTAGTGCTTGGTTGGCCACTCTCCATAAGGACCGGTTCATAGAGCGACAACCTGGGACAACAGCGCTACCACAAGACTGGAATGGGACGGTCTTGGCTTACTAATTAGGTCTTTTTGGTTTGGAGTAACTTACCTGCGGGGCAAAGGGTGGTAAGCTTCAATGGTCCCTGCTCCTCCGGCTTGGTCTGTGCTTGGTTTGCGCACCTGTGTTTGTACCCCCGTGAGGTGGGCCCCATCGTCGCTGATCCAACTCTTCGCGGTTACGCCTTACCAACGAGATCCTTTGTAACGGCCTCGTAGTGTGCTTGCTAGCCATCTCACCTAAGGAAGTGTGATGAACAACTAGCGTAGCTCACGACTTGTGGGTAAAGATGTGCAACCTCTGCAGAGTGTAAAACCGGTATACTAGCCGTGCTCACGGTCATGAGCGGCCCAGATCCTGCTTTTGATTAGTGGGGTTATCTACTTTTGACGAGGTAGGTTTCCCCGGGTGGCTTGGTTTGGTATGGTTCTCAGTAGTAACATGATTAATTTTGATTAATTATTATGTAACTGGGTTTATGGTAATTCATCAACTTGTAGTAAATAGCGTTAATAAAATTTTGCCAAGACTTAAAAGCTAATGCAGATGAGTCAGCCAACCTTAGAGCCTCATAGTTTGTGTTATACTTGTTGAGTACAAGTTGTGTACTCACTCTTGCCTACTCTACTCTTTTTCCTCTTGGGGATACTCTACTGCTACTCAGTTCCTGCTGACGCGAGGGAGTTCACTCGGAGCTACCAGGAGTACGAGGACTTCTAGGCATTCGTCTCCCAGTCGACGTCAATGTGGTGCCCAGCTTCCGAGAGGCTTCGTTTATGTTTTATGCTTCCGCATACTCTGTATCAGACATTTTGTCATTATTGTAATAAATAACATTCATACTCGCTTTATTATAACTTTTTACGTGATATGTGCTATGATATACTGTTCATTCTGTTGTATATACGTGTGACTTGATCCTGGCACGTATATGATTGCTCGGTTTATGTCATTTTATAAACCGGGTGTTAAAGAGTGGTATCAGAGCCGTATCGACTGTAGGACGAAAGCCTAGATAGAACTGGTCGAGTTTTAGGACTTCTTCTCTCTCAGCCTTATCTGCTGAAACTATTTTGCTATTATATTCCTTGAATTCCAAGATTTTTACTCGTCTGACCATCATAGGTATAAGCTAGATAACCCCTTTATAATAATACGATAGCACGTTCTGCGATGCGTTATGTTAGTCGAGTCGTGTGTTAAACTCGGCTAAGTTGTGAAATTTGTATGCTTGTTATTATGCTACATGTTTGATTTAGATTTTTGGTTGATTGCATAGTTTAGTAGTTAAATTTGTTTAATGAAAATCAGTATTAAGTTAAAGTTAATTAAATAATAAAACGAGTTAGATCGTTGGGGGTAAAACCGTCCACTCTATCCTGTCTACTTTATCATGTCTAAGTCTTTCTTGCAGAAAAATATCGTATCCATCTGAATTTATTTCTGCAATATCCTTACTCATGAAATCTTTTGTCCAAAAATCAGATGGTGAACACCAGGCGTGGTTCTAACCAGCAGGGGCAGAACAACCAGAGTACTGGGATCCCGATGCCTCTGCCTCTGACCCCGGAGAAGTACTTCCAGCTCCAGATGCAGATGATGGCTACCCTGAACAACACTGTTCAGGCACTTCAGCAGGCTCACACTCAGCCTCCGCCTCCTCCACCACCGCAGACCCGCGACAGGCGTGCCGACTTCCTGAGGGGTCACCCGCCGACGTTCTCTCACACGTCTGACCCACTTCAGGCAGACGACTGGCTTCGTGCAGTGGAGCGCCAGCTGGACATCGCCCAGTGCGATGATCGAGAGGGAGTCTTGTACGCAGCAGGACAGCTGCGAGGGGCAGCTTTGGACTGGTGGGAGTCCCACCCAGTTTAGGACCGCGAGGCTCTCACCTGGCTCCAGTTCCGGGAGCGTTTCCGCAGCCACAACGTCCCCGCGGGCGTTATGAAGATGAAGCAGAAGGAGTTCCTTGCACTAAAGTAGGTAATCTCAGATATAATCATTCAGCATTTCCTTTTGAGCTAATTCCCCCTTTGTTCTATCTTTCTGAGTCATGAATTAATCCTTCGATATATATATATCTATCTTTTTTGCTTCAGGGGACTATGACGGTCACGGAGTATCGTGATCTTTTTCTGCAGCTTGCTCGCTACGCCCCTGCCGAGGTTGCGGATGACCGCAAAAAGCAGGAGCACTTCATGGAGGGTCTTGAGGACTACCTCCAGTACGCGCTGCTCAACCTCCGCTTCGACGACTTCAACCATCTGGTTGACAGCGCGCTCAACACGGAGCGCAAGCACCTGGAGATGGAGGACAAGAAGATGAAGATTGTCCCTGTTGCTTCCGGCAGCAACACTCGTCCTCGCCTCCAGCCGCCCCGGCAGTACCAGCAGCAGCAGTACCGGCCTCCCCAGCAATACCAGCAGAGGCCGCAGCAGTACCCGCCTCGACAGCAGCAGCAGGCAGGTCAGGGCCCGAGGTTACCGGCACCTCCGGCTCGTACTGCTCCGCTAGCACCTCAGGCTCCCCGGCAGGCAGCTCCACCCGCTGGACAGCAGGCTCAGGGACCCCCTCGCACCTGCTATCACTGCGGCCAGCCGGGGCACTACGCCAACTCTTGCCCCCGGAAGGCGCAGGCGGGACAGCAGGGGCGCCCAGCTCAGCCCAGGGCGCCAGCACAGGGTCGGGTGAACTACGTGACGGCCGAGTCAGTGGCCGAGGCTCCCAACGTGGTTATTGGTACGTTCATGGTCAATTCATATCCAGCTACAGTCCTTTTCGATACTGGTGCTACGCATTCCTTCATTACACAGTCTTTTGTCGAGCATCATAGTATTCGTACTAGCACATTAAAGAGGTGCCTGTTAGTATCTTCACCGGGAGGACAGTTGAGATCTCATACTTTCTGCCCCAGAGTTAGTGTATCCTTGAGGGGAGTAGAGTTCAGTACAAATATGATGGTGCTAGACACCAAGGGCATCGATGTCATTCTGGGAATGGAGACTCTTGCTAAGTGGGGAGTCCGGATAGATTGTGCTCAGAGGACAGTCTTATTGTCGGCTTCCAGTGGTCAGGAGGTTACTATCAGTGCAGTGGAACCTTCTGGATTTCGTCATCAGATGGAGGCTAGACCCACGGACGGTATTCGTGTGGTGTCTGAATTCCCGGATGTCTTTCCGGATGATTTGCCAGGTATGCCGCCTGAACGCGACATCGAGTTTTCTATTGATCTCTTGCCTGGCACTGCTCCTATTGCAAAGCGGCCCTACCGCATGGCACCTATAGAGCATGAGGAAGTCAAGAAGACTATTGATGAGTTGCTAGCCAAGGGCTATATCCGTCGCAGTTTCTCTCCTCGGGCTTTTCCATTGTTGCTAGTAGATAAGAAGGATGGCTCGAAGAGAATGTGTGTCAACTATCGGGAGCTGAATGTAGTTACCATCAAGAACAAGCATCCACTGCCCCGTATTGAGGATCTCTTTGATCTGTTTCGAGGTGCTCGCATATTCTCGAAGATTGATCTGCGTTCGGGTTATTTTCAGCTGAGGATCCGTCCTGGGGATATTCCGAAGATGGCATTCACCTGCAAGTACGGGCTGTATGAGTACACGGTCAGGTCCTTCGGCTTGACTAATGTCCTGGCTTTCTTCATGCATCTGATGAACATGGTTTTCATGGATTATCTGGATGTCTTCGTGGTGATCTTCATCGATGATATTCTAATCTTCTCCAAGACAGAGGAAGAGCATGAAGAGCATATGAGGCTCGCGTTGCAGAGATTGAGAGAGCATCAGCTGTATGCTAAGTTCAACAAGTGCGAGTTCTGGATTGACGAGGTTCCATTCCTCGGTCATATCATCTCCAAGGGAGGTATTGCAGTTGATCCGAGCAAGGTGAAGGATGTGCTCGAGTGGGAGACACCACAGACGGTGAAGGAAGTCCGGTCATTCTTGGGCTTAGCAGGATATTATCGGAGGTTCATTGAGAATTTCTCCAAGATCGCAAAGCCTTTGACTTCCTTGCTAGAGAAGAATGCAGCATTTATATGGACTGATGAGCGTCAGATGGCCTTCGATGAGCTGAAGAAGAGGTTGACTACGGCGCCAGTCCTTACTCTGCCAGACCAGAGCAAGAGGTTCACGGTGTATTGTGATGCTTTGAAAGATGGTCTTGGTTGTGTTCTGATGCAGGAGGGCAGAGTGATTGCTTATGCTTCACGGCAGTTACGTCGGCATGAGCTGAACTATCCCACTCATGATCTTGAGTTAGCCGCAGTTGTGCACGCTCTGAAGATTTGGAGGCATTACTTGTATGGGCAGCAGTGTGATATCTATAATGATCACAAGAGCCTCAAGTACATTTTCACGCAGAATGAGCTGAACATGCGGCAGAGGAGATGGTTAGAGCTGGTCAAGGATTATGACATAGAGATTCACTATCATCCAGGTAAGGCCAATGTTGTGGCAGATGCTCTGAGCAGGAGAAGTTATGTCAACATGGCCGTTGCTTTCCAGATGCCTCCAGAGTTATGCGAGGAGTTTGAGCAGTTGAGTCTGGGTTTCTTGCATCATACTTCGAGTGCGACATTCGAGGCAGTACCCACTCTAGAGGCAGAGATCCGGCAGCATCAGAAGGAAGATGAGAAGCTTCAGGAGATCCGTGAGTTGCTCAAGAAGGGCAAGGCTCCTCATTTCAGGGAAGATGATCAGGGTACCTTGTGGTACAAGAACTGGATCTGTGTGCCAGATGTGAAGGATCTCCGGAAGTTGATTCTGAGTGAGGCTCATGATACAGCTTATTCTATCCATCCGGGCAGCACGAAGATGTACTATGATCTCAAGGAACGTTTCTGGTGGCATGGGATGAAGCGTTCAGTGGCAGAGTACGTGGCTATTTGTGACACCTGTCAGCGTGTCAAGGCTGAGCATCAGAGGCCAGCAGGTCTGTTACAGCCTTTGAAGATTCCGGAGTGCAAATGGGAGGAGATCACTATGGACTTCATTGTTGGATTGCCTTGTACTCAGAAAGGGTACAACTCTATATGGGTAGTAGTGGATTGTCTGACGAAGGTTGCTCACTTCATTCCAGTGAACACTACTTACTCCGGTGCTAGGCTTGTAGAGTTGTACATCTCTCGGATTGTCTGTTTACATGGCGTGCCCAAGAAGATCATATCTGACAGAGGATCTCAGTTCACTTCACGGTTCTGGGAGCAGCTCCATGATTCGTTGGATACGAAGCTGCGTTTCAGTACCGCCTATCATTCTCAGACAGATGGGCAGACAGAGAGAACCAACTAGGTGTTGGAAGATATGTTGAGAGCCTGTGCTATTCAGTATGGTACTAGTTGGGATAAGTGCCTGTCGTATGCTGAGTTCTCCTACAACAACAACTGCTAGGCCAGTTTAAAGAAGTCCCCCTTTGAGGCATTGTATGGCAGAAAGTGTAGGACTCCTCTCTATTGGGATCAGATTGGTGAGAAGCAACTCTTTGGCCCTGACATTATAGAAGATGCAGAGCAGATGGTACAAGCTGTGCGGGAAAATCTGAGGATTGTACAGAGTAGGCAAAAGAGCTATGCAGATGGCAAATGGAGAGACATGACTTTCAGTGTTGGTGATCATGTATACCTAAAGGTGTCTCCGATGAGAGGAATCCGCAAGTTTAATGTCAAGGGGAAGTTAGCACCTCGGTATGTTGGTCCATTCAAGGTGCTAGAGAGGAAAGGTGAAGTTGCTTATCGCCTGGAGTTGCCTACCAACCTCTCAGGAGATCATGATGTCTTCCATATTTCTCAGCTGAAAAAGTGTCTGCGAGTACCCGAGGAGCAGGCACCACTGGATGGGTTAGATGTGCAGGAGGATCTGACTTATACTGAGCATCCGGTGAAGATTCTGGAGACATCAGAGAGGGTCACACGGAACAAGCGCATCAAGATGTGCAGAGTTCAGTGGAGTCATCACACTGAAGCTGAGGCTACCTTGGAGCGAGAAGATGAGCTGAGGAAGACACATTCAGATCTCTTTGCTAGCCAGCCCAGCTGAATCTCGGGGACGAGATTCCTATAAGGGGGTAGGGTCTGTAACACCCTAATTTAAATTCCAGCATTTATTAATAAATTTAATTAGCTTTATTTAATTTTCTAAGGTTTATTGTGATTAGTCTTGCATTTAATCTAATTTTGTTTCACAAGTAATTAAAATTTTGCTAGGTTTAATTTCGTTGTTGCATTCATGCTGGAGCATCTTTTTCTTTTGTTTGTTTGGTTAGATTTTGAATTCAAAATTTATTTTAATTCATTAGACTTGAGTTGAGTTAGAAATAGTAAAGGAGAAGAATTTAGAAAACCCAACTGGGCCTAAAACTTCTCTCAGCCCAACCCTCCTCTCCTTACCTCCCCAGCATGCGGCCCACATCCACCCCGCAAGCCCAGTTCACTCCTCTAACCCCGCACGGCCCACACACTCGCGCCAGCTCTTTTCCCGCTCCGCCCGGCCCAAGCGCACGGCCCAACTCCGCGCCCCGCTCGCGCGTCGCCCTCGGGCCCAACCATGTGCAAGCGCGCGTCCCCGCTTCACACCGCTGATAGCCCGGGCCCGCTGGCAGCTCCATCTCCCTCGCTCGCGCAACGCCTGGCCAAGATCCCCGCCCACAATCTCATCAGCCTTCCATCCCAGGCACGCACGCCCAGGTCACCACCGCCGCCTTACAAATAGCACCCCGCGACCCCCCTGCATCCCATCTCGCTTCACAACCGCCGCGCAAACCCTAGCCGCCGCCTCCTCGCCGCTCCGCCCGGAGCAGAGCACCGCGCCGCAAGGGGTAAGTCTACCCGCCCACTCGTTTACTCGCCGCCGGTGGCCCTTGGCCCGCCCTGACCCATCTTTCAACCTCGCAGCACGGCACCGCATCGATTCGCGAGATCCAGGAGCACGGGGACGACCTGCAACAACTTCCTCCGCGAGCGCCGCCACGACCCGTCGCCGGACCTCGCCGATGACTCCCCTACGCTGCAACCCCGGCCACCACAAGCCCCCGATGAGCACCCGCAACCTTCCCCGGTCCTTTTGGGGCTAGATGTTGTAGTCCGTAGTCCAGGGCGCCCCCAGAACCCCGCTCGCCGGCGAAGTCCGCCGCCGCAGTTCCACCCCTACGCTCCGTGCCCCGCGCGAACCCTGCACCGGTTTGCCAGTGCCTTGCGCAAGATTCCTGGCCCTTTTGCGCTAGAACCCGACCCCCAGAGCAGCCTAACGCATGCACGCCGGCGACCACAACCGCACAGAGCCGCCGCCGTTGCTGAACGCGCCGCCACAGACCTCCCCGAGACCAACCTAGGCCCCAGGTGTATCACGCGTAGCGCGCTCATGCTCCCCGACCCGAAACCAAGGCCAATCGAGCCCTGGAGTGCCAGTTTTGGCTTTCTCCGGCGATCCCCCGCCGCGAAGCTCTGCTCCGGCGGTGTTCCCCCGCCGCCCCGCGTGCACGTTGCCCAGATCCGTCAGATCAGAGATGGACGCCCGCGATAAGAACCCAAACCGATCAGATCTGGACCACCAGATCGAGATCCAACGGCCTGTATCCAAACGTACTGGTTCGCCTGGCGCTTTTGTTAAAGAGCCCCTCGATTTTCTTAATATCAACCCGCAGTCCACCTCTATTCAAAAGTAATTGCAGATTGGCCCAGGTTTTTAGTCAGACCCCCCCTGACCTTTCTAGATTTAGTACCCGCAGTCCAGCCCTGATGTTTTTGCAAGTTAGCCCCTAAATCTAAGGTTTAATCATGTTTGTGCCCTCGGTTTTTGCAGAAAACCCCCTGGAACCTAGTTTTTCTCGCAGATAAGCCCCTAGAACTTGTTTTAGGCCTAGATTTTGTGTTTTAGCTCTGTTTTAGGCGTTCTTTATGTCCACGCGATCGTTGTAATGCGTAGAATAGTTCTAGCATAGTTTTGTTTGTTGTTTTCATCTATTGATGTACTGTTTCTTAGTTTTTGCTATTGTTTGCATGTATGTTTATGTTGTGTATTGTTTTTGGCCATGTGTTCGTGAGTAGACGGTGATCCATCTGAGGAGCCCCAGTACCAGTACCAGGAGCCATCTTCTAAGGAAGGCAAGTATAACATGAACAACACCTATCACTTTTAAATACATTTTCATACTGCATTTTAATATTGTATGCCTATAAGGATTTCCTAGCCACATTTATCCTTTATATAATTACCTTGGGTTGTATTTTGGTTAGTTGTGCTAGGTGCCGCGCTATAACACACTTGGTCCTTTTTAATTAATTTGATTAATGGTTTATGCAACTTAATCCTGCGAGTGGCCCTCTGTGCTTCGTGCTTGGGTGGCTCACGTCTTGTTAAAATATGTTTTGTTAGAAACTTGGTTTAGGGGGCCAGCACGGTGCTTAGTGCTTGGTTGGCCACTCTGCATAAGGACCGGTTCATAGAGCGATAACCTGTGACAATAGCGCTACCACAAGACTGGAATGGGACGGTCCTGGCTTACTAATTAGGTCTTTTTGGTTTGGAGTAACTTACCTGCGGGGCAAAGGGTGGTAAGCTTCAATGGTCCCTGCTCCTCCGGCTTGGTCTGTGCTTGGTTTGCGCACCTGTGCTTGTACCCCCGTGAGGTGGGCCCCATCATCGCCGATCCAACTCTTCACGGTTACGCCTTACCAACAAGATCCTTTGTAATGGCCTCGTAGTGTGCTTGCTAGCCATCTCACCTAAGGAAGTGTGATGAACAACTAGCGTAGCTCACGACTTGTGGGTAAAGATGTGCAACCTCTGCAGAGTGTAAAACTGGTATACTAGCCATGCTCACGGTCATGAGCAGCCCAGATCCTCCTTTTGATTAGTGGGGTTATCTACCTTTGACGAGGCAGGTTTCCCCGGGTGGCTTGGTTTGGTATGGTTCTCAGTAGTAACATGATTAATTTTGATTAATTATTATGTAACTGGGTTTATGGTAATTCATCAACTTGTAGTAAATAGCTTTAATAAAATTTTGCCAAGACTTAAAAGCTAATGCAGATGAGTCTGCCAACCTTAGAGCCTCATAGTTTGTGTTATACTTGTTGAGTACAAGTTGTGTACTCACTCTTGCCTACTCTAATCTTTTTCCTATTGGGGATACTCTACTGCTGCTCAGTTCCTGCCGATGCGAGGGAGTTCACCCGGATCTTCCAGGAGTACGAGGACTTCTAGGCGTTCGTCTCCCAGTCGACGTCCCTGTGGTTCCCAGCTTCCGAGAGGCTTCATTTATGTTTTACGCTTCCGCATACTCTGTATCAGACATTTTGTTATTATTGTAATAAATAATATTCGTACTCGCTTTATTATAACTTTTTACGTGATATGTGCTGTGATATACTGTTCATTCTGTTGTATATACGTGTGACTTGATATACTCGTTGGTGTTCGCGGGTCGGCTTCTCGCGAGCTCGTGCACCAGGTTTCTGCACGTCGTACCCTCGAGGAAGGCGTTGATGACCTCGACGTGGGTGACGCTGGGGAGCTTGGTGCATTGCTTGGAGAAGCACCACACGTAGTCGCGCAGGGACTCATTGGGCTTCTGACGACACCCTTTGAGGTCCCTGGAGTTCCCAGGGCGCACGTATGTGCCCTGGTAGTTGCCCACGAAGATCTGGACCAAGTCGGCCCAATTATGGATCTGGTCCACGGGCAAGTGCTCGAGCCATGTTCGTGTGGCGTCGGCAAGGTGAAGAGGAAGGTTGCGGATGATGACCGCGTCGTCTGTCGCACCGCCCAGCTGGCATGCTAGGCAATAGTCATTGAGCCAGACCGCAGGATATGTCTCGCCCAAGTACTTGACGAGGGTGGTGGGCTGTCGAAAGCGCGGGGGAAAAGAAGTGGTACGAATCTCCCAGCTGAACACCCGGGTGCCCGGAGGCTCCGGTGACTCGCCCCTGTCGTGCTCGGGGTCGAAACGTCCACCCCGTCGAGGAGTGTATTTCCTGCCGCCGACGATGTAGCTGGCGTCGCCGTCATCGGCGTGCCCGCGCGTGTCGTGGAGTCGATCCCTTACGGGAGGCTTTCCGATGTGGTCGTGCACCGAGGGTACCTTCGCACCGGGCGCTATGGCTGCCTTGCCCTTCCCTGCTAGTGGAGTGTGCACCGAAGCCTCGTTGTCCTAGCGTGCAGTCCCACTAAGCTGGTCTGGGGCTTTCGAGCGCATACGAGACGCAGAGCTCTCGGCCTACTGCACGGCAGCTTGCTCGATGAGCGCCTGCACCTCGCGGCGCAGGTTGCGACCCAAAGGCGTCGACGGCTCGGGCATGGCTTGAAGTAGGTAGGCCGCAGCGATGAGTTTATCGCCGGCCGTCTTTAGTTCCGGATGTTTATTGATGTTGTCGTCGACCAGGATGCATTCCCGGGCAACGCGCGCCGCCGCCTAGGCTTGTGCACCACGCGCGGTGTGCTACTGCTCGAGTGCGGTGCGCAGCTCCTGTGTCTGCCGGCGTTGCTCGTCAAGCTGGGCTTGAAGCTCTTTGAGCTGTGCCAGCTGAGCTTGCCGCGCCGCCGAGCTTGACGAAGAAGAAGGGGCCGCAGGCGGCATCACCGGTTGGTTCGCCTGTGCGTCCGCCCCGCCATCCCCGTCGTCGCCCAGGGCGTTGTCATTTTGCTCGTTCGCAAGATCGGCCATGAAGCACTCCCAAGTGGGATTGTACTCCCCCTCACTACAGTCCTCAGAACAGGTGAGGCAATAAGCCGTCGCGAGCTGGAACGAGCGGAATGCATCGGGGTCGCGGACCCCGGTGGTAGTCCTCGGCCTCCTCGGCCGTGATATTGTTCATGAAGAAGTTGATGTCGTCGGCGATCGAACTCGCCGTTTCGGGGTAGGATTCGTCAGGAGACGACGCGATGAGGTTGCGGATCGACAGAAGGTGATGACCCGGCAAATCCTCATACTCGGTGAAGTTAGTGCTGATTGAAGAGGCGTAGGTGGCAGTGTTGCGCATCCCGAAGGGAAAGGGCGATGGCGAGGTCGAGCCCCCCCCCTTGGAGGCACTGGTGCTGCAGCAGATGATGATGCCGGCACAGACGACACCGAGGTGTGTGATGACGAAGCGGTGGCCCCATTGGCCGCGATGCTGAGTTGCGACATGCCAGCCTCAACCCACGTGGGGGAGCTGTGGCATGCTGCACGGTGCCGCTCCGCGCGTGCTTGTCGCGAATGCTGGCCCGAGCGCGCGTTGCCCCGGGCTGGTGAAGTCGGAGTGACGGGGTTGCGTCTGGGTGGGAGGAGCTCCATGAGGTAACCGTTGCCGGTTGTTCTGAACTCGAGACTCCCGAACCAGGTCACGTACCCCGCTGGGAGCGGATCCGAGACGCCCATGGGGTATGGGTTGGATCTGCCCGCCATCCCTGGAGATCAAATGGGAACAAGAGAGAAAATGTCACGCAGCGGGACTCTATCTGGCGTGCCAACTGTCGGTGCCCTGACCTGGGGGTCCGGATCCCAACTAGTAAATGGTGCGTGTTTCCTCGTCCCAGATGTTGATGCAAGAAGCAACACAGTAATGCACGGGTTTATCCTGGTTCCGGCCACGGGGCCGTACGTCTAGCAAAGGGGTGTGCGAGGGCACTGTATTATCTTGCACCGGAGTGCTTGTAGTAGGGGGTACAAGCGAGGCGAGAGAGGGAGGGAGGCTCCCAAGTCTCTGCTAGAAGAGGGGTTGAGCGTGGCGAATAGCGATGTTGGGGCTGGAAGCGAGTGCGTGTGCTCTGTGCGATGTAATGCCTAGAGAGCCCACCGACCTAGGTGGCAATGGTAGCTAACGTCCCCCTTAAAGGAAGCCCTCCTCTCCTTTTATAGTCACAAGGAGGGATGGTGTACATGCGTGGGGGAGCGTGGAAGTCGTCATTTTCCCCTGAATCACGGGGGTGCTGTGGTCGAATACTGTAGGAAGTACACTGTGGGGTATGGCATCGGGCGTGGTGGTCGTCTTGGGCATCGTCATTGACCTCGCGGAGATCGCACCAGCGTCTTGCCAACCCCAGCAGGCGGCGTGGTCATCGCTGTAGGGTGTACAGTCCTCTAGATGTGGCGTGGTGGCATTCCGTGGTCTTGCAGGTAAGGGTCCTGCGTGCTCCAGCGGTGGCGGGGCACGCGGCGGTCCCGGACCCCCCTGGATAGAGTGCCGGTGTGCGCACTAAGGAGGTCCGATGGTTGCGTGGAGGTCCCGGACCCACCGAGGGGGGAGGTCCGGGACCCCGGCTGTGTGTGCTGAGCGTCCCTCCTGGAGGGGCACGTGGCTGTTGGAAATTTGTGATCTCAGGATAACAACCTAGATCTGCATGGCAAATAATTTCCACAAATTAGAGATAACATACCAAATAAGTCATGTACCGTGATTGGCAGGTACACCTAATGTTTCCATCTATAAGTCGGCCCCGGTCCCATAGTGCTGTATATAAATATGAGGTAGAGGGGAACCCTCTCTAACCCTAATCAGTTAATCTCGCGATTAGCGAAACACCAATCAATTAGAGCGCTGGAGGGGCTGGAAGTGCGACTTCCTCATCTACTTCGTGGCAGGCACAAGGAGTTGCTGTTCCTCATCTAGTTCGTGGCATGCACAAGGAGGAGTTGTTGCTCGTCAAGAACTTCATCAACAGAGAGATCTAAATCTCTCCAATGGTGAAGATTAAGTATATTTCATCTACATCAGTCATCAACCCTACTACTACTACTACAATTTCAGAGGCGTTCATGGATTCAAGAAGCTCTGGTCAGTTTAATCTAATTAATTCCGCATTAAGTAATTAATGATCATGATTAGACTAAGCTAAGATCCTGTTTATGATTAATTAAATCAGACAATCGGTATCAAGAGCCTTCTTAGATCTGTCATGATCCTAATCCAGAGCCATCAAGTTCTTAGCCTCTGATTAATGTCTATTTAGATCTGTTCCGTGCTTAATCATGGGTAATTAATTCTGATATGGATCTAATCATTTAAGTGCTATGTGCAAATTAGATCTGTTTGTGCACAGCTACATGATTAGATTGGTTTAAGGTGTTGCACAGATTAGATCCTAATGTGCAACTTCATCTGCTTCTACCATTAAGATGCAATCAGTTACTGCAGAAAAGTTTTATATGTTAATTGAATGCAATTAGATCTAATTCGTGTATTTAATTAAGTCATAATCATGCAATTAGATCTAATTGGTTCGGTTAGGTCAAGTCTAAGTTGAAATCTTGATCTGTTTAAGTATAAAAAGTCTCAGATTAGATGCAAACCATTATGTTTAATGCTAATTCATGATTAGTCCGAGGCAAATTAAGTTTATTTCATGATTAAGTTAAGAAATTAAGGTTAGGGTTTACAATTGCTACTAAGTTTTCCCCATGATTAAACCCCTGATCATGTATATTCCGCAAAAGTGAAGTTAGATCCATGAAATTGATGCATCAGAAAGCAAGTAAGAAGGAGAGGATTGGGCAAATAATGATGAATTAAGCAAAGTCCCAATTTTTCCTAACCCTAACCCTAAGATTGAAGGAGTTCTTACCTGAAGGGTGTATCTGAGCCATGAGATTAGGCTAAGGACACCCCAACGAAGCCCCTCGATGGGGAGCCGCGCGACTCGGTCGCACGGCACCCCGGCGAGAGGGTCCGAAAGGGCGTCAGGCAGCGCATCAGGAGGCGGAGCCCTTAGGACTCGCGCGAGGCAGCACACGGTGCCACCCTGCGCGCCCAGGCCCGCCCGGCGCAACCCCCAGGGCAGACGCGCGGCTCGTGCTGCATCAGGCAGCGGCCGCCGCCGGCGCAGCCCCCAGGGCGGACACGCGTTGCATCAGGCTGCAGCGGCGGCCGGTGCAGTCCTCGGTCGAACGCGCGGCGCTCGTGGCTGAGGCCCGGCCTGCGCGCGCGTGGCACACGCAGCACCTGCGCATCAGAAGTCGGCGGCCAGCGCTACGCGGCCCTGCAGCGGCGCTGCTGCCCCACGCGGCTGGCGCAGGCCCGATGTGGCCGGTGACCACTTGGTGCAGGCCATGAGGAGGAGGCGGCGCTGCTCCCGCGCGTGGGCTACAGCCAGGCGGCGCATGCTGCGGGCCAGTGTCCTGAGCAGCGGTCGGCCGGACCCCAGCAGCGCCAGCGCATGCTGCAGCGGCAGACGGGCTGCTGTCTGAGGAAGTAAGAAGGGAAAAGAGCGAGTTTTTGGACCGGCTCCGGTTTTTTTTAAACCGGGTGGAATTAGTTTCCAGCCATCCGATCGAAACGAACGGCCAAGATTGCTCCGCATTAGGGTTTCGCGGGATGGGCCGGACTGGGCCGAGCAACAGCTTAATGGGCCGCGCGCAAGGAGATTGTTGGGCTTGTTTTCACGAGTTTTAGCCCAGTTTAAGTGTTAAAGCCTTTTCCATTACTATTTTTTATGATTTAAGCTTAATTTAATTGATGTTTATGTTTAAGGCTTTAATTATTTTCTGTTGCACTTATAATTACCAACATTATATTTATTTAATGACCATGAGTATTTATTTCATATTTGAGATATCTATTGTTTATAATTTCGCAAATAAGTTTATTGCTTAATTTATCTATGATAGATATTTCACAATTATGAATAGTGATATTTTCCATAATTCTGATGTTATAAGGTCAATTTAAAAATAATTATGGAAAATCATCATTGATAATGAGTTTATTTTGAGCTATTAATAAGTCTTGTTATTTGAGCACAATTAATTTATAATGTCAGATGTGCTTGTTAAATGAGAAAGAATATATAGATTAATGAGCCTTATCATTTTAGTGCATTAAATTTATTGATGTTTTATGCACTAATTATATAATGCAAAGTTTAAGGTTTATGAGCTTTATATTTACAGTGAAATTTGATCTCTTCAGTGAAATTTGATCTCTTCATGATTTATGTGTTATTTCACTATTTAAATTTGAGTTTAAAATTCCAAAATAAGTGTATTTGCCTTAATGTTTCCATTATGCTTTATTGATGAACATAGAATTAGTTCGCATTGTTTAAGCTGAAAAATTATATATTTTCCACCATGTACAATTAAGATGCTCTCTAATCAAATGGAACCATCGAGAAGTTTGATTAGAGTACACTTGTAATTAATTCTGACCATCGTTGTTTTAATTATGAGTTAATGATAAGTTTCGTTTGTTTTCCCCATCAGTGATGCAAATTGAAACTTATGGCATGATTTTAATCAGACCATCGTAGGGTTAATCTTGTGCTTTTATGTGCATCTTATTGTATAAGATTATTGAGACTTCAATTTTATGATTTTTGAGTGAATTATGAGGGCTTGCTAAGCACCATTGAGCCCTTTGATGGCACCAATTTTCCCAAGCGGAATAAAGAGGTGCATGCTATTCTCAAGGTTCTGGACCTTGATTACGCACTTTATGAAGATAAAACTGTTAATCCTTCTATAAGTACTGAGAATCATAATGAGCAATTAAGGGAGTACAACTCCAAGTTGGAGAAATGGCAAAAATCCAACGAATTTGCAAAATTAGTTATAAAACATTCGATCTCAGATGCCATAAGGGGAGCATTTCCTTATATGAAGGGTTATAGGGAACTAAGTGTGAAGGAGTTTATGAACTCCATTGAGGAAAGTTCTAAAGTTAATTATTCCAATTTCCTCATAAATAAGCTGTCTACCTCACGTTATGATGGGCACAATGGACTAAGTATACACATTAAGAGCATGTACAATATGGCTGCTGAGTTGAAAGCACTTGGCAGGTTCATCTCTGATGATCTGCTGGTGTCATATCTTATGGCTTCTCTACTAGAGAATTATAATAAGCGTGCTCAAAATGTGGATACTCCAGTAAGATATAAGTTATGTGAGTCACTTCATCAAGTGCAAAGGAAGGATAATAAAGTTGTCTCATAAGCTCTTTTAAGTTAAAGTTTTCCCTAAATTTTGGTGGATTGATTGAGATGCATTCCCAGTAGGTCATTAAGTCTGACCCATAAGATCAGGGGAGTTCAAGGGGAGCAAAGTTTAATGATGATGATGATGAAGAAGATGTTAAATGCTTCGCATTAGTTTTATATATTTAGCCATATTTGTTTTCAGTAATAAGTGATTCTGAACAATTGTTAAGTTTTGAGATAATAAGTATATCATCATTGTTGATTTTGCTATCTTGTCAAGGAATTATTTTATTTATTTCTTGCATATTGTGTAATGCTTCAATAAGTTGTTGATGAGACCTTGTCGAAATTGTGATATTATTAGTTAAATCACATTTCGAAGGGGAGAATTGGAATGTCTCATCAAGTATAAGAGATACTCCAGTTGTAATGTCTCATAAGAATGAGAGATACTCCAGTCATTAGATGTAAGACTATAAAGAGTTATCACCATATTTTATTTGCCCATAAAGATTGATATTCAAAAGGTTGAATTAGAAAATCGGCTCATATAAAGGGTGAATATGATGGAGAACGCTAAAAAAACCATTGTGACAGGAGAATTACTCCATAAAGCCAATTGTCTCAAATAAAGTTAAGTGTGACTTTATTCATTATTCTGGCCATCGCTGATTAATGGATACATGTTCACAAAGTTTTGTTGCTCTAGTTCATTTTAGCCATCGCTATTTGACTAGTTCAATGAAGCTCGAGACTTTTGAAGTATGGCTTATATTTATCATTTCTGGCCATCGCTGTTTGGTAAATATTTGACCATAAACTTTGCTGCTCTTGTTCATTTCTAGTCATCGCTGGTGTGAGCTTGATTAGTAAAGGAAATTGATCAATGGTATACTAAAGATAAAGAACTTATGTCATGATGAGCTACCATTTATGGATATCCTAATAAGTCTGAGGGGTACCATTTCTACCACTATAATTGTCTCAACTATTGTGTTTCTAAAGGAATGCAAAGATCAGTTGTTTCAACTGTTGTGTTCTTAAAAGAATGCAGAGATTAGTGGGAGTCAGTGGGAGCTCACAAAGGAGGAAGAGATGATTTGGAGAGATGTGTGCTTAGTTACCCTGCATCGATGATTCAAGTAGCAGAATCTCATAATATTTAACTCATGCCATTAGTTAAGTAAACCTCCATCTTAAGCTACCATATATTTTGTTGAGGATTCTCATAAGTTGATTAATCCCAACATGAATATGTGATATATAATAACAGTTGATGTTGGCATAAAAGAATGACCTCATTCGT
The DNA here is from genome assembly GCF_016808335.1 of Panicum virgatum. Taxonomy (NCBI): domain Eukaryota; kingdom Viridiplantae; phylum Streptophyta; class Magnoliopsida; order Poales; family Poaceae; genus Panicum; species Panicum virgatum. The sequence continues at coordinate 34,430,767 of NC_053145.1, read as the reverse complement.
TTTGAAGGTCACTATAAAGGAGGCCATAAATTGAGTCTATGAGCTTTAGTATAAATTTGTGATGGCATCAAATTAGTATCTTGCCATGATCATGATTCCGAAAGAAAATTAAAAATACTGAGCTTATAGCTTACCATGATTAAATGTTCATGGATAAAGGTATGTACTGAGATTAAGGTGGAAAATTTATTATCCTAATACTTAAGTGGATGATGCTCTACTAAGTAAAGTGGCGATTAGAATATGCTACTAATATTGTGAGATTTTCTATCATCATTAAATTAAATTTAAAGTAATCTTGGTGAAAGCCTCTTATGTTTTGGGCATCAATGTACACTAAGATTGGACCAAGAAAGTGTTAGGATCATCACTTGAGATGTAAGTTGTCTAAAGTGATACAATAAGAATAAATATTAAGATATGCTGTTCTATTAGCAAATTATGTCTAATACCCTAATAATAAAGTTGAGATAAAGTTAAGGAAGACATTCCTTATGCTTCAATCTTTTGAAGCTTATGCATGAGTCTCTGAGTGATTGACTTTGCATTTGTAAGCCGGAAATCCTTATGTGTTTAATATTATCCAAAAGAGGTCCATTGGATAATGTACAAGACACCATAACATGCTTGTTTATTATAAATTATTTAGCTAAGAGTTCTGTAAGAGTGTATGGATGTAAAAGTGCACATTAGATTATGTCCTTCATTCTTGCAGAAAAGAGCAATAATATTGAGAGCTCTAAGCAAACTTGGCGTAATGAAAAGTTGAGATTGCATAAGGATGTTTTAAGTTATCAAGCTTTAGAATTATATTCCGCTGTTAAGTTTATGGACAGCAAATTGATACTGCTATGATTGCGGTATTCATTCGAGTAACAACATAATTATTGATGATGTCTAGACTACTGATGTTTAAATATTATATTGTGAAAGAAAGGTCCCAGGATCAACTTATTAAAGTTAAAGAAATAAGTTGAGTTTATGCTAGCAAATATTATTCAAGACTTGTCACTCATCCCATTTAATTTTTTGCGAAATTAAGTATGGGATTTGTGAACGGTCTTGGACCTGATTCTGGATACATGATCATTCCTAAATAAGTAATAAGCGTTCTATCGAGGTATTGCAGTGAACTGTGGGTAATGGAGTCCCGGTAGTGAATTAAATACTACTGACGACGCATTGGTCCGGTCTTACTGTTGTACTGAGTGTGAACATAAGTTTAAAGCGAACCTAAGTTGTTAACCGTTCGAACAAGTGGGAGAATGTTGGAAATTTGTGATCTCAGGATAACAACCTAGATCTGCATGGCAAATAATTTCCACAAATTAGAGATAACATACCAAATAAGTCATGTACCGTGATTGGCAGGTACACCTAACGTTTCCATCTATAAGTCGGCCCCGGTCCCATAGTGCTGTATATAAATATGAGGTAGAGGGGAACCCTCTCTAACCCTAATCAGTTAATCTCGCGATTAGCGAAACACCAATCAATTAGAGCGCTGGAGGGGCTGGAAGCGCGACTTCCTCATCTACTTCGTGGCAGGCACAAGGAGTTGCTGTTCCTCATCTAGTTCGTGGCATGCACAAGGAGTTGTTGCTCGTCAAGAACTTCATCAACAGAGAGATCTAAATCTCTCCAATGGTGAAGATTAAGTATATTTCATCTACATCAGTCATCAACCCTACTACTACTACTACAATTTCAGAGGCGTTCATGGATTCAAGAAGCTCTGGTCAGTTTAATCTAATTAATTCCGCATTAAGTAATTAATGATCATGATTAGACTAAGCTAAGATCCTGTTTATGATTAATTAAATCAGACAGTGGCGTCGTCGGACCCCCTTCCCATGCAGGAGGCGGGCCCGGGGCCATACGTGTGATGAGGTGGAGTCCGGACGGTCGAAGTTGGCAGAATAGTGACAGAACTGTGCCGAGCGCGCTTCGTCCCGCGTCGCATGTCCCATAGTGTTCCCACAGCGTCCGGGATGGCGGAGCAGGGATCGGAGTTGGCGGATGGGACTCCGATCACAGCCACTGTGGGGAATGGCGGCCTGACACCGTCTGTCCTGGGCGCTGTGTAGGAGTGGTTGGCACTTAATGCCTCCGTACGATGGGTGGGTGAGCGGCAGGGCAGTTTGTCCCTTATGCCGAGGGGTGGCCTCGAGCGAGGCGGAGATGAGGTGCCTGCTCGAGGGTAGATCCGCTACCTTCGAGCGAGGCAGAGATGCGGGGCGCAGTCGAGGGTCTCGATGGGAGCCCTTGAGCGAGGCGGAGATTGCTCCGCAGGTTCGAGGGAGGATACAAGTGGGCCACATGCTGGGCCTCTTTGAGTCCTTTCCTTTCTTCCAGATAGGAAGGAGGCCGTGGGCCTTCGTGGGCCCAGTTGCCTAATGCGTGTTTGCATTTTTTTAAGGTGATCTTAGTACCCCGATTAGGGTGTCCCTAATTGTGGTACCCGACAAATACGCATATTTCTAACATGATTTGAATGTAAATAAAATTAAATAATGAACCATGGCACAACTAAGGAGGGGGCCTGGTGATTAGTTGTGGTTGATTTGAACCCACCGTGCCTGTATAAAAATGTTGAATGCCAAAAACATACAATAGTCAAAATAATTATGATGATTTCTGTGACATTAATGCTGAAACGTCATTATTTTGTGGGCTCCATTATGATGAATTCAATAAAACGTCACTAAGTTTTGGGCCAAGGGCCCAAACCTTCGAATCCATGACGAAAATCTGGAAATCATTATGGATTGTGTGCGGTTGTGACACTTTTTTAAAACATCATGAAATTTTCGTCATAGATCACCACATTTCTTGTAGTGAAATTTGGTAATGTGCAGAGAGCACCGGCATCGGCTATGAATCCCATTATTAAGCCGTGGCCATTCAGGGGATGGGGGATTGACTTAATCGGACAGATTTATCCACCATCCAGTAAGAATCATAAAATCATACTAGTAGCAACAGATTATTTTACCAAGTGGGTTGAAGCGATTCCTCTGAAGACTGTGACATCCAAAGAGATGATTGAGTTTGTGAAGGAGCATATTGTTTATCGGTTTGGTACTCCGCAAACTATCACGACTGATCAAGGAAGCATGTTTATTTCAAAGGAGTTTGGGGAGTTTGCTGCAAGTATGGGAATTAAATTGTTGAATTCTTCTCCATATTATGCCCAAGCCAATGGTCAGGCAGAAGCTTCTAACAAAGGAATCATTAAGTTAATTAAGAGGAAGATTGAAGAGCAGCCAAAGAGGTGGTATACAACTCTTAATGAAGCTTTATGGGCCTACATGATGTCTTGCCATGGGGGTACCAAAGTATCTCCGTATCAGTTGGTTTATGGGCATGAAGCTGTGCTTCCTTGGGAGACTCAGCTTGGTTCTAGACGGGTTACATTTCAAGATCAGTTGATGGCCGAGGATTATGTCATGTTGATGAAAGACGAGTTAGAAGATTTGGCTGGGCATCGGTTGAACGCTATCATCAATATCGAGGCTAATAAAGCTAGAGTGGGCCGATGGTATGATAAGAAATCAAAGCCAAATCTTTTGACCAAGGAGACCTGGTGTGGAAACTAGTATTGTCGATAGGAACAAAAGATCCCAAATTCGGCAAGTGGTCTCCAACATGGCAAGGGCCATACAAGATCAGCAAATGTGTTCCTGAAAATGAATACATCTTAGAGACTTTGGAAGGAGAAGAATTTTTCAGTGCACTTAATGGCAAGTATTTGAAAAAGTATTACCTGAGTGTCTGGGTAGATGCATAGCCGATTGTACAAAACAATCAGTTGGTTTCAAATATAGCCGATACGGAAAAGGTATCGCCTTTAGTGCAAAAATAAGAAGAGACTTGATTGTAGTGTAATGCGTTCGTGTGTTTTCATGGCCGATATGACATATATCGCCCTTAGATCAAAAATACAATCCAAACACGTGTTTCGAGTTTGGTTCAGATTTTTCTGTTCGACTTTGGATTGTGAGGATGTGTTGGTTCGTTCGGTGCGATGACAAAAATTAAATCGAAGCAGAATGAAGGCAGGAAACTAAAGGAGAGGAGGCCCGTCCATTGATTATATTTACAAAAGGCCAGATAGGCTGTTACATTTACAACCTAGTCTGACTCTGCTTCGAAGAGGTTGCCGACGACCCCATCCAAGCTAACATCACCAACGATGGCATCAGCAGGATAGTAGAGATCATCGACGAGCTCCTCGAAGGCCTCTCGCCGCGCGCCCCACTTGGGGAAGACCGGCTCCCACTGCCGGTAGTCCACCCCGGACATGGTGGAAACGACGGTGATGGCTCTGGCGGCGCCCTTGTGAGCTCCGTAGCGAGTGACCTCCTTGACCTGGACCGGGACGCTCCGGAGGCGTGCGGCGACGGAGCTCCCTTTTGCGTTAACCGAGTCTATGGTGACTCGAGAAGCCTCCAGAAGGGTCTGGACCTGCGACTCCAAGTCTGGGAAATGAAGAGATTAGAGCAGAAACTCAGAGAAGATTACCAAATAAAACATGGTCAGGAAGACTTACTTGCGACCTTGGTGTCGGCGTTGGTGAGCTAGCCACGGATGACGACCTAATCCGTCTGCGCCTGGTCAAGGTCACGGCGGGCCTCATTACGCTGGCGGATGAGGTCGCGGATGAACCCCTGGGTGCCCTCAGCCAAGTCCTGGAAGTTGGCAGGGAGCTCGGCGTCAACGTCTCTATAGAGATGAGAAGGTGATCAGATGCAGATCTCAAATGTAGCGTTGACAAAGAAGAGAATCATCTTACCCGAGGCGAAGATGGAGCGACGGAGGAGCACCGGAGGAACCCTCGCCAGCACATTTGTTGCTGACCATCTGCTCGGAGGGAGAGAGAAAGGCTGGGGTTTTTGGGAGAGTCTGAGGAAGGAGAAGGCAAAGAAAGCTCTGGCCGATGGAGGAACTACAGCGCTGATGGGGTAATTTATAGCCTAGAGAGGGGAAGGTGAATCGGTTGCGTGCGCCGGTGCATTTTTTACCCTTGGATTTAATTAAGGGTGTGTGGGTAAAAAGACAGAAGGTGAATCGGCAGATTCTCGTTGTGTGGATGGGAAGGTGAAAGGTTAAGGGCAAAAAAGAGATTTTCGTTCGCCACCTGCACGGGAAGCGAGATGGCAGTAAATGAAAAGACCGTTCGACAGCATAATCATGACAAATATTAATTTCAAAGTAAAAGGGGCATTTTACTCCGAAATTGGGGGGGCATGTGTTGACACCAGATTTTGGCACGTGTCGAAGAAGAGTGTTGCAAATGAGAAAAGGTTCTGCGTCGTACGATCGGTGGATTTGGAGAGGTGGTCATGTGCCACGGTTGAAAATCTTGTTGATTGAGGAAGGAGAGATTGACGAGATATATTGGCTTCGTTTTGGCAAGAGTTATCTTATTTTTAGAATAGTTTTGCATTTCTTAAGATAGAAACATGTTTTGCCGTAATCGGCTAGGATTGTGTTAGCGTGGGGTATAAATACGAGCCCCCCCCAGCTATTGTAAAGATTGATACACATCCAAACAAACAAACTTTATTACTTGCAATTTACTTTCTCGTCCGCGACTTCGCCATCCTTTTTCTTTTCCGCGAGTTCTTTCAAGCTGATCAAGGACGCCTCACATTCGAGCGACTTGGTTTGCTAGTAAGTGTTCGTTTTACTGAGTAAATTTGAGCTTTAGCTTCCGGGCGTATCGCTGTGGCTTCGTTCAGATTTATTCAAAATTTACCGAATTTATCTAAGCTTTCATCTCGGGCGTATCGCTGTTTTCTCGTTTAGATCTATTCACAACTTACCCAGCTTAGCGATTTGTTTAATCGGCTATAAGCTTCTTGTTTATCACGATAAACCTTGTAAAGCTGATTAGATCGGTTGCAAGCTTAGCTTTGTCTAGATCCATATACTTCGTTGATTTGTACATTGTTACTTGCCACGTGTCGGCTCTGGATCTAGCCGTCTAGTTGTATATTGGTATCGGCAGCTCATTGCTGATTCTTTGTAGATCACTTTTATTATACACTTTTCATACTCGATCTGCTGTCGTTTTCTGTATCGGCAGAGCCTTGCCGATACGCTGCGTAAGAGTGATTCGGAAATCCAGCCGATACACTCTTGAATTTTACAATTTGCTGTTTTCTTGTCAATTTACAGATCAAATTGACTGGCACGCCTTGGTTTGAATCAAGTACAGTCCGAGCTTGGTGTACGGGGGTCTTGGGCTTGGTGTGTGATTGTTTCGCGTCAACAGCGGGTAGCTTCCGAGTTGAGGGATGCTGGTCGGGTGTTCATCTTGGTCGAAGATGATGGGTGTGGATGCCCATTTCAGCTTTCTAGGGATAGCGCTTGCGGTGGCACATACCTCACGAAGCCGCACCTTCTGCTGTCGCCTGGAGCAGTCATCCTCTAGGCCGCCGATGATGACTAGACACCGGTCCACCTACAGGAACGATCCCTCCGTCGGCTTCTCCTTGTCCTGGTCGGCTTCGGGCTGCTTGTCGCGGCCGTCGCCGTCGGACTTGGCTGTCCTGTGAAGGAGGCGCTTCATCATATCACAATCCTTGAACTTGTGGCTCACCGAATAGCCGTGGTTGGTGCACAACTTCTCCAGGTGCTGTGTAACACCCTAAGTTAAATTTCAATGTTTAATAATAAATTTAATTGGTTTATTTAATTCTTCTAAGGATTTAATTTGCTTAGCTTGCATTTAATCTAATTTTGTTGCATAAGCAATTAAAATTGATTTTAGGTTTAAACATGCTTGTGCATTCATGCTGGTGCATTGTTTTATTTGGTTGAGTGCTAGGGTTTTGAATTCGAATTTGAATTTGAATTCAAATAGTTTTGAGTTGAGAGGAAAAAGAAAAGAGAAAAGAAATAGGAAAAGAAACCCAAAACCAAAACCTAGGAACTCAGCCCAGCACCCCACTCCTCCCTTCTCCCGCACGGCCCGTCCCAACCCAACCGGCCCGCTTTTCTCCCCTCTCAGCGCAACGGCCCACTCCCTCACACCCTCTCCCCGCGCAGCCCAGTTCGCCTCAGCCCACGCGACGCGCTCGCTTGGCCCAAACGCGCGGCCCAGGAAACACCCCGTTCCCCGCCGTCGCCCGCTCGCACGTCGCCGCCCCGACCCGCCGGTCCCACCTGCCAGCGCCCACGCCCACTCCCCGCGCGCGCCTTCTACCACTGCCAGCCCGGGCCCGCTCGCCAGGTCCATCTTCCCCGGCCGCGCAATGGCCGCGCTGCAACAACTGTCCGCTATCTCCGCCGGGATTTCTCCTGGGCACACCTCCCCAAGATCCCCGGGCCTTTAATTAGCCCCGCGACCCTCCCTGCACCTCCATCTCTCCACACCGAAGCCGCCGAAAACCCTAGCGCTCCACCCGCCCTGCTCCGCCTCTATTTCGCCCCTGCGCCGCCGTAGCCCCGCTGTTCCGCCGCCCTTTCTCCACCGCAAGTCGACGCCGTGGCTCCACCTCGACGCCCCAAAGCCCACCGAGCCTTTACTCGCAACCCTGAGGCCGCACGCACAGGAATTTCTCCCGGGTTTCCGCCGCGGGTAAGTCGACCCGCCGCCGCGATTGCTCGCCGTCAGTCATCTCCAAGCCTTCCTGACCCCCTGCACGCGCTTGCAGGAACCCCACGAGACCGCCAGTGGAGATCCGGAGACCGGAGGAGCACGCCATGACCCGGACCGCAAGCTCCGTTCCCCGCCGCCGCCGACCTTCGCCGCCGAACTCCCTGCACGACCTCCACGCCCGATTCGAACCTCGGTGAGACACGCACTGACCCTAGCTCCCTTCTGCGCTAGCCTCTATAGCCTATAGGCCTCTGCAACGGTCCGAGCGCCACACGCCGGTGAGCCCCGCCGCGCTGGGCCACCACTCGCAGCACACGCCGCCACGAACCCCCTCCCCGAGCCCAGTAAAGGCCACGGGTGGATCACGCATGATGCGTAGATCCTCCCCGACCCAAGCCCGCTCGATTTCGAGCCCTGGAACGCTAGGACCGCCATCTCCGGCGACTCTGCAGCAGAGCGCCGCCGCGGGAGCGTCGCCTCCGGCGAGCTCCGCCGCCACCCGCGAGCCCAAGCGCCCTGAACCCTCCGATCTGAGCCCAACGGTCTAGATTAGATCTAGAACCAAGCCGCTTCAAGCCATTAGATCAAGATCTGACGTTCCACATGTGAAGATACCGGTTCGCTGGCCTTTTTGCTAAAGAGCCCTCCAACTTTCTTCAATTTAACCCGCCATCCAGTATAGTTCAAAAAACATTTCCAATTAGGTCCGGTTTTTAACGAATAGGACCCTGAGCTTTTCCCTATTAGAACCCGCAGTCTTGAGCCGTCAGTTTTGCACGTTAGACCCTAAAACTAAGGTTTAATTATGTTTTAGCCCTCGGTTTTAGCAGAAAAGTCCCTGGAACTTCAGTTTTCTTACAAATAAGCCCCTAGAATTTGTTTTTGGCCTAGTTTACGCGTTTTAGCTCCATTTTTAGCGTTCTTTATGTCCACGCGATCGTTGTAACGCATAGAATAGCTTTAGACTAGTTTAGCGTGCTGTTTTTATGTATTGATGTACTGTTTCTTAGCTTTTTGTTAGTGTTTGTTTGTATGCTTATTTTCGTGCATTGTTTTGGCCAAGTGTTCGTGAGTAGACGTTGATCCATCTGAGGAGCCCCAGTACCAGTACCCGGAGCAGCCGTCTTCCGAGCACTTTGAGCAGCAGCCAGAGCAGTACGAGGAAGGCAAGTATAACATGAACAACCCATCACTTTTAAATACATTTTCATACTGCATTTAATACTGTATGCCTTTAAGGATTTCCTAGCCACTTTATATCCTTTATATATGCCTTTGGGTTGCATTTTGGTTAGTTGTGCTAGGTTGCTGCGCTATAACACACTTTGGTCCTTTTTAATTAAATTGATTAATGGTTTACTTGAATTTAATTCTGAGAGTGGCACTCTGTGTGGCTTGAGTGGCTCACGTCTCGTTAAAATTGGCTTTTGTTAGAAACATGGTTTAGGGGGCCAGCACGGTGCTTAGTGCTTGGTTGGCCACTCTCCATAAGGACCGGTTCATAGAGCGACAACCTGGGACAACAGCGCTACCACAAGGCTAGAATGGGATAGACTTGGCGTAATAATTAGATCTTTTTGGTTTGGAGTAACTTACCTGCGGGGCAAGAGTAGCAAGCTTCAATGGTCCCTGCTCCTCCGGCTTGGTCTGTGCTACGTGCTTGTACCCCTGGAGGTGGGCCCCATCGTCGCCGACCTAACTCTCGCGGTTACGCCTTACCAACGAGATTCTTTTTAAAGGCCTCGTAGTGAGTCGCTGGCCATCTCACCTAAGGAAGTGTGATGAACAACTGGCGTAGCTCACGACTTGTGGGTAAAGATGTGCAACCTCTGCAGAGTGTAAAACTGGTATACTAGCCGTGCTCACGGTTATGAGCGGCCCAGATCCTCCTTTTGATTAGTGAAGTTATCTCCTTCCGACGAGGGAGGTGCTTCTCGGGGTTACCTTGGTGGCTTGGTTTTGGTTTGGTTCTCAGTAGTTTCATAATTAATTTTGATTAATTACTATGTAACTAGGTCAATGGTAATTCACCAACTCATAGTAAATAGCTTTAATAAAATTTTGCCAACACTTAAAAGCTAATGCAGTTGAGTCAGCCAGCCTAGAGCCTCATAGTTTGTGTTATACTTGTTGAGTACAAGTTGTGTACTCACCCTTGCCTCTTCTCTATTTTTTTCCTCTTGGCTACGCTACTGCTGCTCAGTTCCTGCCGACACGAGGGAGTTCGTCCAGCGCTACCAGGACTACGAGGACTTCTAGGTGTTTCGTCTCCCAGTCGACGTCCCTGTGGCGCCCTGCTTCAGCTTCGGAGAGCTTTATCGTATTTTGTACTTCGCTTCCGCTGTATCAGACATTTTGTCATTATTGTAATAAATAACATTCGTATTCGCTCTATTATGTCTTTTTACGTGATATGTGCTATGATATACTGTTCATTCTGTTGTATATACGTGTGACTGGATCCTGGCACGTATATGATTGCTCGGTTTATGTTCTTTTATAAACCGGGTGTTACATGCTGGTCGAAGTGATTGTTCCAGGGGGGCCGCTTATTTTGGTGGTCAGTCACTGCAACCTCATCGGCGGTGGGCGACCGGCGATTCTTCTTGTTTTTTTGATCATTGCGGCTTACGGAGGGCTTGTCGGGGTTGTGTCGTTTCACCTTCGCCGCGGTTTGATCCCGCTCGAAGATGGCTCTGACCACCTCCTTGCCCGAAGCGTGGTTGTGGCGATGTCCAGAAGCTCGTGCGTGGTGCGCGGCTTCTAGCACCCCAGTTTATGGACCAAGGTTTTGCAGCTTGTCCCGCTGAGGAATGCCCTGATAATGTCGGCGTCGACGACGCCGGGGATTGAGTTGCATTGCTTGGAGAAGCACCGGATGTAGTCGAGCAGGGACTCACCGGGCCCCTGCTGGCAATTCTTGAGGTCCAAAGAATTGCCAGGCCGTACGTACGTGCCCTGAAAGTTCCCAATGAAAACTTTCCGGAGGTCCGCCCAGTTGCTGATGGGGTCGGCAGGCAAGAACTCTAGCCAGGCGCGGACGTTCTCTCCCAGGCCGATTGGGAGATACCTGGATGATGAAGCAATCTTTGTTCGCTCCTCTGGCTCGGCATGCGAGCTGGTAATCTTCCAGCCATACACCGGGGTTCGTATCCCCGGTATATTTCACGACGTTCGCCGGTGGCCTGAAAAGCTGGGGGAAAGGAGCTCCACGGATTGCCTTGGAGAAGGCACACGGTCCGGAAGGGTGCAGGCACGGGCTCCGATCATGATCAATGTCGGGTCGCAGGAGCGTCCCCCGCGCCGGAGCAGTGAGCACTCCGGATTGGTTGCATATGCCCGTGCGTCCTCTACTTGGTCGACGTCAGCGTGGTGCCGTGCCTGCTGCCGGCCTTGGATCATGCTGCGCGCGTCGTAGTTGGGGCCGATACGACCGTGGATCGGTGGCCTCGGCGGGAGAGGAGCGGAAGCCGGCGCACGGATTGGCGGGCCACCCGTGTCGGCCTGCTGCACCGGTGGGGGGAGCTATGCTTCGGACGGTTCCCGCCCTGGGAAGCTCGCGCCGCCGGCGGGGCATGAGGCGATGGCCTGTTGGCGGTGCAGAGAGAAGCTTGCCGCCTGCTGGACGGCGGCGAGTTCCCCCAGGTTTCTTGCCTGGCGGTGGAGATCCATTTGGGCCGGATCCTCCGGCTCAGGCAGTGTCTGCAGGAGTATCGCAATCCAATCCAATCGCCCTTTCCTGTGGGCCCATTTCTTCCCTTTCCCCCCCGGCCCAAACCCAAAACCCAGTGACCAGCCCAGCAGACCTCAGCCCAACACCTTCCCCCCCCCCCCCCCCCGCGGTCCAGCAGCCCATCCCTCTCTCTCCATCTCGCCTCAGCCAAGGAATCGCGGCCCGCTCCTTCACCCTCTCCTGCGGCCCAGCTACCGCACCTCGGCCCGCACTCTCCTTCCGCGCTCGCAGCCCACACCAAACACGCGGCCCAGCCTTCCCCGCATTTTCCCCGCGTCCGGCCCGCCCACGCCGCGGCCTACCCCCGCCCGCTCTCCGCGCACTGCAAGGCCCGCTTGCCAGCGTCTCTCTCCGCTCGCTCGCGCGTCACCCACGCTCACTGACACGCCGGCCCCACTTGTTATCCCCCACCTCCCACTTTCCCCACGCTGCAACGGCCACGCCGCATCTCGCCGCGATCCCCGGCCGCGATCTCCGCAACGTTCCCTCCCTATCCCACACGCCGGGATCTTCGGTCCGGGCTATTTAAGCCGCCCGTGATCCCCTGCACCCTACCCCGCACAACTCCACAGCCCGGAGACCGAGTTCCGCCCCGCCTCTCTGCTCCGCCGCGCTGCGCCCCCGCGTCACCGTGAATCCACCACACCGCAGCGCCCTAGTCCCTGCAAACCCTCACGTGAGCTCCGCCTTGCATCCAGGATCAACCCCGAGGCAGCCATCTTCGAGCTCCGCCACTATCGCGCTGTGATTTCACCCAAAGCCGTCGTCGGTAAGTCGCGCTGCCCGCCCGAATTCTCTCCGTCGCCAACCTTCGGGTTCCGCTGATCCCCAGTCCTTGCTCGCAGCTTGTTTGTGCACCTTCCCGACGGATCAGCAGGCTAGGAGGGCTACTGCAGCGACTTCTTCCCTGACTCCGACCGTACGCCGCCGTCGAGCTTCGTCGCCGCAACTTCTGCACGACGCCTCTGCTCGATTTGAACCCCAGTGAGCACCAGCCTAATCCCCCATTCCTTTTGCACGTAGTTCCGTAGATCATAGCCCCCTGCAGAGGCCGGAACGGCGCTCGCCGCCACTCCGCCGCCGCCTGCGCTGCAGCCTCGCCGTGGCGAGCACGCTGTCGTGCCCCACAGCCCCGCACGAGCCTCCCTGTTGTGTTGCCCTTGCACTGAGCAGTTCCCACGGGCCTTTTGCGCCCTTCTGAACACCGGAGACCCCCGAACGGCCTGCGCCGGCAAGCCTCATCGCGCAGAGCCGCCGCCAGCACTGCTCGCGCCGCCACGGACTCGATCGTGCCCAGCTTTTGGCCCAGTTGTATCACGCGTGCCGCTTAGATGCCTCCCAACCCAGATCTTGCCCTTCTCGACCCCGGGAAGGCCGAGATTGGCCGTCGCCGGCGATCCTCCGCCACGGGAGCACGCCTCCGGCGAGTCCCGCTGCCGCTCCCGCGCGCAAGGCTTCCCAACCGTCCGATCCTAGACCTACGCCCCAGATTAGATCCAAAGGTCACCAAATCCAAACCCTCAGATCCGAATCCAACGGCCCAGAACCTTAGATACTGGTTCGGCCTATCACATTTGTTAAAGAGACCCTGAGTTTTCTCAGATTCAACCCGCCGTCCTGGTTAGTTCAAAATTAATTACAGTTTGGCCCAGTTTTTAGCAGTTGACCCCCTAGCTTTTCTCAGAATAGAACCCGCCGTCCAGGTCTGTTGTTTTGCGAGTTAGACCCCAGAGTTTTAGTTTAATTATGTTTTAGTCCTCGGTTTTGCCCAGAAACCCCCCCTGGAACTCCAGTTTTCTTACAAATAGGTCCCTGGATCTTGTTTTTAGCCTAGATTTTGCGTTTTAGCTCCGTTTTAGGCGTTCTTTATGCCCACATGATCGTTGTAACGCGTAGAATAGTTTTAGACTAGTTTATTGTGCTATTTATATGTATTGATGCACTGTTTCTTAGCTTTTGGTTAGTGTTTGCTTGTATGCTTATTGTGTGCCTTGCTTTTGGCCATGTGTTCGTGAGTAGATGGTGATCCATCTGAGGAGCCCCAGTACCAGTACCCGGAGCAGCCATCTTCCGACCAGTTTGAGCAGCAGCAAGAGCAGTACGAGGAAGGCAAGTATAACATGAACAACACCTATCACTTTAAATACATTTTCATACTGCATTTTAATATTGTATGCCTATAAGGACTTTCCTAGCCACTTTATATCCTTTATATATATATCCCTTGGGTTGCATTTTGGTTAGTTGTGCTAGGTGCCGCGCTATAACACACTTGGTCCTTTTTAATTAATTTGATTAATGGTATATGCAACTTAATTCTGAGAGTGGCCTGTTTCAGGGGTTCGCGTCTCGTTAAATTGGTTTTTGTTAGAAACATGGTTTAGGGGGCCAGCACGATGCTTACTGCTGGGTTGGCCACTCTCCATAAGGACCGGTTCATAGAGTGACAACCTGGGACAACTGTGGCGGAACCACCCAAAACTACTGGGCCCGGGTGCACTGATCTTTGTTGCTAAGCAACTCTGACCCAAATTGGCACTCACCGGTAGTTCCTCGAGTGAAGCCTCGATAAAAGCCACGCTATTCCAGGATCAGCAGACAACACTCACACGAAGGTGAGCCCAGAGATTACAACACAGGACATTTCATACATCTCAGAGTGATTGCAGCGGAAAGAATTTATTACAAACCATGTTCAGAATAGTGAAGTACTACAGAGTTCCATCTACTCAAATTATTCGAGTCTCATTGTTCAGCGGAAGCATTAAAAGTTAACTAGCGAAATACGTGACGCATCGATAAGCCCGTACGAAAGCGTCACTCAGCGCGAGGGTGATTAGCACCAGTTGAAGGGCCATCCCACTCAACAGACCAACCCAGAGGCTAGGTACATGGCCAAGTAAGACTTGCAAACAGATCCTCAAAGTTAGTACCTGAAAAACAGTGCCACAAGCAAGGCTGAGTATACTAATACTCAGCAAGACTGACCCGTCACCGGATATAACATAGTCCGATAACTAGACATGTAAGGCTTTTGGTTGGTGGGGTTTGTTTTGCCAAAAACGCCACTAAATGTTGATCCTTATTTTCATATTTTATTTAGCCATATTCCAGTGGGATTAACCATTCTAAGTTTGCATCTAACTCTACACAAACAAGGTAGAACAACCATTTAATCAACCAGCAGTATTATCATCATTAGGTTCCACTTGTTACTCTATGTGACCGAAATCATTAAGCAATCTCATGCCGTGAGAGGCGGACGATTCCGAATCGAATTTCAACCTGGCCAGGGGAACCTAGACCACACGCATGGGGATCGACTTCGCTCCCGCCCACGCTACTTTTCCCCTTTCTTTCCAGTCCGTGGATCCGGAACACCCTCCCCGACTACAGAGTCCGACCACTCTGCACCCGTACGTCGCGACAAAAATATAAACCCTACTTCTACCAGGAGGGTGCGAGATCGTTCCACTCGCCGTCCAATCAGGTACTTAAGCTTACCGATTACCATATTTCTCGGTATGTGGCTAGTACTTTCAACCGCTTAACGAAATGAGCCACACACCGCGACCTTAGCCATTTTTGACTACACCAGCGGGGTATCACAACTACACAACCCCGCCCGTTGTCCTTACATTTCAACAGGAATTAAAGTCAGTACAATTCCTATTTGCTCGCGAGAGGCAGGAAACCACTCGACTTCTACCGTACCTATTTAGCATGGCAACTAGTCGATAAAAAGATCCGGTATCAAACATAGGTTCCTATGGATCATGCATCTAGGGTTTTCGATCAACGCCTAGAAAACTTAAATGCAGAAAACCAACTATTACCATACATTAATAAATAGATAGCAGAATGATAATTCGGAAAAATAGTGGGATTATGCTCTGGGGCTTGCCTTCTTGGGCACTGTCAGGCAGAAAAGCCTCTGGGGCTTGGCCCAGGTCTTGAGACAAGTTAGTACAGTTCAGATTAACCTCCTGCTCCGCACGAGAGTCCGCGGGCACCAATTCGTAGTCACCGTCCGCGAGATTAACCGTTTCTATATGCAATGCAAGATTATGAGTTATTCATGGATAACAATTTCTTTCCTTCACGATAAAGTTGTAGTCCAACAAAAGTTACTTTAGTGATGACTTCAACAGTTTATTTCATGGGCAGTCATTTATAGAGTAGTAAACATAACTACGTTTCTTCATGATTGAGTGGGGTTTTGGTTTCCATTTTTAAATTCAACACATAGCATGCTTTCATTATTTCGTAACAACCCAAATTTACTAATGAGCTAGTGAGGGAACACTAAAGTAACCTAGACTCAAATTAAGTACTTATGGTATAGATTTCAGCATTTAACCACAAAGCAAAAACTATAACTATTCATGCAAGTAGATCACTCTAGTTACTTCATCTTTTTGTACAGAACGTTTAATATGGGTTCTGGTGCTACAAATTTTACAAGAGAATCTACAAGGCATCTACTCAGTACTGAAATTTTTCCAGATTTAATCTACTCATACATCAAAGGTGACAAAAAGAATAAAAACAGCAAGCCATTAACAAGGATTAATTCTACAGAAAGTTTTACTAGAGATATGGTTCTCAAATTTTTACCAGAGTCTACTCATGAGCTAAGCATACTCCAGAAAAATTATCGAGCTTTATAACCACCAGATAAATTAGTTATGCATTTAACTTAACATGATTTAGCATAAATTTCTCAAGGTGCATTTAACCAGTACTGTATATCAAATTTTTATTACAGATAGAACATACTCTAAACAAGATAATGTCCAAAAATTAAGATCAGTTATGGTGTATATTACTCAGAACAAAAATAGTAAATCTAGCCCCAAGATGATAAGCATGATTATTCACCAAAGAAAAACTCAGTAACTGCACCTCAAACTTTTTAGACAGGAACACAGAGCCAAAAAGAGACTTCAGAAATAAATATAGATTTTTCTGAGCATAAGAACTATATATGGAGAATTAAGTTGATTAAACAAGCATAAATCATGGTATATATCAAATGAACTCTAATAAATCTGAAATTTATGGATTCATAATATTTCAGTTACACATGTATGCAGTAAAAATTCCAGAGCAAGTTCATGTGCATATTTTCCAGTATTAAATCGAGAATGCTAGCAACAGATTAGAGAATCTTGATTGTTCTAACATGATAACTATTTTGGTTGGGTGTCATCTTTTTACTGTGACCTTAATATTCCATTAGTGATAACATGTCCAAAAATCAAGATCATTTGCTAAGTAGAACTTCCTGAAGATGCATAAGGTGGTTTTCTTATTCTTTTCCCTAGATTAAATTCGGTTGAGTTTCTGCAAATGTGAATGTTACAAAATTTGTAGATCTTGTTACCAGGAATCCATATCAGTTGAGTTTGCATTTTTCCGATTTTTCTGTGATTTGTTTCGCATTTTAGGAGTTCACTGGTATACACTGAAAAACTTGCAGAAACACCGTTGAACAAAGAAAAGTATTTACAACCGGGTCCTTCGCCGGCCTTCTCCGCCGTGGCATCTTGCCGGTGGTGTTCTGTGGTGCAGGGCTTACCGGGGCTGCCACGGGGAGGCGCGTGGGAGAGAAAGGTTCGAGGAACACCTACCCTGGTCGACGTTCGAGCGTTTGGTGCACGGGTTCAAGCTCGTCAGCGGCAATGGCGGGTCGGTTGTTCGGTTCGCCGGCGCTGGAGGTGAAGGAGGGCTCGGGGTAGAGGAACAGGGCGCGCACGAGCACTGCGTGAGCTCGTGGAAGCTTCTGGGGTAGCTGTTGTGCTCAGTCTTCTTCGGAGCTGGCCGGTCCGCGGTGAGCCTGAGCTCGCCGGCGGCGGCGCAAAAGGGGAACGGCATCGGGAGGAGGTTTGGGGTCGATTCCGCGCGCGTGGAGCGTAACTAGGAGGTGGCGAAGCTGTTACGGTGGTCAGAGGGGGCAATGTGGGGCTGGGCTAGCCGGTCCACGAGAGCTGGATCTCGGCGGCCATGGCGGAGCGGCTAGAGGATGAAGAAGGAGGAGAAGTGGCGCGATGACGGGGCTCTGGGGGTTCTTATAGGCCAAGAAGCTCCTGGGCGAGGGGAGTAGCGATTGGGGGCGGTAGATTTGGCCCTGGGCGAGTCGACGGCGAGCGGGCGAAGCGGCAGCGGCAGCGGCGCATGGCGGGGGTATCGTGGCGGCTCGGGGAGCGGCCTGGGACGCGTGTGGGCGTGGGAGGGCGCCAAGGGGCGGGCCAGGTGGCTTCGCCGGCGTACGGCGCCGTCGTAGGCGAGGTGCAGGGAGATGGAGGTTGAAGAACCGGCCAGTGGCAATTTCGTAAATAAACCGAAGTTCCAAAATCAGTTCTGTAACTTCAAATTTTCTCCCTCTTCTTGGCTCCAAATGAAAAAGTGTTGAATACCACTTTTGCTCAGTTTTTCGAGATCTACAACTTTCGTGTTATGCACTTTTTCATTAGAGCAATGGTTTGAGAGTTATTTAATTATTTCCAAAAACTGCCATTTAAGGTAATTATCATTTCATGTGAATTTTGGCACTTTTACTCCTAGGCTTCAACTAGGTTTTTGTTTATCATGACATGGTGAATATGTCTATTCATTTTCATAGGATTCTTTGCATTGGTTTGAAGTTATTTTTAACTTCCTTATTACTAGAAATTGAACTCCTATTTGATTTGTTTAAATCTTGAATTTGCCCAAAAGTCTTTTAAATTAAACTATGTGCCACAAAAATATGAGTGTGTCTTTATTCTACCTCTTTGTGACCAGTTGAGCATGAAAGTTCAAGAATATTAAAGGAACAAGTTTTATATCCACACATACTCTTATACAAGGATGCATTAGTGTTTTGTATAAATCTTTGTTATCATGAGCCAAAGGAATGTTTATGGTCCCTTGTTCAAAATTTCAGTTTGTTCACAACTCCAATTTGTCATTTAAGGAAGAACTAAATATTTTCTTACTAGACCTCTAAAGTAAGTATGTTTTATTTCTTCTTTTCCTTAAAGAAATTTCAAGATTTCAAACTACTTGTGCGTTGAATATTTGTGGCCTCATTCTATTATTTTGTTTGAACTAATAGATCTTCACAAATCAAAGAATGGTTCCATTAATCATTTCATGTGATGGTTTTCCAGTTTGAATTTGATTTGCAGAGAAAGTTTATAGATCATTATGAAATGTGTATTTTATTACCTTATTACCACACATGTCAAGTTAAGTTTAAAAGTATACCAAATATTGTTTTTCAAGCATTGCACTCAAACACATGCACACATACATTTACACACAAGTTTGCAAGAACTAGACATAGGGTTCTTATCTAAGTTTTCTTAGCTAATTTGTGTGTGAAGTTATGTTAATTGACTGGCTTTGGTTAAACTGACACCAGAGGTGTCACAACAATAGCGCTACCACAAGACTGAAATGGGACGGTCTTGGCATAATAATTAGGTCTTTTTGGTTTGGAGTAACTTACCTGCGGGGCAAGGGTGGTAAGCTTCTATGGCCCTCGTACTGAGTGGCCTCGTCTGTGGTATTCTTGACGCCCACTAGACCTGCTCCATAGTCGTCGATCCAACCCTCACGGTTACTCCTTACCAACGAGATTCTTTGTAAAGGCCTCGTAGTGAGTTTGCTAGCCATCTCACCTAAGGAAGTGTGATGAACAACTAGCATGGCTCACGACTTGTGGGTAAAGATGTGCAACCTCTGCAGAGTGTAAAACTGGTATACTAGCCATGCTCACGGTCATGAGCGGCCCAGATCCTCCTTTTGATTAGTGGGGTTATCTTCCTTTGACAAAGCAGGTTTCCCCGGGTGGCTTTGGTTTGGTATGGTTCTCAGTAGTAACATGATTAATTTTGATTAATTATTGTGTAACTGGGTTTATGGTAATTCATCAGCTTGTAGTAAATAGCGTTAATAAAATTTTGCCAAGACTTAAAAGCTAATGCAGATGAGTCAGCCAACCTTAGAGCCTCATAGTTTGTGTTATACTTGTTGAGTACAAGTTGTGTACTCACTCTTGCCTACTCTACTCTTTTTCCTCTTGGGGATACTCTACTGCTGCTCAGTTCCTGCCGACGCGAGGCAGTTCACCCGGAGCTACCAGGAGTACGAGGACTTCTAGGCATTCGTCTCCCAGTCGACGTCCCTGTGGCGCCCAGCTTCTGAGAGATTTCGTATATGTATTCTACGCTTCCGCATACTCTGTATCAGACATTTTGTCATTAATGTAATAAATAACATTCGTACTCGCCTTATTATATCTTTTACGTGATATGTGCTATGATATACTGTTCATTCTGTTGTATATACGTGTGACTTGATCCTGGCACGTATATGATTGCTCGGTTTATGTCCTTTATAAACCGGGTGTTACATGAAGGCCAAGAAGGCTCTGCGCAAGGAGAAGCACGGTGAGGAGTCGGGTTAATGTCTACCAAGTCTCTTTTTTCGTTGTTTTGCCTCTGACTTGCTTTTGTTTAGAGCGGGAAGCCTACACCAAGGCCAACGTGGAGCTGCAGAAGCTCCGGGAGGTGGCTGAGGCCCGGGAGGCCGCCACCGAGGAGAAACTTCGCCTGGAGCAGCAGGCTCGTCGAGGTATGATTCAGAAATCATACAGCCATTGGGTGTGTGTTGTTTTGGTGGCTTGGGCTGACCCAGCCGAGTGCTTCTTTTGCAGAAGTGGATGATCAGGCGGCCCTAGGCCAGGCGACACTGGATCGCCTGAGCAGGCCGCTGGAGGCTCTGCTTGGGGCGTTCGAGCCCGAGGGCGTGGCGGCGGCCGAGAGCCTATCTGAGAGGCTTGAGGCGTCCCATGGACAACTGGAGGCCTTAGTCAAGGGAGCTGCCAGGGATGCCGTGCAGCATACGCTGGGACAGGTGAAGTCCCATCTCCCGGAGGCGGATCTGGATCTGGTGGGAGACGGCGTTCCTGAGGACTGCTCCAACGCAGATTGGGAGGCCAACCATGCCGCTGTCCTAGAGATCGCCGAGCGCATCGTGACCGAGCTGTGATCCGCTGGTCTCCAGGAGTTTCTGTTTTTTATTTTGCTGCAAGAAGAGTTGGTCAGGTTGGATCGACTTGAAAACAATGTTTATGTAAATAATATTTTATTTTAATTGTTGTTAGATTATGCCCACGGTCCGAGTTCTTTTCTGAACTTGCCAAGTAGGTGAGGGGCAGACTCTAAGCCCTTGATGACGCTTGAGAGCTGATCATCAATGTGCGCGATGAATTAGGGTGACACAGAGTGGCTCTTGGACGTACTCGGCTATGTTCATTAAGAGCGGACCGGGTTGTTCTTGTCCGACTGGTCGGAATCCGAGTAGGGACTGGCTGGGTGGCCGAGACAGCCCCCGAGCGTATTGGTAACGACTTGATAAAGAACGAGAGCAAGTAGAATGTGATGTATAAAATGCGACAAACTTTATTAAATGAGTAGATGGGTACATAGCTTTGCATTTTCTATGCTTCTACAGATAGAAGCGGTGTAGGAGCTCAATATTCCATGGGTTGCCCACGTCTATGCTGTCTGGCCTCTGTAGGTGGTAGGTTCTAGGAACCACTATCCCACTGACTACAAAGGGTCCTTCCCATGGGGAGGACAGCTTGTGAGCGCCGGTAGTTGACTAGATTCGTCGTAGAACCAGGTCGCCAACGTTGAAGTCTCGCTCATGGACATTGCGATCATGATAGTGCCGGAGCTGCTGCTCATATCTCGCATGTTGTATGGAGGTCGTCAGGCGGTGCTCCTCTGCCGAGTCGATGTCAGTGCACCGAGTTGATTCGGCTTCGTTTTCATCGTAGTTCTGGATGCGCAGAGCACCAAAAGCTATGTCCGATGGCAAGACTGCTTCAGAACCGTACACCATGAAGAATGGCGAATAACCGGTAGCCCGGCTTCTCTGTGTGCGTAGCCCCCAGACTACTCTGGGTAGTTCTTGGAGCCACTTTGCACCATATTTTTTGATCGGGTCAAAAATTCTGGCCTTGAGCCCCTGGAGGATCAAGCCATTGGCCCTTTCGACTTGGCCATTGCAGCTGGGATGCACTACAGAGGCATAGTAGACATCAATGCAGCTCTCTTGGCAGTAGTCCCAGCTAGGCACACCAAATCGGTGTGATATCTCGATGAACTCGACTGCCTTGGCAGCTGTAGTGGCTATCGCTGGCTTGACTTCGATCCATTTCGTGAACTTGTCGATAGCTACGAATAAGTGGCTGTATCCGCCAACTACCGTCGTCAGGGGTCCCACCGAGTCGAGTCCCCAACAAGCGAATGGCCAGGAAGGCGGTATAGTTCGCAGGGCCTGAGCCGAGACGTGCTGCTGCTTAGAGAAGAACTGGCACCTAGGACATCTTCTGATGATGTTTCGGGCGTCGGCCAGAGCCGTGGGCCAGTAGAAGCCTGATCGGAAGGCTTTCCCCTCGAGGGTAGAGGCACCCGCATGGTTGCCGCGAATACCTAAGTGGATATCGCTAAGGAGTCGGACTCCTTCATAATGTGTGATGCATTTGCATAGGGTTCCTGAGGATGCCGAGTGCCTGAACAACTCGGTTCCTATAACGACATAGTTGCCGGACCAGCGTGCGAGCTTCTCGTGCTCCTTTCCCTTTGGGTAGCTTTTGTTGTTCTTGATAAAGTCGATGATGGGGGAGCGCTAGTCGGTGTCAACAGTTAGGACCTGCTGCCCTATGGCCGGGACCAAGTTGGGCTTTGTAGGAGGTTCCTCTTCCATCTTGACCATAGGGCTATTGAGTGCTTGAACAAACATGCCAGGTGGTACGATTGACCACTTGGACCCGAGCTTGGACAGAACATCTGCCGCCACGTTGTCATCCCTGGGGACATGGTGGAACTCCAAACCATAGAACTTAGCTTTGAGCTTCCTGATCTCCCGGCAGTAGGCATCCATCTTCTCCATGGTGCACTCCCAGTCTTTGTTGACTTGCTGTATGACGACTTTGGAGTCACCATAAGCCAACAAACACTTTATGCCAAGTGTGACAGCGTTCCGGAGATCATGGATGAGAGCTTCATACTCAGCAGTGTTGTTGGTAGCCTTGAAAAGTAACTGGAGGACGTATTTCAGTTGTTCACCTTTCGGGGAGATGAAGAGGACTCCAGCGCCGGCTCCATCACGGTTGAGGGCGCCGTCGAAGTACTTGATCCAGTGCTCGGACTTGGTGTCAGGTGGAGGGTCTTGGATCTCGGTCCATTCAGCGATGAAGTCGGCCAATGTCTGAGATTTGATTGTAGATCGTGGCGTAAACTCAATAGTGAAGGCACCGAGTTCTACTGACCATTTGACGATTCGGCCATTGGCGTCCTTGTTGTGCAAGATGTCACCGAGTGCATAGGATGAGGTCACCTTGATCTTGTGGGCCTGGAAGTAGTGCCGAAGCTTTCTTGACGTTATTAGGATGGCGTACAGCAGCTTCTGCACTTGTGGGTAGCGTGCCTTGGACTCGCCGAGTACTTCACTGATGAAGTAAACTGGTCACTGCACCTTGTAGACATGACCCGGCTCGTCTCGCTCGACGACTAGGACGGTGCTCACCACGTTGGTGGTGGCGGCGATGTAGAGGAGAAGGATTTCCGCGTCTTCTGGTGCCGTTAGGACAGGTGGCGAGGTGAGAAAGTCCTTGAGCTCCTAGAATGCTTTGGAAGCATTGTTGTTCCACTCAAACTTGTCGGACTTCCGGAGAAGTTTGAAGAAGGGTAGGCCTCTATCGCCGACTCGGCTTATGAACCTACTCAAGGCAGCCATGCACCCTGTGAGCTTCATCAGATCCTTTTTGCTCCTGGGAGCCTTCATGAACCTAATGGCGTTGACCTTGGTGGCGTTAGCTTCAATGCCCCAGCTACTGACTATGAAGCCGAGTAGTTTTCCGGACGGGACACCGAATACACACTTGGTCGGGTTGAGTTTCCATTTGAATTCTGAGATTTTCAAATGTCTCGGAGAGATCTGTAATGAACTGATCATTACATTTTTCTTGACGACGACATCATCGATGTAGGCCTCGGCGTTGCTCCCGATCTGCCCCTGGAGGCATCTCTGAATGGCCTTCTGGTAGGTGGCGCCGGCATTCTTGAGGCCGAATGTCATGGTGTTGTAGCAGTAGGCCCCGAAAGGGGTGATGAAGGACGTCTTCTCTTGATCCAACTCCTTGAGGGCTATCTGGTGGTACCCTGAGTAATAGTCAAGAAAAGAAAGGATGACGTACCCGGCCGTCGAGTCGATGACCTGATCGATGCGTGGTAGAGGAAAGGGGTCCTTAGGATAGTGTTTGTTGAGATCGGTATAGTCAACACACATACTCCATTCACCATTTTTCTTTTTTACAAGGACTGGGTTTGCCAGCCAATCTAGGTGTGCAACTTCTTTGATAAAACCAGCGGCGAGGAGCTGGGTTACTTCTACCCTAATAGCCTCCTTTCGATCCTGCACGAAGCAGCGGAGCCGTTGCTTGACGGGTCTCGCCTTCATGTCCAGATCTAAGGAGTGCTCAGCCTCCTCCATTGGGACCCCAGCATGTCAGATGGCTTCCATGCGAAGATGTCCCAATTCTCCCGGAGGAAGGAGGTGAGCGCATCTTCCTATGCCGGGTCGAGGCTGGCCCCGATCACGGCAGTCTTGTGCGGCTCTTCGTCCTGGAGGACGATGGTCTTGGTCGCCACGGCTGGCGCGAGCTGCGACTCGGAAGTCGACTCCTTGGCGGGGATCTACTGCTTGTCCGCCAGGAGGTTCTTTGCTGCCTGGGCAACAAGAACCGAGTTCCTGGATCGCTCCAGGGTGTCGGAGAGCTCGATATTCTTGGCCTCGCACACGTAGGAGGTCTGCAAGTCTTCGTAGACTGAGAGGACCCCCTTTGGAGCTGGCATCTTCAGGAGAAGAAACATGTGCTTGGGGATCGCCATGAACTTCGCGAGGGAGGGTCTTCCCAGGATAGCATCGTAGGAGGTCTCGAATTCGGCGACCTCGAAGTTGACGTACTCGGTACGGCAGTTGTCGCGGGTGCCGAAGGTGACCGGCAAGGTGGCCCGGCCGACTGGAGTCGACCCGGCTTCGGGGATGATGCCATAGAAGGCCTGGTCAGATGGGACCAGGGATGTCATGTCGTAGCCCATGCTCTCCAACGTACTGGTGAAGATGATGTCGAGGGCACTGCCACCGTCGACGAGTACTTTGGCCAGGCAGACCTGGCTGACCACCGGGCTCACCATGAGGGGGAAGGCACCCGGCCTGGGCAGGTGAACCCAGTGATCACGGCGGTCGAAGGTGATCGGCGTCTCCGACCACCGCAGGGGTTCAACTGGGTGTTTGAACATCAGGTTGACTTCGCGATCATCCAGCTTAAGCTTGCGCTAGCATGATGGCTTGCTGGGGCCGCCGAATATGAAGTTGACGACCCTATCTTCTTCATGGAAGTTCCCTAGGAAATCCTCCCTCTGATCGTCGTTGTCTCGCCTGGGCGAGTTGCGCCTCCGTGGGCGCGCCCGGGTGGCTCTGGAACCACTCGGCTTGTCGCGGTCGTCGCGGCGAGGTTGCTTGGAGTCATCGTCCTTGTTGACGCCGTTGGAGAGTGCTCGGCACTCCCGGGCGGTGTGATTTACGTCCTTTTGCCAAGGACACTTGCCATCCAAGAGCCGGTCTAGGTCCGCTTGTTTGAGGGTGGAGCGGAACTGGGACCTCTTGGCAATGGCGACTGTGTTCTCGGGGCACACTTGCGGTCCCAGTTCTTGGACAACTCGGCAAGGTTGTGCTTCTTCCCATGACGAGGTGGGCGATCGTCGCGTCGGTGTTTCGGGCGATTGTTCCGCTGAGAGGGACGCTCGGAGGAGTCGTTCTTGATCTTGTGCCAGCGGTGGGCCCACTCGGCATCTTCCATGTCGGCGTGCTTGTTGACGACCGTCATCATGTCGCCCACGGTCTTGGGATTGCTCTCGGACATCTTTCTCCATAGTTCAATGCTATGGAGGCCTTGGTGGAAGTGGTGGATAACATCCCTGTCATCAACCTCCATAATGGTATTACAGTTAGCGAAGTACCTCTTGATGTAGTCGCGGAGGGACTCGTCAGGTTGTTGGGTGACGCTGGCCAGATCCCATCTGGTTTTGGGACCCGGGCAAAATGCCTGGTAATTGTAACACCCTAATTTAAATTTCAGCATTTATCAATAAATTAATTGGCTTTATTTAATTTTTCTAAGGATTTTTGTGCTAGTCTTGCATTTAATCCAAATTTTTGTTCCTTAAATAATTAAAATTTTATCTTAGGTTAAATTTTGTGTTGCATTCATGCTGGTGCATACTTTTATTTGAGTGTGGTTTGAATTCAAATTTATATTTGAATTCAAGCTTTGTTTGAATTAGAAATAGAAGAATTAGAAAAGAAACCCAAACTCAACCCATCTCCCCAGCCCAAAACCCAGCAACAGCCCAAACCGGCCCAACCCTTCTCCCCCTCACTTCCAGCGCTTGGCCCACAACCCCGGCCTGCCCCGCGCCACGCGGCCCGCTCCAACCCCGCAGTGCACAGGGCCAGTCCACCTTCAGCGGCCCAGCCACGCCCTCTCCCGCTGCATCAGCCCGCGAACGCGTCGCCGCGGCCTGCCTCCGCCCGCTCGCCTCGCGCCCACAGAGCGCGTCGCCCCCGCTGCCACCTGGACCCCACCCCGCCAGCGACCCAGCCGGCCCACCAGCTAGCGCCCCCGCTCACTCTCTCTGCCACGCCGGGCCCGCGCGTCGGTGCCCTCCTCTCCCCCTTCCTTCCCGGCTCCGCAACGGCCGCCCGAGATCACCGGCGAGGTCGCCGGGATCCTAATCCCACTGCGCCCCGCCGCAATCCCCGCCCGGCCTCTTTAAACCCACCCGGCGGACCCCCCCTGCACCCACACCCCACGCCAAAGGCTGCCGCAACCCTAGCAGCCGCCCCGCCCAGAACAGAGCTCCCTCCACCGCCGCGCCTGCGCTGCCCCGTCGACCCGCCGTCGACCGGGACCCCCCGCTTTAGCTTCGCCCCCGTCCGGTGGAGCTCCTCGAGCCCTCGGCACCGAGCCTAGGTCGCTGCATCACCGAAATTGCGCCGAACCACCGCAGCAGGTAGGTCGGTCCGCCGCCGCGATTTCACGCCGCCGGCGAAGCCCAGGCCCTTTTGACCCTTGGAACACCTTCACAGGACCCGTGTGGACCAGATCACGAGCTCCAGGAGCCCGGAGCGCCGCTGCGTCATCCACGTCACCGAGCTCCGCCTGCGCCGCCGCCCAACCTCGACGCCGGCCGCCCTGCGCAGCAGCTCCGGCCACCCCAAGCCCTCGGTGAGCCTCAGTGCCTCCTTCTCCTCCTTTTGAGCTAAATTCCATGACCAGTAGGTCCTTCCCGAGCCCCGAACGCCGCGCGCCGGCGATGCTCCGCCGCGTACGCCCGCCTCTGCCGCCGCGCATGCCGTCCCAAGCCTCGCTTCGCTGCTCCGAGCACCCAGGTGGACTACGCATGTCGCGTAGTCCCCTCCCGACCCTGATTCCGTCCCTTTTGACCCCTGGAAGGCCAAGAACGGCCATTGCCAGCGAACCCCCGCCACGGGAGCACGCCGCCGGCGCCTTCCGCCGCCGCCCCCGCGCCCCTTTGCCCTGGACCGCCAGATCCGTTTGCAACGGCCACGATTAGATCCAGCGCCCTTAAAACCCAAGCCATCAGGTCTGGATCCAACGATCCAGATCGGCACGTACCGCTTCGCCTATCATTTTTGCATAAGAGCCCCTGACCTTTGTCAATATCAACCCGCGGTCCACAGCCATTCAAAAATAATTACAGATTAGGCCTGTTTTACTCACTTAGGCCCCTGAGCTTTCCCAAATTAGTACCCGCCGTCCAGCCCTGGTTCTTTTATGTGTTAGACCCTGGAGTTAATGTTTAATTACGTTTAGGCCCTCGGTTTTAGCAGAAAAGCCCCTGGAACCCTGTTTTTCTTACAAATAAGCCCCTGAACCTTGTTTTAGGCCTAGTTTATGCGTTTTAGCTCCGTTTTTAGCGTTCTTTATATCCACGCGATCGTTGTAACGAGTAGAATAGTTTAGGCTTAGTTTTTCTTGCTGTTTTTGTGTATTGATGTACTGTTTATTAGTTTTGGTTAGTGTTTGCTTGTATGCTTATTATTGTGCTTTGTTTTGGCCATGTGTTCGTGAGTAGACGTTGATCCATCTGAGGAGCCCCAGTACCAGTACCCGGAGCAGCGATTTTCGGAACAGTTTGAGCAGCAGCTAGAGCAGTACGAGGAAGGCAAGTATAACATGAACAACCTATCACTTTAAATACATTTACATACTGCATTTTAATACTGTATGCCTATAAGGA
The DNA here is from genome assembly GCF_016808335.1 of Panicum virgatum. Lineage (NCBI taxonomy): Eukaryota > Viridiplantae > Streptophyta > Magnoliopsida > Poales > Poaceae > Panicum > Panicum virgatum. The sequence goes on along the minus strand of NC_053145.1, from coordinate 34,403,040 downwards.
CTTTCCTAGCCACTTTATATCCTTTATATATATCCTTGGGTTGCATTTTGGTTAGTTGTGCTAGGCTGCTGCGCTATAACACACTCTGGTCCTTTTTAATTAATTTGATTAATGGTTTACTTGAACTTAATTCTGAGAGTGGCCCTCTGTGTGGATGAGTGGCTCACGTCTCGTTAAAAGATGGTTTTTGTAGAAACATGGTTTAGGGGGCCAGCACGGTGCTTAGTGCTTGGTTGGCCACTCTCCATAAGGACCGGTTCATAGAGCGACAACCTGGGACAACAGCGCTACCACAAGGCTAGAATGGGATAGACTTGGCTTACTAATTAGGTCTTTTTGGTTTGGAGTAACTTACCTGCGGGGCAAGAGTAGTAAGCTTCAATGGTCCCTGCTCCTCCGGCTTGGTCTGTGCTTGGATTGCGCTCCTGTGCTTGTACCCCCGGAGGTGGGCCCCATCGTCGCTGACCTGACTCTCGCGGTTACGCCTTACCAACGAGATTCTTTGTAACGGCCTCGTAGTGAGTCGCTAAGTCATCTCACCTAAGGAAGTGTGATGAACCTCTAGCATAGCTCACGACTTGTGGGTAAAGATGTGCAACCTCTGCAGAGTGTAAAACTGGTATACTAGCCGTGCTCACGGATATGAGCGGCCCAGATCCTCCTTTTGATTAGTGGGGTTGTCTCCTTCCGACGAGGGAGGTGCCTCTCGGGGTTACCTTGGTGGTTTGGTTTCGGTTTGGTTCTCAGTTGTAACATGTTAATCTTGATTAATCACTATGTAACTGGGTCAATGGTAATTCATCAACTTGTAGTAAATAGTTTTAATAAAATTTTGCCAAGACTTAAAAGCTAATGCAGTTGAGTCAGCCAACCTTAGAGCCTCATAGTTTGTGTTATACTTGTTGAGTACAAGTTGTGTACTCACTCTTGCCTCTTCTCTACTTTTTCCTCTTGGCTACGCTACTGCCGCTCAGTTCCTGCCGACACGAGGGAGTTCGTCCAGCGCTACCAGGACTACGAGGACTTCTAGGTGTTCGTCTCCCAGTCGACGTCCCTGTGGCGCCCTGCTTCAGCTTCGGAGAGTCTTTGTCGTATTTTGTACTTCGCTTCCGCTGTATCAGACATTCTTGTCATTATTGTAATAAATAACATTCGTATTTCAATTTATTATGACTTATTCGTGATATGTGCTGTGATATACTGTTCATTCTGTTGTATATACGTGTGACTTGATCCTGGCACGTATATGATTGCTCGGTTTATGTTCTTTTATAAACCAGGTGTTACAGAGTGGTATCAGAGCCGTATCGACTGTAGGACGAAGCCTAGATAGAACTGGTCGAGTTTTAGGATTTCTTCTCTCCAATCCTTGTCTGCTGAAACTATTTTACTATTATACCCCTTGAATTCTATGACTTTTACCCGTCTTGCCTTGATTTCTCTCTCTGAAGAATAGTTTTCGTAGATTTTGGCCTGAATCAGTCATCTGACCACCATGAGTTTTAGCTAGGTGACCTTTTATAATAATACGATAGCACGATCTGTGACGCGTTGTGTTAGTCGAGTCGTATGCTAAACTCGGCTAAGTCGTGAAAATTGTCTGCTTGTTATTATGCTATATGTATGATTTGGATTTTTGAATGATTGCATAGCTTAGTAGTTTAAATTTGTTTAAAGAAAACCACTTTTATGTTAAAGTTAACTAATTAATAAAATGAGTTAGATCGTTGGGAGTAATACAGTCCACTCTATCCTGTCTACTTTATCATGTCTGAGTCTTTTTCCGCAAAGAGTTATCATATCCATCTGAATTTATTCCTGCAATATCCTTACTCGTGAAATCTTTTGTCCAAAATCAGATGGTGAACACCAGGCGTGGTTCTGACCAGCAAGGGCAGAACAACCAGGGTCAGAACACCCAGGGGACCGGGATCCCGATGCCGCCACCTTTGACTCTGGAGCATTACTTCCAGCTCCAGATGCAGATGATGGCCACCCTGAACAACATGGTTCATGCTCTTCAGCAGGCTCACACTCAGCCTCCGCCTCCTCCACCGCCGCAGCCTCGCGACAGGCGTGCTGAGTTCCTGAGGGGTCACCCGCCGACGTTCTCTCACACGTCCGACCCTCTTCAGGCTGACGACTAGCTCCGTGCAGTGGAGCGTCAGTTGGACATCGCCCAGTGCGATGATCGTGAGTGCGTCTTGTACGCAGCAGGACAGCTGCGAGGGGCAGCTTTGGACTGGTGGGAGTCCCACCCAGTTCATGACCGCGAGGCTCTCACTTGGCTCCAGTTCAGGGAGCGTTTCCGCAGCCACAACGTCCCCGCGGGCGTTATGAAGATGAAGCAGAAGGAGTTCCTTGCACTGAAATAGGTAATCTTAAATGTAATCATTCAGCGGTTTCTTTTGAGCTAATGCCCCTTGTTCCATCCTTATGAAATCTTGAGTTAATCTTTTGATATCTATCTGTCTTTGTCACTTCAGGGGACTATGTCGGTCACAGAGTATCGTGATCGCTTTCTTCAGCTGGCTCGCTACGCCCCTACCGATGTTGCGGATGACCGCAAGAAGCAGGAGCACTTCATGGAGGGCCTTGAGGACTACCTCCAGTACGCGCTGCTCAACCTCCGCTTCGACGACTTCAACCATCTGGTTGACAGCGCGCTCAACACTGAGCGCAAGCACTTGGAGATGGAGGACAAGAAGAGGAAGATTGTCCCCGTTGCTTCCGGCAGCAACACTCGTCCACGCCTCCAGCAGCCCCAGCAGTACCAGCAGCCTCAGTACCGGCCTCCTCAGCAGTACCAGCAGAGGCCACCGCAACAGTACCCGCCTCGACAGCAGCAGCAGGCGGGGCAGGGCGAGAGGTTACCGGCACCTCCGGCTCGTGCTGCTCCACCGGCACCGCAGGCTCCGCGTCCGGCAGCTCCTACCGGACAGCAGGCTCAGGGACCTCCACGCACCTGCTTTCACTGTGGCCAGCCGGGGCACTACGCCAATGCTTGCCCCCGGAAGGCGCAGGCGGGACAGCAGGGGTGCCCAGCTCAGCCCAGGGCGCCAGCACAGGGCAGAGTGAACCACGTGACGGCTGAGTCAGCGGCCGAGGCTCCCAACGTGGTTATTGGTACATTCATGGTTAATTCATATCCAGCTACAGTACTTTTTGATACTGGTGCTACGCATTCCTTCATTACTCAGTCTTTTGTCGAGCATCATGGTATTCATACTAGCACATTAAAGAGGTGCCTCTTAGTATCTTCACCGGGAGGACATTTGAGGTCTCACACTTACTGCCCGAGAGTCAGTGTTTCCTTGAGGGGAGTAGAGTTCTGTACTGATCTGATGGTGCTAGACACCAAGGGCATTGATGCCATTCTGGGAATGGAGACTCTGGCCAAATGGGGAGTTCGGATAGATTGTGCTCAGAGGACAGTCTTGCTATCAGCTTCCAGTGGCCAAGAGGTTGTTATCAGTGCAGTAGAGCCTTCTGGATTTCTTCATCAGATGGAGGCTAGACCCACGGACGGTATTCGCGTGGTGACTGAATTCCCGGATGTCTTTCCGGATGATCTGCCAGGTATGCTGCCTGAACGCGCCATTGAGTTTTGTATTGATCTCTTGCCTGGCACAGCTCCTATTGCAAAGCGGCCCTACCGTATGGCATCTATAGAGCATGAAGAGGTCAAGAAAACTATTGATGAGTTGCTAGCCAAGGGATATATCCGTCGCAGCTTCTCTCCTTGGGCTTTTCCATTATTGCTGGTAGATAAGAAGGATGGCTCGAAGAGGATGTGTGTGGATTATCGGGAGCTGAATGCAGTCACTATCAAGAACAAGCATCCACTGCCCCGTATTGAGGATCTCTTCGATCTGCTTCGAGGTGCTCGTATATTCTCGAAGATTGATCTTCGTTCGGGATATTTTCAGCTGAGGATCCGTCCTGGGGATATTCCGAAGACGGCTTTCACCTGCAAGTACGGGCTATATGAGTATACAGTCATGTCCTTCGGCTTGACTAATGCCCCGGCTTTCTTCATGCATCTGATGAACATGGTCTTCATGGACTATCTGGATGTCTTTGTGGTGATTTTCATTGATGATATTCTGATCTTCTCCAAGACAGAAGAAGAGCATGAGGAGCATCTGAGACTTGTATTGCAGAGATTGAGAGAGCATCAGTTGTATGCCAAGTTCAGCAAGTGCGAGTTTTGGATTGACGAGGTTCCATTCCTCGGTCATGTTATCTCTCAGGGAGGCATTGCTGTTGATCCAAGCAAGGTGAAGGATGTGCTAGAGTGGGAGACACCGCAGACAGTAAAGGAAGTCAGGTCATTCTTGGGCTTAGCTGGATATTATCGGAGGTTCATTGAGAATTTCTCCAAGATCGCGAAGCCTTTGACTTCTTTGTTGGAGAAGAATGTGGCTTTTGTATGGACTGATGAGCGCCAGATGGCCTTTGACGAGCTGAAGAGGAGGTTGACTACGGCGCCAGTCCTGACTCTGCCAGACCAGACGAAGAGGTTCACGGTGTATTGTGATGCTTCGAAGGATGGTCTTGGGTGTGTTCTGATGCAGGAGGGCAGAGTGATAGCTTATGCGTCACGGCAGTTACGTCGGCATGAGCTGAATTATCCCACTCATGATCTTGAGTTAGCCGCAGTTGTACATGCTCTGAAGATTTGGAGGCATTACTTGTATGGACAGCGGTGTGATATCTACACTGATCACAAGAGCCTCAAGTACATTTTCACGCAGAATGAGCTGAACATGCGGCAGAGAAGATGGCTAGAGTTAGTCAAGGATTATGACCTGGAGATTCACTATCATCCGGGCAAGGCCAATGTTGTAGCAGATGCTCTGAGCAGAAGAAGTTATGTCAACATGGTCGTGGCTTTCCAAATGCCTCCAGAGTTATGTGAGGAGTTCGAGCAGTTGAGTCTGGGCTTCTTGCATCATACTTCCAGTGCAGCGTTTGAGGCAGTACCGACTCTAGAGTCAGAGATCAGGCAGCATCAGAAAGATAATGAGAAGCTGCAGGAGATTCGTGAGTTGCTCAAGAAGGGCAAGGCTCCTCATTTCAGAGAGGATGATCAGGGTACCTTGTGGTACAAGAACCGGATCTGTGTGCCAGATGTGCATGATCTTCGGAAGTTGATTCTGAGTGAGGCCCATGATACAGCTTATTCTATTCATCCGGGCAGCACGAAGATGTATTATGATCTGAAGGAACGCTTCTGGTGGTATGGGATGAAGCGTTCAGTGGCAGAGTACGTGGCTATTTGTGACACCTGTCAGCGTGTCAAGGCTGAGCATCAGAGGCCAGCAGGTCTGTTACAGCCTTTGAAGATTCCAGAGTGGAAATGGGAAGAAATCACTATGGACTTCATTGTTGGATTGCCTCGTACTCAGAAAGGGTACAACTCCATTTGCGTAGTAGTGGATCGACTGACGAAAGTTGCTCACTTCATTCCAGTGAACACTACTTACTCCGGTGCTAGACTTGCAAAGTTGTACATCTCTCGGATTGTCTGTTTGCATGGTGTGCCCAAGAAGATCATATCTGACAGAGGGTCTCAGTTCACTTCTCGGTTCTGGGAGCAGCTCCATGATTCGTTGGATATGAAGCTGCATTTCAGTACGGCTTATCACCCTCAGACAGATGGGCAGACAGAGAGAACCAACCAAGTGTTGGAGGATATGCTGAGAGCTTGTGCTATCCAGTATGGTACTAGTTGGGATAAGTGCCTGTCATATGCTGAGTTCTCTTATAACAACAGCTATCAGGCCAGTCTGAAGAAGTCCCCCCTTTGAGGCATTGTATGGCAGAAAGTGCAGGACTCCTCTCTATTGGGATCAGATTGGCGAGAAGCAGCTCTTTGGCCCTGAGATCATAGATGATGCAGAGCAGATGGTTCAGGCTGTGCGAGAAAATCTGAGGATTGTACAGAGCAGACAGAAGAGCTATGCAGATGGCAAACGGAGAGACCTGACTTTCAGTGTCGGTGATTATGTGTATCTGAAGGTGTCTCCGATGAGAGGAATTCGCAGATTCAATGTCAAAGGGAAGTTAGCACCTCGGTATGTGGGGCCATTCAAGGTGCTAGAGCGGAAAGGCGAAGTTGCTTATCGCCTGGAGTTACCTCTCAGCCTCTCAGGAGTTCATGATGTCTTCCATATATCTCAGCTGAAGAGATGTCTGCGAGTACCCGAGGAGCAGGCACCCCTGGATGGAGTCGATGTGCAGGAAGATCTGACTTATACTGAGCATCCGGTGAAGATTCTGGAGACATCAGAGAGGGTTACTTGGAACAAGCGCATCAAGATGTGCAGAGTTCAGTGGAGTCACCACAGTGAAGCTGAGGCTACTTGGGAGCGAGAAGATGAGATGATGAAGACATATCCAGATCTCTTTGCTAGCCAGCCCAGCTAAATCTCGGAGACGAGATTTCTTTAAGCGGGTAGGGTCTGTAACACCCTAATTTAAATTTCAGCATTTATCAATAAATTAATTGGCTTTATTTAATTTTTCTAAGTATTTTTGTGCTAGTCTTGCATTTAATCCAAATTTTTGTTCCTTAAATAATTAAAATTTTATCTTAGGTTAAATTTTGTGTTGCATTCATGCTGGTGCATACTTTTATTTGAGTGTGGTTTGAATTCAAATTTATATTTGAATTCAAGCTTTGTTTGAATTAGAAATAGAAGAATTAGAAAAGAAACCCAAACTCAACCCATCTCCCCAGCCCAAAACCCAGCAACAGCCCAAACCGGCCCAACCCTTCTCCCCCTCACTTCCAGCGCTTGGCCCACAACCCCGGCCTGCCCCGCGCCACGCGGCCCGCTCCAACCCCGCAGTGCACAGGGCCAGTTCACCTTCAGCGGCCCAGCCACGCCCTCTCCCGCTGCATCAGCCCGCGAATGCATCGCCGCGTCCTGCCTCCGCCCGCTCGCCTCGCGCCCACAGAGCGCGTCGCCCCCGCTGCCACCTGGACCCCACCCCGCCAGCGACCCAGCCGGCCCACCAGCTAGCGCCCCCGCTCACTCTCTCTGCCACGCCGGGCCCGCGCGTCGGCGCCCTCCTCTCCCCTTCCTTCCCGGCTCCGCAACGGCCGCCCGAGATCACCGGCGAGGTCGCCGGGATCCCAATCCCGCTGCGCCCCGCCGCAATCCCCGCCCGGCCTCTTTAAACCCACCCGGCGGACCCCCCCTGCACCCACACCCCACGCCAAAGGCTGCCGCAACCCTAGCAGCCGCCCCGCCCGGAACAGAGCTCCCTCCACCGCCGCGCCTGCGCTGCCCCGTCGACCCGCCGTCGACCGGGACCCCCCGCTTTAGCTTCGCCCCCGTCCAGTGGAGCTCCTCGAGCCCACGGCACCGAGCCTGCGTCGCTGCATCACCGAAATTGCGCCGAACCACCGCAGCAGGTAGGTCAGTCCGCCGCCGCGATTTCACGCCGCCGGCGAAGCCCAGGCCCTTTTGACCCTTGGAACACCTTCACAGGACCCGTGTGGACCAGATCACGAGCTCCAGGAGCCCGGAGCGCCGCTGCGTCATCCACGTCACCGAGCTCCGCCTGCGCCGCCGCCCAACCTCGACGCCGGCCGCCCTGCGCAGCAGCTCCAGCCACCCCAAGCCCTCGGTGAGCCTCAGTGCCTCCTTCTCCTCCTTTTGAGCTAAATTCCATGACCAGTAGGTCCTTCCCGAGCCCCGAACGCCGCGCGCCGGCGATGCTCCGCCGCGTACGCCCGCCTCCGCCGCCGCGCATGCCGTCCCAAGCCTCGCTTCGCTGCTCCGAGCACCCAGGTGAACGACGCGTGTCGCGTAGTCCCCTCCCGACCCTGATTCCGTCCCTTTTGACCCCTGGAAGGCCAAGAACGGCCATTGCCGGCGAACCCCCACCACGGGAGCACGCCGCCGGCGCCTTCCGCCGCCGCCCCCGCGCCCCTTTGCCCTGGACCGCCAGATCCGTTTGCAACGGCCACGATTAGATCCAGCGCCCTTAAAACCCAGGCCATCAGATCTGGATCCACCGATCCAGATCGGCACGTACCGCTTCGCCTGTCATTTTTGCATAAGAGCCCCTGACCTTTGTCAATATCAACCCGCGGTCCACAGCCATTCAAAAATAATTACAGATTAGGCCTGTTTTACTCACTTAGGCCCCTGAGCTTTCCCAAATTAGTACCCGCCGTCCAGCCCTGGTTCTTTTATGAGTTAGACCCTGGAGTTAACGTTTAATTATGTTTAGGCCCTCGGTTTTAGCAGAAAAGCCCCTGGAACCCTGTTTTTCTTACAAATAAGCCCCTGAACCTTGTTTTAGGCCTAGTTTATGCGTTTTAGCTCCGTTTTTAGCGTTCTTTATATCCACGCGATCGTTGTAACGAGTAGAATAATTTAGGCTTAGTTTTTCTTGCTGTTTTTATGTATTGATGTACTATTTATTAGTTTTGGTTAGTGTTTGCTTGTATGCTTATTATTGTGCTTTGTTTTGGCCATGTGTTCGTGAGTAGACGTTGATCCATCTGAGGAGCCCCAGTACCAGTACCCGGAGCAGCCGTCTTCGGAGCAGTTTGAGCAGCAGCCAGAGCAGTACGAGGAAGGCAAGTATAACATGAACAACCTATCACTTTAAATACATTTACATACTGCATTTTAATATTGTATGCCTATAAGGACTTTCCTAGCCACTTTATATCCTTTATATATATCCTTGGGTTGCATTTTGGTTAGTTGTGCTAGGCTGCTGCGCTATAACACACTCTGGTCCTTTTTAATTAATTTGATTAATGGTTTACTTGAACTTAATTCTGAGCGGTGCTCACGGTTATGAGCGGCCCAGATCCTCCTTTTGATTAGTGGGGTTGTCTCCTTCCGACGAGGGAGGTGCCTCTCGGGGTTACCTTGGTGGTTTGGTTTCGGTTTGATTCTCAGTAGTAACATGTTAATCTTGATTAATCACTATGTAACTGGGTCAATGGTAATTCATCAACTTGTAGTAAATAGTTTTAATAAAATTTTGCCAAGACTTAAAAGCTAATGCAGTTGAGTCAGCCAACCTTAGAGCCTCATAGTTTGTGTTATACTTGTTGAGTACAAGTTGTGTACTCACTCTTGCCTCTTCTCTACTTTTTCCTCTTGGCTACGCTACTGCCGCTCAGTTCCTGCCGACACGAGGGAGTTCGTCCAGCGCTACCAGGACTACGAGGACTTCTAGGTGTTCGTCTCCCAGTCGACGTCCCTGTGGCGCCCTGCTTCAGCTTCGGAGAGTCTTTGTCGTATTTTGTACTTCGCTTCCGCTGTATCAGACATTCTTGTCATTATTATAATAAATAACATTCGTATTTCGATTTATTATGACTTATTCGTGATATGTGCTGTGATATACTGTTCATTCTGTTGTATATACGTGTGACTTGATCCTGGCACGTATATGATTGCTCGGTTTATGTTCTTTTATAAACCAGGTGTTACAGTAGTACTGGATGAAGGCGCTGCAGAGATCTTGCCAGTTGTTGATGGAGCCAGCAGGGAGCGCTTCGAGCCAGTTGAGGGCGTGGCGACCCATCATAACCGGGAAGTAGGCAGCCATGATGTCATTGTCGCCGCACGCAGCTCGGATGGCGCAGGAGTAGGTGCGCAGCCACGTCTTGGGGTCCAGCTCGCCGTCGTACTTCTCGATCCCAGTTGGCTTGAAAGTGACGGGCCACTAGATGGCCCGAAGCCAGTTGGAGAAGGCGGAGAAGCCATCGAGGTCGTTGCCGGGTTCGTAGTCGCGATGAGGACATCACGGAGGATTGTCACCCCGGAGGCCGCGGTTCTAGTGGTCGGCGTCGGGGACGCCGTGTTCCTTGTCATATTGGCGACATCGCTCGTGCTCGGCGGCGTCACGTTGGCGGTGATGGTGGTTGATGCGCGGTCGCAGGTCTTGTAGGTTGAGCTGGAGGCGGAGCTCGTTCTGGTTGACCTCCTCTTCAACGTCGCCACGGGGTCATGTCGAGTGGTGACTCGACTAGGCGCGGTAGGCCGAGTTGTCCTTGCACAGCTGTTGGGCTTGTGTGGCAGCCACTGTTGTCGGTCGAACCCCACCGGCGAGCAGCGACAGGCAACACGAAGAGCCGGGAGGTCGCCGGGGCGCTGGCAGACACTGCTCCCTCGTCGACGGCCCGCAATTCCGTCACGCGCCTGGAGATTCCGGAGAATGTCGGGCGTGCCACCTGACCTATACTCGATCAGGAAGGTGCGAACGTGCTTGCAACGATTTGCCTGCATACACAAACACGTGGAAACATAAGTCCGAGCCGTGGTCGGCTCCCTGGGATGACTCTTGCATCGGCTTTAAAGAGCCGATCGAGTCCCAGTGTCAGATTGAATCTGCATCTATCCGGATATTGATAAATAAAACAAATAAATGTAAAGCTGCTTCAATTAAATCTAACTAATCTAATCCACGACGGTAAAAGCTTTATTGCTAGATTGGAACATCCTACATGTGATTGGGCCTAATGAACGTAATAAATAACTAAACCTTAACCAGAATAGAGGCCTAAGAACAAGCTAAAGCCAATTCCTGGATTAATTCCCTGTTAAGACTAAGGCAAAGCATCTAATACATCACCGGATCATCCAATCCGTTTGCAAGGCCTAACCTAGAAGATATCACGCCAGCTCTTATGAACAAGAGCAAACCGTAACAGATTGGATCTACTAGACGGAAAAGAAGCAGGGTGTTGTCTCCGTGCAACTAATTCTACACAACAAGAACTAGCATAGGATTGAAACGTGACTGCACGAAAAACAACATGATATTCGTAGATGATAAGCAACAAAGCACAATAGATCTACTAAAAGCCATGCTACGAACATCAGGATAACTAGCATTACTCGCCATCAAAAATGCTTCAGTACGAGTAATACCAAGGTAAAAGCAAGAACAACGCTACCCTGATCGCAAGAAGCGATCAGGGCAGCATGGCGCTTACTTGGATGAAAACCTAGAATTAGGGGTGGTGATGCGCCGAGAGTTGTTGTTTGTGAGACGTGATGACGTTCTCCTTTTCATGAATAACATAGGGTACATATTTATAGTCCGGAGACTTGGGAAACAATCTAATTCTATCTTGTCCCGATCGGACTCTATCTCTAACCTTGAACTAAATCTAAAGATACACGGCTCATGTGGCCCAAATGCTCACGCAGGAGCTGATTTACAAGCCTTCTTAACCTTCTGCTTTAAGCCCAACTTGCTTTCGGCCCATAATTTATGGCGATAACACATGCCCCCCTGGTTTTGGCAATGTTAATTCCAAAACCACTCCGTCGCTCCATCTTCCCGTTAATGCTCATTAAAACACACTACAACCCCCAAGGAAGACGCAACGTCTCTGCAACTGGCTCCTCGTAGAATGTGAAACTGCTGATCCGTCTTCCTCCTTTTTGCTATTTAATCTCACCCTGAATCGTCTCTCTTCACAGCAAACTCATCTTCTTCCCAAGCCAAGTAGCATAGAAAAAACCCCAATCCTCCAGCAACCAGTAGCCATGGCGATCTCTTCCTGCTCCGGCTCCAACTCCTTCGGAGATTCTTCCTCCTCCTCTTCTCCTTCTTCTTCTTCCTTCTCCGCTTCTTCCATCGACTCTATCCCAGAGAGTCGGGAGCCAACGCCGGAGTGGGACCCGACAGCAGCGTACGAGGCACTGGCACCTCTGCACTGGGATGCAGAGGAGTTCGACTTTGGGACCGTCTCCGAAGAGGACGAGCCCGAGACCGAGGGAGAAGACCTCCAACTCCTGTTCCAGGAGGAGTTGGAGAGCGACGAAGAAGACTCCTCGGAGGGAGCCGATTCTTCCTCGGAAGAGGAAATCGGCTCTTCCTCCAATGATGAACCGATGGGTCCTCCGAGGAGGATAGCGAGGAAGAGAGCAGCGGCGGCGGCGGTCGGAGCAGCGACTTCGGGTCTGAAGGCGGCAGCAGCGCCTTCGGCAGCGACGACGACGACGACGACAGCAACGACGGCGGAGATGCACCGGCCTGGGGCCCCAAATGCTGTAGGTACTAGGTACCTACGAGCAGTAGAAGTAGTACTGTAGGAGTAGGATTGTAAAGCCGAAGGATTATTCCTTTGTCAAATGGCTTTCCTCTGTAAAAACCTTCCCTTTTAATGAAGTTAATTTCCTTCAATTACTGTGTATTTAATTTGTTTACCAAAAAGCCGATGGCAACGCATCAGGCTTCTATAAATATCCAAGAGCCGACGAAATTCAAACTAGAAGCAACCCGCACAAGAGTAGAGTATCACTTCCACCTTGAACCGAACTCGAAACAGACTCTCAAATCCGAGCATAATTCGAAAACCCAGCTCTACAAATTCGAGCAAGAACTTCTCCAAGCATCCGGAATTCGAATCAGAACCCACAGCAACCAAACCCTAATTCAATAGATCTGAACCATGGCAGACTCTGCAGCTCAGACAACAAATTCTTCAATCGATGATGCGGCAATCTGCGGCCTGAAGGTAACATCCAGCCCAATCCCCTTAACTTTCTTCAGCTTATTAAGCCTCTGAACAAATTAAACTCTGAAACATGACACCATATGTAAATTTTTGAATCTCTGAACTTTAGGTGTCAGACATCCTTCTGCCGCATCCTTCCAATCCAAAATCTTTCTGTCTTGGCCCACGAGCTTACGAAAATCCCACAGATTTAATCTCTTGTGAAGCAAATAGGATCCCTTTCGTGAGTCAAAACATTGATTTGAACCTCTGGGCCGACTGCTTAAGAGCCTGGCCTAACCCTCCTGAGAGCTGGATTACATGGTACAACAGAGTAGCAAAAGCTTATATGCCCTTGTTGCAGGAATTGAACATAGACGATGCACTTAGCTTATCATTATCACCCCTTGACAAAGATGAAAACCTTCTGAAAATCATCGGCTATTTTTGGTCTGATGCTCTGAACTGTTTCCTCTTTGGCCACAGTCCCATGACCCCTACTCTGCTAGATGTCACATGATCACTGGCCTAGACATTGGATCTCCTAATCCAGCTGCCCACAAAATGGCAGAAGTACCCTTTAAACTCTCATCCAAGGAAAATTGCACAAACTGGGGCACTTACATGAACCAGCACATGAAAACAATAGGTCCAGTGACTGAAAAGGAACACACAGCCTTTTTAAATCTTTGGTTAGAACATTTCATCTTTTGTGGTCCTTCTTTAGCTCCAACTAAGAATTACCTTCCTTTGGCCTACCACCTGGCCCATGGCAATCGCACCGGCCTAGGCAAGCTTTTCCTTGGAGAAACATATAGATATCTCCATTTGATGATATCTAACTTGCTTAACCAAAAGAAACTGAGAACTAGAGGCCCATGGTGATTTATTCAGTTGTGGGCACAACTGTACTTTCAGTACCAAATCCCAAACATCCAAAGCCTGACCAAGAATTCCTTTCCTGATGAGAGTGGCAAACCAATTAGATGTACTAGCTATGGCCAAGCCTTATTTAGTCTTCCTGGTAGTAAATTGAATTCAACAGATGCAGCAAAATGGTTCAAAGTTTTCTATAAAGGCTTAGAGAATCCCCTTTATTTCCCATTTACTGAATCTGAAGCTTTTGAGAACCCAACTGCCTTCAGACTAGATAGCTTTGCCGATGACGACAGCACTCGGCATCTATATTCCCTGATGATTCGACCTGGTTTCCTCCCTGTTGGCATGAGCACTTCCAATAGAATTATCAAACCAGGCAATTTGGCTTAGGACAAGTCCCTCCCCACTTCCATATTAACCACTTGGTCGAGAGTAGAGCTGATCTGTCTGATGGTCTCACCAGCACAAGATGCTACAACATGTTTGACAACCTCCACATTCTAGCACCAGCCGATCTATCCTTCTCTCCCTCTTCAATCGGTTTTACCACTTGGTGGGAAATGTGGAAAACTCACATTTTCAGAAGAGCTTTAGGCCCTCTACTGCAGCAAATTGATCCTGAATATGTAATCCCCGTGGAAGAGGTACTGAATCTGTGCATTTTATCTCTTCTGAGTCCTCTATCCTTTTACTTGCCTAATCCTTGCTCACCTCTTCTTATAGCAACAAGATGGTCCAGCACCTGTGACCAGTAACGGGGAACCATTCCACTTTCTACCAACTACTCCTAATGTCCTCTTTTGCAAGGGATCACCATCAATGAAGAAAGTAATAATGGCTGTTCAACTAGACTTACTCCAGTCTACTTCTAAATGAAGACAAACTTCTGCAAGTGATGCCCCCCGAGTGCCAACTAAGAAAAGGAAGATGATCACGAGGCGAGTCATCAAGAAATCAGCACAAGCTTCCCCGAGTCCATCAGAGTCTAACACCAACCAGGTAACCCATTTTTCCAAAACCTCTTCTTTATTGCATACATATGTACTCTGGTTGACTGTAATTTTTTTTCAGGACGCAACTAAAGACATCCTTGAAACTAGTAGCCCAGCACAACACGAAGTCATCGTTCATGAAGCTGACACTGGAGCAACTGAAACTTCAAATGCTCTGACAGATGTGCATGACGAACAGGCTGACATAGTCGAAGCCCCTGTTGTCACCTCTAATCCAACCGGATCGGCTACACCAGAACCGATCATCACTTCTTGTTCAGAACAGGTAACTTTTATGAGAACCAATTCTGAACCAGCCAATAGCTTCATAAATGCACCTTGCTCTAACTTCAGATATGTCCACAGGGCTTTGACATTTCAAGTCTACTTTCCTTTGACCCGGCATCAATGGGTCTGACTGCCCCTGGAGCAAAAACACCATCTTTGCAGCAATCGGCTAACTTGGCAAATCAGCTTCATCTCATCAAGGATCTACTATCTGCTCCGATCACTGCTCTGGTTGATGATTCCAGCAAGATAAAAGAAATTCTCTAGCAGATAGAATCCCAGCTTCCAGAATCACTTCGAGTCAAACTTTGGCCAGCCGGCCATCTTCCTTTCTTTCGGGCGGAGGTGATGGCAGCACAACAGAGGATAGAACTGCGTCATTCTCAAATCCCTCAGAAAGCCGACATCACTCAGAAGTGCAAACTACTCAACCAAAAGAAGGCAACTCTGGATGCTAAAGCTGATATCTCCGAGAGCACAAGATGACTCAACCTCTTGGAAAAGGAACTGACGGAACTTGAAGAAAAGGTCCGCAATACCCAAAGACTAATCCAAGAGGAGAAAGATTCAATCGCAAACACCAAGCAGAAAGCCCAAGAAATGACTGAACAAATACAGGCAGAGTTTGCGGAGATAAGCACCTTGAGTCGACAGATAATATCAGGCGATGACAAGGACGATGAAGAAATCATTGCAAGAGCTGACGCTGTACGTGCAGAAGCCATCCATGCCATAGAAGGATTCCTGAACTAGTAGAACTATTCAGAAAACATTTGATGTCGCCTGTTAAACCTGAAACTTGTACTCATTTAAAACACCTTAAGTCGATGGTTACACATCGGCTATCTTGCTTCTCATATGTATTTTTACTAGCCAACTCAACGTGTTGGCCTCTCATTCATTTTTTTTGGCCGGCCAAATCAACGTGTTGGCCTATCTCTTTCTCTTTTTTTTACCAGCCAACTCAATGTGTTGGCCTTTTTTTTACCGGCCAACTCAACGTGTTGGCCTTTCTCGGTACAGCCAGATGGATCGAATTGGTTCTTGTTACTCGCTTTCCCACATTCTCGGGAAATACTTCTTGAGGTGCTGGCCATTGACAGCAACAGGAAACTTGACGCCGTCCAATTCCTCGAGCATGTATGCATTCCCAGGCAAAATCTGATTAATCTTGTACGGCCCGTGCCAAGTTGGAGACCACTTGCCATACTTTTTATCTTTAGTTCCCAATGGCAATACTGCCTCCCAAACCAAGTCTCCAACCTGCAAATTCTTTGGCTTGACCTTCTTGTTGTACGCACGAGCAACTTTAGCCTTGTTTTCCTTAATCTTCTCCAATGACCAAAGTCTTAGTTCTATCAGGTCCTCCACATTGTCATTCATCAAGGCTGCATATTGTTCAGTTGTCAGATCATTCTGGAACTCGACACGCCTTGATCTAGCCGTGATTTCCCATGGCAACATAGCATCCTGGCCGTAGACTAAATGGTACGGTGATGTCTTGGTGGACCCGTGACATGAAATACGATACGCCCACAAAGCTTCTGACAACACCTCATGCCAGCGCCTAGGATATTCATCAATCTTTCTCTTTATAAGCTTGATGAGGCTCTGGTTGGATGCTTCAGCCTGTCCATTAGCTTGGGCATAGTATGGAGATGATCTGATCAGCTTAATTCCCATGACATTGGCGAACTTCCTGAATTCCTCTGATATAAAGACCGATCCTCCATCGGTTGTAATAGTTTGAGGAATCCCAAATCTGTGAATGATGTGCTCTATGACAAAGTTGATCACATCTCATGACGCTACTGACCTAATGGGCACTGCCTCTACCCACTTTGTGAAATAATCTGTAGCAGCTAAGACCCAATGGTGACCCTTGTAAGATGACGGGTTGATCTGACCAATCATGTCCATGGCCCAACCACTGAATGGCCACGGTTTGATGATAGGATTCATTACTAATGCTGGCACTATCTGAATTTTGCCAAACCTCTGACATGCCTGACATCCCTTGTAATATTTGAAGCAATCTTCAAGCATAATGGGCCAGTAATAACCCGATCGCCTAATCAGCCACTTCATCTTATGAGCCGATTGATGAGTACCACAGGTTCCCTCGTGAACCTCATGCAAGAGCCGATTTGACTCTGAAGGTCCCAGACATTTAAGCAATAGTCCTTCCAAGGTCCTGTAGAACATGTCATCCCCTATCAGAACATACTTCATAGCCTTGAGTCTTATCCTCCTGGGTGCCCCCCGAGTCGAATCTTTCAAGTAATTGAAGATATCGGCTCTCCAGTCTCTGGGTTCTAGAAACTGAACCTCTACATCGACCCCGTCGGCCGTTTCCTTGTACCCAGAAGCCATATGTGCCAAATCATTGGCTTCATTGTTCAGAGTCATGCGTATCCAGTGGAAATTGATGTACCTGAATTGTGACATCAACTCACAGCACTGCATCCATATCGGAAAAAGAGTCTCGCTCTCACATCTATATATTTCCGTGAGCTGAGAAATCACCAGCTTCGAATCTCCAAATATTTCCACCGCTTCTGCACCAGCTTCAAGGAGCAGTTCCATCCCTTTGCGAACGGCTTCATATTACACCAAATTATTGGTGCATGGAGCAGTCATCCTAATGGAAAAGGAGTAAGTCACCCCTCGAGGCGACACCAACAGAATTCCCACTCCGCACCCATCATCACAAGCCGATCCGTCAAAAAACATAGCCCAAGCACGAATAAATAGTGCAGCAATATCAGTGCTGATCCTGTCTGCAACAAGATCCGCCAGTGCCTGTCCTTTGACTGCTTTTGCAGGCTGATATCGAATATCGAACTCTGATAATGTGAACATCCATTTTCCAAGCCGGCCTTTCAGAACAGGAGCCGACAGCATGTGCTTAATGACATCCGATTTGCATATGACAATTGTTTCCGCCGAGAGTAAAATATGACGAAGCTTTGTACATGTAAAGAATAAGCAAAGGCAAAGCTTCTCGATTTCAGGATACTTGGTCTCGGTGTCTAACATGCGCCTGCTGAGGTAGAAAACCACCCTCTCCTGGCATCGTGCTTCTGAACCAATACCGAAGCAATGGAAGTGTCACCCACGGATAGGTACACATAGAACGGCCTATCTTGCTGAGGAGGAACCAACACTGGAGGCTTTGACAAATATTCTTTGATTTCATAGAAAGCTTGCTGCTGTTCTGCCCCCCAGCGAAACTCATCATCGGATTTGATCTTCACTAAACCCATCAACGGTTCGATGCGGACAGACAGATTAGAAATAAATCGTCTGACAAAGTTAATTTTACTGATGAGCTTCTGCAACTCTTTCTTCGTAGTAGGTGGCTTCATCGTCTTCATAGCTTTTTGACTCTTCAGGCCGATCTCGATTCCCCATTCATGCACCAGGAATCCCAAAAATTGACCGGCCGATACACCAAAAGCGCACTTCTTTGGATTCATTTTGAGCCCAAATTTCCGAGTTCTCCCCAAGACTTGACACAGATCTTCTAGATGCCCCCAGCTGATTTGGACTTGACTACGACATCATCAATATAAATTTTTACCAGTTTGCCGATGAGATCATGAAAAATGTAATTCATGGCATGCTGGTACGTTGCACCGGCATTTTTCAATCCAAAGGTCATAATCAAGTACTCGAACAAGCCGACCGCGCCTGGTACTCTGAACGCGGTCTCGTTCACGTCTTCTGGGGCCATGAAGATCTGGTTGTACCGGCATTACCATCCATAAAACTCATCATTTTGTGGCCCGCAGCTGCGTTGATCAATGTCTCTGCAACAGGTATCGGGTATTCGTCCTTTGGCGTCGCTCTGTTGAGATCTCTAAAATCGACGCAAACATGCCATCGGCCATCCTTCCTTTGTACCGGTACCACGCTAGAGATCCATTCTGCATACCGGCACGGCCTGATGAACCCAGCATCCAACATCTTCTCCACTTCTTTCTTGACTTCTTCTAGGACTTCGGCCTTCATCTGACGTGCTCGTTGCTGAAACGGCCGAAACCCTTTCTTGAGCGGGAGCCGATGCTCGACGATGCTTCTGTCTAGACCAGGCATCTCAGTGTAGTCCCATGCGAAACAATCCCGGTACTCTTTCAGCAGTGCAATCATCTCCTCACGCAAGACCGGATCCAACTTTTTGCTGATAAATGTCGGCCGTGGCTTATCCCCAGGACCGATGTCAACCTCTTCCAAATCATCGGCTGACGTGAACCCGTATCCCAGCTTGCCGTCATTTGAAAAACTAGCTTGCCGTATCCACAAGATCAGCGGCAAACACAGGGAAATGACAAGAAAAATTATTTGGCCAACCGCATGGGCTGGCCGTTTCTATACTTCCATTATCATTCGAAACCAAATAGTCAATGAGTAGCCAAATGCCGGAGCAGGCCATCGTGCATACATGATGTAACAATTCCGACCCCAAATAGGATTTTTCTATTTTTTGGGGTCGGTCGCTGGGACCGGCCTCTCTAGCTCTATTACACCCCGTAGCATGCCAGGACGTGCTTACTCTGTGAGGCCGGTGGATAAGACCAGCCTCAGTCCATTTTTTGTCGCCTCGATCCGATCACAGTCTTCCAGTGAAATCCTTGAGATCGGCACTTGTCCTTCTGTGTCCCAGGCATTCATATCTGCGTGCGAGACCTCACTGGAATCGTCTGCAGGGACCACTTCTACTTTATCGCCATCCCATTGGACCAGATACTGATGCATTGTGGAAGGGATACAACAGTTGGTGTGAATCCAATCCCTCCCAAGCAACACCGTGTATGTACTCTTGCTGTTGACGATGAAGAATGAAGTCGGGATCGTCTTGCGGCCCACTGTCAACTCCACATTAAGAATCCCCATTGCCTCTGATGGCTGCCCGTTGAAGTCATTGAGTGTCACGTTGGTCTTGATGAGGTCAGCAGAAGAACGCCCCAACCGGCGCAGAACTGAATATGGCATCAGGTTGACTGCAGCACCGGTGTCAACCAACATCCTGTTAACGGGTTTACCATTGATGAAGCCCTTGAGATACAGCCCCTTCAAATGTTTGTAGCTTTTTTCCTTTGGCTTCTTGAAGATGATCGGCTGGGGGCCAAGATCCAACTGTGCAATAGGCAAATCCTCCGGTTGGGGTGCCCGGAACTCTGATGGGAGCACGAACACCATGTTCACATCAGCCGATGGCTTCTTATCGACTTTTGCCTGCTTGGGGCACCACTCTTTTCTTGGAGGGCGCCTTTCCACCCTTCACGGGTGCCTGACCTGTTCCGCGAGATCCGGACGTGCCTTCCTCAGCACGTCAAGGTATCTTGCTTCTGCCTCTTCTAGATTGCGCAAGCGCTGCACTCTGCACTTCTGCGAGCGATTAAGCCCGTCAGGACACCACCGTGGGTGATGGTACCTGTCTTCTTCTTCTGGCTCAAAATCACCCTTGGTCGGCCGATCAACGTGTTCGTCATGACGCACTTTGGGCCCCAAGCGCCGGAACACCGATGTCTCGCCTGACTGTCGTGTCCGAGGCCTGTACTCTAGACAATCATCTATAGTGGGCAATCGGCTCATGCCAGAATTCCAGCAGTACCTGAAGAATGGGCAATACCAGTGGTCGCGTATAACCTGGCGCCTTCCCAGCGTCCTCCCTGTGCGGCACTCGTACTCCTCTTCTTCCGATTGATATCGGCGACGCAGCTTATGCTGATACTCATATTATTCCAGAAGCCGGTCAGAAGCTGGAAGCTGATTACGGATGTGACGCACTTGCTCTTTAGTGATATGCTATCGCCCTGGCTTATTTTGATCCTGGGGCCGTTTGCCAGAAACGGCCACTCTCCTTTGCTCGTCACAACGGCGTATAGGCCCCGCCATGTTGATCTGGAATGAAAAATTCTGGCCCGTAGGAGTGAAGTCTGACAACTCTACCACGTTGGCTTGCGGGAAGGGCTTCGTGTCAACCTTCATCGTGTGCTGGGCCAGGATTAATCGGCCTTGCTCGATAGCCGATTGAATCTGATGGCGCAGCTCCTTGCATTCACCCGTGGCATGAGTGAACGAATGATGCCATTTACAGTATAGCCTCCCCAGCAGCTCTTGTGCGGTTTGCAGCTTGTGATTCTCTGGGAGCTTCAGCTATTTTTCTTTGAGCAGCAGATCAAATATCTGCTCTGCTTTGGCTACGTCAAAGTCGAAGCCCTTCACAAGCCCCTGCTGTTTGATCCATTTGCACGGGACGGGGTTTGCCCCCCGAGTCCACTCTGCCACGGCCACTTCTTGTTCCTCGCCGGAGTCATCAGATTCATCCGCTTGGGCCATGTTCACGTGGCGCTTGAACTTGTCCTGGTACAGCTCAGGATGGTAAAGCTCATACGCGGTAAGCTTCTGCACCAGCTGCGCCAGAGATGCGAACTCCAACTGGAAAGCCATATCCTTGATTGGCTTAGCGAGTCCCAGAACTGCCAGATCGACTGCCTCCTTCTCCGTAATGCGTGATGAGTAGCATCGATTCTTGACCTCTCTGAAGCGTTGTATGTATTCCGACACAGTCTCTCCTCGCTTCTGCCTGACTTGGGCGAGGTCGGCAATCCCAGCTTCAGCAGCCTCTGAGTGATACTGGGTATAGAACTGATCTTCCAGCTGCCTCCAAGTTCGAATCGAATATGGAGCCAATGACGCGTACCATCCAAAAGCTGGGCCTGTAAGAGATTGGCTGAAGAACCGGACTCTCAGCGGATCCGATACTGAGATCATCCCAAGCTGCGTTAAGTATCGGCTCACATGCTCAATGGAGCTGGCTCCTTCTGACCCATTGAACTTGGTGAACTCAGGGAGCCGATACTTGGGTGGCAATGGGATCAAGTCGTAGTCACTTGGATACGGCTTGGAATAGCCGATCGCTTTCCTCTTGGGCAGGATGCCAAACTGGTCTCTCAGTATTGCACTAACCTGCTCCACACAAAGAACTCCTGGGGCCGATGGCTCAGCACTCGGCCCAGTAGCGTACTTTGCCAGCCATGCTTGTTTCTCCGTGTCTGCTCCAGAAGCTCCTGGGCTTACCAACTACACCGAGTGTGTTGGATTGATGCTGTCAGGGATGTATGCGCCCGTGTAGCCGTACGAGATCTCCTTGGGTGGCTCGGTCAGGAACTGGCCTTCTCCAGGATCACCGCCGATCTTGTGAACGACATAGATCGGCGAATTCTGTTGTCCTGCTGCCGTGAGCGAGTAGGACACTGGCGGCCTAGATTGCAGTGCAGCTTCCCCCTTGTGGCTCCCCAGGACTGGTCCCAACGGGGAGTACTGGTTCTTGATCACCTCCTGGACAACGCGATGTGCCACGCGCTCAAGTTTGTTCACCAGGCTTCTGAGTGCCGATGAAGCGTATGAGCCACCATATAGTTCATCTCCTGGCGTAGGGCCCTGGTTCGCTCCTCTGATGGCACAGACAGATCAACGTTGTCGAGAGCGCCGTCTGGTGAGAACCCCTTCCACCTGATGCCATGGTTGCGGGTCCTCTCAAAAGAGCCGATGAGATCGGCTTCGAACTGAGCTTTGACCTCATCATATTTTTGCTTATATTGCAGAGTCATCTCTTCATACGTGACAGGTTTGATGACCGGCGGAACTGGTGCTTGGTCCTGAGCTCCTGTCATCTCTGCGGCGGGCGTTGTTGTTGATGAAGGTCCCACCGGGCGTGCCAGAATGTGTTGTCGGTCGAAACCCACCGGCGAGAAGCGACAGGCAACACAAAGAGCCGGGAGGTCGCCGGGGCGCTGGCAGGCACTGCTCCCTCGTCGACGGCCCACAATTCCGTCACGCGCCCGGAGAATCCGGAGAATGTCGGGCGTGCCACCTGACCTATACCCGATCAGAAAGGTGCGAACGTGCTTGCAACGATTTGCCTGCATACACAAACACGTGGAAACATAAGTCCGAGCCGTGGTCGGCTCCCTGGGATGACTATTGCATCGGCTTTAAAGAGCCGATCGAGTCCCAGTGTCAGATTGGATCTACATCTATCCGGATATTGATAAATAAAGCAAATAAATGTAAAGCTGCTTCAATTAAATCAAACTAATCTAATCCACGACGGTAAAAGCTTTACTGCTAGATCGAAACATCCTACATGTGATTGGGCCTAATGAACGTAATAAATAACTAAACCTTAACCAGAATAGAGGCCTAAGAACAAGCTAAAGCCAATTCCCGGATCAATTCCCTGTTAAGACTAAGGCAAAGCATCTAATACATCACCGGATCATCCAATCCGTTTGCAAGGCCTAACCTAGCAGATATCACGCCAGCTCTTATGAACAAGAGCAAACCGTAACAGATTGGATCTACTAGATGGAAAAGAAGCAGGGTGTTGTCTCCGTGCAACTAATTCTACACAACAAGAACTAGCATAGGATTGAAACGTGACTGCACGAAAAATAACATGATATTCGTAGATGATAAGCAACAAAGCACAATAGATCTACTAAAAGCCATGCTACGAACATCAGGATAACTAGCATTACTCGCCATCAAAAATGCTTCAGTATGAGTAATACCAAGGTAAAAGCAAGAACAACGCTGCCCTGATCGCAAGAAGCGATCAGGGCAGCATGGCGCTTACTTGGATGAAACCCTAGAATTAGGGGTGGCGATGCGCCGAGAGTTGTTGTTTGCGAGACGTGATGACGTTCTCCTTTTCATGAATAACATAGGGTACATATTTATAGTCCGGAGACTTGAGAAACAATCTAATTCTATCTTGTCCTGATCGGACTCTATCTCTAACCTTGAACTAAATCTAAAGATACACGGCCCATGTGGCCCAAATGCTCATGCAGGAGCCGATTTACAAGCCTTCTTAACCTTCTGCTTTAAGCCCAACTTGCTTTCGGCCCATAAATTAACCCTGTTAATTTATGAGTGGGAGCCTTGACGATCTCGAGGGTTTCCTGGAGACCCTCGAGCACCTGGAACACCGTGGCAAGGTTGGCCGACGGCGTGGCGAAGACGTCTTGGCCATTGTAGTCGAGGACGAAGTCGGCGTCAAGGTTGCGCAGTCAGATCGGTGAACGCCGGTTCCTAGGGTTGCGACGGTCGGTGTTCTGCAGGTCGCGGTTGGCCCGGTCAATGGCCTCGTCATTGCGTCTCATGTCGGCGCGAACCTCATTGCGGTGAAGTCGTTGTGCCCTCTCCTTGTCGGTCTCATTTTCACGAGTATCGGAGTCGTCGGAGACGACAAAGATCCGGCGATACTCTGTCACCAAAGAGCAGTTGGGTGGGAGGGTGAACTCGTCTTGGAAGCCACGTTCCGCTCTCAAAGCCGGGTCATCGGATCTGACCCAAGGTAGCCGGGTCGGATAGTCGCACTCGGATCTGATTCGAGTACGTTGTAGCGGTGTTGCGGAGTCCGAAGGGGACCCGATCCGGGTCGTTTCGGTGTCAGAGCGCGTCCTCACCGAGCCTGATGCACTCGGCAATGGATCTGCGGACCCGATCTATCTGGGAGATAAGATCGTCAGCAGATCTGGCAGGGCGATGGGTCGTCCTGGGAGGAGTGACCATCACGTAGTCCGCCTCGGGTTCGGGAACCCGAGGTGTGACAGATCTCGGGGTGGCCACATCGGATCTGGTCCAGGCAGAAGTGCTGCCGAGTCCGCGGAGGACTCGGTCAGGATCGTCTCGGTGGTGAAGCGCGAGTTCGCTGAGTTGGATGCACTCAGTGATGGATCTACCGATGCGATCTATCTGGAAGATCATATCATCAGCAGATTCGGCAAGGCGACGGATCACCCTGGTTGGCATGGTGGCCACGTCGAAGTTCTCGGATTCGAGAATCCAAGAGGTGACGGAAGCCTGGGGAGTTAGATCGGATCTAACCTCGGCAAAGATGTTGCCTTCGGCGGTCGAAGGGACGGAAGCGGGTTTCCTGGGAACCGTGACCTCCAGGAAGCTCCCGAAGGTGAAGGAGAAGCCGACTGTCGCCTCCATCTGGGCGGTGATGCTGGCGGAGAAGACAACGCCGGTGTTGGCTGCCATTGAACTCGACGTATGAGCCCTGAGTCCTCTACCTGGCGTGCCCACTGTCAGATTACTATTTCGGCCAGTCCACCAGGTGTGTACCCGGCGGTAGAGTTTTAGGATGGGGATATCAGGACCAAGAGCTCGATGTTAACACAAAGACACATGGACTTAGACAGGTTCGGGCCGCGATGAGCGTAATACCCTATGTCCTGTGTTCGGGGTTGTATTAGGGTTTATGGAATGCTGCGAAAAAGGAGCCTCTATGGGTCCTCCAACGTCACCTTTATATAGACCAGGAGGCGTAGGGGTACAAGGAAGGTATACTCGGGTTGTTTTATAAAGAAGGAGGTCGGTTAAGATCCCTAGATATCCGGGCTTCTAGCTTGAGCCTTTCATCCTGATCCACTGAAGATCCTTTCCGCGCACAGCCGAGTCCTGCACGCCGAGTAGTCGTAGCCGAGTCACCGAGCAGGGTAGTCTCCCGGGTTCGGGGACCCCACTTGGCAGGGAGGTACGTAGATCTACCTCCATCAGCTACCACACGTCCTCCCCGCGTAGCCTCTGTTCGAAGGACAGCACGCCCGGTGAGGGGTGCCTTACCGAGGTCAGGCAGGACCGTCCGGTCACACTAGCTGGCGTAATGGAGTGGTGCGCAGAGATGACCATCATTACAGCACAGGGGCGATGCTCATTGACGCCCTCTCCCGTTGTGTCGCGGGACCCGCACGGGAGGCACTGTTCCTCTATCAGGGAGCCCTGTAGCCCATGTTCGCGCCGTGCTAAGAGGGGAATGGGCATCGTGGAGCCTGTACGGGGGCCTGGCTTGACCGGCACGCCCATCGTGCGGGGCGGCAGTCTTGGAGCGCACGGCCTGGGTCGTCTGGTACGGCTCTGACCCAGGGCGCTAGGTCGGGGGACCTCCACGTGTCCTGGGAGGTCAGTCCTTCGGCCGTGCTGGCTCATGAAGGAAGGCAACTGCTCACTCCAGTTGGTGAGCCGTGCCATGTCCATCTCAGGAGGCTTGCTGGGCTTCCTTTATGCGAGTCGGGCCCGTTAGGGGTCTCGGGTTTACGCCCTCGTCACTCCGCGTCCTAGATTTGGCGCGAGAGCTGCAACAATAAGAGTTGATGGGAGCGGGAGCGTGCACCGGGGAGCAGATGGCGAGGAGCCGGCTATCGGAAAAAAAAAAGCGAGCGGAGTGGGATAGATGCAATGTGATAACGAGGGGAGTAAAAAAGAAGAGTCTGTTGGAAGGGATTTTACTCCAGCTTATCCAAATTTATCAAGCCAAATCAGTTTAGCTAGACTGTTGGAGCTGTTCTTAGCCAGGCTTAGCTAATCAAAAAAGGGAACATATCATGTGCAAACTAATCTATTCGTGCAAATCGTGCAAACGTCAATCTAGGCCACCGGATCAATATCCAAGAGGCAACGCAGGGGCAGTGGGAGGGGGGATTTGCAAAGTGTGATTAGAGGCGGGCGGTTAATTGTAAAATTATCCAATCCCCTGTTCCCATGGATGCTGATCCGATGGTTCAGATTGAAGTTTGCACGATTTGCACGAAAAAATTAGTTTGCATATGAAATGTTCCCTTAAAAAAACACCATCTAGTATGGCTCTGGCTATAGGCAAAAAAAAAATTCCCGCGTTAGCTAAGCCAGGTTCCGCTTGCTCAACCTGTTTGTAGGTGGGGCGGGCTGTAGCTGACCGCAAACAAAGCTTGCCACCAAATTATTATTTTTTTTTGCGGGTTTGCAGCTGCCCACTAACTTAATGATGTCGTTTATACATATTTGGTGGTTATGGTGGCAGAACACATAATTTCACATGACCCGCAAAGCTAGCTTGTTTGTCCACTGCTTATTCATTTGCTAGTCCGTTGATACAAAGAGCTTAGCATTTATTGATGAAGAGGTAAAAATATTAAAAACAACTGATCTAAAAGGGCATTAAAATTCATAATTCTCAAATGGTTCTATACGATTGAATCAAACCAAAAACTCGAATAAATTACATTATCTAAGATGAACAACATTTCATTAGATTCTTTCAGCAAGGCAACTCTATATCTCACAAGCACTTTTAAGTTACAAAAAAAAAGTAGCTACAAAGCCTATTCTTCCTTCAAGCACGCCCTTTTCTTCAAACTTGGGGAGCACATCGAAATGAAAATTAAAAACTTTAATAATACAGTTCTGAACTTTGGTGAAGGTACTAAATTTGACTTCCAAAACTGAAATGATGTACTGATATTCAAGAATCTTCTTCCTTCAAGCAAATCCCAACGAAATGATGTACTGATGCATGCTATCACATCGCTGCAGTTGCGATAAATGGACTTCAAATGGACCTAAATGTCAGCCCCTTAACTATCTTCCCTCTTTTTGGACCAGGGTTGTCTTCTGTTTATACCTAAAGTTAGGGATGGTATATTTTTACCGAACCGAATTGAATTGTCAGTTTTTCAATTTTTTAGGTTCAATGTCGGTTTGCTTTTTTTTTTTGCACCGTTAGGGGGGGGTGAGCATGGCCCCTTCTAGCCCCCCTAGCTTAGGAGTGTTACGGGTCTAGTGGGTTTCTTACATTGTTTATGAACTTTTGTGGCAGTCCAATATTAGGCTACAAAGATTTTGCAGCTGGATCGATGGCCACAACAGCTGATTTTGCGGGATAGCTAATAGGGCTCGTTTAAGAGTCTGTCCCACCTGCAATTTGACTCAACCTTCAATGCTACATTCATCTTCCTCTTCTCTCATCACTGGTTACTCCACCTACAGTGTCTATGGAGCTCGTCCGTACCACTACTACAAAAACAATTTATACCACGTCCTGATTTTTCTTAGAGACAAACTAAAGTTTGAACCGTTGCTACAAATGAAGCAGAAATACTATAGCAATAGACACACCCCGAAAAATATATTTTTAGGGACGGATCACCCCCTCACCCGCCTCTAAAAATAACTCATTTTTAGGGGCGGGTGAAGGCCCCTAAAAATGCCATTTGTAGGGGCGGATGGTGACATCACCCGCTCCTAAAAAAATTGAAAAACAGTAGCGGCAGATCTGGAAAACTGCAGCACATCTATTTACTTCTTGGTGGGCATCTTCTCTCTCCCTTATCTCTTTCCTTCTCTTCTTCTCCCCCACCGCATGGCTCCTCTTCTCCCACCCATAAACGTCATGAGTCCCCTCCCCTCCCCTCCCTTCTCCAGGCTGCGGCCGTGGCGGGCACCACGGCGCAGCTCCGAGCATGACAGCGCAGCTCTAGATCCCTGCGGCGGCGGCGCGGCGGCCATGGCAGCACAGCTCCGTGGTGGGCACAACGGCGCAACTCTAGATCCCTGCGGCGGCGGCGCGGTGGGTTGAGCGGCGCGGCGCGGCGGCCGTAGCGGCGCAGCTCCGGTTGGTGGCACGGCTGCCGTCGTAAGGGCACTCCGCTCCTGCTCTGCCTCCTCTCTCCCTTGCCGAATCTGGCGGGCGTGGTGAGGACGCGGCGGCGCGCGGCTGGGGACGCGGCGGCCGGGGCAGGGACGCGGCGGGGCTCGGCCGCGCCGGGGCCGGGGCCGAGCGGCGGCGACGACCTGGACGTCCGGCGGTGGCGACCTAGATGCCCCGACGGCGGCTGGCCCAGACGGCCGGCACATTTTTTTATTTTTTTAATCGATTACTACGGGCGGGTGATCTAGTGAACCGTCCCTAGAAATCCATTTTTAGGAATGGGTGATAGGATCACCCGCCCCTAGAAATCGATTTCTAGAGGCGGATGATGGACTAATTTACTCCTAGAAATACATTTTTAGGGACAGGTAACGCACCCGTCCCTACAAATTGTTCTTTGTAGCTGCGAAAAGTAGGGGCGGGTGCGACTTCCGCCCCTAAAAATATTATTGCACCCGCCCCTACAGACCTTTTATGTAGTAGTGTACGTAGCGGGTGACGTGCGCGCCTGCCGGAGTTAGCCCGCCCGTGCCGGTTGTTGGTGGGAGAGCTCGCCCGCGCGCCGCGGAGCTCCGGCGCATGCAACGGCCAGCGGAGCTTGCCTGGGAGAACGCGGTGGAGGAGCTCGCCCGTGCCATATGGGAATATTAACACAAATTTGGTCAATCTACACGCAAACACCGGTTGTAGCCGGGAGCACGAACGATGACATGGGAATATTCTAGCCCCACCCCCATGCTAGACTACCATGTGTATGTGTAATTACTTGCTAGTTAGCATGATTTGGGTCTCAAGTGATACACTTAGCAAGTTTTTGGAAATAGGTATATCAATAATGGACACTATCGGGTAAGTCCAAGAACCACTAATCTATTTTACTCTAAAAAAAATATGAAGTGAGAGAGGGGGAGAGAGAACTTAAGTGCGTGGCTTTAGGACTCGCAGCTAGCTCGGGTCAGCCTGTTAATTTTCTTAACGAGCCGAGCTGGTATTTTTGCTCCGTTTATAACGAGCTGGTGCTCGTGAAGTCGCGAGCAACGCGAGCTAAACGCGCTAGGAAGTGCAGCAAGCCACCGAGGCCCAAGCGAGGCATCTTCGTTTGGATCCCCTAACTAAATTTTGGAAAAATTGGATCAGTAACATTAAAAGATCCCAAAATTAAATATATACCATAGTTATCTCATCGACATGTAAAGCTCACATGAGTCAATGACATGTGAGTCACGATGATTTATATCTAATTTTAGAATCTTTTAATGGTACAGATCCAATTTTTCCAAATTCTAGTTCACATCACATTAAATAAGAATCTTGCTATTTAGAAGTATCAAATAAAATTTATTTATTTATATAGATGGGTGCTAATTCGTGAAACAAATTTAATGAGCTTAATTAATCCATAATTTGCTACAATAATCCTACAGTAACTATCCGTTAATCATGAATTAATATACCTCGTTAGATTCGTCATGCGAATTAGTACAGGATTCTACAATTAGTTCTATAATTAAATTTTATTTAAGGCTTCAAATGGCAAGATTCTCTTTGACGTGATTAGACTAAAGTTTAGTCACCCCGCTCCTCCTTATCCGTCACCGCTCCCAACTCTCCCTCTCCTGTCGTGCCACTCCCCGATTGGTCGTTCCTCCATCTCGCGTAGCACCGGAGCTTTGACTTATCTAGCCACGATGTTTTAGGCTGTCCTCACTCGTCATACTCTATTTTCATTTTCATCCTATAAAAAATATTCCATCCTTGCCATCGAGATTCTCTCCTCTCCACTAATTTTCTCGCACCCGTCATATACTCTATATCACATTCTCTATACCAACTACCATTTCTATTTTATTTTAAAAAAACAACTACCAACTCATGAGGTCCACACATCAGATTTTTATTTTCATCTCTCCCTCCCGGTCACTCTCTCTCTCCTTCGTCCTTCTCTCCTTTCTCTCTCCCATCTCCCACTCGCGCCGCCCCCTCCTCCCTCGCCGGTGTGTCCCTCCTCCTCCCTCGCCGGTGCACCCCTCCTCTCTCCTCCTCCCTTCCCCTGGCCGACGCACGGTGGAGGGGTGGAGACGTAATGCGCATCGGGACGGAGTTGCGGCGGTGCGCTCGGGGCAGTAGCAGTGGTGGTGGCATGATGGGGTTGAGCGGTGGAGCGGCGCATGGGAGGATGAGCCCCATGCTGCTTCTGTCGCCGATAGCGAATCTCCTCGACCTCCGCTCGCAATAGCAAAATGGGGAGCGCCTGCTTGTTTAGCATAACACTCCCAGTACTTTCTCCGTCCCAAAATAATTACAACTATAGAGTTCAAAATTTGTCCTAAAAAATTTGCTAACTTTGACCTACCTACCACAAAAGACAAAGCAATTCCAGAAGATTCCCACAAAAGACAACTAACAACTCATCCACTCATCACAAAAGACAAGGAGTATTTTTGTAATTTTACATCTAGCATTGATTTACGTGTTTAGTCCTAAAATTGTATTTATTTTGGGACGAAGGGAGTACGCCGTTGCGGCTCTTTTCACGCTAAAAGCGTACTAGAGGGAGGGGTGACAGAATGGGTAGCATACCCAGACCTTAACCTGCTGCCATGCCACATTGCTTTGCTCCCATGGAGACGTCGTTGTCCAGTGCTCAGCTTTGCAAGCTCCCAGGCACGGACGTAATGCTCAAGCATCGTGGCCAGGAGATCGTCCGCACATCCCGTCTTTAATAGTTTAAATTGGAAACATATCAGGTGCAAACTAATCTGTCTGTACAAACCGTGCAAACTCCAATCTAGACCATCAAATCAACATCCAAGGAATCAACATCCAAGGGGGAATGCAGGGGGAGTGGGAGGAGGGATTTGTAAAAGTGTGATTACTCAATCCAAGAGTAGGCAGTTAATTATAAAATTATCGAATCTCTTCATGCCCCTTGGATGTTAATCCGATGGTTCAGATTGGAGTTTGCATGGTTTGCACGGAGAAGTTGGTTTGCACCTGATATATTCCCGTTTAAATTTGGGTGTGTCTATCCCTTACGTAAGAGAAATTTTACCTCTCACTCAATTTTTTGGACCCTTAGATTGAAATCTTAAAGCTCTCCTTCATCTTCTACATCCACTTCATCTTCTACCTCCCGCCATTGTTGACACACTACTACAAAATATATTTTCAGAGGCGTTCATTTTTTATTTTCAGAGGCGTGCAGACCCAAACGCCTCTAAGCTAGGGTCAGTGCTAATGCCATATTTTCAGAGGCGTTTTTCCGCACGCCTCTATTAATAGGTTAAAAAACAAAAAAAAACCATCGGGCCCGCCGAGCACATCGAGTGCCACCGGCGCGTCCGCCCGCCGCCGGCCGCAGCCTCCATGTGCTGCCCACCGACGCTGCTGGCGGCGCGTCCGCCCGCCGCCAGCCGCAGCTTCCGCGCGCTGCCCGCCGCCGGCCGCGGCCTCCGCGACCCGTCTGCCGTGGCCGCCCCTCGTAGCGCCTCTGAGCGCCGCCGCGCCGAGAGCCGCCGCCGGGGCCCCCGCCGCGGCCTCCACTCTGCCACTCTGCCGCGCCATGGGCCGTCGGACCCGATCGGCCGCCGACGCAAAGAGGGGCGCGCCGCCTCGGATCCGCTCGGCCGGCGTGCAGAGAGGGGCGCACCGCCCCAGATCCGCTCGGCCGCAGCGCGTAGAGGCCACTCGGCCGCCGCGTGTAGAGGGGCTCGCCGCCCTGATCTGCTCGGCCGCCGGCGCTTGGGAGGGAGAGGGAGGGTGAGGAGGAGAGGGAGGTCGCGGCGGCTGCAGAGCGTGGGAGAGAGGGAGAGGAGGATTGGGAGGGGATGAGTGAAAACCCTAAGTGTGGATATATATATCGAGTTATCTATCGGGCCGAGTCGGGCCTGAACGGGCTGGGATGTTTAACTGAGGCGGACCTCTTACAGATAACCGTCTCTGAAAATATCCCGATTAACTGAGGCGGTCACGTTACACATGGCCGCCTCTATTAATAAAAAATGACCACCTTTGTTAATGATGGGCATTAACAGAGGCGTTCGGCCAGTATGAACGCCTCAGAGGACATTTTCAAGTGCCTCACAAAATCCAGAATTGTGATAGTGACATTTGGTAGAGACCAATTTCAAACGTCAATTTCATCATAAAATCTTGAGAGTCTAAATATTTTACATTTATATCATCTAAAATAATGCCTAAACCCACTATGCTCTTAGAAAATATACAATATTGAAAATAGAGTTAAAATGCACGTTATGAGCATCTTATGATCTAAGGAGAAAATCGTCGACCAATCAAAATGTGTGAATCAGGTTCACATGGATCAAAGGGCCCACATACAGCATCAAACCGATATATTCAAAGACCAGACACGTGGAACAAAGACCAGAGGACACGTGGGAGGTCACCAGAGCAACCTAGAGGCGGTGGGGCCTAGTGGGCCATGGGGCAACCACCATGGTTGGCCGAACATCCCATGGTGCCACCGACCATACCCCTTCGCCAAGAAGCTTCTGTCGGTGTTTACCGCCAAGCCTGTTTAGAGATACCCTTAGCAGTAGGGTTTGTAGGTAAGGATCGACGGCTCTGAAACTCGATGGTACAAGGAACACAAAGATTTAGACAGGTTCGGGTCGTGAGTTGCGTAATACCCTACGTCCTGTGTGGTGGTTTATATTGCCTTAGGTGTTGATGTGTTTCGAGGGGATCCCTGTCCGCCCTTATATATTCGGGGGGACAGGGTTACATGGAAAGTCCTAGCCGAGTACAGTTGGAGTCCTACTAAAGTACGATCGGTTAGTTTCCTTTGTACTGTAGCTAGTTCTACGCCTATTCGGGTAGTTTACAAGAGAGGTAAGGTATATCCATGAGCTATCCCTTACTCTAGAACATTCTATGCCTATAAGCAGTCCTGCTGTCCCAGGTCTGAAAAGCCCCCGAGCTCTTCGTAGCCGAGTCCTGCAGGCATCGAGTACTTGGCTGGGCATCTTCGAGTACTTCATGTAGTCAGAACATTCTTCTGGTTGCTTCTGGGCCTTCCTTCAGATACGTCGAGTAGTCCTCCAAGTACTTCTGGTTGTTTCGAGGCTGTGAGGTGCTCAAGCCCCGAAATCTTGATTATATATGGTGTGCAAAGTACTCGCGCTCCATATGGAGTAGCCCTTGAGGCTTAGGTTGAATCGTAGAACCAGGATAAGGGTCACTTCAGTCTTTTTCTTCCTTATTTTCCAAAAAAATTGAAAAATAAATCTCAGATACGTATACCCTGTAGTCCCCGAGTCTTGAATTTAAATTTCTCCATTTAGATTTAAGAATCAAAGTAAGCTCGTGGCAAAATGAAAACTTCCCTAAAAATGAAAGAATCCGTTGACATCCCAAATATTCATGAAATTGCCACCAGAATTTGTATAAAGCCGCCTGAAAACTTCTGAGGGTTTTACCCCTTGAACTCCTGGCCGCCGTTAAACTCAAATTCACACTTGTCCCTTCTCAGTGAGATCTGTAGCCCCTCTCGTAGCCTCCGAGTCAAAACTCGTGACTTTGAGATGGCTAGCAAGAAGAACAAATCCAAGGTTGAAGAGGAAGCCATCACCAATATGTCAATCGGTTTGCATAAGAGCAAAATGTCAGAAGTAGCAGTCTAGGAATTGGATAATTTGGGTCTCCTCCAGACTCAAGGTGTGATCCAATGGCGTGCAGGAGATGGAGAAGATTACCACATGGAAAATATCCTCGAGACCGTTGTATTCCGTGACTTCTTGGAACGTGGTCTTGCCCTTCCCGTATCAGAATTTTTCTATGCCCTTCTGCAGTTTTGGGGAATCCAACTGCATCATCTGACTCCTCATTCCATTTTGCATCTTTCCATTTTTACCCATTTGTGCGAAGTATTCCTTGGCATTCTTCCCCACTTTCTCCTTTTCCAACATTTTTTCACTCTTGTTCCCGTTCCAAACTCCGCCAAACCCACCATTGTCGGGGGTTGTGAATTAGTACTCCGTCTTGAGACCCGAGATGAGTACTTGGCTTATGATCCATCGGGTAAAGGAGCCGAGTGGAAAAAATTCTAGTTTCATGTTGGGAACTTCGAATCTCCGCTTCCAGAAACAATTCCAGGTGCCCCCCTGGTCCAAGAAAACTGGTCGAGTTTTGGACCAGGTGGCGATGAAGTTAACTGCTTCCTGAAAGCCATTGCTCACTTGAAAAATAAAGGAGTTACTTGAAAGCCATTTCAAGCTTTGTATAAGACTGTTGACAATCGGAGAACCTTGGAACAACAGAAAGCCATGATTGCCAAATGACTAGATGAATTGCTTGCTGCTCGAAACAAGCTATATGAAGCGAACCGAAAGCATCATCTAGAACTTTGTGATATGAAGCGGCAGATTAAGAGCCTTGAAGAAGAAAGATCAAAGCTTCAAGAAGAAAATTCCAGGCTTCAAAAACAATTGCAGACTGCTCAACCTTGTGAGTACTTGATCTGTTGTCTTGATATTGCTTTGTCGATAATAATTATTGAAATATCCTTCCATCAGGTTCTCCAGGTGACCACACTCGATTGATAGCAGCAGCTCAAGTCCTTGTGGAGACGATTGATTCTGAAGAGGGGTCGTCAAATAGCAAGTCCTTGGTGGAGCATTTAGAAGAGGCTCCCAAGAAGATTTTTGATGTCATGACGGCTACCTCCAAGAGTTATTTGACCCATATGATAGGAGTTGTCAAGTCTTACTTGCCTCAGTTTACTTTAGCTCCCATAGCTAAAGGAATAGCTTCCAATTACTTTGATGAGAAATTCCGGGACTATTGTAAAGAATCAGAGGTGATTGCTGAGGAAATTCTGAAGAACATGGCAGAGTAGACTGCTTGTAACAACTCTTGTAATTTCATTGAGTTCTTGTCGTTGTTCATAACTTGTATCCTATTGGTGTGTCTTCAGAAGCATGATCTGGTACCGTAGGACAAGTATGAACTATTCGATCAATCGAGTAGAATACTCACATGGAATAATCCTTAAAGTTAATCAGGTAGGACGAATCCTGTCGGACTATCCAAATAGATAAAACTTGTAAAGATATCCATAAACTACTCGAGCAAGCGAGTAGTGTGTCCTAACCAAGGACTGGAGTAATTCGTAAGACAGAACTGTTAGGTACGAACCCCGTCGGGTTGCCCAAGACGTAAATATCGAAGGGATATCCAAAAATTACTCAAGTGAGGCGAGTAAGGTGTCTAACTTGTAGACTGGAGTAACTACTAAGATTGACCTATTAGGACGAACCCCATCGGGTTATCCAAGATGGACAAAATGTAGTAGTATCCATAACATACTCGAGCGAGCGAGTAGTTTTGCCTTTACAGCAAGGCTCGAGTTCCTTATAGTTGACCTGTTAGGATGAACTCCGTCGAGTTACCAAAGATGGACAACTAGTAAAGGTATCCATACAACCTCTCGAGCTAGGTAAGTAGGTTGCGCCCTTATATTAAGGACAAGGATGCGGCTTGTGTAGTTATCCTGATGGAGAACTGTGTAAGCTATCCTGGACTTGTGATGCTGTCAGATAGAGAAATTGCCTTTAATGTAGTTGATATGCCGGTAAAGATCCTTGCTTTATTAAAGAAATCAACTGACATCACCATATTGCTTGGATCAAGGATAGAACTTGCGCAAGTGCTCAATATTCCAGGAATTTGGTACCTCATTACCATCTGCATCAGTGATTCTGTATGATCCTGGTCTTGTAACCTTGGTTACGATGAAAGGCCCTTCCCATCTAGAATTTAACTTGTGCAGTCCCGTCTCATCTTGGATTCTTCGTAATACAAGATCTCCAACGTTGAAAGTTCTTTGCTGGACATTGCGGTCATGATAGCGTCTGACTCCTTGAAGATATCTAGCCGATTGTGTTAAAACGTTGATTCTGGCTTCTTCGACTGAGTCTAACTCAAGTTGTCGAGCTTCATCTGCTTCTCCTTCTTGATAGGCTTCTACTCTTGGAGATTTCCACATGATATTTGCTGGTAGAATAGCTTCTGACCTATAAGTGAGGAAGAAGGCAGATTGTCCAGTTGCTTTGCTAGGCTGCGTTCGCAGCCCCCAGACTATATAAGCCTTTCTGACTAGTGTCCTTGATGCGGCGCGATTGCCGCAAACTCCTTCATGTATTTCTCTGAGGATGTCTTTGCCTTCTTCAAGGGTAACACACTTCATGAGGATACCAAAAGCAGAGCGCTTATATAGTTTGTCGCCAACTAGGACGAAACCCTTGCTACGCCTCATGATGCGGGCAGCTTCAGCGCTTTTAGGATCAACATGTGGTGGAAGCTTGAATTCCTTGGTGAAGTCGACAAATTGAGTCCACCAATCTTCTTCAATCATCAGCACTTCTCTGAGTGGGGCCGGGGCCTCTGTGTTGGTGGTTTGTTGGTTTTGTACCTTCACTGATGGATGATGAAGTTCATGGATGAAAACTCCTTCTGGAACAGTTGCTCGAGTAGATCCAAGTTTGGAAAGGACATCAGCTCCCACGTTGTTTTCGTGGTCCACGTGGTGGATTTCCAATCCTGAGAACTTGTTTTCGAGCTCTCTGATTTCTTCAACGTATGCATCCATTGTATCCTTATTGATGTCTCATTCTTTATTGACTTGCTGGACGACGAGTAGTGAATCGCCGTAGACAAGTAGTCGCTTGATGCCAAGAGAAACTGCTAGTCGAAGACCATGTAGCAGTGCCTCGTATTTAGCTTCATTGTTGGAAACCTTGAATAGGATTTGGAACACATACTTCAATTGCTCTCCCTTGGGGGAGATAAATAGAACTCTCGTGCCTCCTCCGTCGAGCTTAAGTGAGCCATCGAAATACATCACCCAATGCTCTGGAACGTTCTGGGGTGCTGGAATTTGATTTTCCCGCCATTCAGGTAAGAAGTCGATTAGTGCATGTGACTTGATTGCTGTTCTTGGCTTGAAGTTGGTTTCCAAGGCTCCTAGTTCAACTGCCCACTTTGAAATTTGTCCAGTGGCATCCCGATTGTGGAGTATATCCCCCAATGGGAAGTCTGTTATGACTGAGATCATGTACTCTTCAAAGTAATGTCGGAGCTTCCTTGAGGTGATTATAATTCCATACAGAAGTTTTTGAATTGATGGATATCTAACCTTTGATTCAGAGAATACTTCGCTGATGAAGTAGACTAGTCTCTGAATGCCGTAGGCGTGGCCTTCCTCCGGGCGTTCGACTATTATCGCCGTACTGACTACATGAGTAGTTGCAGCGATGTAGAGGAGTAATTCCTCGCCGGGTAGTGGAGCTGTTAGAATCGGCGGTGACTGGAGATGATGTTTAAGATTCTCGAGTGCTTCTGCGGCTTCTGTAGTCCACTCAAATTTATCTTGTCGCTTTAGGAGCTTGAAGAAAGGTAAACCCCGTTTGCCAAGCCTGGACAAGAATCAATTCAAAGCTACCATGCAGCCTGTAAGCTTTTGGACGTCCTTGATGGTAGCTGGAGCATCCATGGCCATGATGGCATTGATCTTCTCTGGATTAGCCTCAATTCTCGGTTACTGATGATGAATCCGAGTAGTTTTCCAGAGGGTACGCCAAAGACACACTTGGTTGGGTTGAGCTTCCAACGGAATTTTCAGAGGCTGTTGAAGCTCTCTTCCAGGTCAGTAATGAATTGATCCTAGGTCTTGGTTTTGACAACAACATCATCAATATAGGCTTCAACATTGCAATGTAGCTGATCAGCGAAGCACAGCTGTATTTCATGCTGGTAGGTGGCACCAGCGTTCTTCAACCCGAAGGACATGGTCTTGTAGGTGTATGCCCCGTAGGGTGTGATGAAGGTCGTCTT
Organism: Panicum virgatum; assembly: GCF_016808335.1. Taxonomy (NCBI): domain Eukaryota; kingdom Viridiplantae; phylum Streptophyta; class Magnoliopsida; order Poales; family Poaceae; genus Panicum; species Panicum virgatum. Next base: position 34,365,047 of record NC_053145.1, on the reverse strand, counting down.
GATTTGATCTTCATCTTTCAGGTGTATACCCTGAGTAGTAGTCGAGGAAGGATAATAGGAAACATCCTGTTGTCGAGTCGATTACTTGATCGATACGTGGTAGCCCGAAAGGATCCTTTGGGCAGTGTTTGTTTTGATCAATGTAGTCGACGCACATCCTCCACTCATTGTTGTTTTTCTTCTAGATGAGCACAGGGTTAGCCAGCCATTCGGGATGGTAGACTTCTTTGATAAACCCTGCTGCGAGTAGTTTCGCCAGTTCTTTCTTAATGGCCTCTCGCTTGTCCGGTGAGAAACGCCGCAACCGTTGCTTTTTTGGTGTGGCTTTAGTGTCGACCTTCAAGGCATGCTCGATCAACTCCTTGGGCACTCCTGGCATATCCGTTGGTTTCCACGCGAACACGTCTCGGTTGGCCCTAAGGAAGTTGATGAGCTCGAGTTCCTATTTGTCGCCCAGTCCTGCTCCGATGATGGCTATTTTGGAGTCGTCTCCCTCTTGTAGCTGGATAGTCTTGGTGCCCACATCACCAGTTGGTTTAACAGATGATTGGCTTGGCTTCTTGAAAGGCATCGACTCCTTGAGTGAGATTTCCTTAGCAGCAGCAGGTATTTCACTAACAGAGCTAGGGACCCGAATTGTGGCAGCATGATCTATTGCTTCCTTGTCACACTCGAAGGACTTGAGGAGGTCTCCACGTAATGAAAGTACTCCTGTGTTGCCTGGCATCTTAAGGAGCAGGTAGACATAGTACGGTACTGCCACGAACTTGGCTAGTGCAGGTCTTCCCAAGATAGCATGGTAGGAAGAGTCGAAGTGGGCTACTTCGAATTTGATGTACTCTGTCCAGAAGTTCTGTTCTATACCAAATGTGACTGGGAGAGTAACCGAGCCGATTGGTGTAGAGGAATTCCCGGGGACGATGCCGTAGAACGGGGCCTTACTTGGAGTAAGCAAACTCATGTAGTTGAGGCCCATCTTTGCCAATGTGCTTGCAAAGATCAGATTGAGCCCACTTCCGCCGTCGATAAGTACTCGAGTAAGCTTGGAGCCCTGGACGACTGGATCGAGTACTAGCGAAAACTTTTCAGGTTCAGAGAAGCTAGTCCATTGATCTTCCCTAGAGAAGGTAATAGGGACCTCGCTGTATTTCAGTGTCCTCTGAACTACTGGCTTGACTGAGAGGATCTCTCTGAGTAGGAGCTTCTGAGCTCGCTTGGAGAAGCTAGGATCTCCTCCAAATATGACGTTGACGACGTTTTGTTGCTACTGGAAACCGTCATGGTCTTTCTTGTCATCTTTGTCGTCTTTGTCATGTTCTTTCTTAGGAGTGACTATAGGTGCCGACTGGAAGGATTTGCGTAGGATCGTACACTCCCACATCGAGTGGTTGCTCTTGGGGTGGATTGTACATCTCTTGTTGTGGAGAATCTTGTCGAACTGGTCCTGCGGCTTGTCGCCCTTTTTACCACGCGGGATGCGATCCATAGTGCCGACAGTGTCCTCTATCTTGCATTTACGCGCAGGATCCCACTGGTTGCTGGGCCCTCCACTGTCGTTGTGACACTTCCCGTTATTATCATTGTTACAGCGTGGGAAGCGGCTGCGTTCCTGCTCTTCTTCGTCAGCCCAGCGTTGCATCATGTATCGTAGCTCCATTACCGTTTTGGGGCGATTACGTCCAAAGTCACAGTATAGAGACTGAACGGTGATGCCGCTCTGGAAGTAGTCGATGACATCGTCGTCGGCGACGTTGGGGATGGTGGCTCTTGTGTCGAAGAAGCGCTTGACGTAGGATCTGATCGATTCATCTTGCTCCTGCTTGCACATGGACAGGTCGTGTCGAGTGGTTACTCGATGTAGCGACCCCTGGAAGTTGTCGATGAAGGCCTTCTTGAGGTCATCCCACGAGTGTATCGACTCGCGCGCCAAGCTTTCGAGCCACGTGAGGGGTACAGGCTCTAGAGCCATCGGGAAGTAGAGGACCTTAGTGTTGGTGTCTCCCCCTGCAACACTAACAGCGGTCGAATATAAACGTAACCATTGGGCAGGGTCTTGCTTACCATCGTACTTTTGGATGTTCATGGGCTTGAAATCCTTCGGGTACTCGGCATTGTCGAAGACCCTGCTAAGGGCTTGGAAGCGTTCGGAGTTGTCTGCAAGCTACGATCTGCATCTTGCATTGATGATGTCCCGTGCGTCCACTATGGAATTGGCTACTTCCTCCCTGTTGCGCCTGCGGTTGTTGTTGTTGAGATTTGGCTGAGGCCCAGGGGCTTGGTTTGCCCTGGGTCGATGGTTACTTGCAACTTCTAGATCCTCCTGGTTTCTTTGATTTTGCTCCTCCAACTGTTGTTGTCGGTGATGGCCTCCAGGAGTGCGACTTGCTTGAGGTATGACTGTTGCAGTGGCCCTTGATCGGGTGCCATGGAGTGAGGACAACGGGTTTTGTCTCTCGAGTTGTTCAATAGAGTTCTTGGCAAGGTGTATGACACGTTCCATCTCCGGGTTTTGAGGCATCTGCATGAGTCGCAGGGTCGCTTCTATCATCGCAGCAATTGGTGTTCTGAAGATAGGGTCAGCGACATTGTAGAATTCGTGGTTGAGGTTGCGCGGTGGAATATGAGAACGTTCAGCCGCATGAATCCTGTGCTCCTCTTTACGTTGATTCCTTGCCCGGCGGGCTATGCGAGTGGCTTCATCTTCATCTAGTGGAGCATCTTGGGTCAGATTGTCTGCTGAAATCTGATCCAAGGCTTCGTTTGGATCATGCTGACTAGCTTCAGGTTGTTGGATGATGACTAGAACCAAACGTTCAGGCAAGAAGCTTTCCAAATCTGAGTCGTAGTCAGCTAGAATAGTTTCTCCAAAGCCAGTTTCCCTCTCGGCTGCGAGGGGAGTACCGTGTTGAAATGAAAGATCATCAATGCTTGCAACTTCCCGAAGGTTGTCGAGTAGTTCCGCGAGGGTATGACTTCGTCAAGATTTGAGTTGGATCTTTGCCAGCGCATTGGTGATGAAATCCAGGCTGTCTTGAGGTGACTTGACTGGATCTGGGTATACGTCGAAAACGGGTGCCTCCCGGCTAGCGGTGACCAAGTGGTTTTCGACGCAGAGTAGATGATCCAAGCTATTTTCATAGATGGATTTAATCATCTGTTTATAAGCAGATGATGAATTGCGCAAGCTGAAAACGGGTTGAGCAAAGGGAGTCCCAATCCGAGTAGATTTCGGTTTGAGATTGATTTGAGTCTGAGTGGAACTCGAGTTGTCTTCGAGTTTCGCCTCGATCTCCTTGGCGAGGTCGGGAAGCAACATGATGACGTGATCGTTTGATCCGGCGAGTTTGTTGGAATCATCCGACGTGGTGATCTTCAGTGCGGGAGAGTTGGTTAGGTGGCTGTCGAAGCCGCCCGAACCATTGGCGACGCAGACCCATGAGCCGAAGATGAAGGTGGCGCCTTGAGGAGGCGCCATGGTGCTGAAAGCGAAGGTGGCCATCGAACTCGCCGAGTCCCCTACCTGGCGCGCCAGCTGTCGGTGTTTACCGCCAAGCCTGCTCAGGGATACCCTTAGCAGTAGGGTTTGTAGGTAAGGATCGATGGCTCTTGAACTCGATGGTACAAGGAACACAAAGATTTAGACATGTTCGGGCCGCGAGTTGTGTAATACCCTACGTCCTGTGTGGTGGTTTGTATTGCCTTAGGTGTTGATGTGTTTCGAGGGGGTCCCTGTCCGCCCTTATATATCCGGGGGGACAGGGTTACATGAAAAGTCCTAGCCGAGTACAGTTGGAGTCCTACTACAGCATGATCGGGTTGTTTTCTTTGTACTGCAGCTAGTTCTACGCCTATTCGGGTAGTTTACAAGAGAGGTAAGGTACATCCATGAGCTATCCCTTACTCTAGAACATTCTATGCCTATAAGCAGTCCCGCTGTCCCGGGTCTGACAGCTTCCTCCCTCCTTCCATAAGTCGGTTCAACCTGCTAGAGCTGCTGGAATTCGGCCGTGAGCACCCCTCTTGCACCCTCTATAAATACGAGAGGGGGTGAGAATAGAGACACACATCCAAGTGCAAGCTCAAGCTCAAGCTCTCCTCTTGTAGCTCTTAGGCTAGTGGAGTTTAGGCGAAGTAGTCGTCGGGTCCCTGGGTGTGTTTCGGAGAATAGGTATAAGTTCGATACTAGATCTCCTTTATAATTCTCGATCATTTGTAATAGACTTATCTTATAGTTATTTATATTTGAATGATCTATGTCATGCGGTGTCAGATGTAGATTTCATGATTAGATTGCTTTGTTATTATATCCTTTGCATGGTTAGACAATCATCCTTAGTTTACTTGTACCTGTTCCAGTATTCGAATGTTTGCTCTAGTACGATGTCTGTCCATCAAAAGGGTGGGGGCACCGCGCGGGATAATAAAGTATCATTTATTAATATAGGCATGGTGTCTGGGTTAATTAAGTGTTACTGGATGTTGCCTTTTTCCACGGTTTGTGTAGGTAGCCTGCAGATGGTGACAGTCCTGTTTTGTGCCATCGTTACCCTCCACGTTCGATTAGCAGAATAGGAGGTTTATAAAATGTTGTGATGGTTAGGCAGTCCTATCAGTCAGCCATTTTGCATAGTTCTTCCAGTAGTACTAGGATAACTAGAGTTAGACTAACCTCATGCAAAGTATAAAATGCTTAGTAAAACTGTACAATTAATGTAAGTACATTAGAGACCTGATATGCTAACTTCTTCCTAGCTCCTTGTCCTTTTTATCTTACATGAGCTTGAGTTCACTTGTATGCCACACTATCTATTATCCAATATTTATCTTACCCCCGTTTATGCAATTGAATATTTCATTGCAATTAGTTCATATGCCTACCTACACAACTTAGTCGCCGCCTTCCCTGCGGAAATATAAATGACACCCCGAAATACTCACTGGGTGAAATGCTACACCGGCAAATTCGTACGCTTGCGGAACGATCCATGGTTCATGAATAGCATTGTTTCCAGCATTGCTCTAAGAAATGTCAAGGCATTTCTGGTGCTGTTACTGGGGACAGGCTGAATGACCCTGTATCTTAAGTTGACGTTACGAAATACCAACAGCCATGCTCTACCTCCAGCCCAGCCCGCCACCCGCCGCCCAGCCCCGCTGCCATCCCTCCGGCGCGAGCGAGCTCGGGCTGTCTCCACCTCCCGCTGCCGTCGCCCCCGCCCCGGCACCATCGTCGTCCACCGCCCGGGCCGGCGACGCCACCGGCATCAGCCTCACTGCCCCCGCGACCACCATCAACCTCAGGATGGCCAGCCGCTGTTGACGGTCCTTAAGTGCAAAATTTATGTCGTCAACTCCTGCATAAAGACATAAAGAATGAACATCAACAGTAGTGGTAGGAGTTATTACTAACGAATTCCACGAGCTTTGGTGATTCTTGGACTGCAGGGACACAAGTCAGAAATAAGATGAAAACACGAAGAATACGCAGATGAAACCACAGAAGATTGCATCCTGCGTTACACTTGCAAGATGGGCCCATTTGACATAGAAAACTGACGTACAAAGCCCCGGCACAGTCATACACAAGTTGGGGACCCACCTGGCAGTGTCCAAGACGAAAGGTGGCGCGAGAGGCGGCACTCATGGGCCGGCCGAACAACAGGGTCGGCCGGCCCCATGTCGGCGCCATTCGGCCTCATCTTTGGCGGGAAGATCGTCCTTATCCTCTTGAAGGAGGTGCCCAGTGTTTCCATATTTAATTATGACGGGAACCGACCTTCTTGGGCTATAAAAGGGGGCCTTCCTCACCCCTCAAAAGACACACTACCAAGGAGCAACACCACCATTCCAAGATGTAGTAGAGTAGTACTAGTTGGAGTTGGGAGTTAGGGAGAGTAGTGCAAGGTTTCGGAAGAGTCCTCGGAGGTCTGGCATCTCGGCCCCTTTGTAAGACTCAAGTGCTTTATGCTTATCTTCTCTATTTACTGAAATGTCTTCATGGTTATCTATTTCATACCTTAGTGTGTTAGTCAAGCATGGTTAAGTGTAGTGTTTATATTTTGGCACGGGATCTCCGTTCGACCGAATGCTCTAGTTGTCATATGCAGCTAGAGTAGTAATCGATAGTGTAGACGTGGTGTCTATACTATCAGTTACCTGAGGTTGCGCCCAAGCCCACGGATAGCTGTGGTAGCCCCGGAGGTGACAGCTCTGACCAGGCCTTTGTATTGCACCACGTTCGAGTTGGTGTTTCGTAGGGCTGTTGGCGGCCTGACCCCGATCACCCCTTCCCAGTCTTTTCGAGGATTGGAAAGGTACCGTCGCTCCGATGTGCCAAGATGTGTTCGCTATGTTTAACCTTTGCTTAGTTGTCCCCTTTTATGTGAATTAGAGTAGAACCACAGTAATGGAGAAGTAAATAGGAACCTTGACCTCTCCGTTGACCTCCTAGCTTTGCTTGTCTGCTCTGCTATCTTACCCTGGAGTTCTCCTGTGTGTGTCACTTATCCAAAACTCCTATTCCATGTCTTACCCCATATTTGTCTAGTCGGGTACTAGCTAGCAGTTATGTGATGGCTATTTATCAACTTCTTTAACCATTGCTTCCCTGAGGATAAATACGATACCCTGGAATACTCAAGGTGAAAGCTACAACGGCATCCGTGCGCTTGCGGATTTATCTGTTTGCGTTAACAAATGCCAACAACCACCGTCGGCCGTCTTCTAAGGTCGGTGGTGAGCAGCTGCCCACCTCCAGCAACCCTGAACCCTAACCTCGTTGGAGTTGCTACCCCCCCCCCCCCCCACACGATCACCCACCGCCGCCAGGGCGACCTGCCGCCGCCGGCCCTCTTCTAAGACCGGCGGTGAGCAGCAGCCCACCCCCAGCAACCCTGAACCCTAACCTTGCCGGAGTTGCTTGTCGGAGTTGAATAAGAAGGTGTAGAGGAGGAAGAAAAAAATTCGAGTAAGAAGAGCCTCCAAATCACTCAGGTGAGGTTTAACTTTGCTTTTAAAGTTTCCATCCTGTTATTTACTTACTACTGCGTTTATTTCCTTGCTTTCATGAGCTAGGTAATTTTTTATTTTTGTGAAGTCACATTTGAATTGATTCGATTCATTTCTTGGGTTCAAAGTTTAAATTGATTCTATTCTAGCCTTTTTTTTCTATGTTTTCTCGTTGCTCTGTATTTGTGACGTAGCTCACGAGCTGGCTTGGGCTTTTAATGAGCCGAGCCGACCTCAGCTTTTAGCTCGTTAACTTATTGAGTCGAACCAGCTCGTTTTTCAATCCTAATAATGGCTCGATTTAAGAATATGATGTCTCAAAATAAAATATACCGATATTTCATGTACATCTTTTTTGGGCACAGTTGATGGCACTTGTGTTGTATTGTCTTTATGGTGTAAAAAGAAGCTATTTATTTGTTTTTATTACACCACTAAAGTTGTATTTCTCATGATAGCCCTCATACTGTATATATGAAACGAAAAGGAAAGCTGAATCGGACCTATAAAAGTTAGCTATTATTTGATATTTAACGAGTGATTTATCTTCTTTTTTTAAATCAAGCAGCGTGGCAACATTTCACGGGAAAAAAAAGGAGAAATAATGGAGGTTGGACCGCTGTGTAGCGACTTCGAGCAACCCGCGGGGTTTTTATATTTTTATCATTATAACGGATGTCACTCGCTCGATTATCACTCTTAAAATGATGTCTACATATTTAGCACTCTTATTTCGCGGTTTTTACATTTTTACCACTTTTGCCTACATGGCACGCTATGGTGGCATGACACGCTGGCACCCAGTCAGCTCGGGATGCGAAATGTCCTTCATGCCCCTGATCTCCTCCTCTCTTCTCCCATTCCGACAGCTGGATCCTGCAGCCCCTCCCACTGCCAGGTGGACCCCACTCGTCAGCTTCTTCTTCTACCTCTAGGTGGCGCGTGCCACGGCGGGGCTCCGAATCCCCAAGCGGCTCAGGTTCAGCAGCCCATCACGTCCGCCCACCCGCGCCTCCTCTCCACCTCGGCCTCCCCCGCCACCTCGCCGCCGCATTTCTCCGCCGTGGTCTCTGCGGGGGCTTCAATCAGGGACATCCTCCTTGTTCTCGGAGGGGCACGCCGCTGCCGCGGGAGCTGGGGGCGGCGTGGGAGGACGGGGCGGGGACGCGGGCTCCGGGACGACCTCCGCCACGCCCGGGGCCTCCGGCGATTTGGGGCGGCTCTGAATCGGCGGCTGTGGCAGCCCTGCCGCGCTTGCCCTTGTTGCGGCGCTTGGAGGAGGGACGGGTGGCGGAGGAGGCGGCGGACTTCGCGGTGGCACTTGGAGGAGGGACGGGTGGCCGCGCCGGCGACGCCCTCCGCTGCACGCCTGCTCCGACGGCGGCGCCGTGGCGGCAACGCGGCCGGGCGCAGGGCCGAGGGCGACGGGCCAGCGCGACGAAGCGGCGACCGGGTGCGGGTAGGATGGCGGTGAGGCCCACGTCGAGGAGCAGCATAGCGAACTCCCAACGGTGACACGAGTGGCTTTGGCGACGGCGCAATGGTGAGGACAACGGGCGCAAGGCGGCAGTGATTGCCAAGGGCGGGGCTCGGCGTGGCCACGGCGTGCGCAAGGCCGAGGACGCGTGGACACGGGCGGGCGGTTGCCAGGCGCGGCTACGCGTGCGGGCGCTTGATGGAGGGGGCGGGCGAGCGAGCGTGAGCCAAGCACGAGCGAGCTCGCACCCGCTGGTCCTCGGGGTTGAGCCCGGCGACGAGGACGAGGATGGCGGCCGGGAGGAGGCGGTCCTCCGCCGGCGATGGGTCCTTCACCGGCGACGAGTGGAGGGGAGAAGCGGAGGGGGCGGATAAGAAGAAGCTGACGAGTGGGGTTCACCTGGCAGTGGAGGGGCTGCAGGACCCAGCTGTCGGAATGGGAGAAGAGAGGAGGAGATCAAGGGCATGAAGGACATTTTGTGTCCCGAGTTAACTGGGTGTCAGCATGTCATGCCACCGTAGCATGCCATGTAGGCAAAGTGGTAAAAATGTAAGAGTCGCGAAACAAAAGTATTAAATATATAGGCGTCATTTGAAGAGTGATAATCTAGCGAGTCACATCCATTATAATATTATAATAGTAAAGATGTCAAAATCCCGCTGCCCGCTGGCCAGCTACTACATGCGTACATCCCAGTCCCATAGCATCCCCTACAGTGTCAGGGCACGTACAACGGCTTGTCTGCCGTCGTAGACATGCAGAAAACTTTTGCAGAGATGCCCCTCGCGACCCGCATTCACTGACGAGTCGACGTCTCGTTCGGCTACGGCTCGGGCGCGTGCTCCCAGGCTTCTCGCCGGCTGCCGACGCATGCTGTAGAAGCAGCTGCGAGTTGCCGACGGCGCCTTCGATCCGATGGGGGCACACGCCTCCGCACGGGAGTTCTCGGCGCGCAACACCCTCCGCTGCTTCTTCCGCCTAGGCTCTTGAGAGGCACGTGGGAAGCGGCATCGCAGCAAATCTCCAGAGAGGCTACAGGACAATGGGACCGCGCCGGCAAATCTCCAGAGAATTCTGGTTCCACACTATTTGAGTCATTTCGCAGCTGATTTTATTATTATATCAAATCATGTATTTTGGATATCATTTTAGATAAATATATATTGTATACGTGTTTATTTTAAGAGTCATATGAATTATTTGAATGTATTGTCCATTCTCTCATGTATACAACAAAATAGCAACAAAAATCAATTGTGCACTAGATCACCATGAGTTTGTGTGTGAGATGATGAATTAATTGCCCTGCAGACACCTAAACAGACAGCTCATTGTACAAGCTGTCTGTTCGCTATCTGTTTGTGTCAAAAAGACAGCAGCTGTCTCCACTGTTGTACTTGCCCCTCATGGCACTGCTATTCCACCCATACCCCAGGGGTAGAACCGTAACCTTGCTTTGCCCCACGCCATCCCCAACAGTAGATCGACTCTTGCGCGCAAAGTGGGATCAAGGACAAAGCCCTTTTACCGATCCCACCTCACCACCTTCCCGTACACCCGGTCTTTGCACACCGCAACCGGGCCCAACCGCAACTTTGCCGCTGCGCGCGGGCCCTACTGACGCTCCCGCAACATGGAGCTTCGTGGACGCGGTCTAGGCAAGCGCGGAGGCAACGCGAAAAGGCGCGTTATTTAAGAGGGAAAAAGAGAAGGGGAAAATACGTGCGAGAATTCTTGAGCGCGTGCACCGGGTCTCCAGCGCACCACTCTGGGCCACGAACTCCAGTCCACTGACCCCGGGACCCACCGCAGGGGACCCCGAGAGGACTTGGAAGGCGCGGTGCACGGACCACCCGGGGCCAGCGCCAAAAGTCGCGTTTCTTAATTGAGGAAAAATATTAAAAAAAGTGGGAAATTTAGGAAGCGAACAAAAGCTCCGCTGCCTTGTCTGCAATGGCGTCTGGGGCTTTTCCCACGAGCGCCCCTCTCTCGCTCTCCTCCCCAGGCCACTAGACGCCGCGCTCCGCAGCGCCGCCTCCGCCTGCCCCAGCCCAACCCTAGCTCCCGCTAGAGCTCAGGGCGATGGGGTCCTCGTCCTCGCCGTCGCCGCCGCCGCCGCCCATGATCGGGAGGGCCGGGAACCTCACCGTCTTCATCACGCCGCCGTCTCCCGCGAGCACTCCGCGGGGCGCGTCGCGCACCCCGCCACCGCCGCCCGAGTCCCCGCGCTCGGATTTCTCCACGCCGACCCCGCAGAGGGCGGCCCCGTCGCCCTCCCCTTCGCCCTCCCAGCGGAAGCCCACGAGCCCGGCCGCGGTGGTGTTCACCCCGCCCCCGCCGCCGGCTCCCGTGAAGGTCGCGCCGCCGCCGGTGCAGGTGCCGCCGCCGCAGTACGTGAAGGCGTCCGCGGGGGGCAAGCACGACGGATCGGCGTTCGGTTTCTTCTGGGACGCCGTCGCTCGCGTCCAGGAAGGTGAGTGAACCGCATTTCGTGATTTTGGTGGATTCTGTTTTTTTTTTCTTGGGGCATTTGGGAGTTCTCATGCTCGGATTCTCTTGCTGTTGTGGCCGCAGCGCACGCGAGCCTCGATGAGTACGTGGCGAACTGGTTCGGGTTGGATCAGTCCAAGTACCAGTGGGCGCTCAACGACTACTACGAGGCTACCGGCAAGGTGAGTGCTCTTCGATTTCTCCTCTGCAACAGCATGGCACATTTCCCGTTTAATTTTGGTTGGGAATTTCGTTTGATCCGTGTCGTTTCGTTTGATTTGCGCGAATTGGTACTCTGATCTGGATCTATAATTGTGATGAGATGATGTTTTGTCGACGATGTCTGAAGGTGGATGGAGCATTTGATGTTTGTGTGCAGGTCGATGTTGGTTGGTATGATGCGTGTCTTGTGGCCTTTTCTGTAGATAGCCTCGTGAGCTCTACATACAGGTGCTAGACTTGGAGCTGTCCCTACGACCTTTGCCTTCATGAAAGTGCGGATGAGTGTCTTCTCGGTGTGATAGATGCTTTGAGTGTCTTGTGTGGGTGTTAGGTGTTGTTTGGGCCCAAAAAGGCTTTTGTGTTGGAGAATATATGCAAAGGGTGTTTAGATGGTGGTGGTAGTGGTGCCTGTTCAGCAAAGTTCAAGTCAATCCCCCGTCTTGCAATATCTGTAAAGGTTGAACCAAAGATAGGCATTAAACTCAAGGCAAGAATATATGCCTAATCGCCCTGTATTTAGTAACTATAAGAATGATGGGCAATTATGTTGGTCTATAAATTATGCACAAGAATGGTCATATTGTCTAGAGTGGGACACTTTGGAGCTTTCAAAAAGTTGTTCCCTGGTTTTAACTTTTGTGCACTGGTGCTTTTTATTAATTATTCTCTCTCAACACACATAAGTGCATTACATGATGAACTATTAACAATTCTGATGTCAATAGAGTGGGTACAACAGTTATCTAGATACAATGATGTTTGCATTCTTGGAAGCCCCCTGGCACTACTGTTGGTATTATAATTAAGCATTTCTGCTACTGAACACTGGACAAAACTCCAAATTTTCAATGAAGGTGTGATTCAGCAGTTTGATGCAGAAATTGTGCAAATTATAAATGTGTTAAAATTTTGGTAGCTGTTTTTTTAGTTTTAAATGAAGATGACTTTGCAAACTGCAACAGTATGTGCGTAAATTCACTTTATACTCCCTATATGTACTGGATAAATCTGGTAGATGCCTAGATGGGGATGGTAGCTGAGGCTACACTATTGATTGAACTAGTTACAAACTAGGCTCCAGCACGACTCTATTTAATGTTTATATTGAAACTTTACTCTGCACCATCTTTTGGTTATATTGTTGGCATCTCAGTTCACGACGAGTGCATGTTACATTTGGACTTTAGCCCTTGTCTAGCTAGCCAAGCTTTGTACAGTATATGCCAGTTACTTGCTTTACCCAATAGTTCTCATAGTGGTGTAATGTAGCTACTGATCATATATGGTTGTAATTGCCATCTCAAATCTCAAGATATCTGCTGGTGACTGCTTTCAATGGGTGAATTATAGATTCACAATACATAGTGGTAGTTACTTTAGGTCATAGCCTCATAGGATTAGCTTTGCTTCTTAGGTAACATATTTCAATCCTCATATGTTCAGTTGACTTATTTTTTTTTTTTGTATCTTACTGACATGACAAGCATAGTAATTAAATGATTTCATCTTTCTTAGGATGATCTGAAGATTAGGATATTTAGGTCTTAACGCCTTCAGTATTTTGACTTATCATAGTATATATGATGAATGGAATAATGTTACGATACCAATATAGCATTATTGTTTTGTCAGTCCAGGCTTTAAGACAAATAAAATGTCAGAATCCTTGGGATGCACAAAAGTAGCATATATCTCAAATCTGTTTTATATTTACTACCTGAGTTTTCTGTTAACTTGATATGACATAAATTTATTTTGTTTCCCCCTTATTTCGTAGATTTGAAAAAAAAAACATAAGCATCCAGATTTGTTATGTTGATACTATCTAAAATCACTGACTTTTCCATGATATAGAGGAATAGTTTGTGCTTTTTCTCTATCACAGCACTATAGCATTAGCATGGTAATGAGCTCACGAATTCATATGGCTCCTGCACTGAGATTGAGCTTTCACCTAGTAAATAGTGATGAGCTAACCAAGTCAGCTGCCCATCTATCTTTCATTGGTATCCACCTATTTGTTTTTATGTAAATTTGTTTGAACACAAAATTAAGCTGATGTATTATGCAAGTTTTTTTGTTCCATCAGTAGAACCTGATATGTTGCCCTTTATCATTACCTGTTATAATACATGCATATGGTGCAGCAATGCGTTATATTTTTCTAATTTCTTGGTTGAGTATCAGGTGTTAGGCACTGGTCGGTTGGTGGAGTGTGCCTATGAGGCATCCAATCTTTGAAACACGATACTTAATCCACCATTTTGACAAATAGTTTGCATGAGCATCGGAATTTTGGTAGGTAAGGTTACATCTTTTCTGATGCCCCACAACCCCATTGCAGGAAATGGATTATGTAAAAGGTGGCAAGCCGAAGGAGCTTACTACTACTAAAGTGCAAAAGGTCTGAAAGGTAAGCAACTTGATACGATAAAGACAGAAATCGCCTTTCCCTTCTCACACCAGTCTTACCGATCATTTACACATTATCTGTCGGCCTTTGCAGCAACTTCGTTTTGCGTTGAAGATGTGTAGTTAGCAGCGTATGTATGGGGAAGCATGTACTATTTGTTGCATTTTGGTGGGGACCTGAAAGGTGGTCGTCTCTACTGTTGAAAGCGCCCCCCAGGTAGGCGTATGGTCTGTACTGCGCGCACACCAGGCATCTGGACTCTGGAGGCCGCAGCTGAATCAAGGAGGGGGACGACGCCGAAGTCATTTTGTTCCGCCATTCAGGATCTGCTGTAATCCGAAGGTTATCTCAAAACAGAAAATCAGTCGTATTTGAAATGGCTAATAGTATTTATATAAGCTGCCTGTGTTGTTTACCGCCCAACGCCCATGCACGTGTGTTTTGCATGGCTAATGATGTACTAATATAGCGATAAAATGCCCGTGACGTGCTGGGGCATGCGATGCCAAGCAAGCCGTACATCTCCCATCGTAATTTCCACGGGGGCCTGGTCCACGACGTATAACGTTGGTGCTTGTGAGCTTCCGTCCTGGCCGTTCTGCTGCGCGTGATCACCTGCATTCTTTGTCGCCTGTCTGGATGGACTGGGAGAACGCAGAATTGCTGAGATGAGTACAGCAAATATCCAGTCGTCGAGGATTAATTCCTTGGTGCGAATGCCAGGTTTTGCAGGGGAGCCCATAATAGAGCATGTGGGCTTGTGGGGTGTCATGGAAGCGGGTAAATAAGACCTGGGCAACCCAGCTGGGGCTGCCAGGTTTGGCGAATGCTATGTGGGAAAGGTGATAGCCACACCCTGTACGTTGCTGCTGCTTGTGTGGGAGAGGTACTCGGCATGCATAGTTTGCCATTCAAGCAGCACGGCACGGGCCACTCTGGCCTGGGCACGATCTGACCAGGCCAGGCACAGCACCATCATGCGGCAGGCCCTACCGTGCCGCCTGTCGTGCTGCGTCCTCACTTAAGCATGAGCCCACGAGCCTATTTTCGTGCCGTGCTAGCGTGAAAAGCACGTACCGTGCTCACCTCTAAATTTCACAATGCAGACTTTGAATGGGCTAAAACATACTAATATGCACATGTACATGATCACATATTTGAACATTTGACATTTCAGGCACCAGATACAGTCAGTCATACATACAAAATATAATCATACAGTCATAGTTCACATGATCACATCTCAGGCGCAGGCATAATATCACATAAGACATGACACTGAATTATTTTGAGTTGTATAGTGTTCAATACTTAAATGATCAAGTGTTGGCTGCCTCATTGAAAACCTTCTTAGGAAAAATTTGTGCCCCATGAGAAACCCTAGGAAGAAAAAAAGAGTAGAGCCCAGTTTAGGAAATCAAGTTTAATTATTCAACATTACATCACATGACCACAAAGGTACAAATAACTTAAGTAAAGTCTTCTAGACTCTGCAATCCTTGACAATTGATTACTTGTCATTAGCAGGTGCCGACCTAGTTGGTATATTAAAAAAATATAAGTTAGTTTAGTAGGAAGCAAAAATACTAGTCTATACTATATCTATACTATAAAAGTTGAAACAACTGAAACTCTTTCTCACCAAGATTAGGCCCATCATACCCCTCACAGAGGCCCCACTTGTCAGGCCAAAAGGTTTGACGAAAGAGAGGGAGAGATTGGTTTCGTCAATATTTTCCACCAAAATCCTATTACTTTTTACACCTGCAATTTCTTATACCCACCTCTTGTACCCACATATTACTTTCTTTTAGCATACATATACTTTCCTTTGCACATACATTGACCCATAATTCATGCCATTTTTTCTTTTGGAAGGATAATAATTGACATCATTGTTTATGGAAGAAAAAGAAAGACGTGTATTATTTTTAGAAGAAAAATAAATGGCATTGTTGCTTGATGGTTTTGGAAGGATATTAATTGACATCATTGCTTTATGGAAGGAAAAGAAAGATGTGTATTATTTTTGGAAAGTAAGTAAATAACATCATTGCTTGATGGAAGAAAAATTAAATACTTACGTGCCAGGCACGTACATCTTCCCTAGTAGATGAAAATAACAAAACATGTACATTTACTTTTCTCCAATAACTTGCCCTTCATCCTGATCCAAATATTTATTGCTAAATGCTTCCTCCTGTTCATTGGTCTCCTTCTCGACATCATGCTATGACCTTGCATCTCCCAGCTCCCGGTCCTTGCATTGATGTAGGTCAACATCACCACCTTCATCCTGATCCAAATATTTGTTGCTAAATGCTTCCTCCTGTTCATTGGTCTCCTTCTCGACATCATGCTATGACCTTGCATCTCCCAGCTCCCAGTCCTTGCATTGATGTAGGTCAACATCTCCACCGTCTCCAGCAACAATCATCGTCGTCGCTCCTTGATCATCTTGCTAGTAAGACTAAAGCAAGACTCCAAAGAAACAGTTACAATAGGAATAGACATCACATCTTTAGTTAGTATATGGGCATTAGTTTGTGCTCATGCCACCAACTTAGTATGTTGAAATCATCATAGTAGGTGACCGTGTCGTTGTCCATGTAAGCAGACAATTTAGAAACATATGCTATAGCAGGAGGAGGTGGCGATGCAAGAACAGGTGAAGAACAAGAACCACTAGGAGCACCAAATATCTTACCCCATCCTGTATTTTTCTTACTAGTAGATCCTGATGGTTGTGAGGGCATATGCAATCTTACTGCACCAAACTCGTTTACATTATTATTATATAGTTTATATAATTCATTTCTTACCTCACTGAAGTAAGAAGAGTAATCAACATCAATAATCCAAGAAAGAAGTTGAATAACATTATGAAAATCTCTGATCTTGGCTCTGGGATCCAAAATAAATGCAAAGGAATACAAACAGTTGGATGTTCTGCCAATACTTGAGGAACCTCATTTTAATAGGAACAACAGCACTCATGAGCAATGGTTTAGTCTCTTTGGCATGCAAATGACTAGCAATCTCAATAATATGATACAACACCAAATGACTTGTTGGATGGTGAATGGATCAAGATACCTAAGAGGGGGGGCATTAGGCTCTAACTAACACTACTACAACCACCCCTATCACCGCCGGTTCTAAAAGTGCATCACCAACGGTTTTGGGTACCGTTGGATTTAAGTCGATGGTGATAGCGGGGCCATCACCGCTGGTTCATAAACCGGCGGTGATGCGTGCGCCAACCGTTGGTGATGTGCACCCATCACCGCCGGTTTGTGTTTGGAACCGGCGGTGAAGACCATTTTCCCATCAAAAAAAATATTTTCATATAATAATATTGCATCATTTATACAACATATATAATATATAATTACAGTAGCAGAATTCAACTATATCAGCTCATACATCGAGATTAAATGAAAGAGTCCATACATCAAGATTAAAACAAAGAGTCCATGCACAAAATATATTACAATGTTTGATAAGAACGATATGATCTATGCATTACAAATATGCTGTACTCAACATTACCAGGGGTCCCTCTATCATTCCCCGCATTGTTCTCAGCTTGTTTCCCACAACAAGACTTGAATCGTGAAAATCACTCAATTATACCTACATCTAAGTAAAGAAGCTTGGTTTTCTCAAAAGGATAAGTAAAAATAATTTTCAGGTATCTAGTTGCAGGCATAATAACATAACAAGGAACAACTTATGGCCTATGGCTGCCATGGCACATAATGCTTTGATGTGTGCAATAGTGCAGACATGTAATTAGTCATGAAAAATTAGTCATTTGGGTATCTATTTCAGATGACATCATAGATGACACAAAGGTAGCATTTCATAGATATAATTTGAACACTATACTTGTGAATTCATAACCTTAAATCAGCAAAGAGAAATGACATGAACTACTAAAATAAAGTTTAACAAAAAGCTTCCTCTTTGAAAATTTTATCTTTCAACAGTTGAGCAATTACAAAGCAAAATTGCAAGAGAGCAGCAGCAACAGCTAAATCCATTTTATTCACTACTTCGATATGGTTTATCACTGTGAAGGTCTGAAACCACTACAACTGTATTTATCCTTGTTCATTATTAAGTGATTTGCAAGTAGCATCCTTAGTAGGCTTACAACTATCCTATTGGTGACCGTAGTACCTATATGAATATGCAAGAAAGAAGGATGGTTTAATTAGGACTGCCAAGCTCACCATGCAACCAGATTTATCTTTATCCCATTTACCTATAGAAAGAATGAAATATTCGATCTTCCGGACTGCCAAGCTCACCATGCATTAATAATGATCCTAAGCGTTAACTCTCTACTTGCAGCTTTGAAAGCTTGAGCTAGGCAAAAAGGGAAAACTGAATATAAGTTCAGTTACCTTGGTATTTCAAGAATTAACTGAAGTCATAGAACCAAAGAAGTTAGGTAACCAACCATTCCTGAAATATATTCAGGAAACAATATGAGCCACTTAAAGTTCAGACTATCAGTAAAATGGTATTATATTGCTATGATAACTCATGCCCTATAATGGTGAGGAATACTAATGTGATAAATTAGATTTCGTAGCTAGAAGAATATGACTAAGAGAAGCGTTTTCATGTACCATAAGATATTATACATTGACATTTCAAGGTCACATTTTATTGAGCTTATTAAGAGCCAGTGACCTGGTCACCTGGCAATAACTCCAAATCAGGATTGGGTCTACTACATATGTATAAAGTGGACGTCAACTGATTGAATGAATTATGCAACGCCAGCCATGACTGTGAAACAATGATGCTTAGCTACCAAAATTACATATTTCCATAATCTGAATCTATACGGCATGCTTTACTATAATGTATATACTGACTTAGTAAGCAACAGTTCTAATTATCAGTTACCACTTACTTTGGCTGTTAGGTTTGTCACCGCTAATTGGAACTTCTCTCTGGTTCTTGAGCCAGCGATATGACCAGCCTTGGCGACCTTGCTAAAAGCACCATTCAGCCAGCTTGTTCCAGCAGACGCATACCTGCAAGCTGGACGGAAATACAGAACAATAGAAGGAATCAGCAATGAAAAACTTGAGAGGCTCAGGTGATCTGCTAGCGCTTGATGATTTATGCATGCAGATTTCTGCTAGCACAATGTGATGGCATTTCACGTGTATGCACTCGCAAAGCTCAGATTTCTGCTAGCACAATGTTCCAATGGAGATTAACCGGCTAAGATGCAGAGTCAACTACCATCCTCGCAGGGGCGGCGCCGGGACTAGGGACGGCGCTGGGGCTCACAGATGGCGGCTCCACTCGGGGACGGCGGCGCCGGGGCTCGGGGGAGGCGGTGCCGGGGCTCGGGCGAGGCTGCGCCACGACTCGGGGGCAGCGACGGGGCTCGGGGACAGCGCCGCGTCTGGATCCCGGGGCGGGGGACGGCGCAGGGGCGGCGGCCGGGTCTCGGGGACAGCGGCGGGGATTGGGGCGCGCGGCGGACTGGATTGGAACGAGCTGGACAGGATGAGATTTGGGGCATGGGCTGGGAAAAAAAAGGGAAGAAGGGAAGGGAAGAAGGGGTTGGAGTTTTGTCCTGTACAGCCTCATCACCGCCAGTTGGTAACACGAACTGACGGTGATATCCATAATCACCGCCGGCTCGTGTTACCAACCGTTACCAACCGGCGGTGATGAGGGACATCACCGCCGGTCCCAACGGCCACTACGGCCACCAACTCTGGACCCAGCGGTGATGAGGCATCACCAACGGTTCGAAACGAACCGGCGGTGATAGCCCGTTTGCTATGACCAAATCTGTAGTAGTGTAAATTTTCATGCAGAAATAAAAACCTACATAGAAGCCTAATCACCGCATGTGCCTAAATCTTAGAAAGTGTGACTATTCCAGTCATTCCAAAGTTTTGCAACCTAGTTCTAACCCTATACTAGCATGGCAATTCTAAGATTGAAATTGCAAAAAGTAAATTGCAGAAAGAAAAGAGAGGGTTAGAACACATATTTTCCCCGAGGTATCGAAGAGTCGACACTCTCCCCGAGTCCTCGTTGGAGCACCCACACAAGGGTATCACTCCCCCGGTCCTTGATCCACGCAAGGATCAAGTGCTCTCTAACAGATATCCATTCTCCAACTCCGGATCAGCGAATTCAAAATCGAGCACGACCTTCTTGGGGCTTCTCACAAGACTTCTTCTTGAGAGCTCACCAACAACCCCACCACCAAGCCATCTAGGTGATGCTGATCACCAAGAGTAACAAGCAAAGAACCTCACTTGACCTGCACAAGACCAAGAGAAAGATGAATGCACACTTGCTACTCTCTAAGCACTAATGATGTCATTAATCTTCCATTAAGAACTTTGCAAATCACTCTAGTGCTTCACTTTCTCTTGACTGCCAAATGTGTGTTTGAATGCTTTCTAGTGTCAAGAGATCTTCTTTGGAGCTGTAGACCACATATATATAGCCCACCCCCAAAAAACTAGCCGTTGCCTCAAACGCTACACATGCAGCATTGATCGACTCACTAGGTTAGGGCAGAAACGGGCAAAAATGCACTGATCGAATAAATCGCTCAGCCTAATTCAAACAGAGACAAGGGTCACTGACACATGACTGACTTATTCGTACTGGCCATTTCTTCACTCTCGTCGAATTAGTCTGTCAATCCAGAGAGGTCTCCAAGAATCACCATACTGACTGACTGACTCAGTCACCATCAATTGTCAGCACCGAATTAATCAGTTTGTCAATGGTTATGAGCTGCTGCAACACAGGGTGATCGATTGATTCGGTCCCTGTACTTTGATTGATCACCGAACTACTCTGTCATTCCAGTGCTACTTTGAGTTAAAGCCATAGACCATTGACTGATACGGTAACCCTACTTCACAGTGACCAAATTAGTCGGTCAGTTCAAATCAGGTGTACTCTAGTCAAATGAACTCGTCCAATTCAGTTTCTTTGAGATTCTAACTTGTATATTTACTTCTCATGGCTTCATCTGAGCTACCTAGTACTAGATTTTCAGAAGTGTACATCACACCTAACTCTAGGCTTATCTATGTTAAGCTACGACTCGTTGCCCCCCTTTATAGTACGGTCAAATGAAAAACAAAGTCTTAAACTACTTTATGTGTCTCTCAACACCAAACGACACATAGAACTGCGAGAAGTAGAGAAGGCAGGGAGCGTAGGAGGAGAGAGCAAGAGTGCGCTGCAGCAGAGGCACGAAGTTGAGAGGGGGTAGGAGGGGAGTGAGGGGGTAGATGAAATGAGCTAGGGTTTGGGAGTGGCGGAGGGGGGGAGGCTATGGGGTTGGGGGGAGTTTTATGACTCCAAGCCTAGCCGGGCTAAATAAAGGGCTCCGTGCCAGGCTTGCGGGCCGTGGTCCATCTGGACATCAATATCTGTATGTACGTTTATCATTGTTATGAACATTATCATACAAATTCTAGATCCCCTGTTCTTACTATTACTATTCACCGATGGATGGTGGACACGCTAAATACTAACTGCCTGACTAAATTAAACTCTATGTATTTCTAAAGCGAGGACCGTTTCCTTTTCCGAAATTGACTTTTCTCCATCTTGGTGGGTACATAACGTGGCGGGTCCATATCTATACCTATTAATAAAGCGAGTAAGGTTTCCACCTCAAATTTTGGTTTGGTCTGTCTTGTGTTATTGACAGGTGGGCCCTAGCCCTTAGTCCATCCTGAATGCGAGTCCGACTAGACTTCTATCAATCGAAATCCTAATTGGAACCCGGACAAATCAGTCGGAATCATAATCGGAATATGGGTAAATCAATCGGAATCCCAATCGGATTCCGGACAATCAATAGCTCACATGGTCTATACACGGAGTGAACAAACACAAAATTGGTGATATTATGTAAATTTATTATATTACCCGTAGCAATGCACGGGCATTATGCTAGTAGATAAAAAAAAGATGGAATCAAAATCAGAAACCAGACCATATGCTCTGAGCTAAGAGTTCGAAACTATATAGAATTATGCTTGACGAGTAAAACATGGAAAGAATGAAGTTCTTGACCGCACATATTAGATTATTACCTTTTTAGTTATAAAAAATAATTATAAAGTACATATATTGTACAATATATCATATTTTTTATAGAATTATTGTATACTAATCAATATATTTATATAGCTTCACCCGTAGAAACGTGCATGCATATTGACTAGTATATACAAATACTAGAAAATATACATATATCTACATCTATATCGCTGAACTAAACGCTGGCCTTAGGAGGTGTTGGGGAAGCCACCTTCGGCGGGGTGCGAAGACGTCGATTCGGGACAAGGCGCCGGCGAAGACCCCAAAGCGAAGACCTCGAATCGAAGTAGCCTCAGCGAAGACCCCGCACGCCGTCGCTGCTGATGACTCCCGTCCTGCGAAGTCGCAAGGTACCCAAGCGAAGGTCCCGAAGTGAAGATACAAGGGTGGATGGAAATCAAGCGAAAGAGGAGTGGCGAACTCGCTCGGCGCAGGCCCGGTCCCGAAGCCCTGATCGAAGATGTCGGGCGGCGAAGGTTCTGGAACAAGACTAGGACCCACATGTCGGGCCACCTGTAATCCATTGAGTCTGCATGTTTGATATTACCAAATAACTCGTGGAATATTCTGTATTTGGGGCAGTTAGGGGGTAATATGGGAATTGTGGCAAGTGGGTAGGTGAGCCGTTGGGCTATAAATACCCCCTGTAACTGTACAAATCATTATGGAATACAGAGCAAACTTGCTATTGCTTTGATTTTCGTGTCATTATTGTCCGTCTCCATTTCTCGGAGAGTCTTCGCCTCCAACTACTTGGGCTGTTGTGACCTCTTCGTCCCGAAGAGTGTCTTACATCAACAGTTTTGGCGCCCACCCGCGGTTCGTCCTCGACACGACCACATGGCAACGAAGAAGAAGCCAAACCCTGGGGCTTCGGAGGCCAACGCCTTGACCGAAGCCCTGCCTTCGTACAACAACACCATCGTCACGACAAACAGCGACAACATCGACGACCATGGCGAAGACCTCGAGGTCGAAGACCTCGCTGACGGAGGCCTCGAGGTCGACCTCCACAACCTCGGCATCTCCGCCGAAGACATCCGAGCCATGAAGAGAATCGACGCATGCCTCACGGAGCGGCTCCATCAAGCGCAGCAAGCACAAACACCGAATTGGGGGTCCGCCTCCGAAGGTTCAGTGTCTTCGCTCGGCTTCACAAACATCGTCTTCAGTTAAAAGTGGCACTTGAAGAGACGGGCGAATCCAGTGGCAGTAGGCTTCAATTAATAGGTCTTCGACAGCCACATGTACAAGTTCAGCCGAATGAAGCTTGTCGGCGTCATCTGGTGAGTGTAGACGTCAAAGAGCTTGAAGATCTCCACTACCACTGGATCAAGCGGGAAATGAAGGCCCGCAATGAAGAAGTCGCGAAAGACAACGACTTCATCAGGCTGAGGCTTCGCTTCAACCTCACCGTCTGGATGAGACCGCACCATACCAGCTTCGAGGACGCCTCACCTCTCTAGGTCTTCGATCATGCCTCGGGTCATGTAGCTCTTGTCGAGAATCTTCGTTGGAGGGAAGCGAGTCCTGTCACGGGACGCCATTTCCTCAGAGGAATCCGTCGTGCCCGAAGAAGAAATACGAAGCGATTCAGTCAATCCGTGCCTTGCGAAGGTCTTGGAGAGCAAGAACAAAAGAAAGGCCAGGGGCTGGGGGCTGAAGATTGGGGGGGTGAGCTTTTGCCCCCCGGCGGTCAGCATATATAGTGCCGGCCCCCCAGCCGTGGCGCGTGGGAGAGCCCGCCGCCAGTGTGAAATGTCGATTCTGCCCTTGCACAAATCAAGAAGAATCCGAAGAGTCGCGGGGAAGCGGTGTCTTTTCCCTTAAGTTTTATCCGTGTCTTTTTTCCAGTTTAAATAATCAATTATTTGAAAATACATAAACAATACCTGACTTCAACAACAGGTTATCTTTTGGCCTCTTCTAATGACTTCACAAGTTCAGGATGTCCTCGCACGCTCGCACGCCCGAAGGGTGGCGCTTAAGGCTGCGTTCCACGCACCGGATGATCGAGCCTTCGAATGCCCCAAGGAGCAGCCGAAGCCTCGAGGGGCTGCTGTTGGGGAAGCCACCTTCGGTGGGGTGCGAAGATGTCGATTCGTGACAAGGCGCTGGCGAAGACCCCGAAGCGAAGACCTCAAATCGAAGTAGCCTCAGCGAAGACCCCGCACGCCGTCGCTGCTGACGACTCACGTCCTGCGAAGTCACAAAGGTACCCAAGCGAAGGTCCCGAAGCGAAGATACAAGGGCGGATGGAAATCAAGCGAAAGAGGAGTGACGGACTCGCTTGGCGTAGGCCCGGTTCCGAAGCCCTGATCGAAGATGTCGGGCGGCGAAGGATCTGGAACAAGACTAGGACCCACGTGTCGGGCCAGCTATAATCCATTGAGTCTGCATGTTTGATAATACCAAATAACCCGTGGAATATTCTGTATCTGGGGCAGTTAGGGGGTAATATGGGAATTGTGGCAAGTGGGTAGGTGAGCCGTTGGGCTATAAATACCCCCTGTAACTGTACAAATCATTATGGAATACAGAGCAAACTTGCTATTGCTTTGATTTTCGTGTCATTATTGTCCGTCTCCATTTCTCGGAGAGTCTTCGCCTCCAACTACTTGGGCTGTTGTGACCTCTTCGTCCCGGAGAGTGTTTTACACCAACAGGAGGCCTCAGCTACTGTTACCACGTGGGGCCCGTGGTGTGGGCCCAGCTTCTCCATGTGTCTACCATTCAAGGCTCATCTCGGCTCCACGCAGTTCGCCACAGAGCTCATGCCGCCGGTCCACCTGCACGAAAACTTTCGTGTCGTTCTTCGAAGCCCAAAAATTCGATTATACCTAGCCACACACGCCGCCCACACTCTCACATCGCGGTCCTCGCCTCCAGCGCCGCAGCCAAGCTTCTCCAATCTCGGTGGTCCGTCCTCCGCCGCCTGGCAACCACCACCACGGTGGGTGCGGGCGCACCGCGCGGGTGCCTCGCTTTCTTGGCTCCACCGAAGTGACCGAACCTCAACTCGCCGCTCTGCTGCCTACTAGTGCCTGCTCCATCTCCATAGAAATCGGGCTCATTGACTTCGATCTTGCGGTGCTAGCAGGCAGCAGCTCACCGTGGCGTCTATGTGCGAGTGCAGGAGTGCACTATGGTGGATCCGTCTGAGCGACAGACGCCGAGAAGAGAGAGGTAGCTCGTACGAAAGGCGGGACACCACGAGGAAGCCGCCGGAGCTGCGGTCCTCCTTCCACTCCAACACCGCGGTGGCCGCGACCCTCTCACGGTGACGGACCCATCTCTAGCAAGCGAACCATCTGCGGCAATCTCGCCGTTGCCGATTCCCGTCGGCTCCCCTGCTAGAGGCTGATTTGGTAGCCACGACGGCTGTGACAGACTTGACATTGACCGCGTTGTCGCCATGGCTTCTCCTATCTAGCACCATCACGCATCTGTGGAGTGGAACCTATAGACGTATACTCTATACTCTATACACCCCGGAAGTGGAGGCGTGGGAGCGCTCTTGGGACTGTTCTGTCGCTCACGGGCCGACACGTCGCTTGTGGAGGCGTGGGAGCGCTCTTGGGACTGTTCCGTCGCTCACGGGCCGCCACGTCGCTTGCTTTGCCAGAGCCAGTGGGGAGGGACGCCAACGGGGAGGGACGCCCGACGCGGGCCCTACTTTTTCCGGCACCGCCTTCCGCGGCCGCTGCGGCTCATTTGCCTTGACGTATCGTCGTCAGGGTCCTTCACGAAGCAACCTCCTGCTGCAGCTACGTCTCCGATCCACTTGTGCCGGCGAAGGTTGTCTGCCTCAATTCAGCTAATTAGGCCTAACCCATCTTATCACATTTGCTCATCACTGAGTCCAGTGCCAATTCTAGGTACAACTAGCCCTCTCTCTCCTCAAATGGTGTAGTGTGGTTGATTAAAATCCTTTTTGTACACTCTTTTATTTCCCCAAATTGATCTGCAATTCTGCCTGCAGCATTTTGTGTGCTCATGATTTGCTACAGGTCTGTCAAGCATATGTGCTCGAACACATGCAGCGATTCCCAATGAGGCATCTCTGTGGGTGATTAATAAATTGAATAGCAAAAGGAAAGGTGATAACCTACATGTATTTCATCATTTTTGCTAATGTTGCAAATCTTATTATCAACATGATTAAATATGTTCATCTACCAATTTCTATTGTTCTGAAATAAGTTTCTTTTTTATTTAACTAAGGAGGTTTTTGGCAAGTTTTGTTACTCTGAAACCTACCATAAATCTAGCACCTGCCGCACATCAACTCTTATACTTTCCATATCACCTCATATAAATCATCTTTGACTTTGCTTTCAATATTGGAAAATCATCTGAATAGTTTTGACTACATCTGAATGCTAAACGGGGTATATAGTTTGGCTATAGAAGCTATTTAGTTCACTGTTATTAGGTTTGTAGATTTTGTTCCCCATCATGTTGCTTTGATCCCTGTAGCTTTATTTACCTCTGTTTGGCTAGGATGGACCATGGACAACCAATTTCCACAAGACAAAGTTGCAGTGTGTAGTTCAGTAGACCGTGCAATGGTATAACTTTTTAGAACATTTAAGTAGACTGTGTCTTTTCCTCATTAAAAATAAAGAACATTTCAGAACATACTAAATGTTCTGAAGTATTCTATATTGCAGCTCTTTGTGGTAATTCAATGTTCCGAAATAGCCAAGATAGTAAAAAGATTACATGTCTAATTAAGTTACATGCCTATACTGAATGTTCTGAATGCTCTATCTCAAATTAATATGTATTTTAGTATACTAGAATGTCATAAGATAGGAATGTACTAGGGATGAAAACGGTCGGAAACAGTCGGCGAAAGACTCCACCACTTTTACTTTCACATTTTTTTATCGGAAACGAAAGCGGTACGGTATTTTCGGAAACGAAAATGGTGCCGGTATTCCGGTGATTTCGAAAACGGAAATATACGGTCGAGAACACATCGGTAACGGTCGAAACCCATCAAAATGGTATTTAAAAAACGATAAACATATCAAACAATAGAGCATAACATTAACAATATGACTTGACACATCTCATATGCAAGTAGTGAAGATTCGATTGAGATATTAATCCAAATATCGAACCAATCCGTGATAACTGACACACAGTAGCATGCACGATAGTATGGCACAAAGTTGCACGATAGTATGACACTATTGGGACGAGAAAATATGTGTTGGGCTGTGCTTCAAATACGGTAGGATCCCTAAAATACGGTAATACCGGCGGTAAATTACTGCATAAATTCGGTAATTTTCGAAAATGGTTGGTAGAGGCTGAAATCATTTTCGCTTTCAATTTCGGATAAAAATACCATTTTCATTTCTGTATTTTCGGTAGCCGTTTTTATTTTCATTTACACCAGAATCTCGGTAAAAATCTCAAAAACAGTTCCCGGTAATCGAAAATTTTCGTTTTTGTTTTCAACCATAGAACGTACAATCAGATTGATTCTTTTCTCATTTCCTCTTCTATTTTTCGTAGTATTATGTTCTCCCATGGCAGTATCAGATTATTTCTTTAAAGCATTGAATTTGTAATGTTGCTCAAGGAACCCTACAAGGCATGAACGACATATAGCTACAAGGGGATACTATTTTCGTTTACATATATCTTTTTTTTAGACTTTACCTTATAAATTGTGATTCCAAAGAACAAGAACCATGAACAAGATCCTTTTTGGAAATTTTAGGTGCAATCATGAAATTGGTATGCGGTATCAGTTTAGTCTTTGATTCTAAATGTTTGGCCCTTTGGGTGAAAGGTTCATTTTCTTTTCTCATTACTTGCTTTTCTTGCAAGTTCTTTGGGTTCTAGGAATTGAGGCAGTAATCTGGGTTCTTCATATTTTGAATGGTTACATATTCTCGCACGATGCCATATTTTTTCATCTCATGCTGTTTCCTTGCCGAAACCATCAATATCGTCTCATGCTATAATATATCAGCTCTAATTCACTTTCATTTATTAGTTTTGAAGCAGGCCGGCACTACATATCGCCACTATCTTGCACATGCTGCTCAGAGCCATAACATATACAGTCATTTGTGCTTTATCATTTACAATTGTAATTGACCTATCTTTGTAATGAATAATTGCATGGCCTTAACCAGTTCTTGACTTCTAATGTTCTATGCTTTTGTGTCATTTGATAGTTGATACCTATTTGTATTGTGCATTAGTTTGCCGCTCTTAAAATGGGGCCTTGCTTTTAGTTGCTTGGATGACTTCTAGCACATCCCTGCGCCTTCCGTATCACCGTATGGCACACACCAGCACGCACATGCACCACCGGCGCAGCGAAGCGCGCCAATCTTCCTAGTTGATGTCCGTGAAGCATGAAACATAGGGTATGTTGGGATGCTGGCCCTCGCTGGCCAAACCAAAATAAGGGTATGATCAAAATTAGATCACTTTATAGATGTTTGGAAGGTGGCAAAGTTTAAGTACTCTCTCCATTTCAAATTATATATCGGTTTGGTATTTCTAAGTGCATAATTTTTCTATGTAGCTAAACATAGTGTATATCAAGATGTATAGTAAAAAATTATGATCTAAAAAATACCAAAACGACCTATAATTTGGAATTGAATGAGTATAATATAATCAATATGGATCTTGTTTCGATGGTTTAATTGAAAAAATTGCAATAGCTTGAAAAAATGTAAATTAAAGTATGAAGAGATCTAATAATATGTTTATTATCTTGGAGAAATAAATACACTTTATCTTAGCCCATGCCTTCAGTTTTGCCCTCTAAATTTCTTAGAGAAAGGGTAATAATATAGCCGACTGCTGGCTATAAGATCTTTGGAGCATATCTCTCAGTTCACTTGTATTATAGTTAGCTCTTTACTATTAGAGAAATGTCAGTGATATAGCTACCTTAGTTAGCTATTTTCTATTAATATATGACCCATTTATCTCTTTCACAAAGTTTCTTTATTTTTTTATCGAAGCCGGCTGTAAGCTTCCAGCCCGCTTCGTCTCTCTCCTCTGCTCTCTGCTCCACCTCATCATTCGGCCAGTTATTATAATTGCTCTTAGGGCAATTCCAACCCGAGACACTACTATTAGTTTCTATACCTGCCATGCTATATAGACACTACTCATAGAAACTACATCCCCAATGAAAAGTTTCTTCAAAATAAATTTCTATCCAATCATATTTCTCTTCTCTCTTTTCTCCCTCCCATCCTCTCTTCTTTTATCATGGTTTTCGCGTAGACATGATTTCTTGTATGAGATCCCGTTTCTTCTCTCGTGCCAATTTAGCTTTTTGCTTACATGACACCATATTTAATGCTATGAAAACCAACTGAGTTGGAGGATTGGGACTGTAGGAAATTAGTGGTCCAGACAATACCGTGGCTTTGCGAAGGAATCGTTTTGATTGGTCATAATATCGTGAGGTTTCACAAATCTTGACCACAAACCAAAGCAGTAGCACAGCCGAATTCTAGCTTGGCCAAGTAGCCCTAGCCCCAATGCTACGGTGCTCAACACTAGCTAGCCGCGAGCATCATGGTGCTGTGTGTATTTTGGTCTGTCCATTCATAATATTTTTTCTTTGATTGTCCGAGCTAATAATGGAGTGAATCTTTTCAAAATAGCATTTTCACGCAGAGTAGTGCCACTTGATTTAGGCCAAACAATTTTTTAGGACAAATGCATGTTTTGAGTTTAAATTCTATCCAAATGCGGTCCTCCAAATATTTTTTGATGCAAACATTTTGTGACAAAACTTCATTTTTAGCCACAAGCATGGCATTCGTACTTGTACAAAATAATCAAAATTAGGGTATGACAATCCCTTCCGAATAATATTTGATGCAAACATTTTGCCTTGTTTAGCAATAGAGAAAAATTTGGATGAAGCTCAATGGATTCGATTCATGTGAAATTTCTAAACTATAATAGTAGTAAATTGTAGAATTTCAGTGATTTCAAGGATAAACTGTAGAATTTTTAATGATTTTGTAAGAACAATCCAATCTTTGAAATTCCTGACGAAACTCATATATTATTATTATTATAGTACACTGCTTTTCGAAGCTCCAAATATACTTGGGCCAAAGAGCTTTTCAAAGCTCGATAATACCTGGCCCCAAAGAGGCAAAAGACCAAAAGCCCCGAGAAACCAGCAAACCCTACCTCTTCTCCTCTCCTCCCCCACCCCACCCCCTCGTCGCCGGCGAAATGTCCGACCGCCGCCGCGACAAGGAGAAGCCTCGCGACCGCGACCGTGAAAAGGACCGCGACCTCGACCGCCATCGTGACCGGGATCGCGATAGGGACAGGAATCGGGATCGGGACCGGGATAGGGATAGGGATAGGGATCGCGATCGGGACCGCGACCGCCGCCGCGACCGCGAGCGGAAGCGCTCCCGGTCCCTCTCCCCGTCAGCAGACCGGGACCGCTCCCACCTCCGCCACTCCCACTCGCACCGCCACCGAGGCCGCTCGTCCCCCTCCCCTGACGCCGGTCGCCACAAGCGCCGCCGCGACGCGTCCCCCACCGCCGCCGACCACCACAGGGAGGACAAGAAGTCCGCCGATCCTCTCGCGCCACCCAAGGACGGAGGGGACCCTGCGGCGGTCGTAGCGGTGGGCGACGGGGACGTGGATGCGGAGGAGCTCGAGATGATGAAGATGATGGGCATCCCCGTCGGGTTCGACTCCACCAAGGGGAAGCACGTGCCCGACGCCGACGTCAGCGGCGTGCGCGTCGTCACCAAGCGCCAGCCGCGCCAGTACATGAATCGCCGCGGTGGGTTCAACCGGCCCCTGCCGCCGGAGCGGAACCGCTGAGGATGGAAAAGGTCTGAATCTCACCATGTCCCTATGTTGATAGTTAAAATTATTTCAATTAACATTTAATTGACTAGCTATTGCCGCTCGATTTTGCACTCTGCTGAAAAACATAAGTCATGGTTCTATTGTTTGTAGAATTTTGTGTTCAATTGATTGGGGGCTTTCCAATCTCGGAGCTAGGAAGTGATTTTGGTTGTCTGTTTGGGAATACTGCTTGTATGTATGACAAACCTGGGCATCTGCTCCCTGGTTGATACCTGGGATGTATTTGTTTTGTGCCCTAATGGTCATGTATTGATTGTGTATTGGAATCTGGTGAGATATAGCTATTTAAACTATGGACTACTGTGTTACGGCTAACTGAGCTACACGGAGTGTACAATACCCAATTGACAGTGTCAGGCAAACTCGTGGATGGCCATATATCGTGCTGTTTGGCCTCTAATTAGCCTGTCTAATATGGTTAATGAGTATTAATGATACTATATGATCATGTATGTAAATTGAATCTTAGCACAATTATTGAGAGATGGAAGGCGTGGAAAGGTTTAAAACTGATGGAGTGGCGAACTCATGTATGGAGTATGTAAACATAGAAGCTTAGCACCTTACAAGGGGAGGAGAGGGGGTTGAAAGATTGTGACACCGTTGTGAGTTGCTTGCTTATTTGGATTGATTGTCTACCAATCAGTTCTATAAGTATGAGGACACTTGTATAGGTTGGTAGAGACTACAAAGGAACTATTGATGTAGAATATATAGTCCTTCGATGATAGAGATATAAGTAAACTTGTTGCTTTGACTTATGTAGAGATTATCTATCTAGTTCTTCACAATTTTTTTGGTGCCTTCTGTTCGTTTTCAATAAATTTGGAAAACGTGCACCCCCTGTTTGGATTAAGAGGATTGCCCCAGGAATTTTCAGGTTTAATTTTATCTTAATTCCTCCTGTCTAGCAGGTAGTCTGTTAGATCTTTCTTTTTCTACATATCTTGTTTCTTTATTGTTCTAGTTTTTAGCTTGAATTTAAACTCAATCCTGTTGATTTCCATCCAAATTCCAAATCCTTCCTATACTACCTGGTTCCTTGAGGGATCTCTTAACGTTTCTGCACCATTTTTGTTTTCTTGTTGATTGCTTGAGGAAGTGTTCACTTCGGCAGACAAAGTTGGGGAAAGAAATCATAGCTTACTTCTGGTTTGTGCAATATGATTTTGTATATCAAATCTCTTTAATGTTATAAGACCAACTACAATGGAATAAAGAGAATATATAAGCTAATGCACATCAATGGTTTTCCTCCCAAAAAGTTTGTTTTATTTTGTATGCTTGGATTTAGATATGGATCTGATGAACATCTAGTGTTGATTTTCTTGGATTTGGCTCAATCCAGATCACCTTTAATATTAAGCAAACCAAACTAGTTTTATACATAAATCCACTGTTCAACTGATTGAAGGTACGTAGGATTTCTCTATGATTTTTTTTGTGGTCCTCCATAATCTTTACCCGCTCTAGCTAAGGGTATGGTGTCTATTTAATTTTCACATCGCACATGTTCTAGATGCTGTTTTTGGGATATGACCTTTGTGAATGCACTTATAAGTTTATCTGGGTTGCTGCTTTAGGGATAGAATGTGCATTATTTTATTTCTAAATGATGCAACTGTCATGGTAGCAAACTATGATTTTGTATTTATTGTTTTTATATTCCCAAATGACAACAATAGTGTTATAAAGAGTTAACTGTTATTATCTGTATTTACTTTTGTTATAAAAAAATGATAAGGGGTTAGTTTTTTTGCCAGCTAACTTGTTGGCTATTTCATGCATAATATCAACTGTTTTTTTAAATGTTTTACAGGATCATGTGCCAATGCAAAGATGTGCTGATGTCAGGTCGCAGTTACTCTGTTACTGGACAGTGTTGGAGATGAACTACTGCTGGGCATGTATAACCTCGACGGCCAGTTACTTCGCAAAACTATGTAGACTGACATCCTGTTCTCCATTATCCTTCTTTAGTCATCGTTTGTTCTGTCGGCATTCCAGGAAACAGAGCTTGGTGGCTCATTTTGAAACTATGGCTTTACAACTTTACATGATGTTTCTGGCTTTCTCCATGCAATTGGTGAGCCCCAAGCAATGATTGTGCAGTCCTTTGTTTCTCGATTTCCTATGCTTACATTTGTGTTTGTTTCTTAGCACTTGTTTCAGGACCTCAGGCATGCACCACATGGATTGCCAAGCGAAACAACTTGTGCATTTAGTTGTATGCTTTGCAATGAAATTGTTGGTAATGGTTGTGAATGCAGCAGTGTCATTATAAGTTTCCAAGATTTTGCTGAGCTTTAGCTGGAATCTTAAGTGCCAGTTCCATCAATCAATACTATGTGGAACAACTCTTGTAAAAACGGAAGTGCAGACTGTTGCCTTTGACGCAGGATCTAGTACCTTGGCAGATTTAGCTGTTTATTGTTGGGAGGGTGTGATAGGACCAGTTGCATACATGGTGCTAGGTTTTTATTATATTGATTCAGTATCATGCATCTTTTTTTTTTGATTCAACGGTATCATACATCTGAATCTGGATGTTATCTCCCAACCTGATTGATTCATGTACATAACAAGCCGTAAAAGTTTCATTACATGCTTTAGCTTTACACCCGCTGCAAGCTTTCAGCATATGTATCGTTCTACTATTAAACATGTACTACACATCTAATTCCATGATGAGAAGGCTCTTTGTAGTCTGGGCTTGTTCACACCCACCTCTTCATCGCCCGGGCCAGATGGAACCTCAGCGGGATGCAGCCCTCGAAGCCCGCTGCCGTCCCGTCGCTATGCTTGCCCCTGCGGCTCCGGTCACGCCGGCCGGTGATCCGCGCGCTCTGCATGGCTGGCGAGGGGCACAGCGGCGGGACGACGTCCATCCTGGCAGAGCCCTTGGGCTTCCCCGGCTCGTCCTCCCACTCGAACGGCACCCTCCCCGTCGCCGGACAGTACACCCGGCAGGACTGCCCCAGCTTGTCGCTGCCGGCGGCCTGCAGCTGCGCGGACGGCTGCCACATGGCGCTGTCCATTTCCATGGATTTCGACTTCTGATGCTCCATCAGGATCAGAGCTGCGGTTTTTCTGGCCAGTGCTGGGTGGTTCTAATTAGGCAAGGCAAGGCTACTACTTAGGCGATTAGGGTCGGTTTGTGCTCGTGACAAGTGCTCCATTAGGTGAGGTGTGTTTATTATATAGAGCTGGTAGTGATCGTTTCAGCCAGTGCTGCCTTTTGCAGGTCAAACGCTTGGGTTTGGGGGATGCTGATGTGTGGGAGTGATCTGATGTCAAAGGGAGCCGGCCGGCTTTTCTTCTCGTTCCTGGTGCTTTGGTTTGAAGGTCACGGCGAGGAAAATCAGTAGACGTGGCCGGCCATTTCGTGGCAGTTACTGTTGTGTGAAGCATGAGAGTGGCGGCCACAGGCTGGGGCTGGCTCTGGCTAGTAGGTCTGTTTCCTTTCCTTTTAGAATAAAAAGAAAACATTACTTGATTTGAGGAGGATTACCGTACTAGATTACTTGGACCCAAAATTGTCTGGTGGGCGCGCCGCGTAAATTAAAGGGTTTGAAAACGCAGCAGCCGGCAGGTGACCCGTAATCCGGTGGCTCGTGAAGAGGGCAACGGAGACAACAGGGTGCAGACTTTCCTCTGTTAAAAATGGAATGTAGGGCCATGACTCTAATACTCTCTTCACAATCCAATTGAATTCATAATATTTTTAGTTCAAATTTATATAAAATTAGAGCCCGGTCCTTAGATTATCTAAACAAAAAAAATTAAAGCTCAACAGTGCATCAGTATCCTACAGTTGAGTACATTGGACAAGGTGAGAACTGCTGTCAGGAGAGGTTTCAAGAAAGGGAGTTTTGCGTGGGCTAAGATCGGTAGACGCTCAAATTCAATAGGGAGCATAAATTACTAATAATGTTTTTAAAAGCGATCGGCCATAGGTCGGTGGTGAGGCTTTGCCTAGTGCTTTAGCCTCCTAGGTTGAGGTGCTTTTCCTAGTCTAGAGATAGTACGTAGCTGCGTTGAATAGAGACAATTTTTGCATATATTGAAACAAAGAGTTTTCCCATTGTCATGCATCCATGAGTTCTATGGTGTGGATCAGAAGCGTAAATTGGTGATCCTTAGATGCACCTTCAACTTTTTTAATTTAAATATTTGTACTATTTTTTAAAATATTTAAATTAAAGAGAGTTAAAGGTCCACCCGAGAGTCATTTGCACCCGTATGGATTTGGACTTTGAAGGCCCTTGCATTTGTGGCTCAAGCTTCGATTGAATTTAGTGACAGACG
The DNA here is from genome assembly GCF_016808335.1 of Panicum virgatum. NCBI lineage: Eukaryota > Viridiplantae > Streptophyta > Magnoliopsida > Poales > Poaceae > Panicum > Panicum virgatum. The sequence goes on along the minus strand of NC_053145.1, from coordinate 34,330,104 downwards.
TGGACTACGATGATCTTGGGACCATGAATAATATTATCCCTACTCCTAAAGCATCGATGCAAATTTGGCTAAAACCACCACCCCGCGACCCCCGCTGAGAGGCTCGGCACGCAGTGCACCAACAACATTGTACACAGATTCTCAACTCTGTAGAAAATCAACGGCTCCAAGCACTCCAAACCAACCCTCAACCCGATCCAACGGATGAGCTTATAAGAATCATCCGGTTCAACGCCCGCTTCAACGCGCGCGCCTCCACCCCGCGTCCACCTCCTCTCCTGCACACCCAGCGCCGCGCGTTCGAATCCCGCCTCCCGCAACCCGTCTCACGCACCCAACCAAAAAACCCTTCCCTTCACTTTTCAAAAAAACCCTTCCCTGTTCTTTCTCTTTTTTTCTCCCGCGCTCCTCCCTTGAGCCGGATGAACCCGCGCTTCTCTGTTCTTTCCAGCGGCCGTGACCCGCTCGCCTCTTGGGCCGCCGGACGCCGCCCGACACCCGCGCCGCCGTCCGCCTCGGGCCGCTGCCGTTCCACGCCGCCGACACCCGCGCCGCCCTAGGACTGCGGCTGCAGACGGTGACACCCGCGCCGCCGCCGCCCTCAACCGCGCCGGTATGCGGCCTTCGGCCGCGCCGCCGTAAATCGCCGGCCGTTGCAGCCGCCTCACGCCGCATTGAGGTTGCGGCCTCTGACGGCGCGGCGGCACTCGGGCGCATCGATCCGGCAGTAGGGGAGCGGCGACGCGGTCGGGGCCCGAACGGCTGCGCGGGCCGCCTTGACCGGCGCGGCTCGGCCGGCGGCAGGCGGCTTGGGAGCCCCGCGCGGTGTCGAAGGCGGGGTGCGACGTGGGGACCGGGTGCGGGTCGGCCGGCGGCTCGCGGCATGGGGCTCGCAGCCCCTCCCACCCAGCCCCGCCCCGCGTCTCAGCGCCGGCCAAGGCCCGCTGCATCGCCGCCGTGCGCCACCCGCACGAGATCATCCACCCTGCCGCAGATCTGGCCGGGGTCGCCGCCGCCCGCGCCGCGCCTCCTTCCGCCTGCCGGAGCTCCATGCGCTGCGGGGACAGCAGCAGGCCCCAACGGAGGCGCAAACCAAGAATTCTCCTCGCACCTTCCGCCGCCCGCAGCCGCAGCCGCCGTGGCGTCCGTCCCTTCGATGAGGTACAGATAACTCCACACCTCGTCAGTTTCGCCGGAGCCCGGAGGATTTTTTGTTTTTGTTTTTGTTTTTGGTTGGGATGATTGATTCTCCGTGTTCGTGGTGGGTGAGGTTGCTATAGGTTAATTCTTCCCTAGAGAAGGTTGCTACTCAGATTAGCAGCAGTATTGATTTGTGAATTTACAGGCATGGTTTCAGAGAATCCAATAGTTTTCTTGAATTTTATGGTGAGTGATCGATTAGTGATTGAATTGATTCCTAATCCTAATCAAAATTTGCCCGCTGCCTGCAGATAAGAGAGGATGATAATTGATTTTCTGAGTGGTTAACGAGCCATTAGCATCACTCATGGCACCTCTCATGCATAGATGCTCTTGATGCTTTTCTCTGGTGAGTATTTGTTAATCATTGATGAGAACGTTCTTGAACTAGTGAGGATCTTGGCTTGCATATGCATACAGATACTTATATGCCTCTTGTCTGATGCAAGAATAAACTCAGCTTTGCAAAATATTTCTTTTGGCATTGTTAGTTGTTCGTGAAACTGCTTGATATACAATCATTTATCTTCTTTTCCTTTTTAGACACTTCAAGTATTTTTTATTTTTCTCAATCAATTATGGATGCAAGTCTTTGCAACACGCTGTTAAGTGAAATTTGTAGATGCACCTGATCGGTTGTCCGTTTGAATAATTTTTGTTAGGAAATTTGTTGTGCCTCTTGTTCAAAGTGATAGATGAGTTTTTTATTTTCCCCATGCCACTAACCACATAGCTGAAGTTCTTGATATTTTTGTTTGACTTAAACTATATGTGGTACTTGATGTATATAGTCCTGACCTCTGTAGAAAAAAATGTGTATAGGTGTTGATTTATATTTACATCTGTCAGATTATATAATTTACCCTTCTCTTTTCTAGGGGTATCCAAGCACATTATTGTCTAAGCACATTATTTTTCACAAGTTCTTGATGTTTGCTGCAAAGGTAATCCCCAATCAGTCTTGACTCTTGAGCTGCTCATATATGGGTTTGGATGACCTGATTGTAGTCAACATATCAGCTTCTCAACAACAACAACAACATATCAGCTTCTCAGGTTTAACCAAATCTCAAATTTGTGAGAGTGATGCTGTGGTTGCAATCATTTTATTTTAGAAATGAATATGTACGTGGAGTTTTATTTGCCTAAAATTTCTGTATGCATATTCAAAGTAGCTTGTAACTTGGCCATTTAAATTGTTATGTTAGAAGTACTCACATTGTATGGTGTTATTTCTGTTGTTGATTATCCCTCTTTGCAACTGGTATTAAATGCTTGCCCTCCCTATTTGCAACTTTTTTTAGTGATCAGAAGCCTCGTAGCGCATTACAATGCTTATTTAATGCCACTATTTCTGCTATCTATGATGCAGATTTGGAATTGAGAGCATGGCTATGTCAATATAATTGCCTTTTTTTTTGTCATATTGATGTTTTGGAGAAGCAGGTTTCACAACCTAAAAAGAAGTACAGTACTATCTGTTACAAGCATGAAATGCTGAATAAATGGTTTATTGCGGAAACCTAACTCTATTTCTATACCCAAGACTGGATAATGGAGCAGTGGGAGAAAAGTTAATACATAACAGCATTTGCTGGATTAACCAGTGGAAGTTCGTTAGTTGTTATGTCCAAAGGTATGAAGGTTACTATTTCTTGTTACTATTCGTGCGTGTGGCTTGAACCTCCATTTTCTGACCATTTTCCAATTAACTGTAAAAAATATCCTAATATTTCTCTTGGACTTTGCCTATTAACTTTCATTTTTATCGCCGTGGCATTGCTTATAAAGCATCAGGGCCAAATATTATATAGTTTTGGGTGGTATATTTTCACTATTGCAGGAACTCCTTGCACTCAGCAATCATACAAGGTTAGTGAATCATTCCCTTACAAGTGGATCAATAAACAGTGTAAAGAAGGTTTTCATGTAATATCTATGAGATTGTATTAGCCTATCATGTCCTAAACTCCCGTGTATGATCTGGCTTGATCAATATCCATTTAATTTGCTCTTCAGTTCCTTGATTCAAATTTTGAATAGTTTCAACATGTCCAACTGAAGATATGAGATTGTATTAGCCTATCATGTCCTAAACTCCCGTGTATGATCTGGTTTGATGATTCTTGTAAAAACTCCAGTTATGGATAGGTGATGTTGATCATGGTCTGTGTGTTTCACTTATAGAAAGGGGCTAGACTAATTGACTTACATTGCAGTTTTGTTTGTCGTATAGCTTTCAACACATTTTTGCCAATCGTGGACTCTTGGGCTGTGACGGTTGGATATTTGAAACCCGTGTTTTTTTCCCTGTAATTTGCAAGTTATCTGTGGTGTTAGCATGTGCACTTTACTAGTAACCACTAAGAGGCGGAGCTAGGCCAGCCCAACGCCTGGGTTACTCCATGGGCCAACTGTGCAGCCTGAACTGGACATTCATACCACAATGTTGCAGTGTGGAAAAAAAATATAGGCTGACGACTAGCCACGGCCCAGTGGCTATAACCCTTTCCTCTTTGTGCACAAGTTCATCTACCTTCGTATAGGGAAATTCAAAATTCCAGTAACGTAGGTGTAGATCCTTTTTACGCAGAAAAGTGTCCTAATTCACCTTTTCCCTTTTAGGATGGGCACACTGATTCTTTTCGCCCTAGCAAATTAATTCTCAAACGATCGTAAAGCTACCGGGGTTTTAAGAGGGTGACGAACCATAAAACTGTGGGCATAGAATTGAAAACAATAAAGAATAAAGCCTAGATCAATAACTTGAACCAGCGAAGAGTTTTCAGCCTTATAAGTGGGATCCACAGCCACTAAAGTATTGAGATAATTGCATAGTTGGCCCTATTTTAAAACCCAACTATGAAATTTGCTCGATATTACATACCAATGGAGACCTACGCGGCACATGCACGTGATTTCAAAATATAATAGAAAAAATATATTTATAATAAATTAATAATTATTTAATGTATTAAGTTAATACCAAGAAAGTTTTGTATTCAATGGGATCAAGCAACATTTTTGAACAATTATTTCTGGACCTTAATAATTGTCAGCCAATCACCAATTCTCAAATTTAGAATTAAGAAATTTATTTATAAAAAATCATTTGATGATATGATACACACTAATTTAACAAAACAATCACAAACAACAATTTAATGTAGGTCATAGTAAATGCAGCAACAAATAATAAATAGTGCTAATAAATTGACAAGTGATACCCGGTCACTTACATGATCAAATTTACAATCGATAAATAATTGAGCACAATTGATTGTTGTAAATGCACGAATGGAAAAATACCATGTAACTGAAAGAACATTACAAAGCTAATCAATTGTATAAAGCACTATACAATCCTTAATTTTAGCCCACTGATCTTGAAAATCTTTGGCGCATATAATGTATATCTATAAAATGAAAAAATAATTTAGGTAGGTATCAATCCTTGATTGCACAAATCACTAATTGAGTTTTTAATTTCAGTCCACTACTATAAAATAAGGAAACTAACCATACAGATATCAATTGACGCCGATTAGAAAATTTGATTGATAGTTGGTAATGGAAAGTGCACCATTAACGTGATTGACAAAAAATATAACAAATAGAAAATAGAAGGATTGTAGGCCTGATAGGAGTAATCGCAGGGAATAAAAAAAATAGAAGGACTGACCAAGGTGATTAGTGGTTGTCATCTTTTCCCTTGTTGCCATGATCAGGGGAGGATTGGGGGGGTGTGGGGAGGGGGGGGGGGATGGATACCTCCTTAAGTTCTTCTCTGGGATGGAATGAAGAGGAAGGGGAGACGAAGAAGAAGAGAATGGGAGGAAGAAGAAGAGAGGGGAGATGAGCCTCCTCTACATGTATGGGCTAGATTGGCCGCTAGCCGCGATCTTGAAATGTCCTGGGGGAGGGGGGTTGAATAGGTGTTTCTACAAATTCTGCAAATTACAAAACTTGAAATGTCAGCACATTGACCGGTCAGGCAGAGAACACCCAACAGGTCAGACCGGTTGTAGTGACCAGTCTACTTCAGAACCTGCACAAATATCAGAGTATACTCCTCCTCGAGCTCTAGCACAAATACAACTTGGTGTAGTACTTCTATAGGTGATATCAAGTATATTTCAAGTCTCTACAAACACAGAAACAACACCCCAAAGTAGATCAAAGCGGAAGTACAAATAAAACTAGAGCACAAGTAGTGAGATAAACAACAAAGGAGACTCGATATTTGTTTGACTAAAGTTCAGATTCACCAAAGTGAATCCTAGTCTCAGTTGAGGAACTCTTTAGGAACGTGAGTCTATTCAACTCACTTCCACCGAGTTAGATCTTCTTCCACCCCTTTCATCGCTCCACTATCTTGATCCTTATCTCACAATGCTCACAAAGCTCACACACGCTTAATCTCAACCCAACAAAATGATATCAAAACTAGTTCGAACAACTCACAAAGAGTGTTGGAGAGAGCTTGCTGGTCAAAGGAAAACTTCAAGAAGCTCAAGAAATGTCAGGGAATCAGCTGCCCACGAAAGAGAGAGCCAAGGGGTATAAATACCCAACTTCCTAAAACTGGCCATTTGAACTAACAGTGCAGACCGGTTAGACCGGTCAGACTAGTCCCCCAGACCAATCAGACCAGTCCCCCAAACCGATCTAGCTGAGTAACTAGCCGTTAGAGGCAGGACCGGTCAGACTGGTCCCCTAGATCGGTCAGACCAGTCTATTCCAAAGATAACCCAAACTTAAGATAAAATGCTCCACTTGGTCCACCAAGTCCAGACTTGATCATCCAAGTAACTTGAAGTCTGTTCTATGGGATTTTCTCTCAGATTTCTCACTTGGGTGATCTGTGAGCACTTTTGACCATTGTTAAACAACCAATGTTGCATCCCTCTTGATAGTATAACATAGCTATACTCAAGATTAAACATAAATCACTATTCAACCACTTGAGCTCTAAAACACTTCAGCTTTGCTATCTTTGACTTTGTCAACCTTGGGACTTCAACGTTGCATCTTCTCTTGAGCAAAATCTATACTTGAACTAGTAACTTTGAATTTCCATCATACTTGTAAATCTGTCCTTAGAGCTCTAAGTCACTCCAAAAAGTATTTGATGCATTGCATTACTTCTCCCAACAAGGTTTAGATATGATACTTCGAAAACCCCACGGTTACTAGCCACTTCACCCTAACAATTCGCACATGGCAAGCCGTTGCTTCACCAATGCTTGCTTAGTCCTTCGCACTAGTCATCTCGGTTGGTCTTCACCACCTACCTTCACCTTATTGACTTAAGCTTTGCACATCAACAATGAATTTCATTTTTCATTCTCATATCTCTATATCTTTGTCTTGTGTTGTAATCATGAACCTTTGATCCTTTTGATAAAGAACTCTTCATTATGCTAAGCCATAATTAGAAACCATCATTGTTCAAAGCATGAACACTTGTTTCTGTTTTTCCTTCACAATATGCTTGACTTTCAACGATATTTCCCTTTTTGTTTGATTCTTCATTACATGAGCCAATGCCGTTAATTCTTTTATAAATGAATCCCTGGTCATGATATCTTCAACAAAAATATTATTCCTTTAATCATGTTGTCATTCAGCAACTCACCAAAACCCATATGGACCTAGATGCACTTTCAGACGTCTCCGTGATGGATGACTTTAGGAAACAAGCAACGACATATATGGAAAAATATCAATGTGTGATTGATGTCCTCAAGAAATAAATTCGATGATTGATTGACGTCTCAAAAGGAAAGATGAAGATTGATTGGTGCTCAATTCGTGCTGCAGGCCTGGCTGGCTGTTGCCTTTTTCTTCCCAATACATGATGCTCAATACATAGTTTTCCACATTGCTGATTTTATAATTTTTTGTAGGATGTATCAAGTGTCCGATGATTTATTTTGGACAAACATGGTCCGGGGAGAAGAAGATATTCCTAGTTTGGAGAATTTAAATTTTTCTTTAACAAATGAGACCCAATAAATTGATGAGACAACTACTGGAGTTCAAGGAATTGATGTGGAAGGCGATATTGTGGCTCCACGCTCTCGCAGTTCAAGGCCAAACTCGAAGAGGTCTAAAAATTTTGACTCGAAGGAGGATTTAGTTGTGGTCTCTGCTTGGCTTAATGTGAGCAAAGATCCTGTGCATGGAGCTAATCAATCTAAAGGAACTTTTTGGAGTAGGATTCATTCTTACTTTGAGAAGAACAAGACCACTCCTTTTTCAAGATCAGAGAGTTCCATTATGCATCGGTGGATGACTATTTTGGGTCAAGTGAACAAGTTTTGTGGATGCTATGAAGCAATAGAGCGTAGGAATCAAAGTGGTGCAACTATTCAGGACAAGGTAATTGTATTTCTATTATTTTTTCCATTTCATTCGTATGTCAAGACAACCACATTGACAAGTATTTATATCCTCTTTAGATATCTAATGCAGCAGAGATGTACAAGGGATTAGACCAAGAGAACAAGTCGTTCACTCTAATCCACTATTGGAACAAGTTGAAGGATGAAGAGAAGTGGCAGGCAAAGAGGAGGGAGATGGGCGAGCAAAATAAAACAAACAAAAACAAGAAGCAGAAGGTGAACGCATAGTCCACTCCGAGGCAACAGACTAGAGGACAAGCAAATAACGATGCACCTATGCAAGCAGGAGAAGAAGGTGCACTTGTACAAGAAGATGTAGAAAAGAGGCCGCCTGGTCAGAAGAAGGCAAAAGAAGCTCTGAAGCGAGGAGGTGGTGAGGCTTGTATGGAGGCTTTGGATAAGATGTGGGCAAAGAAGGAGGCTTTTGACAGGGAGAAAGAAAAAAAAGAAAGAGGAAAGATACCTGGCTTCACTAGAGCTAGAGAAGTATCGTCTGTCCTTGGAGGAGAAAAAGGTTGAGTCGGACCTCATGGAGAAGGAAGACAAAATTATGTCAATGGGCATGACCTCATCCTCACTGACCATAACGCAGCTGCAGTACTATCAGATTATGCAAGAGAAGATTGTTGCTCGTCGCCTGTCCAATTAGAAATAGTTTATTGCCATTTTGTTTGAAAGAAAAATTTTAGTTTGATTCGGTGAACCATTTGCTTTATCATTGTGTTTGTAAACTCTTGCTTCACTAAACCTTTGCACCAAAATTATGCAAGTGAGACTAGCAAGGCGGTAGACAAGGGCAGGCGGCAGGGGACATGCAGCAGGGGGCATGCGGCAGGGCTTCAGGTGGCTTCAGGCAGCAGGGGTCATGCTGCACGCAGCGGCAGAGAGGTTGCAGGCAGCGGAGGGGTGGCGGACGATAGGATTCGTGCCATAATTTCTGTTTTTGGAGTAAAAATTGGGAACTATTGGAGTTGAACTTTTTTTTTACCTCCTCATAGATATTTAGGGAGTTGGCAAACAACAAATATAGAGAAGAAATTATAAGGAGCTCTTGGAGATGCTATTATGAGGATGCTTGATTGACGCCAACACAAGAAAAGTGGAAACTTGGTTGGCAAGCGCTTATGAAAAGGAAAGATGACACTGGACCGGAAGTGTGAAAAAGTTTAGTTTTGGATGGAAATATTTTCCTTCACCCAAAATATGGATCTACACTGTTTTCTTAAACCCTAAGGACTGGCAAGTGGGTCTCTATGAGTTACAGTGGATCTAATCTTGGTTAAAATTATTTTTTAATTATTTGAAGTTTTATAGTCCAAAAGTTTTCGCACTATCGTACTTGATCTTTTCCCTAGTGCCCCTACACGAGTACAGACCACCCAATCACCATCAGGTCAAAATCGGCATCATCGGCGGTTTGGCCGTGCGTTGGATATGGGTCGGCAGTGATGGGTGGCACATCACTAGATTTAAAAGCAGCGGTGACGCCAGTTAAAAAACAAAAAAAACTCTACACGCTGGCACAGTCTTTGGCCCCACTAGCCTGCCGGCTCCCGCACGCCGCTGCTCCCGCGTACCAGCGTGTCTGCCAGCCCTGCTCGCCCGTGGCTCACCGCTTGCCAGCCACTTCACGCTGCAAGAGATGGTGAAAGGAGGAGTAGCGGAGGTGGCGGTAGGCCTAGTAAAGGGCCTTAAAATTTGACTTGGATTATCTAAGGGCCGGTCTCTAAAAGGGCCAGGCTCAAATCTTATACAATTTTGAACTAAATATATATAAGGATCAACTTGAATTGTGAAGAGACTACTAGAGCCATGTCCCATTACCATCCCTAGGTGGCAGCGGGGGAGGCAATGAAGGTGGGAGGAGCGAAATGGGCGCCCGTTGCCACGTGGCACTACATTGCATGAGAGGGGGAGAAAGAACCAACAAGAAGAAGGAAGGGGCGGGGGGGGGGGGGGGGGGGGGGAGGGGATGGGAGGTGCGGGGAGGGGGGATGAAGGGAGGGGAGAGTATGGTGTGGAAGAGAGTGGCTGCGGACGGAGGAGAGGAATGAGAGGAAGAAAGGCCCGGAGGAGATAGAATGGAGGAGAAAAATATTATGACATGTATCACTGTTGTAATATGAACCGGCGGTGCACACCTGTGCGAACACAAAATGGAAACACTATATTTAGAGAATGCAAACATTTTTCTTCTTGCACTTAGCGCAATCATAGAGCAATCGTATTTTCTAATTCTAGAATATATGACTAATAAATGGACCTCCCTGTTCCATAAATTACAAAGACAAGAAGTTTAAATTAAAAACTGTTGGTGACCCATGAAGAATTTGCGATAAAATCTATGGCAATATATAAAGGAGAGAATTATGCAAAAAAAAGAGTGATGAGTTAGTGCAATTAGAATCGAAGGGCCAACGACTTAGGGTTTGTTTGGATGTGGTAAAGTTGAGCGCTAAACTTTAGCAAATATTTGCATTCATATCCCATGTTAAAGATTTTGAGTCTTGACTAAAGTTTAGCCCATCCCATTGCCACTCCTATTTGAATGAGATAATTCTAAAGTTTAGCACTTTTGAGCATTATCAATAGGATCCAAACACTCGCTTAATCTAGGTCTGCGGATTCCAACCTAATCCCTCTGATTGTGATGATGATGTGAGCAACTGGATAAATTCACAATATGAAATGCAGTTTATTCCTACAAATAAATAATGGACTCATCAACGTTACTGCACACTATTCCAATCAGCAAACTAGCAAGTTATTCCAATCGGTAATTTTACCTAGTGTTTGGGGGCCTGGTGCAGTAGGCCCACTTGCACTGGGCCATACACGGGCCTGCGGCGGTGATACCCGCTATCATCGCCATTAAAGGGGAACCCGTGGTTATGAACTTCACCACTCGCGGTGATGAGATGTAAATTAGTCTAAGTCCAACAGCTGACTGAGAAAATTTCTAACAACTCAAGCATCGTCCCTACCATTGAGCAGCCTTGGAGCTTTATCGCCCAGCCATGCAGATGGGGCGCCCCTGGTTTAGCGTCGGCCCTCTCCGGCCGGCCAGCTTGCACGTACGTCCAAGTTTAGGGGACTCGTCACACATATTCTATATTGCTCTCTCTCTCCACAAACTTCGGTGAATCAGGCAGCAGCGACGATGGCTTCACGTCCGGCCGCCATTGCGCTCCTCCTCGTCCTTGTCGGCCTCGCCTCGCCGGCGGCGGCCTTCAACATCACCAGGCTTCTCGGCGAGTTCTCCGACTTCAGCACCTTCAACAGCCTCCTGTCGCAAACAAAGCTCGCCGAGGAGATCAACCGGCGGCAGACCATCACCGTGCTCGCCGTCGACAATGGCGCGGCCGGCGTCATCTCCTCCCTCCCTTCCGACGTGCAGCGCAAGGTGCTTTCCATGCACGTGGTCCTCGACTACTACGACACGGCCAAACTCGGGGCCATCAAGAACCACACCACCCTGCTGACGACGATGTTCCAGTCCTCCGGCAAGGCCACCGACCGCATGGGTTTCCTCAACTTCACCAAGCGCTCCGACGGCGTCATGGTGTTCGGCTCCGCCCAGCCCGGCGCGCCCAAGAACTCCCAGATGGTGAAGTCCGTCGCCTCCCGCCCGTACAACATCTCCGTGCTGCAGGTTAGCGCCCCCATCGTGCCACCCGGCGTCGGCGACTCCGCGGACAGCGGCGCGCCGCCCCCGCATAATAAGGCCACGGCGCCGGCGCCGGCGCCTTCAACCAAGGGAAAGAAGGGAGCCAAGGATGCGGAGGCCCCTGCTCCGGGCCCATCTTCTGACGACGACGACACCGGCGCGGACGCACCTGCCGACGCGCCTGGCCCGGCGGCGGACGGCCCTACGGCGGATGGCCCCACGGCTGATGGCCCGGCGGCAGACGGGCCCACGGCGGACGGCCCGGCGGCCGACGCGCCGGCGAGCAGCGACCACGCGGCTGACGCACCCGAGGGATCGACCGCCGGCAGGGTAGTGGCCGGTGCGGGGCTCGGAATCGTGGCGCTTCTGATGACGATCATTTGACTACGTGACTAGTGCTTGAAATTAGAAGGGAGCGTTCGTGATTCATATCAGGATCGATTCACTACTTTACGCTCGCGCTCTCCCTTCACGGCGCATGTAACGAACCACATCTCTCCGCTCCCTCCTGGTATTTGTGTGTTATATGTCAGTATGTAGTAATCGTGCATGCGAACAGTATTATTAAGAGTAAAGTACATCGGAGGTCTATCAACGTGTAAGAAAGTGTAACTTAGGTCTATCAACTTTGAAATTACATTTCTGGGTTCATAAACTTGTAATTGATGTCACTTAGTCTAAAAAAAAGTATACTCCTAGATCCATAAACTTGTAATTTTACTATGTAAGAAAAACCCAATAGTAACGGGCATTATCTCCCTAAGGTGGCGGGCATTGCGTCCGTCACTTCTACTGCGTCACTGTTAAAAACAGAAAGATGACGATCGTTTTCCTGTCATTTAACTTCACTGGAGAATCATCACCTTTCTTAGGGACCAGGCCCCCCTATGAAGTCTACGTCTGTCACCTTTGTCAAATACAGATGACAGGCAAAATACAACGCCAGTCACCTATGATTTGAGCATAAGTGATGGATGTAGGACATCACCCGTCACTTTTCAATGTTTAAAGGTGATGGGATGTGCTTCCAGGTGCAGTCACGGGTTGAATATTAAAGGTGACGGGCTTTGGTTGTTGCCTGTCATGTTGGAACTGTACCCCTGCACGTTCTTTTTTTTTTGCTTCCGGCTGCATCCTAGAGCACAGCTAGGATTTGGCAGCCATCTTGATCCAGCAAACACATATAATAGAGACCATATACTGTATATGAATGGAGAAATGTAATTTAAATATACAATCATATATCACAAAGGCATCAGAATTGGGAGAGATATGTTTGGATTATATAACAATTCATGAAGACCTCAGCCTCGAAAGGCATAAGCTACTGCGTACTTGCCATAAACACCTCAGCCTCGCTTGATTGCGGCGTGTGATTCATGCCTTTTGAGGCTGGGGTGTTTATGTGCAAGTGCACAATAGTTTATAAGAACAATCTGGTTTAATTTGTACTATCGTATCTATCTCGCAATCTATCTTGGTGAGTAACAAGTATATCTCTCAATGTTGTTGTGCAACAGATCACTATTTAAACATGAACAACAAGTATATCTTGGTGAGCACCCAAGCCAATCTATTTCCCATATCATTATTTGCCAAAAATGGTCAGGTATGAACCAAAAGAAAAGAAAGAAGGCCTCAAGTATATATATGACAGCAAGTATCCATGAATATTTAGCATTTCAAAAGAGACATCAGAACAATATTTAGCATTTCCAAAATGCATCAGAACAATATTTAACATTTCAAAAAGGTGTCAGAAATGGGAGAGATATGTTTTGATTATATAACAATCCATGAAGAGCTCTCGAAAGGCATAAGCTACTACGTACTTACCAAAAGCACCTCAGCCTCGCTTGACTGCGGCATGTGCTTCATGCCTTTTGAGGCTGGGGTGTTTATGTGCAAGTGCACAATAGCTTATAAGAACAATCTGGTTTAATTTGTACTCTCGTATCGATCTCTCAATCTATCTTGGTGAGCAACAAGTATATCTCTCAATCTATCTGTGCAACATATCACTATTTAAACATGAACAAGAAGAATATCTTGTTGAGCACTGAGGCCAATCTATTTTCCATATCAATATTTGCCAAAAATGGTCACGAATGAACAAAAAAAGAAAGAAACAAAGCCTCAATTATATATATGACAGCAAGTATCCATGAATATTTAGCATTTCAAAAGAGGCATCACAACAATATTCAGCATTTCCAAAAAGGCATCAGAAATGGGAGAGATATGTTTGGATTATATAACAATCCACGAAGAGCTCAGCCTCGAAAGGCATAAGCTACTGCGTACTTACCATAAGCACCTCAGCCTCGCTTGACTGCGGCATGTGCTTCATGCATTTTGAGGCTGAGGTGTTTATGTGTAAGTACACAATAGCTTATAAGAACAATGCTTTAATTTGTACTCTCGTATCAATCTCTCAATCTATCTTGGTGAGCGACAAATATATCTCCCAATCAATCTGTGCAACAGATCACTATTTCAACATGAACAACAAGTATATCTTGGTGAGCATTGAGGTTAATATGTCTCCCATATGATCATTTGCCAAAAATGGTCACGAATGAACAAAAAAAAAAGTGAAAGAAGGCCTCAGGTAATTACGGAGAGCTGAGGAGGTGGAGGTCGGGGCTGGGGAAGATGGGCGCAATGAGGAGGCGGCGGCGGGTGGGCGCCTGGTGGACTGAGGAGGAGGCACGATGGCATGCCCAGACCTTGATCTTGCCTGCGGGCGGGGGCTCGGAGCCGGCGGACAGGCGCCTGGTGGCAATGAGGTGTTCGTGTGCAGCAAGTATACAGGAGGTGGCACGAGTATACATGAGGTGGTGCGAGTAGAGGAGGCGAGGAGGCCTGACCCATGACTGGGGAGGAGGTGGCGAGTGCGATCGGCGGGTGGGCGCTTGTTTGTGTGACGAGGAGGCGCGACGGCGTGCCCGGCTCTGGCCTGTGGGCGGAGGCTCGGCGCCGGTGGGCGGGCGCAGGGTGGCGCGGCGAGGAGGTGGCGAAGAGGGCGGCGCGACCGGAGGACTCGAGGGAGGATAAGATCTAATCTTGCATGACCCCATCTTCTTCGCTTAAATACTAGGTTAAGATCAATTGTGACGGGCATCAATTGGAACTGTCACCTATGTATCAGTTAAAGGTGACGGGCATCATAATGGCCCGTCACTTGTTCATGATTACAGGTGATGGGCTACATATACCGCCCATCACCTTTATATTTTCATAAGTGACACCCAATATATGTAGCACGTCACCTATGTCATGAGACGCTCTGGGAATCGCAACCGCCGGGCGCGCCATTTCGCATTCTCGGCAACCGCGCGTGCCCTCTCGGCAACCGCATGCCGTTTCGCTTTCCCGGCTGTTCTAGTCGTCGCCATTATATATCTACTGCCTCCCGACCGCTCTTGGCTCCCATCTCCGTCACTGTAGCACGCACGCTCTCGCCACCGTTGCCATCCCCTCACAACGACGATGTCAGGTTCTCGCTCTGTTGGCGCTCCTTAAGTATCCATTTTATCCCCTGTTTAACTTTGATAATGGCATGAATTTAATATCAGAATCACTAACCATCCTAACATCGGCCCAATTATTGGTCGTTTTCGTGTTTGCACATATATTTTGGAGGTACTTCGTTTTTGCAGGTTTTTGACCAATTTTGGAGCATGAAATGGCGAGGCCCACGATCACGCGATGACACGAAGAAAGACAAAGGCCAAAGCCCGAACAAAGGATCGAAGGCCATGATGATTAGAGGCCCATTCATGCACATCCACCCTCCAATGAAGCCCAAAGGACAAAGCACACAAGATAAGATCAAGATACTTCGGGGCTAAGCAAAGCAAAGAGATATTTAAGGAAGGATTTTCCATCCTATCCTCTTCATCGAAGAAATCTCGAAGATAACGACATCTAACGGGGTGCAATCGTGAAAGACATAAACTCTAGAAGATTCCAGGAGACATGGGGAGAAAGATGAACACGAGACGGCGAAGGAAAGAGCCAGGCCGGCCGGCCTAGGCCCATTGGGCCGGCCAGCCCAGCCCTTTTTTAGGTCGGTTCGACCTCCTCTTTGACCGAGGGTTCCCTGAGGCTATTTAAAGACCCCTCCCCAAGGTTCACGCAGAGATCAATTTGGGAGACGACGCCAAGGAGCAGAGAAGATAGAGGGACACCTCTCGGAGAGCCGAGGGTCGTGCTAGTTGTCTAGGGTTTGCCCTAGCCGACGTGGGAACCTTGCAAGGAAGACCACGTTGGAGTTCTGGAGCTAGGATCATCAAGATCAAGGTAGGGCTTCGGTTGTGATCTTGTGATGTACTATCATTCATGGTGAAGTTATTTGTGATTCTGAATGTTTAGCGACCATGTTCTCTCTTTCGATTTCGTTCTTTTCTTTGGGTTTGCTTCATCCTAGATCTATTATCGAGATAGATCGCTTAGCATGATCTTGTAGTCATGGTGGCTAGAGGTTCATGGCGGAACTACCAAAGGGGGTTCGACTTGCTTCAGGGTATTTCGTTCAAAAGGGGGGCGTCGTGACAGGCCGTCTCCACAGAGTAGGCGGAGTATCGAGGGATCGGATTGGAGATTTTGGGTTTGAAGAGGCTTTTAATTGAGATTCACATCTACCTTACTTCACTTCATCTAGCTGGAACTACAACATATGCATGATCTAGGTGATCTAGATTGGTTATCTCTAACTTTCTCTCGCGACCTTCGGTGTTTGTCATTTTTAGTAGATTAGATTCGTTTTACACCACATCAACACAAAGAAATCTCTATGTTAGTAGATTGTTTCTTGTCTCTTTGGTTCCGTGGATTGATAAACCTTGGGGGAATACTCTGAGGGAAAAGCTACACGAAACCGTGAGCTTGCGGTATATAAACTAGGGGCGCTAAGGAGCGTCAACAGGCTCTCGTTCCAGCCGCTGCCGCCACTATGTTCAAGGCAACTCATCGTTGTCATCATTGTCATCGTCGCCTTCTTCCTCCCCCACCTCCCCTCGTCGCCGTCTCCCTCACCTTCTTCCTCATCACCTCCTCCTGCTGCGGCTCCGGCCCCAGCTGCAGCGCCGGTCCCTGCTCTGGCTTCGGCTCCGGTGCCAGCCCCGGTGCCTGCGCCGGCTCCAGACTCTACTCCGGCGCCTAATGATCCGGGCTTCGACGACGACTGGGCAATCAGCATCATGCTAGATTCATTCAACGAGTTGAACGACTACCTCGTCCACCTTGGGAAACCTCTGGTGAACCAGCCACTCGTGCAGAACATCGCCGGATATGTGTAACAACACATCGCTGGATATATATATGATAAACTTCTGTCTTGTTTATATCTCTCAATAATCTCGTATTGTTACCTTGCAATTTTCATCCTTTGTTAGAATGTGTACGACAACGATGACGTAGAATTGTCAGATAAGAAAAAAAAATAGCTAAGTTCTTGGGCACATGTGCACTGGTAAGATAGGGCATACACATAGGTGACGCACCATACATGTAATGCATCACCTTTCAAGAACCATAGGTTAAGGGTTTAGATGACCTGTGTGCTATAGAAAGGTGAGGATCATCACATGTACCTATAAGAACAACGTCCGCCACATATGACATGATCACAGGTGACGGGCTACATATATAGTCCGTCACCTATATTATAGGTGACGGGCTTCATGGGCGGTGTCACCTTTCCTCTGTCAAAAGTGATAGGCCACTTTTTCGGGGGGGGGGGGGTGGGGCTAGGAGAATAAAAGGTGACGCGCCTCATCTGTGTGCATCACCTTTCATATTAGAACGACGTGCAACAAAGTCGTGTCACCTTTGTGCATGTCACTATAGGGCAGTTCTTATATAGTGTTTGTGTCACCTTCCATAAACTACCATCTAGCCTTCATGCACCGATATCGCACTGACATAACTCTACATGGTGCCCGCACGTTGCTAGATGTTGGTATTTCTTAACGTTCACAGAATAATCCGCAAGCGTACAGAGATACCGTTGTAGCACTTCATCCGTGAGTATTCAAGGGTATCATATTTTCACGGGGAATGGAGATACTAGCCTTCTAACTGGTTCATCCAAAGACAAACAATAGGTAGGTAGGCGAGGATAGAGAGGATTCCTATGGCTTGGAGTTTTAGTAAAGATAGGTTCTACCTCCACTTGCTTACTTCGAGCATCGGCTTAATCCTTGTCTGCCAAGAGTATTCGGCTATTAGCTCTACACCCAACCTGAACGTGAGGGACTATGAAGGATGGACAGGGCTGTCACCACCTGCTGCCTACCCCGACAGATTGTGGGGAAGGGATGCAATCAATAGTAACCTCTAGCCTAGACACCACGCCTACGCTAGCGATTACTACTCTAGCCCCGACTCCGTCCAAGACTCGAGCCATTAGACTAGAGCACCCGTCACGAGGACAGATGATGATCTCGCAAGCAAATAAAGAATAGAACTTACTTTACTACCATAGAAGATCACAAATACTTACTTAAGAAAGGAAGCATTCGTCGAGGTGCAAGTTGGAGAAGTGCGCTGACAGGACGGCGCCCCTCCGAACTACCCCTGACTCTCTCCCCATTTCTAAGCACTACAGAGGTAGGGCTTCGCCTTGGATTGGAGCTCTTTGCTCTTCTTGTTGTGTGTTGAATGGGGGCTCCCCTCCTACTTATATAGCCCTCCAAGGGTGGATCCTTGAGTCAACTTCCGAGGTGGAACCATCCGGGGCTGGCGTAGGAAGTGCGGTGGGAGTTTGCAGGTAAAAGATGGGCCTGTTTGGGCCCAGTAGGGGGTCGGGCGACCCAGGGGGTCGGCCGGCCCCAAATGGCACCCCCTCGAGCCCTCCTTCCTCTAGACAACTAATAGGTGGGCCCTTGTGTTTGCCCTTTGTGTTCCCTTGAAGTTTTGTTGGTTTGGTATGTCATTTGGCCCTTGGATCATTGTATCCGCCTCTGATTTGTTAGAAGTGTCTTTTCTCTTGGACTTGGGGGTTGAATTGATTTGCGGTGTGGCCCTCCAATTCTTGTGCTCTCATACAATGCTTTGAAGTGTACTTTATCCTTTCTTGAGCATGGTTTTCCTCCATATGCAGACATGGTCTCCTAAAAATAGTGATTCACTAAAACTTGTGCAAATAATTAGTATTAAACTCCTATATCTAGTTTGGTGTTTGTTTTGTCACTGTTCTCTGCAAGAGTTGAAGGTAAGATAAGATAAGGCACTTAAGGACCATCAACACTAGAATTTTGCCAAAAAGGTAAAATTTGTTCCCCGATTTCGAATCAAGTGAATAGGGAGAGGAGAGAGAGGAGGGATGAAAGACTTATTTTGGAGGTTATTGATATGTATTAGTGTTCAAAGGGGGTTTACGGACCACCTTTGGTGAGTTCTAGAGTTTAGATCTAGATATTATATCCTCGGGGGCTTACAGACCGAAATTGGCGAGTTCTGAAGTTTAGATCTAGATATTGTGGACCTAAATCACACAAATTATAAGTTGATGGACCTAAAAAAGCACTTTTAGAGTTCGTGGACATAAATAACACACCCTTAGAAGTTGGTGGGCCTCTGATGCATTTTACTCTAAATTGATTCGAGCGAACTGCAATGTTAGATGTGTATGAGGACGACCCCTTGCAACAGCCTTAGGTTAATTAATATATTAATTATATGACCACATGCATGATCAACCATTAATTATAAATAGAACATACTCCCTCTGTCCCAAATTATAAGTCATTTTGGATTTTATAGATTTATAGAGTTTGTTATACATCTAAATATATATCTAGATGCATAGAATGCACCTAGAAAAGCAAAAACGACTAATAATTTAGGATGACGAGAGTACTTAGGAATGATAAAACTATGTGGCTAAGTGACTATCCCCCTATGTTGTACGGTCCTTAGCACACGTCAGCCCACTGAAAATGGTCAACCATAACTGAGCCAATTCCACCATAACAGCAACCGCGAAAGGTCCATTAGCACCGTCATGAAGCATGTCATACGCACAGAGTATTTGCGTGATGTACATTCCATGGGTATTGATCATCAGCCGCACCCTACATGGAATCACCCCAAACCGACTTTGTCATCAAATAGGAGAGTACGATGTGGCGGCCAGGGACGAGAGGAGCCGAGGCTAAGTCGGCCGACCATCATAATGGGCCGACCATGCATGACCTCCCACCGCCTTAATCATTTGCTGAGTCACTGGCACGTGGGCCCTCATGCCTTTGGTCGATGACTGAGCTTAAGTTATGTCGGTTTGCTTTACTGGTGGGCCTTCCAATCCATGTGATGCTTGCATGGCGATACTTGATTGGACTTGATTTTGCTCCTTGGATTAAAGGGTATGATTGTCCTTCATTTTTAGCCAAAAATCTGCACTCATTAATTTCTACAAGAACTTGTGGAATTTGGTGATTTATTAGCATTATGAGTGTAAGAAATACAAGTTCATCTATTTATTTCGACAATATTGACGCTCAAAAACGGTCTTTAGCGAGCATCAACGATGACTAAAACTCATACAACAACAACAACAACAACAACAACATAGCCTTTTTTCCCAAGTAAGTTGGGGTAGGCTAGAGATGAAACCCGAAAGAAATAAGTTCAAGGTTCAGGCACATTGATAGTTAGTCTCCAAGCACTCCTATCCAAAGCTATCTCTTTAGAGATATTCCAATCCTTAAGGTCTCTCTTAACCGACTCATCCCACGTCAATTTAGGTCTACCTCTACCCCTCTTTACATTATCGACCCGCTCAAGAACCCCATTACACACCGGCGCCTCAGGAGGCCTTCGTTGGACATGTCCAAACCATCTCAGCCGATGCTGGGTAAGTTTCTCCTCAATTGGTGCCACCCCGACCCTATCCCGAATAACTTCGTTCCGGACTCTATCCCTCCTTGTGTGCCTGCAAAACCACCGCAACATCCGCATCTCTGCTACACTCAGTTGCTGGACATGTCGCCTTTTTGTAGGCCAACATTCAACACCGTATAACATCGCCGGATGAATTGCTGTCCTATAGAATTTGCCTTTTAGCTTTTGTGGCACCCTCTTGTCACAAAGGATGCCAGAAGCTTGCCGCCATTTCAACCAGCCAGCTGAAATTCTATGCCTAACATCTTCATCAATGTCGCCATCCTTTTGTAGCACCGATCCTAAATACCGAAAAGTATCCTTCTGGACCACCACTTGCCCATCTAGACTAACGTCTCCCCCCTCATGCCTAGTCGCGCTGAAATCGCACATCATGTACTCGGTCTTGGTCCTACTAAGTCTGAACCCTTTCGACTCTAATGTGCGTCTCCACAGCTCTAACTTCCTATTAACCCCTGCCCTACTCTCGTCAACTAGCACCACATCATCAGCAAAGAGCATACACCAAGAGATCTCACCTTGTATATCCCTTGTGACCTCATCCATCACTAAAGAAAATAATTAAGGGCTCAATGCTGACCCCTGGTGTAGGCCTATGTTAATAGGAAAGTCAGTGGTGTTGCCATCACATGTCCGGACAAACGTCGTCGCATCCTTGTACATATCCTTAATGAGGGTAATGTACTTAGTTGGGACTTTGTGCTTCTCCAAAGCCCACCACATGACATTTCTCGGTACTTTGTCATATGCCTTCTCTAGGTCAATGAAGACCATGTGCAAGTCCTTCTTCTGCTCCCTATATCTCTCCATCAATTGTCGTATTAACAAAATCGCCTCCATGGTTGACCTTCCATGCATGAACCCAAATTGGTTTTGGGTCACACTTGTCACTCTTCTTAGGCGATGCTCGATAACCCTCTCCCAAAGCTTCATCGTATGGCTCATCAGCTTAATCCCACGGTAGTTAGTACAACTTTGAACATCACCCTTGTTTTTGAAGATAGGTACTAATATACTTCTCCATTCTTCTGGCATCTTGTTTGACCGAAAAATGAGATTAAAAAGCTTAGTTAACCATACTATTGCTCTATCTCCTAGACATCTCCACACCTCAATGGGGATACCATCAGGGCCCATCGCTTTACCTCCCTTCATCCTCTTCAAAGCTTCCCCGATCTCTACCTCCTGAATTCTCCTCACAAAATGTCTGTTGGTATCGTCAAAAGAGTCATCTAACTCAAGGGTAGGGCTCTCACTCTCCCCATTAAACAACTTGTCGAAGTACTCTCTCCATCTATCCATGATCTCCTCATCCTTCACTAGCAGTCGATCTATCCCATCCTTAATGCATTTGATTTGGTTGATGTCCTTTGTCTTCCGCTCGCAGATCCTAGCCATCCTATAAATGTCCTTCTCCCCTTCTTTCGTGCCTAGCCGCTGATACAGGTCATCATACGCCTTACCTTTTGCTACACTCACAGCTCGCTTTGCAACCCTCTTCGCTAATTTATAGCCCTCGATGTTGACTGCACTCTTGTCAAGGTGGAGGCACTTGAAACACTCCTTCTTCTCCTTAATATCCCTTTGCACCTCGTTGTTCCACCACCAGGTGTCTTTCCCCTCCTGTTTGCCTCCCCTACTCAGGCCAAACACCTCTGAGATCACCTTCCGAACACATGTTGCCATCTTTAGCCACATGTCATCTGCGTCTTCTCCTTCTTCCCAAGGCCCCTCACCTAGCATCGTTTCCTTAAATGCTTGTGCCGCTTCCCCTCTAAGCTTCCACCACTTTGTTCTCGCAATCTTGGCACGTTTGTCCCAGTGGACACGTACCCAAAGACGAAAGTCCGCCACCACAAGCTTGTGTTGAGGGACAACACACTCCCCAGGTATCACCTTACAATCTAAGCAATCACGTCTATCCTCCCTCCTAGCAAGGATAAAGTCGATCTAGCTCGAGTGTTGTCCACTACGAAACGTCACAAGATGGGATTCCCTCTTCTTAAACACGGTATTCGCTATCAACAAGTCGTAGGCTAACGTGAAGTTCAACACATCCTCCCCCTCTTGACTCCTGCTACCATACCCAAAACCCCCGTGCACTCGCTCGAACCCTACATTAGTCGCACTCACATGGCCTTTGAGATCTCCTCCTATGAAGAGTTTCTCGCTGGTAGGCACTGTACTAATCATGCTATCTAGATCTTTCCAGAACTGCATCTTGGTGCTCTCACTAAGGCCTACCTGAGGGGCATAGGCACTGATCACATTCAAAACCGAATCTCAAACTACCAACCGGATTAGGATAATCCGGTCGTCTTGCCTTCTAACCTCTACGACCCCATCCTTAAGGCTCCTATCAATCAATATGCCTACACCATTCCTACCCGGAGTTACTCCCGTGTACCAAAGCTTGAAGCCAGTATCCTCAACCTCCTTCACCTTCTGGCCCTTCCATTTAGTGCGAATAGAATATTTACACGCCTCCTAATTGCTGCATCAACTAGCTCTCGCAACTTACCCGTTAGGGACCCTACGTTCCAGCTACCTATACGAATCCTAGTTGGCTCGGCTAGCTTCCTTATCCTTCGCACCCGTCGAGGGAAGTGCGAATACCCTTGCTCATTTTTCACTACACCCGGGCGTAGATGTAGCGCGCCATTCAGGTGACGACCCGACCGTTGCTCACTTATCATCGTACCTAGGTCACGATACGACGCGCCCTTGGGGGGATGGTGACTCGGCCCTTGCCCAATTATCACCACACCCGGGTTCCGATGTGAGGTATGTGAGGTATTCATCAACGATGAAGTATTGCAGTTTGTAAATATTTTGAAGAGAAAAACTCAATCTCACCAATTAATTCATGCAACTTGACAACAATATCAGGATCACAGTAACGAGAGAACAAGAAACCTCCCAGGGAAAAAGGGTTAAAGAGAAAATGACATAATTTTTTTCTTACACAAACTCTCAACAATTGAACCATAAAATTCTACTCATTCCGATCACAAGATCCCAGATTCCCAACCATGCATGTTTACATGGGCTGGAAATGTGACCTCCAAATTTATGCAGGACAGAAACATAGTTGATATTCATCATATAATGGATATACGGTGCAGTTCTGCTACCCAAGTATTGTATGGTTGGGCACAGTTTAGAAAGATCTAATATATCTAGGGAGTTTTCGGTAAGTCTGTCAAGACACAATGAGAATCATTCAAATTATATCCAGGGACTAATATGCAATGACTCATGCTGCTCCGCCCATGTTGATCGGCATCACTGAGTGTCCAAATTACCGGCGATGTAGGGCATGAGAGGGTTCAAGGAGTAGGGGAATAGAGAGAGGAGGTCGAGGGGTTCCATTTTACGGCTTACCTGTGTGCGGCAAACAACGGAATCAACACATCGCGGCCTCCTGATGACCTAGTGGTGAAGCATTTCACCTATCTCAGTTTGAAGACGTTCTTCCTCCTTGATATCACCGACCTGCAAGCCAACAATGTATAGGGCGGTGTCTAGGATGTGGCAGAGTATTTCCTTCTACTCAGTGATGTCCGTGGAGGAGGAGGAAAGGATGAGGGCCTCGTGGACGATCCACGCCGCTCAGGAGAGATAGCGCCCAGGCGGTGCTGTCTGCATATGGCGGCGAGATCATGGCAGTCCACGCTGCTCGGGAGGGAGGATTCTCGGGAGGGCGACGTGGGATGCGTGATTCTTATGGTGCGCTATTAGGGGGCGGTAATCATGCATGATTCTTACACCTGGGCAGGTAAGATTCTACGCTGGTGAAAGAAAAAAAAAACAGAGTAAATCAGCAGAAATATTTTAGAATCACTGGTTGTTCCACTAGCGACTCCGGTCGTGCTTCCTACCGATGAAACTTTTTCTGATCCATGGGGCTGGTGTGAGAGGTAGGCAGGAATGTTCTAGGTAAAAGGGTATTTTGAAAGTTTTGGTTCCTTATAGTGTAGATAGATAGAGAGAGATTTATGGCCCTGTTTGGTTCCTCGTAGCGCAACTAGCGCTACGAGAGAATCTTGTATGCATGCAGTATTAAATGAAGTCTATTTGCAAAACCTCTTTACGGATGAGCGTAATTTTTCGCGATGAATCTAATAACAGTAATTAATCTTTGATTTGCTACAGTAATGCTACAGTAACCATCCTCTAATCATGCGGTCAAATGTCTCGTTAGATTCGTTTCGAAAAGTAGTGCAGAGGTTGTGAAGTTAATTTTATAAACTGACTTTATTTAATATCTCTAATTAATGGTCAAAGTTTGCTACAGTGTCTTGTGCTACAAAACCAAACATGGATCCGAACAGAACCTAAGCAGCTGCAGCTCTAGTGCCTTTTTGTTTGCTAAAGGCAAAATAGGCATTTCGGTCCCTTAACTTTTCCTCAAGAGTCAAGTTCATCCTTCAACTTTCTAATTGGTCAATCTAGTCCCTCAACTTCTATTTTTGGGTCAACTTATCCTTATGCTGATGTGGCACTCTATGATGGTATGAGACTAATGCGAAAAGTCCTTTTAATCCATGAATACTTCTTCGTCTCCTCATTTTCTTCCGGCACTGTTGTAACATGTGATCAAGTTGGGGACTTGCACATACATTTTTTTGAACTCATTGCTCTATTCTTAACATGTGGTATGTTGATGTTGGTGGCTTGTTGTTTGCTGAGAAAAATTGGAGTAGAGCAGCGGTCAGCTGCTTGCTTGCCGATTGTGAGTGGGGTCAGAAAGAAGCTAAATGCTTTGTGCATTGTATCTGTTTCTTGCTTGCTTTCACGGAGGAGGGGAAATAGGAGTTAATTCTTGTGAACTCAGATTGGAGAGAAACGAGCAGGCAGTTAGTGTGCTACTAGATCGCTTGCTCGATGGTGCTAGAAGCATAAAGGGGAAGAGATTTGGTGGCACAACTAGCTAGGTCTGCTTGATTAGATAGGGCACCACGACCATGTCTAGCGCAAACAGCGACAGCAGAAACTACAGATGGGACAGAGCAATGGGGTAGAAATGACTTTTCTCATTAGCATCATGTTAATATGGAGCACCACATCAGCATAAGGATGAGTTTGACCCAAAAATAGAAGTTCGGGGACTAAATTGACATATCTAAAAGTTGAAGGACGAACTTGACCCTCAAGGCAAAGTTGAGGGACGAAAACGCCTATTTTGCCTTTGCTAAATGGGCTACATCCAAAGCGCCGAAGCCCGGAATGCAGCAGCATCGGATCGATGTCCCAGCCAGTCATTGAAGCCTTGTGCAGCCCCATATAAGCCATGAGCTGGTGAGCTGAGGTTTCAGTTTTTCTCTTAATTTTTCCACTTTGTTTGTTTTATTAAAGGAGGCTACTACGGGGAGAGGGCTCTCCCGATAGGATTCGGTCGGGAGCCCCCGCCCCCTCCTCCTTCCTCTATCTCTCTTCTTCTTCCTCACCTCCGTCTCCCTCCTTCCGCCCCCGCCGCCCTCTGCCCCCACTGCCGACCTCCCCCTCGCTGGCGTCGGCCGATGCCGGCGAGGACCGCCACTCCAACCCCTCCCCTCCCCTCCCCCTCCCTCTCCCTTCCCTCCCATCCGCCTCCATCCGCCCCCGCGGCCGACCTCACCCTCGCCGGCGTCGCCGCCGGCGAGGACCGCCCTCCACCCACCCCACCCCTCCCCTCTCCTCCTCCCCCTCCCCTCTATTCAACAGGAACCACACCACCACCATCGTCGTCATCTTCTTCATCTCCAGTGAGCGCCCCCGCCTCCGACACCGCCCACCGGTTGTCCACCACCGCCCGCCCGGCGGCGCCATCGCCGTCGGCCTCGCCGCCCACAACCCGCCTCCTCCGCCGGGCCGGCCGCCGCCCACGGCCATCCCTCTACAGCCCGCCGGTCATGGAGCCCTCCCCCAACCCCAACCCCAGAAACCCTAGAACCGAACCCCGTCCCGCCCACAACCCGCCGGAGGAGTTGCTGTCCTTGCCGGAGTTGGAGAAGAAGAGAAGTTACTTTCTGGAAACCCCACCCCTTTGATTCCTCTTTGATTCATAAAAGTAACATAGAGGGCTCTCGATTTATGCTAAATCAAGAGGGCTCTCCGTGTAGGATTTGCCTTTATTAAAAATCTGTCCTCTTTATTTTCCTAAGTGTTTCTTGACAATTTAAAAGTAAATTCCGTGTTATTGTTCTATTGTCATATACCATACCAAAAGTCACACGCCATATTTTTCATGTGTGAATATGTGTAATACATAATACAAGTATCACAAGTCACTGGTGGATTGGTGTACTTGTTTGACTATATTAGGTAGGATAACTACTACAGAATGACCTATTCCCAACACCTCATTATTGCCAGTTCGAATTCAACCAGCGGCGATTGTCTATCACCACTGGTTGGAACCAGCTGTGATAGTAGGTATCACCGTTGGTTGGAAACCGGCGGTGATAGTAGGCATCACTATTGGGCCGTATTATGAACGGACCGCGACGGTGATCAGTTCAACAGTTATCATCGCCAGTTCATATTAAAATCCAGCAGTGATGATCACAATAGGAACGGACGGTAATGCCTACCACCTTGTTTTGTTCCTCTCTCTCTCTCTCTCTCTCACATCCGCTACATCCAATCTCAACCCTGCTGCCCCACCATTCCATTAATTATTACTTTTTCAGAACAAGTACAGGATTAGCTAGCCAAGTATAGGATTAGCTAGCCACGAGTGGTATACTTTTATAATAAAACTAGCCGCAAGTTGTTTTGCCAACTCCTTGATAGCTTCACACTTGTCCAGAGAGAACCACCGTAAGCGCTGCTTCTTAGGGGTAGTTTTGGGGTCAATTAAGGAATGCTTGATCAACTCCTTGAGCATCCTGACATATTTGCTGGTTTCCACGCGAGGTTGGCGAAGTCAGTAGTTCCGTGTCTCACGACTGTTCGTTTTGGTTGGCAAAGTCAGTAGTTCCGTATCTCACGACTGTTAATACAATGA
Organism: Panicum virgatum; assembly: GCF_016808335.1. Taxonomy (NCBI): domain Eukaryota; kingdom Viridiplantae; phylum Streptophyta; class Magnoliopsida; order Poales; family Poaceae; genus Panicum; species Panicum virgatum. The sequence goes on along the minus strand of NC_053145.1, from coordinate 34,302,929 downwards.
TGATTTTATAGCAATTCATAATATATTGAACTTTCAAATCCTAACAAGTAACAACTGGTATAAAAACAAGCAAACCAAATCAAACTATCAACCATAAAACTGCTGCTCGAGGCCGGCGCGGAGGCACTCAAGTCTGCAGAGCTGGAATTCCATGCACAGGTTTAAGCGGGAGGAGTGAGGACCAACATGATTAAAACTGAAGAGAAGCCTCGGAAGGAAGAACCCGAGACGTTGACACAACCATTCCAGCTCTCTTGTTCATGCTATCCTGGACACTTAGTAGCAGTCCTTTTTTAGCATCTCAGCGCGCGCGCGCGTGTTTTGCAGCCCTGGGTGCTGTCAAAAAAGCAGTTGCTCTCTTTCCTTGAGCTTTGAACTTGTATGGGGTTTAAACAGGGTGTTAGTTGCTCGATTGAGGAACCATAACCGATTGAACTGTGTAATTTCGTTGAGGTAATGAAATTTCAGGTTCGCCCATTGTGAAAAAAAAACCCATTGAACGAATCCCCATCATGTATTGTCCGAATATGGAGAGAGACCATGCTGAAATCCATATATACAAAAAGCTAATGACAACTCATTACACATTCACACATCTTGGAACGATTCAAAATGGTCAGGCAAGCAATCTAGTGACCAGAGTGGTTAAAAAGCTAAGTCTAAAAAAAAACTAAGCAAGAGTTCACTTCTGCTAAGTTAAAAACCAAGTTAGCTACACAACCTCCTTGACTTCAATCTGAAAATGTTCGCTGTAGATTCCAAGTAAGATTGTCTCATGCTGCGCCATTTCTCATACTTAAATTTCTTAAACTTTCTTAGTTGCTTCAGGGTATCTGAATAATCCTTACCATCTTCACATTCAACAAAATCCATTAGATCGTTCCAGTCTGGTGAATATCCAGGAAGACACTCCAAAAAGGCCTGACCATCAACCTTTCCTATTCTGGACTCACACTTCTGCGGGGTGCCCAAACTGCAACAAATGACACAATTCAAAATCAATATTTATTAGCATTTAAACTAACAGGCACATGAATCAGAGGTCAAGAGACACGTGAAACTAGTATTAGTGTATTACTCCTACATGTTTAAAATAGGTCTAAAGATGATAACAAAAAAAAACAATATGCCATCATCAATTTGTTGACCTATAGGAGTTCACTCTGATTAAATCTGGTAGGAGGGGCTTAAATTGATTTTGTCTATATCACAAGACAAAAACAATAGTGGAACAAACCAGTAAACAACTAAACATTACAGACAAACACATCTGGTGCACACCAAAGTCGTTTAACTGTCTTTCTGTCCTCGTAGACAGTGTGGGGGTGGAGGGTAGCATGTTTGGGACAGGGCTCATGACCCCAGTACGGCGAAGTCCACAATAACACATGGTTCCAATTAAGTTCAGACTTCAGATAACACCTATATATTTGAAAAAGGGAGGGAGGAGGGGGTGGGTGGGTGGGGTGGGGGTGGGCTGGAGTGAGAGAGGGCAAGGGAAAGGAAAAACTGATAACAAGGAATTGGATACTGAATTGGTGTCAGAAAGTATCATGGTGCCCTTTTTACTATTACTTATACATTACAAAACAATGCAAACAACAATAATGTATAGGTGTACTAACTTGAATTCTAGTAATGTTGTTTCTGTGGAATAAAATGCAAGTAGGCAAGTACTTTAGGGCATGTATAACTGTAATGTCTCATTGCTAATCTGCAAGGATATGAAACCCTCCCAACCTCCCTCTAGTGTCCAACACTGCAACTAATACTTTGCTAATCTGCAAGGTATGAAAATGGATGATGTTGTGCCATTGTACTTGTACATGCCCTTGTATAACGTTAGTAAAATAGTTCAATAGTTTCTATAAGTCAGTCACAGATGGAGCAACAAGCATTGCCTTTGCATCAAAATTTATTTAACCCATTGATCTACAAAACTAACCCAACCTGCTTGGGAAAAAAGGCTATGTTGTTGTTGTCATTGATCTACAAAACTACAAAGATATAGACTAGAAGATTGTTTTTTTTTTACTTCATTTCCACATCTAACATACAAAACCAAGACAAGTTTATCAATTGTGGACCTAAGCAGCAGCAGCAGCTGAAACTTGGTTTTAGAGGCTACCTGCTTCCATCTCCATCAACGTGCCTGACTTTATAAACTTTGTGTATGGTTTCATATCGTGATGCTATCGCTTTAGCATGTCCAGAGACCTGAGTATGCGGTATTAAAAAAAATGAAATTGTAGAAATAAAATAGCACAAAAAAGTATGTCACTATGAATCAGGAAGAATCAATATGAATTGCTACCTCTAAGGTTCTCTCTTCAGTATTGCACAAAACTGCAGATTCTTTTGAAACATCAGTAGAGAGCTGAAATGAACCCAGGCCTTCCTCTTCAGCAATAAGATTCACCGACATTATCAACATGACAACGCAACGTTTCCACAGAAAGCCAACCCTTCTTCTTAAACAATAAATTGATAAGGTAGCAAAATGAGCCAACATTAGCACTGATGCTCTTTCCCTGTCCACAGGCATCCCAATTATATCAAGAAAGTTGTATCTATGAAGCTCATTTCCTTCATGTTGCCCAAGCAAACATATAATTTTACATATAAAATTGTATTCCTTGCAGAGGGTTGTATAATTTACATTTGTTTTGTCACTGGCAGACCTCATTTGACTGAAACAGTGCAGGATGTGTAGAAGTGAGGAACTCATCAACCTAAGTACTGCAGCAAGGCAAATGATCCCATCTGATACTTCAGTATCAGATGCAAGCACTTCCTCTTGCTTTGCACAGCACAGGATGTTTGACAATATGTCCTTCAAAACCACAGTTGATTCTTGCCTGAACTTTTCATGGAGGATATGCTGGTTCTCTTCAATTAGGCGATCAATGTCACTCTCATTGGTGGGCAGGTCATCACCAGAGTGCAATTGGAAAAACGAAAGAAGCCCATCGATCTGACTTCTGAGTTTCTGATGAGTTGCATCTTTGATACAACAACTGAAAGGTCTTTGGTTGACAGAACTCCATGGGGTTTTCATACCACCAGTTCTGTTGAAAACATCCAATGCCGGTAAATATCTCACATAAAGATTCATGGCATGTTCAAATGCATGCAAATGCAAGTCCAGATTTTGATCACTGATGCATCTTGAAGCGAGCAGTAAAAGATGTGCTTGGACAACAACCGGCAAAGAGAACAAGCAGGTCATGTGAATTAGGTCAAGAGCCCCCTGAAAGCTAATTTCTGGAGTCCCCTGCGACTTGTTCCATGACCAAGAAAGTGCACTCAGAAACACCTTAAATCCTCCCTCATCCTGCAATGATGAAATGAAATGGCAGCACACAAGCTCCTGCGTGAGGTGGTGCTCACCCTGGCCTGGCAGGGCCTCAGTAAAGATTCTTGACCCTTCTGGTGCAGCACAGTCGGCCATGGCCAAGTAAGTCCTCAATCGCCCACTAAAAACAAGGCTTTCAGCGACCACCTGCAAGAAAAGAACCATAAAAAGTTCAGCACATTCAAGTAGAGAAGGGCAATCGACACTTCAAACAAATTCCTGAATCTTTCGTAAAGGAATTGACGCAACCAACTACAGAGAGGGCAATTCACGAGTACCTCGAGAGAGGGGAGGAGGGAGGGGGACGGGTCGCGGGAGAGGATGGCGCCGAGGGAGGCGAGGAGGCCGCGGCAGCATCGAGCGGCTAGGCTTCGGTCGCCGTCGTTGAGAAGGGGCAGCAACCCGAGGCAGCAGCGGAGGAGAGCCGGAAGGCCGGCGCAACGGGGGGACGTCGAAAAGCACTTATCGTGCCGGGAGAGCTCCGCTAAAGCAAGGGTCGCCAAGCGCCTGGCGGCTTCCAGCTCTTCGGCATCGGGCATCGGCGGCGGATTGGCGGCGGAAAACCTAGAATTAGTTGCCGAGGAGGAGGAGGAGGATCGAGGCGCACCTGCACCGGCGGTTCCCTGAGCTCCGCCTGCAACACCACGAGCAGAAGCGAATCAATCGTCGCCTCCCACCAAAGTTTTTTTTTTTTTTTTTGATAACGCCTCCCACCAAAGTTAAGCGACTGAATCGGAAGAGATCTTACCAGATTTTAGACGAGGGACATACCTAGGAGACGTCCGGGTCGGCGCCAAGAAAAGCCAGATAAAGGGGGAGGGGCTCGCCGGCGTTGGGTACCCGGGGAAGAGGGTAGTGCAGCGGCGGCTGGCGGCGGGGTTCTCAAGGAAGGGGGGAGCGGCGGCGTTCTCTTCCTCCCAACTCTCCAACTTCTGTTTTCAAAAAACTCTCCAACTTCTCTTTTTTCCGAAGTATAGAATCCCTCCAACGTCTCTCTGTCAATCTTCGATACTTGTGGCTCAGAAAAAAAAACTGCAAAGGCAAATGCGGTGTAGCGGCAAAGAGATTTTCTACCTCCATCTCAATTGTTAGGAATAAAAATTTTGATAGAAAAATATCATCCAAGAGCTTCTCAAATGATTATCTAAATATAGCCATATCTATTTTGAATTTCTAAACCAAAGATAGATAACGAAAATAACTCTTTAGAGCATTAACAAGATATAAAAAAACTGTTGAAGAGTGAAAATGTATAGAAAACAATTTTTATATAGATGGCTCTCCAAATAATGATTTAGAGAATGAAATTTAGAAAAACTCTTAAAGATGCTCTAAGGATGGATATGAATGGATGAACATCCTAATTATTCGGAGTTCATCCAAATTATTCGGATTCGTATCTATTTAAAATGTTAATATAGATATCCATATTCGTATCAGATTTTAATATGGATGTAATATGGTTGCATTTGAATCCAATTTTCAGAATTTTTATCTATCCGATTCCATATCCGTATTCGAAATAAATGTGAAATATCCGATCACATCCGTATCCGTAAAGAAAAAATACTAGTGAAACCATCTTAAATTTATCTCTATAGCTAATTACTTCATGATGTTACATCATTTAAATAATTTTAAAAACTATAATGTTAATTCCAATATTATTAATGAGTGAAATTACATATTAATTTAATGGTGAAATGTTTTTTATATATCTCAATTATTATGTATTTAAATATTTATTGAATATTTATTTACTTTGCATTTAAAATAATTTTATATATTTAATATAAAAGCTATACATTGATAAGTATGTTCTTTTTATTGGTTATCTTGTAATCTTTTACTCTCTAATTGTATAATGATTTCAATCTACTAAAAAGTCGTTGATAAAGTAAATTGATAGTCGCATTGGCATCGTATCCGAGAAGATCGGTATCCGCATTCGTATCCGGATTAAAATTTGGTATAAGGTGATATCTAGACTTGATTTGATCCGTTTCCGATCTAAATCCATCCTTATCTAGTGGCAAAGCTTTGGTGGCCTAATGCTTACCAACCTATCTAAATCTATGGATAAGAAAAGAAACCGGCAAAGTTTATAAAAAAATTTCACAGCCCCTCGCGTATCAAGTGGCGGCCGCCGCCGCCGCCACCACCATCCACGCCTCATCTCTGCCGCAATCCGCTCCTCCTCACCGGCATCCGAGGCAACCTCACCGGCATCTAAGGCATCTAGATCAGGCACGTACTCTTGTTCCCCAAGTTCACCTCACACACCTGGATGCTGCGGCCGGTGCCTATATGGCCCCTGCCGCTCGCGTCGGGGTGGCCGGCTGGGAGGCCACAAATGTAGCTGCGCTCGCGTCGGGGTGGCCGGCTGGGAGGACACAAATGTAGCTGGTGCGGGGTTGCGGGATGTTGGCGGGTGTTGGTATTTTAACGACTGCGAATAAATTCACAAGTGCACTGATATTGTTGTAGCTTTCACCCGTGAGTATGCAGGGTAGTATCCACAGGAAATGTGTGTGCACTAATTCCTAGCTTAGTTGGTCCAAGGACACACCAAGATAAGTGGCAAGGATAAAGAGGATTCCTGAGATAGTACTAGAGATGAGTTAAGGTCGATCTCTCGGGCAAGATACTCGTTTCGGGCACCGGCTTACCCCTGAAATGGTCAGGAGACTCCGCCCAACAGCTCTATGCTATATCTGAACGTGGAGGATTACGAAAGACCGACAGGGCTGTCACCACCTGCGGCCTACCTCAACATATCGTGGGATATAAGGCAAACGAAGGTAACCCTTAGCCTAGATGCCACATCTATGCTACTGATTACTACTATAGTCTAACTATGTTTGAGCTTCCATAGCAAAATATGGCACTCTGTATAAATACAGAGCGACGAACCCGCGAGTAAGAGAACTAATCTCACTCAGACGAAAGTACTATGCAATACAGGAATCACAAATACTAATTTGCTCATACTAGAGGAAGCCAGCATCCGTAGAGGTACGAGACCGGAGAAGACCGCCAACGAGCCCGACACTTCCTCGAACTACTCCTCACTCTCCTCCTACTCTAAGCACTAGCCTAGTCTAGTCAGGACCTCGCCATTGGAGTGGAGCGCTACATCTTCAACTGAAGGAGGAAGAGGTCCCTTAGTGGTATGTCTTGAGAGGGGTAAGGGAGGCCCCTTTTATAGTTCTAATAGGTCGGCTGCCGCCATACATAAATATGGAAAAACTGAGCAATCGATCGTCCTGCCAAAACGCACCTGGACGGGCTTCAGGGTGGGGTCGGCCGATCCACTGGTTCGGCCAACACCCTTTTGCCGCCGTTCGCCACCGACTTTGACTGGGCCACTGATAGGTGGGTCCTTGTCTTAGATGTGTATGTGCCCGGGCTTTGTGCATCCGTTTGACCTATCAAATGGGCCATCTTGTAATTGTGACGCAGGATGCGATCTTCTGTGCATTTATGTTGTGTCTTGTGTTTGTTTTCTACTTGTTTCACTTATGGGTTCCTGCAAACCAAGATTCACCAAAACTTATGGAACTTCTTAGAATTAAGTCCTACAACTAAATTTTGATGACTAAAAGATATGAAAAAATGCAGGAATTGACGGTTCTATTTCATACTTAAGGACCGTCAACAACAGGGCTGCCCACGGAGGTGCACTGCCACACGGGGCGCCAGCAGCCAGCGGGAAGCACGCGCCCGCCCAGAGGTCAGAGAAGGCCAGCACTAGAAGGGTTACATGTATTTGTCACGACCTCCACGACTTGCTAGCAATCCGCTTAATTAAGTTGTAGACAGTCATGAACCCGCTTGATTAATTTGCGGCAAGCATGGTGGCCATGTAGTTATCCGCAACCTGCCCCACGTGGAATTTGAATTGTGGGTAAAACTTGCCAAGCGACACTATTGAATAGTAGACTATACCGAAGGACACGACAAAACTGCTTGCATTTGCTCAAAGGAGAAATTTGCGATTTTTGATATTATCAAATATAAATTTCATCAAAATATCATCTGCAGATAGATTTCACCAGTATACAATTATAAAAATGTATCCCCTCATATAATAACTTATCTCTGATGGAGATTGAGATCGGAAGGACATGAGGTGAGGATGGTTCGGTTAAGTCCGTATTAGAGCCCAGGGGCGGCGGCATGGCAATCACCGATGCAAAGTGTCTCCGGTGGCCCATGCGCCATGCACAAGCCTAAGGGTGGGTCCTGGTGATGGAGCCCCATCTCCGACATAAGAGCAACTCCAACAGATTGATCTTCTCCTTTCCCCTTTTCACTTTTTCTCAATATAGAGGATTGATGTTGAAAAAACCTACTCCAGCAGATTGATTTTTCATCTCCATTTCCCCTTTATTTTTTCTCAATCCCCAATAATTTCTCTCCAATCCCCAATAGAAAGGGGAAACATCACATCTCCCTTTCTATATAGAAAGGGGGGAAAATCAATTTGCTAGAGCACTTCTTTCATATATGTTGAAATTGAGAAAGGGGATTTCCCTATATAGTGAGAAAGGGGAAATGAGAAGATCAATCTGTTGGAGTTGCTCTAAGGGGACAACCTTTAGGGGGTCATGGTGACTCGGGTGTACCTCCACGTGGTGGGGATCCAGAGTCGCATTTTTCCACCTTGGAGGCCTAGGCCATGGAGGTCAGAGACTAGACCGAGACTCTGGTGGCCAGATTCTACTTCTACCTCATTCCCTCCTCCTGCATCATGGATTCCCTTGGCTATCCTGAAACCTAGGGTTGGGGAAGAGGGGGATTTCACTCACTCGTAGGAGAGAAGCCTGATTCGATCCACTTGTGCGTCGAGTGGGAGCCCTTCATGCTCTCCGGAAGCAGGGATCCCTTTTGTTGCCTAGAGCCCTCTGCACTCTAGGATCACGTGGGGAGGCCATGGATTTGCAGAGCAAGTCTAATACCTTTGGGATCAGAACGAGGCTATGGGAGCTTGTGCAAAAGTGACCATTCCTATGAAGCAGGTTAGTTTTGCTACTCTGATTACTTCATCTCCCGTTCACGGTAGTTGGTCTAATGCGGGGGAGATTCTCATTCATTTGTTCAGATGCTGAAATCTACTCCTTGAGTTTCATATCAGATGGCTGACAGAGGTAGTTTTGGAGATTTCAGATCACATGGAGGCAGTGGAGGATTCGATAGAGGTCCTGAGCGACGGTGTGAGGAGCCCCAACAATTTGAGAACATGCAGTTTCAAGGGAACTGGAATTTTGGGAGAGATGGTTTCAAAAGTAATAGGACACAGAATTGGCAGTGGAGGTGCATGGATCCTACCAGGTAAACTAATTTGAATAGGAATAAGAACTTTGATCTCCGTGACAATCTAAATCTAGGGAGGTTTGGTCCTAACAGAAACTAGGGTGATGGGGAAGGAATTGAAAATTCCCATGGTGATTCCTCTCATTCTGAGAATAAGGAGAACTCTGATGCTGACAAGAAAAAGTCTAAAGGGAAATCTGGTCATATGCACAAAGATGATGAGGGGTGTAAATCTGAGTCAATTAGGAAAGGAATTCTGAATTGTTCTAGGTGTGGTAGAATGGGTGCCAAACCTGAGGATTGCTTAAGACCAGTTGTCTGCTCGAGATGAAAAAAAGAAGAGCATGTCCCCGGGTGTGCTCTGAAATCATGCCATGGTTCGTATTGCTCTGTTTGGTGGTCTTGCTGCCCCTCGTCAGGGATTCCACTACATTCAACATGTTGACAATGAGGATGATCCTAGAGACTTGGCAAACTATGCTATGATCACTATCGCTAGAGGGTCTGTGATGGAGGTAGACCTAGGTACCTCCTTGCCAAGTAGGGTCCCCGCATTCAGGTGGCTACCCTGCCGGGATACTCTACTCAGACTACCCGACGGACTGGCACTCGGTTGGATGACGGAAGGGTCACCTGCGGATTAGGATGAAGGCTTGAGCTAGACACCCGGTAGGGATCTTAACCGACTTCCTTCCTTGTAACAACTGAGTAGATCTTATCCCTTACTTGTAACCCACGACTCCTAGACTATATAAAGGGGTCGTGGGGAGACCCATATGCATTCATTCCGATCACATTCAACCTCACTGTCGGGTACCACAATTAGGGACACCCTAATTTTGGTACTAAGATCGCTTTAAAAAACACAAACACCTGTTAAAGCAACTGGGCCCACGAAGGCCCACGGCCTGCTTCCCGTCCGGAAGAAAGGAAAGGACTCAAAGAAGCCCAGCGTGCGGCCCATTTACATTCCCCTCGAACCCACTGAACAATATCCGCCTCGTTCGAGGGTCCCTCTCGGTTCCGCTGGGCAATCTCCGTCTCGCTCGAGGGTAGCGAAACTACCCTCGAGCAGAAAACCAATCTCCGCCTCGCTCGAGGGTAGCGGATATACCCTCGAGCGGGTAACTCATTCTCTGCCTCGCTCGAGGGTAGCGGATCTACCCTCGAGCGGTGTCTCATCTCTCGCCTCGCTCGAGGCCGTCCTTCGGCACAAAGGACAAACGGCTTCCGCCGCCCAACCGCTCGCCGTACGAAGGCATTCAAAGCCAGCCACTCCACCACGGCTCAAAGGACGGGCGGCGTCAGGCCGCCACTCCCACAGTAGATATGACCGGGGTCCCATCCATTGACTCTGGTCACCACACCGCCATCCCGGACGCTGTGGCAGCGCCTTCGGACCTGTGACGCGGGTACAAGACGGGCTCGGTACTGCTCCCGCCGACATCCCGGACCTCCCCCCTCCTCTCGAAGGCCCGGCGACGTCACGCGTCCCCCGGACCTTCTAGTGTGCACGCCAGCACTCCGACCAGGAGGTCCGGGGCCATCCCGCGCCATTACTACCACCGGAACACTGCAGGGCATACGGCGCAATCCTCACAGGACGAAGGACGACATCCAGGACGACAGCGACGCACGCCGCCTTCCCACAGTGTACATCCTACAGTATCCGACCACTGTAACACCGCGATTCAAGGGAAAACGACGACCTCCATGCCCCCACTCGTGTACACCACCCCTCCTTATGCCTATAAAAGGAGGAGGTGGGTTTCCTTTAGCGGGGGCGGGCTAATCTCTCTGGTCTGGACTCTACTCTGCTTGGCCTCTCTGGCTTCTCTCCTCAAGAGGACGCGCAAGGTCTACAGAGCACTCATCTCCACCGACTCCACTCTTAGTCGAGACTTGGGAGCTTCTCTCCCTCTCTCGCCTCGCTTGTACCCCCTACTACAAGCACTCCGGGTGCAAGATAATACAGTGCCCTCGCACACCCCCTTTGCTGGACGTACGGCCCCGCGGCCGGAACCAGTGTAAACAGTGCGTTACTGTGATTGCCTCTTGCATCATCATCTGGGACGAGAAAACACGCAGCATTCACCAGTTGGGATCCGGGCCCCCAGGCCGGGACACCGACAGTTGGCGCGCCAGGTAGGGGAGCCGTGTGACATTTTTTTTCTCTCTTTTTCCCCATTTGATCTCCAGGGATGGCGAGCAGATCCAACCCATACCCCATGGGTGTCTCGAATCCGCTCCCCGCTGGGTTTGTGATCTGGTTCGGGAGTCTCGAGTTCAGAGCGACCGGCAACTGGTTACCTGATGCGGCTCCTCTCGCCCAGACGCAACCCCATCGCTCCGACTACGCCAGCCCGGCGCGACAGGTGCTCGGGTCAGCATTCGCGACAAGCGCGCGCGGAGCGTCGTCGCGCGGCACGCCACAGCTCCCCCACGTGGGTCGAGGCTGGCATGTCGTAACTCAGCATCGAGGCGAACGGGGCTACCGTTTCGTCATCACGTGCCTCGGCATCATCTGTGCCGACACCGTCACCTGCAGCGGCGCTAATGCCTCCCAGGGGGGCCTCGACTTCGCCCTCGCCCTTCCCCTTCGGGATGCGCAACACTGCCACCCGTACTTACGCCTCTTCAATCAGCACTAACCTCACCGAGTATGAGGATCTGCCGGGTCATCATCTTCTATCGATCCGCAACCTCATTACGTCGTCCCTCGACGAATCCTACCCTGAGACGGCGAGCTCGATCGCCGACGACGTCAACTTCTTCATGAACAACTTCGCGGCCGAGGAGGCCGAGGACTACTCCGGGGTCTACGACCACGACGCTCTTCGCTCGTTCCAGCTGGCGACGGCCTACTGCCTCCCCTGCTCCGAAGACTCCAGCGAGGGGGATTTCGATCCTTCCCGGGAATGCTTCATGGTGGACCTTGCGGGCGAGCAAAACGACAACGCCCCAAGCAACGACGGGGACGCCGGGGCGAACGCGCGGGCAAAGCAACCGGCGAACCCGCCTGCAGCACCTTCCTCATCAAGCTCGGCGGCACGACAAGCCCAGATGATGCAGCTCAAAGAGCTTCAAGCCAAGCTCGATGAGCAGCGTCAACAAACCCAGGAGCTGCGCGCCGCACTCGAGCAACAGCGTACCGCGCGCGGTACACATGCCCAGACGGCAGGATGTGTCGCCCGGGAGCGCATCATGGCCGACGACAACGTCGACAAATCGCCGGAACTGAAGACGGCGGGGGAAAAGCTCATCGCTGCGGCTTACCTACTCCAAGCTATGCCCGAGCCATCGACACCCTCGGGTCGCAACCTGCGCTGCGAGGCACAGGAGCTCATCGAGCAAGCTGCCGTGCAGCAGGCCGAGAGTTCTGCGTCTCGCATGCGCTCGAAGGCCCCGGAGCAGTGTGACGGGACTGCCCACCAGGACCGTGAGGTTTCTGTGCACACACCCCCAGCGGGGAGGGGCAAGGCAGCCGTAGTGCCCGCTGCGAGGGCACCCTCGGTGCACGAGCGCATCGGGAGAGTTCCCGTAAGGGAACGAATCCGTGACACTCGCGGACACGCCGGCTGACGGCGACGCCCGCAACGTCATCGACGGCAGGAGGTACATCCCTCGACGGGGTGGACGCTTCGACCCCGAGCACGACAGGGGTGAGTCACCGGAGCCTCCGGGCACCCGGGTGTTCAGCCGGGAGATTCGAACCGCGCCTTTTCCCCCGCGCTTCCGACAACCCAACACCCTCGTCAAATACTCGGGCGAGACTGATCCTGCAGTCTGGCTTAACGACTACCGCTTAGCATGCCAGCTAGGCGGCGCGACGGAGGACGCGGCCATCATCCGCAACCTTCCTCTCCATCTTGCTGACGCCACACGAACGTGGCTCGAGCACCTGCCTGCGGGCCAGATCCACGACTGGGCCGACTTGGTCCACATCTTTGTGGGCAATTTCCAGGGCACGTACGTGAGCCCTGGGAACTCCTGGGACCTCAAAGGGTGTCAGTCAGAAGCCCCGCGAATCCCTGCATGACTACGTGCGGCGCTTCTCCAAGCAGTGCACCGAGCTCCCCAGCGTCACCCACGTCGAGGTCATTAACGCTTTCCTCGAGGGTACGACGTGCAGGAATCTGGTGCATGAGCTCGCGAGAAGCCGACCCGTTAATACCAACGAGTTGTTCGACGCTGCCACCAACTTCGCCGCCGGCGAGGAGGCTGTTGGTGCCATCTTCGACGACAAATCGAGCAAGCGCAAGGACAATGCGCCCGCGGAGGGCGGCAGCGTCAAGCCCAACGCCCCCGCCAAGAAATTGAAGCGGGGGAGGAAGGGAAAGAAGCCGGTCCCACCAAACCAGCGTGAGTCGGGGCGGGCGGAGGACTCCGAGGAGGCCCCCCTCGAGGTGGCGGTGGCCAGTTCGACGACATGCTTAAGAAACCGTGCCCTTATCACAAGGGGCCGGTCAACCATACCCTCGAGCAGTGCGAAATGCTCAAGAAGTACTATAACCGCGTCGCACATCGCGATGAAGACAAGAAGAAGGATGCGGGCGACAAAGGTGGAGATGACGAGTTCCCCCCAGTGGAGAACGCCTTCTTCATCTTTGGAGGAGCAACGACGAATATGACTTCTCGGCAGCGCAAGCGCGAGCGCCGCGATGTCTTCTCCGTCACCAAAGCCACGCCATCCTACCTCGACTGGTCGAAGGATACCATTGCCTTTGGCCTGCGAGGACCACCCCGACTACGTCCCGCATCCGGGACGGTACCCGCTCGTTGTCGACCCCATCATCGGCAACACCCGCTTCTCCAACGTGCTCATGGACGGAGGCAGCGGCCTCAACATCATGTACGCCCCAACCTTGGAGCTCATGGGGATCGGACTAGACAAGCTTCGCCCCAGCAAGTCGCCATTCCATGGCGTTGCGCCGGGGAAGCGAGTCCAACCCCTCGGCCAGATCGATCTGCCTGTGTGCTTCGGCACAGCAGCCAACTTCCGCAAGGAGGTACTCACTTTCGAGGTGGTGGGATTTCGAGGGTCCTATCATGCCATCCTTGGTCGTCCTTGCTACGCCAAGTTTATGGCCGTCCCCAACTACACCTACCTCAAACTCAAAATGCCGGGTCCAAAGGGCGTCATCACCATTGGCTCTTCGTTCGAGCACGCCTACGAGTGCGACGTTGAGTGCGTTGAGCGCGCGGAAGCTCAAGCGGAGGACGAGGCCCTCGCAGCCACCCTCGACAAAATGGCGAGCGAGGCCTTAGACTCCACGCACCGACACGCCGGGAGCTTCGAGCCCGCCGAGGGTATCAAGAAAGTACCCCTCGACCCAAGCCACTCCGACGACAAGGTGTTGCAGATCAGCGCCACCCTCGACGACAAATAGGAAGTGGTGCTCGTCGATTTCCTCCGCGCCAACGTAGATATCTTTGCGTGGAGCCCCGCGGACATGCCTGGCATACCGCGGGAGGTTGCCGAGCACTCTCTTGATGTCCGACCCAACTCCAAGCCGGTGAAGCAGCGCCTAAGACGCTTCGACGAGCTCAAGCGCCGGGCGATCGGCGAGGAGTTGCAGAAACTTCTGGCGGCCGGATTCATCAAAGAGGTATTCCATCCCGAGTGGCTAGCTAACCCAGTATTAGTGAAGAAAAAGAGTGGGATCTGGAGGATGTGTGTAGACTACACTAGTTTAAATAAGACATGTCCGAAGGTTCCCTTTCCTTTGCCACGAATCGATCAGATTGTAGACACTACTGCGGGATGTGAGCTCTTGTCCTTTCTTGATGCTTACTCCGGTTACCACCAAATCAAGATGAAAGAGTCCGACCAGCTCGCGACTTCTTTTATCACACCTTTCGGCATGTACTGCTACGTTACGATGCCCTTTGGCCTCAGAAACGCCGGAGCCACCTATCAACGGTGTATGCTCCACGTTTTCGGAGACCATCTCGGGCGCAGCGTAGAAGCATATGTCGACGATATCGTTGTGAAATCCAGGAAGGCGGACGACCTGGTTGCTGATCTCAGGATCGCATTCGACTGCCTACGGGCCAAAGGGGTAAAACTAAATCCTGAGAAGTGCGTATTCGGGGTGCCTCGAGGCATGCTCTTGGGTTTCGTTGTCTCCCAGCGGGGCATCGAACCCAACCCTGACAAAGTCTCGGCCATCACTCGGATGGGACCGATCCGAGACTTGAAGGGGGTACAGAGGGTCATGGGATGCCTAGCGTCCCTTAGCCGTTTTATCTCGCATCTCGGCGAGAAAGGCTTACCCCTGTACCGACTCTTGAGGAAAACCGAGCGCTTCACATGGACCCCCGAAGCTCAAGAAGCCCTCGAAAGGCTGAAGGCATCGCTCACTCGAGCTCCCATTCTCACACCGCCTACGGACGGCGAGCCCCTCTATCTGTACGTAGCCGCGACGACCCAAGTGGTCAGCGCGGTGATCGTGGTCGAAAGACAAGAGGAGGGCCATGCTCAGCCCGTCCAACGACCAGTGTATTACATCAGCGAGGTGTTGTCTGAAACTAAGACACGCTATCCACAGATTCAAAAACTGCTCTACGCAGTGGTTTTGGCTCGGCGCAAGTTGCGCCACTACTTCGAGGCTCACCCCATCACCGTGGTCTCATCTTTCCCCATGGGAGAGATAGCTCGCAACCGGGAAGCCGAGGGTAGAATTGCCAAATGGTCTGTGGAGCTGATGGGAGAAACACTCACTTACGCCCCTCGCAAGGCAATCAAGTCCCAAATCTTGGCTGACTTCATGGCTGAGTGGACGGACACTCAGCTACCCCCATCGCAAATCCAGGGCGAATGCTGGACTATGTACTTCGACGGGTCGGTGATGAAAACCGGCGCTGGTGCCGGCCTCCTCTTCATCTCACCCCTCGGCGAACACATACGGTACGTAATCCGTTTGCATTTCCCTGCTTCGAACAACATGGCGGAGTATGAGGCCCTCCTTGGTGGCCTCCGCATTGCCATTGAACTTGGCGTCAAACGCCTCGACATACGCGGGGACTCTCAACTTGTCGTCGATCAAGTCATGAAGGAGTCTAGCTGTCACAACCCGAAGATGGAGGCGTACTGCAACGCAGTATGCCGCCTCGAGGACAAGTTCGACGGCCTTGAGCTCAATCATGTCCCGCGCAAGTATAACGAGGACGCCGACGAACTGGCCAAGATAGCTTCAGGGCGGACCACCGCCCCCCCGAACGTCTTCGCTCGCGACATCTCCAAGCCCTCCGTCGAGTTCAATCAACCGACGGAGCCAAGCCCCTTGTCCGCCGGGCCCTCCGGCGGGAACCCCCCGGCGGACGGGGTCAAGCCCACGGACTTTGACCTCGGGACCACCTCCTCGGACGAGGCCGAAGCAATGGAAGTTGACGAGGCCCCCACTTCGCAAGACTGGCGCGTCCAGTACCTTGACTGGATAGTTCGAGGGATCTTACACTCGGACAACGCTCAGGCGCGACGCCTCGCCAGGCGGGCCAAGTCCTTCGTCCTAATCGACAATGAGCTACACAAGCGTGGCCCCTCGGGTGTCCTGCAACGATGCATCCCCATCCCCGAGGGCAAGGAGCTGATCCGCGACATACATGCTGGCGTCTGCGGCCACCACGCCGCGCCACGCACCCTCGTGGGTAACGCATTTCGGCAAGGCTTTTACTGGCCCACCGCGGTCGCCGACGCCACTGACGTCGTATGGACTTGCGAGGGTTGCCAATTCTACGCTCGAAAAACACACCTCCCGGCTCATGCCCTGCAGACGATCCCCATCACTTGGCCGTTTGCTGTGTGGGGACTGGACCTCGTCGGTCCGCTAAAAAAGGCGCCCGGGGGCTTCACCCACTTGCTGGTGGCGGTCGACAAATTCTCCAAGTGGATCGAGGCTCGACCCATCGGCAAGATCAAATCCGAGCAAGCAGTCCAATTCTTCACTGACATGGTCTTCAGGTTCGGGGTCCCGAACTCGATCATCACCGACAACGGCACCCAGTTCACAGGCAAGAAGTTCTTGGCGTTCTGCGACAGCTTCCACATACGTGTGGACTGGTCGGCTGTGGCACACCCGCAGATGAACGGGCAAGTGGAGCGTGCCAACGGCATGATCCTCCAAGGACTAAAGCCAAGAATCTTCAACAAGCTGAACAAGTTTGGCCGGAGGTGGCTCACGGAGCTACCCTCGGTCATCTGGAGCCTGAGGACGACCCCGAGCAGAGCCACGGGCTTTTCTCCGTTCTTCCTGGTCTATGGTGCCGAGGCTATCCTCCCCACTGACTTGGAGTACGGATCGCCGAGGCTCAAGGCATATCAAGAGCAACGAAACCAGCGAGCTCGCGAAGACTCGCTGGACCAAGTGGACGAGGCTCGAGACATGGCGCTCCTCCACTCTGCGCGCTACCAGCAGTCCTTGCGAAGGTATCAAGCGCAGAGGGTCCGGCGCCGAGACCTCAACGAAGGGGACTTGGTGCTAAGGCTTCGACAAGACAACAGGGGCCGCCACAAGCTCTCACCTCCATAGGAAGGACCGTACATAATCGCCAAGGTGCTCAAGCCCGGCACGTACAAGCTGGCCAACGAAAAAGGCGAAGTCCTCACCAACGCTTGGAATATACAACAGCTACGTCGTTTTTATCCCTAGAAATTTCAAGTTTTTTGTGCATTTGCTCGTACTTGTATCTTCAATTTCCCGAAATAATAAAGTACGCTTTACTGGCTTGTTTTTGGGAACCGTCCGGGCCCTCGAAGGCTAGGATGCGCGTTAACACTGAGGTACGCCCGGCTTTACCCTCGGCAAAGCCGAGCCTCCCTCGGGGGCTATTACGGGGGGAACCCCCGAACGTCCCCAAAAAGTCGCCAATGTTTTTCGAAATATTTCCGTCTCGACCCTAAGTTTCTCGTATCCTTGGAAAAAACGGACGCGAGGCGTAAGCAACTACGGTACGGGGCCGGCCGAGTCGAGGGGCCGCCTACACCTCCGAGATACGGCACCCCCCTCACCACCCTACGCCTACGTTGCTTATGAACGTGAATTTCCTCGCAGATGTTTATCTAAGTCGCATACGAAGAACACGGAAATAAAGTAAAGAAACACAGGCTCGAACACACAAGGCCTCGACGGGCCACACATTCAAATTATGAAATCTCTTATACTCATAGGATGCGATAACAAAGTGCGACTATGACATAAACACTAATCTATTTACATGGGCTTCGAGGCCCAACTGTTCTACAGGCTACCATCCCCCCCTTGCGGGTCTTCAGGGGCGTCGAATTCGGCGATGGGAGGGATGTCCGCCTCGAGCTTCTCGGCAAGGACGGTGGCAAACTCCTCCGCGGCCGCGTCAGCTTCATCCATGATGGCCGATGCGGCGTCCGCGTCAGCATCATCGGGCACGACGTACCCCGACGACACCCTCTGGAGGGTCCCGGCGAGCGCAACCATGGCCACCTCTTTGTGGAGGAGCTCGGCCTTCTGCTGCTCGAGAGTGGCGCTGAGGCGTTGCAGCTCGGCGCTCTGCGCCTCAGCCTCCCGAGCTCTATCCTCGAGCGCCGTCCGAAGGCGCTGCAGCTCGGCGGCTTGCTGCCTCGGCCTCCTGGGCCTTCTGCTCCGCTGCCGCCCTCTGGGCGTCCCGCTCATCGGTGACCCGGGCCAGTTCTTCCTCCAGCGCCTGCTGACGCGCTCCCAGATCGGCCATTTTTGTGTTGGCATCGATATTTTTGAGCACCAGCTCGGCGTTGTGTTGCCCGAGCTGGCTCATCTGGGAGTACAGCCGGTTCATCTCAGCGCTCTTCTCGCGCGAGATTTCTCTCAGCTGCTGCAAAGGGGGACGGCGTGGGTGAAGACATGCAAAAAACTAAAACCAAATCTGATTAATTTTCGGCGGGAAATATTTACCTGGCTGACCTGGTAATCCGCGTTCTGATGAAGCTGATAAGCGCGGTCGAGGGCCTGCAAGATCTCGCGCCCAACGCCCATCTGCTTGTTCCAGGCCTCCTCCTCCTCCTGCTCCTTGCGAAGGAACTCTGAGGGGACACCGGACGGGACGATAACCCCAAGGTGGCTCCCCTCCGACGCCCCCGCTTCGAGCACGCCCGCGCTGGCCGACGCGAACTCGGCAATATGTGCGGCGGCGCTCGCCGCAGCAGCGGGGTCGATATCCATCGAGTCCCCGTACTCCTCGCTGCTGTCTGGCAGCTCCACCACCGCCGTTGCGCCCTCCTGCGCCGTGGGCATGGGCACTATCACGACGGTACCCTCGTCCCGGGTCCTCGGTGGGCTCCGAGATGGGGGCTCCTTCTACCGCTGGCGCCTCTTGCGCCATGTCTTCTGCGAGGCCCTCGCCCTCGGCCCTCGAAGGCTCGAAGACGGGGGTCTCCTCCGCAGTTTGGCCGGCATGTTGCTCCTGCGCGCCCCCGCCAGTTTCTCCTTCTATGTCCGGTCGGGCGGCGATATCTGCGTCGCCCTGACCGGCCTCAACATCAATGACCGCTTGGGCGGCGCCACCGGCACCGCCCTGGCCGGTCTCCTCGGCGTCGGCCGCTTGAGCAGCCGCCTCGGCGCCACGGTGGCCGGCGTCGCTCTGACCGGCGTCACCCTCCTTCTCCCGGGCTTGCTGCGCCGCCTGGGCCCCTCGGGCCACTCCTCCCGTAGCCTAGCGGCCGCCGCCTCGAGATCCAAGGCAGGCGGGGGCTGCGGCACCATGTGCGGAGTGCTACGAGCCCCGGTCTTGAGAGCCTTGGCCGGGGCAAGCCGCACTGCGTCCTTGGGAACGGCCCCGGGGCTGGAAATCAAGAGACACGAGTTGAGCAGGATCGAGAAATCCGCCAAATACGTGACGAAAACGAGATCCGAAATACTTACCCAGATCGAGCGCTCATACTCCGCTTCCTCGTGGCGGTCTTCCGGGCTCGGGGCATCGTGCTGTCCCTCGAAGTCTGCCCTGAAGCTGCACCCCTCGTGTCGGCCCGGTGGCTCGAGGCTTGCCAGCACGGACGACTCCTCTCCCGCCGCGGCCTCGTGGCCACGGATCAGCAACTGGGGCGCAGGCGACCCCTCGCCGGCCGCCGGCGAGGATGACCCCCGCGCCGCACCCTCGAGGGAGAGGTTCGCCAATGACCCCCCTGCGGCCCTCGGCTCCTCTGGCACCACGGTCGCTCCCTCTTCATCATCCCACAGGTAGAACGGTGGGGGGCTCGCGCCCTCCCCGTCCCCCCTCGGAGCGTGGTCCTCAGCGTCCGAGGCCTCCTCCTCGTCCTCCTCCGAGGACTCAGGTGTGGCGGGCTTGCGGCTTCCCCTCCGCCCGAGCGAGCTGGCGCGCCTTGTTGTGCGCCGCCTTCCTTTTCCTCTTCCTCTCGGCCTTTGCCTCCGCCGCGTCCTTCCACCTCTTCATCTTCTCCGTGTGGAGGCGATTGATCAGGCACTGTTCTGGGACCGGGGGCCTCGAGGTGCCACATCTCAAACCCTGTACAACACACCCGAGATGGGGTCAGAAAAGGGGAACTACATGATGCACGACGAGTTCGAAGCCAAAACTCACCAGGGAAATATACCCCGGCTCGGGGCGCATCTTGATCCTCCAAAGATCCACGGGATCTTGGGGAAACTCCGCCACCGCATACTTCGCCCTCCGGGCGGCGTTGGTGTGGGAGAGAAGCTTGCTCGACGTCCTCGAGCCCTCGACCTTGCTCCCGGGGATGAGCCGGTAAATCGGCAGGGCCCTCTCCACAAGAGGGATCACCCTCTGCCGGTGAAAGTTCGCGATGACGGCCGCCGCTGTCAATCCCTTCCTCGCCAAATGCGCCAGCGCATCGGTGAGGCCCTCGAGCCTGGCTTGTTGCGCCGGGGGCGACACCCCCCAGTCCCACTTCGCCGGACGCTCCCGAAGAACCTTGTTGGTGAACGCCGGGAGCGTGCCACTGAAGTTTCGAAGGTAGAACCACCCTCGGCTCCACCCGGAGTTGTTTGTCGTCATCTTGCTTGTGATGTAAAGGTTCCTCCGGTTCTGGCGGACATGGAGCGTCAGGCCACCGGCTGCGCGCGAACCGCCTCGGCTGGTTCCGTGCAGTTTTCGACGAAGAGCTCGCCGCGGAACAGGTGGATCCAGAGATCCCAGTGGACGTCGATGCCGAGGTACCCCTCGCAGACGGCGACGAAGACCGCCACCTGCGAGATGGAGTTGGGGCTGAAGTTGTGCAGCTCCACTCCGTAGTACTCGCACAGGGCCCTCATGAACTTGCTGACGGGGACGCCGAAGCCCCGTTCAGTGGAGGCGCACGAAGCTTACGACGTATCCCTGCGGGGGCTTTGGCTCGGTCTCGTCCGGGTGCGGGGAAATCCACGCCGGAGCCCCCAAGTCCGGGTTCCGCGGCAGCAGCCGCTCGGCGACCAGCTGCTACAGCACCGCCTCGGTGGCGGAGGACTTCCCCCATGGCAAGGGCTCCTGGATGTCCGACATCTCCGAGAGTCGAGGGGGGATGCGAAGAGGAAGGCTCCGAAATGGCTAAGTCTCTTTCTCTCTCTTTCTCTTTCTCCTTTCTCCTTCTCGCTCTAGGCTATGGGTTCAGGAGGCGACGGAGGCGGAGAAGGCGAAACAGGATGAAGGCAAATGGCCTAGGTGAACCCAAAATGCCCACTTTCTCTTCGTATTTATTCACCTAGTCGGGCGCATCCGTAGCCACGGCCCAAATCTACCGCATTGAATGCGGTAGATTTCGCTATCGCTGATGGGTGGGCCCCACGACCGTGGAGTCTCCCACGCGTGCACACCCGATAAATGTGGCACGGTAACCGGCGGGCGCGGCGCGACTGTTGTGCTATCCCATCCGTCAGCCACCGCCCACGCCGCTTCGTCTGCCTGAGGCTGTCGCCTGAAAAGGCGCGCCCACACCGTGCCGCACAAATCGGGCCGCACCGCCCGCTACTGGCGGAAGACCCGCGCACGCGCGTGGCTCGCGACTCTGCGACGTTTTCAGATCACGACGGAATATTCCTTCCTGGGGGTCCCTTTACCCTCGAAGGAGTCGCGTTTCGAGGCCCTACTGATTAGGGGGTCGAAGCCTGGCCCTTCAGGGGGTTCGACAGGCGCCCCAGATCACCAAAGTTAGGGACTGCAGGGATATGCCGTACAAGCTACCCTCGAACGCGGAGTTCGAGACATCCTACGCAGTGTTCAAGGCCGGTCGAGGGTGCCTAGATGGGGGATCCCATCGAGGGAGAGCATCGAGCCCTCGAACCCTAACGAATGGGTTTGAGCCCCGCCTAGCGAACCCTCACGAGCGCTTTATGAGACGTGTCTATGGACCACGAGCCGACCCCTATCGAACAGGGCACGGACGTCCACTTGAACAACCCGCTAATAGCTCACAGAAGCAGCCATAGCTCGCGGCCCGAGCATGGGTAGCATGGTGTGCTTCACCCCTCCTCCCTGCGGAAGGGCGACGAGGGTCGTAATCAAAGTCGAGGGTTCCCCTGAACGCCTTCACACTGGGCCTGGGCTCGGGGGCTCCCCGCACGCCACGGTACAAACCACACCCTCGAATAAGTCGACGACCGTCTATTGTGAAGCTCCATGTGTCTGATCAAACCCTCCGCTATTAACGTACGCTCCCCTAATGGCTAAGCTGAACGCCGGGTCGTTGTACCAGCACTAAGAATGCCGAGGCCGGTTGAAAAAGTGCCGATGCCGGCTGAAAAAGACTGCTGGACGGCCATCCCAGTAAAGCTACCCAGTGGGACAACGTTTGTAGCCCTTGGACGAGCACAAACGCTCCTCCAAGGCCTCGGGGGCTACACCCGCGGATGCGCTGACGCGCCCCCGCGAAGGAGACTTCACTCATATTCGAGGGTCGTAACTCTATGTACACCCCTATACCTTCGGTAATCCTCCCCGCAGAGGAGAAAGGGGACTTTATTGCTCAATGCGAATAAAGATTACAAACGGTTACCGGCGCGAAGCCATCAAAAGATACAAACACATTGCCACCTGTGTGGCAATTTTCCCTGTCTTGGGGAGGAGCAAGCGACGAAGATAGGCACCGAGCCCTTAGCTGATGCAATAGCGAGGCTGCTAGGGATGCGAGAAGCGGCCCCCAGACTTCACGGGTCCAGCGGGACGCTCTCCTCGCAAGCCTTCTTCTAGCGTCTCCTCCACCGAAGACTACGCGGGGGGTCGAGCTGGCGGACAGCGCCCTCCGCACCGTCTCCCCGAGAGCAACCTTGTCGCCTGGGGGGACGATGCAAATAACAGCCGCCCAACCTGGCACGAACGCCATGGTCAGGCGTCTCCATCCCCCTTCAGGCCAGGGGACATCGCAGAAGCAGGACCCCATGGGCCCAATGCTCTTCTGCTGATCCCACTGAACCTAAGGGATGGAGCGCACGCCCACTCCGGTCTTCCCCAACCGCTCGCAAGCATTCCTCTAGCGCCAAAAGCCTAAAAAAGCTAGGCCACCCCGTCCGGGGGCCGGTCACGAGAAGGCAAAGGAAACATTACAAGAGTTGGGCGACGCTGGAAAAAAGAGTTGGGAGGTTGAAGAAGAAAGGGAACCCCACGACCCCTATTTATAGCTGCGCCGGGCACAAAGCTTCACGATTGGCGAAGAGCGGAGGCTTGTATCGTCCGTGACTGACGCGGCACTCCACTGAACAAAGGATGCCCTCGGTCACCGCGCCGAGAAGCGACCGAACGAAATAAAGTAGAGCTGAGCCCCTGGACGCCAAGCGGTGCAGCGTTGGCTCTGGTCGGCTGCCCTCGAACGGCGCGCCGCAAGGCGACCAGGAACGCCGGGGCCAAGGCCCTGTGTGCGGGGCAGCGCGACGAAAGCGCCAGCTGCCAAGCATCGGGCGCCACCGTCGCCCTGGCCCCCCTCAGCACACGGACACGTTTCGTCCTTCAAACAAACAAACAAAAGGGCACGCGCCTCGAGCACCCTGCCCGCAGGCGCACTACCCCATCTGACGAGTTGTCACATCCGCCGGGCCAGCGCCCAGGCGCGCCTGGCGGGGGCACGGCAGTCTCCGATCACATCAAGGGAGAAATCGCCGAAATACCCTTTGGCCGAATCCCTTGACTCGACCAAAGCCTCGGGGGCTACTGTCGGGTACCACAATTAGGGACACCCTAATTGGGGTACTAAGATCGCTTTAAAAAACACAAACACCTGTTAAAGCAACTGGGCCAACGAAAGGCCCACGGCCTGCTTCCCGTCCGGAAGAAAGGAAAGGACTCAAAGAAGCCCAGCGTGCGGCCCATTCACATTCCCCTCGAACCCACTGAACAATCTCCGCCTCGTTCGAGGGTCCCTCTCGGTTCCGCTGGGCAATCTCCGTCTCGCTCGAGGGTAGCGAAACTACCCCCGAGCAGAAAATCAATCTCCGCCTCTGCTCGAGGGTAGCGGATATACCCTCGAGCGGGTAACTCATTCTCCGCCTCGCTCGAGGGTAGCGGATCTACCCTCGAGCGGTGTCTCATCTCTCGCCTCGCTCGAGGCCGTCCTTCGGCACAAAGGACAAACGGCTCCGCCGCCCAACCGCTCGCCGTACGAAGGCATTCAAAGCCAGCCACTCCACCACGGCTCAAAGGACGGGCGGCGTCAGGCCGCCACTCCCACAGTAGATATGACCGGGGTCCCATCCATTGACTCTGGTCACCACACCGCCATCCCGGACACTGTGGCAGCGCCTTGGGACCTGCGATGCGGGACAAGACGGGCTCGGTACTGCTCCCGCCGACATCCCGGACCTCCCCCCTCCTCTCGAAGGCCCGGCGACGTCACGCGTCCCCCGTACCTTCTAGTGTGCACGCCAGCACTCCGACCAGGAAGTCCGGGGCCATCCCGCGCCATTACTACCACCGGAACATTGCAGGGCGTACGGCGCAATCCTCACAGGACGAAGGACGACATCCAGGACGATAGCGACGCACGCCGCCTTCCCACAGTGTACATCCTACAGTATCCGACCACTATAACCCCTCGATTCAAGGGAAAACGACGACCTCCATGCCCCCACTCGTGTACACCACCCCTCCTTATGCCTATAAAAGGAGGAGGTGGGTTTCCTTTAGCGGGGCGGGCTAATCTCTCTGGTCTGGACTCTAGTCTGCTTGGCCTCTCTGGCTTCTCTCCTCAAGAGGACGCGCAAGGTCTACAGAGCACTCATCTCCACCGACTCCACTCTTAGCCGAGACTTGGGAGCTTCTCTCCCTCTCTCGCCTCGCTTGTACCCCCTACTACAAGCACTCCGGGTGCAAGATAATACAGTGCCCTCGCACACCCCCTTTGCTGGACGTACGGCCCCGCGGCTGGAACCAGGGTAAACCGTGCGTTACTGTGATTGCCTCTTGCATCATCATCTGAGACGAGAAAACACGCAGCATTCACCAGTTGGGATCCGGGCCCCCGGGCCGGGACACCGACACTCACGCTCTTTGTAAACTCCACTAGAAACCCTAATTCCACCAATAACACGGGACGTAGGGTATTACGCTCATTGTGGCCCGAACCAATCTAACCCTTGCATCTTCATGTTACCATCATGCTCTTGGCTTCGAGATCTCCCTTACCTAAACTCTACCACCGGGCATACCCCTGGTGGACTTGCCGGATAAGCAATCCCACAGTTGGTTCTCACGGTAGGGGGATTCTTAGGAGTCTTTGCGATGAGCTTAATGGCATCCAGCCACAACATCTTCTCTGCTCATGTGAGCATGCAGATGGACGTTGTTACCGGCTTTTCCTTCACCTTCAAAATCTTCCCGTAGATGACGGTTCCCCGGAACCCAACTGCCAATGCCTCGGCTACTGAGTGTAGTACCTCCACTAGGGTCAGATCTAATCTGACCTTCCCAAGCTCCATCACCCGTCTAGTCTCCGAACTCGACATCACTGATGTGACATCTAGCTACCCTAGGGTGACCTGTCATCCTGCTGTCTCCGCTAGCGATCTTATCTTCGAGATAGATCGTGCCGGCCACTCCATCGCTGAGTGCATACAACTCGGCGAAAGCGTCCAGTGTCATCCAGGCAACCCTGATCGCATTCCCTTCGGCCTCCACAACTGCACGGCCATCTACTCAGATCAGATCCGAGTACCCATGACAAATCTGCACATCATAGATCTGGTACAGCCCAATTTGGGTCAAATTGGATCGAACTTGGCCCTAGGGCCGGACAGCGGGTACCACATGGCCTTATTCACCATCCCACCCAAACCGCGCAACATCATTTGAGTGCCGCCAATCCCTGTCGTCTCTTTTAACTCTGACACACTCGACGGCGAGGATCAGCATGCGCGGGATGAGCGCTGCCGCAGGAACAACCTCCGCGCAACTCAGCATCAAAATAAGGCTGTGCTGGACCCTGCCGAAGAGGACCTTGATAACGGCGAAGGATTTCACCCTAGGGTGGCAAACCGATATTCTCCGATAAGGATAAGGAACCTCGAAGACAACTTTGTCCTAGACTACAACGGCCATGACATCTTCGCCACCTTCTCAACCAACATGGCCACCGTATTCCAAGTATTACCTACCCGACACTCCTGAGATTGCAAAGGCTCGTGCTCGTCTGCATGTTGCAGAAGCTCAGACCTAGCATCTAAGGAGGGAGACCTCGACATACCAGGCCCAGTCCAGAAACAACCACTCGGTGTGCCTGAAGACCAAGAAGGGGAGGTCAACCAGCCAGACCTTCGACCCAACCTCAACCGACAAGATCTCCATCCTCACATGAAAAATTGCCACCGCAAGTGCGACGCGGGCGAGCAGGAGCATTGCCGCTGGTATGATGAGGAATATGAATCCGGTGCCGACCAGAAAAACTGTGCCACCAAGGAAACAACAACCCACCCCAACGACAGGCACATGTCATCATCAACGACGACCCCTGCAATGACCTTGATGGCTTCTCCGCCTTATCCAAACGGCTGCAAGACGTGGCTGCACACCTACTCCATCTTCGTACGCGCAGAGATTGGCAAAACGACATCACGATGGTTCTAAAATAAGGGATAGCACATGACATGTACCTTATCCTACTATAACTACCCAAAAGGAGTAGAATTAGTCGAATAGAAGTAAACTACCCGAGTAGTTTTTGGGTAGGACTCTTGTGTTAGTATTCAGCTAGGATTTCAATGTAACTATGTCCCCACAGACTATATAAGGGCGGTCAGGGAGCCCCTCAAATATACAACATCTAAGGTAATACAAATCAACACACCGGACGTAGGGCATTATGCACTCGGTAGCTCGAACCTGTCTAAAGTTTCTTGTTCCTTGCACCATCGAGTTCCTGATCTCGGCGATACTCTACCTACAAACAACCACCTCGGGGGTATCTCTTAGTGGGCTTGGTAGTTAAACACTAACACACTCCCAGTTACCTTTGGGACCAAGGAGAACTATCACAGGAAGTACATCAATTTTGAGGTGACCAACTCCAAATCATCATATCACAGCATCCTAGGAAGACCCACTCTAGCCAAATTCATGGCCGTGCCCCATTACGGGTACTTGGTACTCAAGATGTTGGGCAAGACGGGAGTACTCACCCTCCACCACAACCTCAAGAAGTCCTACGACTGCGACCAGGAGGCGATCGAGTGTGCGTCAACTACTCGTGTGTTGTGTGCTGCTGGAGATGTACTTGCGGTAGCTCCACAGCTATCCCAAGCTGAGGTGGTGATCCTGACCAAGAAGTCAAGCCAGTCTTCGGTCAAGACATCGAGTGATGTCGGCGTGAAGACCATCCTACTGCAAGAAGGTGACTCCTCCAAAATGGCCCTGATTGACACAAGGCTAGGAGACAAATAGGAAAGCACGCTCATAAGCTTCCTTAGTGCTAATTGAGATGTACTCATGTGGAAGCCAGCAGATATGCAAGGGGTGCCCAAGGAGTTTATTGAGCATTCCTTAAAGTCGACTCCAAAGCAACCCATAAAAGTAGCGTCTACGGTGTTTCTCTCTAGATAAGCGAGAGATAATCAAAAAGGAGTTGGCAAAACTACTCACGACTGGTTTTATCAATGAAGTGTACTAGCCAGAGTTGCTAGCTAACCCTGTACTCGTTTTAAAATAGAACAATAATGTATGGAGGATGTGTGTGGATTATACTGATCTCAATAAGCACTGCCGAAAGGATCCCTTCAGGCTCCCACGCATTGACCAAGTCATTGACTCGATTATCGGCTGCACCTTGCTCTCCTTACTCGGGCTACCACCAAATTTCCCTCAAGGAAGATGACCATATCAAGACTGTGTTCATCACCTAGTATGGAGCTTATGCTTACAAGACTATGTCCTTTAGGTTGAAGAATGCTTGAGCCACATATCAGCGACCTATTCAGTTCTACTTTGACGATAAGCTGCATCGCAATGTTGAACCCTATGTGGATGACGTGGTTGTTAACACTAGAACCCACGACCAGATCATCCCTGACCTTGAAGAAACATTCAACAGTTTGCGGAAATTCCGGTGGATGCTCAACCCGACTAAGTGCGTATTTTGGCGTGCCATCTCGAAAACTACCCGGTTTCATCATCAGTCACCGAGGGATCGAAGCTAACTCGAAGAAAATCAATGCTATTACAACTATGGAAGCTCCAACTACCATCAAGGACGTCCAGAAGCTCATGGGTTACATAGCGGCCTTGAATAGATTCCTTTCCAGACTTGGGGAATGGGGTTGGGCCTTCTTCAAGCTCCTGAAGTAGCAACACAAGTTCTAGTGGATGCAAGAGGCAGCCCAAGCTCACAAGGTTCTCAAGCATCACCTGCAGTCGCCACCTGTCCTCATGGCTCCATTACCAGGAGAAAACTTGCTGCTCTACATTGTTGTGACTACTCATGTCGTAAGCATAGCTATCATGGTGGAACATTCCATGTAAGGCCATGCCTTCGAAGTGCAGAGGCCAGTTTACTTCATCAGCGAAGTACTTTCTGAATCCAAGGTTTGTTACCCTTCAATTTAGAAACTACTATATGCAATCCTCATTACATCTAGGAAGCTATGCCACTACTTCGACAAGTACAAGATCTCTTTTGTTACTGATTTCAAATTGGCAAACATTCTCCACAATCGAGATACCACTGGATGCATCTCCAAGTGGGAAGTAGAACTGGGAGCTCTCGAGATCGACCTCAAGCCAAGAACAGCCATCATGTTGCAAGTTCTAGTCGAGAGATTAGGGTGGTAGGCTTGTTAGTTTAGTTTACGTATAAGCGCTGAAATTTCCCTTTCCATTTTCTTTCCATTTATTTGTTGCAAATCAGTTGTAATCAGCAGCACCTATATATAGTTTAGTCTAAATTGAAAAATAAATAAATAAAAAGAGTTTGCTTGGTTATTGCTTTGTCACTAGTGGTTGGTGCACACTTGTGTGCCAACCACACCCCTGTTCTAATGGTACACCAAGTGCACAGAGAACCAAACAAGCAACACAGAGGCAAGTCCGTGGAGAAATTTGAGCACAGTTCGACACGAAGCAAGGCCAGGCAGCTTGCACCAAGTTGGCCGGCCTACCTCCTGTGCAAAAACAACCGAGTGCACATTGCAACGTACATATGGGACTATGCCTGCATGAATGGAACCTGAACTTGGTGTTTAGGCCACAAGTGCAGGCCGGGTGGCCCCACTTGTTTGCGAAACACTGCACCACTTCAGGTCATGGAAGTTTCCAACCCCTTTATCTTTTGCTTTTATGGTTTCATTCAAATTTTTTCTGGATTAATTAAAACTAAAATTTGAATGAAACATCTAGAAAGAGATGGAATCTTTCCATGTTTTCAAATGCGCCTAAGTTTTATTTCTTATGCTAGTACCTTTGTGCCTTTGGAACTTTATGATAGGGTCACTTGATCTTTTACTTATTGGCCTTCATGATATAATGACATGTGAGACATTCTTGGTCCTAATTAAAAATCTTGGATTATTTTTGAGCTTTTACTTATTGGCCTTCATGAAAATAAGACTACTCTCATGCTCAACTTTGCTAAGTCCTATCCAGAGCCACAAATAAACAAAATATAGTTTTGAACCTACATAGCCGTCTTCTACATTTTGAGCTTTTTCAAATGCCACCTCTCTAGTTATACTATGCTCATCTGTTTACACCAGTCATTCATGCACACGTCCATCAAACAAGTTCATCAAATGTGATTCTTGAATAGCTCTTCAATCCCCTTGAAAAAGAAGAAAAGAATGAGCAGCAATCTGGCTCAGTAAAAAAAGGAGAGAGAAGAAGGGGAAAGATGAAAGAAGCTAAAATTAAATACCACTGGAAGGACATCTATCTTCACATACACTTGCACTTGACCTAAGTATATTGATGATATGGTTATTTAGAGACATGATGTTTAACCTTGCGAAATAAATGGAAAAGATATGCGGTCCTTTATCCCTACCTTGAGCTCCACATATAGCCTTTATAGAGGTAGGAGAGGCATCATGAAAAGCCCTTTAAGGATCAAACACCTTGAGCGATTGAGTGGCTTAAGAGTATGCCTCGTTTTTAAAGATTTGCAAAATTCTCCAAGTACTATGAAGGACTAGCCATGCTCTCCATTGATTTATTCTAAGGATCAATATGTGAAAGTGAAGGTGTTAGCAACCGGGAATCCAAGGTATGAAGGAAAAGCTTAGAAATAACTCATATGCATACTTTGATTTCATGACTCCAGGCTTTTGCTTGATCCTCTAGATCTAATTCGACTCCTTGCTCAGGACGAGAAAAGTCTAGGGTGTGGGGGTGTGTTGGCGGTCGATTTCAATGATTTTTTACCACCAACATTTGCTAACATTTGCCAATAGTGGTTTTGTGAACTCCTACTGGATTTGCCAGTAGTTAATAAGTTGATATCGGCTATCCTAATGAACTGTTATAATCAAACCGTGATTGTCAAGGTGAATAGTTTGAAGGACAATATGAAGTCTTCAAGCATGTGAAGAGGCAGTTAAAATCTGTTAGAAAATTGAGAAAATTCGGAGTGATAACCTTGGATTATATTCAGACGGCTAAAAGTTTAGCAGATCAATTTACAAAGGCTCTTCCACTGAATGCGATAGATAGTGTATCCAATGAATTGGGATTTAGACCCATGCATTTCTAGATGGATGTTGAACTTAACCGTCTCCATTGAAGTACTAGTATATCAAACAATATAGTGGAATTGAGAGCATTTCTCATGTGCCTTGAAATTTTGGTGGGGATTGTTGGAATATTTGGGCTAGGCCCATTTGTTCGAATAATAAATTAAAACTAAAAGTACCATGAGTTAATGCTAGGGAGTTATGAGGTGACTAATACCATGTGGGTAATTGAGGAGAGTAATGGCTCGGTTGTAATTGGTGATTAAAATGGAGAATTGATAACTGGTTAATGGTGCGCCTTGATGATCATCATTGTCCAGGTTTCTCTCCTATCACCTACATAACGAGACAGCCTCCTCTGGTGCATCTCTTACACTTTTGGTGTTCCTATCTAGGAGACCTCTCCCTTTCTCCCTCTATTTTCTATTGTTAGTGTTGTGCGCACAGTTTTAGCGAGAGCAGAGTCTCTGAAACCTTGCACGCTGAAGATCCTGCATGGGATAGCAGGCAATTAGGTTTTTGGGAAGCTTCTTCACGCGTCTGCTCGCATTTGGCTACTTCTTGGAATTCACAACTACTTCGACTACATCTCTGTGCCATGTACGACTGCTTCATCCTGAAGTCATTCGACTACTTCCTGGTGGTCACGACTACTTCGTCTATGACCCGAAGGCCTGAACGACTACTTCGTCCTCAAGCTACGACTACTTCCTAGTGGATGTAGTTGTGTTCCCTAAGTGAACATCAAGATCGTCTCGACTACTTTCCGATGGCCATCTGCACAGCATAAACTAAGTTTGACAACATTAAATAGTCCTGACATACATAATGTCCGGTCATGAGCAGGGTTATTAATCCCGACCGGTCCGGTCAAACCGGCGGGGTCCGGTTCCGGTATACCGGAGCGGTTTGACCGGAAACCGGTCCAAACCAGTTGAATTCAAATTTGAATTCAAAAGCCGTAGTGCTACCGGTTTACCGGTCGGTTAGACCAGTTTACTGGCCGGTTTGGCCGGTTTACCGTTAATTTAATGATATTTTCCAACGGTTAAAAGTGGTTCCCCGATGTGAAATAAAAGGAAATTTCGGCATGAGCTATGCACATATTAATGTAAATGACCACACTAAAGCAACAATTTATAATCATGCATACAAATACAATAGTAATAAGTGTGCATACAAATACCGAGTCATACACTTATCCACATGAAATACAAGTTCAACGTAGGAATGGGAAGACCCCCATTTAGGACGCGGTTTGGTATTCGGCGGTGGACATCACAGCGATACCTCGCACTCTAAGCAGCTCAGCCTTATAGTGTTGCCAAGTTTGGCCCGTCCACGCCGATGTTGTCTGCCATTCCTGAAGTAACATAGTGTAAAAATGGGGGGTCTTCCCATTCGTACACCCATCTCGTCGGTGGCTGCATGCTGATGTTAGGAATAAGGTAGTGAAAAGACTGCGAGAAATCGCTGTAGGAGGAAGAAGAGTACTGTGGAGTGTCGTAGTCCGTCGGTCCAACCGTTCTCCTCTGCGATTGCGGTGCTCCATGGTCGGTGTCCTGAGTAGCATGTGTGAACTGAGTCTCCCCTGCAATCAACCATATATCATAATTAGTACTCAATACTTATAGTCAGAAATATGTGTGCATTTGTATGTGCAATGTATACCTGTGAAACGAACACCATGAGCACCACCACTACCACAGCAGCACCACTACCACTACCACCACCACCACCAGCATCAGCATCAGCACCGTCACTATCATCACCATCATCGGCCGAGCTGCTATCCTTGGACTCCTGATACGGAGGACTACGCTCACCTTCACCATCATCAGTCTCGGTGTCGCTGCTCACTGGTTTTGCTGTTGCTTTGCCTTTACGACGCTTCGGGTCACTCTTCGTAGGCCCCTTCTGCAACTTCCTCTTCCCTAGGTGAGTGTCACCCACATTTTTACGTGCCCAATCGCTGATAGAATCATCCCCCGTAGCCTCACGTAGATCTGACAGGTTTATTTGATCTCTGACAATATGGGACGGGAGAGGGATGTCGCCGTCATCATCATCCTCGTCCAGAACTGGAAGCCCGGTTAGATCTACCATATTCCATCCATTCCCGCACCGGATTATTCTCATCATAGAAAGAAAGATGGGCCATCTGGTCAATGAAATCACCTTCTTCACGCATCGGTGGGCCGGAGACCTCCTCAAGTTAGAGACGAAGGTTGTAGTTGACATAGACAAGCTTGTTAAGTTTCTTGTGCGACAACCGATTGCGAACCTTTGTATGCAGCAAGGCAAAAGTACTCTAGTTCCGCTCGCATCCACTGGATGAACAACATTGTGAAACAAGCCGCATGGCAAGGTACTGTAGCTTTGGAGTGCTTGATCCGAACATCATCCACCAGGACGCTGCATGTGCAACCGAGTATGTAAGCAATATATTCGAATAGAGAAAACAACAATGTTGTACGGAGTAACTCTTACATGGGGATGTCTTTGGGTCCATCGCCATCCGCATTGCCATTTCACTGCCAAACTCGCCAATCTTCTGCCGAAACACGTCAAGCTCCTGCAATGCCTGCACGGCACTCTGGAGATCCGTCATGCGCTGAAATGTATCCTTGAGTCCACGAAACATTTCTTGAGTTGGATCCATCGTATATGCATACCTCGGATTTAGGACAGCAGCTGCAAAATATAAATCACTTCAAATAAGCATAAGGTCAATAGAGCTTAAAAATAGATGACTCGTGTGTGCTTACCTGGACCCATATACGTGCCTATGAACACGTCACCCAACCTCTCGTCCACCACCTCAATATACTCCTTCAGTGTGGAAATATTTATTCCAAAGAAAGACCGCAGCTCCCGTTTCATAGTCTGGTAGGCGATCACGACTTCGCACATGTTGAGCCTCTTGTCCTGATCAGCGAAGCGGAGGAACTTGTATATTGGTTGAATTGTGTCGATGATATATTTCAATGCATCCCACCACTCCATACTTGCAAAACTTGCATGAGTAAATCTACCATCTTCGGTATCCGCCCATTTGCTGTGTTGGAACTCAGTAGATGCCATCCACTACATGAAACGATCACGTTTCCGATAGATGCTCTCTAGGAATATGTAGTTGGTTCCAAATCGAGTGGCATTCCACTTGACCAACTCACCACCGATTGCGTTGCTCATCATTGTATTCAACTGACCATGATTGTGTTTCCAATTTGAAATTCGCTTGCACTGCTTGATCATAACACCATGTTCAGGCCTTCGAGCTATATCCTTCAACATCAAATTGACGGTGTGTGCTAGACAAGGTGTCCAAGCTATGTGTTCATACACCTCTCTTAGTAGTTCCTTGCATGCTTTCTTGTAGTTCGAGCTGTTGTCGGTGACTACGTGCACGACATTCTCCGGTTCAATCTCTTCCACCACCTTTCGAATCTCCTGCAAACAAAGACAGATTGTTTAGTAACATGTCAAAACATACTCAATGTGAATGGAACATGTTTAGGGGCTAGCTTGAGCAAATATGCAGCATTTTGAGTTCTTCCACTCGCATCAATAGACTTATGGAACCACATGACCCCATTGCAATATATCAAAAAGTTGATGACACTCATCCTCGTCGGGCCAGTCCATGAATCACACATCAACGTGACGCCAAATAAGGGCCAGTCTTTCTGAAACTTTACGTACCTCGTCTTCAAGTCTTGCTCGTTCTGATCAAGGTACTTGCCATCAATATCCTGTCCAGTGGGTGATGCGATACCTTCACCTGCAACCATATCAAAATCATGAGATACAAGAATGTATGCTCATAGGTGTCATTCCAATGAAAAAAAACTTACCCCACTTCTGTGTCTCCCTGACCGCGCTGACAAAGTATGGACTGTCAGCCTGTCTTCCATGTACTCCTGCAATATATAAAAACTTTGACCAAGCTTTACCAATAGCTTCCTTTGTATTCTTACCCTTCTGCGTCCAGGAGCCTGTATCAATCCTTGGTTGTGTCATTCCTCTTCTCCCACCAGCTGCCAAGTTATAGTCCTCCACCACAGGACTCTCCCTCTGCGAAGTGGCCCTTCGAAATATCCTCTGCATAGCATTCCCCCTCATCGAACCACTACCCCCTCCACGCTCGTATGCACCTCCTCTCTGTTCCACTCCCCGTCGGAACTCTGCTTCCGCTCTCGATAGATCGATGGCACGCTTCACCTGAGCCTCCTCATCTTCTTCATCACCGGGATAGTTTCCCTTCGCTGCAGACTTCCCCCGTCTCAACCTCTCTCGAGCCCGGTCAGCAGTTGCGTTCTGTGCCCTATCAATGTCACACTGAAAGAAACCCCGCACATCAGGTGGCACATTCCTGCAATGGACCACCTCCGCCCCGCGCCCAGCCAAATGTTGTTTTAATCTAGTCGCACGACCTCCTCCTTTCTGCGTACGACAATAGTTGCATCACCATCCGGGATAAAGATTTTCACCATGGTCCCATACAATATCTCTATCTCTGCCTGCCATTGTCTACCTGCATACAAGGACAACAAAAACATATCATCTAATAATCGAACTCCTAAGTCATAGTGTCAAAAATCATCTAATACACCTAAATCAAATCTATCTAAACCCTAGTCATACACCTAAAATCCTACTACATAGTGTAAAAAATCATCTAATACAAATAAATCTTACCTACATTCTAAATACACCTAAGTCATACACCTAAATCCTAAAACAAATCATCTAATACTCTAAATCATAGGGAAAAAAAACTTACCTGGACACGGCTTACCGCCGCTCGTGGCCGGTTTACCGCCTCTCCGGGCCGGTAAACCGAGCTTCCCAGGCGGCTAACCGGTCGGGGCCGGTAGATCCGCTACCGGCCCGACTTAGGGCAAGGCGTCGGGGCTGAGGGATACGGGGGGGTGGGGGGTTAAACGGACGCTGCCGCGCGATGGGCCTTAATGGGCCGTCTGTTTTTTTCTTTTTCTTTTTTGATTTAACTTTAAATTTCCGCAAACTATACTAAATGAACGAATTTTTGAGAAAATTTGACACCATTAGATTCGTCGCACCTTGAAGTATTTTTAGGAATTTTTTGGGAATTTTTCATTTGTTTGAATTCAAATTTGAATTTTGAATTTGAGCCGATTTGATACCGGCCCAAACCGAAACCGGGCCGGACCAACCGGTCAAACCGGACGGTTCCCACCGGTTTGGTTAACCCTGGTCATGAGAACAGTGCAACCGGTGTCTGGTTTATCCTATTGTTCATGCTATTTAGTGAAATTAACATGAACACATGCACCTGCTTTGTCATCACAAGATCACTCTTCAACATCATGAAATTATTGTAATATTGGGAATTAAAATATGCTGAAATTTGCATAATTATCTAACAGTCATCACCGAACGACCATGGTGCGACCCTACCTAACCTTCTTATCTAGAACCTGGGCATGGTGACCTCCTGATTATATAAGGGGAGGCCCGAGGCCATTGTAGGGGTTAGACACTCTAGGTAAAGGGAGAGCTAGCAGAGAGAACAACCTTTATATTCCACCATTACCAAGCTCCTCCGATCTTGGCCATTCGGCAGCAATCACCATCCCCTGCAGGATGCATCCGTGCGGCCGAAAACTGCTTAAATCCACATCCGCTCTCTATGCTTGGGTCACGCGCGCCTGGAAACCGTTGCCCCCCGGGTGTACAAAATAGGGGTGCGCCATGGCCCCCTGCGACCGGCAAGATATCGCCGATAGAGATGTTTTTACGATTAGGGCTTCATGTTTGTTGAAATGCTTCTTCTTCTCATGATTCATGGTGATATAAAAGTAGTGTTGAAATAACAATTGCTACTGACATGTGCTAAACTAGGAAAGCTAACTGTTCTCATAATCCTTGTTAGTGCAGTGTACATATATTATCTGTTTGTTTCAGTTTGTAGTTTTTTTGTTTGTTTGATATGAACTATTTAGATTGCAGGAGCAAGTTTATGTAGTCAGTCTGTTCATTATGTTTGTGGAGAAATAGGGGCTGCTTATGTGTGAAGAGGAGCTGAGCAACTTCTTAGGATAATCTGTTTCAATAAGAGTTTAATCTGGAGTTCTCGATGAAGCGAACTAAAAGCAAAGTTTAATTTGGAGGCATTTATGAAATAAGAGTTTTTGTTGAGGATGCCATGCTTGCATCCTATTTTATTGGTATTATCTGATTCAATATTTAATCCTAGTGCATTTGTGTATGCTACTGATGTTTTGTTTGTATTTAAGTACGAGAGTACCACAAACTAATTTGACATCATAATGAAAAATGTAAATATCATGGCAAACTATCTTTTATAATATAAAATTCTTTTTCACTATATTTTTTGAAAGATAAAAAGTACATTTTTTTACTTCCCTCACCAATTCATTTTGTCGGATTAACCCTGTGAGCAAAATTTAGGCTCGATTTACTCCCTCGAATAATTCCAATTGGTCCAATCTACCCCTAGTGATATTTCTCTTTTTTGTTTCTCCGCATAAATGATGCCTTATGTTAAAAAAATACATTATGATTATTTTCCTAGGTTAGAAAGATTTAATATGAAGTTGGTCATAAAGATGCAATTCGATCTACATGAAAAGTATTCATGAAAAATCCAGAATGTATTTTTTCTAGCATAGGGCATCGTATTACAAGGCACGTTGCAAATTTTGAAGGTAAAATTCTACTATTATGTGGAGAAATAAAAAGGAGAAATCTCAGTAAGGAGTAGATTTGACCAATTGAAATAGTTTGAGGAAGTAAATTTAGCCTAGATTTTTGTTCAGGGGAATAAGCGGACAAAGTGGATTGGTGAGGGAAGTAAAATGGACTTTTCCTTTTTGAAAACATGTGGGCGCTGCAGTGCACTCTATTGGATAGTCTTCAAAAATTTTATAGAATTGCATTCTTCGTTCCTCTCCTATCATTTTTTTTGCATATGACAAGCATTAGAGGTACGTATGAAATTAAGAACCATGTAAAATATAATACCAGTTTCGACAAATGAAATCGATAAATTAGTGAACGAAAGTTTTCATACATTAAGCTTCTTGTGAGATTCGTACTTCAACTAGAACATCAAACACTATGATATAGCAAGCTGATCGATCACCACAATTTTTGTTGGCAAAAATCATCATCATCCTAAGCAATTTCGGATCCTCCATCATTCTCAGAACTTGGAAGGACAGGATTACTTGAAGAATACTGATTAATTAAAACAAGGTTAAAGTTCACATGAGAATGCAGCTTCTTCTCCGGCCCGTTGTTTAACCATCCTACCTGTATTTGGACCCATGATGATTTGAGGTAACATTGGTGTCAATACTCGATAGTAGTGCGTCTCCCTGGAGAGCAAACAAGCGAAGAACTCTGAGCATTTGTTCTGAATAGATAAAACAACTGGCATATTTTTTCTTAATAAAAACTAAAGAATTCACCTTTTTTCCTCGCCACCAAAGTGCGCAAATGCGCATGGCACAGCCCAAAAAGGCGTGGACGCTCGAACCGCGGGGGTCCAGGTGCAGCTCCGACGACGGCGTTCATGGCGCGGCTACACAGGAGATTGTCTGGAGGAGATGGCCCCTCGCCAAAGATAGCAATTCTCCCGGGCCTTTATAACCAAGCTCAACCATGGATCGATTGATGTAATTCGTACAATAAGTTGTAATCCCTGCAAACCACCATGGCTTCCAAGATCCTGCTCTCCCTCCTCGTCCTCGCCGCGGCATCGCCCGCGGCGCTGGCAGCCTTCGACGTGATCCAGATGCTGGTCGACAAGCCCCAGTACGCCGGGTTCTCCAAGGTCCTGGCGCAGACCAACGTCGCGGCGGAGGCCAACCAGCTCAAGGTGGCGTCGCTGCTGGTCGTCCCCGAAAAGACGGTCAAGTCCCTGGTGTCTCTGCCCGTTGACAAGCTGCGGCAGGCGGTCGCGAACCACGTCCTCCTCAGCTACTTCGACCCGATCAAGCTCGACGAGATGAAGACCCGCACGGCGCTGCTCCCCACGCTCCTGTCCAACACCGACAAGGCCCTCGGCGTCCTCAACTACTCCAAGGCTGACGACGGCCAGATGTACTTCGGCGCCCCGGGCGCGCCCTGCGTCGCCAAGCTCGTCAAGGTCGTCGCCGCGCGCCCTTACACCGTGTCCATCATGGAGATCAGCGAGCCCATCCTGCCGCCCGGGTTCGGCAAGCCCGACGCAGCGCCCGGCCGCCGCGGCAAGGGTGGCAAGGGCAAGATCAAGCCGGCGGGCCTTGACGAGTCCAAGGAGGTCACCGGCAAGAAGCCCGACGATGCAGCGGGCAAGGCAGAGAGCCCCGGATCCGCGGCGGCTGCTCCAAGCCCCGCGTCTTAGTTGCGTCCTCGCGCGCGTGGCGCCCGCCGCTGGCCGGCCAGGACGTCTGAGCACGTTCAACGGAGCGCCAGAATGGAATAGCCTATAGAAATTAAAGCACGCACCAGGTAGCTCCGAAACATGACAGCTCGTCGCATTCGTTTTCTCTCTTTTTTTTTCCCTTTTCGCTTGCTTAATTTTCAGTTTTGTGTAACAGAGATTTTACAGTACCGTGTACTCCACATGACAAAACCGACTAAATTACTCTCCCGATTCAGTAGATAAGTCACTGTCCATTATGCTACACAATTGAAGAGGAATACAATAATACGTAAAAAACAGATTAAAGTGGGGTGACCACAGTACTACGAACTACTATGTGCAGGATCGTCTCTTTTTTTTTTAGAAACAGACAAAAAGGTTATCATTTCCAACAGACGAAACCACTTAATATGAGACGCACTCACATGTTTGAGTCGCGGGAAAGAAAAAGTTCACGCACCCAAACAGTCGCTTCTCCAGCAGTCGACCCAAACGCCGCCAGCTCCTCCCCGCGTCGCCCGAGGTGCCGACGGCACGCTGCTTGCTCGTCGCCGTGGCCCATCCTCGCCGCGCCAGCGGCTCCCTGACGCGGATCCGCGCCTCGTCGGCCGTGGCCCGTCCTCCTTACGCCGGCGGCTCCCTGACGTGGATCCGCTCGCTGGCCACGCCCTGTCACAGATCCACCTCGCTGTCGTTGACTCGTCATCCGCGGGCCGTCTCGTCATCCGCGGGCCGTCGTGGATCTGCCCCGCTGGCCGCACCCAGTCCCGGGACCTCCTCGCCATCCGAACCGCATACCCTGACGCCTTCATGGGCCCATCACTATGTGTCGCGGAGAGAGAGGTGACACATATTTGCGTTGCTTCGTCTTTGCTTCGTCTCGGATGCAAAATGGAAGCTCTGATTGCGTCTTATGTTGGAGCATGTGTTTCATAGGCAAAAATACTGTGCACTACCTTTCTTTGGTTTGGGTCGCCCTTTGCTTCCTCTATTGGAGACAGTCTTACATGCCCGTGCACTCTAGCAATTCATCCGGTCCTAAGAAATCTATTTTTAGGGGGAGTTGATGTTTCATCATCCCATCCGCGTGCAATATCTTTTTTTTAGGGTGCATTGAAATATGAACCGCCCTTGTAAATCATTATTTGTCAACAGCGCTCCGTGTTTTAAAACGCTCCTAATAGGGGTATTTCTAGGGCGGGTCGCATTGCAGCTTGCCCCTAGATATACTTGTAAATGTTAATGTAAAAGAACATCATACCTTACTTAGCCAGAAGTAACTCTGAGGACGTGGTGGAAAGAGTAGTTCGTGCGAGGCATGAAGTCAGAGGTGGAAATCCTAAAGAGCAAGTACGCAACCCATTTTCACAACTTGTGAACATTAGCACAGTGGCCACTTGCCCACTTGGGAGTGAGAAATCAATTTCTATTTTTTGAGCTATTTTCTTTTTTACTATTATTTTGAATTTTTAAAATCAATTTGTAGGAGATCTTATTTTAAGACCCACTCCAACAAATATCTTATTTTTAGCTAACAAATGTAGCTATGGATCATCTCAACTACATAGCAAATCTAACTAGAGGAGAAGATACTTTCTTTTAAATTGGGATAATTGTGTAAGAGTCCTTGCTTTCTACCTGAACTGCACGTTTGCACTCATTTTTTTTTACAAAATTTGCATGTTTATTTTTAGATAAGGGAATATATATTAATATTCCAGCCTCTGTATCGATGGATACATGTGGCTGTTCACAGAACGACCAAACAAAAGTAAGCACCACAACCAAGTTTGTGCTGAGTGGGAAGAAATTAAACATGAGAAATTCGATTGCTAAAAAGCCATCCATTAGAGGCAAAGCATTCTATAGCAACTACTTCAAGAGCACGACACCCTGACATGATTGGTGGTCTTCCCTCTTCTTTATGGAGGAGTGCCCAAAAGCGGATCCAGTGAATCGCTCTGAATATTACCTGCAAAGATTAGAAAACTTGTGCCTTGTTAAAAACCACATCATTTCGGCTTAGCCAAATTGCCCACAAAGTGGCGCATGCTCCCACCCAAGCCTAATACCTTAGTTTTTTGTTTACCTCATTCAGCGAACTAGTCCAAATATCATTCACATTTAACGGCATAGGTAAATTAAACTCAACCTGTATCAGTCTCCAAATAAATTTAGCATTTGGACAATCAAAGAAAAGATGTTGAATTGTTTCGTCAAGATTACAAAAACAACACCTTACACTTCCTTTCCATTTTCTCCTTGCTAAGTTATCTTTAGTGAGAGTTACACCTTTTAACAGATACCACATGAAGACTTTAATTTTAAGAGAAATTTTCAGCTTCCATATAACATGATGATGTGGAACTTCATTGGTAGTTAAAGCCCTATACATAGAGTGAACCGTGAACATTCCATTTTGATGTAGAGACCAAATAAATCTATCATCACTATCATGGAGTTGAACATCCACCACCCTGGCAACTAATTGCTGCCATTGGCGCAGGTTGTTGTCTACCAAGGTTCTCCTGAAAGCTACATTAAGAGGGTTTGATCTAAACACCGTACTTGCAGAAGCTGATTTCTTCCTAACTATATTATATAAGCCGGGGTATTGACGTTTAAATGACATATTTCCCAGCCAGGTATCCTCCCAGAATCTGATTTGAGTCCCATTCCCTAGTTGAAATCTGACTAATCTCAAGAAGTCTGGCTTGATGTTCATCAAACCTGACCAAAAGTGAGAATCCCCAGGCATATATTCCACTTGGGTGATTGTTTTATGCCTCAAGTATTTTCTCCTAAGCAGTTGCTGCCAAACCCCATCCTCATTTATCAGTCTAAATAACCATTTACTTAACAGACATTTGTTTTGCACATCGAGGTTTAGGATTCCCAAGCCCCCCTTGGTCTTTCGGGGAACAGAGTATGCTCCATTTAGTAAGTCTATATTTTTTTTATATTCATCACATTGCCAGAAGAATCTAGACCTGTAGAAATCTAGTTTTTTTAGCACTTCCCTGGGGACTTCGAAAAAAGAAAACATATACATCGAAAGGTTGCTTAGGACGGAGTTGATGAGAACTAATCTCCATTCGATCGAGAGCATTTTCCCTTTCCAAGCGCATAGTTTCTTTTGGAATCTTTCCTCCACCTCTTCCCAGTCGGTATTCTTGAGCCTTCAAAAATGCATCGGGGTGCCTAGATATCTGAATGGGAAGGTTCCCATCCCACACCCAAAAATTTGTGAGTAGATGGATTGCTGGTTCTTGGCTTCCCCAAAGCAGAACAATTCACTCTTATGGAAATTAATCTTGAGTTCAGAAAGTTGTTCAAACGCACAAAGCAAGAGCTTCATATTGACAGCTTGGTCAAGATTATTTTCCATGAAAATGATCGTATCATCTGCATATTGTAAAACTAAGAGCTCGTCATCCACCAAATGCGGAACCATGCCTGATATCTGTCCATTTTCTGGGGAATGTCTGGGGAATGTCTTCCCTCCTCTCCTCCTGTAGAGAAAAATCATTGTGCATAGGTTCCCCGAAGAGTTTCTTATAATAATTGGTGATATAGTCTTTGAGATTATCATCACCAATAATGGTGCCTTCATCTTGTTCGAGCTGGTAAATTTTTGTTTTTCGGTGTCGTCCATTCGCCAAGAGTTGGAAGTATTTTGTGTTGTTATCTCCCTGGAGCAACCGAGTTGCCTTTGATCTTTGGAGCCAATACAACTCCTCTGCTCTAAGCAACTTTCTAAGCTCCACCGATAACACTCGTTTACTTTCAATCTCTTGCTCTGACAACAAAGTGGATTCTGCTTTTCTATTCAAACAGTCTAACTGTTGTAGTAGCCATTATTTTTTCTTTTTATTTTCACCCGCTTAGTTTCTAGCCCAGCCTCTTAAGAAATGTCTAACTCCTCTAATTTTATTCTGCCACCGAGCGACTGGCGAATTTCCCCTAGTTTCAGCGCACCACACGTTTGTGATCAAATCAAAAAAATCCATCCTTAGTGAGCCACCCTAATTCAAACTTGAATAAGGGTGTGTTCCCTCTATGGGCTGCCTGATTTGTGTCTAATAAAATTGGGGTGTGATCTGAAAACTCTCTAGTCAAAGCTTCTAACGTTGACAGCGGGAACTTTTGTTCCCAATCAGTGCTCACCAGAATTCTATCAAGTCGTTCGAAAGTTGGACATTTCATAGAGTTGGCCCATGTGAACTTTCTGCTTGATAATTCGAGCTCTCTTAGATTTAAACATTCAATACAAGCATTAAACAAGGCTGGCCATCTATCATCATACCGATCATTGTTTTTTTTTCTATCGGGTTTCTGATAATATTAAAATCACCCCCACCATTAGTGGCATGGTCTCATTTGAGCATGTGCTTACAAACTCTGCGAGAAAAAGTTCTTTACGATCTGGTTATGCTGCCTCATAGATAGCAACATGAACCCATCGGAAACCATCGCATTTATTTTTAACATGAAGTTTAATGTGGAACTCGCCCAAGTTGACGTTTTCTATCAAGAAGGTGTGTTGATTGACCCCAATCAGAATACCACCTGACCGTCCTTTA
Organism: Panicum virgatum; assembly: GCF_016808335.1. Taxonomy (NCBI): domain Eukaryota; kingdom Viridiplantae; phylum Streptophyta; class Magnoliopsida; order Poales; family Poaceae; genus Panicum; species Panicum virgatum. The sequence continues at coordinate 34,259,159 of NC_053145.1, read as the reverse complement.
GGAGGAATCCAATGCCAACTAAACTCTCTATCGGTGCAAAAAGAATTTAGGATCTCATCCGAAAAATCTCTTTTGTGCGTCTCGAGTATAGCAATGAAATCCAGCATGTTTATTTGGCCCGTTTTCTTATTTGGAGTCATATGTTTGCCCCCCTTTTTCTACTCCGTCAGCAGGAATGGCAGGACCAACTTGTACCCCGTTAAAGGAAAAAAAATAAATCAAATGAAAAATAGATTGGGATGGGAAATAACATTTATGCCCTTGCCTTGTCCAACATGCTGGCGTTTCCACCCCCTAGGTCGACAGGCACTTGCTCAGTCACTTTATCTTTCTCAGTTCGGTGGCGCCATGGAGGGGCGGAGCCGGTAGTGATGCATGGGTATCCTAGGAACACCCAACTATTTACCAAAAGATCAAGTATATGTTAAGTATACAAACATGTATGTGTTATATTAGGTCAAAACCTCTAGTTTTTAACTTCTAAATATGGCCATTCCTAGGCCACTCCCAACGTCGATATACAGCACTACCCACTCCCAGCCAGCCCACTAGCTATAACCGACAGCCCAGAAGGCCAACATCTCTCCCACTCGTCAGCCCTCCAACCATCATTCCGTGCCGGCAAAACCAAACGTCATCAAGTACCCATGCCACCAACTTGCTGAAGCATAAATCATGTTCGTCAAATTTATTGTGTTCAGGATTTGTGTATCAATGTTTAATAAGTGATTAAGAACAAGTTGAATAGTAGTATGATGTTGGAAATGTCTAAATCAATTGATGAGAAAGATTTGACAAGCCTGCATTACTGCATAGAATTTGGCATTTTATTGCCTTCCTCTGAACTTCATTTTAGTGCTCTTTTTGTGAGAGGTGAATTTTAAGAAACTGTATTGGTTCGTAGATTTGTAAGATTGCATCAAGTCTGCCATATAGTTGTTGTAAGAGCATCTCCAGCTTGCTCAATAAATTGATAATATTGGGAAGAAGATATACCAGCAGTTTCCCAAAACTTCTCCCTTCTTCCAAATATTTCACCCCAAGTCCCCTCAAACAAAGGGAGAATTTTGACTCTCCCAATATGGTAGTTGTATTGGGAGAAGGTCATTGGGAGTTGTTATTGAGAAATGATGGAGATGCTTGAAAGCAATTTCGATCATTGTTTAGTAAGTCACAACACGTGTTTCCATTTCTGGCATGTGTCTTCTATTGTATATAACTTTTTGTACATTTCTTGGCTTGGTTAGAAGTCACAACACGTGTTTCATGTGTCTTCTGTTGTATATAACTTTTTGTACATTTCTTGGCTTGGTTAGATTTGGCCATTTGGGTGGATGATTACAAGAGGAATCAAACAGGAAAATGGAGATTATGGTCCATCAACAAAATAGCCGGATATAGCCACTTTGATTCCCCACTTTGCCAAATTCTAAATAGCCAGATATAGCCACCGCTATAGCCTTTAGGAGAAGAGAAGACTAGGATATCCATCTTTAAGCTCTAAATGGTCAAATCCGCTAATAGCCGGCTATATCTATAACCCCTAAATTAAGGATTATTTAGTCAGCTAAACCATATAATTGGTATTTATTTAGTATTTTGTTAACGATGTAACGAGGAAATGAAGCACTAGATAGTGATGAGGTTCCATTCTTTGTGGTTCTGCTATGAGATTGAGGGGTGCTGGGGACTGGATCCTTTTCTTTTTGTTTTGTGCAACACTATCAATGCCATCCCCATGCCCGGATAAACGTGGAGGGGACACAGTTGCTGACTGACTGCGGTTTAAGTGTGGGTTGTACCGGTGTTCTATTTGGAAATTCGGCTCATGAGCTCATGTTTAGTTTGCACCAGGCTTTGGCATCCACTCAAGAATCACGAGAACAAATTGGCCTATTATCATCGAAGTAGATTGCCAGAGCAGCCATGGAAGAGGAAACTTTGAAAACTGTCGATGTTAATGATCGAGCTGCATATAGTAATGGACAGCATGAGCACATAGTAAAGCAAAGCCTAATAACCTTTGTAAATATTTATTGGACTAACAAATTATTCTCGAATTCTGCAAGTTTTTTTACAAGATTTAATATTTTAGATTGAATCATTAAATTGCAGAAATTCAATCGACTCAAATTCTTCTATCTTTTCTGGTTCAAGGAAAATTTTTAAATGATGGCCATTGAACTTGAATTCATTACCGTTATCATCTTGGAGTGTGATGGCACCATGTGAAGAGGTCTCGATTACCTTGAATGTCCCTTCCCATTTACTCCGAAGTTTTCCATGACCAAAGAGTTTCACCCTTGAATTGAACATCAAAACCTTATCTCTAGGTGCCACCTCTTTGTTCTTTCTTTGTAGATCTTGGAGCTGTGGTATGCTTTTTCTCTCCATTCCTCTAACTCAGATATTTGCATTTGTCTCTTCTTACCAGCTAGGTGGAGGTCCATATTCCACTTCTTGATGGCCCAATGGGCTTTGAACTCCAACTCCACAGGTAGATGGCACGTTTTTCCATATACCAGCTGGTATGGTGACATGCCGATAGGTGTCTTGTATGCTGTTTGGTATGCCCATAGTGCATCATTCAGCTGGTTCTTCCATTTCTTCCCCATCTCGTCCATGGTCTTCTGCAAAATGTTCTTTATCTATTTGTTTGATGTGTCAGCTTGACCGCTTGTTTGGGGATGGTATAGAGTTGCAACATTGTGCTTAACTCTATATTCGGCCAGGAACTGCCAAAAGGTCTTGTCGATGAAGTGTGACCCTCCATCACTTATGACCATTCGAGGTGTTCCAACCCTTGGGAATATCACTTCTTGGAACATCTTTTTGGAGTGCTTGGAATTGTTAGATCAGCAGCGAAGTGCTTCAACCCATTTGGACACATAGTCCACTGCTACCAAAATATATTCAGCATCTCCAGACTTTGGGAATGGTCCCATGAAGTCTACCCCCCAGACGTCAAACAACTCCACTTGGAGGTTGTTCATGAGCTGCATTGCATCCCGTGCATTGATGCTTCCATGTTTCTGGCATCTAGCACATCTTCCGACAAATTCTTTTGTATCTTGGTACATTGCTGGCTAGAAGAATCCGCTCTGCTAGATCTTGGCATGTGTATGGAATGCTCCGTAGTGTCCTCCATAGGGCGATTCATGACATCTTTCTATGATCTTTGTGGCTTCAACCATTGGGACACATCTCCTCAACAACCCATTAGCACATACTCGGTAGAGGTACGGGTCATCCCACAGGTGGGAATGACTTTGATGCTTGAGTTTTCTCCTATCTTGCCCAGGTGCAACATATCCTGCAACTATATAGTTGACAATATTTGCATACCATGGATTCGAGTCTGTTACTTCGAGGAGAGTGTCATCCCTAAGATAATCGTTAATGGGTAACTCATGTGTATCCCTATGATGAAGCCTAGACAAGTGATCGGCTACCGAGTTCTCTACTCCTTTCTTATCTCTTATTTATATGTCAAACTTTTGGAGTAGAAGAATCCATCGGATGAGCCGAGGTTTAGCGTCTTTCTTAGTGAGGAGATATTTGAGTGTAGCATGGTCGGTATAAACAATTACCTTTGCCCCCATTAAGTAAGATCTAAACTTATCTATTGCAAAGACGACTATCAACAACTCTTTCTCAGTTGTGACATTATTCAGTTGTGACTCGGTAAAGTCTTGCTAGCATAGGATATAACATAATGCTTTTTATCCTTTGTTTGGCCCAAAACAGCCCCAACAGCAAAGTCTCTAGCATCGCACATGATTTCAAAGGGAAACTTACAATCAGGTGGTTGGATGATTGGAGCTGAAATGAGTGCCTTTTTCAAAATTTGAAAGGCTTCATGGCACTTATTGTTAAAGATGAAAGGTGCATCTTTAGCCAAAAGGCTTGTCAGGGGTCTATTGGCGGTCGATATCGGTGATTTTCACCGCCAACACTCCACCTGATTTCATGAAACATAGGACATAAACATGCCATGACCATTATATCTAATGAGCTTCACAAGTTTTGGTGTATATTTGATCTCAGCAACAACATATCCAAAATTGAGCCAAATCGGAGACTGTTTGGATCAGAAGGCCCCAATCCCGCCGGCTGGCATATCAACTGTGGAATTTCAGCATGAAACTTTACCAGAGTGAACTTGAGGGAGAATTCAGGCCAATCCAATAGGGAATAACTTAAAATCCACAAGTTCGAACTGGAAGGCTTGAGTCCCTAGGCAACAAAGGGAATCCGGCTCCATAACCAGAAGGTCAGACGTGTCAAGCCCGGAACCTACCCAGGAGCAACATCCGGCTGTTAAGGAGCGTGACGGTGCAATGAAGGGCTGAGATGCCCCAGAAGGCAGGCCGCCCGGCCCAAGAAAATACCATTTGAACAATTACCCGAAGCACCGACCTCCAGAGCAGATCACAGTTGTCCCACAGAAAGGCGGTGCCAGGTGGCGATAGGGCCAGGCCTCCCGGCTCCACAAGTCAACCACCGGTTGGCACCTTTCACGTGGAGTTGAAGCCAAGTAAGGGGTAGCATACCTTTGTAGTGAACCGTCAGTTATTGACCTATAACTGCTATAAATAGGCCCTCACACCTCACTTGTAAGACACACCACTTGGAGCTAGAGAGTCTCAAAGTTAGTTCATGTGACACTTCAGGTGTCTAGCTGTTAGATCAAAGTTTAATGTGTGAATGTTGTTTTTATTCTTGTTTGATAGTTAAAAATTTTCAGTGCAAAATCAGGTGTATTTTAGTAATTATGAAAAATTACAAGTCCTTTTTTGCAAAAAGTTTTGACTTAGGGAGTAATTTCAACTTTGTGAAGGGATTTCTTGTAAATGTGCTAGTAATCATTACTTTGGTAGCTTTATTGCAATTTAGCCCATTTTTTTGTTGTGATTTTGCTACCAAAAAGTATTTTTCTTGTATTAATTAGAATTCATTTGAACTTTTGAAAATATCTTCAAATCCGTTTATCTAGTGCAAATTTGCACAACATGAAGGTTGTAGATTTTGAAAAACTGAACAACTTTAATTTTGGGCACTTTTTCATTTGAGCCCTAGTTCAACGGCAAATTTTAGTTTGCACTCAAGCCCCTGAACTTTTCACATTTTACAAACAAGTCCTTGCTGACCTTCTTCAATCTCCGGCTTCACCAGAGCTTTGGCAGCGCCGCCGCCGCCAGTTTTCCTCCGCCCACTGGCCGCCCGCGCCGCCGTTGGAGTGCCACCCGGCCTCCTGGGGTCCTCCCTGACCCCACCATCCCCTCGCTGGCACCCCTTCCTCTTCCCACGCCGCACCGCAGCTCGCCACCCCTGTTTCTTCTTTCCGGTGAGCTCGACTGCCACTGGAACCGGCTTTCCGAACCGCCTCGCCGCCCCGACGCGTCGAGCGCAAGTGCCGCCGCCTCTCAAACCACCTCTACCTGGCCTCCATGCCCCACACCACGCCACCTCACCGCCCGTCCATGGAGAAGCCAGTGCCGCCGCCGGATCCTGCCCACAGCATCCGACGAGCTCATCCCCTCCCTCTCTTGCTTATCCCCTCCACTTCTAAGCAATAAATAGCCCCGGCTGGGCATTATCGCCGGGATTCCACCGCCGCCGCCCTCCTTCCCAACTCTGGCGAGTCCTGCCCGCCGTCGACCCACCGCCACAGTGCCGCTCCGACCACCACAACCCCCTAGCTAGCTTCACCTCAAACCCGTGAAGCTAAACCACCACTTCTCGCCGCCGTTCCCTTGCCGGAGCACCGCCGTCGTCGTTCACCCCTGCCGCCGCGCATTGCCCCATCGCCGGCGAGCCCCTCTAGCCCTCGATCCACCCCCTTCAAGCTCCTCATGCTCCCTGGCCCCTTGGCCCTCGCCGCCAGTGACTAGCGCCGCCGGAACTCGGCCGGCCTCCTACCTTGTCTTCTTCTTCCTTGAGCCAAGGACCCAATTGCTTAGCATTTTTCTTTCCAGGGTCCTTTCTGTAAAAAGATCAAACCCCTTTTCAATCTTTTTCAGTGAACTTTGAAAATTCCTAGGAAATTTAGAAAAATCATAAAAATGCCAAACAAATTTTGTTGTGTTCCTTGTGATTAGCTCTACAAGTTTGATGTTGCGGGTTTGAGTTGAATCCTTGTGTAGCAAATTCTAAAAATAGGATTTATTTATAGTTCTTTTGTTTCTATCTTATGATCTAGAATCACATTGCTTGTGAACTTTGGACCATGTGTAGTATAGAGTATGAGTGACCTTGTGTAAATTTTGTAGCCCTTTTATCTTGTGCGTTTGCACATTTTTGCTATGTATTGTTTGTGTCTTTAAGGATTTAATTAAATTCTTCCTATGGGTTATTTTTAAAAAAAACCTTTCTCCATGTTATTTCATGCAGTTAGAGTACTTGACATGGTTAACCTAGGTTGTTTGATTGGTTGAATTACAATTTTATCATGAAGGAAAGCTATACTCAAGCACCTCACTATTTTTTTCCAACTATTGCATTTCATATAGAAATTACCCCGCTAGCAGACGGAACATACGAACTTATCCAGGAACCAGACGAGGATATTTCTGAAGCCCAGGCCAATGTTGTTGAATTAACTGAAGTCCCAAACTCCGATTCGGAAGAGCCAAAGCCTACTGATTCCATAGACACCACTGCAGGCAAGCCCCGGTGCATAATCCTATTATTTTAAATTATGCAATTTATTACTATTTACTTGCGCATTTAAGTTATTGGAGTTGAATGAAAAACTTAGATGCATAATTCTAGGTACCTATTGATTGAACACTAGAACTGAGTCTGCTAAGATGCTATGCTAATAGGACCGGTAAAAGTCGAGTGATTACTTGTCACTCGCGAGCTTTATAGGAGTTGATTGTTTACATTCTTGCAATCACTATAAGGACCATGGACAGATTTGTTTACAAGCTTCATAGTTGAAATCTGTCTGTGTTGATAAATTACTAAGGCCGCAGTGTGTGGTAGCGGTGGTTAAACGTTTGAAAGTACTAGCCACATGCCGTAAATATGGTACGCGGTAAGCCTAGTAACTGATCGGCCCAGCAAATGGACATACCTCCCACTCTCTCTTAGAGATAGGAAGTTAAAGTATGTTGCAACACCGCGGCTATACAAAGATGTGGTGGTTCTCTGTAGTTGGGGAGAGTGGCCCTGATCCATGAACCGGAATGGAAAGCAAACTGTTGCTTGGGAGTGACTTGACAATACTCCAAGCGTGTGTGCTAGGTTTATCCTTGCAAGGTTGGAAATTCGATTCAGAATCGTCCGTTTCTCGCAGAATTTGAGACTGCCTGACCCCTTTGCTACATAGAGTAAGAAGTGGAACAATGATGATACCAAATATGGTTGGATAAAATTAATTCCTCTATCGTGTTTGTATAGATAGGTGCATACCTAGAATGATTAATACAACTAGAATTTGAAAGCTAAAATTTAAAATTAAGGACATACTCTTTGTGGCTTTTCAGCAAAAGAAAACCCAGAACCTTTCCAAGCCTAGCATGTCTAGATATGGGGCTACTATATACCCTTAGTCGGATTAGTGACTCAGTCTTGATACTAGAACCTTTCCAAGCCTAGTATTAGTATACTCAGTCTTGTTGGTGACTTTGTTTTCAGGGATGATTTTGGAAGATCCAAATGCTAGTTTGGCTTGGCCTAGTGTTTTACCTTCTGGCTGATCTATGGAATGGGAACCATCTTCGACCAGCAATGACTCGGCTGAATGATGCCATGCTCGGGCTTACCATGGCATCTAACCTACGATGTTGGTGTATCCTGTGTTTTAAATTCCGCTGCAAAACTTATAAAGTAAGCATAGCTTACTTTTATCTCTTTTAGAATCTTTTAAATAAGTTTGTAAAAGCTAGAATTTTAGTTTACTAGCTTAAAAACTTTGATGTAAATTACACCTCTTATCTGTGTGATGTAAAATATTGTGGAATGTTGTATCTCTGACTCGCCTTCGTGCGGGATGTATACTTGTATTACGATCGGATATTCAGTGGTTACATCGGGATGTTACCAGACAGACCAATAATTATACCGGTTAAGGTGCGCTTAGATGTTTAGCGCACTCGATCTGGTGTAATTCAAAGTGGTTCTGCCACAACTCATCTCTTAGAATAGGGAGAGTGTGAGGTGAGAGCTTTGGCGGAAGCCGAGCTAAAGGGGCGGTGTCGAGTTCTCTCGACCTTACCCCACTTTGTACCCACCTTGAGGGAATTTATATAATCAAGTAAGTTCCTCGTTTATCTTTAGGATCTCGCTAGTTTTACTTTTTACTTAGGTTACTTGTTTAGTTACTGTCGGATTGCTATTCCGGCCAGTCCACCAGGGGTGTACCCGGCGGTAGAGTTTCAGGATGGGGATCTCAGGACCAAGAGCTCGATGGTAACACGAAGACGCAGGGACTTAGACAGGTTCGGGCCGCGATGAGCTTAATACCCTACGTCCTGTGTTCGGGGTTGTATTAAGGTTTGTGGAATGCTGCGAAAAGAAGAGTCTCTTATGGGTCTTCCCACGTCTCCTTTATATAGACTAGGAGGCGTAGGGGTACAAGAAAGATATGTTCGGGTTGTTTTACAAGGAAGGAGGTCGGTTAAGATCCCTAGATATCCGGGCTTCTAGCTGGAGCCTCTCATCCTGATCCATCGAAGATCCTTTCCGCGCACAGCCAGACTGGTAGATTTTGCGAGTTAGACCCTAGAACTAATGTTTAATTATGTTTAGGCCCTCGATTTTTGCAGAGAAACCCCCAGAAACTTAGTTTTTCTCACAGATAGGTCCCTGGAACTTGTTTTTGGCCTAGATTTTGCGTTTTAGCTCCGTTTTAGGCGTTCTTTATGTCCACGCGATCATTGTAACGCGTAGAATAGTTCTAGCTTAGTTTTTCTTGTTGTTTTTACGTATTGTTGTACTGTTTCTTAGTGTTAGCTTTTGTTTGCATGTATGTTTATGTTGTGTATTGTTTTTGGCCATGAGTTCGTGAGTAGACGTTGATCCATCTGAGGAGCCCCAGTACCAGTACCCGGAGCAGCATCCATTTTCTGAGCAGTTTGAGCAGCAGCAGGAGCAGTTTGAGGAAGGCAAGTATAACATGAACAACCCCTATCACTCTTGCCTACTCTACTCTTTTTGCTTAGACTTAAAATTTTGCTTAGACTTAAAAGCTAATGCAGTCAGTCAGCCAACCTTAGAGCCTCATAATTTGTGTTATACTTGTTGAGTACAAGTTGTGTACTCACTCTTGCCTACTCTACTCTTTTTCCTCTTGGGGATACTCTACTGCTACTCAGTTCCTGCCGACGCGAGGGAGTTCACCCGGAGCTACCAGGAGTACGAGGACTTCTAGGCGTTCGTCTCCCAGTCGACGTCGCTGTGGCGCCCTGCTTCCGAGAGTTCTTCGTATATGTATTCTACGCTTCCGCTGTATCAGACATTTTATCATTATTATAATAAATAACTTTCGTATTCGCTTTATTACAACTTTTTACGTGACATGTGCTGTGATATATTGTTCATTCTGTTGTATATACGTGTGACTTGATCCTGGCACGTATATGATTGCTCGGTTTATGTCCTTTTATAAACCGGGTGTTACATACCCCTTCGCCTGGCAATCTTTCTAAAGAGCCCCTGAGCTTTTGCAGTATCAACCCGCAGTCCACACCTGTTCAAAAGTATTTACAGTTAGCCCAGATTTTATCGTTTAAGCCCCTGACCTTTTTAGAAATTGAACCCGCCGTCTAGACTTGTTGTTTTTGCGAGTTAGACCCCAGAGTTAATGTCATATCAACAAGTTGCAACTTCTTTTCCGGAAGCCGATCTCGAAAGAACTCCAATGTTAAGCGTGCTTGGCCTGGAGCAATTTCGGGATGGGTGACCGACCGGGAACTTCTTCCCGGGTGTGCATGAGTGAGGACAAAGTGCGTAGAAAAGACATGTGTTGGTCTGTGAGGACAGTCTATGTCCTAGAAAGCAGCCAGATGTAAGCGGGCCCGGCCTCGGGGAGGCGGGACGATACAGAATGGTATCAGAGCCGACTCTCGCGGTTTCACGAGCACGTACGGGCGTAAGTGCACGGGGATGTGGATGGGCGCGTGGGGGCGCAGATGCCACCGGCATGTGGACGGGCGCGTGGCGGGTCAGTGCGCGGGCATCTGGGATGCGCCGTTGGCACTGGACGCACGGACGTCACACAGGGACCATTGGCACTGGACGCACGGACGTCGCACATGGGTCGTTGGCACTGGACGTACGGGACGTGGCCAAGAGAGGACGTTCCTGGCTTGGGATTGACCGACGAGGATGTCGGTCTCTTAAGGGGGTGAGGATGTGACACCCCAGCCCAAGGGCTTAATAGAATTGATAGAATACTCATATCAACAAGTTGCAACTTCTTTTCCGGAAGCCGATCTCGAAAGAACTCCAAAGTTAAGCGTGCTTGGCCTGGAGCAATTTCAGGATGGGTGACCGACCGGGAACTTCTTCCCGGGTGCGCATGAGTGAGGACAAAGTGCGCAGAAAAGACATGTGTTGGTCTGTGAGGACAGTCTATGTCCTAGAAAGCAGCCAGATGTAAGCGGGCCCGGCCTCGGGGAGGCGGGACGTTACAAAATAAAATGTTGAAAAGCGGTCCGACGTGCACGACTTTTCTCCATCATTCTTACCATTCGTCGGCTCGTCCTGGAGAACTGGACGAGGCCGAATTCGCGACCTTCCGCCACACCTTCTTTTCTTTCTTCTTTCTTTTAGGTGCGGAGGGTCGTTGTTCTGGCTGGGGTTCTGGTGCACCCCAGAGTGCTTGCCCTTTCACTGTCTTGTTGGATCATGAAGCGCTACTCTTCCTTCTTCTTGAACCTGAAAAACATATACTCCTTTCCAACACGGAAATGGATTTCTCCCTTTCCGACATCGGTCCTTGCCTTGGCAGACCTTAGAAAAGGTCGCCCAAGTACGAGGTCGACTCCGAGGTCACCCTCTATATCCATTACCACAAAGTCGGCAAGGATGAAGTAGTCTCGTACTCGTACGAAAATGTGTTCGGCTATCCCTTTGGGATACCGAATGGTTGAATCTGCAAGCTGTACGAGAATAGTTGTTGGGGAAAGAGCAGGATATTCAAGTGCTTCATATATTACCTTGGGCATTATATTCACACTTGCCCCCAGATCACATAGGCATCGCTCGAAGTGTTTGATGTAGATCGAGCAGCTGATCATGGGGACCCCTGGATCCTCTTGCACCGCTGCCACCATGCCATCCCAAACGTCGTTCCTCGGGGGATAGTACCTTCCTGCGTGGTTATTGCGTGGTGGCCTCCGGGTCGAGTTACCCCATCTGGTAGACACCATGCTGACATTTTCAACGGGAGACTCGGGTTGCCTCGGGATCTTCCCGCTCTCAACAGCAGGTAAAGCAGCAGCAAATTGTGCAAGCTGGGTTTCGATCATTTTGTTGAAAGTTAACTGGTTTTTAAGAGTTGAAGACAAAGTTTCAAGCTTGACATTTAAACTTTCCAGGGATTTGTCATTGACCAAAAGCTTTTTATTTATATTTTCGTTGATTTTAACTTGGCCAAGAACAAGTTCTCTCAAGGGAGGTTGGTTTGAATTGAAATTCGAATTATAAGAAGGATTGTAGTTATTACCTCCCTGAAAAGGTGGACGTGGCTGGTTCCACCCCTGGCCTCCTTGTTGTGGACGGTACCCGTTGTTGTTGTTGTTGTTGTTGAGGTAGGCGCAGTCTTCACGGGTTTCAGGGCAATCGTTCCCCGAATGTCCATCATTACCACAGACTTCGCATGTGAAGTGCGATTCCATGGCACAAGCATAGTTTTCTCTATGCTTCTTGAATTCGGCCCTTTCGCCGAGATGCTTTAGTAGGAGGTCCAGTTTGGCAACGATCATATCCGTCTCCTTGACGATATGCATGCCCTTGGTGCGGGGTTGGAGTCGTTCATCGCTCCACCCCTGATTGAAGACCATCTTCTCGACCAATTCTTTTGCTTTGGCGATAGTCAGGTCGAGGAAGGCTCCTCCAGCAGCAGCATCAATGTTGGCTTGAGATGTCGTTGTGAGCCCGTTGTAGAAGGTTTGCAGGACGAGCCACTCGTCCATGCCATGATGAGGACAGGCCAGGATGTATTCCCGCAGCCTCTCCCAAGCTTCTGGGATGGATTCCATCCCTGTCTGCTGGAAACTTGAAATTCTCCCGCACAGGGCATTTGTTTTGCCCAGCGGGAAGAATTTTGCGAGGAAAGCCTTGGAGCATTTGGCCCAGGTGTCGATGTTCTTTTCTTTATAAAACCAATATTTCGCCTTCCCCAGGAGGGAAAAGGGAAACAGACGAAGCTTGACAACGTCGGCGGCAACACCCCGTATGACAACGGTGTCGCAGAGCTCCAGAAAATTCTGCAAATGTGCATTTGCATCCTCGTTCAGCTTGCCACAGAATGGGCTAGCCTGCACCATGTTCATGAGGCTTGATTTGAGCTCGAAGTTCACGTCCCCAACATTGATGTTGGGGCCAGTGGCCACATTGTCAGTGGAGGGGACGGAGAACTCGCGGAGAGTCTTTTCAGCCATAGCCTCAAGAACGAGTGGTGCTTCCGAAATGGGTTTCTGTGCCGGGAGGATAGCGAGAGGAGGAACGACGCGAGGTCGTGCTCTTCTCATGAGCCTCTCTGGATTGTCTGTGTAGTTTTCTGGCAGGGAGAAACTGGTCATACACTACCCCTGTCTTCTTTCAAATCAAAAATAAAAGAAGACATAAATGACATTAGCCTGAAAGAGTAAAGACTATATCCTAAGTACAAGGTCTAAGTTAATATCAGCACAATATCTTTGTTCACATGCCATCCCCGGCAACGGCACCAGAAATGCTTGTTGACATTTCTTAGCGCAATCACTAGGAATTGTTAATCCTTAGCAACAGCTCCAGAAATGCATGTTGGCAGTCCTTAGTGCAATCGCTAGAAATGAGGGCGCCGAACCCATCCTAGCAACTGCGCCCAAGGGGTGCCACTCTCGTGGTATACTCAATACGATTACAGATGGATCCGCAAGCGCACGGATATACCGTTGTAGCATTTCACCCGGAGAGTAAGGGTATCATCATTTATTTGTGTCCCAAAGGACGGCAGCGGCAAAGGTATTGTACTCAACATTAACCATGACATTGTGCCTCATGCAATAGGCAATACTCTAACAGGGGTAAGTACAGATAAAGAATAAGCAAGGGTAATGTGACACAGCACACATCCACACTCCAAGAGGAAGGAATAAAGGAGAGAAACTATAAAACAAAGAACTACTCTATCCTATGTCAAGTCAGCTGGAGCTTAGGCTAGGTTAGGTGTCCTAGTGCTTCTATCCAAAGCTGGGGTCATGTTAGATCATGGTTAGGACTACAGGTGCCAGGAAAATGGGATAGCGGGGAGAAGGTCTTGCACTGGAGTACATCCAGTCCCGTTACCTCTTTGCATGAACTTCTACACCGAACCCGAACGTCGGGGAGTACGCTAAACGCAACACCACTGTTACGCCAGACGGACAGGGCTGTCACCACCTGCCGTCTACCCCAGTCACACTGTGGAGCACGATCATATCCGAAGGATCCCGCATACCCAAGCACCACGCTCGTGTATGAAGTCACTACTTTAGTGCCCCCAGGTCTCCCACCCTTCGGATGGACGAGTAAAACACTAGAGCAAGCCCAAAAGCACAACGAACCTCTATCCGTACCCGGACCATCTAGTCTTAACAAGACCGCAGCATAACTTATGAACGATCTAAGCATCGATTGATAAACTATCAAGATAGTAAAGCAACCATGGCAGAACTCTATATTATGAATAGAAGTCTGACAAGTCGGATACAAAGCCATACCAGGAGCCGAGGATTGATCAACGACCCCAAGGACGACTTGCTAGCTAAAGAGAACTTGCCTAGCTCCACTACCTAGCTAAGAGAGCAAGAGAGAGGAGAGCCTTCTTGGAGAGAATGGAATGAAGTGTGTGTGTGTGTGGAGAGGGGTGAGAGGGGGCCCTATTTATACTAGTGGAGGTCGGTTCTCGCCAAATGCACGTATGGAAGGTGATCAGGAGACTTGGGGGCGACTCCTCCACGAAATGCACCTGGACGGGAGGCCGGCCAGGTTCGGCCGAACCAGGGGTCGGCCGGGCCCACCTGGCCACCTCTCGTCCTTATCCTTCTCTAGCAGGCTGACATGTGGGCCCTGATATCTTTCCTTGTATGCATTATGCGTGGCACGCCCGTTTGCTCTGCCAGATGGGCCCTCTTTGTAAGTGGGTGACGCCGGATGCATTTGGCGAAATGTACGGCGTCTGCTGTGTGTTTTCGTCTTATTCCGCTTTTGTTCATCTGAAATGTACAAAACTCGAAAACAATTGTGGAGAGAGTAAGGCTTGTAGTTTTCCTTTATTATTGAGTATAGTTGATGGCACTTAAGCACCGTCAACAGCCCCCGCTTAGCTGCGCCAGCCGGCGGAGGAGGAGATAGAGTTGTCCTCCGACTCCTCCGTGGGGAGCGAGTCGAAGGTGGAGATCACCGGAGCCTCGGGGCCACCTTCATCGGCCGCCCCAAGAAGGAAGGCGCATCGTGCCATGAGCAAGATCCTGCTGTCGAAGGTGGGGTTGACGGCGGCGCAGCAGTCGACGAGGAGCTCGACCCGCAACGGGACAAGCAAGGTCCGTGGAGCGTCGGCGCCCCTAGCCACTATTGTGATGGAGTCGGCATCGGCCGGCCCTCAAGCCGAGAAGGAGGCGGCCCAAGGACTAGGCCAGCTACACGGGGAAGTGATGCCCCGCGTACCAGCTCTGGGGCTCAGCCGGCCGCGCCCCTGAAGCTCAAATTTGCGCTACGCTGGAGCGGCGGATAAGTTTCTGGATCTGAGTCTTGATTCTTTTTTTGTTTTTCTTTTCTGGAGCTGTGCTAAGTGCCTTTGTTGTTGATGTAGGAGGGTGTCGGTTAGCGGCGCCAAGAGGAAGGCGGAGGGGTCATCCACCGAGGGCGGCTCCAGTGATGCCGCGTTGCTGACCTTGCCAAGGGCGAGTCCGGCGAAGAGCCGTCCCTGCTGCGAGGAGGAGAAAAAGAAGGAGGGGGAGGAGGCCAGCAACAGGGTCTCCCCTCCTCTCCAGGACATGGAGATGCAGGATCCGCCCCTTAACGAAGGGGCGGGTCACGTGGTGGTCGAGGCCTGCGAGGTCTCGGCCGTTGAGGTGGTGAGGACCGAGGAGGTTCCGGCCGTCTAAGCAGAGAGGACCCGGGCCGAGCCCTCTGAGGGGGTCAGGACCCCACCGGTGAAGGAGGAGGCCGAGGAGGACGAGTCACTCGGCAGCCACTTAGTCGAGTGCGCCAAGGTGACCCATGAGTGGGCCGAGGTAAGTCTCCTACCTTGGTTCTAGTGTAGCCGGCTTGTTCTTGTAGGTGTCGTGTGGTAACGCCAAGTTGTTCTCCAGGCTCTGGTGGAGTTGTTAGAGCAGGCCGCCCAGGAGCTGGCCGAGAGGAGCACCGCCGTCGGCCGGGTGGTGGAGCTCGAGGCCAAGGTGGCCGAGCTGGAGGCGCAGTGCCACTAGTTGGAGGCTGAGAGGGTGAAGGCCGAGAAGGCTCTGCGCAAGGAGAAGCGCGGTAAGGAGTCGAGTCGATACATGCCGAGTCCTTTTTGCCCCTTTTTTTAGCTATGACTTGCATTTTGTTTAGAGCTGGAGGCCTGCACCAAGGCCAACAAGGAGCTGCAGAAGCTCAGGGAGGTGGCTGAGGCCTGGGAGGCTGCCACCGAGGAGAAGCTTCGCCTGGAGCAACAGGCCCGTCGAGGTATGATTCGGAAATCATACAGCAGTTGGGTGCGTATTGTTTTGGCGGCTTGGGCTGACCCAGCCGATTGCTTCTTTTACAGCCGCGGATGATCAAGCGGCGCAAGGCCAGGTGACACTGGATCGCCTGAGCAGGCCGCTGGAGGCTCTGCTTGGGGCGTTCGAGCCCGAGGACATGGGGGCGGCCGAGAGCCTATCTGTAACACCCGGTTTATAAAAGAACATAAACCGAGCAATCATATACGTGCCAGGATCAAGTCACACGTATAAACAACAGAATGAACAGTATATCATAGCACATATCACGTAAAAAGATATAATAAAGCGAATACGAATGTTATTTATTACAATAATGACAAAATGTCTGATACAGCGGAAGCGAAGTACAAAATACGATAAAAGCTCTCCGAAGCTGAAGCAGGGCGCCACAGGGACGTCGACTGGGAGACGAAGCACCTAGAAGTCCTCGTAGTACTGGTAGCGCTGGACGAACTCCCTCGTGTCGGCAGGAACTGAGCAGCAGTAGCGTAGCCAAGAGGAAAAAGTAGAGAAAAGGCAAGAGTGAGTACACAACTTGTACTCAACAAGTATAACACAAACTATGAGGCTCTAGGCTGGCTGACTCAACTGCATTAGCTTTTAAGTGTTGGCAAAATTTTATTAAAGCTATTTACTACGAGTTGATGAGTTACCATTAACCCAGTTACATAGTAATTAATCAGAATTAATCATACTACCACTGAGAACCAAACCAAGACCAAGCCACCAAGGTAACCCTGAGAAGCACCTCCCTCGTCGGAAGGAGATAACTTCACTAATCAAAAGGAGGATCTGGGCCGCTCATAACCGTGAGCACGGCTAGTATACTAGTTTTACACTCTGCAGAGGTTGCACATCTTTACCCACAAGTCGTGAGCTACGCCAGTTGTTCATCACACTTCCTTAGGTGAGATGGCTAGCGACTCACTACGAGGCCTTTAAAAAGAATCTCATTGGTAAGGCGTAACCGCGAGAGTTAGGTCGGCGACGATGGGGCCCACCTCACGGGGGTACAAGCACAGGAGCGCAATCCAAGCACAGACCAGCCGGAGGAGCAGGGACCATTGAAGCTTACTACTCTTGCCCCGCAGGTAAGTTACTCCAAACCAAAAAGATCTAATTATTACGCCAAGTCTATCCCATTCTAGCCTTGTGGTAGCGCTGTTGTCCCAGGTTGTCGCTCTATGAACCGGTCCTTATGGAGAGTGGCCAACCAAGCACTAAGCACCGTGCTGGCCCCCTAAACCATGTTTCTAACAAAAGCCAATTTTAACGAGACGTGAGCCACTCAAGCCACACAGAGTGCCACTCTCAGAATTAAGTTCAAGTAAACCATTAATCAAATTAATTAAAAAGGACCAGAGTGTGTTATAGCGCAGCAACCTAGCACAACTAACCAAAATGCAACCCAAGGATATATATAAAGGATATAAAGTGGCTAGGAAATCCTTAAAGGCATACAGTATTAAAATGCAGTATGAAAATGTATTTAAAGATGATAGGTTGTTCATGTTATACTTGCCTTCCTCGTACTGCTCTGGCTGCTGCTCAAAGTGCTCGGAAGACGGCTGCTCCGGGTACTGGTACTGGGGCTCCTCAGGTAGCTCAGCGTCTACTCACGAACACATGGCCAAAACAATGCACAATAATAAGCATACAAGCAAACACTGACAAAAACTAAGAAACAGTACAACAACACATAAAAACAGCGCACAAAACTATTCTAGAACTATTCTACACGTTACAACGATCGCGTGGATATAAAGAACGCTAAAAACGGAGCTAAAACGCATAAACTAGGCCTAAAACAAGTTCTAGGGGCTTATTTGTAAGAAAACTGAAGTTTCAGGGGCTTAAGTGAATAAAACAGGACCTCTGCGTAAATACTTTTGAATGGATCAGGACCGCGGGTTTATTAAAGAAAACTCCAGGGTCTAACTCGCAAAAAGGACAGGGCTGGACGGCGGGTTCGAAATCTACAAAGCTCAGGGGCTAAAGTGTTAAATTATGGGCCTGACTGTAATTAGTTTCCAACGGAGGTGGACTGCGGGTTAATTTCAGGAAAGCTGGGGGGTTCTTTAGAAAGATTGCCAGGCCGAACCGTTATCTAAGGATATGGGCCGCTGGATCACGATCTGATGGATCAGATCGAAGGGGTACGCGCTTCTAATCCTGGGCGTCCAAAGCGGATCGGGCGGTCAGGAGCGCGGGGCAGCGGCGGAACACGCCGGAGCGGGAGCTTCCGCGGCGGTGCAGCTCAGGGGGGTCGCCGGGGTTGAGAAATCCGCCGCTACAGGGACCTAATTGGGCCGGGGTTTGGCCGTGGAGCACCGCCGTGGCATGAGTAATCCACCGGCGGGCTCGCCCAGGAGGTGCGGGGCTGGGAAAAGGCCCCTCGACGGCGAGGGCGGCTCGGCGGACACGGATCCCGCCGGAGCTCACGTCTACGCGAAACTAGGTCTCGATTTTGGACGAGAAGGGGGTAGTGAGCATCTGCGGGGTGTGTGCTGATCTAGAACGCGGCACGGGCAAGGCAGGTCCGTGCAGACGTAGACCCGCCACGGCGAGCTGCGGCGGTGGAGCGGCGTCGAGCGTCGTTCCGGCCTCCGGGATGGCCTACAAACCCTAGGATCCCGTGCAGTAGGTAGGGAGGGTGCTACTAGTGCTCACCAAGGGCTCTTGGCGGGCAGGGACGCAGTGCAGTGGCGCCGGCGTCGAAGTTCGGCTGGCGTCGCACGGCGGAGCACGATGACGGGGTTGCTGGAGGGGAGCTCTGGTCCTCTGGGTCCTGCGGATCGACGTGCGATGTCCCTGTGATGAGGCCAAGGGGATCAGGCGGGCCAGAGATGCTTCGGCGGCGAGGAAATGCGGTGGTTCCAGAATTTACCGGAGTGGGGTCTCAGGCGCAATTCCGGCGGAGTTCGGGTCGATCCTTCGATCAGGTGGCACGGAGATGTACCGGACGTCGAGGCGGAGCGGGTGCGGGGGTCCTGGCGGCCCGGGAGGTAGCGGAAGGGCGGGTTCGTGGTGGCGCGGAGCCCCTGCGCCGGTGAGGCAGAGCGGCGGCCGGGGCTAGGGTTTGCGGGGCGGCGCTGCGGTGTGGGGATGGGGTTCCTGGGGGGTGCGGCTGGGTGGTTAAGAGGCAGGGCCAGGCGGGGATTGCGGCGGGGCGCGGCTGGATGAGAATCCCGGCAAACTCGCCGGTGACTTCGGGCATCCGTTGCGCGGCGGGGTGAAAGGGAAGGGAAAGGGAGCTCCTGACGGGTGGGGTCTGCGGTTCAGCGTGTGAGAGCGGGGATGCGCGCCTGCGGGCTGAGCGGCGCGCGGGTGGGAGCGGCCAAGCGCGCACGCGGGCCGCGTGTGGCGTTCTGGGCCGAAGTGGAGTGGGCTCGGTGAGCCGAGCGCTGGGCCGCGCGCTTGGGCCGAGCGAAACTGGGCCGCTGGGTGCTGGGTCGGGCTGAGAGGGTTTTTGGGTTTTCTTTCCTTTTCTATTTCTTTTTCTCTTCTATTTTCTAATTCAAACAAAGTTTGAATCCAAATTCAAATTTGAATTCAAACCACACTCAAATAAAAGCATGCACCAGCATGAATGCAACAAGAAATTTAAACCTATGATAAATTTTAATTAATTAAGGAACAAAAAAATTAGATTAAATGCCAACTAAACACAATAAGCCTAAGAAAAATTTAACTAAAGCCAATTAAATTTATTACTAAAAGCTGAAATTTAAATCAGGGTGTTACACTATCTGAGAGGCTGGAGGCGTGTCGTGGCCGACTGGAGGCCTCCGTCAAGGGAGCTTCCAGGGATGCCGTGTAGCACACATTGGGACTGGTGATGTCCCATGTCCCGGAGGCAGATTTGGATCTGGTTGGAGATGGCGTTCCTGAAGACTGCTCCAACGCAGATTGGGAGGCCAACCACGGCGCTGTCCTGGAGATCGCCGAGCGCATCGTGGATGAGCTGTAGGCTGCCGGTCTCCAGGATGTTCTATTTTTTTATTTTGGCTTCAAGAAGAGTTGGTCAGAATGGACCGACTTAAAAACAATATTTATGTAAATAATGTTTTATCTTAATTGCTGTTAAGTTATGCCCACGGTCCGAGTTCTTTTCTGAATTTGCCGAATAGCTGAGGGGCAGACTCTGAGCCCTTGATGGCACTTGATAGCTGATCATCAATATGCGTGATGAATTAGGGTGACACAGAGTGGCTCCAGGACGTACTCGGCTATGTTCATTAAGAGCGGGCCGGGTTGTTCTTGTCCGACTGGTTGGAATCCGAGTGGGGGCTGGCTGGGTGGCCGAGACATAGCCCCCGAGCGTATTGGTAACGACTCGGTAAAGAACGAGAGCAAGTAGAATGTGATGTATAAAATGCGACAAACTTTATTAAATGGGTAGATGGGTACATGGCTCTGCATTTTCTATGCTTCTACGGATAGAAGCGGCGTAGGTGCTCGATATTCCATGGATTGCCCACGTCTGTGCCGTCTGGCCTCTGTAGGTGGTAGGTTCCGGGAACCACTATCCCACTGACTACAAAGGGTCCTTCCCATGGGGAGGATAGCTTGTGAGCGCCGGTGGTCGACTGGATTCGTCGTAGAACCAGGTCACCGACGTTGAAGTCTCGCCCATGGACATTGTGATCATGATAGCACCGGAGTTGTTGCTCATATCTCACATGTTGTATGGAGGCCGTCAGGCGGTGCTCCTCTGCCGAGTCGATGTCAGTGCATCGAGTTGATTCGGCTTCGTTTTCGTCGTAGTTCTGGATGCGCGGAGCACCAAAAACTATGTCCGATGGCAAGACTGCTTCAGAACTGTACACCATGAAGAATGGAGAATAACCGGTAGCCCGGATTCTCTGTGTGCGGAGCCCCGAGACCACTCTGGGTAGTTCTTGGAGCCACTTTGCACCGTATTTTTCGATCAGATCGAAAATTCTAGCCTTGAGCCCTTGGAGGATCAAGCCATTGGCCCTTTCGACTTGGCCATTGCACCGGGGGTGCGCTACGGAGGCGTAGTAGACGTCGATGCAGCTCTCTTGGCAATCGTCCCAAAATTCGAAGCCCGTGAACGAAGTACCCAGATCAGTGATGATCCGGTTAGGCACTCCGAATCGGTGTGATATCTCCTCGATGAACTCGTCTGCCTTGGCTGTTGTTGTGGCTGTCACTAGCTTGATTTTGATCCATTTTGTGAACTTGTCGATAGCTATGAATATGTGGCTGTATCCTCCAACTGCCGTCTTCAGGGGTCCCACCAAGTCGAGTCCCCAGCAAGCGAATGGCTAGGAAGGCGGTATAGTCCGCAGGTCCTGAGCCGGGACGTGCTGCTGCTTGGATAAGAACAGGCACCCAGGACATCGCCTGATGATGTTTCAGGCGTCGGCCCGGGCCGTGGGCCAGTAGAAGCCTGATCGGATGGATTTCCCCATGAGGGTAGAGGCGCCCACGTGGTTGCCGCAGATACCCGAGTGGATATCGCTAAGGAGTCGGACTCCTTCATCCTGTGGGATGCATTTGCATAGGGTTCCTGTTGATGCCGAGTGCCTGAACAACTTGGTTCCTATAATGACGTAGTTGCCAGACCGGCGTGCAAGCTTCTCGTGCTCCTTTCCCTTTGGTTAACTTTTGTTGTTCTTGATGAAGTCGATGATGGGGGAGCGCCAGTCGGTGTCAAGAGTTAGGACCTGCTGCCCTATGGCTGGGACCAAGTCGGGCTTTGTAGGAGGTTACTCTTCCATCTTGATCGTAGGGCTATTGAGTGCTTGAACGAACACGCCAGGTGGTACGATGGACCGCTTGGACCCGAGCTTGGACAGAACGAACGCCGCCACATTGTCGTCCCTGGGGACGTGGTGGAACTCCAGACCATAGAACTTAGCTTCGAGCTTCCTGATCTCCCGGCAGTAGGCATCCATCTTCTTCTTGGTGCACTCCCAGTCTTTGTTGACTTGCTGTATGACGACTTTGGAGTCACCATAAGCCAACAAACGCTTTATGCCGAGTGTGACAGCGATCCGGAGACCATGGATGAGAGCTTCGTACTCGGTAGCGTTGTTGGTAGCCTTGAAAAGTAACTGGAGGACGTATTTGAGTTGTTCACCTTTCGGGGAGATGAAGAGGACTCCAGCGCCGGCTCCATCATGGTTGAGGGCGCCGTCGAAGTACATGATCCAGTGCTCGGATCTGGTGTCGGGTGGAGGGTCTTGGATCTCGGTCCATTCAGCGACGAAGTCGGGCAATGCCTGAGATTTGATCGTAGATCGTGGCGTAAACTCAATTGTGAAGGCGCCGAGTTCTACTGACCATTTGTTGACTCGGCCATTGGCGTCCTTGTTGTGCAGGATGTCGCCGAGTGGATAGGATGAGGCCACCTTGATCTTGTAGGCCTAGAAGTAGTGCCGAAGCTTTCTTGACATTATGAGGATGGCGTACAGCAGCTTCTACACTTGGACTCGCCGAGTACTTCACTGATGAAGTAAACCAGTCGCTGCACCTTGTAGACATGACCCGGCTTGCTTCGCTCGATGACCAGGACGGTGCTCACCACGTTGGTGGCGGCGGCGATGTACAGGAGAAGGACTTCCCCGTCTTCTAGTGCTGTTAGGACAGGTGGAGGGGTGAGAATGTCCTTGAGCTCCTGGAATGCTTTGGAGGCATCGTCGTTCCACTCAAACTTGTCGAACTTCCGAAGAAGTTTGAAGAAGGGTAAGCCTCTATCGCCGAGTTGGCTTATGAACCTACTCAAGGCAGCCATGCACCCTGTGAGCTTCATCAGGTCCTTTTTGCTCCTGGGAGGATTCATGAACCTAATGGCGTTGACCTTGGTGGGGTTTGCTTCGATGTCCCGGCTACTGACTATGAAGCCGAGTATTTTTCCGAACGGGACACCAAATACACACTTGGTCGGGTTGAGTTTCCATTTGAATTTCCTGAGATTTTCAAATGTCTCGGAGAGATCCATAATGAATTGATCATTACGTTTTGTCTTGACGACGACGTCATCGACGTAGGCCTCGGAGTTGCGCCCGATCTGCCCCTGGAGGAATCTCTGAATGGCCTTCTGGTAGGTGGCAGTAGGCCCCGAAAGGGGTGACGAAGGACGTCTTCTCTTGATCCGACTCCTTGAAGGCTCTCTGGTGGTACCCTAATTAACAGTCAAGAAAAGAGAGGAGAACGCACCCGGCCATTGAGTCGACGACCTGATCGATGCGTGGTTGAGGAAAGGGGTCCTTAGGGAAGTGTTTGTTGAGATCGGTATAGTCAACACACATTCTCCATTCACCATTTTTCTTTTTTACAAGGACTGGGATTGCCAGCCAATCTGGGTGTGCGACTTCTCTGATAAAACCGGTGGCGAGGAGCTGGGTTACTTCTACCCTAATAGCCTCCTTTCGATCTTGCGCAAAGCAGCAGAGCCGTTGCTTGACGGGTCTCGCCTTTGTGTCTAGGTCTAAGGAGTGCTCAGCCTCCTCCCTTGGGACTCCCGGCATGTCAGATGGCTTCCATGCAAAGATGTCCCAATTCTCCCGGAGGATGGAGGTGAGCGCGCCTTCCTATGCCGGGTCGAGGTTGGCCCCGATCATGGCAGTCTTATGCAGCTCTTCGTCCCGAAGGACGATGGTCTTGGTCGCCACGGCTGGCGAGAGCTGCGACTCGGAAGTCGACTCCTTGGCGGGGATCTGCTGCTGATCCGCTGGGTGGTTCTTTGCTGCCTGGGCAACAAGAACTGAGTTCCTGGATCACTCCAGGGTGTCGGAGAGCTCGATATTCCTGGCCTCACACGCGTAGGAGGTCTGCAAGGCTCCGTAGACCGAGAGGACCCCCTTTGGAGCTTTCATCTTTAGGAGAAGATACGTGTGGTTGGGGATCGCCATGAACTTGGCGAGGGAGGGTCTTCCTAGGATGGCGTGGAAGGAGGTCTCGAACTCGGCAACCTCGAAGTTGACGTACTCGGTGCGGTAGTTGTCAAGGGTGCCGAAGGTGACCGGCAAGGTAGCCCGGCCGACCGGAGTCGACCCGGCTCCGGGGATGATGCCATAGAAGGCCTGGTCAGATGGGACCAGGGAGGTCTTGTCGTAGCCCATGCTCTCCAACATACTGACGAAGATGATGTCGATGGCGCTGCCACCATCGACGAGTACTTTGGCCAGGCGGACCTGGCTGACCACCGGGCTCACCACGAGGGGGTAGGCACCCGGCCTGGGCAGGTGAACCCAGTGATCGTGGTGGTCGAAGGTGATCGGCATCTCCGACCACCGCAGGGGTTCAACCGGGTGTTTGAACACCAGGTGGACTTCGCGATCATCCAGCTTGAGCTTGCGCCAGCATGATGGCTTGCTGGGGCTGCTGAATATGAAGTTGACAGCCCTGTCTTCTTCCTGGAAGTTCCCTGGGGAATCTTCCCTCTGATCGTCGTCGTCTCGCCTAGGCGAGTTGCGCCTCCGTGGGCGCGCCCGGGTGGTTCTGGAACCACTCGGCCTGTCGTGGTCGTCGCGGCGAGGTCGCTTGGAGTCATCGTCCTTGATGACACCGTTGGAGAGTGCTTGGCACTCCCGGGCAGTGTGGTTTGCATCCTTGTGCCAAGGACACTTGCCATCCAAGAGCCGGTCTAGGTCCGCTTGGTTGAGGGTGGAGCGGAACTGAGACCTTTTGGCGACGTCGATGGTGTTCTCGGGGCCACACTTGCGGTCCCGGTTCTTGGACGACTCAGTGCGGTCGTGCTTCTTCCCGTGACGAGGTGGGTGATCGTCGCGTCGGCGTTCCGGGCGATTGTCCCACTGAGAGGGACGCTCGGAGGAGTCGTTCTTGGTCTTGTGCCGGCGGTGAGCTCACTTGGCATCTTCCATGTCGGCGTGCTTGTTGACGACCGTCATCATGTCGCCCACGGTCTTGGGGTTGCTCTCGAACATCTTCCTCCATAGTTCGATGCTATGGAGGCCTTCATGGAAGTGGTGGATAACATCCCTGTCATCAACCTCCATAATGGTATTGCGGTTATCGAAGTACCTCTTGATGTAGTCGCGGAGGGACTCGTCAGGTTGCTGGATGACGCTGGTAGTACTGGACGAAGGCGCTGCAGAGATCCATCCTACTGTTGATGGAGCCGGTAGGGAGCGCTTCGAGCCAGTTGAGGGCGTGGCGACCCATCATGACCGGGAAGTAGGCAGCCATGATGTCGTTGTCGCCGCACGCAGCTCGGACGGCGATGGAGTAGGTGCACAGCCACGTCTTGGGGTTCGACTTGCCGTCGTTCTTCTCGATCCCAGTTGGCTTAAAGGTGGCGGGCCACTGGATGGCCTGAAGCCGGCTGGAGAAGGCGGAGAGGCCGTCGAGGTCGTTGTCGGGTTCGTAGTCACGACGAGGTCGTCGCAGAGGGTTGTCGCCCCGGCGGCCGCGGTTCTACTGGTCGGCATTAGGGACGCCATGTTACTCATCGTATTGGCGACGTCACTCATGCTCGGCGGCGTCGCGTTGCTGGTGACGGTTGTTGATGCACGGGCGCAGGTCTTGTTGGTTGAGCTGGAGGCGGAGGTCGTTCTGGTTGACCTCCTCTTCATCATCGCCGTGGGGTCATGTCGAGTGGTGACTCGACTGGCGTGGTAGGCCGAGTTGTCCTTGCGCAGCTGCTGGGCTTGCGTGGCGGCCACATGCAGATGAGCGCGAGCCTTGACGATCTCGGGGGTCTCCTGGAGGCCCACGAGCACCTAGAACACCGCGGCAAGGTTGGCCGACGGCGTGGTGAAGACGTCTTGGCCGTTGTAGTCGAGGACGAAGTCAGCGTCGAGGTTGCGCGGTCGGATCGGTGAATGCCGGTTCCTGGGGTTGCGACAGTTGGCGTTCTCCAGGTCGCGTTTGGCCCGATCAATGGCCTCTTCATTGCGCCTCATGTCGGCGCGGACCTCATTGCGGTGAAGCCGTTGTGCCATCTCCTCGTCGGTGTCGTTTTCACGAGTATTTGAGTCGTCAGAGACGACGAAGATCCGGCGATGCTCTGTCGCCGAAGAGCGGTTTGGTGGGAGGGTGAACAAGGCGTCTTGGAAGCCAAGTTCCGCTCCCGAAGCCGGGTCAGATCAGATCTGACCCACGGTAGGTGGGTCGGATAGTCGCACTCAGATCTGATCCGAGTACGCTGTAGCGGCGTTGCGGAGTCCGAAGGGGACCCGATCCGGGTCGTTGCGGTGTCGGAGCGCGTCCTCGCCGAGCTTGATGCACTTGGCAATGGATTTGCCGACTCGATCTAATTGGGAGATAAGATCATCAGCAGATCTGGCAGGGCGATGGGTCGTCCTGGGAGGAGTGTCCGTCACGTAGTCTGCCTCGGGTTCGAGAAGTCGAGGATTGACGGATCTCGGAGTGGCCAGATCGGATCTGGTCCTGGAAGAAGCACTGCCGAGTCCGCGGAGGACTCGGTCAGGGTCATCTTGGTGGTGAAGCATGAGTTCGCCGAGTTGGATACACTCAGCGATGGATCTACCGACGCGATCTATCTGGAAGGTCAGATCGTCCGCAGATTCGGCAAGGCAATAGATCACCCTGGTTGGCTGTTGGCAGTCCTTAGCCTAATAGAATAAATCCGCAAGCATATGGATACCAATGTAGCTTTCACCCAGGAGTATTCCATGGTATAGAATCCATGAGGAACGAGAAGTTTACTGAGTAGTGATTCTTGTTTATCCCGGGGGTATGACGGGAGTGAGGAGGTCCAGATAAGATAGGTAGAGGTACTCTAATGTCGTACTACTAACTATTCATGTCAAGAATACTTGACTTATACTGTAGTTGCTTCGGCGGCCTAAGCGAAGGGCGCAGACAGGGGTGAGAAGGGGCCCAACATACTTTTGGCAATCCTACTGCTATGAAAACACCCGAATGTGGTGGACTACGAGGGACAGATAGGGCTGTTACCACCTGCCGCATACCACTGCGGTTCCGTGGGGTGGAACAAAACCCAAGGTAACTAACCAAGTCTAGGTACCACACCTAAACTCCTGGAGATCACTCCTGGATGGGTAGTTATCTTGTGCACTGATCATGGCACAGAATTCCTCCGTTTTGTCTAAGGGATCTAGCCTTCCGATTCCAACTCGTGCATTCTGGGAAACCGCCCATTGGAATGGCTTGATTTCTCCCTCTAGATGATACTGGTAAAATCTCATGCCAAGATTCCACAGAAAGTATGCCGGTCAGCCGGATTCAGGCCTTCCGGTCCAAACAGTGTCCGTTTTGGGTCAATTTTGGATATGTTGTTCCTGAGATCAAATATGCACCAAAACTTGTGGAACTCATTAGTAATAATGGTTATGGCCTATATTTCATGAAATCAGGCGGAGCGTTGGTGGCAAAAATCATCGATATCGACTGCCAACACACCCCCACAGCCGGACTTTGCTCGCCCCGAGCAATAAGGTCGAGAAAAGAGCGAAGACTGGTTTCATGAACTCAAACTATGCATAAGTATTATTTCTTAGCTTTCTTTGCATACCCTGGATTCCAGGTGGCTAACATCGTCTCTTTCATCCATTGATCCTCAGAACTTGTCACCAAGAATCAATGCAGGCCTTTCTTCTTGGAGCTTGGAGGGTTTTCAGATTTTAAAAACGAAGGCAAACTCTTGAATGCTCAATTCACTCGGGCACTCATGGTGTATGATTCTCTTAAGGCGAAGCCTCTCTCTTGTGTATATGGTAATAGAGGTACGTGCTTATCTTTTCCATTTATTTTGCAAGTTCAAACAATATGTCTCTAAGTAGCCATGCCATTCATGTACTTTGATCATGTGCATGTGTAAACAGTGACACTTGTCCGTCATCTATGCTTTTGCTCTTATCATCCTTCCCTTTTTTTTTGCTCGAACAAGGATTCATGTGCATGATGACTCACTTTCTTGTTTTCTTTTTTAGGAGGATGACGAGCTTTTGCAAGATTGTTCATGACGGACAGTGGTTGATGTTGTGTACGTGTATGATCAAAGTAAAGAGAGTGCATAGCATAACTTGAGAGGCAACATGTTTGAACTAGCTCAAAATGTACAAGATAGCTATGTGGAATCATAAGAGCTGCTTCTCGTATATGTATGTGGCATTGGTGGTGTTTGAGCATGTGAGTTGCCATGATTTTGTTTTAAAACAAATTCCTCCAAGTCCTTGAATTAGAGCAAGCATGGCTTTGGATCAAAGTATCATAAGGGTCAATAAACAAAAGATCTGATGATCCTAACAAAGTTAAGTTCCAAGGGCATGTAAATACTTGCATTAGAAACAAGACTTAGGCACATGTTGTCTTTCATGAAATGATTTCATCTTTCTCTAAGTTTATGTTCAAAATTTTAGTTTGTATTAAACCAAGCACAATTTGAACTAATCTTTTAGAGAAGTGAGCTATAGGACTTGCAAACCTGCAGCACGAGAAAGATCTCGGCGTTTCGCTGTGTAACACCCTAATTTAAATTTCAGCATTTAGTAATAAATTTAATTGGCTTTATTTAATTTTCTAAGGTTTTATGTGCTTAGCCTTGCATTTAAATTAATTTCCCTCACAAGTAATTAAAATTTGTCTAAGTTTAAAATTTGTTGTTGCATTCATGATGGTGCATTTTTCTTTTTGAGTGCTAGGGTTGAATTCAAATAGTTTGAGTGGTGTTTGAAATAGAAAAGCAAATGAAATAGAAAGGAGAAAAGAAACCCAAAACCTCAGCCCAGCCCAAACCCGACCGGCCCACCTCCTCACCACGGCGGTCCAGCCCGCTCCCACTCCATCCCTCTCCCGTGTCCGGCCCAGGCGGCCCAGTTTCCACGCACGGCGCCCTGCTCCCACACTCCCGGCCCGTGTGCGCGTCGTGCCCCTGACAAGCAAGGCCCGCCTGTCGGCGCCTTCACCTTCTTTTCCTTCTTCTTCCCCGCGCCGGCTCCCTCTTTTCCTCTCTCGCCGCGCTCCCTCGCTGTCCCGTGGCCACCATCTTCAGAGTAGTTTGAGCAGCCACCATCTTCAGAGTAGTTTGAGCAGCAGGAGAACTTTGAGGAAGGCAAGTATAACATGAACTCCACCTATCACTTTTAAATACATTTTCATACTGCATTTTAATATTGTATGCCTATAAGGACTTTACTAGCCACTTTATATCCTTTATATATATCCCTTGGGTTGCATTTTGGTTAGTTGTGCTAGGTTGCTGCGCTATAACACACTTGGTCCTTTTTAATTAATTTGATTAATGGTATATGCAACTTAATTCTGGGAGTGGCCCGTTTGAGTGGCTCACGTCTCGTTAAAAATTGGTTTTTATAGAAACTTGGTTTAGGGGGGCATGCACTGTGTTATGTGCTAGCTACTCTCCACAAGGACCGTACGTCATTAGAGCGACAACCTGGGACAACCGCGCAACCACAAGACTGGAATGGGACGGTCTTGGCTTACTAATTAGGTCATTTTGGTTCGGGAGTAACTTACCGACGGGGCAAGAGGGGGGGTGAGCTTCAATGGTCCCTGCGCTACGAGGCTTGGTCTGTGTTATCTTGTACCCCCTCGAGGTGGGCCCCATCGTTGCGGAGCCTGAATCCTTAGCGGTTACCCCTTACCAACGTGGTTCTTTGTAACGGCCTCATAGTGAGTTTGCTAGTCATCTCACCTACGGAAGTGTGATGAACAACTAACATAGCTCACGACTTGTGGGTAAAGATGTGCAACCTCTGCAGAGTGTAAAACTGGTATACTAGCCGTGCTCACGGTCATGAGCGGCCCAGATCCTCCTTTTGATTAGTGGGGTTACCTTGGTGGTTTTGGTTTGGTTCTCAGTAGTTCATAACTAATTCTGATTAATTACTATGTAACTGGAGTATGGTAATTCATCCACTTGTAGTAATTAGTTTTAATAAAATCTTGCCAAGATTAAAAGCTAATGCAGTTGAGTCAGCCAACCTTAGAGCCTCATAGTTTGTGTTATACTTGTTGAGTACAAGTTGTGTACTCACTCTTGCCTACTCTACTCTTTTTCCTCTTGGGGATACTCTACTGCTGCTCAGTTCCTGCCGACGGGAGGGAGTTCACCCGGAGCTACCAGGAGTACGAGGACTTCTAGGCGTTCGTCTCCCAGTCGACGTCCCTGTGGTGCCCAGCTTCCGAGAGGCTTCGTATATGTTTTTACGCTTCCGTTGTATCAGACATTTTGTCATTATTGTAATAAATAACATTCGTACTCGCTTTATTATATCTTTTTACGTGATATGTGCTGTGATATATTGTTCATTCTGTTGTATATACGTGTGACTTGATCCTGGCACGTATATGATTGCTCGGTTTATGTCCTTTTATAAACCGGGTGTTACACGCTGACAGTGGGGCCGGGCGGCCTAAAGTTAGGCCGGGCGGCCTGATCCTCCACCGTTTTGCAAATGGCCTGTTGCGTTGTGTCCCTTATGCTGCGCGTGTCACAAATCCGTTGGGCGTTGCTGCAGATCACAAAATTGTTATGCCGGTTGGCCTAGATTAGGCCTCCCGGTCTTTTCTGCAGTGGATTGCTCTCAACTTTTTCTGGTACTCTCCTTTGGTTATGTGTGCTGCAAATCACTGAGTACTTCGCAGAATATGAGAATAGGGGTGTGGTTGGCACACAAGTGTGCACCAATCACATATATGACAAGAATACCCGAAGGGAGGGAGTCCTAGAATTAAGTCTTGAAGCTCTTTTCAAGTTTATTTTATTGGAAATTAAAGATTTATTTATTTATTTTTGTTGTTTTTTTGGAAAAGAAAAAATATAGAAGACTGGAAAAAAATACGGGTTACCTCCCGGCAGTGCTTGTTTATGGTCAAAAGCTCGACCTTGGGAGCCTCTTCCTTGATGTTGCAGCTAGCTTGGTGTTGTGGCTCCCTCCATCACCAATCTCCGGATTAAATTCATGATATCTAGCTGCAAAATGTGCACAACAAACCACAACGAGATTTGCAATATTTATGATAGACAAATTCATCCACAACCACCCTTTCGAATTTTTTCTGATGCAGGGGCATGGGATGTTTGGACTCGGTGTGTGTGCTAATAGCTTGAGGAGATGGAGTCTCATCAAAAGAGTATGTATTTTGTGGTCCTTCAAAGATGAAACTTCCATCCTCCTCATTGACTTCCGAATTCGAGATGGAGTTTACTGCCTCAAGAGTATCCATAGAGCAGACATTTTCGACATCATGCTCTAGCTTATAACACTCATAAGGCGTATCAAAATCAATGCCTTCGATATGGAAATCCTTGGATTGCTCCGGGTCAAGAAGAAAAGATTTTTCCTCGGAGTCACAAAATGGATCAAGGCATTGATATGATTCTTGGGGATCGGAGGAACTTGATGAGATAGAAGCTTTGAACTCCTCATCAGAGAATCCAAACTCGTCCTCCGAGAATTGGAACTCCATGTTAGGGAATGATGAATCCTCCTTTACTTGATCAGTTTTGGGCAAGGATTCTCCCTCTGGATCGGGAGTTACTACCTTAGATTCTCCATCAGCATCACTTTCTTCCTTTGGTGATGATGAGACATCACCGTACATTGTTAATTCATCGTCGTCAAACATGGACAAGAAGAAAGGTCGACGATTCTCGCTGAAGGGCTCAGGATATGAGGTGGAAAAGTTTGGTTCGGAAATCTTTTGCAGGCAAGGTGTTGGAGATTGGGTGGAAGGTTCCGCTCTTCGCGTGGACTCTCGAGATTCTTCAGGTGGGTCTTCATATATTCCGGTATTCTCAGTATTCTGAAGGATCCTATTAAGGATGGCTTTGGCTTCACTTACGGTTTTGTACAAGAAGGACCCTCCGGAGGCCTTGTCTAAATAGGTCGCGCTATC
The DNA here is from genome assembly GCF_016808335.1 of Panicum virgatum. Classification (NCBI taxonomy): domain Eukaryota; kingdom Viridiplantae; phylum Streptophyta; class Magnoliopsida; order Poales; family Poaceae; genus Panicum; species Panicum virgatum. Next base: position 34,227,417 of record NC_053145.1, on the reverse strand, counting down.
TGGTCTAAGGCCATAGGAAAAGTGCTGTAACTGCATAGCCTCGGGTATATGCAAGTCTGGTCCTGAAGAGATCAGCTCAGTATAACGAGCCCATGCTACTCCTAGCGATTCTTCCTCCCGTTGCTTGAAGGTTAGAACTTATACACGAAGGGCAACAATCTTCTTTCCGTGGAAGTAGCGGAGACAAAATTTGTCTTTTAGAATATTCGAATGACCCTCTACGCTTCCTACGGTCACGTAATACCATTCTTTGGCACGACCAGTCAACGAGAATGGGAAAAGCTTCCATTTCACGGTTTCATGGTGCATGCCTAGTATTGAAATGATAGAGCAGTTCTGCTCGAATTCACATAGGTGAGTGTAAGGATTTTCATCCTTGCGCCCAGAAAAAGATTGTGATCGAACCATGGCTATGATGCAAGGGCGGATCTCATAGCCTGGTGTAAGGATGGGATGACGTGAAGGTGGACGCTTACCATGACTACTACGGCTTGGAGCCAAGAAGTCACAAAGGGTCATGGAGTCCATGGGAAAGGTGGATGATACAAGGATAAACTTGGATCGATACTAGTATAGCTACCGTTCCCCGGCAACGGCGCAAGAAAGCTTGTTGGCAGTCCTTTGCCTAACAGAATAAATCAGCAAGCGTACGGATACCGATGTAGCTTTCACCCAGGAGTATTCCAGGGTATCGAATACACAAGGAATGAGAAGTGTACTGAGTAGTGATTTTTGTTTATCCCGGGGGTATGACGGGAGTGAGGAGGTCCAGATAAGATAGGTAGAGGTACTCTAACGTACTACTAACTACTCCTGTCAAGAATACTTTACTTATACTCTAGTTCCTTCGGCGGCCTAAGCGAAGGGCGCAGATAGGGGGTGAGAAGGGACCCAACATACTTTTGGCAATCCTATTGCTATGAAAACACCCGAACGTAGTGGACTACAAAGGACGGACAGGGTTGTCACCACCTGCCGCCTACCACTGCGGTACCGTGGGGTGGAACACAGCCCTATGCAACTAACCAAGTCTAGGCACCACGCCTAACACTATCGAGTTACGTACTCCTGCCTACCGGCAAGACAGAAAGTACTCTCAAATAAGTAGAACTTGCTACTTACGCAGACTAGGGATCCCGTAGATCAAAGACAAAAAGTAAACAAGTAACTAATGTAAATAGAAAGACTAGCGAGATACTGACGAGAGATGAGGAACTTCACTCCGAAGATGCTTCATTCCTCTGAGGTGGCTAACAAAAATGGAGTAAGGCCGAGAGAACTCGGCACCACTCCTTTACTTTGGCTTTCGCCAAGACTCTCACCTCACACTCTCCCTATTCTACTAAGTGGGACTACATCTTGCTTGGGATCTTCCCTTCTCGAAAATGGTGTGTCTTGAATGAGGGGTGGAGGCTCCCTTTTATAGTGCTTCCAAGGCGGTTATCACGAGGTCACCTACATTTCACGCAAGGAGGTCGGCGTCGTAACTTCCACGCGAAGGCTGGACACGTGGCGTGACAAAGTTAGGCCGGTGTTGATGCTCGCTAACGACTCATTTCTAGTGTCACCTAGGGCCTGAAATCATGAGAATAATGTCTCATACCTGCCTATGTTATCCAGAAAGAGCCAATTCCATGTCTCCTCTTAGAAATATTGCTACATTGGAATTTGGCCAGAAATGCAGGTAAAACAGGCTTCAAGCGTTAAGATACAAACCCGACCATCAGAGCAAGCCATCAGCTCCTGCATGAGCGTATGAAAGACGAGCGTCAACACTAGTAGTAGGAGTTATTACTAACAAGTTCCACAAAGTGTTGGTGTATACTTATGTGCAAGTTGCTTATGCTTGGAAATGAGAAGAGAATGTAGCCCATGAGCAAAGTGACATGTCATGGATCTAAGGCAACAACTTCTCGATGAATCAGATGCGTTCACGAGGATCTACGGGCCAACCAGAGCACCAAAACTGACTCAAGACAGGCCCTTACCCATATACATGACATAAGGGCCCACCTAACAGACTTCTGACCAAAGACCGGGGCAAACGGTGCCAGCCCACGGTCGGCCGACCAGCTAGGTCGGCCGGCCCAGTGGTGATGGCCCACGGGGCCCACAGCCTCTCAAATGACACGTGGCGAGGTGTGGTTGGTCCCCAATGGCGGTTTGGCTCATTTCTCGGGCAAGAGGCTGGTGGCTCCCTCCTATAAATATAAGGAGAGGGGGTGAGAATACAACACACACAACACACCACACACCACACCATCTCTTCTCACTTGAGTGAGAATAGTCTTAGGGAGTTTAGGAGTAGAGGTACTTAGGAGGGGCGCCGGGAACGGCGCTCTTCTCCAAATTGTACCTCTACGAGAGTGAGGGAGATAGTCGGGGGATGTGCCGGGCTTGTCGGCGCTCTTCTCCGCTTGCACCTCGACGGATGCTTATTCGGTTGTAAGTGTTTGAGACTTTCTTTGCTTATTTAGAATTAGAGTTTAGATCGCAAGTTATCATCTCTGCCTTATATTAGTTGATGTGTATGCTAGCGAGTAGCATTTGACTCTAGAGTGAGCTCTGGATAGAAAAGGATAACCCTGTACGCCTCTAGAGTTAGTAGGGAAAGGCGTAGACGTGGTGTCTAGGCTGGACTATACCACTCAGTTGTCTGATAGTCCCACGGTTTGTAGAGGTATCCGGCAGGTGGTGACAGCCCTGTTCGAGCCTTTTAGTAATCCTCCACATTCGGATATTGGATAGAGCACATATTGAAACTATCGGCTTGTATAAGCCGGTCGATACCTTTAGTTCGAAGTATAACAGCGATGTGATCTCTTCTTCTAAACATAGATTCTAGATCTTAGAAAGTCCTCTCTTTCCTATTCTCCTACACCAGTGTGTATGTCCTTGGACAGCCTAAACCCGTAGGTAGTGTACTCACGTTCCCTAGTGGATACGGTACCCTGGAATACTCTTGGGTGAAAGCTACAGTGGTATCCGTGAGCTTGCGGATTTTATTCGTGACGTTACAAAATACCAACAAGCTTTCTGGCACTGTTGCCGGGGAACGGCAGCTATATTATCTTCGGACTCAGTCGTCCTCGTATCTTTTTTTCTTTTCTTTCCTTCTACCTTTACCCCCCGCTACCCTTGGAGCAGCTATCCTTTCCCTAGCTCTCTACCCCAATGGGCGAGTTCTTTGAGCCATCACCATGTTCCTCATCTAACCATGAACTTGACCCTGGCTTTATAGCCATGGTTTGGAAGCGATCCTTCTCTAGAGAAATTCATGAAGATCCCTATGAGCATTTGCTAGAATTCGAGGAACTATGTTCGGGTCTATAAATCCTAGGCATGACACAAGAAGCCTTGCGGTGGAAATTGTTCCCCTTCTCTCTTATAGAGAGGGCGGAGCAATGGTACACCCGCACGATAGGAAATATGAGCGGTGATTGGGAGGAGCTTCGAGATGACTTTTGTTACTCGTTCTCCCTCACCGAACGCATAGACTCCCTACCGATCGACATCCTCGATTTTGAGCAATTAGAGAAGGAGTCCATAGGTGCAGCACGGGCTAGATTCTCACGCCTTTTGGCATCTATCCCAGACATGTCTATACTCGATGAAGTATCATTGGAAGTTTTCTACTCGGGTTTAGACATGGAAACTGCCCTAGAGCTTGACGACGCCAGCGGAGGATGGTTCGCACACACAACTCCGGAAAAAGGAAGAGACATCCTAGATAGTTTCTTAGAAGACTCTTTCTTCTCTACCGACCATAGTGAACCCCGCCGGGAGGAATCCGCGTCGAGCCATGAGAGTCTCTCAACACCCGAATCTGAGCTTTCATCTTCCACATCTCAATATTCGTTTGTTGAGCCCTCTCCCGAACCATGAAAACCAAAGGAAGAAGAAATTCAACCTTCGGAGTTCTCTTCCCGATTCGAGGATGACCCTTCAGGGAACATCAAAAATACCTCGAATCATCTTAGGCATGAAGAGCCTATGAAATCGATATGTCTTTATGGGACCCTCGATATAATTTCCCATCATACACCCGCAATTGATTGGTCAAAGGAGGCAAAGTGTGCTTCCGAAGCGATTCAGATTAGCCCAACCTCTGCAACAATCACTTGTTCTATCAAGGGAAAAATCATAGAAGCTCTTCATGATCCTGCTGCTGAGGTTTGCATCTTACCCGAGTGCCTTTTGGACACTCTCGTGGGTAACAAGCCTCTAACCCCAATCGACAAGTACTTTAAAAGTCCATCCGGACTGTACTTTGAATGTCGGGGGATTGCAAGGGACGTGCCTATCACCATAGACAAAACTCGAGGTGCATTTAGATTTTTATATCTACGATATCCTCGATTTTGATCTTCTCCTAGGCCTCCTGCTAGAAAAACTTCTGGCATCTCATGGGAGCCTAGATGAAAAGCTTAGGGAAACTGGTTCTGCGACTACCACCTCTTGCTCAGAAAATCTTCTGGCAAAGCCCCTTCCTGAGTAGAACCCGCTCAAGGAGATGATGCATACATCTCCGTTCATATGATCCGAGCCCGTTCTCTTGGGAGTTCTAGAATCCTCTGAAGAATACGACTCGGAAGATAGCCTTCACTTTTGCGAAGAAGAACGTTCATCCTCACCCTTGATCGAGTTTGAGCCTCTTCCCGATGGCCTAGAATCTGTTGTTCTCGACCTTGATCGAGATACAACTATGATCTTTCACGATGAATCTCTTGAGACGGAGAATCAATGGGCCAAGGAATCTTGCGAGGTGCCGACTCTGGAGTCCAATGAAAGGGATTCCACAAATGAGCACGGGAGTTTCACTTTTGACATACCACAAAAACCATGCTCATTCAATGCAACTCCAGAGTCAGGCATGTTTAGTGCATCGTGCACACACAAGGACTACAACCAACTCAAGGTCCTCTTCTACAAAATCTTCAGAAGGTTGGTTGTAGATGTATATGTTTATCGTAAACATTGCAGATTTCATGGGTGTACCGTGGCACTAACCTTGTAGCTAGCTTCAACGATTGATGGTGAAACAATAAACCATCACCAATGATGGCTACAAGAGTTATCATGGTCGAGCTTATGACCAGAAACAAAGCACTACCGGGAGATAGCCCGGGCTAATATATATTTACTTATTTATTTCCCTTTCAATAAAAGCATGAGCATGTTCTAGAATATTGTTTTCCTTCTGGTATTTTTGGTCGCTAACCATTCCAGGGGAAGATCAAAGAGAATGATGGATAGACAACGCCTACGAACATGTGAGCTACACCGGCTACAACACATCGATATGCCTTGATGAAGGAATAACTACAGAAGGAGACTTGAACTCTATACACTTGAAGTTTTGCAAACTCCAAGTGTGGGGGAGGTATGTGAGTACCCCGAAGTAAGTTCTTTTCTCAATTCATATCTTGTCTTGTAATTGGTGTATGTCCTCGTATCTTGCTCTATAAAAAATGAAAACAAATGGGAGGAGTTGCCATGGTGACAATATTATCTCCATCAACAAGATGCCGTGGTAAGTACTCTCAATGTCCTGCTTTTTACATTAAACAAAGCTCTGCCGGGAGGTCGCCCGAGGATCACCAGGTTCGTGCTCATGCCTATCTCTCTTTGAATAAAGCTCAATCATGCTTCATGCTCCCTTTATCTGTCCTTGTATATATGCTCTGGTTTGAATGTATGACGCAGCACATACATTCATAGACCTTTTAAATCAAGCATGGTGTTTGGGTTAAAATGTCTTCTTCGGTCAAACTGACATGGTGTCAAGTTTGATTGATGAACCTCAGAGTTAATACTTATAGATATTGGTTGCATATGTGGACTAACCCCTGCAGAAATCTCCAAATCCGATTGGGTGAGTCAGTGAGCTGAATTTAAACAGGAAGGTAAGTAGAGGTTTTGGATTAATGTTGCACAACATATGCATGTTGATGCAATCATAATTCAGCCTTGCTTGAGTAAGTATCTTGGTGAGATTAAATTCTAGTTTCAATAAATTTTAGGAGCTCCCTGGTTCTTAAAATCAGTAGAGCTATTAGTTTGTTTCCATATTTTTGTTTTTGAATAAGCACTAGGTACAAGAACAAGTGTGGGGGAGATCTCTCGAAACTCTCATGCATATACACTCGAGATCTCCCACAACATGTGCACAACACAGAACGAACCAACACGCAAAAGGCCAAGATGAACTGGTGCTAGCAAGGTTTGGCCAACCGATACTACTACCATTCATTCTTCAACGCAACGGTTTGCGCACTATAACCCTCACTCTCCCCAACCTATGAGTTTAAATGAAAAACATTTGATTAATCATTAAAAATTAAACTCAAGGATATCCTCTGGTTCTATGCTTCTCAATGATTGGCTTGCATACTTTTTATTCTTTGCTAAACCTGAGCTTGTGAGTCATATCATTAGGGAACCCATAATTGTTAAGTTGTTGACTAGTGAGATATGGTTTGATGGAAGGATCCTTGTTTTCTCTGCTTATATATCTGGGAAATTTTTATCAAAAGAAAACCTCCATAGCCTTACAACTCCACGTGTTTGTCCTACCAAAGCCATATGCTGACCTTCATGATACAAATCTTACACATATGTGCCTTGTTGTTGCATTGAGTTCTTTTCAAACTTTGTGACCCTAGTGAGATGTCTTTCATACTTGCTTGATCAAGATCATGTGCACTCCACAAGCTAAACTTCTACACTAGAAGTTAGCTACCATATTGCATCCATCCACAAAATAAAACTCCATGTTTAATGATCTCTCTCTCTCTCATATCCTTCAATTGAGGCATGGGCTATAGAAAAGAAAAGAGAGAAAAGATGGCATGCCCAAGAAGCATGACCCAAAAAAAATGGACACATCAATGTCCATGAAAAAAAAGAAGAAAGAAAAAAAATATATATATATATATACATATATAGCCATGTCCTCATGTTATCCAAATAAAGGAGAGAGAGATTCATAAAAGGAGTATTGCATTCCATCATCCACCTTCCACATATGTGCACAATCTTGATCAGCTTATGTGATTTGTCATCTCCATGGATCCTTTGTTTGATTTTGCAATATATGTGACACAAGTGCATGCTTCCATTTCCCCTACCTTGAGCTCCGCATAGGCCATCTTTAGAAGTAGGGTGAAAAGAGGCAATGCCTTGGTGAGGATATATTTACACAATGAGCAACATGAGAGATCCTATGGAGAAGTAAAGCTATGGTTGGTCTTTGCAAAAATATTTTCAAAACCCCAGACATATGGCAGGAAAGTGGAGGAGACTAAAGTCAATACCGTTTCGCTCTTCAACTTCCCAAGCAATTCATGGTAGACACATCAAAATTAACAAGCAAAAGTAAGGCCTAGAATAATCTGTATGCAGGTGTCATATCAGATGAAGTCGGGTCCGCCTTAGTTCTTGCCTTTACTCGAGGACGAGCAAAGAACTAAGTGTGGGGGATCCTGTTGACGCTCAATAACGACTCATTTCTAGTGTCACCTAGGGCCTGAAATCATGAGAATAATGTCTCATACCTACCTATGCTATCCAGAAAGAGCCAATTCCGCGTTTCCTCTTAGAAATATTGCTACATTGGAATTTGGACAGAAATGCAGGTAAAATAGGCTTCAAGCATCAAGATACAAACCCGACCATCAGAGCAAGCCATCAGCTCCTGCATGAGCGTATGAAAGATGAGCATCAACACTAGTGGTAGGAGTTATTACTAACAAGTTCCACAAAGTGTTGGTGTATACTTATGTGCAGGTTGCTTATGTTTGGAAATGATAAGAGAATGCAGCCCATGAGCAAGGTGACATGTCATGGATCTAAGGGAACAACTTCTCGATGAATCAGACGCGTTCACGAGGATCTACGGGCCCACAAGAGCACCAAAACCGACTCAAGACAGGCCCTTACCCATATACGTGACATGGGGGCCCACCTAACAGTCTTCTGACCAAAGACCGGGGCAAACGGAGCCAGCCCACGGTCGGCCGACTAGCTAGGTCGGCCGGCCCAGTGGAGACAGCCCACGGGCCCCACCGCCTCTCAGATGACACGTGGCGAGGTGTGGTCGGTCTCCAATGGCGTTTTGGCTCATTTCTCGGGCAAGAGGCTGGTGGCTCCCTCCTATAAATACAAGGGGAGGGGGTGAGAATACAACACACACAACACACCACACACCACACCATCTCTTCTCACTTGAGTGAGAATAGTCTTAGGGAGTTTAGGAGTAAAGGTACTCAGGAGGGGCACCGGCAATGGCGCTCTTCTCCTAATTGTACCTCTATGAGAGTGAGGGAGATAGTCGGGCTTGCCGGGCTTGCCGGCGCTCTTCTCCGCTTGTACCTCGACGGATGCTTATTCGGTTGTAAGTGTTCAAGACATTCTTTGCTTATTTAGAATTAGAGTTTAGATCGCATGTTATCATCTCTGCCTTATATTAGTTGATGTGTATGCTAGCGAGTGGCATTTGACTCTAGAGTGGGCTCCTGATAGAAAAGGATAACCCTATACGCCTCTAGAGTTAGTAGGAAAAGGCGTAGACGTGGTGTCTAGGCTGGACTATACCACTCAGTTGTCTGATAGTCCCACGGTTTGTAGAGGTAGCCGGCAGGTGGTGATAGCCCTGTTCGAGCCTTTTAGTAATCCTCCACGTTCGGATATTGGATAGAGCACATATTGGAACTATTGGCTTGTATAAGCCGGTCGATACCTTTAGCTCGAAGTATAACGGCAACGTGATCTCTTCTTCTAAACATAGATTCTAGATCTTAAAAAGTCATCTCTTTCCTATCCTCCTACACCAGTGTGTGTGTCCTTGGATAGCCTGAAACCGTATGTAGTGTACTCACGTTCCCTAGTGGATACGATACTCTAGAATACTCTTGGGTGAAAGCTACAGCAGTATCCGTGCGCTTGCCGATTTTATTCATGACGTTACAAAATACCAACAGCTGGCTGGCCTCCCCTAGGCCGGCCGGCTGGACTAGGAGTCATGCCACCTATCCACTGCCTTCGTTTCGACGCTCCTGATGCTCCCTGGAAGTCGGTCCAAAAGGCCGTTCATCAAACCGACATAGTTTGGGCCGGGCAGCCTGGCTCTAGAGGGATTTCGGCCCTCCGTTACACCGACACGCTCCTCAACGGCTGGAGATCACTCCTGGATGGGTGGTTATCTTGTGCTCTGATCATGGCACAGAATTCCTCCATTTTGCCTAAGGGTTCAAGCCTTCCGATTCCAACTCGTGCATTTTGGGAAACTACCCATTGGAATGGCTTGATTTCTCCCTCTGGATGATACAGGTTAAATCTCATGCCAAGATTCCACAGAAAGTATGCCGGTCGGCCAGATTCGGGCCTTCCGGTCCAAACAGTGTCCATTTTGGATCAATTTTGGATATGTTGTTCCTGAGATCAAATATACACCAAAACTTGTGGAACTCATTAGATATAATGTTTATGGCATGGTTATGGCCAATGTTTCATGAAATCAGGCGTAGCGTTGGCGGCGAAAATCACTGATATCGACCGCCAACAAATATGCTACTTACGCAGACAAGGGATCACGCAACTAGAGAGATCAAGTATTCAAGTACTAATAAAGTAAAGGAGAGAAAGTAATACTGACGAAAGAAGAGCAAATTACTCGAATCGAAGCTTCATTCCTCGGAGTCACAAAGTTGGAGAGGGGCCGGCACTCCGGCCCCTCTCCGGACTCTCACCTCGCCTCTCTCCCTATTTCTAAAGATATGTGGAGCGCTACCTTCACCTTGGACTTGCTCCAATTCACCGTGGCTTGAAGTGAGGGAGGGGGTCCCTTTTATAGTGCTTCCAAGGTGGTTATCATGAGATCGCCTACACTTCATGCAAGGAGGTTGGCGTCATAACTTCCACGCAAAGGCTGGACGCATGGCGCAAAAAAGTCAGGCCGACCGGCCTCCCTTAGGCCGGCCGGCCTATGATCTCTGCCATTTATCCACCGCCTTCGAGTGGACGCTCCTGATGCTCTCTGGAGGTCGGTGCAAAAGGTGGTTTCCTCAACCGACATTTCTTAGGCCGGGCGGCCTAGTCTAGGCCGGGCGGCTTGGTTCTGGAAGCTTTTCGGCCCTCCGTTGCACCGACACGATCCTCAACAGCTGGAGATCACTCCTGGATGGGTAGTAATCTTGTGCACTGATCATGGCACAGAATTCTTCTGTTTTGTCTAAGGGTTCAAGCCTTCCAATTCCAACTCATGCATTCTGGGAAACCACCCATTGGAATGGCATGATTTCTCCCTCTAGATGATACTGGTAAAATCTCATGCCAAGATTCCACAGAAAGTATGCCGGATTCGGGCCTTCCGGTATAAACAGTGTCCGTTTTGGATCAATTTTGGATATGTTGTTCCTGAGATCAAATATGCACCAAAACTTGTGGAACTCATTAGTAATAATGGTTATGGCATATATTTCGTGAAATCAGGCGGAGCATTGGCGGCGAAAATCATCGATATCGACCGCCAACATTGGCGTGGTGGCGACATCGAAGTTCTCGGATTTGGGAATTCGAGAGGTGACGGAAGCCTGGGGGGTCAGATAGGATCTAACCCCGGCGAAGTCGTCGCCCCCGATGTTTGAGGGGCCGGAGGTGGGGTTCCTGGGAACCGCGACCTCCAGAAAGCTCCCGAAGGTGAAGGAGAAGCCGACTGTTGCCTCCATCTGGGCGGTGACGCTGGCGAAGAAGACGACGCCGGTGTTGGCTGCCATTGAACTCGACGTACGAGTCTCGAGTCCCCTACCTGGCGCGCCAACTGTCGGATTGCTATTCCGGCCAGTCCACCAGGGGTGTACCCGGCGGTAGAGTTTCAGGATGGGGATCTCAGGACCAAGAGCTCGATGGTAACATGAAGACGCAGGGACTTAGATAGGTTCGGGCCACGATGAGCGTAATACCCTACGTCTTGTGTTCGGGGTTGTATTAGGGTTTGTGGAATGTTGTGAAAAGGAGAGTCTCCTATGGGTCTTCCCATGTCTCCTTTATATAGACCAGGAGGCATAGGGGTACAAGGAAGATATGTTAGGGTTGTTTTATAAGGAAGGAGGTCGGCTAAGATCCCTAGATATCCGGGCTTCTAGCTGGAGCCTCTCATCCTGATCCACCGAAGATCCTTTCCGCGCATAGCCAAGTCCTGCACGCCAAGTAGTCATAGCCGAGTCACCAAGCAGGGTAGTCTCCCGGGTTCGGGGACCCCACTCGGCAGGGAGATACATAGATCTACCTCCGTTAGTTACTTTCTGTGATCTGCGGGATCCTAAGTCTGTGTAAGTAGCAAGTTCTACAAATTTGGGTTACTTTCTGCCTTAGTACACGATAGGAGTAAGTATCTCAATAGCTGTGGGCATGGTGCCTAGGCTTTGCTAGCTATCTCGGGTTGTGTTCCACCCCACGGTACCGTAGTAGTAGGCGGCAAGTGGTGACAGCCTTGTCCATCCCTCATAGTCCACCATGTTCGGGTGTTTTCATAGCAGTAGTTGCCGACGGACGTTGGACTCCCTTCTCACCCCAATCTGAGTCCTTCTCTTAGGCCGTCGCAGATCAAGTTATTAATCTATCATGATAGCTTAGTAATTAGAAAATATATCTGGAGTTAAACCATCTACCCTCGTACCTCTTCTCCTTGGCTGGTCCGGCTGAATAATTCTAGACCACTAGTTGAAGCTTATCATTCTTTGGTTTCGATATCCCAGGTATACTCCCTGGTGAAAGCTACAATTGGTCTCTGTGCACTTACAGAGTAATTCGTTTAGGCTAAGAAGTGCCAACAGGGTCTAGCAATTTGAGAAAAGTCTTTGATGAATCGCCTATAGAACCCTGCATGGCCTAAAAAGCTACGAATGCCTTTCACATTCGTTGGAGGTGGAAGTTGTTCAATGACCTGAATCTTTGCTTTGTCCACCTCTGTCCCACAAGCGGACACATTGTGTTCAAGCACTATCCCTTCCTGAACCATAAAATGACATTTCTCCCAGTTCAGGACTAAGTGCTTTTCTTCGCACCATTGTAAGACTTTCTCTAAATTCTGCAGACAATCCGTGAAGGTTTTGCCATACACAGTAAAATCGTCCATGAACACCTCCATGATTTTCTCATTCATGTCGGAGAAGATAGACATCATGCACCGTTGGAAGGAAGCTGGAGCATTGCATAGTCCGAATGACATGCGTCGGTATGCGTAAGTTCCATAAGGGCATGTAAATGTAGTCTTACTTTGGTCGTCGGGGCAGGTCGGGATTTGATGATACCTAGAGTACCCGTCAAGGAAGGAAAAAGAAGGACTGGTTCGCGAAGCATTCTAACATTTAATCAATGAACGGCAATAGGAAATGATCGTTCTCAGTGGCCTTGTTGAGTTTCCGATAATCGATACACATCCGCCACCCTGTGACAGTTCATTGAGGGATAAGTTCGTTCTTTTCATTCTCAAAGACTGGCATACCTCCTTTCTTCGGCACGACCTGGACCAGGCTAACCCACTCGCTATGTGGCACGGAGATAATCCCGGCGTGCAAGAGTTTTAGGACCTCTCTCTTAAGAACCTCTCGCATCACGTTGTTAAGTCTCCTTTGTGGTTCCCTCGATGGTGAAGAGTCAGGATCGATAGGGACTCTATGAGTGTAGAGAGTGGGACTAATCCCTTAGAGATCTTGGAGTGAGTAGCCTATGCCGCTTTATGTCTTTCTAGGATAGCGACAAGTTTTTGGGTTTCTTCTTGGGAGAGCTTGTCGCTTATGATGACAGGAGTTTCACAATAATCATCTAGAAAGACATATCTTAGGCCGGAAGGAAGGGGTTTGAGCTCGATTGAGGGTTGTGATGGCAACCTAGTTTGATCTAGCTCAATGGGTTCTGCCTAATGTTTTAAATAGCCGGCTAAGTCATTTAGCGATCTATGTCTAAAAACAGGCTATAGCCGGCTATAACGGGCTATAGCGGCAGCTAAGAGCTAAGTTGTATATGAAAAATCTTAGCTAAATATCTCTAAAACAGCTATAGCGGGAGATAGCGGAGCTGGTTCAGCCATGTTTTCTAGGTAAGCCAGCTCTTCTTCTTCTTCAATGAAGTTTTCAACGTCTAGAGCTGGTTCGGCCATGTTTTCTAGGTAAGCCATCATGACATTCTCCATAGGGTCTCGTTTGGGTTTAGACTCCACTATCGCATTGCTTGAGCGTGAAAGTGGGACAGCGATAGAAGAACTTCTCAACTTCACATTCAAGAGACCTTGTTTTGGTCGTTCCTGAAAGAGTGTCCCTAAGGGTAAACCAACCAAGAGGGACATATCCGAGATGTCATAGATATGAAAATCCAGACGATACACAGAATTTCTTATGAGCAAAGGAATAGACTTTATGATCCCATTACTCTCAAGAATAACTCCCGAAAGAATTTTTAAAAGCTTATGAGATGGGATCAAAGACTCGTTGGGGCAAAGCATTTCAGCTAAGGCTTTTGAAATAATATTCATCCCAACGGTCGAACAGTAGTGAGCCTCTATGATGGTTTCTTTTAGGATCCACGGGCCCACCAGATCTAGCAAACCATCTTAAGAAGGTCCCACTCACCCATAACCGACATGGGGACCTTCCAAGCAGCTTCCAAGATGAAAGCTGGGTCCAGAGGCCGGTCCCACCAGTCGGCAGACCACTATGGTCGGCTGACCATAGGTCGGTTCGTCTTGGGCCCATCTTCCATGGGTCGACTCTCCATTCGATGCTGAAGGCGGTTCCAGGTGATTGGCGGGGCATCTCACCACGTGAAGGCCCTTTGCCCCCTCTATAAATATGAGGGGAGCCGGTAAGAATAGAGACACATCTCACACTTACACTCTCTTCTCTCTTTGGGTGTTTACAGTCCTCTTGTAAGAGTTAGGGGTAGAGGTACACAGGATAGGCACCGGAATGTCAGCGCTCTTCTCCATCTAGTACCTCTCCGAGAGTGATGGGGAGTCGGGGGAAGTGTCGGACCTGTCGGCATTCTTCTTCGCTTGTACCTCAACGGATGCATATTGGTCTGAAAAGTTCGTGACTTATTCAACATTCATAATTATCTTTCAAGTTAAGTTAGTAGTTTTATGTTGTTTACTGGATTGGGTGTCTACTAGTATTACAGTAGTTAGCTCTAGTCTAAGGCTCCTGATAGAGATGGATGTCCTTGCACAAGACTAGAGTTAGTAAACGATAGTGTAGGCGTGGTGCCTAGGCTAGACTTTACCATTTGATTGTTGTGGCTCCCACGGTTTGTAGAGGTACCCTACAGGTGGTGACAGCCCTATTTAGTGCCATCGTAATCCTCCAAGTTCGGTTGCATGATAGTAGCCTATGCCGAAACTTCTAGTCTGACCAGGCAAAGCTGGTGCTCGATGTAAATAGCTGATTCTTAGCCTGATCTTACCTTTGTAGGAATATGGGGTAGCAAAAAAAACTTTCTACTGCATAAATTAGGATTACTGCGGTTATAGATCACGAGATTACCACTAGACACGCGGTTGCGGAACTTCTGTAGTGCGTCGGTGTAGTGCAGATGGAAGCCGGCAGTGCAGTTGCATGAACCACCTCACGAACGGCTCGTCCTTGTGCAGCAAGCGCAGCACCTCCACGAAGTCTACACGTACGAGAAGAAGCATCGCACTCCGGATTGCTAGATCCGCAAGAGCAACTAGAGCTTGATACACGAAGAAGAGGAACAGGAAGGAGAGGGGGGGCAACTGCTGAAGGGGGGCAGCCAGGGTTTTCTAGTTGGGGCGCCCCCTCCCCCCCCCCCCCCCTCCTCCCCTCCTTTTATACTCCTGGTGGGCGCCCCCTAGATGGGCCCTAGTGGGCCCCACCTTGGGCGCCCTGGGTGGGCTGTCCTGGCTCCCACCATGGGCGCCCCCTAGGTGGGCTGCTCTGGGCCCCACCAAGGGTCCAACTCTATGGGCCTCTCGAAGCCCATTAGTGCATCAAAGCCCAGTCTAATTAGGATCTCATCCTTATTAGGCTTCTGGCTCTTAAGTGTGTGACCCTATAGGCTCACGCGTGAAAAGACATGGCCGAGTACTCCTACTCGCCAATAGTTGATAGCGGTCTCTAGCAAGATGTGTCAACTCCTATGCACGCGCGAATCATATCCGTCGAGCCATCACAATCTTATACATGATGTTCCCTTTGCCTCACGATATTTGGTCTAGCTTGAAGCCGACCACTCTTTCTCGATCCCGTGATTTGGAATCCTTGGTTAACTCTTAAACCCAGCATGGCCATGCATTTCCTGATCCAAATCACTCGAGGGGGCCAGAGATATCTCTCTCTTGTAGAGAGGGACAAATCCCATCTTGACCGACTATGTCTCATAGCATGCTTCTTGACAGACCCGAAAACCACCTTTACGACTACCTAGTTATGGTGTAGCGTTTGATGGCTTCTAAGTAAGTCGGTTCATATCTTGAGTACATACGACGATCTCAGGTCTTAGAAAATAGTATACATATTGTGTAATGAGAAGTCATCATCTTGTGTTGGGTCAGTTCTATCTCATATCTCACATGAACTCACATTATTAGTTTGACATCCCCATGTCCATGACTTGTGAAACGTAGTCAATCAACTAATACATGTGCTAGTCTAATATTCATGTGTGTCCTTGAAAGGAATCGGGTGCTCGTAGCCTAAGAGGGGAAGAGGGTGAATTAGGCAAACGAAAAATCTTAACCTCAAGCTCCAACTATTTGCACATAAATTAAACTAAGACATGCTATCTAGTTGTGCAACTATGGTTCATCTAGTGTGAAAACTCTCATCCCAAAAGAGTTATGCAACCTATAGCCAATTCTATCAAGAAACTACTCTAGGAAAGTAAAGGCACATAAGGATTGCAATAAGTAAATGCGGAAGCTTAAAGAGGGATGAGAGAATGCAAACTCTTGTGACACGAGGATTTATCCCGTGGTTCGGTTGGCCACAAAGGCATACCTACATCCACGTTGTTGAAGCGCTCACAAAGAGTATTGCTTCTTGGCAATCAAGTCTCTTCCGAAGACACCAAGTCCACGGTCACCTTGATCCCGGGTTCCACTAAGGAGCTTCTCAACCAAGGAAGGGGGTCTCCACATCCCCCGCACAAAGCTTGTCATCGCCACTCCACACCAAGCCGGAGGGTCGAAGACGTGCCGGCGAGTCACCAAGACTCCAAGGATGGCTGGCTCACCGAGATACACTTTTGTTCATTCAAGAACCAGGGCACAAGGCACACAACCTTGCTCACTCACTCACTCAAGAGCTAAACTAGTGCTAAACCTAAAGATGTGATCAATTCTCTCTTTGGTTGGCTTGGAGATGTTCTTCAATGAGTCTGGGGTCTCTCTAAACTCCAGCAAGATACAAACAACCGGGGGAACCCATATATATAGCCCTCAAAGTTAACTAGCTGTTTTAGAGCCGTTAATCTTTTTCTGTGTAGGTCTTCGGATAAACCGACTAGGTAGCTTCGGATCATCCGATCACTCACAGCCCGGGGGCTAGCCGTTGAGTTTTCAAACTGTGAAAACTGCTGATGTGGAGGCCGTCGGATAATCCGACCCATTACTCCGACGGGGTGTCGGTTCATCCGATCCTGAAGAGTTTTCTTCTTCTACGCCTGCAATGCTGACATCATTAGTCTGACGCCTTTGTCCGATGGTGCATCGGATCATCCGGTCCTTCAGAGAGTGCCTTGATCCCCCAAACATGCTCTCTGGTACAGGATCCGAACATTAGTCCGACGCTCTTCCCTTCCACACGTCGGATCATCCGGTGCCTCTTGGTTTTCTTCAACTGAAACGCTGCAACTTGCACCAATGCCCCTGCATCGGTTTATCCGGTGGCGGCACCGGTTTATCCGGTGCTACTCTGGGATAGACCGACGCTACTGCTATGGATTATCCGGACCTACTGTGTTTTGCAGAACTCGTCCAATTCAGCATTTCTTTGAGTTCTTTCTTCGTGTTTTGCTTTGCTAGGGCTTTTTACTTCATTCTTGGGACCTGATGAAATACATTTGACACACACGTTAGTCCCATTGATTGCATTGTCATACGATCAGCAAAATCACTCGAAATGGCCTAAATGGGGCCATGTTCGTTACAGTCCTCACATGAACTCCGACTATGAACATTTTAGAATATCCATACAAGTAAAGAGTTTCACAAATACTTCACATAAGCATTAATCAATACAAGTTGTCATTCATGGATATTCAAGGAACACTTTATTAATCATGAATATAAGGAAATATGATTGCCTCTAGGGCATATTTCCAACAGTCTCCCACTTGCACTAGAGTCAATCTAGAATGTATCTAATACCCATTGCTCTTGTGTGCCTCTCATGTTTGGGCTGTGGAAGAGGTTTTGTCAACGAATCTGAAATGTTCAGGTCCGTGTGTATTTTGCATATCTTGATCTCACCCCGATCAATGAAATCTCGAATGAGATGAAATCGCCGCATAACGTATTTGCTCTTTTGGTGATTCCTTGGCTCCTTGGCTTGCACAATAGCTCCATTGTTGTCACAGTAGAGATCCAGCGGGCTAGAGGCATTAGGGAACATACCAAGCTCAATAAGGAACTTCCTTATCCAAACACCTTCCTTCGCAGCTTCCGAAGTTGTGATGTACTCGGCTTCTGTGGTAGAATCAGCCACCGTCTCTTGCTTGGAACTCTTCCAGCTAACCGCACCACCATTTACTTTGAACACGAAACCGGACTGAGACTTTGAATCGTCTTTGTTGGTTTGGAAGCTAGCATCAGTTTAACCGGTTACAACGAGCTCCTCCTCACCTCCATAGACTAGGAACACATCCTTAGTTCTTCTCAAGTAATTGAAGATGTTTTTCACAGCTGTCCAGTGACTCTCACCTAGATCTGACTAGTACCTGCTCGTAACACAGAGCATAAGAAACATCTAGACATGTACTTATCATTGCATAGATGATAGATCCAATTGCCGAGGCATATGGAACTTTGCTTGTAGGACACTGAGTCTTGCTAAGATGTATGCCATGTGACATAGGCAAGAACCCTTTCTTTGCCTCTTCCATGTTGAACCATTTCAACACTTTGTCAATGTAAGTATCTTGGCTTAATCCTATAAGCCTCTTTGATCTATCTCTATAGATTTTGATGCCCAGTATGTATTCTGCTCCTCCTAAATCCTTCATTGAAAAACTATTTTTCAGTGAAGTTTTTGCGGACTCAAGCATAGAAATATCATTTCCAATCAGCGGTATGTCATCTACATATAGGATTAGAAATGTAACAGAGCTCTCACTTTCCTTGTTGTAAACACAAGCTTCTTCTTCATTCTTAATGAAGCCAAACCCTTTGACTACTTCATCAAAACAAATATTCCAACTCCGAGATGCTTGCTTTAATCCATAAATGGATTTTTGAAGCTTCCATATCTTTCCAGCATTGGTCGGATCGACAAAACCCTCGGGCTGCATCATATACACATCCTCGGTCAGATTTCCATTAAGGAAAGCTGTTTTGACATCCATCTGCCACATTTCATAATCAAAATATGCAACAATAGCTAGAATAATCCGAACAGATTTAAGCATCGCTACGGGCGAGAAAGTCTCATCGTAGTCAACTTCTTGAACTTGTCGAAAACCTTTTGCGACAAGTCGATCTTTATAGATGTGAACATTTCCATCCATATCTTTCTTCTTCTTATAGATCCATTTGCACTCTATGGTTCTCACACCATCAGGCGGGTCTATCAAGTTCCAAACTTGATTTTCCTTCATGGATTCTATTTCGGATTTCATGACATCTTGCCATCTCTCAGAGTCAGGGTCTGCCATCACCTCTGCATATGTCACAGGCTCCTCATTGTCTAACAATAATAATTCCCGCGCTGCGCAGAGCCTTGCTGACCTTCGTGGTTAAAAGGTGCTTCTGTTGCCATAGGTATCTCAACTTGTTCAGTTACCTTAGCGTCACTTGTAGAGTCCTGTCCTATTAGCTCATCTCGAACTTCTTCGAGTTGCACCGTCCTTCCACTTTTCTCTCCTTTGAGAAACTCTTTCTCAAGGAAAACTCCGTTCCAAGAGACAAACACTTTGCCGTCAGATCGATTGTAGAAGTAATACCCTAAGGTCTCCTTTGGGTATCCCACGAATATGCACTTATCCAATTTGGGTGCTAGCTTGTCAGACTGGAGTCGTTTGACAAATGCTTCACAACTCCAAATTTTTAGAAAAGACAAACTGGGAGTCTTGCCAGTCCATATCTCATATGGTGTCTTATCTACAGATTTTGACGGCACCCAGTTCAGTGTGAAAGATGCTGTTTCTAGAGCGTAACCCCAAAATGACAATGGTAGGTCCGACCGGCTCATCATTGATCGAACTATGTCCAACAGAGTTCGATTATGTCGCTCGAAAACCCTGTTCTTTTGTGGTGTTCCAAGCGGCGTGAGTTGTGGAACAATTCCGCAACTCTTCAAATGATCGCTAAATTCGTCACTCAGATATTCGCCCCCACGATCAGATTGCAAGGCTTTAATCTTCTTGCCACACTGATTCTCAACTTTATTCTGAAAATTCTTGAACTTTTCAAAGGTTTCAGACTTATGCTTTATCAAGTAGACATAACCATATCTACTCAAATCATCAGTAAAAGTTATGAAGTATTGGAATCTTCCTCTAGCAGTCGAGCTCATTGGTCCACACACATCCGTATGTATGAGTTCCGGCAAGTCTGACGCTCTTTCTGGAAAACCTGTGAAAGGCGTCTTGGTCATCTTGCTAAACAAGCTTCGCATGTCTCGTATTATTCAAAATCAAACGAACTTAGAAGTCCATCCTCATGGAGCTTCTTCATGCGTTTCTCGCTTATATGACCGAGACGACAATGTCACATGTAGGTAGGATTCAAATCATTTAGTCGAGGCCTTTTGCACTTATATTATAGACAAGAGATTCATCAAGATTTAAAATAAATAGCCCATTCTTAATGGACGCCAAAGCCACAAACATATTATTCTTGGAGATCACACATCCATTGTTTTTACTCGCAAAAGAATAACCATCCTTCATCAAACATGAAGGAGACACAATGTTTCGACTCAAACTCAGAACAAAATAACAATTATTAAGCTCCAAGACAAATCCTGATGGTAGGTGTAGTTGCATCATCCCGACGGCCAAAGCAGCAACTCTTGCATTATTGCCGACGCGGAAGTCAACTTCTCCTCTTTCAATGCTTCTACTCTTTGTCATTCCCTGCATCAAATTGCATATATGAGCAACCGATCCAGTATCAAATACCAAAGAATTAACATAAGAGTCAGCGAGAAATATTTTTGTAATATGAACTACAAGCGTACCTGAGGTGGAAGAACGATTCTTCAACGTGGCTAGGTACAGCTTGCAGTTCCTCTTCCAGTGTCCTGGCTGGTGACAATGAAAGCACTCCTTATCTGCAGCTGGTCTAGGTTTCTCCTTGGGTGTAGGGTTTGGCTTGGGGTTCGCAACCTTAGCCTTGCCCTTCTTCTTCTTCCAAGAAGAACCTTTCTTCTTGAAACTAGGCTTATTCTGGACAGCCATCACATGGCCGCCACATGTGCTTTTCTTGATGTCACTCTCTGCCATCTTGAGCATGCCGCACAACTCATTCAAGCCCTTCTCAGCCCCGTGCATGTGGTAGTTCGAGACGAAGTTTCCATAGCTTGGAGGTAAAGAGGCAAGAATGAAATCAGTGTCCAACTCTTGGCCAAGTGGGAAGCCCAGCTTCTCCAACCTCTATGTGTAACCAACCATCTTGATTGCATGCGGCCCTACTGATGCTCCTTCTGCTAGCTAGGTTTCAGCAAAGGCCTTGGACACATTGAACCTTTCAGTCTTGGCCTGAGTCTGGAACATGTCTCTTAGCGCCATGATCATATCGTGCGCTACGTGGTTATTCTCAAACTGCATTTGCAGCTCAGGTTCCATGCAAGACAGCATGAGACAGCTCACTTCACGGTCGTTATCAACCGCTCTCCTGTGGGCATTCCTCTCAGCAGCAGTGACATTTGCAGCAGGCTCTTCTGGCAGTGGGTTGTCTAGAACATCTTCTTTGTTGGCAGCCCTGAGAACAATTCTCAAGTTGCAGATCCAATCCGTGTAGTTTGTCTCATTCAATTTGTTGCTCTCAAGTACGGAACGTAAAGCAAATGTTTGGTTTTGAGCCATTGATCTACAACAATATATCTTTTTCTTTAGATACAAATCGATATAAAATTCACCTCAATCTGAGTTTGTATGGAAAAGTTATGACTGTATTACGGTAAAACATGCTTTTGCAACAAAACGGAATTCGAAGTCGATCCAATCTACTGCCCTATGCATCTCAATTCGACCAATCACATTGATCTCCAACAGCAGTGACTGGGTTTATGTGCATCACTTAACTTCGATGGCGGAAAACCGACCGGTAGGAGTATGTCATTGCACACCTTCGCAGCAAGTTTACAAAACTAGGTCATAGATCGATCTGCAACTATACAAATCTCCATATGCACATATCTGAATCTATAACAACACAGCACTAGCTTTTGATACCACTGTAGGAATATGGGGTAGGAAAAACAAAACTTTTCTACCACATAAACCAGGATTATTGCAGTTATAGATCACGAGATTACAAATAGACACGCGGTTGCGGAACTTCTGTAGCACATCGGTGTAGTGCAGATGGAAGCCAATAGTGCAGTTGCGTGAACCACCTCACGAATGGCTCATCCTTGTCCAGCAAGCGCAGCAACTCCATGAAGTCCACACGTACGGGAAGAAGCGTCGCACTCTGGATTGCTAGATCCGCAAGAGCAACTAGAGCTTGATGCATGAAGAAGAGGAACAGGAAGGAGAGTGGGACGGCCAGGGTTTTCTAGTTGGGGCACCGCCTCCCCCCACCTCCCCTCCTTTTATACTCCTGGTGGGTGCCCCCTAGATGGGCCCTAGTGGGCCCCACCTTGGGCGCCCTGGGTGGGCTGCACTGGCTCCCACCTTGGGCGCCCCCGAGGTGGGCTGCTCTGGGCCGCACCAAGGGTCCAACCCTATGGGCCTCTCGAGGCCCATTAGTGCATCAAAGCCCAGTCTAATTAGGATCTCATCCTCATTAGGCTTCTGGCCCTTAAGTGTGTGACCCTATGGGCTCACGCGAGAATAGACATGGCCGAGTACTCCTACTCGCCAATAGTTGATAGCGGTCTCTAACAAGACGTGTCAACTCCTATGCATACGCGAATCATATCTGTCGAGCCGTCACAATCTTATACATGCTGTTCCCTTTGCCTCAATCTTATACATGTTGTTCTCTTTGCCTCACGATATTTGGTCTAGCTTGAAGTCGACCACTCTTTCTCGATTCTGTGATTCGGAATCCTTGGTTAACTCTTAACCCCAGCATGGCCATGCATTTCCTGATACGAATCACTCGAGAGGCCCAAAGATATCTCTCTCTTGTAGAGAGGGGCAAATCCCATCTTGACCGACTATGTTTCACAGCATGCTTCTTGACAGACCCAAAAACCACCTTTATAACTACCCAGTTACGGTGCAGCATTTGATGGCACCTAAGTAAGTCGGTTCACATCTTGAGTACATACGACGATCTCAGGTCTTAGGAAACAGCGTACATATTGTGTAATGAGAAGTCATTATCTCATGTTGGGTCAGTTCTGTCTCATGTCTCACATGAACCCATATTATTAGTTTGACATCCCCATGTCCATGACTTGTGAACTGTAGTCAATCAAATAATGCATGTGCTAGTCTAATATTCATGTGTGTCCTCACATGAACTCCGACTAGAAATATTTTAGAATATCCATACAAGTAAAAAGTTTCACAAATACTTCACATAAGCATTAATCAATACAATTTGTCATCCATGGATATTCAAGGAACACTTTATTAATCATGAATATAAGAAAATATGATTCCCTCTAGGGCATATTTCCGACAACCTTGAATCTGAAAGGTCCTCTCAGCCCCTTACATCTTCCTTACTGTCGTGTCCTTGGATGAATTCAAACCTTAGATAATATACTCGCGTTCCTTGTGGATACGATACCCAGGACTGTCATGTCCTTGGATGAATTCAAACCTTAGATAATATACTCGCGTTCCTTGTGGATACGATACCCAGGAATACTCTTGGGTGAAGCTCCGATTATTCCGTGCGCTTGTGGATTTTATTCGTGACGCTAAGAAGTGTCAACAAGCTTTCTGGCGCCGTTGCCGAGGACTTACAAATTTGGTAGCGACGTTCGGAAACGTCAACAAGGTGGATCGGAACATATATTGGAAAAGATCGAAATGGGGCTCGATGACCAAATATGCTTCGCACAAATCAACAAAAATGGAGATATGAAGGATGGCATTTGGGGTCAAGTGGTGTGCTTGAATCCTTCAGTAATAAACTAGGCCCAGGAAAAAATTAGAAGATGGGATCCCAAACCCGCATTCAATGAATGGAGTGAAAGTAACGATCTCGCCTGTCAGCTTAAAAGGTCGACTGTATCCTAGGGCGGGTCGCCACTGAAACACCGAGAAAGGCTAAAGAAGGCACTCCTTGACAACGGAAACGATGTCAGATTCGGTGCAATTACTTGTCAACCATCTGCCATCACGTGTAGGAGCAGTGCTGGCGGCCTCCTTCTCCTTCCCCTTGTTGTTCGACCTCTTAGGCGCCATGCAAAAATCCACCAGACGCTTCAATCGCATACACTCGGAGGCTCCAGTGGTGAGGAAGAAGAATGCCAACCAACTAAGGGACAAGGATAT
The DNA here is from genome assembly GCF_016808335.1 of Panicum virgatum. Lineage (NCBI taxonomy): Eukaryota > Viridiplantae > Streptophyta > Magnoliopsida > Poales > Poaceae > Panicum > Panicum virgatum. The sequence goes on along the minus strand of NC_053145.1, from coordinate 34,203,564 downwards.
AGGAGGAGATCTGGGCGTAGAAGCGGAAAACCTCAAGTACAGATCTAGTTTGAAAGGTGGAGAACGCAAGATGGCTAGTGGCGGCCAGAGCAGTGGGTGAATAAGATGAGAAAACTCTAAGTTACCACCACGATTAAATAATTAGTGTGGTGGCAATTTGGTAAATATTTTAAGACCAAGAGGCACTCCGTGTTTTAGTTTATTTCTAAGCAGTAATCTAGGAATTTTTATACTATTTATTTGTTTAACTATTTTTCTAGGATTATATTCCGAAAAAAGAGAGTTTCAGATATCAGAGTCAATCTACCCTTCTGTACCATCAGAATAAATTATTTGCCATGACTTTGGATCCTTAATTCCGAATCATGGGATTTCGATTCAAAGCTCGGGGGATGCGGGACACATGTCACCGACGGCTTATTTTTCAAAATTTCAAAGGATAAGAAGAAAATACAGAATCGACCCTCAGTCCGACCTAAGGCTTCGGGGCTACTCCATATGGAGAGTGAGTTGATCATGCACCATATAAAAGGAAGATTTCAGGGCATGAGCACCTCATAGCCTGGATGCAACCAAGAAACACTCAGAAGACTACTCGAAGCGGTAGGATGCTCAGAAGTACTCGATGGAGCACTCAAAGCACTCGAAGTACTCTAAGATGCCTTCTGAAGTACTGGACACCTGCAAGACTCGACTACGAAGAGCTTGGGGGCTTGTCAGACTCGGGGCAACGGGACTGCTTACAGGCGTGGAATCTTCTAGAATAAAGGATAGTGCACGGAATGTACCATATCCTATTGTAACTACCCGTGCAGGAGTAGAACTAGTTGAATAAAAGAAACTATACGATAGGCAGTGCAAAGGATTCCTCAATTAGTATTCATCTAGGATTTCCTTGTAACACTATCTCCCCGGTGTTGGAGATATGCCCTAGAGGCAATCATAGGGATGATTGTATTCCATTATATCCGTGATTCATATTGTGTTCATTGAATATCCAACAGTGGTTACTTGTATCGATTGACTATTATGTGAATTGTTTGTGAGACTCCTTACTTGTATGGTTATTCTAAAACTTATCCTTGGTTGGAGTTCATGTGAGGACACACATGAATATTAGACTAGCACATGAATTGATTGATGACTATGTTTCACATGTCATGAACAAGGAGATGTCAAACCAATAGTGTGGGCACATGTGTGGATATGTGGCTAGATTGACCCAACCTGAGAAGTGGTTCTCTCTTTACACAACTTGTACGCTTTGTTCTTAGACCTGAGATTGACACATGTTCTCAACATGTGAATCGACCTACCTAGGGGCTATCAAACGCTAATCCGTAGCTGGGTGGTCATAAAGGTAGGTTTCGGGTTTGTCAAGAAGCATGTTGTGAGGTATGGTTAATCAAGATGGTATTTGCCCCTCTCTACATGAGGGAGATATCTCTGGGCCACTCGAGTGATCGGATCCAAGAAATCATGGCCATGCGACTGGTTAAGAGTTAACCTAATGAGGGATTCTGAATCACCGAATCGAGAAAGAGAGGTCAGCTTGGAGCTAGACCAAATATTATGAGGCATAGGGAATGGCATGTACATGATCTCATGATGGTTCATCTGATATGATCTTCATATGCGTATAAGAGTTGACATGTCTTGCTAGAGGCCGTTGTCAAACAAATACTTGAGCAGAAGTACTCGACTAGTGAGTAAAGTACTCGACCAGAGAGTGAAAGTGCTCAAGCCATGTCTTTACGCATATGGACCTATGGGGTCACACACTTAAGGAGCTGGAAGCCTAATAAGAATTGGATCCAAATTAAATAAGGCTTAGGAGCACTAATGGGCCTCAGATCCAGAGGCCCATCAGGGCCGCCTATATAATGAGGGGTGTGCCACCCAGATTACGGTTAAGCCATCTTGCTTAACCAGCCGCCGTGCCACCCACGCCTACGCCTTGTTGCACCCGCGGACCTAGTAGTCCGCCATGCGACACTTCCTCTCTCCACGTGTGGATACCTTAGAGGTGCTGCATCTGTGGCACTTGGACGAACCGCACGAGAGGAGGCAGAAGCTGTTCGTGGGACTCTCCAGTGAGGGTCTGTTCGACTACATTGACACGCTACAGAAGTTCCACACTTGCATGTCTAGTGGTAATCGTGTGATCTATAAAGTAGTGTTTCTGGTTTATGCGGTGGAAATTTTTTTTGTTTATTGCTAGCGTAGCCCACCTCATATCCCTTCATCAGGACTATACAAGGGCGGGCAGGGACCCCCTCGAAACATAACCTCATCTAAGATAATAGAAACCACCAAGATGACGTAGGGTATTAGTATCTGTGGCCCGAACCTATCTAAAACTTTGTGTTCCATGCACCATCAGTTCCAGACAACGGCGAAACTATACCTACAATCCTACTACCTCGGGGTATCCCTAGGTGGGCTTGGCAGCTAAAGACTGACTATCGGATCATGCTCCAACTTGGCACTTGAAATTTCAGGGCTGTCCATCCTTGGAAATGGATTTTCAGAGGCGGGCCTGTTACACGGGTTGGATCTTTTCTGGGTCGGATCATGCTCTAGCCTGCCACTAGAAATTCGAGGGGCGGATGAGCTCATAACTTATCCTTGAAAATACAATTTTCAGGGGATAGGTCATGGGCTCACCTATCCTTGAAATGGACTTCTCCTAGGAATCGGTTTTCAGGGGCAGGCACGTTACCAGCCTTTGCAAACAGCATTTGAAGCGCGAGAAGCAGAGGTGGGTACCGCACCTGCCCCTACAAATAGGTTTTACTAGCCCCTAAAACCTCTTTCGTAGTAGTGGAGCTAGTTAGAGAAACTCCATTGATTGTTTGATTAGTATAAAATGTTCTCCGTTGCTTTCAAAAAAATTTCTAGTTTCTATCCATATGCTTTTCCTACTCGGCTCCCTGCCTTTCTCAGGAACGGCAGGTAAAATGTTCTCCGTTGCTTTCAAAAAATTATCTAGTTTCTATCCATATGCTTTTCCGAAACATATATGGTACAGACGACACAACCACTCGTATACACAAAAACACATTCACCTTTATGAACGCCACAAGAATTCTATGCATATATACTTCTTCGAGAACCTTTGAACTGATTTGTACAGGAACCCTATACTTCTTTGAGATGACATCACTATAAAGAATAATTAATCCTAAATATAGAGCATATGTATTTTTATGACCTACACTTTTTTAGTGGAGTACATATTGATACCTGGTACACTGAAAACTGATTCTACGCACAAACTATATATAGATGACTTGTCCCTATATTTACTAATAAAACAGAACAGAGGGAGAATTATTAGAAATTGACCACTTCCCTAACTAGACCACTTCATAGTTAGAGCAATATCCTAAGAGTGTCTCCAACAATAGAGTCAGCTAATACTAGCAATAAGATTATCCATACATGTCACCTATAGCTATAAATATATTTAATTTCAGAGGCAGTTGTTGGCCCGCCTATGCAAATGGCCTGGCTATTACGTGGCTAATTTCCTTGCTTATTGGTAGCTCATGTGGATTGTTGAAGACGCGCTAAAACAAAAAAGATCTAGACACAACATGGGTGGTGAAATATTCTCCGAAGAAATTGACTCGTGGGCTCATGGCCAATGCCCACCACAAAAATTCACACTGAAATAACCATAGATCCGTCGAACACACACACACACACATACATATATATAATCCGCGCACACATTTCTCTGCGGTCGGCCTCCACTGCCGAAGATTATATTCACGTTCCTCGTGCACCTGTTGATTGGGGGAGGCCCCGGCAGAGGAGACCCACCACCACTCACCGAACACCACAGCTTACCCCCGTGGGCCCCACCAGTTAGAGCTAATCAGGAAAGAGAGCACTGTTTCCTTTTCCTTCCGGGCCCTACTGACAGGAGCACGCTGTCGATCTGCACTGGCCGGGACTAGTACATAAGTGATGCCAACCTTGCCTTATTGTCCGTCCTCCCACGGCAAATTCCACACACGGTCAAGAGACATGTCCGGCGTGTGGGTGTTCAAGGACGGCCTCGTCCGCCGCGTGGAGAACCCCGGCCAGGACGACGAAGGGTCGTCGGCCGGCGGCAGCGGCGGGCGGCGCAAGGTGCTGGTGCACGTCCCCAGCGGCGAGGTGGTGACGTCGTACGAGGTGCTGGAGCGGCGGCTGCGGGAGCTCGGGTGGGAGCGCTACGTGAACGACCCGTGCCTGCTGCTCTTCCACCAGCGCTCCACCGTGCACCTCATCTCCGTGCCCCGGGACTTCGCCAGGTTCAGGCTCGTGCACATGTACGACGTCGTCGTCAAGACCCGCAACGTCTTCGAGGTGCGCGACGCTGCTAATTAGCTAGCTCTCGATCCCCAGGCCGACAGGGTCGGGCTCTGCTGATAGCAAACGTGTTCTTGGCCTTTATATATATATATATATATATATATATATATATATATATATATATATATATATATATATATATTCTAACCTCTCCATCGATCTGGAATAATGGGGCATGCCCGCACACGGGAACTGGTACATGCTTTTGAATTCGTTGCAGATATTCTGGCGAACGGAAAGAGGATCGACGGATAGAGTTGAGTAATTTATTCATAAATGTGCACATGTTTACTGGCACAAGGCTTGTATAGACAGATATATTGGTTTGTATTGTTTTTACGGTTTGCCAAAGTGCTGTGTATATTGGAAGGTTGAATGAAAATTATTGTATTGACCTGATTTTTCTATCTTATATATTCATGATCGGATTGAGCTACTGAAGAGAAGCCAGAGTGCGTTAACTTCGCGGGAACTCGAGCAGGATCGATAATAATTGATGTATGTGAAGAAAGGTTAGATATTATTTCTAGTTCTCCTTTTAAAAAATATATGAAATGAACTCATCACGAACTTAAATTTATTTTTTATATATAGTATATGTGTGTGTGTGCTTGTATGAAATAGTTTTCATACATTAAATAAAATATAAAAAAAATAATTTTATTGTACTCATAATAAGGTATAAAGCTACATGCGATTTTCCCCCTTTTTTTGTTTCTATTTTATCAGATGTGTCCGAAGAGGTAATTTTTCACATTTTACAAAGCACCCTTGGGATTACATTGGCATCATAACCTTTGGAGGCATAGATCATTTTTTAAGCTCTATGTTGTTGTTTATATCCTCTGCAAAATTTTGACGATGCCATCAAATCAGTTATGTAAAACTTGGCACGTTTGGAAAATTTTATTACATTTTGATGCTTCGTTCCTACTCCCTTGGATACTACGCGCAACACCTTATTTAGAAACATGGTAAAAAAATAATTATTAGCTGCTAATCAAACTGCAAAATATGTACAGTAGTATGCACAAACTGGGACCTTAGTTTTTGAAAAAATCCAATTAAATAACTACTACTGTAGGATATCAAATTAACTATAGCAGAGCTCTCCACTGAATTGTGTAAAAATATTTTAATGAATGATTATGAAAGTTCTTTTTTGAGCCATATGGATGCTAAGGTGAATTTCTCGCTAGCAAAAAGAAAGACAAATGTTAATTAGATCATTGCATGTGTATTTTCTTTTGATCCATTATAAAGTTTAAACATTAACCCACAGTCCTTCCCATATATATGAAAATGTTTTAAATCTATATGTATATATATATATATAGGTTTGCCATCACGAAGCAAGCTTTTCCTATCTAACTTTTGCTCCATGAGACATGACAGAAAGAACATAAGAAATTAAAGTAGATTATATTCTGACAAAGTGTTGCCTTTGTTGCAACAAGTTGGCACACATCTACGTTCCTTGTTTAAAGTAGAAACTGCCTAGGAGACGATACCATCCGAAATAGTGCGAAGAGGCAAGAAAACCGTTGCAATTGGGGGGGGGGGGGACCAAACTGGAAACAAAGGAGGCAAAAAGTACTTTTCATTTCGTTTCCAGGGGATTAAAAAAATGTATATGTCATACATTAATATGAGGATATTGGAGACATAAGTACAACATAACGATAAGGAATATATCCTCATTCTGTAATCTCACCTGATTGGGATCATGCATGGAATGCAATAGTAGAATAAATCATTTTGAAACCTAATAAATGATATGATTGTGATGCCAAAATTTCATTTGAAAAATACATTATGAATTTTCATGAATGCTTTTCATGCAGAATTCTATATATATTTCTAATCAATTTCATATTAAATCTTCTTAACATACGAAAATAACCATGACAAATCTTAATTTATTTTTTAACATAAAGCAACATGTCCCTATCCACTCACAAAATTTGAACTTAGAATTCAACTTTACGTAGAGGAAAAATAATCATTAAAGGATAGATTGGACCAATTGGAATTGTTCGGACAAAGTGAATTGGTGAAGAGAGTAAAATAGACGTTTTCTAATTATAATGATTGTTACCTTGGTGTCATGGCTCTGGTAGAATGAAGTCTCAACTAGCACAAATCTTGAACACAAAAAATATGTTTCTGGAGTAATTTTTCTTTGAGTAATATGTGTTACCAAATTAATATGTGAGTATATGAAGCTTGTTTCCATTATCACATGAACTGTTTTCCTGAGTTCTTTTTGAAAGGGCGGCAGCAGTGCATTCTCTTCTCGAGGAAGCACACAAGTACACAAGTTAAAACCATTTTCTGGATATCTGGGGCTCACAAAGACTCGTGCAACATGAAATCCACATCAACTTGTCCTGCATCGACCCACCAGGAGTCCTGGCGAGATTCCATACCTTTTCAGTTTTCACTGATGTTGATGTAGTAGATCGATGGTAACTTTTTAGCACACGGTTAATTTTATCTATATGAACGCGGAAATACAGGTAGTATTCTTAACTGTGGAAGTTTTTCACAATTAACTAGTACTTTAATTTGCTCCAAAAAGCATCCAATATATATACTTGCTTTGCTATGAGAACCAGCTGACATTCTTGCTCCAGCTTGAAATCGAGCTCAACTATATTTCATGCAAATATTACTTAAGTATGTATAGATACCCGGCATATACCCCACCTTTTTCGTTTCCTTTTTCAGCTGCCATTTTGTAAACTACCATCGCAAATTTGCGATTTTTCAATCCATCATTTGAACGTCAACACTCATCAGGTCCCTCCTAAGAGCGAGTTATAAACTTCTGTGTGTCTGTATGCTAAACTTCTCGCATTGTGTTCACCTATCCCGGATGACCAAATTAATCTTGAGGTTTGTTGTTCAATGTTTTCCAAATCGGTCTAACCGGTTTACATGATCAGTCTGATAGGTTTGTTCAGTAAATTTGAATTGTGCAAATTTTAGGTGACAACAAAAATATGCATAGAAATATATATATAGATCTTTTTTTGTAAATTTACAATCAAATGGTATGCATAGAAATATATATAGATCTTTTTTTGTAAATTTACAATCAAATGGGATCGATCGTCTGTTATCGTGATAGGCGAGTAGGCAGGTGACATGAAGACATATCGATTGGGGCTCGAGAGGAGGACATAGTTATTGGGATAGGTCCATAGATCGTGGGCGCGCCCAGAGGTGGTCACAGACAGTCTCACAGTCACAGACCAACACCAACTAGCCACCCAGCTAGTATCAAAATGAGGACGTGTTTAGTTTGCGAAATTTTTTGGGTTTGGCTACTGTAGCACTTTTATTTTTATTTGGTAATTAGTATCCAATCATGATCTAATTAGGCTCAAAAGATTCATCTCATCATTTTCAGCTAAACTGTGCAATTAGTTATTTTTTTAAAATACATTTAATACTTCATGTGTGTGTCCAAAATTTTGATATGACGGAGAATTTTGAAAATTTTTTGGAACTAAACAGGGCCTTACGTGACTTTTACCTGTGGCCTAAGTTGCTGTAAAACTAAGCTTTTTTATTTTTTATTTTTTTGCTTTGACGTTTACATACATCCATGCCTCCTCTTCTATCTTCAAAAGTGTTTGCGGTGGTGTCTTCGAGAAGATACTATATTTTTTACAACCGATACACGTGAGTATGTGTCCTCCCCCTCTACTTCTCCAAGTGTTCTTACTAGTGTTTTAAAATATACTAAAACAGCCACGTCAGTGGGAGTTTCATAGCACTGTTACCTAAACTGCCACGTCAGCTTTTTTATGAGATAAAACTGCTATATGAAACTATCGCTCTCAGTGCATAGTTTCGTTGCACAGTTTTATAGACAGGATGCAGTATTTAATATATACATTGTGTTGTGATCAAATGTACCATGAGAACTCTACAACATTTTTTGCAATTGTTTCTAAACTGAACCTTTTGATCCATTTGGTCGTGATCAAATGAAAAAATATGCTGCCAATATGGACTAGTACTAGATATATATAGGTCAAAGGGAAAATAAAATAGAGCAGTTTTACATTTTGTTCACATTCACATACAAATATTCACATTTGGTTCAGATTCACATATAAATGGAGCACACAGGCACCTTCTCAGGCAGTTCACATTTAAGTAAATACTAATCAGATAAATGACCAAGCTTTCAAGCTTTTGAGCTTCCGATCTCCTCCTCGTTGCCATGTTGTCAGAAGTACCGATATCATATAAACTTGAATTAAAATCACGTATAGCTAATTTAAATCACAGGCAGTTCAAAGAAAATTGCAGATCATAGAAGACATGACATACACATAAAAATTCCATAAAGATCATGAACTGAAAGTCTGAAACTCCATTGGTGAAAGTGCTAAGGAATCAAATATCAATGGCAACAGTTGCTGGCTTGCGGCCCTGTCTGCATGAACAACAGATGCAGGACCCATGTTTGGAACCAGGGACTAAAGAGGGTCTATAACTTATTAAATAAGTTGTACAAAAGAATGCATTACCCCTGCATATATCCACCACCATGCAGGAGAGAGGGGGCGCCAGAGGTAGGGGGTGGAATCGTAGGCTTTTAGTCCCAAAAAAACTCCTCCAAGAGGAACTTCTAGTTTTTAGACCCAAGTTGCATTTTATGTTCAAAAGAATTCTTCTGTTTGGTTTTTTAGGATCTAAATTGTAGGAATTTTGACATAAGTCCCATGAATCAAATAGGGTCTCCGATTGTAATAGATGAATAGTAGGCATCACCGGTCCTTTTCCAGCAGACATCACCTGTGCTAGCCGTGGATTCCTTGCAACTTTATTGGGAGATGGGAACTCCTGTTCCTGCAGTTACTGATGCCCTACAGTAGTTCAACAGTAAAGGCAGATTTGTTACTGCTCATGCACATGGGAGGCACCGCTGTTACTTGGGTGGTTCGATACTGCCTGTGTTTGTGTGTTGTATCAACGTTTGTGCCCAACAAAATATCGCGGGGGGGGGGGGGGGGGGGGCGGTGGTTATTGATATTTAATCTCTCCAGGGTTATTCGTCAAGTGTCATATAGCTCATATCGGAATAGTTGATCAGGAACTTAGGTTGCTAATTTGTTTTTTCTTCGAACGGCCAAAGTCGACACTCTTCAAGCAATTGAAAATAACAAACAAAGTTTTACTCTACATATCCTTTCTTTATCTTAAACTATTATTATATACACAAATTCTTGTAAACTTCTGACAATTTTTAATGTTTGAATTAGAGGGAATATATTACTAAGTTAATGTTTCGCTCCTGACCCGTCTCGTCCCTATGGGCGGCGCCTCAGCCCCGGCATCAGGACAGCCCCCCCCCCCCCCCTCCCCAACCTCTGCCTCTGCCTCTGCCTCTCGGGTCAACCGGATGTCCGGCTGCCGCAAAAAAGGCGGTGGCAGGGCCTTCCTTCTGGATTTCTGCTTGCAGCCCTGCATCAATTCGCTGGCATCCCGCATCAATCGTTTGGCGGCAGCGGCGGCGGTGGAGCGACTGGATCTAGCAGCCAGACAAAGCCGGCCCAAATCTGCGTTCCGGCCATGGAATCCCCTCCTATGTGTCCGAGGCAGCGACTGACATCCTTGGAGGTGCTCACGCCTCCCCTAGCACACCTCACGTATGAAAAAGATTCTTAGGGCTGCATAAAATTGCCTTTTTTGGGATGTGTGTCTTATCTGCCCCTAGTTCTCGCAGCTTAAAATGCCATTTTCAGGCCGGGGTGGATAATGTGCCACCCATGAAAACCCATTTCTAGGGGCAGGTCACCCCCTCAACCGCCCCTGGAAATGCATTTGTTTTGTCTTCTAGAGATGACAACATATTTTATCTTCTTTGCGGGATCAGTTACATATAGTACATGTGCGACCTATGAAGCAAGTACCCATGGATCGTCTTTGTAACCAACATTGTTGAGGTCAAAAATTGTGACCCATAGCCGTCCATCTCAATACCTTTTGAATGTTTGACCCAAGACACCGAAAGACCGGGAATTTATCTATTGGAACCATAGTATGCAATTCTCATATATCACCTATAACATCATAATATGTTGTACTTGGCATGTTCTCTCGTCTAAGGCCTCAATATGAACACCACTATTCTGAGATGCAGTCTTCTTTTCCTTTGCGGCAATATAAAATTGATGTCCATTAGTATCATACCCTTACCATGATGTGACCTGGCTAGATAGGCCAGCTGCCAAAATTTTGATCGTTTGCTCGTCCACAGTCTCCCCATCTGGTAGATCCAGGTCCTTCAACCATGCAATCAGTCAACGCTTATGCCTCTCATGATCCAATCATTCGAGCGTCGATTACTTTATGCACGAATCATTCTCAAGTGTTCATTGACTAAATGTATCATGAATTGTTGCAAAATGCTATAATGTGGTTGTTGCAAACCTCCCGGCAACGTGCTGCTCCTCTCCTCTCCCGTTGGCGATGCCCCCCTCCCAAGCACACCCGAAGAGGGGCCCCAGCAGGCGCGACGTGGCCCCGCGAGCGGGCACATGGTCCTCCAGTGGGCGTCCATGGCACCCCTTGGCACGGCCCCTCCCTACTTGCGCAGGCAAGGGGGGGCATGTCAGGTAATCCTGCCGCCGGTTTTGTTAAGTGTGTGATGTGCGTATGATCCAGCACGGTCGAGCGCGAGCAGATCTTTTCCCATCATAAAAACTTGACGGCCGGATGAGTGACCCATGCAGATGCATGTCACCTGGCCATCCTATTCTAGAATGAACATGCAGCTAAGTTGTACTATGAATGATGAAACGATGCTTCACTCTACAAATGATAGTCAAATTATACTCAAGGGTAAATGAGTCTTTTCCATAGCTATTTAACTGCTCCTTAACGGATGTGGCACTGAGGGGATAGTAGATTCAATGGCACTGAGGGGAACTTGAAAATTTCTATAGCACTAAGAGAAGACATCAAAACTTTGATGGCACTGAGAGAATTTACCAAAAAAAGGAGACGTTGCTATAAATTGTTTTTTAGTAGTGCATGCCTCCTGAATAGAATGGCTTCTCATGCCCTGGGCGATAGGTGCCATGGCTCATTGGGCTTGGCTCTTGCAGTCATTATGGGTCTGTTTGGTTGCCTAGCTAACCTCTAGCCTGGCTCCCATAAACTAGGCAGCTCACATTTGGTTACCTGGCTAGCCCCTTTAGCCAGGCTCTAGCAATCCAACTTCAGCCCCCTTAGCCAGGCTCCACTAGTACGCAAGAAACTCACGTTTATCTAGAGCTAGGCTTGCGCTAGCATTCGTTGGCCTCCGCTGGCGAGTTCTCTCACAGCGCGCCGCATCTGCTCCACCTCCACCTTCGCTTTCGCCGTCCAGCCTTGGAGCTCCCTCGTTGGCGACCGCTCCTGCGGACGCCGACCAATACAGAGTAGAAACACGAGGTAGACGAAGACCCCCGCACAAGCTCTCTATCGCTCTCGTTCTCCTTTGCTTGTCATCACCCTTTCATCCGCAGGGACGGCGGACTAGCGGAGGGCTCTGCGGCGGCGCTTGCCCGCGCAACCGGCTAGGCCCTGTGGCTGTGAGGCGGCCCTCGCCCACGCGGCCGGTGATGCCCCTAGCGGCGGCGCTCGTTACTACTGGCGGCAAGGGCACCTTCGACTCCAGCACTTCCTACTTCTCTTCCTCCTGCTGCTTGAACACAGAGCCTCAATTCACCGGACCTGGAGGTCAAGATGATGAGAGGGGGGCACGGAGCCCCGATTTGGCTACTGGGGACCTCGATTCACCCGGCCTTAGGGTCATAATGATGAGGTAGGAACAGCGGAGCTCGATTTTATTGTCTTATTCCTTCAGTACACGACGCGTAGCTTGCCCGTGGAGGTGGCTCCCTCCCGCGATGGAGCTCGCCCATGGGGGCTCCTGCCCGTCCGCCCTCCGGCTACTGCTCACCAATGGAGGCCACCCGGGCGACTCCCTCTCACTCTCAGGGCCAAGGGATCACACAGGGTGATGAAATAGAGAATAGAACAGAGGAGGTGACCGGCGAACGGCTCATCACTTGGCAAAGATGAGGTGATGGCATGGAGATGTGCAAGTAAACCAAACACAACCCAATAAAACCAGGCTCTATACTAGTACATGCCACCAAACATGGGTCAACGTACTAGTGGAGACAGGCTTGGGCTGGCCCACGAACCATATAGACCCTAATATCCTATCACAGTATCACTCTCCTCGCTGACTCTGCTTGTTGGCTAGACGCGTGATGTCGATGTGTAGTTGTCGGTCGACCACTGGTATCGTCATTAGCTCAGATTCAGACCTGATTGGCCTATTGTGAGCCATTTATGAATTAAATGGTCATTTAGCTCATTCAAGTTACCAACAACAATCGGTTTGGCATAGTAACACTAAAATGCTAGAAAAGTCTACATATTTGCACATGTAAAATGTAAGTATTCTACCAAATAATCTTTCTGAAAGAAATCTAAATCTCACAACATTGCATATACTTATGGTGCTAATTAGTTTGGTATTGATTGTGGTAGTTATAATCCTCCTATTGACTAAATCAAGTATAACTCTACTCTATTTAGATTGTTTTATATGCTGTAAATGGGTTTAAACGGGCAACTGTTTAATTGACTGTTTAGAGTCTAAATGTCACGGGTTAAACAGTCGTTTAGGCCATAAACGGTGTTTAAATGGACTAAATGGTCATTTAGACGAATAGAGCGTAAAATGGGATATGAAGTAGAAATATCTTTCCCTATTTATCTTTGTTCTTTGTTTCTATGGATGAGACATTTTTTAATTTCTGCCATATAGAATATAATGGATGAGTTCATATTCGCGAAGCCCTATATTTTTGGGCCGAGCTGGATTTGAACCAGCGTAAACATATCATTACTGAATTTACAGTTCATCCCCACTGCTCGGGCATCAACCCAGAGAGAAGTTTTTCTAGACTTTTTGATAATATATAATTAATCTCTTTTCATAATACTCCCTAAGTCAAATCCCAGCTGCCTCCTTGAAAGAGAGATGTCCTAAACACACAACCACTTGTTATTATATCATAATGATAGTATGAGCAATTTTTTTGTATCTGGGATCGAACATTCTAGCGGTCAGTAAGATGTATCGCCCGTTACCATCACCGCCTCCGCGTTGTCGACGCCGTCCTCGGCCAGGCCAAGCGATCACCCTTTTTATCGCACTGCCGTGGGAGCGAGTGTATTTGTCACCGATGAGAACCGGATCATGCCGTAGCGGGCCGAATCCACCAGTTTATCAGCACCGCCGGACACGTGTGCTCGCCGCCGCCGATAGACAAAAGGCACGACGCGAACGAACCTGCCGCCGCCGACGGACAAAAAGGCATGACGCGAACGAACATGCGCAGAAACAGAGTTGGAGGAGGGGCGAAGCGGGCCGTCTCGGCTGGCCGCACCCGGAGCCGATCGAGAGGGACGCGCAGACAGCCGTTGGGCACCCGCTGCCCGCCCCTTTTCTGCTTCACGTGAAGCGCCCAGCAGCGACTGGTTGATGTGGATCATATCGCCTCGCGTGCAGCAGCATCAGGGCCCTCGTTCTCCCAACTATTCTAGCTACGGCGGGACAGGGCCAGCGTGATCTGGGATCGATCCGGCGGCCAGCGATGGCGACCCCGGTCGGCCGGCTAGCTGGTCCTCCGGTCCTCCCTGCCTGGCCCTTGCTTTGCTTGTGGCTTTGCGCTGACCTCCTCCAGTCTTAACTGGATCGGACCGACCCGGCCACCCGGACCCATGATTTGACTCCACCGCGTGGCAGAGGCAGCCTAATTGTGCATGTGAATATATATAGTGCGATGACGAATCAATCCGCGACGAGTAGATTGAACCGAACTGAAACAAAGTCGAATTGCAACTAGTAGGACCGCGGCGACGCGTCTCTTTCTTCCCATTATCCTTTGGTCATTCTCGTATTCCAAAGCTTATAGTTATATGCAAAGGCTTGCATAGTGCCTATTTTTTCAGCTCCTCTTTTCTCTCTCTCTATCCCTACTATTTCAAAAACAAGCAATGATCCCTTAGTCCGTCAATCGGATTCCTAATCGAAACCCGGACAAATCAATTGAAATCCTAATAACAACCTGAACAAGCAATTGCCCCACGATCACGGCACAGCTTATACACGAAGCGAAAGAGTATAAAGCTGGTGGTCTTACATAAGTCTATTATATTATGACCGTAGTATTATATATGCTATTTTGAAAGAAAAAGGAACAAAGGCATCTTATTGCGATGTCACAGCTCTAGACTGCCACACACAACCACAAATACATGTCCCCGGATTTGTGCGGTTACCATCGAACCAAATAACCATCAGCATGTCACTAAGATTCTATATGTACATCTATATCTATTACTAAAGCGAGTAAGGTTTTCACCTCAAATTTAGGTTAGATCCGTCTTGTGTCATTGACAGGTGGGTCTTAGTCCATCCAATATGTGAGTCCGACTATCCTTTCATCAATTGAAATTCTAATTGGAACCCGAACAAATCAGTCGGAATCATAATCAGAACTCGAACAAATCAATTGGAATCGCAATCGGATCCCGGACAATCAATGCCTCGCATGGCCTATACATGGAGTGAACGAACATAAAGTAGTGATATTATGTGGATCTATTATATTATCCGTAGCAACGCACGGGCACTAGTTATTATAAATTCAAGTAACAGCTGAGGCCAAACCTACACGTGCTATATGTCCTCGATCTTGAAACAAATCAGAGGCGCTGTAGAATATAAGCGGAACGCCACCATTTGCTCCGGGCCGATTGCGTGTTAATATAACCATAAACCATTAAGGGACTCTGCCCCTCCTGTTGCCTCAAAAAAACAATGGGTTTACATAAAGGATTCGTCTCCCTGTCAAATGACTCACTTTTAGCTATGTGTGAGTTAACTTATTTTTTGCTATTATGTAAGTCACTGTCCTGGACCATTGGATGTCCATCCAAGGACTCGTACAGAACAGATATGTTACCGGGTCTGCCTGTACTGTTGTTGTGCCTGTTTTTATTAATGGGTCAGACAATAGTGTTGTTGTGCCCGTTTACTATTTTTTGAACTGTTTTGGGCTTACCGTTGTTCTGTTGTGGGCTGTTTGTTGAGTTGTGGGCTCTCCATTAACATACAGCCCACAACTCAACAAACAACCCACAACAGCTTTTTGTTGTTCTAGTGTTTTGTAAGTGTTGAATTCAAATTACATGGAGTAGAGCCCAAACATATATGAACAACCCAAATATGAACAGCACAAATATGAATAGAGGAATAAGCATAATGCAATATCAATATAAGTTAACTAAACTTATACAAAAGAAACATAAATAATTATGCCTCAAGATCAAAGACCATGAACCACACTAACTATTAGTGGATCTGGTCAGATATAAGGCTTCCAGAAACCATAAAAACTGATGATTAAGCAAAGAAAAACAACTCATAACATATACTTCATACATGAAGTTATCTAGAGAACTTGTTCATAGCATATATGACATTAGAGCATGGAGCATGTTCATCGGATATATTACATTTAAAAGATGTCATTACAGATCAACCTCAAAATAGTAGACCAACCAAACTGCTATCCAAAATAGGAGAACATTGGAGGCACTCTATTTTGATATTAAGCTGCAGACAAAAATAAGAGAAGATAGGACCAACCAAACTACCATACCAACTAAACTGCCCTGCAAAATAGAAGATAGGAGCCACCAACATCAAAAATCCACCAGTAGACCCTTGGGTGCTGGTTGACTTCATCATGGAAGGACATATAGTGAACATTTTTCACCAAGTCGAAGAAGAACTTGATGTCACCAATAGTGACATATCTAGTCCTCAAAAGTCTTGAGCAGCATCATTGTCAGGGCATAAAATGAATGATCTGGGTCAACAACAATGCGGTAGTCTTGAACATTGCGAGACCCAACCAACCTATCTGAAGCACAAACAGCCAGCATCCATAAATTGCGTAAATCACCATAAGGAGACTATCCAAGAACCAAACGAGTCTGAGCTCCTTCTTCAATGCCAAGATAGGTAAAATTGTCTCGGGTCATTGATACGACCTCACGTGCAAAAGCATTGGGTTGAAGATTGCGAGGCGGCACCTCTAAAAGAAAAAAGGAGTAAAACAAAAATCAGATTACAGGGCAATCGAAAAAGACTTCAGATTAACAATATCAATAGGTATTAAGGATTACATATTGACTATATTATGATATAGTAGACATGAAGTGAAACAATAGTAAACTGACAGAAACATAAAACTTTACCAAATACATATTTAGACTTTACACAAACCTACGATGGAAAATAAATAGAATTGTTTAAAACAACAACATAAATTGTTTAATACATGTTTAGACATATGGAACATAAACTGAATTGTTTAATACATGTTTAGTAAGATGCAATATTAAAGGAGATACAAAGAGAAGATTAACAAATTTAAGAAACACAAATTTTATCTGTAGTCAGTAACAAGCATACTATTAATGAAGCATGAGGAACCCAATCAGATGCAAACTAGAAATAATGCAAGCTACAAAAGGAGCCTGAGGAAACAATTCAGATGCAAAATTAAAGAAATGAAAAATATGAGATTAAGTAATTATTATTACTATAATTAGCTTCATGCAGATTTTAATTTTAAGGTGATGAACCAGGGGCAATCAGGAACTTGACTAATAAAATTATAGCCAAAACATATAGACCTTACTCACAGTAGTAATAAGCAACTTGGGAATTTATAGAGGAATGGCTACATCTTGGTGTGTCTCTATTAGGAGCCTCTCCCCTCATATTTATAGAGGAGGTTCACCAGTAGTTTGGCCGAGTTTCTGCACACGAGGCATCCTGAACCGACCTTGGGAAGTCTCCTTGAAGCTGCTCCCCAAAGGGGAAGGTCGGTGGAGCCTTGCCCTGGTTGACCGACCAGTGGGGTCGGCCAAATAGTGGGCCCAGCCTCCGGTCACCACCTTCATCCATGAAGCTTCCAAGAAGGTCCTTGTTGTATTGCCACGCGCCTGAGCCTTTGTTACGCCGGTTTGCTTCACTGGTGGGCCCTCCAATCCATGTGATGACTACAGGGCGACGCGTGATTGGATAGCACTTTTGCTCCTTGGATCAAAGGGTGTGATTCCCCTTCATTTTTAGCCAAAAACCTGCACTCATAAAATTCTACAAGGACATGTGGAATTTGGTGATTTATTAGCTAAATGAGTGTAAGAAATGCAAGCTTATTCATTTATTTTGATATTATTGATGCTCAAAATTGGTCATTATTAAGCGTCAATAGTCCCCTAAAAGTAGGAAGGAATGAAAGAAAAGAGCAAAATTTAAAAAAAGGGGTAAAGTTTTTGTTTTTCCTTTGCTACTTCCGTTTGTGACAACGTTTGTGTTCTAGCTCACGTCTCTAGCATGATTTAGCACTAGGACCAGCGTAGGACCATCAATAAATACTTATTTAACCTGCAGTAACTAACGTGGTTCTAGTTGTACCTTGATTATTTTTCCTTGCATTCACCTATAGCTCCATAAATTATCCACTACATCATAGGGTTGTGCTATCCACTACATCATAGGGTTGTGCTTGTGTCACCATTTGTGCTGTTCTTGCTTGCTGCCAACACCTTTTGCAAGTGTGGTAAGAACACGTAGAACTTGGTTGCGCAAGTTTGAGTGAAAATGTAGTGCCACTACCTTTATTTTTGTTCTTTAGTCTGTGGTATCTTCTTGTGAATTTTTCTACTACCCACTAACCATGACAGGCACGGGCAATGAAACAGGGGCTGGGAGCCTTCCCCATGATAATTCGCACACTCAACAACATATGGAAACATTTCCACTTGAGCTACAAGATGAAGTTTTAGCTATATTCAGTTTTGCTCTATCTTTTTTGAGGGGAAACTTTGACCCCTCATGCATATATTATTGGGAGCTAAAGGTAGACAAGGAATTGGAGGAGTATGATTTGTCTAAGAAACAAACAATTTTTTTGTTGCCTCTAGTGCTTTAACTAAAAATGCTTTGTATGAGTGGAAACATATATGTAGGCACAACAAAGTTCCACGATCTTGGAAAAGCTTCAAACTTTTTTAGATAAGTGTATTACCTACATATTATGTTGCTCACTGTTGATGTTAATTAGTGTCACTGCTAGGTTGGCTTCCTAGGCAACAATGCCCCCAAATGCCAATGGGGGCATTTCATAAGTTACAAATGAATTCGCAAGTGCACGAAATGCACATGTGCCATTTTATCCGGGAGTAAACTAGGGTTGTCATTTATATTTTCGCAGGTAAGGCGGTGGTTAATAAATAGGTAAGTTGATGAATAATTCTTGCATGAATATTCAATTGTATAAGGGGCTGGTAAGTGGGCCCTGGTGACATGTTTAGGTGAACTAGCCTTGTCCTAAGTTGGCTACACCTGCAGGTAGGCCCTTTGATCCGTGTGAGCCTGATTCTGGCACTCTAATTGGTCGACGTGTTTTTACCTTGGATCATGGAGTGCTTGTAAGTTGCATTGCTGCTCAATTTCTAACATTGCATATTTTTTCAAGGCATTTTGGGTCTTGGCATTATTTTGGATAAGTATGCATGTAAGAAATACGAACACTCTTGATTTTTTGATCAAATTAATGCTTGAAAACGGTCTTTAGCAAGAATCAACAAGATTCCCCAAGGTTTCATGACAAATATGTTGTTGATCAGATAATCACTCTAAGTCTTACCTGCTCATTGTGTCGTAATCTACAACAAAGTTATTCTCTCAAATTTTGAATAAATCGGTGCCCTTACCTTTTCTTTTATTCCTTACTCATTTATGGGGCTTCTAGCTTCTCCTCGTCTTGGGCTGTTGAGAGTTAGAATAGTGTATAACCCATTCTTAGATCAGCAATCCAAGTGGAGGTTTTGTTTCGAATTCTGAAATCAAGACTAAGTTTCTCAAATGATCCTCTCTTGAATCACTCAATGTGTAATAGTGTAAGATTCCTTACTAGGGCAATTCTGCCTATTTTCTTCCTACTAAAGATAAAGCTTTTTGTAGGGCTCAAGGCAGGGTAAGAATAAGGCATATGTGCATTTCATATATTGTAAAGTCAAAGAGTGGATCCATGAAGAAACTAGTCATACAATCAAGATCAAGATGTGCATGTGTGTGGATAGATGGATGGTGGTATGACTACCCCTTTTTGGATTGACTCTCTCTCCTTTATTTCATCTCTCTCTCTCTCTCTCTCTCTCTCTCTGACATGGCCACCCTTCTTTCTCTTTTTTTGGGTCATGCTTTGGCATGCATTTCTTTTTCATTTTGGAGTAACCATGATAATTTATACTTATGGGATATTTATTTAGAGAGATTGTCAACCCAAGGAGCATTTATTTGGTGGATAGGCGGATCATGCTAATTCCTAGTGTAGGAATTTTGCAAGTGGGAGTGGATGTGTATGTGATCTTGATCAAAAGAGCAGGACAAGAATCTTACTAGGGTCATAACAATTCGACAAAACTCAACAAAATAACAAGCAACATATGCATAAGGTTTTTAATATTTTGTGTCATATGGCTCTTGTAGGAATTTATCATCATCCAGGAACATGCCTTCCCTTTATTTTGAAAATCAAAACTCCAGAATTCATGCATCACTTAGAATGAGATCGTAGATCTCTATTTACTATATCTATTTTCACAACAGCCTAAACTTAGATAAAGCATTTGCCATCCACGAGAATTTTCAGGATCATGGCAAAAGTTTGTAACAGCCAACAAACTCAAAATTTCAAAAGAACACTAGGTTGTAGACTTGACATAATAAGCTAAGTAGGATAGGGTAATTTTCATCCTTTCAACTAAGAGAAGTTAAACATTCATGTCGTGCATATGAAAGGGAAATAAAGCCGATAAATATTTTTGTTGCTTTTATTTTAATTTATTGAAAGTAGTAAATGATACACTTGACTTAGGCGACAGAATCTCCCCCAAGCTAGTTTTTAGTTTAGGGTCCGATGAGCAGGACCTTCTCCATACCAAATCAGGTAGAGGTTGAATCGTCCTGTCACATCCGGTTTTTAAAAGAAAACCGAATGCATAGCTATATGTATGCCAGGATCAAGTTCCATACATATAGTGACGTCATAATGGCATAATAAGCAACAATGTCACATAAAAGAGACTTACAACGATTAAATGGTCTATCAGAGATACACAGCTTTATCTTGGAAACGACGGCTCCACACTTCACAAGCAATCGACCGGGGGTTGCGTACGCCTAGAAATCAGCAACATCTTCAACAAACTTCAAGCAGCTTTCTCTTCTCTGAGCAGTGTGGTTATAGTAAGGGTGAGCTCATATCGTACTCAGCAAGTATATTGGAAAATAAATGACATGCAAGGCTAAATCAAGGATAAAGGCTGGCTGAATAAAGCGGTAAGCATTTTAATAACAATTGAACATTAAGAACCTATTTACTAGCATGTATGAAACCATCCCACATTTATGAAAAAGATATTGATAACAGAAATAAATAAGCCTTGGAACGATTAAGCATCTGAATTAAACAATGATTTCAATTAAGTAGACATGTGAGGGTCCGAGCCGCTCTTGACCGTAAGCACGGCTGATATACTAGTTTTCAAAAAGGCGAGCCAGGGTCATGTGTGGGCCAACGAAGGGGTGACCAGAAAGATTAAAAAAGCAAAGAGGAAGCCGACGGGAAAGAAACGAGAAGGGGAAAAAGAGAGAGAGAGAAAAGAAAAAATAGAAAAGAAAAGAAATTTAGAATCAAAATTTTCAGATAGAAACTCAAGGACACTTTGGGGGAATTAGAAGTTCAAATAAAATACATGAATCTCATGAAAAGATTTTAGAACTTTCCATTACATGGATTTAGCTCTAGAGAAAATGAGAACAATTACCAGAAAAATCTGGAAAATTCTCGGAATAGTCAGAAGATGGATAAATACATTCGAAAAGAAGTTCACATCCCAAAATTGAAATTTTGGGGTGTGACAGAACTACTCCCCTTAAACAAAATCTCGTCCCGAGATTCGCAAAGTCTAAGGGTAAGCAGAAAGAATAGAGCAAAGGTATCCTGATCCGAAGGAAACAGGACTATTGTAGAGTGCTTGCTTTTCCTTCCGAACGAGAAGATAGCATTGACGAAATAACAGGGATAAAAGAGGTCACTGCAATGCAGGCTCAAGTCCCGCAACATACCGATGATCAAAACAAGGAGTCAGATCAAACAAAAACACCAACAAACATCACTCTGCAGCACGGCTCTTGACCGTGAAAAAGATATTGATAACTGAAATAAATAAGCCCTGGAACGATTATGTATCTAAATTAAACAATGATTTCAATTAAGTAGACATGTGAGGGTTCGAGCCGCTCTTGACCGTGAGCACGGCTGATATACCAGTTTTCACTCTGCAAAGGTTGCACACTTTACCCACAAGTCGTGTTACCCGTCACGCAGTGCTGATCAGTCACATTCACCACACTTCCTTAGGTATGGCTGCATGGGTACACTACGAGGCCTTTACAAAGACTCCCTAGCAAGTAGTAGCCCGCTAAGGTTTCAGCCACTAGGCGAGTGTACCTCCCCCAAGGCTTGACAAAAACCAAACAAGTACGTACACCCTTGGCAGTCAGCATACCACTCTTGAACCTAGTCCCCCCTCTTGCGTCTTTCGGTAAGCTACTAACAAGTTAGAGAAATCTAATTAAGTAGCCAAGACCAGAGCCATATAGTCCTTGTGGTTGCGCTGTTTTTCCCGGATGGTCGCTCCATGGTTGATTTTAATCAAGTTCACCAATTCATCATATTGTTCCAAAAGGTATACATTAAAGCCTCATGTCTCAAGTGTCAATGTTGTAAACCACCCATAACCATTATTCAGCGGCTAAGCAAACTACCCAAAAGCTTTTATAAAGAAAAACCCGGTTATTCAAGGACATGGATAACAATAAGGATAATAGGTACCCATCAATTTAATGCATGCAAGCGAATAGTAAAGTTATTAGGAGCAAAGTATGATCAAGGAATATACTTCCTTTATACCAGAGAAAAACTGCTCAGAGTCTTCAACTCTTGTTCTTGTATCTCTAGATCTTCAAAGCTCTCATACTGCGTTCCTTCTACTCGTAACAAGCATCGGCACAAACATACAAGAAGCAAATAAGCACAACTAAGAACATAGCACTAAACAAAAGAAAAGCACAGAGAAGCGCACTAAAGGACAATGTTTGAAGCTACGATCGGGAGCGCAAGAAACACTGAAAACTGAGCTACGATTGAAAAGACACAACTATCGAATGATATATATTAAAACATAAAAGAAAACTATAAGCTGGATTTATTTTAATTAAGAAAACACATATAAGTGATATTTTAGAGTTAACTCAGTTCAATTTATATTTGTAAAGACGAGATCAACTTAGTCAAATTTTATTTATCGAGTTTCAGTATAAATTAAACCAGTTAACTATTTAACTAGCAAAATAAAAGACATACATGTGAAATCATCTAAGCGTGAAACTTTATGACCCGTGGTTTGAACTAAACAAATTATTTAAAAGATACATTTATATTGTATTAGTCAATTTAACAGCGATTATGAAAACCGATGTAGAGCTCTAATTAGCTTTTAGTTAGAAAAACTAGTTAAAATAGATATTAATCAAATTAATTCTAAATTTAATTGTAAAACCCGAACTAAAACGGAGCTAAAACCCTGCTAACTAAGAGAGCTTGGGATTTATACATGCTTGTGCCGGGATGCAACGTGGCGGCCGGAAGGCTGCGGCAGCGGTCTGTTCCGTTGTTCTTGCAAGACCCTGCTTGCTCAGGCACCAGGACACGTGGGGCCCTTCTCTTTTCTTTATGTAGCAGCAGGGGATCTTCGGAGAGGCTTGAAGCAGCGGACGGCAGATGTAGGCGGCGTTCTCCATCTTGCATTGACGGCAATCTTTTCTGTGTCCCAGCGACTTCCAGCAGCGGTGCAGCGAGCGCACGCGAGCCAGGCGTGCGGCACCCTGGGGAAGATCGTAGGGAGCCGCAGGTGCGCCGGCGACAGGGGCGAGCAGGGGCACGACCAACGGGCACGCGTCGCGGAACCTGAAGGCGCGGCAGCGATGGGCACTCCCCTGGTGCCTCGCAAGCGGGATTCAAGCAGGGGCCGCAGGGTGCAGCAGCGGCAAGGTCGAGACGCAGAGATTCCTGGCGACCGTGGAAGGAAGCGCTAGGTGGAGGGTGCTGGGGAAACGATGGCCTAGGGCCGGCGGTGCAGGGGTCGTGCTGCGTCTAGAAAAAAAAAATGGCGAGCCAGGGTCATGTGTGGGCCAACGAAGGGGTGACCAGAAAGATTAAAAAAACAAAGAGGAAGCCGACGGGAAAGAAACGAGAAGGGAAAAAAAAGAGAGAGAGAAAAGAAAAAAAAGGAAAGAAAAGAAATTTAGAATCAAAATTTTCAGATAGAAACTCAAGGACACTTTGGGGGAATTAGAAGTTCAAATAAAATACATGAATCTCATGAAAAGATTTTAGAACTTTCCATTACATGGATTTAGCTCTAGAGAAAATGAGAACAATTACCAGAAAAATCTGGAAAATTCTCGGAATAGTCAGAAGATGGATAAATACATTCGAAAAGAAGTTCACATCCCAAAATTGAAATTTTGGGTTGTGACACGTCCATACTTGGAGAATTGGAGGACGTTGGTGTCTTCTTACACCACACCTTCTTAGTCTTCTTTGGTGTTGTAGGTGGTGTGGGTGATGGATCCTCGGGTGTTAGGCTACGGATTTCCCGATCCTCCCATGCTGGTTCAGTCAGGGGATCATGGTCTGGCTCAGCCCATAACCACAGACCTTCGCTATCCTCATGAATCAGGTTCTTTCCCGTGATTGAGAGACTGATTCTCCCTATCCCAACATCAATCCTGGCCTCACCGTCTCTTGCCGCCCAAGTATGAGCGATATCCCTAGATCGCCCTCCATGTCAAGGACTATGAAGTCCGCGAGTATGAATGAATCCTTGACTCGTACCAGAAGGTTCTCGACTATTCCCTCAGGGTATCGTACACCGGACTCGGCTGGGTGCACGCACATCATGGTAGGGAAAAGTGCAGGGTGACTTAATCTCTCAAATGTTGCCTTAGGCATGATGTTGACACTTGCTCCAAGGTCGCATAGGACTTGTTCGAAGTGGCAGTCAAATATCAAATAGATGTGCAAAATGATGCTCTACTCATGAAGCATTTGCATAAGTTTTATAACCAAACAGATGTTCCTTGGGTTCAGCTAATATGGTACAAGTACTATCAGAAAAAAGTGCCACATGCATCAAGGGAAGTTGGGTCCTTCTGGTGGAAGGATATCCTACGCCTACATGGTCTCTATCGTGGCATAGCCAGCTGCATAGTTGGCAATGGCGCTACAGTCTGCTTCTAGGAGGATCACATGGCTAGAGATACTCTAGCTGCCACCTATCCCAGAATAGCATCCTTTTCAAAGTCAACAACTATTTCTGTGCAAGAAGTCATGCAAACTGAGGACTTAGATTCCATCTTCTTCCTGCCACTTTCACAACATGCTATGGAGGAGATTACAACTTGTGATCCAAGACATTCCATATGATGAAAATGAGAAGGACACTTGGCTCACAAGGTGGGGAGGAGATTACGCCTCAAGTAAATTCTATACACACGTCTTAGTGCAACCCAAGCCCACCCGGTCTTTGGTTTAATCTGGAAATCAAGTTGCACTGCAAGGATTAAATTCTTTGCCTGGCTCGTTGCTGTCGATTGCCTCAACACAAAAACAATGCTGACAAGAAGATACATATATGTGCATGATGATGAACTCCGTTTGTTCTGTGATATAGGAGCAGAAGAAACCATATACCACCTTTTCTTCACGTGCCCATTTGTAGTGTATTGCTGGAACATTCTTGGATTCATCTGGGATAATAATCTAAGCCTAGCAGACAGAATCCTCCAAGCAAGACAAGTTCACAACTTACCTTTCTTCATTGAAGCTTTTCTTATTGCTGCCTGGGACATATGGAAATTGAGAAATGACAGAGTTTTCGATAGAAGGGAGCCCAACCATGCTCGATGGCTTAGTAATTTCAGGAATCGGTGTTCTCTTCAATCAGTTAGGTTCAAGGCAGATCTGCAATCAGCATTTTTTTTGGCTAGATGCTTTTAGTTAATTCTTGTTGTAAGTACATGTACTGTACCCTTTTCCTTTCGTCTTTTTAATATAAATATTTTTTTTACCATGGGGATCTCCCCCACAGTCTTTTTCAAAAAAAATATCAAATAGCTGATCATCAGGGTTCCGGGATCTTCTTTTCTCGGTGCAGCTAATTCACCTCTTCTTGGTCGTGTGAGCTCTCTGCATAGCTAGTAAAAGCTGACCCCGTGATGGATTACCCCATTTGGTGGTCACTGCATTAGCACTCTTTAGGGTAGGCTCGGGTTGCCCCGGGATCTTCCCAAATTCAGCAGTAGGAACAACAGTGGCCAACTGAGCGAGTTGAGTTTCAAGCATCTTGTTGAAGCTTAGCTGGTTCTTGATAGAGGTGGAGATGCCATCCATCTTGGCATGAATGGTCTCCAAGGATTGTCGTTGGTGGCAAGCTTCCTTTGGATCGATTCATTGATCTTTACTTGGCCATGGACAATATCCTTCAAGGTAGGTTGGTTAGGATTAAATGAATTTGAATTACCCTTAACTCCTTGGTAGTATGGGCGTGGTTGATTCCACACCTAACTTCTTGTGGATGAAACCCATTATTGTTGTTCAGATATATGGCTTCTTCTTGGGTTTTGGGGCAATCATTCCCTGAATGTCCGGTCTCTCTACAGATCTCTCATGTCATGCGAGCATCCAAGGCTTGAAGTGTCTGTGTTGGAGCATTATCTTGGGAATAATCCTCAATTTTCTTGAGGAGATCAATCTTTGCAGTGAGCATGTCCATTTCCATTACGGTCTACATGCCCCGCTGACGTGGTTGGAGTCGTTCATTGCTCCACCCTTGGTTGGACACCATCTTCTCGATCAAAGCAGTAGCTCTTTCAGTGGTTATCGAGAATAAAACTCCAGCGCAGCAGCACCTACATGATCATAGGCTATCGGAGTCACCCCATTTGTAGAAGTTCTAAAGAATGAGTCAATTGTCCATCTTGTGATGCGAACACCGCTGGGATGTACTCCTAAAGCCGCTCCCATGCTTTAGGAATGATCTCATTGGATGCCTGTTGGAAGCTCAAAATCCTTCCATGAAGAGCATTTGCCTTGCCCATCGAGAAGAATTTGGCGAGGAATGCCTTGGTGCAGTTATCCGAGGTGTTCACTATACTCTTGTTAGCATAAAACCATTGCTTCGCTCTTCCCACAAGACAGAATGGAAACAATCAAAGCCATATCGTGTCCTGCGAGACTCCCTTGATAACAAAGGTACTGCAAAGCTCCAGGAATTGCTGGAGATGAGCGCTGACATCCTCATTGGCCTTGCCACAGAAAGGCTAGCCTGCACCATCGTAATGAGACATATCTGGATCTCGGAATTCTCTCCTCTAGTGCCGACATCGGGCCCAACATAAACATTGGCAGCAGATGGAGTAGAAAAATCACTGAGTGTCTTCTAGGTCATAGTGTTGGAAGTTGATGGTGTAATAGTGACTGGTTCGACTGTCGAGAGTAAAATCTGAGGAGGTATGACACAAGGCCGAACTCTTCTCAAAAGTGACTCCGGATTCTGAGTGAAATTTTGTGGCAGATCGAAACCGGCCATGCACTACCCTGTTTTCACATTGAAGATAAAACTGTGGCGGAACCACCCAAAAGACTAGGCCCGGATGCCCTGATCTTCGTTGCTAGGCAACTCTGATCCAAGTCGGCACGCACTAGTAGTTCCTCGAGTGAAGCCTCGATAAAAGCCACGCTATTCTAGGATCGCGCAGACAACACTCACACGAAGGTGAGCCCAGAGATTACAACACAGAACATCTCATACATCTCAGAGTTTTGTAGCGGAAGATAAATTTATTACAAACCAGGTTTAGAATAGTAAAGTACTACAGAGTTCAACTACTCAAATTATTCAAGTGTCATTGTCTCAGCAGAAGCAGTAAAAGATATCTAACGAAAAGAAGTGACGTATCGATAAAGCCCGTACGAAACACGTCACTCATTGCCTCAGCGGAAGCAGTAAAAGACATCTAACAAAATGAAGTGACGTATCTAACCAGCTAAAGGGCCATCCCACTCAACAGACCAGCCCGGAGGCAGAGTACACGGCCAAGTCAGACTCGCAATCATATCTTCGAAGTTAATACCTGAAAATAGTGCCACAAGCAAGGCTGAGTATACTAATACTTAGCAAGACTTACCCGTCACCGGATATACCATAGTCCGATAACTAGACATGCAAGACTTTTTGGTTTGTGGGGTTGGTTTTGTCAAAAATACCACTAAGAGTTGATCCTTATTTCAGATTTTAACTTAGCCATTTTCTAGTTGGATTAACCATTCTAAGTTTGCATCTATCTCTACTCGAACATGGTAGAGTAACCATTTAATCATACAGTAGTATTATCAACATCATGTTCTACTTGTTACTCTATGTGACTGAAAACATTAAGCAATCTCATGCCGTGAGAGGTGGACGATTCGGAATCGAATTTCAACCTGGCCAGGGAAACTAACACACACGCATGGGGATCGACTTCGCTTCCGCCCACGCTACTTTTCCCCTTTCTTCTCTAGTCCATGGACACGGGGTACCCTCCCCGACTACAGAGTCCGACCACTCTGCACCCGTATGTCCGGACAAAAATAAAACCTACTTCTACTAAGAGGGTTTACCAACATTCCACGGGCTGGTCCGATCAGGTACTTAAGCTTACCGATTACCATATTTCTCGGCATGTGGTTAGTACTTTCAAACGCTTAACGAAATGAGCCACACACCGCAACCTTAACCATTTTTGACTACACCAGCGGGGTATCACAACTACACAACCCCGCCCGTTGTCCTTATATTTGAGCTAAAGGTAAAGTCAGTCAATTCCTATATGCTCGCGAAAGGCAGGAAACCATTCGACTTCTACCGTTCCTAGTTAGCGGGGCATCTAGTCGATAAAAAGATTCGGATGTCAAGCATAGGTTCCTAGGGATTATTCATCTAAGGTTTTTCGATCAACGCCTAGAAAACATAAATGCGTAAATAAAATTATTACAACATATACGAATAGTTAGATGAATATAAACACGGAAAAATAATGAGTTATGCACCGGGGCTTGCCTTCTTGGGCACTGTCACACTGAGAGTCCTCTGGGGCTTGGCACATGTCTTGGTTCACATTAGCACAATTAAGATTAACCTCCGAGGTAACACGAGAGTCCGCGGGAACCAGCTCGTAATCTCCGTCGGCGAGATTAACCGCGTCTATATGCAATGCAAGATTTTCATGGTTACAATAGGATAAAAAATTTCTTTCCTTCACGATAAAGTTGTAGTCCAACAAAATTAACTTAAGGATGATCTTTGTGAGTTTATTTACTGGGTAGTCATTTAAGGAGTAGTAATTGCAACTAAGTATTTTCATGAATGAGTGTGTGGGTGTTTTCCATTTCTAGCATCAAAACATAGCATTTTTTCACAAATTCATAACAAAAAATCTACTAATCAACTAGTGATGAAAAGTTAAGGTAAAACAGCTCATACAATCTAGCATCTACTGTATAAATTTCAACATCCAACCATAAAGCATTTAATCATGAAAAATCATGCAAACAGATCACTATAAAGACTTCACAAATTTGCACAGAATGATAGGCATGGTTTCTGGTGCTACAAAATTTACAGAAGCATCTAGACATCATCTACTCAGTACTATAAATTTTCCAGATTTTATATAATTATGCGTCAGGAGTTCTAAAATTAACAAAATCATCAAGCTATCATCAAAGATAAATTCCACAGAGAGTTTTACAAGGATTGTAGACCTCAAAATTTTACCAGAACCTAGATATGGTCTAAACATGTTCCAGAAAACTTATCCAGTATTAGTGCTACCAGATAGATTAATTATACATTTAACTTCACATGAGCTTGCATATTAATTCAAGACTCAAGATGATCAGTACTGCAGGTGAAATTTCTACCATAGGAAGCATATACTCTAACTAAGAACATGTCCAAAACTCATGATCAGATATGGTTTAGTTTACCCAGAACAAAAATAACAAATCTAGCCATGATATACAAAGCATGATTTATAACTGAAACTATACTCAATAAATAGAGTCCAAACTTTGTAGTCATGATTCCAGAACTAAAACAAGGCTCCAGAAATAAATCTAGATTTTTCTAAGTACATTAACTATATATGGTGAATTAAGTTGATTAAACAAGCATTAAACATGGTATATAGCAAACTAGCTCTAACATCTCTTAAACTTATGGATCAGCAATATTTCAGTTACATATGGATCTAGGAAAAATTGCAGAGCTAAATCATGTCCATGTTTTCCAGCATTAAATCATGAAGTTCAGTAGCAGATTTGAGAATCTTGGTAGTTTAAGCAAGTTAATAGATTCAACCAGGTTTCATCTTTTTACCATAAGCCTAATATTCTACTAGAATTAACATATCCAAAAATCAAGGGTCATTCAGTGAGCAGAACTTCCAAAACAAACATTTGGTGTTTTTGCTATTCTTTTTCATAGATTAAAATGGGTATAGTTTCTGAAGATTTGGATGTAACAAAACTTGTAGATCTCAGTGTAATTATTCCAGAACATTTGAGTTTGCATTTTTATGATTTTTCTGTGATATGAAGTTCACTGCCAAACTCAGAGAAACTTGCATCCAAGCCCTTAAGTGAAAAAGAAAAATTACAACTGGGTCCTTTGCCGGCCTTCTCCGCAGTCGCGTCTTGCCGGTGGTGTTCTGCTAGGCAGGGCTTACCGGGGCTGCGACTGGGAGGCACGCTGGGTAGACGAGATCAAGAGCTACCTACAAATGCCGGTGTTCGGGGCTGGGGTGGCCGGAATCAAGGTTGTCGGCGTTAATGGCGGCGGTGGCGTTCGGGTCGCCGGCGGTGTGGAGGAATGAGAGCTCGGGGGTAGTCGAACGTCGAGCACACGAGCACCGCGAGAGCTTGAGGAAGCTTCTGAGGTAGGTCTCGTGCTCGATCTTCGCCGGAATCGACCGGTCCATGGTGAGCCTCAAGCTCGCTGGCGGAGGCGCGATTGGGCGGTGGCGATTGGGTGGGTTCTATTGGGATTTGGGGCGCGCGTGAGCTTCACTGGAGTTGGGCGAGGCTGCTGATGGGGTCGGATGAGGCAATGTGGGTCGGGGATGGCCTGTCCGCGCGAGCTCAAGCTCGCCGGCGATGGTGGGTGGCGGAGGAAGGGGAAAAAGAGAGGGGTCGCGCGACGGCGGAGCTCTGGTCCTATTTATAGGAGGGAGGGCATCGAGGCAAAGGCAAACGGTGCCTGGGGGAGGTCAGACTGGGCCAGGAGCGCTCGGCAGCGAGGTGGCGGTCGGGCGGCGTGTCGCCTTGCCAAGCGGCCTGGGGCGCGTAGCGTGCGGGGGAATGGCCAGCTAGAGTGCCAAGCGGCCAGTTTGGGGGCCCCTGGGGGTCCAGATGGACGTGGACGACGTCCACCGTACGCCGGCGGCGGACGGCGTCGCCGCGGCAGAGGACAGGGGAGGGGAGATGGAGATAGGGACCTATTTGCAATTTCTAAAATCTCAGGGACCTCTCGGTAAACTAAAATTTTGTCTCTTTTTCATGGCTCAAATGAAAAAGTGTTGAATACCAAACTTGTGTAACTTTACAAGATCTACAACTTTTGTTTTAGGTAAATTTTCATTTGAAGTCCACATTTTGAACTATTTTAAATTTTTAAACTTGCACAAAAGGACTTTGATTTTTATTTGATTTTTGGTTAGGATTTGGCTGAAACTTCAATTCAGCACATGTCATTTAAGGTACCATTTATTACCCAAACTTATTTTTGTGCATATTTTTTAATAGGATTTGAGTATGTTTTTAACCCTTTTACTCTCACATTCCATTTTCCAAAGGTATAGTTTGACTTTTATTTGACCTTTTATTTTTGAATTTAATTTCCAAAACCCCTTCTACAATTTTTTTGAGTTAAATGAACTGGATTTTAGTACACAGACACTAGAGGTGTCACAAAAACAAAGCCAAGTTAGCCTATTTAAACCATGAATACCAGTCAAGAATTTATTCACAACTTCATGTATTCAATTAACCTATGCATTCCCTGGCAACGGCATAAAAAAAAAGTTTGTTGACGTTTAGCAGCATCACTGCTAGGTTGGCTTCCTAGGCAGCAATGCCCGCAAATGCTAATGGGGGTATTTCATAAGTTACAAATGAATCTGCAAGCGCATGGAATACCACTGCAGCATTTTATCCGAGAGTAAACTAGAGTTGTCATTTATATTTCCGCAGGAAAAGGCTATGGTTAATAAATAGGTAAGTTGATGAATAATTTTTGCTTGGATATTCAATTGCATAAACAGGAGTAAGATAAATAATGGTTAAAAAGTAGTGTGACACACCAGTTTCATACTCAAACTCAAGATATTCCAAAGGCAGGGAGAAAGGAAGATGTTAGCAATCCGGACTTTATGTACTTCTAGTTAATTATACATCTCATATTATACATTACATCATACACATAATTATACACGACATGCAGGCTACCTCTACAAAACCGTGGGAAAGAGTGACATCTATCAACACTTGATTAACCCAGACACCATGTCTACATTAATAAGTGATACTCTAGTATCACGCGCGGAGCCCCCACACTCCAGATGGACAGACATCATACTAGATCAAACATTCGAGTACTGGAACATCATACTAGATCAAACATTCGAATACTGGAACGGGTACCAGTTTACTAAAGCTAATTGTTTAATCATACAAAGCATAAAGTGTGAATATAAACTAATAATAAAGTACATATTTGACAATGCAGGATATAAATCACGCAAATATAAATAACTATAAGATAACTCTATTACAGCTATCTGAGAATAACAGAGAAATGTAAGAGCGAGACTCATACCGAAAGTACTGAGAAACCTCGGGCCCGAAGTCTAGCTAATTAAGTCTAAAGTCCACTAGTCTATGGACTAAACAAGAGAAGAATGAAAGCTTGAGCACTTGTTGAAGCTTGAAGTGCGTCTCCAAATGAACCCCTGAGGGAGCCTTGGGTGCTCTCGCCCGATATCTACAACTCAATCACCAGGAACCGACCTTGGAAGCCAATGGGAGAGTGCCACGTCGAAGGAAGAATGTCAGTTGTGCCAACCTTAGCTCGGCCGAACGGGCCAGTCGGCCGACCAGGCCTGGGACTTAACCGCCACTAGCTTTGGCTAGGCTGGTAAATGGGCCCTGGTGACATGTTTGGGTGAACCGGCTTTGTCCTAAGTCGATTACACCTGCATGTGGTCCCTTTGATCCGTGTGAGCCAGATTCTCGCGCTCTAATTGGTCGACGTGCTTTCCCTTGGATCATGGAGTGCTTGTAACCTGCATTTATGCTCAATTTCCAACACTGCATATTTTTCCAAGGCATATTGGGTTTTGACATTATTTTGAATGTGTAACAAATGCAAACTCTCTTGATTTTCTAATCAAATTGACGTTTGAAAATGGTCTTTAGTAAGCATCAACAATCACTTGTTTTCCAAACTAGAAAATTTAAACCGGAGTAATAGGACAGCACGAATTTAAACTTTTATTCCTTGAATTGTATAAAATGGTACTTAGAGCTTTCACTCCAATAATTTTGCGCAAGCGTTTCTTACAACTTGGCCTCATGGGCTACGGGAGTAGTTGATTAGATAGAACCCGTGGCAAAGCTGTTATTTTGCTTGCATTCATTTGCTACTTTGGTGTGTCACTCCAAGTCGATGAGCGGCGCCCAGCCCATGAGCAGAGTAACTGGCAGAGTCACTGAAACACGCCGAGTTGATATTCAAAATCCCTTATCCGAAGGTAAGGTGTGTCAATAGCGCACGGCTTGCCCCGTTAACATTTCTACTGTTGGCAGCAATGACGAAAAAAATTGTGTGCAGGACTGTAAAGTTTCCTACGTGCAGCCCTGTCTCGATGTGTGCCACGTGGATGCAAGAAGCATCAGATGCGCTGCTCGCTGCCGCTCCACTCGGCTCCTCCGTCGTCTGGCAGTCACAGTTCGGCTCGTAAATGTACAGAACCAAGGCGCGGCTAGGAACGCTCGGCTCACAGGACGCTCGGCTCTTGCAAACTTGACATTGAAACCTGAGTGCATCCTACGAGCTGCCGCCGCTTAAGTCGCGGCCGTCACCGGCCGTCGCTACCACTTGCCGCTGCCGCCGGCCGCTATGAGTTGTCGCCGGCGGCCACCGCTACGACTTGCTGCTGACATCGGCTGCTGGCTGCTGCTACGAATTGCTGCCCGCAGTGGCGGATGTACACCCCGGGCCACCGTGCCATGGCCCGGGGTTCGGCCCAAAAAATTGCTGAAGAAGCCCAAAAAATTGCTGAAGAAGAATAAATATACTACTTCGCGATGACACTTGTTGTATGTTTTCTATCTTTCCATTATGTTCTCGGGTATCTTTTGAACTTCCATTATGTTCTCGTGTATCTTTTGAACTATGAGTTTGTCGACATCTGGTTTTTGTCACAACTATATTTAAAACTCGGCCCGGAGTTCAACTCAATCCTAGTTCCGCCACTGGCTGCCGCTGCTCCCGGCCGCCGGCCACCGTGGACGGTTGCAGTCCCGTTACCTGCTGGCCCCCCTGTTCCAGCTACAGAGTGGCAGCTCAACGGATCGGAGTTACCTCGTCGAGAGCGATGAGATCGGAGTTGCGCTGCCGGCTGCTCGCCCTAACAGATGCCTGCATGAGATGACGAGAGTATAGCATGCAAGGGGTCAGCTGGAGCCGCACGTCCCTATCTATATCATAGTTGTGTACGTACGAGCCGAGCTGTGATTACCAGACGGCCGGAGCCGAGCGGAGCATCGGAGCGATGCGCGAGCGAGCAGCGCATCCGATGCTTCTAGCATCCACGTGGCACACATCGAGGCAGGGCTGCACGGAGGAAACTTTACAGCCTCCTGCACACAATTTTTTTTCCGCAACGACGCCGTTCCCTTTTCACCGTTGGCCCTGTCCGCGCGGCCGAAGGGTTTTACCGTTGGAAGACCCCTGCACCATTTGGAAAGCAGCCGTCGATCTCAGCCCTTCTGCAGCACACTCCGTGGGATCTGTTACCATCCGTTCAAATTCCATCCATTATTATTTAAAATAATACATCCGTTAGGTCTCAGATCAATATAAAAAGATTGATTCAACCTCTTCCTTATCCACTTACTCATGCGTTCCTTCTTCTCCGCCGCCGTTGAGCCATCCCAGATCTCGTTTGCACCCTTCGAGCTCTCGCCTTCATCCTTTCCTCGTGCCCTCGACCTCCTTTCCAAGCTCTGTGGCCTTGCTAAGATTTCCCGAATGGCTAGCGGTTCCCCCTCGTCGCTGGCGCCGAGCAGATAGGCGATGGGAGTTGCCTCCTTCTTTGGGAGAAATAATATCTTCCATCCGATTAGGAAAAAGGCAAGAAAAGGATAAGAAAATGAGGAAGGAAAGGAATAGAAAAGGAAAACAAAATAAAAGAAAAAAAAGAAATGCTATGGAGGGAAGGTTCTATTGCGAAGCACTGCAGCCCTGCAGGCTTTTCGGTCATCACGGGATGGATGCTGCGTGGGAAGAAATTGAAATCACAGCGGACGTCCAATAGTAGATTTTCCATCGTACGTTCAGGTGCAACATTGAAAATCAATACTTGCAACACTTAAAATATCTATAAAAATAGCTATCGATCCAATTCGTTGATGAAAAATTTTCACTCAACATGACACCATGTTTCATGCAACATTCATAGATAAAATTCGCAAAATTCATATTTTTCTTGCAACTTTCAAAGTATGATAAAAAATAACAGCTCATTAACCGTATCTCTAAGAGATGAAAGAAAAATAAACTCCTACGATAATAAATAGATATTTCTATTTTTTCTTTCTTTTTTGAGCGAATTTTTTTTTCTTTAGCAGAGGGAAAGACGTGAAGGGAATATGTGGAATCAGTACAATAGGGGTGGGCTGCACTACTACAAAAACGTTGATTTGTCCCGGTTGGGAAACCGCTGTTGTCCCGGTTTCCCAACCGGGAACGCCTGTCCGGGACAAAAGGGGGTGCCCTTTTGTCCCGGGTGTGGCAACCGGGACAAAAGATCCTCTTTTGTCCCGGTTGGTAACACCAACCGGGACAAAAGGTGCAGCCAGCGCCCACGTGGCTGGCGCACCCTTTTGTCCCGGTTGGTGTTACCAACCGGGACAAAAGGTCTTTTTTTTTCATGTTTTTCTTTTCTCAATTCTTTTTCTATTTCAATTATACTTTTGCATTTCAATTAAACTTATGTATTGGAATTCAGTGTGTATGATCTCCACTAATATATACATATATATAGTTACTTATATAATATTTGTCCTAGATAGTTTTCATATATAAATTAATTCACTTATATATATATGTATACACATATCTATACATGTGAATTCCTTTACATATGAAAATGTCTAGGACCAATATTATATAAATATATATATATATACGCATATATATTATTGGAGTGCTTATATATATAATATATACATACTCCATCATATTTGCATAGGTATATTCGTTCTTAATTACATAGTAGAATTCGCCTTTTGGAAATTTAATACATACATACTCATAAATAGAAATTTAATACATAGACACACATATATATTTACATAGTTATATTCGTTCTTAATTACATATATACGCGTATATTGTCATATTTGCTGTGATTGTCAATATTAGATATTCCATCATAGTAGAATTCGCCTTTTGGATCGAGGACTTGCTCAACAATAAATCCGGAGAATTGTTCTTGAATCGCCATAATCTTTTCCTCTGGTATGAGTTTATCGCGCATCTCCCCGACCTATGGAAAAAGGGGATAATTAATTTCGACTAATTAAAATACGAGTTCAAATATTAACAAGTTTTTTTACTTACTTCCTCCTCCCAATCTGTCCAGCCCTTTGGAGGACCTACCAGACCATGGATGTTCTCGCATACATAGTATGCGCACAATACAGTGCCTGGTTTCTGCCTCATACACTTTAAGAGAGAAGAAATTATCAGGTATTTACATGAATATATAATAAAACTAATGAATCGTGCAACGAATCATCCAAGCGCGTACCGGAAAATCTGTCTTGATCTTCAATTCCTTGTCAAATTTGCCTGGATGATTTTTAGCGAATTCTTTCCAAACCCTGTGCATGATTAGAACAATTATAGTCAAGTAACAAAGTGATTCAAATTATCGGTCATGGACGGAGTAGTGGTAGAATTACTTTTTCATCATGTTAAGAAGATTTTCGTATTGTTCTGGAGGTCTCCTCAATGAGTCCATAACCACGAGTAGGCTCTTCTCGGGAATTATGACAATTAGGACAAAGTGTTCACTGCAAGATTATACGGAGGCAGTTCTTGGTAGTTAAGGTTTAAACAATTCGATTATAGAATAGAAAGAGTTAGACGGAAGGAATCACTCACGCAAAGTTGTAAGGAAACAATATCATTTGCTTGTTGTGTTGAACGCTTATGTACTTGAACAAGTTTTGGAATATGTCATCGGGATTGTCACGTAGAAGCCTCCAATTACAAGTAATTGGGTCGATGAAGCCGAGGTGAGAGTATCCCTTTCTTCTGCAAGTATGTATCTCCATTCTACATGATACCGAATAAATCAAGAGATCAGTATGTTGAGATCATACAAAACAATACGTAAGGAGAGTAAAATACTTACAGAACCCACAAGCCGACCATAGAGATGTCGAGGGCCTCCTGATGGAATAGTTGGTAAATTTCTTCCCAGTTTATCCATATAATGGCCTCCCCCCGTAAGAAATCGTCATCTTTAATCTTTGCGCCCTGCATGAAGATGCAATCGGCCATCGCACGCATGTAGTGCTGGTGCAGCTTATACATTTGCGTTGGAAGCACAGACACTACTTCGGGGGGTACAAGAGTTTTGCCGATCTCAAACGTCCATTTGACGACCACATCGGCCTTTGGAATATCTTCTCCCCCTGCAATCTGAGCGGCCGTCAGGTTTGATTCTTTCAGAAATGTAACAAAGTCTTGTTCTTGCGTCGTCTGTCCCACTACGAGAGGCTCTATTGATTGTTTCTTTTGGGCTCCGAGCTGTGGAACGTCGGACGACGACAACTTTGATTGTCTCTTCTTTTTCTCAGTAGTTTTGATAATTGTGCGTTCGTAGTCTGAAGGGGGTCTCTCGGAATGAATTTTCTCTTATTTGCTTCGCACATTCCCTTAAAAAATTTCAAATCTATCGGATTTATGACTTTCTCGGGCTCCGGCTTCGGCTTCGGCTTGAAGTGCTCTTTAACTCTTTCTTGAGTTATCCGATCGCATTCTTCAAGGCTCATGTCCCAGGGTTTAATAGGAGCCTCCTTGGTTTTCTTCTTATTTTCCTTCTTCTTTGGAGGCTCCCTAGCCGGTGCAGCTACCTTCTTTGCCGGCGGCCATTTCTGCTTCTTTGCCGGCGGCGGAGGGGGTGACCATGGAGGCGACGGTGACGCTTGAGTGTTCATCGGCGCATGAGATGATGGTGATGGAGAATGTGCCGGTGAACCTTGCCGAGACAGTGCTGCCCTTGGGGAGTTTTGCGGAGATGCTGGTCTTGGAGAGGCATGCTGAGATGCCGGTCTTGGTGTTTGATCATCCGACTTTAGGACAATGTAGCGCTTATCCCATAGGATGTAGCCATGAATGACTTCTGCTAGTGTCCTCTCCCCATCGCCTCCAGGAATATCAAGCTCGAGCGTCTCCCAACCCTGGCACACCTGCTCCACGCCAACTCTTGTGTATCTAGGCGGAATTTGCTGCCCGTGGTACACGTCGCCTGGTTCGGTTGGCATGGCGGTACCGTACGCAACAGTGAACATTAAGTTCTTAACGGCAGTCTGCAGGTCACAAGGTGTCTGGTGGGTGATCTCATCCACTGGAAATCGCTGCGGGGCCGACGCTTCAACTGCGGCCTGGATCCCCGTGGGCTCGACGGCGGCGACGTCTGTGGAAGCGCAGCTGCTTTTCCGCTGAGACAGGTGATCGGCTGCGACACTAGGCTCTGGAGGCAACGTTTGCGCTTGCTGTTGCTGGCTCATTGCTACAGCCACTTGGCGTTGAACCTCTTCCTCCAGTCTTTGATCGTGTGACATGAGCCGTTCCTCTAGCCTTCGCAAGTGCTCCTGCTCATCATTCTTTCTTCTTTGCCGGCTTCTATATGAATCAATGTAATCCCTGAACCCATACTTCCACGGAACCACGCCTTTGCCTCTTGTGCGGCCCGGATGCTCTGGATTCCCAAGGGCGTAAGTCAGCTCGTCCCTCTCTCTATCCGGCTGGAATGTTCCCT
The DNA here is from genome assembly GCF_016808335.1 of Panicum virgatum. Lineage (NCBI taxonomy): Eukaryota > Viridiplantae > Streptophyta > Magnoliopsida > Poales > Poaceae > Panicum > Panicum virgatum. Next base: position 34,164,521 of record NC_053145.1, on the reverse strand, counting down.
CGGCCGCTGCTTGTATGGCCTCCTGTAGTCTCTGGGCTGCTCGCTGGATGGTTGACCCATAGATGCAGTCACCAGTCAATGGGTCCAAGCTTCCCCCGTGACCATAAAACCAGGTCCTTGACCTTTCAGGCCAGTTCATGGTCGCAGGTTGGATGCCTCTGTCAAGCAGATCCTGCTCCATCTTCTCCTATTTGGGTACTGCAAGCTTGTAGCCTCCTTGGGCTAGAGTGTGATGGTACACTTTCTTCGAGGCGTTGTCTTTGGCCTTCTGCACCTTCTGAAGCCCAAGCTCTGAAGACTTGTATTCCACAAATGCATCCCAGTGACCCCTGAGCTTTTCGAGCTCGCCGGTAAATACGGGTGTGGTCCCGGTCTTGATATATTTCTTCGTCAAAATTTTCTTGAATGATCGCAGCTGTTCGGCCATCTTACTCAGGGTCCAGCGCTTGCATATCTCTTCGGATTCAGCTAGAACCGTGAAGTTTTTCTTAAGCTCCCGCCAGCACCATTCTTTTTCTCTTTCGGGTACCGCATCCCGTTCCTCGCTTGGATTGGAAGCTTTCCAGAGCCTGAAGCTGATCGGGATGTTGTCCCTGACAATACATCCGGATTGTCTTATGAATTTTTTGGCGGCAGCTTCTGGAGCGATCGGTTCGCCATCTGGACCAACTTCCGTTATAATGAACCGCCCTTCCAGTTTTTTTGTTGGGCCTCGCTTCGTCTTTTTCTGCTGCGACGATGATCCAGACGGCTATAAAAAACATTCATAGTATTCATATAGATTCAGATGAAAATATGATTGTCACTACAAATGATTATAGTTGTGATATGTACATTAGCACTTTGTTCAGCAACAGCGTCATCCTGAATAGATGGTGCCTCAATTCCATCACCGGACATATTCAAATATATGTCGGTATTGCTGCCATCATCAGCTTGTTCAGCGACATCTCCTTGACCTTCGCCAATCATATTCAACAAGAACTGTTCGTCTTCCGCGTCTGTGTGTCGCGGGTCCATCGTAACTAAAATATGAATACAAATAAAACCCTTAAAAAATTATCTAAATAATCCACATATTTGCGAGCATTTGACTAAGTACCGATCGATGGACGAGGTCGAGTAATATTCTCTAAGTAATTCAAGAAATGAACTTGAAATATTCTATCGATAATTTCACTAAGTACCGATCGATGGATGAGGTCGAGAAATATTTCACTAAGTAATTCAAGAAATATACATGAAATATTTAAAAGAAATTTAAACTCACTTTACACATACATACATACATTCATACATTTAAAAATTTGTAAATATACCTTAATTTACACAACAAATTATGATTTCACTCTTAACAACAAATTATGATTTCACTCTAAATAACATGAACTCTAAATTATGATTTCAAATTATGAGCATGTCCCAAAGTTACATGAGTGTAGCTTCCTAGCTACTGAAAATGAGCCATAATTGGTCGACGATGTCGATCTCAGTGCTGCAAACACTCGACACACTCTGAAAACTAAAAATTAAAGAACATTGGGGAACTATACAGAGGCAGGAGCTTCCCAACGTAGCGAGAGGTTCTGGGGTTCAATGGAATGGAGAAGGTGTTGAGGGGACTCTCGTAGTAGGACGATCTTTTAGGAGATGAAACCTCGGTGTATGATTCCATCTATTTTTAGGTACAGGCAGCTTTAGTAGTTTATGTACCAGGCTGCATTACTTTTACCTTTTAGGTAACAAATGTATTGTTGAATGATTGATCGCTCTTATACTAGTTTACCATGCTTCTTAGTACACAATTCTCGTAATTTTCTAGACCTTCATTGATCCTGTACAATGCTAAATTAACCATATAATTTGCTACTTTCTTTGAATTGTGCCGATTTCATCAGGTTCTTTTGTTGTGGTTGATTTTATGGACTTAGGTCTAAGTAGCACGAAACTAAAAGTTTTTTTATTAGTAAATGTTATAGAAAATTTATGGATCCATGTTACTTACTTGCCAAGAGTTTTCTTTCTAGTAAATCGAAGTCAGCAATTTACGTCAATTAAGTTGGACCCTGAATGTTATTATAGTAAATTCATAGATTCATGTCAATTACTTATCAATAATTTTTCTCTCATGCAGATCATAATTAGAAAGTTATGTTAGTCATTGTTGTGGTACTGTAAGTTTGATGACCAAGCATCAATGCACCTACATTTGAGAGCAGCAGACAAGCATGGTGATTCTGTTAGTGCTCTGTGTTGGAGGGGACGAGATCGAGCTCTACCTTTGGGTACGCGGCGTGAGGTCGGGGCTCTGGGCGGCGGCGACGTCGATGGCGGCGGTGCTCGGCTCGCGCGGTGGGGGGAGCACGACGGCGGCGGCGGTGGCTCTGGGCGGCAGCGTGAGGTCGGGGCTCTGGGCGGCGGCGACGTCGATGGCAGCGGTGCTCGGCTCGCGCGGTGGGGGGGAGCAGGACGGCGGCGGCGGTGGCTCTGGGCGGCGGCGTGAGGTCGGGGCTCTGGGCGGCGGCGACGTCGATGGCGGAGGTGCTCGGCTCGCGCGGTGGGGGGAGCAGGACGGCGGCGGCACCAGGCGCAGATGAGAAACCAAGTGTTAGGGGAAGGGCGAAGGAGGAAGGAAATATATGGGGGGGCCTTTTGTCCCGGGTGAAGCCATGACCCGGGACAAAAGGTCCTTTTGTCCCGGGTGGTGGCTTCACCCGGGACAAAAGGGGTTTTTGGGCGGGCCGGGAAAATTCCCAGCCCACGGCCCACCTTTAGTCCCGGGTGGATCTACCACCCGGGACAAAAGGGGCCCGTTTTCCCTCGTTCCCGCCTAATGTTATGTTTGTTTTTGTTTCTTTTTACTTCTCTTTTAAAATTGGCTTTCATTTGTTAATTCAGTTAATAAAATTATGATTCCAAAAATTATGGAACAAAATTTCTTATCTCTATATAAACTTGATACACGCAACAAAAATAATTAATTTTCATTCAAGTGATTGGGTCAATGAAATATCTAACTTTTTTGAAATCATATTTGTTATTTTGACCATGCAAAAATATATTAGGTGAATTTTTTTTTCAAACTGTTGCTTTTCGACAGAAAGTGGATTCTATCACGATATTAACGTTTAAAAAGTGAATTTTAGATAAAATTAAGCAATTTCATGATATTAATGAGTAGTGTGTGAGTTTGAGAGATAGTGTGTGTTAGTGAGATTGTGTGTGTTAGTGAGAGAGTATAGTGTGTTAATGTGAATGTAATTTCATGAAATAAATAAAATTAGTTGAGTAATCCATTATTGAATGAAAATTATAATTGAGTCTAGTAATTAAGTGAAAAATATATAAAATAATATATATAACACATAAAGTATAATTGTACAGTACATATATAATAAAAGTATTCGAATTGCGATTATGTTTTTATACAATAATATAAAATGATTCAAGTATATGAAGGATTAGCGGTAACAGACTTTCTCTTCACAAATGTCCCTTGATTATGATCACGGCGCAAGTATGGAGCATCATCATTGGCTAGCAGGATGCATGGATCAGCATTTACTTCGAAAGGTGGAATGACAACAAAATTATTATATTCTTCTGAAAAGTCTGTCTTGTCCTCCACTCCAACGATATTTCTCTTTCCTGATAGAACTATGTGTCGCTTAGGCTCATCCTTTTGCTTGTTTATCCCCTTCTTTGGCTTGCTGGACATGTCCTTAATGTAGAAAACCTGAGCGACATCCTGGGCTAGGACAAATGGCTCGTCTCTATACCCAAGATTGTTGAGATCAACTATTGTCATCCCATACTCATCTTTTGTTACCCCTCCTCCAGATAGCTTAACCCATTGGCAACGAAATAGAGGCACCTTGAAATTGGGACCGTAATCCAGCTCCCATATCTCTTCAATGTAGCCGTAATATGTGTCTTTTTTTTCATTATTGTCCGTGGCATCCATACGAACACCGCTGTTTTGGTTGGTACTCTTTTTATCTTGGGCTATCGTATAAAATGTGTTTCCATTTATCTCGTACCCTTGGTATGTTAAGATATTCCAAGATGGTCCCCTAGCCAATAAGAACAGTTGTTCACTTATATCCATGTTATGCATTAGATGCTTCCGCAACCAGCTGCAGAAAGTGTTCATGTGCTCACGTGTAATCCATGCCTCAGACTTTTCCGGGAAATTGGAGAGCAGAATTTTCTTGTGTTCCTCGATATATGGGTCAACCAAGGATAATTGTTGAAGAACCGTATAATGTGCTTTCTTGAATGAGAAATCATCTGTGCAGACATAAGATTTCTTTCCTAATGTACCCTTTCCAGTTAGTCTCCCCTCATATCGCGATTCAGGGACTCCAATCGGTTTAAGGTCATCAATAAAGTCAACACAAAAGTCAATGACCTCCTCTGTTCCGTAGGCACTGGCGATGCTTCCTTCTGGACGAGCTCTATTACGAACACATTTCTTGAGTACCCCCATGAACCTTTCGAATGGGAACATGTTGTGTAGAAATACTGGTCCGAGAATATCAATCTCTTTGACAAGGTGCACTAGAAGATGTGTCATGATGTTGAAGAAAGATGGTGGAAATATCAGCTCAAAGCCAACAAGACATTGCACCACATCGTTTTGCAGCTTTATCAAATTCTCCGGGTCAATTATCTTCTGAGAAACTGCGTTGAGGAAGGCACATATCTTCACGATGGTTAACCGGACGTTATCAGGCAGAATCCCCCACAGCACAACCGGAAGAAGTTCGGTCATAAGCACATGGCAGTCATGGGACTTGAGATTTGTAAATTTCTTCTCTGCTAAATTTAAGATTCCTTTTATATTGGATGAGTATCCAGATGGAACCTTTATACTGCTCAAGCAGTCAAACATGGTTTCTTTCTCTTCCTTGCTAAGAGTATAGCTGGCAGGACTTAAGTATTGTCGTCCATTATCTCGCTGTTGTGGATGTAAGGCATCTCGTTCTTCCATACGTTACAATTCTTGATGTGCTTCTACTGTATCTTTTGTCTTTCCGTACACTCCCAAGAATGCTATCAGGTTGACGCAAAAATTCTTCGTGAGGTGCATCACATCAATTGCATGACGAACATCTAAGACTTCCCAATATGGTAGCTCCCAAAATATAGATTTCTTCTTCCACATGTGCGCCATTCCGTTTTCGTTCGGAACAGGTTGGCTACCAGATCCCTTTCCAAAAACAACTTCTAGATCTTTTACCATGTTGAAGACGTCTTTACCACTACGGTGCATCGGTTTTGTTCGGTGGTCCGCTTGGCCTTTGAAATGCTTGCCCTTCTTTCGTACCGCATGCCTGATGGGAAGAAACCGACGATGACCCATGTATACAACCTTCTTACGGTGAGTCAACCATATATTATCGGTATCATCTAAACAGTGTGTGCATGTTTTGTATCCCTTGTTCGAATGTCCTGACAAGTTACTAAGAGCAGGCCAGTCATTGATCGTTACGAACAGCAATGCTCGTAGGTTGAAGTTTTCCTGTTTGTATTCATCCCACATCCGTACACCTTCATCGCCCCAGAGCAATAAGAGTTCTTCGACCAATGGTCTTAGGTACACATCAATGTCATTTTCGGGCTGCTTTGGACCCGGGATAAGCACTGGCATCATGATGAACTTTCGTTTCATGCAGAGCCATGGTGGAAGATTGTACAGACAAAGAGTCACAGGCCAAGTGCTATGACCACTGCTCATCTCACCAAAAGGATTCATGCCATCCGTACTCAAACCGAACCTTATGTTTCTCGCATCCAAATCAAATTTAGGGTACGTTCTATCTATTTTTCTCCACTGCGACCCATCAGCGGGGTGTCTCAACATCGAGTCTTTCTTGCGTTCCTCTTTGTGCCATCGCATCAACTTAGCATTATCTTTATTTCTAAACAGAAGCTTCAAACGTGGTATTATAGGCAAATACCACATGAACTTCGCAGGAACTCTCTTCCGGGGAGGCTCCCCCTCGACATCTCCAGGATCATCTTTTCTAATCTTGTAACGCAATGCACTGCATACGGGACATGCATCCAAATTCTCGTACTCGCCTCGGTAGAGGATGCAGTCGTTGGGGCATGCATGTATCTTTTGCACTTCCAGTCCCAAAGGGCAAACAAGTTGTTTGGCTTCATACGTTGTGGCAGGCAATTCATTGTCCTTAGGAAGTATTTTTTTAACAAGTTTGAGTAATTCACCAAATCCCTTGTCGGATACACCATTTGTCGCCTTCCATTGTAGCAACTCCAAGGTGGTGCCAAGTTTCTTAAATCCATTTTGACAATCTGGGTACAACAACTTATGGTGGTCCTCTAACAACTTCTGGAACTTCAACCTCTCCGTTTCACTCTCACAGTCTGCCTGCACATTGTGCAATGCCTACCCCAGATCGTCGCTGGGATCATTTTCTGCTACATCTACTTTGGGCTCTTCCATGGGAATATCGTCATCGAATGCACCGATTCCAGCATTCCCGGGAAAGTGGTCGTCAAAATCTTCTTCTTCATTGTCTTCCATGGTAACCCCCTGTTCTCCGTGCTTCGTCCAACAAACATACTTCTTCATGAAACCATTTGCGAAAATGTGGCTGTGTAGGATTCTTGAAGATGAGTAATCCTTGTTATTGTTGCAATGAACACACGGGCAGCACATAAAACCATTCTGCTTGTTTGCCTCAGCCACAGACAAAAAATAATGCAGGCCATCAATGAATTCTTTCGAACGTCGGTCAGCATTGTACATCCATTGCCGGTCCATCTGCATTTTAAATAAATCGATTTGAATTCTTTACACGTATCGAATAAATAAAATATATCAAACCCTCCAGCTGCTGAAGCCATATTTTACTGAAAAATACCTTTATTTTCAACAAAATTATAAATTCTTACCATTACAATGCAAAAATTATTTACTATTACAATAACAATGATCAAATTAATAACTCTTGCAAATAACAATGAAATCATATAAAAAAGACGAAATGTATCATTAATCCTCAGGAAATCTCTAATTAATTGAAAGAAATCTCTATAACTTCTAATTACTTTGACACCCTTCAGTTCCAGGAGTACACTCTTTTCAATATCCAGAAACCCTCTAGAAGAAAAATAAACCTTTATTTCTGAAAATGTATATGTCAGTAACCTCAACCCTGCGGTGATGACACTGCCTTTCGGGGGGACACGGTGCGGTACAAAGATGTCACCAATCGGCTAGTCGCAGCACCAACATTTACGATTAATAGGCACAGCACTTGGCACAGGCAGCATGCTCGTTGATATGCTCTCAGTACAACAACGAGCATGCTGACTGCGTCAAATGCTGTCTTCTTATCAATCGGAAGTGCTGGTGATGCGACCAACCGATTTGCGACGTCCTTATAGCGCATCGTGTATCCCTGAAAGGTAGTGCCATCACCGTTGGATGGAGATTAACGACGTATACTTGTTTCGAAATAAAGATTTTTTTAGCTTCTAGATGGTTTCAATGTGAGCCTGATTAAATACATCACTAGAGTGTCAAAATAATCCATTCATAATACAAAAAATTCTATAATATACTCATTTCATTAATTCATTCATGAATAAAAAAATCAACTATCCACAATATGGTCATATATACAAGTGCATCACATGAAGTATCTACACTCATTCTAAAAATTTCTACTAGCCATATACTCATCTAAATCTAAAAGAAAATTACACCTACATATGCAATCTAGCTAGCTAAATGTCCAAGAAATGAGCTAGCTACACATTTTCTCTATTTCTAAAGTATGAAATGAGCTATACAAGCCAAGGAAGAAGAGAAAAACAAGACCCAAACCTTTAGAGCAGATGGATGGACGGGGAATCAAAGATCTTCACAAATGTGGGGAAGAAATGAGCAAGAACTCCTCTATCCCGAGCCAAAAACAGCAAGAAAACAAGTGAGCTGAATGGCTTGGGCGGAGAGAGAGGGAAGGGGATAAGGGGCCCAAGACTTTTTGTCCCGGTTGGAGGCACCAACCGGGACAAAAGGCTCCCATTTTGTCCCGGTTGGTGTCTCCAACCGGGACAAAAGGCCCCCGTCCCCCCGCTGGCCCGGCTAGCCGTTGGACCCGGGACAAAAGCCACCTATTGTTCCGGGCCCAAAAGCTACCGGGACAAATGGCCAGGAACAAAGACCTGTTTTGTAGTAGTGCTGGTGGAGCGTCCGAGGGTACGGACGGCCGGGGGCCGGGGCCAAGCATTTCCGAATTGAAATCGAATAATATCTATTGCTGTGGGCTGAGATGGCATGTTGGCCCACCTGAAATCCTTCGAGTGATCGATCGAAACCTGAGAGATAGTCTTCCGCAAGTTCGATGCCTGTAGCAGGAATAACGCCAATTCTATATATCTTCCAAAAATTTTCTCTCTCTCCAATGTTTCAGTATTTGAGATTCGTGCAACCAATCACAACTGTTGAGTTCACACCCAAACCTAACTTCCTCTTCCTCTCTCCTCACCCTTCCCTTCACTCTCCGTCCCGACACCGCCGCCCGCCGCTTGCGTGCCACCGCGGCGCTTGTGCCCGCCTCCGCCGGCGCGCCGCCGCCCGTGCATGTGCCGCGATGGCATGCGCCCGCCTCTGCCGGCGCGCCGCCGCCCGCGCATGCACCGCCACGGCATGCGCCAGCGCGCCCGTGTCTGCGCGCCATGAGCTCGCGCCATAGATGCCCACCGCCGACGACCCGTGCCGCCGAGCGCCATAGATGCCCACCGCTGTCACGCCGCTGTCGGCCACCGCATCGACACCCAGGCCGCCGAGCGCCACCCGCCCCTGGACGTCAGGCTTCCGTCGGCCACCTACACTGCCCCTAGCCTCTGCCGTCCGGTGGAAGCCCGTTCAACATTTGCAATGTGCTTCTTCAACATTTTCAATGGATTGAGTCAACACTGTGGTTACACTATTTCAACATTCTGTATCAAAAATGTTGAATGCATTTTTTTTTTGAAATGTTGAATCAATTTGTATGAAATGCTGAATTTAATTGGGCCATAATGGGCTTTAAAGATGCTATGCTTAACTGCCTTCCGGTAGCTATATAGGAAGCCCCGATGAATAATGGCTCTTCAGGTGATCGATAGAAAAATATCACCTGAGCAACATATAGCCTTCCGGAAGCTCGATGCCTCTAGGATGAATAATGGCTCGATGTTTTGCGTAGCACTTATCTATTGCAACCATCAAACTCGTAGAAAATGTACATACCATTGGGCTCTAACAAGTTGAAGTATGAGGCAACCCTTTCATGGCGATCAGATGACGACTCCTGGCAGGACACACGGCATTCATGGTAATATGTGACATGATAGATACTAGAATATATCAGCAACATGACATGGATACTATCTGTCAATCTGATTTTCCTAATGTCCACCTGTAACATGGTTTTCCTAGGTAACATTACATACTACTTCTAACTCTCTTCTCCCAACTCTTCTATTATTAATCGCGCCTCACCAAGCAACTCCTGCAACTCCATCGTCTGTTGCATGAGCAAATGGTCCTCAACTATATTTATGAGCAGCCTCAGGCACCTCATGTAGTCCTCCTTGATGACTTTTGTCACTAACCTCCGTGTACCAGGCTGCAAGAACAAATGTTGTAAAATCAAATCATTTCATTATGAAACTCGTGCTGGTAGACCGCTCAAATAAGCATGAATGGTCTAATTAATACCTTTCTGTAAAGTGAAATACACTTATTCACAGCGTCCTCAATTGATCTATTATCTTGATCCTGAAATAGAATAAACTTTGGTCAAGTAAGTCCTGAAGAATTTTGTTACGTTCCATGGAACATGACAGTACCTTTCGGACATGACTATTTTGTCTCATTAATGACATTTATTCTTTCAACCATAGTTAAATCAAACAAACATATGTATCTAGTCAAACATATGTACTGTGCCAGACATATCCAAACTTATTTTCAAAATAGATTCATAGTGCGGTACATCTGTTAGAAGATTGTATATGCCCTCTACAGGCTGCTGTGCTGGACTGGCCCCTACGGGCCCAAGGGTGACTGGCCGCACCAGCCTTGTTGGCTGTGCGCCGCCCAAGGAGATTAGGTCTCATTGCTAGATTAGGCAAGGCATCCCTTGATTGGCTCTGTTTCTATAAGTTCTAGGATCCTTGCCTATATATGTGCACCTCCATTAATCAATCTACAATTCTTGGCCATATCCTCTTTCAATATCAAACACATGAGATTTTTTGCTGGGCTCGAACTGAGCGATAGCTCGGTGGTTGGGCAGGGGTTGGACCTGCCAGCCGATCAGGGCTTGAATCTTGGTTTTCGCATAAAAAAAACACCCTCGCCTGCCCATGTCCAAAGCACAGTAGGGCCCAACCCTAGTCGCTGGTCCCCCATGTGCGTGAATCGCCCATTCTCCCGAGTTACGGGCACTGTGTATGGATTGGGCGGGGTTCGTGGTTTTTCTCGACTTGTGTGAGAATGATCTTCTTTCTTTTGTGAAAATACCGTGGAGGCGGTCTTTCGCCCCACAGGTCGAGCTTTTTTTTTAGATTTTTGCTAGGCAATATAAATGATCAAGATGTGTCTCATAAGTTTGGCATCAATTTTGAAGGATCCATGCTCCAAATGTTTCCAGTGGAAACCATATGTCAAGGGCATCGGCGTCTAGGGTAGCAGGGCCACGACTACGGAGTTCGTAGCCGGAGCCGATAGAGGTGCCGGGAGTTTGCCCCGGCCGCCCAATGTTGAAGGAGGCGAGATTAGGAGAAAGAGGGAGATTAGGAGATTGATAATTCTTTTCTTAACCCATAAGGATCTGAATACAAGAGTTTATATAGGTACTTGACCTCCTAAACTTATGGAAATAAACAACCAAATATTCTCCTTCCTAACTTCTAGCAACTTGACTCGGAATTCTCGGCGACGTCGCGCATGTGTGGGCCACGACATTGGTGCTGCCCGCCTTGTACTCCACCGTGAAGTTGAAGCAGAGGAGCTTGCCGACCCAATAGTGATGAGAGATGGTCGCCAAGCGTTGATCCAGTAGGAACTTGAGGCTGTAGTGGTCTGTCTTGGCGACGAAGCGACGTCCCAACAGGTATGGTCTCCAATGGCGGATGGCAAGAACTAGGCCGACTAGTTCCTGCACGTACGTTGCCAGGGAGCAGTGTCGAGGCGCCATCGGCCTGCTGAAGAAGACGATCAGGTGTTGGTCCAACAAGAGGACAGTGCCGAAGCCGTAGGTGGACGCGGCGCACTCCACGACAAAAGGCTTGGCGAAGTCCAGTAGGGCGACGATGGGCAACGTCGTGATGGCGGCCTTGAGCGCGATGAAGGCACCTTAAGCCTCCTCTCTCCATGTGAACCCTTCCTTGCGAAGGAAGGCGTTGAGGGGCGCAGCAATTGTCCCGTACTCCTTGACGAACTTGCGGTAATACCCTGTGAGGCCGAGAAACCCGCATACCGCGCGTACAAATCTCGTTTGCGGCCAATCTGCCACGGCCTGCACCTTGGCTGGGTCCATCGTCACGCCCCGTGCAGAGATCGTATGGCCCAGGTAGGCAACGGAGGAGACGTCGAACTCACATTTGAACTGTTGACGAAGAGGCGGTGTTGCCGAAGAACGTCGAGGATGGGTCGCACATGCCGGAGGTGGGAGGCCCAAGAGTCGCCGAAGATCAGGATGTTATCGAAGAAGACGAGGACGCAGTGATGCAGGAACGGCCGGAGGATGTCGTTCATGATTGCCTGGAACGTGGTCAGGGCGTTGCATAGCCCGAACGGCATGACCAGGAACTCGTAGAGCCCATCATGCGTCTGAAACGCCGTCTTGGCAATGTTAGTGGCGAACATCCGGACCTAGTGGTACCCCGAGCAGAGGTACATCTTGGTGAAGAAGCGGGCAGCGAACAACTCGTCCAGGAGCTCATCCACCACTGGGATGGGGTAGGCGTCCATAATGGTGATGGCGTTCAAGGCGCGGTAGTTGACACAGAAACGTCACAAACCATCGGGCTTCTTGAGGAGGATGACCGCCGATGTGCTTTGCCAAATGATGCCTTGGGCTAGCATGGTGGCGCATTAGCGTTCGAGCTCGTCTTTGTGGGAGGCCGGGTAGCAGTACGGTCGGACAGCCACACGCGCCGATCCCGGGATAAGGTTCATGCGGTGATCCCGAGACCGTCGAGAAGGCATGCCGGTCGACTCGGCGAAGATGTCGTCGAACACCTGGAGAAGGGCTCGGAGCCTCTCGGCCAACTGAGCGCAGGCGTAGTGCGCGAACCTTGGGCCCTGCAAGTCCTTGCCATCAGACCTTGTGGTTCTTGCGTCAGAAAGACATGGTTAGGGCATCGAAATCCCAAAGGATCGGGCCAAGAGAGGCCAGCCAATGTGTGCCCAAGATGACGTCGTAGCCAGCCAGTGGTAGCGCGTAGCTATCAGCCGTGAACTCCTCCTCACCAATGGTGAACGCCGCTGCGTGATAGATGCCCGAGCATGGAACGCGTTCGCCATTGGCCACGGTGACCTTCAGCGTGCCTCATGGCTGTAGTTGGAGCGATGTGCGGCCCGCTACCTTGTCGGTGATGAAGTTGTGCGTTGACCCGGAGTCGAGGAGCACGAGTGTGGCGTCACCGAGACGGAGGTCAAGCTGCATGGTCTCGCTTGTGCGGATGCTGGCGATGGCGTGCAGCGAGATCTGCTATGCCTCGTCAGCAGGCTTCTCGGGTTCGGCGGCGTCATCTTCGTCCTCCGCTAGGTTGACAAGGAAGAGCCGTTAGCACACGCGGTTGTGACCCCGCGCAATCCGCTCGTTCCAGTTGAAGCAGAGACCCAGGCGGCGCTGTTCCTCCATCTCGATCTAGGATAGGCGCTTCACTAGGCGGCCTTTGACGGTCACCTACACCGGCGTACACGTGGTCGGCGGTTGGCACCGGGAGCGCCAGACTCTGGGGCGCTGGCAGGATGCCCCGCTGACTAGGGCACGTCAAGGTAGGTGCGGCCGCAGCCAGAGTCGCACACTGATCGTGCAACTCCAACTTGCGAGCCAGGTTCATGGCGACGGCGAGAGATTGTGGATTGTGGATCTCGATGTCAAGGCTGAGAAGCGATTGCAGTCACGCCATGAAGATCTACACTTTCTGGATCTCAGTAAGCGTTCCCGCACAGGACAGGAGAGACTCGAACTGGTCCTGATACTCGATGACGGACCTCGTTCGCTTGCACGCCATGAGCTCGCCGAGGGGATTGGAGTGCAAAGGAGGACTGAAACGCAGGTGCAGAAGTTCGAGGAAGCAGCACCATGGCGGGGTGCCCTCGTCACGCTAGACTTGGATGTACCACAGTTGGGCCGCCGCTTCAAGGTTGTAGGAAGCCACCGAAACCTTCTCCTCCTAGACGATGCGCTGTTGATGGAAATAAGATTTGCAGCGGTTAATGAACGCTAACAGATCTGATTTACCATCGTATTTGGGTAAGTCCATCCTCTAGAAACGCGGCGGCCGGTCGTTGTGGTGCTCGCCGCCGAAACTGGCCTCGGGCGGCAGAAGATGAAGAGTCGGTGCAATGCTCTTCCTGGAGCGAGTCGACCTTGGCCTAAAGGTTCTCCACAGTCGCCGTCAACTCGTGATGAGGGCCGCGAGATCGGCCGTCGTCGGTTCGGTCATCGGGGAGGATATGGATGGGCTTGGAGATGGCGGCGCAGTGGTCGTGGGAGCGGGGGCGTGGCTGGCTGGAGGTGGAAGAGGAGCGCCTGGAAGCTGATACTAGGTTGTCAAGGGCACCGGCGTCTAGGGTAGCAGGGCCGCGACTACGGAGTTCGTAGCCGAAGCCGATAGGGGCGCCGGGAGTTTGCCCTGGCCGCCCAATGTTGATGGAGGCGAGATTAAGAGAAAGAGGGAGATTAAGAGATTGATAATTCTTTTCTTATCCCATAAGGATCGAGTACAAGAGTTTGTATAGGTAGTTGACCTCCTAAACTTATGGAAATAAACAACCAATATTCTTCTTCCTAACTTCTAGCCACTTGACACGGAATTCTCGGCGAAGTTGCGTGCGCGGCGCTGGTACTGCCGCCCCCACATGACACCTTAGCAAGAGTGCCGACGACTACTAAAGAGACCATGGTATATTAGCAAGAAATTAACTTGCATATAACAAATATAACTTGTTAGAGTATATTAGGCAACTCCGGATATGGTTGGTTTAGGATTGATTGTACTCCCGAGATATCCTTCCTTATCTCTAGGAGAGGTTAATTGCCCTCCAAGCCATATACTCCTATATATTCGACCAAGAGGCTCAATGCAATACATCGACCACATTATACGCATCCTACTGTCCAACATGGTATCAGTGGGTCACGATCTTGGGACCTAACTAGCCTTCCGCCGCCGCCGCCGCGACGCCCCCGGGGAGATCGATCTACGCCGGGGGCAGCGCCCTCGTAGGATGCGCGGCGATCCGCCGCGCCTGTCGTGGTCCAGCAGCGCAGACGGACCTTCCTCTCGTGGTGAGGCGGCGTGGCTGCCTCGGCGTCACCTCCCCTCATCGTCTACCCCAGGTGCATCTAGCACCGCCCTGCCCCTCCCTCCTCCTACGCCGCTAATATCGTTGCGTGTGACTGCATGGCTGCGGAGGAAGCCTGAGGGGGCACTAGGTTGCTGCACCACAGGAGACGTTGGGATCACATCAGGCTGCCGCGCCATCAGTCCATGCCGACAACCTTCTTCGGGATCCGCCGCCGGAACATGCTGCAGCGGGGCCTCCTTGCTCTGCCCCGGCCTCCACGCTCCACCGCATCGTGGCCCGCCCAGCGTCGCTGGCGGGTCGCGCCGCCGTTGGCCGAGATTGTATCCATGGTCAGTCTGCTGCGGCTGTGTTCCTTTTTTCCCGATCAGAGATCGGGTGCGTCGCCCTGCCATTCTTCGATGTTTCATCGTCAACACTCCCGAGGATGAGGTTGTCGCTGCGCCTTCCCAGTCTGCAGTGCCGACGCTCGTGGTCAAGCCATCATCACCGGTGTCGCCGCCACTTCAGGCGATGGCGCCATCCGCTGCCGGTCCTCGTCAAACTAGCACTCGATCCCAGTCCGCACCTACTGCCGTTTTCGCGCGGACACCGCCACCGATCTTGCTGAAGAAAGACGCCCGTGCGTTTTTCAGCTGTCTCGTCTACCATCGCCATCCGCCGCTCACCGTCCTGTTGCTGTCATCGGCAAGAAGCTGCTGATTTTGTGTACTCACATGCCTTCGTTGACGCTTCGGATCCGTGCCCTCCTCCATGACTTCGACTATGTCCACCTCGACCTCGGCTACTTCGGCACTAAGAGTTATCATCTTCATGAGCTACTCCGTCGAAGCATTCGCACCAACGTTCCGACTGCGGGGGGATATTTCCATTGTTCTCCAGTCTATCCGTTCATGTTGCTACCGCTAAGACTGTGTGGGGGATGTTAGAGTATATTAGGCAACTCCGGATATGGTTGGTTTAGAATTGATTGTAATCCCGAGATAACCTTCCTTATCTCTAGGAGAGGCTACTTGCCCTCCAAGCCATGTACTCCTATATATTCGCCCTAGAGGCTTAATGCAATACATCGACCACATTATATGCATCCATAACTCAGTATTTGCCAATGCACAAATGAATTCTAGAAATAGAAAATTACCCCTTGCCCTAGCACATGTTTTGCTGCAATATCAACAAGTCCAACAACTTGGAGTGCTTGCAACTGCATGCATAACACAGTATTATCAATTAAAAATCAATATGTACAAACAGAGAAAGGTGAAAACATTTAGCACAAACAAAGCAAAATAATACTTATTTGAACTCCCATTTTTCTTTTCTCTATTTTTCAGGGGTAACATATTAGTGCATGGTACATAAATATTGAGGCTCCCCTGATTTCACGTCCCCACACAATTAGTTTGCAACAGAAAGGCATCCACAAGTCAACTTCTCCCAATTTCTCCTCACCCTGCCCCTGCCTAATTTGAGATGCCATGTGCAAACCATTAACTCTGCAGCTCTGATACTGGATCCAGTTAAGGAAACTCTGGTCCTAGGAGTCCACTATGTTCAGCGTTATTTATTTATATCTGCTTTAAATCGAGGTATAATCAAATTATCCATAATATAATTCTAATAAGTTCTTACCCACTTTGTTAACATGTAATCTCCTCAACTTTTTTCAATCTAGTGTATCATATGCCACTGGAAACAATGGGATTCAAGCCTTGGATAACTTTTATGGAACATAGGATGGACTACCACTACTAACAAACTCTTGACAATTTTAACCAGGTAATCCAACTTCTTTGTACCAAATGTCGAAAACCTGCATTGGGCATGGAAAGAGGCTATCTATTTTTTTTTTTTTTGATGGCAAGAGGCTATCTATTTGGTTGTACCCAAAACGGCTGCCCAAGCTGACTAAGTACAATTAAAGAAGGAGCAGGAATATGGGAATGGTTTTTTTTTAAAAAAAAGGTGTTGAAGATGCATAATAATAAAACAGAATAAAGAAAAATAGACCCCATACTCGTTAGCATGAGTAGAAACATACGAGAATAGCTGTTGCTGCAATCTTATCTCTATCTGTAGCCGAACTGCTGTCAAATTTGTTCTGGTCTTTTCTTGAAGAATTTAGAATTCCTTCTGTAATCCTACAATACAAAGTATTCAAGGCCCGTCAGTTATCAGAAATCCAACTTGAGCATTTAAAGCATGCCAATTTGGTTTTATAGATACATGATAAGAAAAGGCCGCAGTCTACAACATATAAAAGCTAAGTAGCTAACCGTCAGTGAAATAGATCATGGTTGAAGATGTAAAATGGAATATGAAACGGAAAAATATTAAGAAACTTGAATTAAAAATTCACTGGAAACAGTTTAGATTGTCAGCCTTCATCATGTGTGTACAAATAATATAAATTACGATCATATTTTAACTATATATAATCAAAGGTGTCGTCTGAATAGAATAAGAGATATCACTTGTCACTACATGCACCCATTTAGTTTCATAGCACAACTGGCTCACTATGACGTTCATACTGGAGACAAGTAACCAAGAAGACCAATTGAATGTCTCTACAGCTTATCAGGTGTGTTTCGAGTAGAATCTTATCGAAACAAAGGTAGGACAGTTTCTAGGATATAGTGTTGAACTAAGAGTAGTCAATGGGCTCAATATAACTAAGTAACTAACATATCAAAATACAATAACTTTGCAAACGAAATTATCAAGATTCAAGAATCGAAAACCAATAACTCAAAAAAAATGAAAGAAGGAAATTTGAAGAGGAATGAGGAACCTGATCGAATCATTGCTGTGCTGTTTTGCCCTAGCCAAGTAATGTGTACCTACATCACTGTCTATGTTCTTCAGATCACTAGCAAATTTGTGCAATGTTAACCTTGCCAAGTATACCAAACTAACGGCTACCTGCAATGAAAACAAGAAAGCAACTGCTGATCAATGTAAAAATACTTCAAATGTTAAGCAGAGTTTCTAAAATCTAGTTCAGGACTTATCCCCTGCTAACTGGCACATATAAGATTTTGGTCCAGGAACCTCCAAGAAACATGGTTCTTGATGTTTCTGCCATGTGGGGGCGGCACTACACACGCCGGGCCTGCCGCAAGAACGCAGCCGCCGCCGCCGCCACGCCGTAGGCGCGACCCAGTTATCCGGCCTTATCAGGCCTTAATTTCAGGGATTGCTTTCCAATTCAGTTAGAAGAGACACTATTTATTGGACGTAATTAGGGAGTGACGGGATTAAGCAATACCAAAACATTTCCCTACTCTCTTCTTCCTCTCAATCTCATTCCCTTCACAATTGGGCGATCCGGGAAACTCCCCGGCGCCATTAGCGATCTCGACTACGAGGTGCGTAGTCGGGGTCCTGCTACCCTAGGGCAAAACGCCCTTGACAACCTGGTATCAGCATCCTGGTGTTACTCCACCACCGCGCCCTCTTTCCCGCCCGCCGCCGCCGCCGCTTCACCATCATCTTCGCCGACTACATCAACAATGGCTGAGCCCACCACCGCCAACCTAGCCACCCTCCGCAAGACCCTCACATCGACAGTGGAGGCCCTACAAGTCAAGGTCGACATGATCCAACAAGGGCTCCCGGCATCTGCTTCCTCCGGACCGACCATGTCTTCCTTTGGTGAGCACCACAACGACCGGCCGCCTCGGTTCCAGAAGATGGATTTCCCGAAGTACAATGGAAAAACGGATCCGCTAGCATTCATCAATCGCTGCCAAGTTGCCACGGCATCCGCATCCGCCTCCATTCCACTGCACTCCCACCAGCGTGGGATCCTTTTGGCGCCGCAGCGTCTGGCGCCGCAGCGTCTGGCGCTGCCCGCACCACCTCCACTGCCTGCACCGACCCTGGCCGCGGTCACCGTCAAGGGCCGCAAAGTGCGGCACCTGTCGCATGCAGAGATGGAGGAAAGGCGCCTCCTGGGACTCTGCTTCAACTGCAACGAGAAGTTCGCCCGCGGCCACAATAAGGTCTGTCAGCGCCTCTTCCTTATTGACCTGCTGATGGACGACGACACCGATGCTGAGACTGAGGACCCTACAGACAAAGAGCCTCAGATCTCGTTGCATGCGATCGCAAGCATCCGTACCAGTGAAAACATGCAGGTTAACCTTCAGCTCGGCGGCGTCCAACTACTCACCCTCCTCGACTCGGGGTCCACACATAATTTCATCGCCGAGGAGGCAGCCCGCGGCGCCAGGCTCTAGCTGGAACACATGGCAACATGAAGGTGGCGATCGCCAATGGCGAACGCGTGCCCTGTTCGGGCGTTTTCCATCGCGCGACGTTCTCCATCGACGGCAAGGTGTTCCACGGGGACTTCTTCACGCTACCTCTGGCGGAGTATGACATCATCCTTGGAACACAGTGGCTCGCAACGTTGGGCCCCTTCTTATGGGACTTCGGCGCCCTCACCATGTCGTTTTGGCGTCCGGATCATCCGTCTGCTGGCGCGGCATGGCCGGCCCTATTGCACCATCCATCCGAGCGTGCGCGGGCGACAATCTCCTGGATGCCCTCCTTGCCGAGTTTGCTAAGGTCTTCGTCGAGCCGCAGAGTCTTCCTCCAGCCCGCACCTGCGACCAACGCATCACAAGGAAGAGTTGGAGTGCCAGTGCGCCTCCATGCTTCAACAGGGGCTCATCCGCCATAGCTCATCGGCCTTCTTGTCGGTGCTCCTGGTGCGGAAACCCGACGGATCATGGCGTTTTTGCATCGACTACAGAGCTCTCAACGGCCTCACCGTCAAGGATGCTTTCCCCATTCCAATGGTGGACGAGTTGATCGACGAGCTCCGCGGCGCCAGGTTCTTCGCCAAACTCGACCTCCAATTGGGCTACTACTAGGTGCGGATGTTGCCAAGACGGCGTTTCGAACCCATGACGGCCTATATGAGTTCCTCGTCATGCCGTTCGGCCTCTGCAACGCCCCAGCCACTCATGAACAAGGTACTCATGAACGAGGTACTGCGTCCCTTTCTCCGTCGCTTCGTCCTCGTCTTCTTCGACGACATCCTCATCTACAACTCCTGGGTCAAGCAACTACGACACCTGCGCATCGTCCTCACCACTCCAGGAGCACAACCTCTACGTCAAGCGATCCAAATGTGCTTTCGGCGTCGACTCCATCCAGTACCTAGGGCACATCATCTCCACCTACGGCGTGGCCATGGATCTGGCCAAGGTGCAGGCGGTGCGGGATTAGCCCTAGCCCCGATCGACATGGGCCGTTCGCCACTTCCTCGGCATGGCTGGCTACTACCGCAAGTTTGTACGCGACTTTGGCTCCATCGCGACGCCGCTCACTGCCCTGCTTCGCAAGGAAGGGTTCCTTTGGATGAGGAGGCCACGGCGGCTTTCCAGGCCCTCAAAGCTCGCTGCGACATCGGCACCGGTGTTGCGCCTCCCCGACTTCGATCAGGAATTCATGGTCGAACACGACGCATCGACCTACGGGTTCGGCGCAGTGCTGCTGCAAGACAAGCACCGGTTGGCGTTCTTCAGCAGGCCGATCTCGCGCCACCGCTCCCTCGCCACCGACGAATGCGAGCTGATCGGCCTCGTCCACACGATCCGGCACTGGCAACCATATCTCTAGGGTCGTCGCTTTGTGGTGCGTACTGATCATTATAGTTTGAAGTTTCTTTTGGACCAGCGGCTCCCTACGATCCCGCAGCATCACTAGGTCGGGAAGCTTCTAGGGTTCGACTTCACCATTGAATACAAGCCGGGCGCCGTGAACGTCGTTGCCAACACTGTCCAGGAGCGACATTGAGGAGGTTTCCATCTGTGCCGTCTCCGGACCACGGTTCGACTTCATCGAGTGGCTTCGCCAGGCGCAGGACACTAAACCGGCACTGGTCGCCATCACATGATTGCCTACGGCTCTCGCCTCTATGTCGTGCGACATCGTCGCCCCTTCTGGCGGAGCATGTGGCGCCCATCCACGACAGACATGAAGGTGAGCAGCGCACCCTGCATTGACTACGGCGGGACTTCCACTCGCCCAACCTCCGCCGCATGGTCCAGGATTATGTCTGGGCTTACTCCAACATGCCAGCGCTACAAATCGGAGCATCTTCACTGTGAGGGCCTCCTAGTTCCACTTCCAGTACCGTCGGCGGTCTGGGCTAACCTCAAGCTGAACTTCGTCGAGGCCTTGCCGCGCGTCGGGGGCAAGTCCGTGATCCTGACAGTGGTCGATCGCTTCAGCAAGTACTGCCACTTCATCCCGCTTGCCCACCCGTACAGAGCAGAATCGATGGCGCAAGCCTTCTTCACCTACATTGTACCACTACATGGCGTTCCTCGGTCCTTGGTCTCAAACCGCGAACCCACCTTCCCCTCG
This sequence comes from Panicum virgatum, assembly GCF_016808335.1. NCBI lineage: Eukaryota > Viridiplantae > Streptophyta > Magnoliopsida > Poales > Poaceae > Panicum > Panicum virgatum. Next base: position 34,143,568 of record NC_053145.1, on the reverse strand, counting down.
GCGTTCTGGCGCAAGCTCATGCGACTCACTGGGACCAAGCTCCACATGACCACGACTGTAGAGGAGAGAATATTTAGTGTATTCCTCTAAACTCTAGAAGGGTGGGCAATATAGTAGTTATATATGGGCCTCTAGATGGGCCAAATACAAGGGCCATATGGGCCACTCACATATACCCCCCGCAGTCTGAACTATCGGCGCAGCGATGTTCAAGACTAAAGAACAAATAAAGCATTGGTGAAGATGTCGGCAAACTGGGAGGTGGTCGGGACATGGAGGACCCGAACATCGCTGATGGCGACTCTGTCGCGAACGAAGTGCAAGTCGATCTCCACATACTTCGTCCGCAGATGCTGAACGGGGTTGGTGGAGAGGTACACGGCGCTGACGTTGTCGCAGACGAGCGTGCTCTTGGCGAGCGGGCTGTGGAGCTCCGCCAAGAGCTGTCGAAGCCAGGACGCCTCCGCCACACTGTTAGCGACAGCACGGTACTCCGCCTCGGCACTGGAGAGGGAGACAACCGGCTGCCACTTGGACGACTAGGAGACAAGGTTGCCGCCCACGAAGACGGTATAGCCGGAAGTGGAGAGGCGAGTATCCGGACCTGCAGCTCAGTCAGCGTCGGTGTAGACAACCAGCTCAGCAGACGGAGACCGGTGAAGAACCAGGCCGAAGTCAACAGTGCCACGGACGTAGCGGAGTAGACGCTTCAGCGCAGCAAGGTGTGACTCACGGGGATCATGCATATGAAGGCAAACCTGCTGAACGGCATATCTGAGGTCCGACCTGGTGAAAGTGAGGTACTGCAAGGCTCCAGCAAGACTTCGGTAGGCAGTAGGATCAGCCACGGGATCAACCAGATCAGCAGAGGGCTCGGGGCCGGGGCTGCGCGTGGCGCGACAGAGGGCTCCGGGCCCGCGCGTGGCGCGACAGAAGGCACCGGGGCCACGCGAGGCGCAGCAGAGATCACCGGAGGCAGTGCCGGTGTACCAGGAAGACCTGCAGGAAAAGGACAGACAGACAGAGGTGGCGGAACCATCAGGTCAGGCAAAAACAGGGACTCCAGCTCGGGGTTAGGAGAAGGTGTAGAGGAGGTGGAGTAGGAGAAATCCGACTCGTCAAACACGTGTCGAGAGATCAGGACCCGGCGAGAGGAGAGGTCAAAGCATCGGTACCCCTTGTGGTCAGGGGAGTAACCAAGAAACACACGAGTCGAGCGGGGTGACGACTTGTGAGAAGCAGTGGCGGAGATGTTAGGATAACATGCACACCCAAAGACACGAAGGTGGTCGTAGCTGGGAGGGGTACCGAAAAGATCGTGGTGAGTGGGAGCAGGAGAAGCTGTGGACAGAAGGCGGTTGAGCAAGTAGGTGGCAGTGTAGAGACTCTCAGCCCAGAAGCGGGGAGGCAGAGAGGCCTGGATCAAAAGGGTGCGCACGACGTCGTTCGTCGTGCGAATCATCTGCTCAGCCTTGCCGTTCTGAGGAGAGGTATACGGACAAGACATGCGCAGCTAAACACCCCGAGGGAGGAAGAAAGAACGGGAGATGGAGTTGTCGAACGCACGCCCGTTGTCACACTGGACGGCATTAATGGTGAGGAAAAGAAGTAGTGGACAACTAGGCAAAGAAGTAGAGGAGGGTGGGAAATGTCTCAGACTTGGCGCACAAAGGAAAAGTCCAAGAGAGTAATGAGAGAAATCATCAACCACCACCAGATAATATTTATAACAAAAAATGTTGTGTACAGGAGAAGTCCACAGGTCACAATGAACAAGATCAAAAGCATGTGTCGCATGTGAAGAAGAAGAAAAAAGAAGTCTAACATGACGACCAAGCTAGCACGCATGACAAAGGTGCTCAGAAGGAGCACTAGTACAAGAAACATAAGTACTACGACTAAGCTGAGCCAAAACGTCGCGGCCGAAATGACCAAGCCGGCGGTGCCAGGTGGTCGAATACGGTGTCGTGGCAAGGGCAACAGACGAAGAGGAAGTCGAAGGCGAAGCAGCAGAAGCAGGAAAACGAAGGGTGTCAAGGGGCCCCGAAATGTCACATCAGAGGAGCGGACGCCGGGAAGTCGAATCCTTCACAGTAAGACCATAGGAGTCAAATTCGATGGAACAAGAATTGTCAGAAGTAAACTGGCGAATGGAAAGAAGATTATGAATCATCTGAGAAGAAACAAGAACATTAGGAAGGCGGAAAGAACCAGAAGCAGAACCCACAGCGGTGTCAGGAAGACAGGACCCATCGCCAACCATGATGGAAGAAGGACAAGAGGGAAGTGGGGGTCGGACAGAAGAGAGGATACCAGTATCTGTGGTGGTGTGGAAGAAGGCACCCGAGTCGACGATCCACTCAGTACTGACCGGCGGTGTCAGCCCCCCATGGTGCTGAAGGACTGCGCCAGCGCGGCCTGGTCCCACCCCCCAGGCCAGGTGGGTGGCTGGCTGGGCTGAGTGGGTGGAGTCCAGGACGGCGCAAACAGGGGAGCAGCACCGGTGAACATAGCCGCCGGCAGCTGAGGGCGAGGCCCCCACCCAACCCTGGAACGGCCACATCGAGATGCGCCCTGATCATGGGTTGCTGAAAGATGGCTAGGGCGTACCTCCAGAGACGGGCAGGAGCGGAGAGCTGGGCCCCTACTAGAGCCACCACCAGTACCAGCAGAACCAGAGGCAAGGCCACCAGTACCACCACCACCACGTCCCACCCCCTCCCCCCCCCCCCCCCCCCCCCGCCCGTGCCGACGAATGTCCAGCACGGCCCCCCCCCAACCCCCGGTCTGCCCGGTGGGAGGAGCACCAAGGAGGGAGGTGGCCGGCGAGGCGGAGGAAGCCGGTGGAGCAGCCACGAGCGCGGTGGAGGAGGACGAGGACGAGCCAGTCGCGGGACCCCTGGTGATCTCCTCGAGGACGAGGTCGTCCTGAACCTGCAGGAAGGAGGGGAAGGGCCTCTTGCGGGTGATCCATGTCCGCAGGTGGTCGTATGTGGAGCTGAGACCCCGCAGGACATTGAGCACCAAGACCCGGTCGGGCACCGGGCACCTGAGGTCGTGAAGAGCATCGGCCATGCCCTTTATCCTCCTGCAGAACTCCCCAACGGAGAGGTCCCCCTGCTCGAAGGTGCGGAAGGTGGCATCGAGCTGGAAAGCGCGGCACTCGGCGTTGCCAAGGAACTGCCCCTCGAGCGCCAGCCAGGCCTGTCGCGCGGTGCCGCCGTGAGTCCTGACGATGTCCTGCAAATCTAGGGAGATGGTCCCAAAGATCCAGGACATGGCGACGCTGTCGAGGCGCAGCCACACCACATCCCGCGCCTCGACCGGCGTGTCGAGGAGGACGTGGTCGTCGAGGGCGTAGCGGCGGAGGGCGAGGACCTATTTATAATAAAAAATGTTGTGTACAGGAGAAGTCCACAGGTCACAATGAACAAGATTAAAAGCACGTGTCGCTTGTGAAGAAGAAGAAAAAGTCTAACATGACGACCAAGCTGGTACGCATGACAAAGGTGCTCAGCAGTAGCCCTAGTACAAGAAACATCAGTACTACGACTAAGCCGAGCCAAAACGTCGCGGCCGAAGTGACCAAACCGGCGGTGCCAGGTGGTGGAAAACGGTGTCGTGGCAAGGGCAACAGACGAAGAGGAAGTCGAAGGCGAAGCAGCGGAAGCAGGGAAGCCGAATCCTTCACAGTAAGACCAGAGGAGTCAAATTCGTTGGAACAAGAATTGTCAGCAGTAAACTGGCGAATGGAAAGAAGATTATGAATCATCTGAGAAGAAACAAGAACATTAGAAAGGCGGAAAGAACCAGAAGCATGAACCCACAGCGGTGACAGGAAGACATGACCCATCGCCAACCATGATGGAAGGACAAGAGGGAAGTGGGGGTCGGACCAGGGTTTTATTTCCCAACCGGTTTCCGGTAACCGCCGGGCTCCGGTTCCGGTTTACCGGACCGGTTTAACCGGTTACCGGTCGGAACCGGTTGAATTCAAATCCAAATTCAAATAAATTCAAAAACTCCCATGCAACCGGTTCCGACCGGTTTACCGGCCGGTTTTACCGGTTTACTGGTCGGTTTGACCGGTTTGAAATTCAAAAGCTTCCGTGCAACCGGTTTACCGGCCGGTTTGACCGGTTTACCGGCCGGTTTGACCGGTTTGATCGGTGGGCCTTCATGGGCCGGCCTATTTTTTTTCTTTTTCTTTTTTGATTTAACTTTAAATTCCCACAAACTATACTGAATGAATGAATTTTTGAGAAAATTTGACACCATTAGATTCACCACACCTTGAAGTATTTTTAGGAATTTTTTGGAAATTTTTCATTTTTTAAATTCAAATTTAAAATTTGAATTTTGGCCGGTTGGGTACCGGTCGAAACCGGAACCGGACCGGACCGGTTTGACCGGTAACCGGTCAAACCGGACCGGTTCCCACCGGTTAGGTTAACCATGGGTCGGACAGAAGAGAGGATACCGGCATCTGTGGTGGTGTGGAAGGAGGCACCCGAGTCGGCGATCCACTCAGTACTGCCTGGCGGCGTCAGCCCCATGGTGCTGAAGGACTGCGGCAGCGCGGCCTGGTCCCACCCCCCAGGCTAGGTGGGTGGCTGGCTGGGCTGAGTGGGTGGAGTCCAGGATGGCGCAAACAAACAGGGGAGGAGCGCCGGTGAACATGGCCGCCGGCTGCTGAGGGCGAGGGCCCCCCAACTCTGGAACGGCCACATCGAGATGCGCCCTAACCGTGGGTTGCTGAAGGATGGTCAGTACGTACCTCCAGAGACGTGCAGGGGCGGAGAGCTGGGCCCCTACTAGAGCCACCACCGGTACCAGCAGCACCAGAGGCAGGGCCACCGGTACCACCACCACCACGCCCCCCCCCCGGCCGTGCCGACGGACGTCCAGCACGGCCCCCCAACCCCCGGTCTGCCCGGTGGGAGGAGCACCAAGGAGGTAGGTGGCCGGCGAGGCGGAGGAAGCCGGTGAAGCAGCCACGAGCGCTGTGGAGGAGGACGAGGACGAGCCGGTCGCGGGACCCCTGGTGATCTCCTCGAGGACGAGGTCGTCCCGGACCTACAGGGAGGGGAAGGGCCTCTGGCGGGTGTTCCATGTCCGCAGGTGGTCATAGGTGGAGCTGAGACCCCGCAAGACATGGAGCACCAAGACCCGGTCGGGCCCCGGGCACCTGAGGTCGTGAAGAGCATCGGCCATGCCCTTCATCCTCCTGCAGAACTCCCCAACGGAGAGGTCCCCCTGCTCGAAGGTGCGGAAGGTGGCGTCAAGCTGGAAAGCGCGGTACTCGGCGTTGCCGAGGAACTGCCCCTCGAGCGCCAGCCAGGCCTGTCGCGCGGTGCCGCCGTGAGTCCTGACGATGTCCTGCAGATCTAGGGAGATGGTCCCAAACATCCAGGACATGGCGACGCTGTTGAGGCGCAGCCACACCACGTCCCGCGCCTCGATCGGCTTGTCGAGGAGGACGTGGTCGTCGAGGGCGTAGCGGCGGAGGGCGAGGAGGACCTAGTCCCGCCATCGCCCGTAGTAGGAGGACGCAGGGTCGAGGAGGACGGAGACTAGGGCCTTGATGTTTTGGACGCCGGCGGCCTGAAGGTGGAGCTGGGAGACCATGGGATTGGTCGGGTCAAGCCGGGGTCCAGAACCCGAGGGCGGAGCCTGGTGAGAGGAGGCGGCGGCGTGCTCGACGAAGGGGACGGCGGGCTGCTGGCCGGTGAAGAGGATGTAGTGCTCCGCCTCAGCGACCCGGCGAGCGAGAGCATCGACCGCGGAGCGCTCGCGCTCCCAAGCGAGGGCAGCCCCACGGACCCGCTCCTGAGCCGCCGCAGCCTCGGACTTGGCTGCGAGAAGAGCCGCGGCGAGAGCAGCATTGGCCGCAGTAGCACCGTCGACAATCTGCTTCCCACAGAAGGCAGCGGCAGCGACCGGCGCATCCGCAGGGGACATACCGAGCGCAGGGCAGGGAGGAGGGGCGGTATTGGCCGCGGCTGCCACAGGGCGGCAGCGTCAGGGGGACGAGCGCGGCCAAGGCGGCGGCGGCGGCGCTAGGCCACGCGGCCGGCGGGGCACGAGCAGGGGAGGCGGCGGGCGGCTGCAGCACTCGCTGCGATGGCTGCAGATCCGGGAGGACGGGGCCACGCGCCCACGGCGCCTGCGGCCGGAGCAGAGGAAGAAAGGGGAGGGAAGGTGGAGAGGGGAGGAGGGGGCGGCGCCAGTGACCGGCCGGCCATGGAGCCTGCGGCCATGGAGCCGGCGGTGGCTGCGGCGTCTGGAGGGTGGAAGGGAGAGGGAGAGAAGGCTAAGCTGATACCATGTAGAGGAGAGAATATTCAGTGTATTTCTCCAAACCCTAGAAGGGTGGGCAATATAGTAGCTATACATGGGCCTCTAGATGGGCCAAATACAAGGGTCATATGGGCCACTCACATATACACCAACAATGACATTTACCCACAATTTGATGGTCAGACGAAAGCGGCGAATCGCGTCATTGTGATGTACCTGCGCTGTTTCACTAGGGACCGTCCCCGACAATGGCTCCGGTGGCTACCATGGGCTGAGTACGTCTACAACACAGCCTACCAGACCACGCTCAAGGCTACGCCGTTCAGGATCGTCTACGGCCAGGATCCTCCGACCATCTGTTAATACGAGCCCGGCGAAACTCGGGTGGCAGCAGTGGCCAAGAACAAGGCGGATCCGGATGAGTTCCTGGCGGACGTCCGCTACCACTTGGAACAAGCATAGGCAGTCAGAAGATCCACTACGACAAGGGCCACCACAACATCTCCTACGCCATCGACGACTGGGTCTGGCTACGATTGCGACACCATACTCAGGCGTCCCTGCCCACGTCCAGGGCAGGGAAGCTCAAGCCGCGCTACTATGGGCCGTACCGCGTCGCCGAACTCATCAACAAGGTCGTTGTCCGCCTCACCCTACCTCCGCACGCCCGTCTTCATGATGTGTTCCATGTCGGCCTCCTCAAGAAGTTCGTTGGCACACCACCAGACGTGCTGCCGCCTCTCCCAACCATTCATCATGGCGCAGCAGTTCCTGAACCAGAATGCGCGGTGCGCGCACGGCTCGCCCGGGGCGTTCGACAAGTACTCATCCAGTGGAAGGGCGAACCAGCATCATCGGCTACATGGGAGGACATCGACAGCTTCTCCGAGCACCATCCCACCTTCCAGCTCGAGGACAGGCTGCTGGTCGAGGGGGAGAGATGTCATGTGGGGCCGGCACTACACACGCCGGACCTGCCGAGAGAACGTAACCGCCGTTGTGCCGTAGGCGCGACCCAGTTATCCGGCCTTATTAGGCCTTAATTTCAGGGATTACTTTCCAATTCAGTTAGAAGAGACACTATTTATTGGATGTAATCAGGGTGTGACGGGATTAAGCAATATCAAAACATTTCCCTACTCTCTTTTTCCTCTCAATCTCATCCCCTTCACAATTGGGCGATCCGGGTAACTCCACGGCGCCATTAGCGATCGCGACTACGAGCTGCGTAGTCAGGGTCCTGCTACCCTAGGGCACAACATCCTTGACAGTTTCTCTATAAGGCGCAGCCTGAAGACTGAAGACGGAATCAACATTGAGGAAGGAGTGTAGGCACAGGTTGAAGGAGCCAAGATGGCAAGGTGTCTTAGGGGTAAAGCGTTACGTTGCAGATCTTGCAGTGGAGGTTTTGTTAGATCATCAATTTATTCATATTTTTTTTAGTAACTATTATAATTTACTAGTGCAAATACCTTGTTTCCATTTTTAGTAAAATTCCCTTTATAAGTGGCTCCTGTTGGGTTTCATCTAGTCCACCCCTAGCTTGTTCGGTACTAAAAGCCGTTGCGGTTGTGCTTGATCTTTTTTACTGCATCATAAAGAAATTCTGAATATGTTACCAAGGAGAGTCGTTAAGCGTCTAGTGTTTGGCGACAACAAATCAATGCATGCCTCTGATGCCAGTGAGCATTTGACAAGGAAACACTAACAAGCATAGATGGACAAGAGTCGTCACTGATCTAGAGTTACTCCCATATCCATATACAGACTATGCAGGAACAAAATTATTAGAGAATTGCTGCACGTGAATGGTACAAAAATCACTGAAGCTGGGCCCACACAGTCATCTTCATAGATTGCCACGAATGAAGATGCCTCAGGGAACTTACAATGATCCATGCCAGCCAACCTATAAGTCACCTCAAGCATTGCCACAAAGGATTTTAGGTGATGTGATGGAGGGTGAGAAAAGTTTCTTTTATAAGCACAATTAAGGTCTATGAAACTAGGGACACACTATGTACCACATCTCATTTCAATTGAGATTCCTTCTTCCACCGATCAATAAATTAAGGGCTTGTAGAGTTACTTAAAGACCACTGCAGGAAAGAAAACTCTTCCGACCTAGGAACAACTAGGCAGCTTTTATTTAGGAAGAAATAGCCACCTAAATTTGGCTCAATGAGGACTTGAACTTGGGTGTTCTGTGTACATGCATGCCCTACAACAACTGAGCTAGGCTCAGTTCCTAAAGACAACTATGGAAACAGACCATTGCAAGAATTGTGATAAGTGATTAAGTTGTCTCAAGATTGTGTGGACTAACAGATGGCACCACTATACATGTCCTAACATAGAAAAACTCAAAATACAAAGTGATCAAGATGGAGCAATAAGGTTGTAAGGGAGCTTACTACAGTACTTTCATTTGGTAATTCAAGAATATAGCTTACAAAAATATTTCAACTAAGATAAGCTCAAGAATTAAAGTAGAGGCAAAGAACAAACCAGAAAATGACCTTCAGGCAGAACCTTCTTCCTGGCTGCAAGGCATCTAGAAAAACAACCACTGAAAAGATTAAGCAACAAAATTAAAATGATGGAAATGGACATACAGACAGCTGTCTGTCGAGTATCACCTTTCAAATAGCTCTTCTGATTCCTTCAACTTCTCCAAGGCTTCAAGAGTTAAACTTAGGAGTTCAGCTGCATGTGCAGTATGCAATGAATCCCATCCCTGTCATGCATTCAACAATGAACTTTTTTTTTCGTAAACACGGAGGAGAGCTGCGTGTCATTACATTAAGAATGTAAAAAAGGGGAAAGTCATTGTGTCCAGAAGCAAAGATAGTGGAAAAGTCAGAAAAATTAGCCTAAAGAACATAGATGAACTCAAGCACCAATTTAAGGCATTCACCATGTTCCAGAATAACATCATACTACATATTGATGCCACAAGAAGGAATGTTGAACAAACAATGCAAACATATTGCCATGCCTTTGAAAGCTCCAGAGTATGTAATATCTTCCTTTGCCAGATTTCAGCTTCACCAAGTCGTTTTGATTTTATTAATTCCTGTCAAACCACAAACATAGTTTGATTTAGAACAAAATTAGTCCAGCTGGTATCCACTAACATGCTATGACCCCAAAACATATAGAGCAACAATCTTCAAGTGAAACAGATCATATCATATCGATTTGGAGAAAACAAATGTTATTAACATATCACTATTTGATTAATGCTCGATGCATATTGGATTTTCCATAACATGACTACAAACTGAATAAGAATGGTTTGTGCCAACTATATTTATACATATCTATACTATAATTTATACTATACAGGATGAAAAAATTGAAAACCTTTCTCACCAAGATTAGGCCCACCTCTCTCCTCACAAAGAACCCACTTGTCAGGGCTAGCCGGCTAGGGGTACCAAAGTTTGGAGAAGGCCTCAAAACCACACTTAGAAAATGAATTTGCCCAAAACACTAAACTTTTTTTTACCTATACTCACGCCTCAGGCCCACCGCAACCCCTCGGCCCACCCCAAGCCTCCCCTCTCCACCCCCTTAATCTTAGGGCTAATTGATGCTAGCCATTTTGGAAAGAAATTAAATAAGACGAGGGAATTACCTATCATTTTGGAAACAAATTAAAGGAGCGAGGGACTTGCCTATCATTTTGAAAACAAATTAAAGGAGGTGAGAGAATTGCCTATAATTTTGGAAAGAAATTAAAGGAGAGGAGGGAATTGATGGCACTTTCTATGTACATTTTTACATGGTGCACTTTCCGTGATCATTTTTTAAAGGTCCTATGGCACACTTTCAATGTACATCATTTTTAAAGGTACTAGGGTACACTTTCCATGTATATCATTTAGGAATCGCCATTGCTGCTTAGATCGCCATATTCCCTGTGGGTGCCCCCCTCCACCGGCCTACCCATCAACGTCTCCATTTCCATTTCCATCACCATTGTCATTGCTGCTATGGCGGTCTATGCTTTGTCATCACCATCGCTGCTTGCACGCGGTGTTGCCGGCGCTCGTGGACAGTGGACTGGTGTGGGTTAGAGCGCATCAAGGTTCATTTTTTGTCTCTCGTTTACTTCTGATTTTACATGTAGATTTTACATGTAATGTAAAATCAGAGATACAGCCTACTGAAAGAAGCCTAGCTACAGAATCCCATCTTGTGCAATTATTTGATCTCCTTATGAAGTAGATCCTTTGGGTACTCTGAATTTGGATGAATATAGGTTTGAATTTGATACCTCTTGTGCAAGAATAGTACCTTTGATCGATCTAAGAATATAGGTCTTACTTTCGCTAAAATAGATTTCCTACTTTGCCTTTGGATACCTTTTGTGCAAGAATAGTATCTTTGATCGGCTTTTTACTTTGATGCCCTAAATTTGGATGAAATAGGTCTTAGATTTCACCAAAGTAGTGTGACAGATTGTAGCATTTTAAAACATTATTCATATAAGATGTTATAATGAAATATTGGTTTTGGTTGATGAAAGAGCAATCTCAGAATTTGTGACACTGCATTAGTGTCCAATAATTTATACATCCCTGGAGCATGGTTGCTTGTATGGTTTTTTTTTCCAGCAATCGGCTGCAAGCTAAGTGTAGGACTAATACTACTAATTAAGCTGGTTGACACAACGAACATGACGACCAAGTTGACACGCATGACAAAGAGAGTTACTAGCACTTTTATTCCAAGAGATGACTGACGACTGTGCTAGTTTAGACAAAACTTTATGACCATGATATCCAAGACGCTGATGCCAAAGTGAAGTAGAGTTGGCAACACGGAAGGTAAATGCCGGGACCTGCAGAGAATAGAGAGGTCTGGAGCTATTGCACCTGATGATCTCTCTCCGAGAGGGAAGATTCTTTACATAACAGCCAAGGGGGGCAAACTCCACAGAACAGTTATTGTCAAAAGTAAACTGGCGAACAGATATAAGATTCTTATTACAGCTCGGAGAGATGAGAACATTATTAAGATGAAGCTAATGTGGGACGGTAACGTTGCCTATAGAAGTGACAGCAATAGAATGTCTGTTTCCAACAACCATGGATAGGATGATGTGAAGAGTGAGAATACCGGCATGGAATGTCATGGTGGTAGTGGCCTTGGAGTCTAAGTACCACTCATTTTGTTGCGGTGGCTGAAGCATCATGGTCTTGAAGTTGGCCTGCAAGTCACAATCCATGCCTGAAAGACCTGCTGCTGGAGTACACAATCCATGCCTGAAAGACCTCTGCTGGAGTACAGAGCCGTACCGGCCGGGTGGGGGAACGACACACTGTCCCTATGAGCCTGCCAGGAAGGCATGGAGAAGCTGAGCCAGCGCAACGGGCCATGGTGCGGTCGAGGGAGCCCTCAGTCCAGGCCACATCTAGATGGACTCGGACCAAAGATTGTAGTAGCTAGGCCAGCAGATGGAACAGGCCTAGCCCAACCCGGCGGAGTGCTGCTAGATGCCAGGCACGCTGATCCTAGAGCCAGCCGAAGCAGAAGGCTGCTACTGGCGTGCCTTCTAGTGTTGTTGGGCGGATGCGTCGGGGCTGGCATGGGGACCGTCTTGGAGCTGTCGGAAGTTGAGGAAGTGACGAGGGCAGTGGCGGGCGCCGATTTCACCACAGTGAGTTCTTCGAGAAACAAGTTGTTCCGCACCTATAGGAAGGTGGGGAAGGATCAACCGTGTCGAAAATGAAGACCAATGGCAATGAAGCGCTCATTCAGACCGCGGATGACATTGAGGACGAGGTACAGTCAGAGACAAGCTCACCAAGGTCATGGAGGGAGTCAGTCATGACCTTGAGGCGACGACAGTAGTTGTGACAGAGAGGGAACTAGGACTCGATGGAGTCAGGTGGTCCAAGCAGAGGCCGCGCTCTGTGATGGCATCCACGAGGTCGGCAGAGATGGTGCCAATGAGCCACATCCTCCCAACTCAGTACATACACAGCCAATCAATGGTGTCGTGCGAGGACGTCGAAGAGGACACGACTTTATAGGGAATACTTCCCAACATTAAGAAGGAAGGACTCACACCAAGTCATCAACGAGCATAAAAGCTCGATGATATGTTGAGGATGAGCGGTACAAGGGCGCGGATATTCTGCACAACAATAGCTTCCGCATGCAGATTGATGAGGGCGGCGGCGTCATGGTGAAGCAGGTTGGTACGGACATTGTTGTCACTGGCTTCGGAAGCGATGTCAGAGATGTCGCCGTCCGTTTGATGAGGATCAGACGCTGCACACTCATGGCGCGGTCAAGGGGCCGCGTCGCGTTTTGTCGCGCAAGTGAAGGCAGCATCGCGAGTGGCCTTGGCCACGCACCTTCATTCCTCCGAGGTTGTGCAATCGTCGTCAGCGTGATTGGAGTCGGGAGCAGTGGCGGCATCAGGGTTAGTGACGCTGGTTTGGACACCGGGAGCGGCCACATCGGAGGGAGCAATAGTAGCGGGTTCGGTGGAAGGCGGTGGGAGTTCGCCGGCCATAGTGCAGCATGTCGGGAGCACGCACAGGGAGCAGTGCTGTGGGCAAGGCGCCCTAGGGTGCGGAAGAAAAAAAAACTAAACTAGTGATACCATGAAAGCAAGTAATAATGTGTGGAATAGTAGATTGGATTGACTGAGACATAGAGTATGTCTAACATTTACCACTGAGTGGAATAATGCTAGGGGCTCAGACCCTTCCATACATTCACACAAATATGTCCAACATTTAACAAACACGTCATGTCCATTGACATTCATGAATGCATAACAAACAAACAACAAACAACAACATAGCCTTTTTTCCCAAGCAAGTTGGGGTAGGCTAGAGACGAAACCCGAAAGAAATAAGTTCAAGGTTCAGGCACATTGATAGCTAGTCTCCAAGCGCTTCTATCCAAAGCTATCTCTTTAGAGATATTCCAATCCTTAAGGTCTCTCTTAACCGACTCATCCCACGTCAGTTTAGGTCTACCTCTTCCCTTCTTTACATTATCGACCCGATCAAGAACCCCATTACGCACCGGCGCCTCAGGAGGCCTTCGTTGGACATGTCCAAACCATCTCAGTCGATGCTGGGTAAGTTTCTCCTCAATTGGTGCCACTCCAACCCTATCCCGAATAACTTCGTTCCGGACTCTATCCCTCCTTGTGTGCCCGCAAAACCACCGCAACATCCGCATCTCTGCTACACTCAGTTGCTGGACATGTCGCCTTTTTTTAGGCCAACATTCAACACCGTATAGCATCGCCGGACGAATTGCTGTCCTATAGAATTTACCTTTTAGCTTTTGTGGCACCCTCTTATCACAAAGGATGCCAGAAGCTTGCCGCCATTTCAACCAGCCAGCTGAAATTCTATGCCTAACATCTTCATCAATGTCGCCATCCTTTTGTAGCACAGATCCTAAATACCGAAAAGTATCCTTCTAGACCACCACTTGTCCATCTAGACTAACGTCTCCCCCCTAATGCCTAGTCGCGCTGAAATCGCACATCATGTACTCGGTCTTGGTCCTACTAAGTCTGAACCCTTTCGACTCTAACGTGCGTCTCCACAGCTCTAACTTCCTATTAACCCCTGCCCTACTCTCGTCAACTAGCACCACATCATCAGCAAAGAGCATACACCAAGGGATCTCACCTTGTATATCCCTTGTGACCTCATCCATCACTAAAGCAAATAAATAAGGGCTCAATGCTGACCCCTGGTGTAGGCCTATGTTAATAGGAAAGTCAGTGGTGTTGCCATCACATGTCCGGACAAACGTCGTCGCATCCTTGTACATATCCTTAATAAGGGTAATGTACTTAGTTGGGACTTTGTGCTTCTTCAAGGCCCACCACATGACATTTCTCGGTACTTTGTCATATGCCTTCTCAAGGCCAATGAAGGCCATGTGCAGGTCCTTCTTCTGTTCCCTATATCTCTCCATCAATTGTCGTATTAAGAAAATCGCCTCCATGGTTGACCTTCCAGGCATAAATCCAAATTGGTTTTGGGTCACACTTGTCACTCTTCTTAGGCAATGCTCGATAACCCTCTCCCAAAGCTTCATCGTATGGCTCATCATCTTAATCTCACGGTAGTTAGTACAACTTTGAACATCACCCTTGTTTTTGAAGATAGGTACTAATATACTTCTCCATTCTTCCGGCATCTTGTTTGACCGAAAAATGAGATTAAAAAGCTTAGTTAACCATACTATTGCTCTATCTCCTAGGCATCTCCACACACATTCATGAATGCATAAATTTCCAAGAAAAAATAAATAATAACTTCCACATAATAGGAGCTTACTGTAGAGAGATATGTCATTCTTTGTATGCATGTTGGTGACTCGCCAAGCTCAGCTTCCTAAGACAATGCCATAACTTAATGAAATACTAGCATGCAGATTCCACAGGTTCAAACCTACAAATTGTAATGTTAAACATACCTCCAGTATCCTTATAGACTCTTCGGTAAGGGATTCTGCGTCCCTTCTTTTTCCTTGGAGACTTAGCACCTAAGAGCATAAAAGAAGTTAAATATGGGACCAAACTCAAACTCAAATTCAAAGATAGAAGGGACCAATTTGTTTGGAAACCATATCAAATTAGGCAGTAGAGGATCACGATTACAAGATCCAATTATAGGGTTGCTTCACAACTCTCCTCTATGTTGGTGAATACATGTGTTAGGCCCATTTAGAGGCCCATGTACAGCTACTATATTACCCACCCTTCTAGTGTTTGGATGAATACAATGAACACATTCCCTCATATGGTATCAGCTTTAGCCACTTCCCTCTCTCCAATCTCCTGCCGCCGCCGCCGCCACCCCTCTCCTCCTTCCCTCCACTCTCCGGCGGGTCCTCTGCTCCAGGCGCGCCGCGCGCGTGGCCCGCCGTTCCCCGGCCGCACGCATCCGCCGCCGCCGCGTTTGCCGCCGTTGCGGACGGCCCTCCTCCCCTCGGTGCTTCTCCTCCTCCTCCGGCCCTCGACGCCCCGCCCCAGCCGCCGCCGGCCACAGGCGCGCCGGCTCCGCCCGTCCTGGGCACGGACGCCGCCACCGCCACCGCCTCCATGGGCGCTGGGGGCGCTGCCGCCGCCGCCTTCATGGGCGCGGGCGCGGGGGGCGCGGCAGCCGCAGCCGCCACCATGGGCGCTGGTGCGGGGGGCGCGGCCGCCACTGCCTTTTGGGGGACGGCACCCCTCGTCGCCGGAGCTGCTCCAGCCAACGCTGCTCTCGCCGCGGCCCTCCTCGCTGCCAAGTCCGAGGCTGCGGCGGCCCAGGAGCGGGTCCGTGCGTCTGCCCTCGCTTAGGAGCGCAAGCGCTCCGCGGCCGACGCTCTCGCTCGCCAGGTCGCCGAGGCGGAGCACTACATCCTTGTCTCCTCCGGCCAGCAGCTCGTCGTCCCCTTCACCGAGCACGCCGCCTCTTCTTCCCACCAGGCTCCGCCCTCTGGTTCTGGACCCCGGCTCGACCCGACCGATCCCATGGTCGCCCAGCTTCACGTTGTGTTTGACGTGTAGGATTTTCCCTACTCCATCTCCTCTACATCTTCCCCTGACCTCGAGTTGGAGTCCATATTTTCGCCTGACCCGGTGGTTCAGCCACCTTTGTCTGTCTGTCCTCCCGCAGGTTTTCCTGGTACACCGACACCGCTTCCGGTGATCTCTGCTGCGCCACGCGCGGCCCCAGTGCCTTCTGTCGCGCCACGCGCGGCCCCGGTGCCTCCTGCGCGCTACGCTCAGCCGGTGCAGGTGTACCGGCGTCGTTCGGTGCCGGCACCGGCACCGAATCCACGGCCTCCGGCTCCGGCCCCGGAGGCTCCAGCGTGCTATGCGCACAGTACACCGGAGCCGTCGCCACCGCCGCCTCCACCGACTCGCTCTCGTGTCGAGCCTGCAATTATAGTTGGCCAAATGGGCCAAGCCCGATGGGCCAGCACGGGCACAATCCGAAAAAGCACGACACTAGCATAGCACGGGCACGACACCATAGTGCTAGTGCCGGCACGAGGCACCGTCTATATAGTGCCTGGGCCGCAGGTCAGGCCCGCAGCACTAGCACGGGCACGACACGACTAATGGGCCGGCACGATGCCGGCCCGATAACACCAACAGAGATGGCCCAATTTGCAAACCTAGGTATAAAATCAACATCATTTTTCCTTCCCACAGGCCACAGCCCCCATCATCATCCTCCAGCCGCCGCCGCCCCCTCTCGTAACTCTCGTTCCGTCCCTCCCTCAACCTCCCGACGCCTCTATCCTCTTCTCCGCGCCACTCTCTCACCCTCTTGCACCGCGCCGCCGGCCAGCCGCCGCGCCTCCCTCTCGCACCACGCCGCCAGCCCGCTGCCGCCGCCGCTCCCGCGCAGGTCGCTGCCGCCGCCGGCCTGGCGTGCTGGCTTGCCCAACGGCACGGCATGGCACGCCGGCGCCCTCGCCGGGCCGGGATGTCGGCACGGCGGCACAGCACGGCGGAGCCGCCGTGCCCCGGCGTGCCCGTGCCGGCCGTGCTCGGGCCGTGCCCGTGCCGTGCGGCCCGGTTGGCCACCTATACCTGCAGTGGACCATCAGTCCATCATCCATCGAGACACTGGTCATATTCATCCCATAGTGACTCGGCGGGTGGCTGGGGTTCTTCGGCCCGCGACTCTCTACGCCACCGAGGGAGCGCCGCGGATCTCTCCGGTACCCTCATCTGTCCGCGACGCCCTGGCGGATCCCCACTGGTGTCGCGCGATGAAAGAGGAGTACGAGGCTCTTGCCAACCAGACGTGGGACCTCGTGTCGCGTCCGTCTGGTTGCAATGTGGTCACTGACAAGTGGATCTGGACGCATAAGCGTCGAGCTGATGGTACACTGTATTGCTACAAGGCTCGCTGGGTTCTCCGAGGTTTCACCCAGCGGCCTGGTGTGGACTATGATGACACCTTCAGTCCAGTGGTGAAGCCTGCTACTATGCACACGGTCCTCTCGCTCGCTCTCTCTCGCTCATGGCATGTGCACCAGCTAGATGTGAAGAATGCATTTCTCCATGGCACTTTATCAGAGACAGTCTACTGTAGTCAGCCAGCGGGATTTGTGGATTCCAGTCGCCCGGATATGGTCTGCCGGCTCAACAAGTCTCTCTATGGTCTAAAGCAGACTACTCAGACTTGGTATTCTCGGTTTGCCACATTTTTGCTGACATTGGGGTTCACAGAGACCAAGTCTAACACTTCTCTGTTCATCTACCGTCGTGGGGATGAGACTGCATACCTGCTGCTCTATATTGATGATATTGTTCTCACAGCCTCCAGTCAGCAGTTGCTTCAGCGCATCATCTCGTCTCTGTAGCAGGAGTTTGCTATGAAGGATCTTGGTCAGCTACATCACTTCTTGGGTGTTACTGTTGAGCCTCGCCCTTCTGGCCTTCTCCTTCACCAACGGCAGTATGCACTTGACATTCTGGAGCGAACTGGGATGACTGATTGCAAACCATATTCCACTTTTGTCGACACTCAGGCGAAGCTGTCTGCTGATATGGGTGATCCCGTGGCTGATCCTACTGCCTACCAGAGTCTTGCTGGTGACTTGCAGTACCTCACTTTCACCAGGCCAGACCTCACATATGCCGTCCAGCAGGTCTGCCTTCATATGCATGATCCCCGGGAATCACATCTTGCTGCGCTGAAGCGTCTCCTCCGCTACGTCCATAGCACTGTTGACTACGGCCTGGTTCTTCACCGATCTCCCTCTGCTGAGCTTATTGTCTACACCGACGCTGATTGGGCTGGCTGTCCGGACACTCGCCGCTCCACTTCCGGCTATGCCGTCTTCCTAGGTGGCAACCTTGTCTCCTGGTCGTCCAAGCGGCAGCCGGTTGTCTCCCGCTCCAGTGCCGAGGCGGAGTACCGTGCTGTCGCTAACGGCGTGGCAGAGGCGTCCTGGCTACGATAGCTCTTGGCTGAGCTTCATAGCCCGCTCGCCAAGAGAACACTCGTCTACTGCAACAACGTCAGCGCCGTGTATCTCTCCACCAACCCCGTTCAGCATCAGCGGACGAAGCATGTGGAGATCGACTTGCACTTCGTTCGCGACTGGGTTGCTATCGGCGATGTTCGGGTCCTCCATGTCCCGACCACCTCCTAGTTTGCCGACATCTTCACCAAGGGCCACCCCTCCTCGACTTTCTCGGAGTTTCGCTCCAGCCTCAACGTAGCAGGTGGCTAGTTGCGGCTGCGGGGGGTGTTGTCCCTGTGTGCGCTTTCTTTGTTGTCCAGTCTTAAACTCCGCTGCGCCGGTAGTTCAGACTGCAGGGAGGAGGGTGTTAGTGAATACATGTGTTAGGCCCATCTAGAGGCCTATGTACAACTACTATATTACCCACACTTCTAGGGTTTGGATGAATACAATGAACACATTCCCTAATACTCTATAAATAGATACCCTTTGTACCCTTTGCAATTCAAGTAAGAAGGGAAATCCCTCTTATCTCCTGAATCTCACTCCCTCTCTCTCAGCTACTGTTCACTGTTCACGTGAGAAGTCAAAATGTATCTTCGAAAAAAAGAGACCGGATGGTGGCAACTTAAAATCAAGTGGATCAAGAAAAACAATATAACCATAGTAATGACAAATTCATAAAACATTATCAGCAAAAAATCATAATTGTTAGTATAGAGGATAATTTCATCCTACAATAGATATTTTATAGCCTAAAATATAGAAGTAACTCAAAAGAAAAGATATCAACAAACTACAAGTAATAGTGAACAGAAATTATTAAAATTGCTGCCACAGTGCCACTGCTGCATGCGCAAAGAACTGTTGCTTCTGTATCCAGCTGGGTTCTCACACTTGATAGATGAGACAAAATGATTTCAGGAGAAAGATTACAGACAAGATAACAGAATCTAAAGTGCAGAACAATAACTTAAACAGCAAAACAGCAGCAGTAATACCCTTGTTGGATACTACTGAGTTGGGGAAGGATATTTATCACAAAAGAAGGATTAATCTCAAGAAAATAATGAGAACACACAACTTAGGCGCAAAACAGTAGTACCTTGGCGAGAAGGTACATTGTACTTGCATACTCTGGGTGACCGACCCCCATAACACGTCCTTCTATCTAAAGATTGGCAATTAGAAAGAATAAATTATATACTTAAAAAGGTCAATGAAGACCATATTGGCATTTCTGTTATTTTGCAATCATTATTTCATTAAACAGGGGTACAAGTGGTAGGCAGCATGGTGACAAGTAGGGTCGATACAGTGATAGATGACAAGCATATATTCATATAGTTCTGACAGAATATATTTAATCTACTTGTATATGATGATTTGATAACTCCGCCAAGGCCGGTCTCAAGCCCGGGTAAAGGAGAAGGGTTGTGTTAAGGCTTGGCGAGCCAATATAAAAACCTTGCCACTCTTATGGAGATGAAACCCAAGAGAAAACAGTTGGGGCGTAACCCTCTTAGCGGCGCGCCATATCGGAAGGCTTTGTTGATGTATATGATGATTTGATAATGAACAATTATGTGCGGTCAAGTATCGTTTGTCCGGACATGTGATGGCAACACCACTGACTTTCCTATTAACATAGGCCTACACCAGGGGTCAGCATTGAGCCCTTATTTATTTGCTTTAGTGATGGATGAGGTCACAAGGGATATACAAGGTGAGATCCCTTGGTGTATACTCTTTGCTGATGATGCGGTGCTAGTTGACGAGAGTATGGCAGGGGTTAATAGGAAGTTAGAGCTGTGAAGACGCACGTTAGTGTCGAAAGGTTTCAGACTTAGTAAAACCAAGACCGAGTACATGATGTGCGATTTCAACGCGACTAGGCATGAGGGGAGAGACGTTAGTCTAGATGGGCAAGTGGTGGTCCAGAAGGATACTTTTCGGTTCAAAAAGTACTTTAGAGTTCAAGTGCAGCGGAAAATAGATGATAGTTCTAAATGACGATACAAATTATCATGATGAAGCCCGTACATGACATCAATCAACATCATAATCATTGGCAAGGATCGTATCCCATTCCACCGACCAACCAGGAGGTAGACAGCATGACCAAGTCAAACTGGCAACCATGGCCTCAAATGTCTCACCTAAAATCAAAGTAGAGCCACAAGTAAGGCTGATTATACTAATACTCAGAAAGACTTACCCAACTAGTGGTATATACTTAGCCAACTCCTAGACATGCAAGGTTTTTTGGCTTGAGGGGTTTGTTTTGCCGAAAAGTAGCAAAGAGTAACTCCTTAATTTCATATTTTAGTTTTCAAGATTCTAGTTCAATTAACCATTCTAAGTTAGCATCTATCTCTAAGCAAACATGGTGGAAAACAATTATCTTTCATCATTCAATAATATTGATCATCATCCTTGTTTCATTTCTTACTCTATGTGGTAAAAGGATTAAGCAATCTCAATAGACGCGAGAAACAAACAATTCGAATCAAATTTCTTAACCTTGCAAGGAAGATCTAAACACACGCATGGGAACCGAGTCACCCACGCAACTTTTCCCTTCAATTCCCGCTTCACGGAACAGGCCCACCGTCCTTGGGTACAGAGCCCCACGGAACACTGTACAATGGGGGCTGAGTCTACACTACACTCACCATTAGCTAGATGTAAACGAGTTCAAGATGGTGGGGAGTATGTTCCAGTCTCGGTTCAATCCAGTACTTAAACTTACCGATTACCATATTCTCCGCATGTGATTAGTATGTTCAAAAACATAACCACCACTACCACACACTGCGGCCTTAACATTCACTAAACAGACAGGGCCTCAACAAGTACCATAGCCCCACCCGTGGACCTTATAGTTGCGGCACGTAGTAGACATTCAACTCCTATAAGCTCGCGAGTGACAGGAAATCACTCGACTTCTACCAAAACTATTAGCATAGCCATCTACCGACCTGCACATGCTAGTGTTCATATCATCGGAATCTAGAATCATGCAACTATGGTTTCAATCAACTCCTATAAACATAAATGCACAAGTAGATAGAAATAATAAGTTGCATAATTTTGAAAGTAATAGGTTATGCTCCGGGGCTTGCCTTCTATTGGCGCTCCTTAGCCTATAGGAAAATACTCTGCAAACATACAGAGACCGATTGTAGCTTTCACTAGTGAGTATACCTGGGATATCGAATCCAAGGAACGATAAGCTTTGACTAGACTTAGAACTAGTTCAACCGGACCCACTAGGGGAAGAGAGGTAAGTGGGTAGAGAGTCTAACGTCGGTTGGCCAACTCATTACCGAGAAGACTTGCAACTAAACTATCTTGATCAGCTTTGGCAACCTCAGAGGACTCAGACTGGGGTAAGAAGGAATGCCCAATGACAGTTGGCAACTACTGCTATGAAAACACTCAAACGTGGTGGACTACGAGGGACGGACAGGGCTGTCACCACCTGCCACCTACCACTACGGTACCGTGGGGTGGAACACAACCCGAGGTAACTAACCAAGCCTAGGCACCACGCCAATAACTATCGAGTTACGTACTCTTGCCTCCCGGCAAGATAGAGAACACTCTCAAATAAGTATAATTTGCTACTTACACAGACTAGGGATCCCGCAGATCAATGATAGAAAGTAAACCAGTAACTAAAGTAAAAGGAAACACTAGCGAGATACCGACAAGAGACGAGGAACTTCACTCCAAAGATACTTCATTCCTCCGAGGTGGCTTACAAAAGTGGAGTAAGGCTGAGAGAACTCGGTACCGCTCCTTTAGCTTGGCTTTCGCCAAAGCTCCCACCTCACACTTTCTCTATTCTACTAAAGATGGACTACATCTTGCTTGAGCTCTTCTTCTCTCCAAAATGGTGTGTCTTGAATGAGGGGTGGAGGCTCCCTTTTATAGGTCTTCCAAGATGGTTCTTTCTGGGGTGCTCACACTTTAAGGAAGTAGGTCGGCGACGTAGTTTCCACGCGAAAGATGGGCATGTGGTGTGAAAAAGTCAGGCCGGCCGGCCGCCGTGGGATTCTTGCCATTTGGAACCGCCTTTTGTGTGGATGTCCCTGATCACCTGATGAAGTCAGTGTAAAAGGATTGGCTCAAGATAAGGTAGTTAGGGGCCGACCGGCCTCCCCTAGGCCGGTCGGCCTGGGATTGCCGCCAATTGTCCACCGCCTTCTCGTGGACGCTCCTGATTGCTTCTAGAGGTCAGTGTAAAAAGATCTGGTGCAAACACATTTTTGTAGACCGGGAGGCCCGGAAAATGCCGGGCGACTTGGCCCTAGCTCTTCTTAGCCCTCCGTTGCACCGACACGATGATAAATGAGTGCATGTCCTCAAGGAAGTCGGTTTTGGGCTTGGAATTGAGTGTAGCACTGAATGTGGGCCTGTCTTCCCTTTGCGCTTTGGGACTCAAGCCTTCCAGTCTTAACATGTGAATTTTAGGTGAATTCCTATTGGGTTGGCTTGGAATTATCCTCACGATCACTCCGGTAAAGTTTCATGCTGAAATTCCACAGTTGATATGCCGGTCGGGCGGGCCTAGGTCGGCCGGCCTGGGATTTTCCCGTTTTGGCTAAATTTTGGATATGTTGTTCCTGCATTCAAATATGCACCAAAACTTGTGGAACTCATCAGATTTAGTAAATTTGGCATGGTTATGGCCTATCCTTCATGAAATGAGGCAAAATGTTGGCAGCGAAAACCATCAAAATTGGCCGCCAACGCACCCCCACAACCAGACTATGCTCGTCCCGAGCAAACAAGTTGAGATAAATCCGAAGGATCAAGCAAAGCTTGGTTTTATGAACTCAAAGATAGAAGTATTTCTTTCCTTCTTGATTGATCATTGCTTGGAGAGTTTTTATTTTGGGAAAAACTTAAAAACCCTTAGTCTCACAACTCCTCAGTGGTTCAAATTCCTACTACAACCAAAATGCTTTACATGAGCAAACTTATACATATGCCACCTTTATAGTTGTGTTGAGTTTTGTCAAAACTTGCGCCCTTATGGAATAGTGACATTTCAATACCGATGATTTCTTCCTTTCCATTTGTTCTCGATTGCTAGCCTTCCCAAGTCTGGATATGCTAAGTTCTGATTTGGATTCTAGCATCTATGTTTGCCAGCCATTACTCCATCAATCAAAACCCACATCACTTTGTTCACGTATCCTTGATATTATCGTACCCATAGATATGGCCTTTCAAAATAAATACTCCAGTCATGTCCCATAAATCTCCCCAACATCCTTCAGAGAAAGGAGGCATGGAGCTATCGAGCAAAAAAAAAAAAAGAATGGCCTGCCTGCAGGCAAGGACCAAGAAAAAAGAGATAAAGAGCTCCACAGTTTCAAGTCGCCAAACTCATAGTGGGGATTCATGAGAGATAAGGAGTAGCATTCAAGGCCATATTCTTTCAAAAGCACAATATGTGGTTTGTTCCCCACATTCAATTGTATTTGTGTTGTATCAATTTTCTCCCCCATCCTTGATTATCCACCTTCCAATGATAGGAATATGAAGCGTCACAACTTTCACTAGGACCAATTTTTGACTTAACAAAATACACAACATAGGTGAGTTTACATATCCCCCTACCCGAGCTCCACATAGGCCTATAGATTGTAGGGAGAGGATAGCCAATTGCCTTAGAGAGGAATTTAATACCACATGAGCGAACTAAGAGTGTCATCTGAGGAACATATGAGCTAAGGAGTTTATTTCAAAAAAAATAAATCATCAAAACTCCAAGTATGGTTGATTAAGGGGGAGTTCATACCTTTATTCGAGTTGTTCCACTTTTCAACCGCCGAAGGCAAGCATCATAGCCACCTCAAACCCCATAGGCATGATAAATGTTTTAGAATAAATTTTATGCTACCCATTTAGTTTGAGAATTTGTGCATCAAAGTCTACCTTAGTTCTTGCTCGGCCCGGTATTCTTATCCTACCCTTTGCTCGGGACGAGCAAAGATCTAAGCGGGGGGGGGGGGGGGGGGGGGTTGACGGCCATTATACGACAATTATGGCTGCCAACCATTGCAAATAAGGAACTTGAAGTATTTAGGATATAAAGTTTATTTAAACTAATGAGTTCCACAAGTTTTGGTGGTTTGAGATGTTCTGCAAGACTATGCTGAAAATATGCAAGAAACAACACTTAATGGAGCATATGCAACAGTGGTGAAACATGACACCATTACAAATATTCTAAAATGCCAAATTGGATAGCACCATGTTGAAGAGCTCATCTAGATGATCGAAATGGACACTTGGATCACCCAATTTAGAGTTCGAACGGAAAGGTTATGCCTCCGGGAAAATCACCGACGTGGCTGTTGGCATTTCTTAACGTCGCCACCAGGAGGGGTTAGTTCCCGGCAATGGCGTCAGAAATGTGTGTTGACTTTCCTTAGCTTAATCACTAGGAACAGGGGTGTTAAGCCCATCCCTAGCAACTGCACCAAGGAATGCCACTCTCGTGGTATAGTCTATAGGATTACAGATGGGATCCACAAGCACACGGATATACCATTGTAGCAATTCACCTGGAGAGTAAGGGTATCATTATTTATATTTTCCCAAAGGATGGTAGTGGCAAATGTATTGTACTTAACATTAATCATGACATTGTTCCTCAAGTAATAGGCAGAACTCTAGTAGGGGTAAGTCGTGATAAAGAAGATAAATCAGGGTAATGTGACATAAGCACACAACCAACACCCAAGGAAGAAAAGAAAGAAAGAACGAAAGAA
This sequence comes from Panicum virgatum, assembly GCF_016808335.1. Taxonomy (NCBI): domain Eukaryota; kingdom Viridiplantae; phylum Streptophyta; class Magnoliopsida; order Poales; family Poaceae; genus Panicum; species Panicum virgatum. The sequence continues at coordinate 34,118,510 of NC_053145.1, read as the reverse complement.
CAAAAGAACGAACTAAACTATCCTATGTTAAGTTAGCTGGAGATTAGGCTAGGTTAGGGGGTCCTAGTGTATCAATTCAAAGCAAAGGCTATGTTAGAACATGGTTAGGGCAACAGGTGCCAGGAAATTGGGATAGCGGGGAGAAGGTCCCGCATTGGAGAACGTCCAGCCCCGTTACCTCTTTGCATGAACTCCTACACCGACCCTGAACATCGGGAAATACGCTAAACGCAACACATCCGTTACGCCGGACGGACAGGGTTGTCACCTCCTGCCATCTACCCCAGTCACACCATGGAGCACGGTCATATCCGAAGCATACCCGAGCACCACGCCCCTATATGAGGTCACTACTCTAGCGTCCCCGGGTCTCGCACTCTTTGGATGGACAAGTAAAACACTAGAGCAAGCCCGAAAGCACAACAAACCGATATCCATACTCAGATCATCTGGCCTAACCATACTCGTCACACAACTTATGATAAACAGAAGCATGGATTGATAAACTATCGAAATAGTAAAGCAACCATGATCAAGCTCTATATTATGAATAGAGTACTGACAGATAGAATACAAAGCCATACCGAGAGTCGAGGATCGCTCAATGACTCTGAGGGTGACTTGCTTCGCTAAAGGAAAACTAGCCTAGATCCACTACCTAAGCAAGAGAGCAAGGGAGAGTGGGTGTGTGAAATGGTGAGCGTGTTTGTGTGTGTGTGTGTGTGTTGATAGGGTGGTGAAGAGGCCCTATTTATACTGCTAGAGGTCGGTTCCTTCCAAATGCAAGTATGGAAGGTAATTAGGTGCTTTGCCCATGACTCCTCCTCGAAGTGCACGTGGACGGGAACCAGGCCAGGTTCGGCCGACCTATGGGGTCGGCCAACCCCACCTGGTGCCCCCTCGTCCTTATCCTTTGCTGGCAGGGTGATAGGTGGGCCCTCAACCTTATCCTTTCGTGCATCTTCTGTGGTGCCCCCGATTGCTCTGCCAAGTGGGCCCTCCTTGTAAGGGTGTGACACTGGACACGATCTTCTACGTAGCTGCGTGGCGTTTTCATCGTGTTTTTGTCATATTCCACTCTTGCTCATCCGAAATTATGTAAACTCCAAAATAGTTGTGGAACTAGGTTAGTGATATAAATATGTGAATAAGGCGTATAGTTTTCCGTTATTATTGAGTCTAGTTGACAGTCAGAATTAGCACTTAACGACCGTCAACAGCGGTCCTGCTTGGCCGGTCGGCTTGACATAGGCCAGCCGGCCTGGCACCTCCCCAAATCACTTGCCACTTATCAATATAGCGTTGAGTCTCTGGACCCCTAAACACTTGGGAAGCAAGCCAAAAGCGAAACTAAGACCAAAAGGCCTCTAATGGGCTCCCGAAGTGGCCACTCAATGTTGGGTTGATCATCCAAGGAAGACCTGCACGTACATGCAAAGAAACACAAAGAGGATCAATGCCAACCATTAGATGGAAGTCAACACAAGTGGAGGGATAGATGAGCTTGTCACATGGATCAAAGGGCCCACCTTCCACATGAATAACACCCAACTGACTTGAAACCACCTTGGAGGAGTCACTACATGTCGTCCATCACACAATGGTGGTTGATCTGATGCCTGAGGAAAGCATCCCAGGCCGGCAGGCCTCATTAGGCCGCCCGGCCTTTGCCCACACGTTTCAAGCCAATACCCACATCACCGACATCATGAACGAATTTGGAGCATCCACGAGAAGGCAGTGGCCAACGGCCACAATCCCAGGCCAGCCAGCCAAGGGAAGGCCGGCCAACCTATCAATCTCGTATTTCTGAGCCATCCCTCTGCAAACTGACTCTAGGGGGCAATCCAAGCCGTCCATAAAAGGATCAGGGCCAGATGGCGAAAATCATTGGCCGGTCAGCCGGCCCCACTTTGCAGTGCCACGTGTTCAATTTTGCGTGGAAGGTACCTCAACCGTCCTACTTGCGTCCAAGCCAAGCAACCGCCCAAGAAACGACCAGCAAGAGCTATAAATACCTGCCCTCTCCTTCACTTCAAGCCATGGAGAATTGGAGCAAGTCCAAGGTGAAGCGCGCTGTTCACAAATCTTTAGAAAATAGGGAGAGGCGAGGTGAGAGTCCAGAGAGGAGCGGAGTGTCGGCCCCTCTCCAACTTTGTACCACCGAGGAATGAAGCTTTGATTCGAATAATTCCCTCTTCTTTCGTCGGTATTACTTTCTCTCTTTACTTTATTAGTACTTGAATACTTGGTCTATCTAGTTTTGGGATCCCTTGTCTGCATGGGTAGCAAGTTCTATCCATTTGGGGTTTCTTAGCCTTAGCACGAGGTATAAGTCAGTAACTTGATAGTGTAGGCACGATGCCTAGGCTTGGTTAGTTACCTTGGGTTGTGTTCCACCCCACAGAACCGCAGTAGTAGGCGGCAGGTGGTGACAACCCTGTCCATCCTTTGTAGTCCACCAAGTTCGGGTGCTTCCATAGCAGTAGTTGCCGACTAACGTTTGGACTCCCTTCTCACTCTAGTCTGAGTCCTTCTCTGAGGCCGCCGAAGTAACTAGAGTATAAGTCAAGTATTCTTGACAGGAGTAGTTAGTAGGACGATATTAGAACACCTCGACCTATCTTACCTGGATCTCTTCACTCCCGTCATATCCCCTGGATAAACAAGATTCACTACTTAGAACACTTCTCATTTCTGGTGGATTCGATACCCTGGAATACTCCAAGGTGAAAGCTACATCGGTATCTGTATGTTTGCGGATTTATTCTGTTAGGCTAAGGACCACCAACAGTAAAGTGGTAGCATAACTAGCATGCGATGCCCAATAAGTTTCCAAAATCAGAGATGGATGTGAACCTAGTAACTCGTAGTCTTCTCGGGCCTTCTGGTCATCTGGCACATCCTCTTGGATCTCCTGGGCATCGAGGTAGTCCTCCTGGCCTTCGGGTCGTCCGAGACGTCGGTCATCTCCTTCTTGTAGGGACCTATTTGTAATTTCATATAAACACAAGAGGAAAGTGCAAAAATGCACAAATCTATTTAAATAAGATCCAAATCACAACAATTCCTACTATAATGGGTAGATCATGATTTTAGAAGATTTATGAAACTGGTTCATAGTTTTCGGAGGTCTAGTTAATTTATTATAAATTTTCTACAGCTAAATCATTTTTTGAAATTGATAAGTGGTTATCGGATAAAGAAATCATAGTAGTGACTTGTGGCAGCCTCTGGGTGTGCCACGTGTCATGATGATGTTGGCCTGACATCATCATGACATCACCATGGAGTTAGTCCTCGGATGACATCAGCAACGGGCCCTGCTAACATCAGCATTGACTTGGGTCAATGGTCGAGGGTCAATGGTTAAGGGGGTCAACTGTCAAAGGTCAAGGGATGAATATAGGGTCCGCTGGTTAGAGGTCGGGGTCTGCGGTTCAATGGGTCCACGTGTTAGTTGCATGGCGAGGCTGACAGATGGGACCCACGGGTTAGGATGGTCAAGCAAACAAGAAAAAGGTTGACTGTGCTCCAGGGTTAGTTGGGCCGAAGGCGGTGGTTCGGTCCAAGTCGGCTTTGTGAGTCAGCAGCCCGGTGCAGTGCTTGGGTTAGACTTGCAATCAAGCCGCTTGACGCTTCGGGTTAAACAACCATCTTCTCGTAACGGCTCGGCATAGCCATCTCTTCTTTTCCTTTCTCTCTTTTTCTTCCGTTCTCTCTTCTCCCTCCCTATGTTGCACTCCCTCCTTCTCACTCCATAATCTTGTTCCAGGTTGTCAGCGCTCCTGTTGTCTCTGGCAAGCAGTCCCACAGGATGGCACCTTTTCTTCCCTTCTCTCTGCTGAAGCTGGCTCACACGTCAGCTTCTCCATCTGTTGTACGTGGGTCCCACGGGATATCACTCTTTCCCTCTCCTTCCCTTCGTCCTTTCCCCTCTGACAAGGTTGGCCCGGGTTTTGGTCCAAAGTGGGATCTGGTGCGGCGACCAGATCCGGTGCAGAGCCAAGTGCGTAAGTAGGCAGTGTGTGTGCATTAGGGTACTGCTGCCCACCAAGTGCTCAACCAAATGCCCGAAGGGGCTCGGTTTGCCTCGCGGCGCAGCCTTTGGGCTGCGACGGGCTCGAACATTCTTGTGCAATTGTCCAGGTCATGGTCACCATGACAGTGAGCTCGACATGGCGAGGCACAACCTTGCTCGATGTAGGGCTCGCGCACGGGTTCAGGTGGCATGCGGGGTCAAGGATAGGGGTGACAAGTTCGGCTCGACTTTACCGAGGCATAGCCTTGAGCTTGACCACCAGGGCATGGATTCGTGCTCGGGCACCTAGAAAGCTAGGGCCGCGACACGGCTAGCAGTATGGAACAAGGGTGAGACAAGATAGGGCATGGCTCCGGCGTGCATTCGCGCACGGAGAATGGACGTTACCAGTCCCGAATGGTGACAGTAGGTCAGTATGGTGTGTGCACAGGTCACGGCCTCACGGCCGGCAAGGAGGGTGAAAGAGCGAGTGCTCCGAGTTGAGTTCGGCCAAAGGCCGTAAGGCGTGAGCGCGACGCGAATGCGACATCGGGTTCGCGCCAGGATGGCAAAGTGAGTCAACGGCGATGGCTTGTGATGAGGACATCCTCCACTATTAACCGCTGGCAAAGACGCAACAAAGGGGCCAAGTGGCCCAGTTGTAGTCGGGCGGCGACCATGTGAGCCTCTGAATAATCCCACCTTGCTTAGCTTTGGAGGAGGAAGACACCTTAAAAGGGAGAGCCACCCTTCCCCTATTGGACTAGTATTTTAGGGACATTGGGCCTTTCCCTGAGTGAGTGTGCCTAAGAACTGTTGGAGTTCAGGCAACCATAATTTGTTGGGCTTTGGTCTACCCCACCTGGGCCGAATTCATCATTTGGTATCAAAGCTAGGCCCTTTTTTAAGAGGATGGGAATGATGAGGACATTCTCCACTTTCAACTACTGGCAAATACGCAACAAAAGGACCAAGTGTCCAGTTGTAGTCGGGCGGCGACCGTGTGAGCCTCTGAATAATCCACCAAGTGTCCCAGTTGTAGTCGGGCGTCGACCGTCTGAGCCTCTGAATAATCCCACCTTGCTTAGCTTGGTAGGAGGAAGCCACCTTAAAAGAGAGAGCCACACTTCCCCTATTGGGCTAGTCTATTAGGGAGATTGGGCCTTTTCCCGAGTGGGTGTGCCTAAAAACTATTGGGGCTCGGGCAAACTTAATTTATTGGGCCTCGGCCAACCCCACCTGGGCCGGATTCATCAGCTTGGCTTGGTTCTAGCACGATGGTCACCGAGGCAAGGGCAAGATAGAGCGGTGTGTGTCCTCGTGCCCTTGGCTTGGCCAAGGCCATGATACGACCGTGGTGGACGCGTGGCGCTCGTGGCGTACTGGTGTTCCAGAGCCGCTGTAGTGACATGGTGGAGGTGCGGCATTTTTGGTGTTACAACTCAGCCTCTTAGCCTTTCCAGTGGCTGGACGCACGCTAGGTGCTCGGCTAAAGGCCATAGTGGCACATGTGCATGCCTAGCCGTGATGTTTTGCGGCGTGCATGGTGTCTGTGGTGTGGCACAGAGTGCGGGTGCTGTGGCAACATGTGCGTCCACGGGCTCTCGGCTTCGGCCGCGGCCGTGGCACGTCCGCAGTGCTCGCGAACTTCGATGACCCGGTTCATGGCGGCGCTGGGATGCAGGCGTGGAGCGAGGTCAACAGCGAGGTCTCTACCCAAACACGAGTAGGGATGTCCTAGGGTTGCTCCTACGGAGGGCATATCGACAGCCAAAGCACGTCGGCAGCACAGAGGTCGAGGCTGGATTGGGACGGCGATGTGCTCACCGTTCGGGCTCGAAGTGGACGGGGGTGAAGCCGTGGCAAGGTGGGGCAGATGTGTCGAGGCCGTGCCATGCCGAGTGGCTTTGTCATTGAAGTCGATTGGGCGCTGGCGCGAGGAAGGCGTTCTCCTCTTCCTTGTCTTTGGCTATAGGTACGACGGCGGTGGCGGCGACTTCCTCGGCGGCGGCTCCTTGGGTGCGGCGTTTCGTCGAGTAGGTTGCGGGCATCCACGAACGTGGCTCTGGATCAGCATCGACGGTGGCGGTGCTGTTCCCGTCCTCCTCCTTGGCCTCCCTGATGTCGGCTCTGGGTCTTCCCTTTTCTTTGTCTTACTCATCTCCACCCTTGTTTTTCCTTCTCTCTTGTTCCACCTGCTCCTCTGGTTCGTGGTGGTGGCGCTGCGAAGGCACAGTGGCTACACCGGCACGCACCCAGGCAGCCATCGGCGTGCGGCCAGGCACTGCGCAGGCGGCGGCGGTAGCAGCCATGCAGCAGCCAGGTGGTGGCCACACGAAGGTGGCATGTGGGCCTGCGAACAGCGTAGGTGGCAGTGGTGCTGTGAAGGGCGTCCGCCCCCTTCTTCCTTTTCTTCTTCTCTGCTTCCCTTCCTCCTTGGCTCCTGCTCCCTTATTCCTCCTCTGGTTCTTCTTCCTTGGCCCTCCTCCTTCTTCAAGGGCGCAACGACAGCCACACGGGGCAGGCCCCGGTGGCGACGGCTGTAGGTAAGGGCGGCGTGCAAGGTGGCAACCTGGTGGTGTGCCCTGGCGGCTATGGTGCTGCGTGGCGGCGGTTGAGCGGTGGTGCGCGGGTCACGCAGGAGAGGGGCAGGTGGCGCGCGGCTACGCGGGACCTGGTCACGGCGCACAGGAGGATGGAGGCGCTGGCGGCTGCTGCTAGGGATAGGGAGGCGCTGGCTGCAAGTTGAGGAAGGGGAAGGCGCACACAGGGGAGAGAGGGAGGTGCATAGGGGCTGGTGAAGGTTAAGGTTAGGGTTGTAGGCGCCGGGTTGGGCTTTGTTGGGCTGAATCGGGCTGAAGCTGGATGGGGTAGGTTTTGGGCTGGGTTAGTAGGCCGAAATGGCCTTAGGTTTTGGGGTTAGGGCTAGGTTAGTTATAGGGTTTGTTAGAATTGAATTCAAATTTGAATTCCACTCACATTCGAACGCGGAAAATAATTCCAAACCAAATTGAATTAAACAAGAAGATTTAAAATCCAAATGATCTCATGCTAGCAAATCAATAATCCTTAATTCAATTCAAAATTTTAATTACTAGAAATTTTGGGACAGCAGAATTCCTACTTAAATGAGTTTATACAGCATACCACACAAATTTTTTTAAAATTCATGTTTTTCGGCTTTTAACATTCGGGGGAAAACCCGAGATGTTACAGCGCGGCTCGCCGGTGGCAGGGATTCCCTGCCGCGTGGCAGCCGAGCTCTGTTCGCGGGGCAGAACAGGGGAGGGAGAGGGAGGGAGAGAGAGAGAGTAGAGAGAGAGGTCAACTTGGTTTGACTGATTTTTTTCTCAAAAATTTCAATTGAAATTGAAAATTTCTGAATACGAAAGTTGTAGCAAACTTTAAACTTTACATTTTTCATTTCAAGCACAAGTTCGATTGAAGCCTAGTTTAGAAATTAAATTTAAATGTTTGTGAATATGAAATTTGGCCCTATTCAATTCATGATTCAAATTTTTCTTCCATTTTTGTGTGGCAACTTTAAAAACCTTGAACATGAAAGTTGTTCAACATTTAAAACCTTACAACTTTTATTTCAGGCAGAAGTTTATTCGCGCAATGATTTAAAAGTTATTTTCAAGGTATGTTTTCTATAATTTGAATTTATCCGTCATTTCATGTGAACCGCATTTAGAATGGATTTGATTATTCTTGCGAATTCATAGAACATTACCTAGGATTTGTACTGAAGCATTTTATTGGTCATTTCCTGGTGGGTGTGAAAAATATACTAGTACCCTATAAAAGATGTATTTTACATAAAAGTACATGCACATACACACATACACATACACACAGATATACTCATGCATACATACATTTGCAAGAATGCATTATTTAAAAGAAAATCTTATGACGATTATGCTTGATGCTTTATGCATGATGTTGATTTAGCAATTTAAACACCTAGGGTGTCACATGCTTTCCCCCTTAAAAAGAATCTCGTCCCGAGATTCGAACAAGTAAGCTTCGTGTGGAAAGTGTGTGTACCTTGGAAACAAGATAGGAAACCACGGTAATGTTTGTTTAGATATGTTTCAGTTTCCCAAGTGGCTTCTTCTCCGGTGTGATGACTCCATTGAGTTCTATAAATTTTAACCACTTTTCTTCTTGTTACCTTTTCCTTTTGATCAAGAACCTTGATGGTGTATTCCACATAAGAGATCCGGTTCTACCGATATTTCTTTTTGTTCAACAATCTTTGTTGGAACCCGAATACATTTCTTGAGTTGAAAAACATGGAAGATATCATGGATGGCTGCAAGTTGTGGAGGAAGTTGCACACTATAGGCCACGGGTCCACAAGTTTCGACAACCGGGGAGCTAATTTTCTTTTCACTCCGAATTGTTGTACACCTTTGGTTGGTGAAACCCATAGGTAGACATGATCACCAACTTCAAATTGTAAGGGCTTTCTTCTTTTGCCAAAGTAGCTCTTTTTTGTCTAGATGGTGCGGCTTCAAGGTTTGCTTGAATTACTCTCACTTTTTCTTTTGCCTCGATTACAAGATCGGGTCCAGACTTTTCGCTCTCCATCTTGCGACCAACTCAAAGGAGTACGACACCTTGGACCATACAACGCCTCAAGTGGTGTTATTTTCATACTTGCTTGATAGATATATGAGAACTCTGCTAAAAACGAGATTTGTCCCAATTCTTATCATAATAAATGGCACAAGCTCTCAGTATCTCTTCTAGAATTCGGTTCACTTTTTCAGTTTGGCCATCAGTTTAAGGATGATAAGCTGAACTTCGAATTAGTTTGGTACCAAGAGAAGCTTGCAATTGTTCCCTAAAGCATGCCAGGAATTGAGCACCACCATTGGAAATAAATACCTTTGGTTCAACATGTAGGCAAACAATGCGATCGAGATAAATCTCGGCATACTTCTTGGCAGTAGAAGTGGTGTGTACCGAAAGAAAATTTGCCATCTTTGGGAGCCAATCCACAATGACCCATATGGAATCATGTTGAGCCCAAAGGACATAACTAGGCACTCGTAGAGTCTGTATCATGTCATGCGCTGCCGTCACCGATCGACTCCTTGTGATCTTCGGCGCCGCTGACAGCATCAAGTTCCGCCCCCACAGCAAGTGCGCCAAGCCTCGATGATGGTTTTCTGATGAACGGGTGCGGTACCGGATGGACAAGATATTCACGGCTATTGGGGACGCCTTGGAAGAAAATAACGATGCCATGTTGATCGACTGAAGGTGACACGATGCAGCTATGATGGTACCATACCATTATCCGACCCGCGCGTGCTGACGGCCAGAAGCACTTGTAGAAAGATGGCGCACTTCTCGACACACAGACAAAAAGCTAAATTGATGCCCTCCAGCATGCAAGAAAGAAGATTCATAAGGCAATAGGTGCATACACGTACGATGGCCAGGAAGCCGGCGAGGAAATTTTGGCTATATGGGATCTTCATCGCTGTGAAGAACAGCTACGGTGGCTAGCGGCTCTTCATTGGCTTCCTCATCGATGGGTCTAGAGTTTGTCACCGACGATGACCGACAGGTTGACTTAATTGTTTCCAAGCCGATGCTGGGTGCGATAGTTATGGTTCAGGTTGTCTCGTCTTTGGAAGAGCCGATTGTACAAAAGTCGGCTAGCAGGAATCATTTCACACATGATGAAGCCGTAGAGGGTTATGTGACGGATATCCAGGTGATGCTGCATAGGAGGAAGTATATGTATCACGTATGCAGAAGGAGCACCGACCTGTGGGGATACAAGGAGCCAATTATGATGCTACTGGGCATAAAGATGAAACTGATACCGCAAGTGAAGCACATCCTTATGACCTGTGGGGTTACAAGGAGCCAATTATGATGCTACTGGGCATAAAGATAAAACTGATACTGCAAGGGATGCACATCCTTATTATATTGATTGCCAAGGATGATTCATTGGCACAGCTACAAGGTTGAAGTCCAATATGAGCAAGTCACATCATTATGACTGGTTGCTAGCTTTGGCCGGCCGGATAGGCCGATGGGGTTATCTAGTTAACCAACACCTGTCACCCTGAAATACTATCATACTATTCGTGGTCGAATGGAAATCACTCAAGAAAATGTGCATACATGGGTCGCTGATGGTTATCATTATTGAGCAGCAAGAACTAAGGATCACAAGGTTATAATGCTGCCAACGTTGCCGATACTGAGAGTCATCGGCTATGAAAAGGGCTGTACCGGGAAAAGGTCATCACAGTCTCTAGTTCTCTATGGTCTTCATCTAACAGGTGTTCTAGACCTTAACTTCCGGGCGCATCGCTGTCGTTTCTTCTAGATTCATCGTCAGTTATTGAAGTTCCAAGGTTGTTATACTGAAGGCATCAACTAAAATTTTGGTTAGAAGCTTGAAGAGAGACATCAGCTATGAATGAGCAATATCAGAAAGGCCGAAGTCTCGAGTCTGTACATAAAGTAACCATGTAGATTGAGGCATTGGATTTACACAGTTTCGAAGCATGAGGCCTTCATACTCCAAAACTAAGGGGTCTTGTGTTGACATCGAATTTTAGTAAATTCGATGTAGTCTGAATTATGAAGCAATCGGCTCTTTGTGTCAATAAGAAAGCCGATTGTCAACAGCAGTTGCCGATGAAGCCGGAAGCCTAGTAACTGAGGATTGGCACCTGAAGGAAATTGAAGCAAAAGGCTAACAGGATCTTGCATGTTGGTGGCGGCATATGAATTATTTGGCTTAATCTGGCTAGGTAATCACGGTGATTAGCAGGCAAGATAAAGCAAAGTAAGCTTCATGTGCGGAAGAAGCTAGAGGATCAAAGGAAGGAAATTACATGCACATGTGTCGGCAAGAAGTGCATGTATGTACAATACAAAGCTTATGCCTGGTCCCCATAATTAAATACGTGGGGATAATTACCTGCCAAGTGCACGTGGAGTCAAGATTAATTTAATAAAGGAGCATGGAAGCCAGCATGTATTCTGCACACACGAGGGCCTAGCACGGACGGATCTCCAAGAGGTTTCATTAGCAAGGATTCTACATAAGGGAAGTTAGAGTTCGTGTATATTAGTATTTTCTTTTAGTTTAGATTTTGCTTGTTAGGCAAATTAGTCCAGGCTTAAATATGTACCCCTTCCATTGTAAAAGTTTTATCACATCGATCAAACAAACACATTTACTTTCTCAAGTACATTTACCTTTGTGCCTTAGGAATAAGAGCAATGTAGCTTTTCGATGAGTTTTTAAGTAAGTTGGGCTGCATCGCCTCGATCTCCAGTTCGCCGCAGTTTTCGTCTATCACGTATCCCAGATCTCAACTTCTGGGGGCAGTGGTGTCATTGAATCTAGTTCTTATTCACCAGTTATCGAGTACCTTAGATCTTGCCTTGACTTGTCTTGTGACCATGGTTAACTCTCACTAGATGTGGTAGAGTCACAGTTATCCTAGCCTTGATTAATATCGCATCAGCTGATATTCCTTTAATCTATCGCCTTGCTGTTTGATCTGATTTAATTAGCCCTTATCCCGTTGAATAGAGGATTGATTATTCAAATAACACTTGCATCTTAATCTTGGCTACTTCTCAAGAGTTGTTGGGAACGAGTTCTATTGTGGATAGATCTATTGGCTAGTGAAGTTAGATTGATCTTTTGCTAGTAGTATTTCTAGATTGCAACTTCCGGGCACATCGCTGTCATTTCATCTAGAAATACTGATGGTAATGTTAGTCGAAGCATCGTTGACTTATGGTCCTGTTCATAGTGGATCAAAAGCCCAATGGCACTTTGTTTCCTATCGGCTTCCCAGCTGATAGTTTCTGAGCTTTATTGTCAGCAATTGCGTAGATGTAGTTCGGATTGCCGATGAGTTGCTCGTACTCCTCAGGATGCTGGAATGGGCCTCATTGCCGATTATTTATTTATCATGTTTTATTATGCTGTGCTGTTATTGCTGTTGGTGCTAGGATAAAATCGGCCTGATCGGTCGATCCCCTTTGACCTCAAAAGGATCATCTTCACCTTGTCAGTTGAATGGTCAAATTGACTAGCATGCCTAGCGCACCACACGTGCGCCTTTGGGTTCAGTACGTTGGAGCAAAGCCTCCCGGCCCATGTATTGATTAGCTCAAGGATCCGTCCGGCGGGATTTTTGCGTCAACAACTACCAACTCTTTTAAACACAGTAGGTACTGGTTGGAGAACACTTTTCTGAGCACCAAACTGACCCCCGAAATTCTTACTTGAACCTCCAAAAGACGAAGGGCGCCTAGCATTAAACACTGGTTTCATGTTTCGCGCAATAGCAACCTCAGTTGATGTATCTGCTACTTGCTCAATTGACTTGGCACCAAACAGAAAAGCATTGCCTTGTGGGGCCGTGGACAAAACCTGGAGCCGTAGTTCCTTTGGGGACAGGACACTACTATAGAAACTATTTCTAGGGACGCCTCGTTTTTTTTCCAGGGGCGGGTGCAAATGTACCCCGCTCCTACAACAGGAGCTGTGTATTGTAGCATTTCGCCTACCCCTGGAAATGCATCTTCAGGGGCGGGTGACGGCACCACCCGCCCCTGAAAATAGGGCTCATTTTCAGAGACGGGTGGTGCCGTCACCCGCCCCTAAAGATCTGATTTCCAAGGGCGGGTGGTGGCATCAGTCGCCCCTAAAAATGGAGCTCATTTTCAAGGGCGGGTGATGCTACCAGCCGCCATTGGAAAACCATTTCTAGGGGCGGCTCGTAGCATCAGCCGCCCCTAGAAAATGTCATAAATATCCAGCTGATCACCATCTTCCTCCTTTCGATAGAACAGTGCTCTCTCGGGGGAGGTGCTATCCGAAAATTCCATGCATCATAAATAGGGGAGGGAAGGTTTTAAACTCGATTTCCTTGAATTGGAGGCTCTAGGAGGTAAGTAGCATCTAATTCTATGTTTTTTTCTAAACATTTGGGTTAATTTTAATGCTCAAATTGTGCTCTCATCCCTCTAGATAGATGTAGATCTCAATTAGGTGAATTTAACATTTAAGCCACGAATTGCTTTAATATTTTGGATAAATCTATGCTATTTTAGTTGGAGCACATGATTAGGTAATTATTTGAGCCCAATCTTCAAGTTTTAGCCTCATTTATAAGTAAACATATTTCTAAAAATATAGAGGAGAGAGAAAATGATATGATTTCCCTCATATATTTATACACATGCATGATAATTTTTCCATCCTATAATTTCATACGACTTATTATTTATCTTGTTTTAAATTATGTGAAATCCGAAATAATAACAAAATACTTTCAAAAACCCCAAAACTTTAACCATAGGATTAACCCTTGTTCAATGGTGTATTAAATCCGATGACATAGTAAATTGACTTTTTCCAATATTTAGGCTTAGTTGTAGATTTACTTAGCATATATTTCACAAATTATTTAAGGGCTTGTTTTAATTCGTTTGAATTATATATTGTTTTTGTATTGTTGGTGTTTAGAGATGGATAGAATTTGGATGTATAAAATACGAAGGACGGATGCATATTTCCATGGAAAATTTGATAAATTTAGTCAAGCTGCGGAATACAATGCAACAATTGAGAAGACACAGATGCTACATTGCCCATGCAGAACCTGCCAAAATTTGAGAGTATTCAACGACACAACTATAATTAGATCGCATGTGTCGATTAGTGGTTTTGTAGACTGTTGGTATTTTGTAACGTCACGAATAAAATCCGCAAGCGCACGAATACCGCTGTAGCTTTCACACAAGAGTATTCCAGGGTATCGTATCCACTAGGGAACGTGAGTGCACTACCTACGGGTTCAGGCTGTCCAAGGACACACACTGGTGTAGGAGGATAGGAAAGAGAGGACTCTCTAAGATCTAGAATATATGTTTAGAAGAAGAGATCACGTCGCCATTATACTTCGAGCTAAAGGTATCGACCAGCTTATACAAGCCGATAGTTCCAATATGTGCTCTATCCAATATCCGAATGTGGAGGATTACTAAAAGGCTCGAACAGGGCTGTCACCACTGGGCTGGCCGACCTAGCTGGTCGGCCGACCGTGGGCTGGCTCCGTTCGCCCCGATCTTTGGTCAGAATACTGTTAGGTGGGCCCCCATGTCATGTATATGGGTAAGGGCCTATCTTGAGTCGATTTGGTAGCTTTGGTGGGCCCATGGATCCTCATGAATGCATCTGATTCGTCGAGAAGGTGTTGCCTCGGATTGATGACGTGTCACCCTGCGTTTGGGCTGCGTCTCTGTTTAATTTATGGGTCGCGAGTGAGTTGGGCTTAATTAAGAGATTGAAGAAGGCTTACGAATCGGCTCTTGCGTGAGCATTTGGGCCTTATGGGCCGTGTATCATTAGATTTAGTTCAGATTGAGTTAGAGATAGAGTCCGATATGGACACATTAGTTTAGATTGTTTCCCAAGTCTCCGGACTATAAATATGTACCCTACAATATTCGTAAAAGAAGAATGTCATCATGTTTTGCAACAACAACTCTCGGCGCATCGCCACCCCTAATTCTAGGGTTTCATCCAAGTAAGCGCCATGCTGCCCTGATCGCTTTTTGTGATCAGGGCAGCATTGTTCTTGCTTTTACCTTGGTATTACTCGTACTGAAGCATTTTTGATGGCGAGTAGTGCTAGTTATCTTGATGTTCGTAGCATGATTTTTAGTAGATCTATCATGTTCTTATTGTTTACCATCTACGAATATCATGTTCTCTCTATGCATTCATGCTTGATCTTAAGCTAATTCTCATTGCGGAGGGTTAGTTGCGTAGAGTTAACACCTTGCTTTTTTCCATCTAGTAGATCCAATCTGTTACGGTTTGTTCTTATTCTATAAGGATTAGCTCAATATCTGCTAGGTTAGGCCCTGCAAACGGATTGGATGTTCTGGTGATGTAATAGATGCTTTATCTTAGCCTTGATAGGGATTGTTCCGGGAATCGGCTCTTGCTAGTTCTTAGGCCTCTGTTTTTGGTTATGGTTTAGTTATCTATTATGTTCGCTAGGCCTAGTTACGTGTAGGACGTTCCGATCTAGTGGTGAAGCTTTTACTGTCGTGGACCGGATCAGCTAGATTTAATTGAAGCAAGTTTTGCATAATTATTTGCTTTATTCATCAATATCCGGATAGATGCAGATCCAATCTGACACTGGGACTCGATCGGTTCCTTAAAGCCGATGCAAGAGTCGTCCCGGGGAGCCGACCACGGCTCGGACTTACGTTTCCACGTGTTTGTGTATGCAGGCAAATCGTTGCAAGCACGTTCGCACCTTCCTGATCGGGTATAGGTCAGGTGGCACGCCTTACATTCTCCGGAATCTTCGGCGTGTGCCGGATTGCGGGCCGTTGTCCGAGGAAGCAGTGCCTGCCAGCGCCCCGGCGACCTCCCGGCTCTTCGTGTTGCCTGTCGCTACTCGCCGGTGAGTTTTGACCGACAACACATTCTGGCATGCCTGGTGGGACTGGAGCCTCAGGAGAAGACGCGGAGAAACAGGCATGGCTGGCAAAGTACGCTACCGGGCCGAGTGCTGAGCCCTCGGCCCCAGGAGTTCTTAGTGTGGAGCAGGTCAGTGCAATACTAAGGGACCAGTTTGGCATCCTGCCCAAGAGAAAGGCGATCGGCTATTCCAAGCCGTATCCAAGTGACTACAATTTGATCCCGTTGCCACCCAAGTATCGGCTTCCGGAGTTCACCAAATTCAGTGGATCAGAAGGAGCCAGCTCCATTGAACATGTGAGCCGATACCCGACGCAGCTTGGGATGATCTCAGTATCGGATCCTCTGAGGGTCCGTTTCTTCTCCCAGTCTCTCACAGGCTCAGCTTTTGGATGGTACACATCACTGCCTCCATATTCGATCCGGACTTGGAGGCAGCTGGAAGATCAGTTTCACACCCAGTATCATTCAGAGGCTGCTGAAGCCGGGATTGCCGACCTCGCCCAAGTCAGGCAGAAGCGAGGTGAAAGCATCTCAGAGTACATACAGCGCTTCCGAGAGGTCAGGAACTGATGCTACATGTCGCGCATAACAGAAAAGGAAGCGGTTGATCTTGCAGTTCTGGGACTCGCTAAGCCGATCAAGGATCTGGCTTTTCAGTTGGAATTTTCCTCGCTGGCACACATGGTGCAGAAGCTTACGACGTATGAACACTACCACCCTAATCTATACCAGGAAAAGTTCAAGCGCCATGTCAATATGGCCCAAGCTTGTGATTCCGATGATTCTGGCGAGGAACAAGAAGTAGCTGTGGCAGAGTGGACCTGGGGGCAAACCCCGTCCCGTGCAAATAGGTCAAATAGAAGGTTCTTGTGAAGGGCTTTGACTTTGATGTGGCCAAGGCAGAACAGATATTCGATCTACTGCTCAAGGAAAAGCAATTGAAACTCCCAGAGAATCACAAGCTACCAACGGCACAAGAGCTGCAGGGGAGGCTGTACTGCAAGTGGCACCACTCGTTCACCCATGCCACGAATGACTGCAAGGAGCTGCGTCAGCAGATCCAATCGGCTATCGAGCAAGGCCGATTAATCTTGGCCCAACACACGATGAAAGTGAACAGCCAAACATTCCCACAAGCTAACATGGTAGAGCTGTCGGATCTTGGACCTGAGGGCCAGAATTTGGCGTTTCAGATCAACATGGCAGGACCCATCCGCCATCGTGTCGAGCAGAGGAAAGAGGCCATTTCGGGAAAATGGCCCCAGGATGAACACGAGCTGGAGCAGCAACATGTGACTGAATAGCAAGTGCGTCACATCCGTAATCAGCTCCCAGCTTCTAATCGGCTTCTGGAAAAATACCAGTATCAGTACAAGTTGCGCCGCCGATACGAATCGGAAGAGGATGAGTACGAGCACCGCACAGGGAGGACGCTGGGGAGACGCCAGGCTATACGAGACCACTGGCATTGCCCGTTCTTCAAGTACTGTTGGAACTCCAGCATGAGCCGATTGCCTACTATAGATGATTGCTTGGAGTGCAGGCCTCGGGGACGCCAGCAAGGCGAGACATCGGTGTTCCAGCGCTTACGGCCCAGAACACGTCACGATGACCGTGTGAGGCGGCCATCCAGGGATGATCTCGAACTAGAAGAGGAAGACAAGTATCATCATCCACGATGGTGTCCTGACGGGCTCAGCCGATCACAGAAGCACAGAGTGCAGCGCCTACGCAATCTCGAAGAGGCGAAGCAAAGTACTTTGACGTGCTGAGGAAAGCACGTCCAGATCTCGCAGAATAAGTCAGGCGCCCGCAAAGGGTGGAAAAGCACCCTCCAAGGAGGGAGTGGCGCCCCAAGCAGCTAAGAGCCGATGACAAGCCATCGGCTGATGTGAACATGGTGTTCATGCTCCCGTCGGAGTTTCGGGCGCCACAACCGGAGGAATTGGCCATCGCACAGCTGGATCTCGGCCCACAGCCGATCATCTTCGAGAAGCCCAAGGAGAAAAGCTACAAGCACCTGAAGGGATTGTATCTCAAGGGCCTCATCGATGGCAAACCTGTGAACAGGATGTTGGTCGACACTGGCGCCGCAGTCTACCTGATGCCGTACTCAGTGCTGTGCCGGTTGGATCGTTCCACTGCTGATCTTATCAAGACCAATGTGATGCTCAATGATTTCAACGGTCAGCCATCGGAGGCACAGGGTGTCCTCAATGTGGAGTTGATAGTTGGCCGCAAGACCGTTCCAACATCGTTCTTCATCGTCAACAGTAAGAGTACATACACAGTGCTTCTTGGGAGGGATTGGATTCACGCAAATTGTTGTGTTCCTTCCACGATGCACCAGTGCTTGGTCCAGTGGGATGGCGATGAAGTGGAGGTGGTCAGACATGAATGCCTGGGATGCGGAAGGGCAAGAGCCGATCTCAGGGATACGCTGGAAGACTGTGATCGGATTCAAGCGACAAAAAACGGGCTGAGGCTGGTCTTATCCACTGACCTCACAGAGTAGACACATCCTGGCAAGCTACAGAATCCAGCAAGGTTAGAGAGGTCGGTCCCAGCGACCGGCCCCAAAAAATGAGTAATATAGACTTGGGGTTACAATTGTTACATTATGTACAAACAATGGCCTTTGCTGAACATTCAGTTTTGAATAATAATGGAAATGTGGGAACGGCCAGCCCGTGCGGTTGGCCGAAATTTTTTTCTTGTTATCTCCCTGTGTTTGCTGTCGATGTCGATCTTTCAGACGGCGGCAAGTTAGGGTACGGGTTTACGTCTGCTGACGATTTGGAGGAAGTCGATATCGGTCCCGGGGATAAGCCGCGACCGAAATTTATCAGCAAAAGGTTAGACCCGATCTTGCGTGAGCAAATGATAGCACTGTTGAAGGAGTACCGGGACTGTTTTGCATGGGATCACACTGAGATGCCTGGTCTGGATAGAAACATCGTCGAGCATCAGCTCCCGCTTAAGAAAGGATTTCGGCCGTTTCAGCAACCAGCACGGCAGATGAAGGCCGAAGTCCTAGAGGAGGTTAAGAAAGAGGTGCAAAAGATGCTGGATGCAGGCTTCATTAGGCCATGTCGGTATGCTGAGTGGATCTCTAGCATGGTCCCGGTCCAAAAGAAAGATGGCCGATGGCGAGTTTGCGTGGATTTCAGAGACCTCAACAGAGCAACGCCAAAAGATGAGTATCCGATGCCAGTTGCGGAAACATTGATCAACGCAGTGGCTGGTCATAAGATGATGAGTTTTATGGATGGTAATGCCGGCTACAACCAGATTTTTATGTCCCCAGAGGATGTATACAAGACCGCGTTCAGAGTACCAGGTGCGGTCGGGTTGTTCGAGTACTTGGTCATGACCTTTGGATTGAAAAATGCCGGTGCAACGTATCAACGTGCCATGAATTATATTTTTCATGATCTCATTGGCAAGTTGGTAGAGATCTACATTGATGATGTCGTTGTCAAGTCCACATCGGCTGGGGGACATCTGGAAGATTTGCGTCAGGTCTTGGAGCGGACTCGAAGGTTTGGGCTTAGAATGAACCCAAAGAAGTGCGCCTTTGGTGTCTCAGCCGGTCAGTTCTTAGGATTCCTGGTGCACGAGCGGGGAATCGAGATCGGCTTGAAGAGTCAGGAAGCTGTAAGGACAATGAGACCACCTACTACGAAGAAGGAGTTGCAGAAGCTCATCGGCAAAATCAACTTTGTCAGACGATTTATCTCCAATCTGTCTGGGCGCATCGAGCTGTTCATGGGTTTGGTGAAAATCAAGTCTGATGCTGAGTTTCGCTGGGAGGCAGAACAACAGAAGGCTTTTCATGAAATCAAGGAATATCTATTGAAGCCCCCAGTGTTGGTTCCACCCCAGCAAGATAGGCCTTTCTACGTGTACCTGTCCGTGGGTGACAATTCCATTGCTTCAATATTGGTTCAGAAGCACGACAGCCAGGAGAGGGTGGTTTTCTACCTCAGCAGGCGCATGTTAGACGCCGAGACCAGGTACCTTGAGATCGAGAAACTTTGCCTCTGTTTATTCTTTACATGCACAAAGCTTAGTCATATTTTGCTCTCGGCGGAAATGATTGTCATCTGCAAATCGGATGTCATAAAATATATGCTGTCGGCTCCAGTTCTGAAAGGCCGGCTTGGAAAGTGGATGTTTGCATTATCGGAGTTCGATATCCGATATTAGCCTGCGAAGGCAGTCAAAGGACAGGCACTGGCGGATCTCGTGGCAGACAGGGTCAGCACCGATATAGCTGCACTGTTTATACGTGCCTGGGCCATGTTTTTTGACGGATCAGCATGCGATGATGGATGCGGCATGGGAATTCTGTTGGTGTCACCTCGAGGGGTGACTTATTCTTTTTCCATCAGGATGACTGCTCCATGCACCAATAATTTAGTAGAATATGAAGCCGTGCGCAGAGGGATGGAATTACTCCTGGAAGCTGGTGCAGAGGCAGTGGAAATATTTGGAGATTCGAAATTGGTGATTTCTCAGCTCACGGAGGAATATAAATGTGAGAGCGAGGCTCTTTTCCCAATATGGATGCAATGCCGTGAGTTGATGTCACAATTCAGGTACATTAATTTCCACTGGATACGCAGAACTCTGAATAATGAAGCCAATGATTTGGCACAGATGGCTTCCGGTTACAAGGAAACAGCCAATGGGGTCGATGTGGAAGTTCAGTTTCTAGAACCTGGAGACTGGAGAGCCAATATCTTCAATTATTTGAAGGATTCAGCTCGGGGGCACCCAGAAGGATAAGACTCAAAGCCATGAAGTATGTTCTGATTGGGGACGACATGTTCTACAGGACCTTGGAAGGACTGCTGCTTAAATGTCTGGGACCTGCAGAGTCGAATCGGCTCTTGCATGAGATTCATGAAGGAGCCTGCGGCACTCATCAATCGGCTCATAAGATGAAATGGCTGATTAGGCGATCGGGATATTACTGGCCTATCATGCTTGAAGATTGCTTCAAATATTACAAGGGATGTCAAACATGTCAGAGATTCGGCAAGATTCAGATGGTACCGGCATCGGTAATGAATCCTATTATTAAGCCATGGCCGTTCAGGGGTTGGGCCATGGATATGATCGGCCAGATTAACCCATCGTCTAGCAAGGGTCACCAATGGGTGTTAGCTGTCACGGATTATTTCACGAAATGGGTGGAGGTGGTACCCATGAGGTCGGTGGCATCAAAAGATGTGATCAATTTCATCAAAGAGCACATCATTCATAGGTTTGGGATCCCTCAGACCATCATGACCGATGGAGGGTCGGTCTTTATATCGGAGGAATTTAGAAAGTTTGACGATGACATGGGGTTCAAGCTGATCAGATCATCCCCATATTATGCCCAGGCTAATGGACAAGCTGAATCATCCAACCAGAGCCTGATCAAGCTGATCAAAAGAAAGATTGATGAATATCCTAGGCGCTGGCATGAGGTGTTGTCAGAGGCTTTGTGGGCATATCGTATTTCATGTCACAGATCTATCAAGACGTCACCATACCATCTGGTCTACGGTCAAGACGTTGTGTTACCATGGGAGATCACGGCCGGATCGATACGTGTTGAGTTTCAGAATGATTTATCGGCTGAAGAGTATGCAACCTTGATGAGCGATAATGTGGAGGATCTTACAGAGCTAAGACTTTGGTCGTTGGAGAAGATTAAGGAAAATAAGGCTAAAGTTGCTCGTGCATACAACAAAAAGGTCAGGCCGAAAGAATTCCAGGTTGGAGACCTAGTTTGGGAAGCAGTGCTACCATTGGGAACCAAAGATATAAAATATGGCAAGTGGTCTCCAACTTGGCACGGGCCGTACAAGGTTGATCAGGTTTTGCCTAGAAATGCCTACATGCTTGAAGAGTTGGATGGTGTCAAGTTTCCTGTGGCGGTTAATGGCCAACACCTGAAGAAATATTTTCCGAGCATGTGGGAAGGCGACTAACAAGAGCCGATGAGATCCATCTGGCTGTATTGTAATAGGCCAACACGTTGAGTTGGCCAGTAAAAAAAATCATGAGAGGCCAACACGTTGAGTTGGCCAGTAAAAAAAATCATGAGGGGCCAACACGTTGAGTTGGCTAGTAAAAAAAAATCACGAGAGGCCAACACGTTGAGTTGGCCAGTAAAAAAAGGGGATAATATATGAGAAGCGAGACAGCCGATGTATGACCATTGACTTAAGATGTTTTAAACAGTTACAAGTTTCAGGTTAACAGGCAATGCTAAAAGTTTCTTAAGCCTATCTATTAGTTTAGGAATACTTCTATGGCATGTATGGCTTCTGTGCGGATGGCGTCTGCTCGTGCTATGATTGCTTCGTCATCTTTGTCGTCGCCTGTTACTATCTGCCGACTCAAGGTGCTTATCTCTGCAAACTCTGCTTGTATCTGCTCGGCTATTTCTTGGGTTTGTTACCTGGAGTTTGCAATAGAAGCTTCCTCGGCCTGGATAAGTTTCTTGGTTGTGCGGACCTTTTCTTCGAGTTCTGCCAAATCTTTCTTCAGGAGATCGAGTTGGTTCATGTTGGCAGACACATCGGCTTTGATATCCAGAGTTGCCTTCTTCTGGTTGAGGGCCTTGCACTTTTGAGCAATGCCAGCTTTCAGAGAGACTTGAGAACGACGTGCTTCTATTCTTTGTTGTGCTTTATTCACTTCTACCCAGAAGAATGGAAGATTGCTGGCTGGCCAAAGCTTGATTTGCAGCGGCTCCGGGAGTTGGGATTCTATTTGCTCGAAGATGTTCTTTATTTCGCTGGAATCACCAACTAGAGCAGTAATTCGAGCAGAGAGCAGACGCTTGATATTCTGAAGCTGATTTGTAATTGTAATCAGCTGCTGTGGTGATTGCATTTCTGCATCTGGTGCATTCAGATCCATTGATGCTGGGTCAAAGGAGAGCAGGTCTGAAATATTGAAGCCCTGCCGGCATGATGAAGATTAGTTGGAGCGAAGTGCATTAATGGAGTGATCAGCTGATTTAGGTCGGCTCATAAAGTTACCTGTTCTGAACGAGAAGTGATGATCGGTTTAAGTGCGGCCGATATAGTTGGTTTGGAGGTGACAACAGGGGCTTCGAATATGTCAGCCTGTTCGTCATGCACATCCGTCAGAGCATTGGAAGTTTCAGTTGCTCTAGTTTCAGCTTCATGAACAATGACTTCGTGTTGTACTGAGCTGCTAGTATTAGGGATGTCTTCAGCTGCGTCCTGGAAATAGAATTACAGTCAACCAAGGTACATATATATGCAATAAAGAAGAGGTTTTAGAAAGATGAGTTACCTGGTTGGTGTTAGACTCTGATGGACTCGGGGAAGCTTGTGCTGACTTCTTGATGACTCGCCTCGTGATCATCTTCCTTTTCTTAGTTGGTACTCGGGGGGCAACACTTGCAGAGGTTTGTCTTCGTTTAGAAGCCGACTGGAGTAAGTCTGGCTGAGCAGCCATTATTACTTTCTTTATTGATGGTGATCCCTTGCAAAAGAGGATATCAGGAGCAGTTGGAAGAAAGTGGAATGGTTCCCCGTTACTAGTCACGGGTTCTGGATCATCTTGTTGCTGTAAGCAGGGTGAGTAGGATTAATCAAGTAAACGGATAGAGGATTCAGAAAGGATAAAGTCCACAGGTTCAGTACCTCTTCCTCGGGGATTACATATTTAGGATCAATTTGCTGCAGTCGAGGATCTAGAGCTTTTCTGAAAACATGAGTTTTCCACATTCCCCACCATGTGCAGAAGTTGATTGATGAGGGAGTGAAGGACAGATCGGCTGGTATTGGAATGTGGAGGTTGTCAAACATGTTGTAGCATCTTGAACTGGTGAGACCATCAGGCAGATCGGCTCTACTTCCCACCAAGTGGTGAATATGGAAGTGGGGAGGGACTTGTCCTAAGCCAAATTGCCGAGCTGCTATGACTGGTTGATAGGTTTCATAGTCTGGTTTAATAATTCTATTGCTCATGCCAACAGGGAGGAAACCAGGTTGATGATATCATCAGGGAATATAGATGCCGAGTGCTGTCGTCATCGGCAAAACTATCCAGTCTAAAGGTAGTTGGGTTCTCAAAAGATTCAGATTCAGTGAATGGAAAATAGAGTGGATTGTCTAGTCCTTTGTAGAAAACTCTGAACCAGTTTGCTGCATCTGTTGGATTTAGTTTGCTTCCAGGGAGGCTAAATAAGGCTTGGTCATAGCTAGTGCATCTAATTAACTTGCCGTTTTCGTCGGGAAAGGAGTTCTTGGTTAGGCTTTGAAAGTTTTGGATCTGATGCTGAAAGTAAAGTTGTGCCCATAACTGAATAAACCACCAAGGGCCTCCAGTTTTGAGTTTCTTTTGATTAAGCAAGTTGGTTGTCATCAGGTGGAGACATCTGTATGTTTCTCCAAGGAAAAGTTTGCCTAGGCTGGTGCGGTTGCCATGGGCCAGGTGGTAGGCCAAAGGAAGGTAATTCTTAGTTGGAGCTAAGGAAGGACCACAGAAGATGAAGTGTTATAACCAAAGATTTAAAAAGGCTGTGTGTTCCTTTTCAGTCACTGGACCTTTTGTTTTCATGTGCTGGTTTATGTAAGTGCCCCAGTTTGTGCAGTTTGCCTTGGATGAAAGTTTAAAGGGGACTTCTGCCATTTTGTGGGCAGCAGGATTAGGGGATCCAATGTCTAGGTCAGTGATCATGGTGACATCTAGCAGAGTAGGGGTCATGGGACTGTGGCCAAAGAAGAAATAGTTCAGGGCATCAGACCAAAAATAGCCGATGGTTTTCAGAAGATTCTCATCTTTGTCAAGGTGTGATAATGATAAGCTAAGTGCCTCGGCTATGTTCAATTCCTGCCACAAGGGCATATAAGTTTTTGCTACTCTGCTATACCCTGTAGTCCAGCTCTCAGGAGGGTTAGGCCAGGCTCTTAAGCAGTCGGCCCAGAGGTTCAAATCAATGTTTTGACTTACGAAAGGGATCCTATTTGCTTCACAAGAGATTAAATCTGTGGGATTTTCATAAGTTCGTGGGCCAAGACAAAAGGATTTGGGATTGGAAGGATGCGGCAGAAGGATGTCTGACACTTGAAGTTCAGAGATTCAGAAATTTACATGTGGTGTCATATTTCAGAGTTTAATTTGTTGGTGGCTCAACAAGCTGAAAAAAAGTCAAAAGGGTAGGCTGAATATTACCTTCAGGCCGTAGATTGCCACATCATTGGTTGCAGAATTTGTTGTCTGAGCTGCAGAATCCGCCATGGTTCAGATCTGCTGACATAGGGTTTGGTTGTTTTGCGGGTTCTGATTCGAATTCTGGATGATTTTGCGAGTTTTGCTCGAATTTATGGAGCGGGGTTCTCGAATTACGCTCGGACTTGGAGTGTCTATTACGAGTCGGATTTAGAGTGGAGGTGGTGTTCTGTTCTTATGCAGATTGCTTCCAATTTTGATTTTGTCGGCTCTTGGGCATTAGTAAAGCCTGATGTGATGCCATCGGCTTTTTGGGTGAGATTCGAACAAAAAAGATGAAGAAAAAGACTTCATTAAAGATTGGATTTTTACAAGCGAGAAGCCGATTTGACAAAGGATAATTCCTTCGGCTTTACAGTACTACTCCTATACTACTACCTACACCTACTACTTGTAGGTACCTAGTACCTACGGCGCTTGGGGCTTCGAGCCGGCGCATCTTCGCCGTCGCTGTCGTCGTCGTCGTCGCTGGCGCCGTCGAAGGTGCTGCTGCCGCCGTCGGTCTCGGCGTCGTCGCTCCAGCCGCTGCCACCGCCGCTCTCTTCCTCGCTGTCCTCCTCGGAGGACCCGAGGAACCGGAAGGACTTTCCTCCTGTCGGCTCGTTGTCGCTGGAGGGGGAGCCGATCTCCTCTTCTGAGGAGGAATTGGCTCCATCCCAGGAGAAGCTGTCGTCGCTGGTACTCTCCGGCTCCTCCTGGAATAGGAGCCGGAGGTCTTCTCCTTCGGTCTCGGGCTTGTCGTCTTCAGAGACGATCCCGAAATCGAACTCCTCTGCATCCCAATGCAGAGGAGCGAGCGCCTCGTGTGCCGCCGTCGGATTGTATTCCGGCGTCGGTTCTCGACTCTCTGGAATGGAGTCAAGGGAGGAGGCAGACAGGTCTGAAGAGGAAGGAGAAGAAGGAGGGGAGGAAGAATGTCCGATGGAGTTGGAGCCGGAGGAGGAAGAAATCGCCATGGCTGCTGAAGGTGGGGGTTTTCTGCGCTACTTGGCTTTGGGAGGAAGATGAGTTTGCCGTGAAGAGAGCCGATTTGGGATGAGTTTAAATAGTAAAAAAATGGGAGATGGATCGGCAATTTCACGTTCTACGAGGAGCCAGTTGCAGAGACATTGCGTCTTCCTTGGTGGTTGCAGTATGTTTTAATGAGCATTAACGGGAAGAAGAAGCGACAGAGTGGTTTTGGAATTATCATTGCCAAAACCAGGGGGGCATATGTTATAGCCATAAATTAACAGGGGCCGCGAGTGAGTTGGGCTTAATGAAGAGATTGAAGAAGGCTTACGAATCGGCTCCTGCGTGAGCATTTGGGCCTTATGGGCCGTGTATCATTAGATTTAGTTCATATTGAGTTAGAGATAGAGTCTGATATGGACACATTAGTTTAGATTGTTTCCCAAGTCTCCGGACTATTAATATGTACCCTATGATATTCGTAAAAGAAGAACGTCATCACGTTTTGCAACAACAACTCTCGGCGCATCGCCCCCCTAATTCTAGGGTTTCATCCAAGTAAGCGCCATGCTGCCCTGATCGCTTTTTGCGATCAGGGCAGCATTGTTCTTGCTTTTACCTTGGTATTACTCGTACTGAAGCGTTTTTTATGGCGAGTAGTTCTAGTTATCTTGATGTTCGTAGCATGATTTTTAGTAGATCTATCATGTTCTTATTGTTTACCATCTACGAATATCATGTTCTCTCTGTGAATTCATGCTTGATCTTAAGCTAATTCTCGTTGCAGAGGGTTAGTTGCGTAGAGTTAACACCTTGCTTCTTTTCCATCTAGTAGATCCAATCTGTTACGGTTTGTTCTTATTCTATAAGGATTAGCTCAATATCTACTAGGTTAGGCCCTGCAAACGGATTGGATGTTCCGGTGATGTAATAGATGCTTTATCTTAGCCTTGATAGGGATTGTTCCGGGAATCGGCTCTTGCTAGTTCTTAGGCCTCTGTTTTTTTGTTATGGTTTAGTTATCTGTTATGTTCGCTAGGCCTAGTTACGTGTAGGACGTTCCGATCTAGCGGTGAAGCTTTTACTGTCATGGACCGGATCAGCTAGATTTAATTGAAGCAAGTTTTTCATAATTATTTGCTTTATTCATCAATATCCGGATAGATGCAGATCCAATCTGACACCGGGACTCGATTGGTTCCTTAAAGCCGATGCAAGAGTCATCCCGGCGAGCCGACCACGGCTCGGACTTACGTTTCCACGTGTTTGTGTATGCAGGCAAATCGTTGCAAGCACGTTCGCACCTTCCTGATCGGGTATAGGTCAGGTGGCATGCCTTATATTCTCCGGAATCTTCGGCGTGTGCCGGATTGCGGGCCGTTGTCCGAGGAAGCAGTGCCTGCCAGCGCCCCGCCTGCCAACGCCCCGGTGACCTCCCGGCTCTTCGTGTTGCCTGTCGCTACTCGCCGGTGGGTTTTGACCGACAACAGTCTCTCTCTCATGTGCAGCTGCCAAGTGGGCCCTTTTGGCCTTTGGGCTTGCTTGTGCTTGGCCCAGGAATTTATGCCTTGGATAATATGCTTGTTATACGCAGTTTTGGCCCAAATTCACCTGCACACATTGTCAGACCAGTATCTGTGGAATTCGTCAAATAATCATCCTATGTTAACATTTATTCCTTCTGATGCTCGACTTTTGCATGATAGTTGACGGACAAAATGGGTTGTTAATGACCGTCAACAAGATCCCCCACACTTAGTTATTTGCTCGTCCTCGAGTAAAGACAAGAACTAAGGTGGATCTGACTTCACATGTTATGACATCTGTATACAAATTATTCTAGGCCTTACCTTTGCCTGTGAATTTTGATGTGTCTACCATGAATTGCTTGGGAAGTTGAAGAGTGGAACGGTATTGACTTCAGTCTCCTCCACTTCCCTGCTATATGACTGGGGTTTTGGAAATATTTTTGCAAAGACCAACCGTAGGTTTACTTCTCCATAGGATCTCTCATGTCGCTCATTGTGTATATATCCTCACCAAGGCATTGCCTCTTTTCACCCTACTTCTAAAGATAGCTTATGTGGAGCTCAAGGTAGGGAAATGGAAGCATGCACTTGTGTCACATTTATTGCAAAATGAAATAACGGATCCATGAAGATGACAAATCACACAAGCTGATCAAGATCGTGCACATATGTGGAAGGTGGATGATGGAATGAAATACTCCTTTTATGAATCTTTCTCTCTTTTATTTGGATAACATGAGGGCATGGCTATATATATATATCTCTCTTTTTTTCTTCTCTTTCTTTTTTTCATGGACATTGATGTGTCCATTTTTTTTCTTTTTTTTGGGTCATGCTTCTTGGGCATGCCATCTTTTCTCTCTTTTCTTTTCTATAGCCCATGCCTCAATTGAAAGATACGAGAGAGAGAGAGATCATTAAACATGGGGTTTTATTTTGCCGATGGATGGAATATAGTAGCTAACTTCCAATGTAGAAGTTTAGCTTGTGGAGTGCACATGATCTTGATCAAGCAAGTATGAAAGACATCTCACTAGGGTCACAAAGTTTGAAAAAACTCAATGCAACAACAAGGCACATATGTTTAAGATTTGTATCATGAAGGTCAACATATGGCTTTGGTAGGACAAACACGTGGAGTTGTAAGGCTATGGAGGTTTTCTTTTGATAAAAATTTCCCAGACACATAAGAAGATAAAGCAAGGATTCTTCCATCAATTCATATCGCACTGGTCAACAACTTAACAATTTATTCCCTAAGATATGATTCACAAGCTCAGGCTTAGCAAAGAATAAAAAGTATGCAAGCAAATCATAGAGAAGCACAGAACCAGAGGATAACTTTTGAGTTTAATTTTTAATGATTAATCAAATATTTTTCATTTAAACTCATAGGTTGGGGAGAGTGAGGGTTAGAGTGCGCAAACCGTCGCGATGAAGAATGAATGGTAGTAGTATCGGTTGGCCAAACCTTGCTAGCACCAGTTCATCTTGGCCTTTTGCGTGTTGGTTCGTTCGGTGTTATGCACGTGTTGTGGGAGATCTCGAGTGTATATGCCTGAAATTTCTGAGAGATCTCCCCCACACTTGTTCTTGTACCTGGTGCTTATTCGGAGGCAAAAATGTGGAAACAAACTAATGGCTCTACCGGTTTTAAGAACCAGGGAGCTCCGAATTTTTATTGAAACTAAAATTTAATCTCACCATGATACTTACTCAAGCAAGGATGAACTAAGATTCCATCAACATGAGTATGTTGTGCAACATTAATCCAAAACCTTGGCGTACCTTTTCATTTGAATTCAGCTCAATGACTCACCCATGGATTTGATTTTTCTGCAGAGGTTAGTCCATATATACAACCAATATCTATACAGGTATTATGTAACACCCTAATTTAAATTCCAGCATTTAATAATAAATTTAATTGGCTTTATTTAAATTTCTAAGGTTTATTGTGTTTAGACTCGCATTTAATCTAATTTTTTGATCCACAAGTAGTTAAAATTTGGCTAAGTTTAAAATTTGTTGTTGCATTCATGCTGGTGCATTACTCTTTCTATTTGAGTGCTAGGGTTTTGAATTCAAATTCAAATTTGAATTCGAGTAGATTTAGTTTGAGTGGTTTGAGTTAGAATAGAAAAGGAGAAAGAAAATAGGAAAGAAACACAAAACCCAGCCCAAGCCCAAATCTGGCCGGCCCTTTCCTCCTCCTCCTCTCTCCCACAGCCGGCCCACTCCGCTCACCCCACGCGCGGCCCAGTCTCTACCCGCGCAGTGGCCACTCCCTCTCCCCGCGGCCCGTTCCGCTCCACAGCCCGAGCCGGCCCAGCAATCGCGCTCGCCCAGCATAGGCAGCCCACGCACTCCGGCCCGGCTCCGCGCGCCCCGCAGCCCAGCCCCGCGCGCTCAGCGCCGCGTGCGCATCGCCCTCCCCTCACTGACCATGCTAGCCCACCGGTCATCCCCTTCCTCCGCCTTCGCCGCGCCCTCCGCTCGCGCAACAGCCGTGCAACCGTCACGCCGAGATCCCGGCGAGCCTTCCTATCCGAGCGCACACCGAGATCCTCGGCCATCCTCTTTAAACCACCCCGCGGATCTCCCTGCTCCCCATTTCGCCTCACAACCACCGCCAGAACCCTGCTCCACCCCGCTCGCCCTGCTCCGTCGCGCCATACCCCTGCACCACCATGAACCCACCACACCGCAGCGCCCTATCCCCTGAAAACCCTCACGTGAGCTCCGCCTTGGACCCAGGATCAACCCCGAGGCAGCCATCTTCGTTTTCCGCTACTCAAGCACCGGGATTCCACCCAAGACTCGCCGCCGGTAAGAGACTCCGCCACCCCGATTCATCGCCGCCATTGAGCGCCGGATCCCGCTGACCCCTCTGCCTGCTTCGCAGCGATGCCGTGCATCGATCCGTGCCACCCAGAGGCCCGGAGGAGCCCTGCACCACCCGGACCGCGAGCTCCGCCCCATCGCCGCCGCTCGACCTCACCGACGTCTACCCTGCGCAGAAGCTCCAGCCACCATGAGCCCTCGGTGAGCACTTCCTGACACCCCTCTTCCTTTTGCGCACGCTATAGTGGCTTGTTGGCCACTCTGGTGGCCAGAACACCGCTCGCTGGCGATGTCCCACCGCGCACACCCGCCGCCGCTGATGCGCGCGCCGCCCCGAGCCTCCCCGTGCCCCGCTCAGGCCATAGGTGGACTACGCATGGCGCGTAGTCCATCCTAGACCCGAAGCCGCGTCGAATTGAGCCCCAGAGCGGCTGATTTGGGCCAAGTCCGGCGAGCCCCGCCGCGGGAAGCCATCTCCGGCGACTAGCACCGCCGACCCGCGCTCCGTTGAACCTGAGCCGCCCGATCTGGAAACAACGACCCTGATTAGATCCAGAACCCATTCGCTCTGAGCCGTCGGATCGAGAATCAGCGGATCAGAACTAAACATAACGGTTCGGCCTGGCCATTTTGCTAAAGAACCCCTGCGCTTTATGAAAATGAACCCGCCATCCAGGATAGTGTAAAAGTAACACCAGTTAGGCCCAAAACTTTGCACGGACACCCCTGACCTTCTTAGAAATAGAACCCGCCATCTTGACTTGATGTTTTTGCAGGTTAGACCCCAGATCTAAGGTTTATTTACATTTTAGTCCCTGGTTTTTGCAGAAAACCCCCAGAAACTCTGTTTTTCTTACAGTTAAGCCCCTGGAACTTGTTTTAGGCCTAGTTTTCGCGTTTTAACTCCGTTTTAGGTGTTCTTTATGTCCACGCGATCGTTGTAATGCATAGAATAGTTCTAGCCTAGTTTTGTTTGCTGTTTTTATGTATTAATGTACTTTTTCTTCGTGTTTGCACTTGTTGGCGTGTATGTTTATGCTGTGTATTATTTTTGGCCATGTGTTCGTGAGTAGACGTTGATCCATCTGAGGAGCCCCAGTACCAGTACCCGGAGCAGCCTTCTTTTTAGCAGTTTGAGCAGCAGGAGTAGTTTGAGGAAGGCAAGTATAACATGAACAACACCTATCACTTTTAAATACATTTTCATACTGCATTTTAATACTATATGCCTATAAGGACTTTCCTAGCCACTTTATATCCTTTTTATATATATATATATATATATATATATATATCATTGGGTTGCATTTTGGTTAGTTGTGCTAGGTGTCTATGCGTTCGGTAGGGAGTCTATGCGTTCGGTGAGGGAGAATGAGTAACAAAAGTCATCTCGAAGCTCCTCCCAATCACCGCTCATACTTCCTATCGTGCGGGTGTGCCATTGCTCCGCCTTCTCTATAAGAGAGAAGGGGAACAATTTCCACCGCAAGGCTTCTTGTGTCATGCCTAGGATTTCTAGACCCGAGCACAGTTCCTCGAATTCTAACAAATGCTTATAGGGATCTTCATGAATTTCTCCAGAGAAGGGTCGCTTCCGAACCATGGCTATAAAGCCAGGGTCGAGTTCATGGTTAGATGAGGAAGATGGTGATGGCTCAAAGAACTCGCCCATTGGGGTAGAGAGCTAGGGAAAGGATAGCTGCTCCAAGGAAAGAAAAGGAAAAAGATACGAGGACGATTGAGTCCGAAGATAATGTAGCTGCCGTTCCCCGGCAACGGCGCCAGAAAGCTTGTTGGTATTTTGTAACGTCACGAATAAAATCCGCAAGCGCACGGATACCGCTGTAGCTTTCACCCAAGAGTATTCCAAGGTATCGTATCCACTAGGGAACGTGAGTACACTACCTACGAGTTCAGGCTGTCCAAGGACACACACACTGGTGTAGGAGGATAGGAAAGAGATGACTCTCTAATCAATGTTTAGAAGAAGAGATTATGTCGCCATTATACTTCGAGCTAAAGGTATCGACCGGCTTATACAAGCCGATAGTTCCAATATGTGCTCTATCCAATATCCGAACGTGGAGGATTACTAAAATGCTCGAACAGGGCTGTCACCACCTGCCGGCTACCTGTACAAACCATGGGACTATCAGACAACTAAGTGGTATAGTCTAGCCTAGACACCACATCTACGCCTTTCCCTACTAACTCTAGAGGAGTACAGGGTTATCCTTTTCTATCCGGATCCCAACTCTAGAGTCAAATGCTACTCGCTAGCATACACATCAACTAATATAAGGCAGAGATGATAACTTGCAATCTAAACTCTAATTCTAAATAAGCAAAGAAAGTCTCGAACACTTACAACCGAATAAGCATCCGTCGAGGTACAAGCGGAGTAGAGCGCCGACAAGCCCGGCACATCCCCCGACTATCTCCCTCACTCTCGTAGAGGTACAATTTGGAGAAGAGCGCCGTTGCCGGTGCCCCTCCTGAGTACCTCTACTGCTAAACTCCCTAAGACTACTCTCACTCAAGTGAGAACTCAAGAGAAGAGATGGTGTGCTATGTGGTGTGTTGTGTGTTGTGTGGTGTGAGTGTGTTTATTTGGACCCCCACCCCTTGTATTTATAGGAGGGAACCACCAGCCATTCGCCCAAGAAATGAGCCAAACCGCCATTGGGGATCAACCACACCTCGCCACGTGTCATCTGAGAGGCGGTGGGGCCCGTGCGCCGTCGCCACTGGGCCGGCTGACCTGGCTGGTCGGCCGATTGTGTGCTGGCTCCGTTCGCCCAGATCTTTGGTCAGAAGACTGTTAGGTGGGCCCCCATATCATGTATATGGGTAAGGGCCTATCGTGAGTCGGTTTGGTAGCTCTGGTGGGCCCATGGATCCTCGTGAACGCATCTGATTCGTCGAGAAGGTGTTGCCTCGAATTGATGACGTGTCACCTTGCTTATGGGCTGCGTCTCTCTCTCTCTCATGTGCAGTTGCCAAGTGGGCCCTTTTGGCCTTTGGGTTTGCTTGTGCTTGGCCCAGGAATTTATGCCTTGGATAATATGCTTGTTACACGCAGTTTTGGCTCAAATTCACCTGCACACATTCTCAGACCAGCATCTGTGGAATTCGTCAAATAATCATCCTATGCTAACATTTATTCCTTCTGATGCTCGACTTTTGCACGATAGTTGACGGTCACAATGGGTCATTAATGACCGTCAACATAGACAATTACATGATCTGGAATAAACATGGTGAAGAAGAACAACCTCAGAGAGAGAATTCAATCGATGAAATAATGTAAGACCCCAAGTTTAATACATTGTTTGATGATTTTGATGATGCTGGCTGTGAGGATGAAGGTGTTGGTGGTGGTTATTTTGATGGTGTCGACGGGAGTCCCATCGATCTTGGCGGTGATAATGATAGCGATGAATTTGATGATGGTGATTTTCTGAGACAGTTGTTGCGTCACAGTAAAGCGGAGCTATTGGTTGGTAGTAAAAAGGGGTTAGAAAACTTCGAGATGGTGAAGAAATCAGCAGAGGAAAATATATATGAGCGGTCTAAAGGATGTCCGAAACATTGGACCATTCTTCATTTTGTACTTGAGCTATTGACCCTAAAGGCTAAACACAGCTGGTTAGATAGTAGTTTCAGTGATCTCCTGGGTATGTTTGTCTGGTTGCTTCCGAAGCCAAATAAAGTGCCTGCGAACACATATCGAGCAAAGAAGCTTGTAGCCCATTCACAATAGGTGTGGAAAGAATTCATGCATGCCCGAATCATTGTATTTTGTATCGTCGGGATGCTTTCAAAGACTTGGACAAATGCCCTGTATGTTCTGCAAATAGGTACAAAAACAATGCTGGTTATTGTGGTGGTGATAATCAAGGTCCAGCAGACAGGAACAAAAGAAAGAGGAAGGGTGCAGCGAATAGTGTTGTAGAGGCACCAAATATTACTTTTGGCATCTCTGACAAGTAGAGGCGAATTCCGGCGATGGTTATGTGGTACCTCCTGGTTGCCGACCGCCTAAGATGTTTCTTCTCCAACCCAAAGGATGCTGAGCTGATGCGCTGGTGGGATTCAGATAAGTGCAAGAAGGGCGATGGAAAGCTTCGACATCCAGCTGACGCTCGACAGCGGAAGAAATTTGATGAGCAGTATTATCTGGAATTTGGAAAGGACCCAAGGAATGTTAGGTTTGCATTGAGTACAGACAGAATGAATCCATTTGGTGACATGACTAGCACTCACAGCACTTGCCCGGTGATCTTGACGATGTACAACCTGCCTACATTGTTGTGCCAGAAGAGGAAATATCTTCTGTTGTCCATCCTTATACAAGGACCCAAGCATCCTGGCATCGATATTGATGTTTTCCTTGAGCCTCTGATGCAAGAGATGGAAACTCTATGGAAGGAGGGAATCGATATGTTTGACAGCTTCACACGATAGACCTTTAATCTAGGAGCTATTAACTTCACCACCATCCATGATTACCAGGCTCTATTTGACCTTTCGAGATAGGTCAAAGGTAGGATGGGATGCACGGTCTGCGTGGATGAGACCGTATCATCTTTTCTCGAAGGTTCTAGAAAGTTAGTTTACCTTGGGCACAGATGCTTCTTGGTGGAAGGACATCGATACCGAAGTAAGAAGTTCTACACCTTTTTTTGATGGCAAGGCTGAATTACATTCTGCTCCAGTAAAAAGAGACGGGCACTATATTTTCAAAATGGCGAGGACCATCCAGGTTAGCTATGAGAATGTGACAAAAGATGGAAATAAGAAAAATAGAGATAAGGCACCAATCGAAGGCGTACCATTCAAGAAACAGTCCATCTTCTACAAGTACTTGCCGTATTGGAGTGATCTTGAAGTCTGCCATGCAATCGATGGTATGCACCTAAAGAAGAATGTGTTTGGTAACATGATTGGGCTCCTTCTGGAGACATCAGCAAAGATAAAGGATACCTTAAAGTCACGTCAAGACCTAGTAGCCATGAACATAAGGGAAGATCTTCACCCTGTAGATAAAGGAAATGGAAGATATAAACTTCCCCCGGCTTCCTACAACTTTACACATGATGAGAAGAAGGCAATGTGCGAGATCTTACGGGGGATCAGAGTCCCAAGTCGTTTTTCATCCAACATAAAGAAACTAGTCTCGATGAAAGATCTATCGCTATGCGGCTATAAGTGTCACGATTGTCATGTTTTGCTGATGGTGTTCCTCCCTATTGCAATAAGAGCGATCAAGCCAGTATACGTGAAGATGGTAATCACTCGACTGTGTTATTTCTTCAACAAAGTTTCTCAAAAGGTGATCAACGAAGATGAATTGAATGATCTCCAAGAATTTTTTGGGGAGACTATGGCACAACTCAAGATCTGCTTCCCTCCCGGTTTTTATATATAACAGAGCACTTAATGATTCACATGATCGACCAGATACGAGCACTTAGTCCACTTTACCTTCACGAAAGGTGGACGTACGAGCGTTTCATGTCCATTCTAAAC
This sequence comes from Panicum virgatum, assembly GCF_016808335.1. Lineage (NCBI taxonomy): Eukaryota > Viridiplantae > Streptophyta > Magnoliopsida > Poales > Poaceae > Panicum > Panicum virgatum. The sequence continues at coordinate 34,082,851 of NC_053145.1, read as the reverse complement.
CGGTACGTACTAAATCATGCTTACCATGAGGGTTCCATGATCGAGGGATACAGTACTAAGGAAGTAATCGAGTGTTGCCTTGCTTACCTAAATGATAAAGTATCCATTTGTTTGCCAGTTCCACGCTTTTTTTGGGAGGTTGGAAGGGGTTGGGACAGTTGGGGGGAAAAATTTATTGATAAGGATTTTAAAGGAGTGCAACAAGCACATTATAGCATCTTGCAGCATCTCGCGATAATGACACATTTACTCAATGAACACTTGAGCATAATTCGTGCTGAATATAATGGCCGCTCGGATAATTGGATCATGAGAGTGCACAAGCGTCAATTAACTGCATGGTTGAAGGACCTGGATCTACCAGATGGGGAGACCGTGGAAGAACAAACGATTAAAAGATTAGCAGCAGGCCCATCAAGCCAGGTCACATGGTGGCTAGGGTATGATATTAATAGATATTTAATTTATACTGTCGCAAAGGACAAGAAGACTGTATCCCAGAATAGTGGTGTCCGCATTGAAGCCTTGGATGAGAGAACAGACCAAAGTATAACTTACTATGGCATCATAGATGATATATGGGAAGTGCACTATGGTTACAATATATAGATTCCCGTATTTCGGTGTCGTTGGATCAAACACTGATGAGGACATGCCCCCAGAGGCTACTCAAGTTGCACATAAACATATTTATGATGGACCAATCACACGCAACCGTGTAAAGATACTCCAAAAAAGAGGTGAACTCACTCCTATCTGAAACAAACTTCAATATATTTGAGAATATTATACTGCCTAAATGTTCTACTTTGATTCTACTTAGGCATGTACATAAAGAAGATTGGAACACCAAGCAATCAGACAACCAGTCCACGTCAACCAGTTCGGACCAGTCCGAACCAGTTCGGACCCCCAGATCGGAACAACTAGATCAGACCAGCCAGTTCTGACCACCAGTTCGGACCACCAAAAGAAATGGTTGTATATCCTTATTTCCGCAACTTCTGAAGGCTCATGAGTACCCGTTGGAAATCTTATGAAGTCTACTTTCCAACCCAATAAGTTTCATATCATTTTGACTTCCCAATAAGGATTTATGGTCGAATCATTGAAGACTGCTCAGAAGGTCAAGAGTCTGCCCGAGGATTTACCTTGCTCAATTTCCCATGCAAGACTGTACCAATCTACAATGTTTCATTGTGCATGCTGCACATTCCTGGAAAGAGTGTTAAGTCTAGTTTCACACCCAACAAACGGCTTATCGTTTCAACTTCCGAGTCAGGAGAAAAGGTCATTTTACTGAAGACTACGCAGAAGCCCAGGAGACGCGCGGGAATTGAAGACCATCTCGTGAATGCTTCACCAGTTGGCCTTCAACCTTCCAACGTGGAAACGTCAGTTCAGACCTATCTAGGAGGGATGTTTCTAGTATAAATATCCCGTATGTGTACTCAGAAAAGAACTTTTGATCATTTGATAAACCGATATGGTATTCCAGCTGATTTGCTGATGAGTGACTTACACCTTTGTTCTTGCGAGTTATTCTTGGACTTGTGAGGAAGATCTCTCTGAGGTCCCCTATTTCGTGCTCTATGGTTTCTAGTTCGGCTGCACTGTTTTGTGTGAATTAGTCCCGGTTTGTCGTTCTGCGATTGTTCGGAGATCGAGTCGAAGTCCTCAAGGTTTCGGTGTCTTTCTCCCCGTCGCTTGGTCGCATCCAACCTTGGCAGGTATAAAGCTATTGTGGCAGTACCGCCCAAATTAATACGGCTTAAGTGCACTAACCATCACCGAAATGGCAACCAGGGTTAATATGCACTTAAAACGGAGTAATCCGGCAGTGCTGTCGGGTAAAATCCCGATTAAACCACTTGAAACAGGATCGACAAAGCAGTCCAGAGAATGCAACATTCCGCAAATTTTACAGAATAGAGTATGAAACTGAATTATTATTACAAACAGGGTTTGAATCTTACAAAAGAAAATACAGAGTTCAAGTGTGACGGAAACGAATGATAGTCTGACGACGAAAAGAGACGTCATGATGAAGCCCGTACATGACGTCATCCATATCCTCAGATGTACCACCTGAAAAACAAGCCACAAGCAAGGCTAAGTATACTAATACTCAGCAAGACTTACCCGACTAAGGGTATACTTAGCCCATTATCTAGACATGTAAGGCTTTTGGCTTGAGGGGTTTGTTTTGCCAAAAAAGCATCTAAAAATGAGTCCTTACTTTCATCATTTTAGCTCAAGTTTAATGTAGCAAGTATTAACTAGGTTTGCAAGAATATCTAGAATAAGCATGGCATATCAAATTAATCCTCCAAGAATAGCATCATCATTCCATCCTCATTTCAATTTCTTCCTACGATGTGACAAAGAGACCAAGGCTCTCATATCCGTGAGTCACGGTGAATCGATATGATTTTAAACCTTGCAAGGTGGACCTAACACACACGACCTGTGTAAGCCCTGACGGACTATACAAGTCAACCGTTTCCTATATGCACACCAAATAGCTGAACTGCCCTGCAACTCGGGACTGCTAGCCCCACCGTTACCTACAAAGGGTCAGCCATGAGTTTACCCACTAGCACCACTGGGAAGACAGTATCAAGTTCATACTACCAGTGTGCATATGGTACTGAGCTTACCGGTTTCGACTACCTCCTACTTCCGGCATGTGGTTAGTACTGTTCAATCCTCGATCAACACTGCCACAACAGATCGGTCCTCAACCGACACAAGTGGAGACGTACTTTCCATCCAATTCATATCCTTAGCCAAACTCATCTCCGCCCGGTCTCCATTTCCTTTCCACATCGATTCATCCTCAATAACTTTTCCATAATCCAAAATGTCCTAACTCTCGCGAGTGACAGGAAATCACTCGACTTTTACCGAGTCCAATTTAGCATGGCGGTACTAACGACCTACACATACTAGTAGATCAACTAAGGGAACCTAGGGATCATGCAACTAAGGTTCCAGTCAACTCCTATAAACTTAAGTGCACAGATACATAATAGGAACATAAATTGGTATAGCATTTAAAATACTGGAATTGATACACCGGAACTTGCCTGGGATTAACACTAGGTCAGTGTTAGTTAAAAGATAGTTGCTCAGCAAGCATCTTCCTTCGGTCGTGCACATCGGGGTCAATCCATCCATCTTCTAGACGTGTCCACCATTCACCATCTTCTGGCTCGGCTCCAACGTCACATCCTTCACGTGGTTCATCTATCGTACCTAAATGAAATGCAACAATGCATATGTATGAATGTAAAGAAATGCAACACGCAAAGCATTCATAAGGTACAGTACACTAACATGAGCACCTAGAGCTATTTAACTCAACTACCGCAACTGGACAAAGTTTCATATTTTTCTAAGCACTAGAACTGTTTATCTTGATTTATTGTATTTCTCTCTAACCAAAATCATTTGACCCAGTTAGGCTTACCTAAAAATTCTCAAATTTTTCCTACAGCAACTAGAAACCAAAGTAAAGGTACTGTAAAAGTTTCAACTCATGAAACATAGTAGAACAACATGGAGAAATAAAACCATTTAACCTAGGTATAAATCAAGATTTAATTAAAACTATAGCTAACCATGAGAGATGACCATGGACTTTTATAGTAACACTAGAATCACATGTACATTCTACCATAAAAAATTCATAGCATGACATGGCTTCAAACATCAGTTATTAAAAAGGTAAGAACAACTAGTCTTTTATGCACTATTAAACATAAATCCATTTTTGCAGTACAAATTTCTAACTAAAATATGTTATATTATGGTTCTAGATTGTAGAGATTTTGATAAGGATTCCAAAAAGTCTTCATTTGCTATTTTAGGATTTTTTTCTACAATTTTTAATTGAATTTCTAAGTTTACTGCAAAAATTTAAAAACAAAACTAATATTACGTATGGGTCCCTGGAATCTTGCACTGGGAGCCCTGGAAATATTTGGAGCCTCACACATATGCCCTTGGCCGGCCAAAAACAGGGGAGGCACACCGGCGGGACTGACTGGCCGGATTCCGGCGGCTCCGGTCGCCGGCGGTGAGGGGCCCGGGGTGGAGGACCTAGAGGAGGTCCGTGCGCACCTGTGGGTGATCTTGGGGCGCGGGGAGGTGCTCGGAGGCGGCGGCTCGACAGAGCAGGGCGGCCGGCGGTGGTGGAGCTCCGCGGTGGCGGCGCTCCGGTGAAGGAGAGCGGCCGAGGTCGAGCTGGTGAGCCCCAGTGGGAGTGTGGGAAGCTCGCTGGGGGTCGAGTTGGGCGGAGGGAGGCCGGAGCTAGGGCTCCATGGCGAGCAGGCGGCGACGGGGGCTCTGTGCTGCGACGGCAGCTGGTTGGCGGCATAGAGGTGGGGCTATTGGGATAGGGAGGTTCAGTAGTAGGATGAGAAGCTAGTGGGGCGCGCGGATTTGGAAGAAATGGGGGCGGAGGCGGAGTTCCGCGGTGAGCTGAGCTCGGTGGCCATGGCGACGGCGGGCGGCGCCTCTGGCGCAGGGAGAAGCTGGGCTCAGCTCTCACGTGAGGAGGGGAGAAGCGAAATCGAATTGGGCTTCGACGACAGTTTAGGCGGTGGTGGAAAGGAACGGCACAGCGACACGTGGGCACAGACGCCGAGATGGCGACGGCGGTGTGTCGAGCAAAGGACGGCGGGGCGCATGGCGAGCGCGGGAGCGCGCCAGGGCGAGCGGTTTCGAGCGAAACTGAGGGGGCGTGAAGTGGACTTGGCCGGGGGTGCGGCGAAGGCGCGGCGCATGGCCGACGCCGGCAGCGAACGCCGTCACGGTGGGAAATAGAGAGGGGAAGAGAGGGAGACGGGTGTGAGGGCAAAACCATAATTAGATCGAAGTTCAAAATTCATTTTGCAAACTCAATTTTTCTATTTCTACATGGCCTCAAATGAAAAACTTTTGAATACCAAACTTGCTCAAAATTTCGAGATCTACAACTTTTGTTTTAGGCAAAAGTTCATTTGAGGCTTCGTTTGAAAGATAAAATTTAAAACTTGAGTACATTTGAAAAGGTACTATATGCTTCGAAATTCAAATTTTTCTCCCATTTTTTTGTGGCAACTCGAAAAACTTTGAACACAAAAGTTGTTCGTCTTTTGAAAACCTATAACTTTGGTTTTGGGAAAAAATTCATTTGAGATATATTTTAGAAATTATTTTCAAAGCATATTTGTTCAAAATTTGAAAGATTGTTTAAAACCTCGAATTCTATGGTTCATTTGACCTGTCATTTTATGTGCAATATTTCATATACACATAAACACACATGCATACACATGCATATTCATACATACACATATATTATTTTCCAAAAAGAAATGCATAATTTGAATTTTTCTTGTTTATTAAGCATGAAATCATATTTAATATTTCTTGCTTAGCATTTTAAAACTCTGGGACGTCACAGCTATTTACCCACTGTTCATAGTAAAGTTATCCTTGTTCTTGAACCTACTATCGTGAAGATCGAGCCATCCTTGTGCTGGTTTATATCGGCACCTATCATGTGGTAATCAGAGCTATCGTTGTCATGGTAGGTTTTGTCATCACCCACTTATCTACCCTTTGTTTACAATCTATTACTGTTTTCATCCATCACATATATTTGTTTTGCCATATCCTATAGTCCACTGAAAAGCCATACAAAAAAATCCTATAGTCTTTTGTTGGTACTGATTATCTTGTGTTGTTTGCACTCATCTTGTTGCTTGCTAGTCACCATCGTTGTTCTTCCACCGTACTCTTGTTAATTTTTTCCCACCCACCCTCCTCGTATGCTATCTTGTGTCTACTAAAAAAAGAGAAAGAAAAAAAAGAGAGATCAGAAAGAAAGAGTTGAAAAAAGTAAAAAAAGAAGAAGAAGAAGTTGAAAGGGGTTATATTGTCAATTATGTAGCTGCAAATTTAATTTCAGATTGTCAAGTTTGTGGTGTTAGTAACAGCAAAATTTACCATCTTTGAGTGGCTTACACGCTTGAATTTTCAGTACCATAAAGCCTCCCTTGAATAGCCACCTATAGCTCCACAAAAATCTAAAACCGGACCTCTCGTCTTGTATCCTTTCGATCGCTTAATCACATCTGCGGTTCTGCCACATTAGCACACTTACAGTCCTTGAGAACGAGTCAGAACATTAGTAAGTAAAAGGTGAGATTGTGTGACTGCACATATTTTACCTATTCCACTTTCCATTGCATTTTTCTAACATGGCAGGATCTGATTCGAGTGTTCATTGTGGTCATCATGGTGAGCAAGAACCTCCCGTTGCATGGGCTGAGCTACATCAACTACAAAACTCATTGTTGGAGGCCATGGAGAGGATGTTCAATGAACATCTTCCCACAGCGGGAAACTTAACATTATTTCCAGGCATGTGCAGCATGCACAATGAAACATTGTAGATTGGTATAGTATTGCACGGGAAGTTGAGCAAGGTAAATCCTCGGGCAGACTCTTGACCTTCTGAGCAGTCTTCAATGATTCTACCATACATACTTATTGGGAAGTCAAAATAATGTGAAACTTGTTGGGTTGGAAAGTAAACTTCATAAGATTTCCAACGGGTACTCATGGGCCTTCAGAGGTTGCGGAAATTAGGAGATAGAGCCATTTCTTTTGGTGGTCCGAACTAGTAGTCCGAACTGGCTGGTCCGATCTGGTTGTTCCGAACTGGTTTATGTGAACTGGTTGTCTGATTGCTTGGTGTTCTAATCTTCTTTATGTACATGCCTAAGTAGAATCAAAGTAGAACATTTAGGCAGTATAATATTCTCTAATATATGGAAATTAGTTTCAGATAGGAGTGAGTTCACCTCTTTTTGGAGTATCTTTGCACGATTGCGTGTGATTGGTCCATCATAAACATGTTTATGTATAACTTGAGTACCCTCTGGGGGCATGTTTTCATCAAACACCCTAGAGGTGTTGAGGTGGATGGCTATGAACTCACAATTGTTGACCTCAATAATGTTGGTTACAAAGATGACCTATGGGTACTTGCTTCACAGGTCGCACAAATTCTGTACGTAGCTGACCCCGCAAAGAAAATAAAGCATGTTGTTGTCCCAGAACAACAAGATATCATAGGGGTTGATGGTATCTAAGGATTTTAGCATTATTCATTTTAAAGACTTTATTATTGTGTATATATAAATTGTGGACTTTAAGGACTTTAGTGTTGTATATATATAAATTGTGGAATCTAAGAACTTTATCATTATTGTAATATATGATTTTATTGTGATATTGTTGTATATGATTTTATTTCATATAATGTCGCATTCCATTTACGTCTCCCTTGCCGCTTGCGGGCCATCGCATTCCGTTCACGTCAATATTGCACTCTTGCCGGCTATCGCATGACACGACTAAATTCGTTTGGCCATCCTCGTTTGGCCATCCTCGCAAGACACAACTTGTTTAATGACGCACAAACTCGTTTGGCCATCCTAGTTTTTTTTGTATTCAAATATGTTTCTATGGCAACATATGATTTCATTCAAAATATCTTCTTATCCTTTGTAATGTAGAAGAAGTAAATGTCTCATCGGTCGCCATTTTCCCCGCCAAGGGAAAATCCGATGTCGCAAGAGGAGGAAACTGAATGAATCGCATCTCAGATGGACTAGAACGATGAGGGCAACGCCGGAGTTGTAGGTGGGGATGACGAAGGTCCCCAAGAAGGACAAGGGGATATCAAAAACTATCAATCACGCAAGGAAATAAATGAAGTACGAAAAGCGGCCCACAGAAAAATTATTGGGATAGTTGGTACGTACATATCACTTCAGTTTCAATGGTGGCAGGGCAAGGATGTCATATGGGCACCATACAACTTTCAGTAAGTGTAGTCTCAATGATTTGGTACAATATGCACTTCCTTCGAATATCTGACTATCATGATATTTTTGCAAAAATCACTGGATTGCATTTATGATCATGCCAAAGCGTGGATATATGCTTGTATTGGACTCCGCTGATTTCGATCCAGACAGATACAAAGAATTCATGGGCATCCTCAACATGTTAGCAAAATAGTTATCCTCTACTTCGACTTCATGCTAAATATTGCAGACATAAATAACTACTTATTTCTTTTATTTTTCATAAAAAACATGGCTTACAAGCACTACGTTTACAAAGGAGGAGAACACAATCCTGATAGGAAAAATAAAATGGTGATGCGCACACACTATCCATGCCACATGCAACCTTCAGGTTCCGTATACTGTAGCTACTACGTGTGCGAGCACATGAGGGAGCTCGGGAGATACACAAAAGATCCCGAATGGGTAAGCATCTACTCTTTGCTAGGATAACTGCATAATGTAAGTCTTTGCATCTAACACTTGGCTTAATTTTGGAATGGATTTCATATTTTCAGGATCAACGGCCAACCCACATAGGTCCACTCCATGAGCAACAACTTCTTTTTATAGTTGACGATTTATGTCGCTTCATTTTGCATGAAGTGGTCCATATAGGTGGAGAATTTGTTCAGCCTGAGCATGAATTATCAACCGACCCAAAATTTGCAAGCCTCCGTCAGTTTGAAGATCAAGATCTTCGGGCCGGCACTAGTAGCGTTACTCAACATAAATGATGTCTGTACTCTATGCACTTTCACGATGGTTGTCCTCTAATGATGCATGTAATGATACTTTTATATGATTTTATGTTGAATTTGTAATTAGTTATGTTTAAGAAATATAGTCATCATCGATCACAAAATCCTCAATAGCGCACAACCTTGACAGGTGAAAATTGGCGAGAAACACAAATTTAAATAAAGCAGAAATAGAATTTCGAAAAGCTGAATTGAATCGAGCAATAGCTTTATAGGTAAAAATTGGTGTGAAACAAAAATTTGAATAATTAAATATAGCGGGAAATAGATTAGAATAAATTGGCGGGAAATAGAAATTTGAATGGTTTAATAAAGCGGGAAATAGATCTGGAATTTCAAATTTTGACTTGGCGGGAAAAGAATTTCAGGGGCGGGTCATGGCATTCACCGCCCCTAGAAACATTATTTCCAGGGGCAGCTCACGGGGTGGGCCGCCCCTGAAAAGGGGTTTCTATGAGCGGTTGATGCCATGGCCCGCCCCTATAAATTATTTTTCAGGGCGGACCCTTTACCCGCCCTTGGAAAGGCCCATTTCTAGCTGCGGGAGACAAGGACGGGTGGCGGGCCCGCCTCTGAAAATGCAATTCTACCCGCCCCTAGAAACGTTTTCTACAGTTGTGGGACCAGCACCAAAGCCAAATTGTGGGATATGCTGCGAGTAGCAGAAGAGCCATGCTGCAACCCTATTGCATGCACGAAGCTAGAGAATGAAGGTCCATGGGCAGTGTTTAAATGCCCTTTGAAAAATTTTCACAAAAAGACAAATGCATGTATAGAGTACTAAACGAAGTTTCTTTGCGAAATCTTTTCATAGATGGGTGTAACTTTTCGAGATGAACCTAATGAGCATAATTAATCCATGATTTGCTACAGTAATTCCACAGTAATCATTCTCTAATCATGCGGTCAAAGCCCTCATTAGATTCGTCTCGCGATTTAACCCAGGGTTTTGCAGGTAGTTTTGTAAACTGTCTTTATTTAATACTCCTAATTAGCGGTCAAAGATGCTTTTGATACCATGAAAAAATTTTAGAGGGAGCATTTAAACACTGCAGCCCACCAGCCCAATAAATTACTAGATGGGTCGGCCCAACAGGTGGAACAAATGTTTTTAGAAAAAAATAAAACAAATGTTTTTAGAAAAAAAGTAGAACAATTGTTTATGTTGGTTCATCCGGTAGAACAAATGTTCTACTGGGCCGCCGCTCGCGACCATTCGTGAGCATCGAGCTCCGCAGCTGCGGCCACGCGGGTGCGACCTGCAGCAACGGGTACTGCCGGCGAGCTCCGCCTCCTGGGCTGGCTGGCGAGCTTCGGCTGCCGGCGGGTGGAGATGCGGAGCGGCGGCGCGAGGGGCACACGGTGACGGAGTACTAGGGTTAGCCGGAGGTAGGAGAAAGGAGCAGCAGCCGTCGGATCTTTATTTTGCACCAATCTCAAAGGTGTCCGATTTGGTGGTCCAAATCGGACGTCCGATACATAGGAAAACCGGACATGTAAAGCAAGCGGCCTTGGATGTAGCCGGACCGTATGATGGTTTCATGGGCTGTAACCCGTGGGATCTTTGTTGGGCCTTGCTAACCCAACAGTGGCCCATTGCTTTCATCTTCCCGCTGCACAGTCCAGCATGCATTCTGGCCATCATGTTCGAGTCCAGCTACCCGTGCCGATTCCTGATGGAAAAAGCTATCCGCCGACCGGTCGCACCCCTGCACTATTGCGCGACTGGTTTAGCCCAGCGGGCCGCGCGCCCCCTCCTTTTTTTTAGAAAATGCTAACCAACAATCAGTAGTGCTTGTGACCCTCCAGCCCAAAAGGCTGCCAGCTTTTTCCTGCGTATCATGACTTTCCTGTGCATATGGCCCACATGTTCCTCACGTACTCCTCCCTCCTTTCCTATCTATGCATGCTATCTGCTGACCGGTCGCACCCCTCTTTTTTTTTAGAAAATGCTAACCAACAACCGGTCATGCTTGTGACCCTCCAGCCCAAAAGGCTGCCAGCTTTTTCCTGCGTATCATGACTTTCCTGTGCATATGGCCCACGTGTTCCTCACGTACTCCCCCCTCCTTTCCTATCTATGCATGCTTTTTTATTGAATAATGCTTGTTCATAAAAATATTTTATCTCTTCATATTACCTTTGTTTGGAGAACTGATTATACCGTTGTGCTCTACGCGACGAGACGAACAAAACTAGATCCCACTAGCAAATGTTTTGACGATGTTTGTGAACTGGTAGTAACTTATGTGGCAATTTATTTTTTCTTATGTGTATATCGGTTTACTATAGTAACAACTTATGTGCATAACAACTTTATTTTATGTCAACTTATATGTATGAGTGTATGATAGACTTTATTTGTTGTATTTGTATCTTATATGTGTAGCAACTCATGTGTATAACCTATTTTGTTTTTAGCAACTTTTGTTTAAATGTGTGACAACTTTTACTTTTATGACAATTTGTATATGAACTTATGTGTACGACAACTTACTCGTTTTTTACTACTTTTGTGTCCAACATCTTATATCTGTAACAAGTCATGTGGTTATGCTTTTTGTTCAGTTTTGTTTTTATGACAACTTATAAATATTCTTTTTTGGAACCCTTACATTATATGTGTGGCAACTTATATATGTATGTTATAGCAACTCCTTCGACAATATCAAACTCAAATTTACATATAAGTTGTTATTGGTGCCAAACATCTTCAAAATATATGCAAGTGGGATCTAGTTTTGTTCGCCTCATCATGTAGAACTCAACGGTGCAATCGGTATTCAAAACGGAGATCATACGAATGAGAATTTTTTTTTGAACAAGTTGAATGATAAAAAAAGTCCCACGAGGTGGAGGGGTTGGGGGGTACAGGCAGAAGCAGAGTGGAAAGCATGCAGTGGAAGGTGTCGCGCGCTCCATCTCCGCACGACAGGTCGCACGTTAACTGTGTCCAATCCAGATCGCCGATTGCGGCATCGCAACTCCCAAGTCAGCGTCAGCGTGAGGAGAATTTGAAGTTGGAGATTGGAGGCGGAGCGCACCTGCGCACGGCACATGCACCGCGGCACCGACGGCTGACGCACCACGCATGCCGGCCGGTGGGCGGTGGCGCCGCTCTCACAGTCACAAACCTGCCTCACACTACTGTCTACGCGAGTGGCCGGCGGATCCAAGGGGGGCTGGGGCTCCTGCCCCCCTACTGCTGGTGCATCAATGGAAATATGGGGAGGGTGAGGGAGAAGAAGAGGTGGAAGAAAGAAGAAAAAATAGAGAGATAGTGGAAGAAGAAGATATCAGTCCCCCCTTCGATCCTATTCTGCATCCGCCACTACGACTTGGCCAGACGAGAGTCAAGACTATGGCCGCACTAGCAGATAGCCTCCAAGGTTCGCCTCACACTACTGATATGAATATCTAATGATACTGTACTAGCACTACGTTCATTTTTTTAAATTGCTGGGGCTATCCTACAATTTATAAATTGCTAGTTGCTACAGTTTGTTTAATTTCTATATCTTATTTGTTTATTTGCTAGGGCTACATCATGTTGCCTCCGAGACAATTGTAGGGTGCTTAGAATAAAAGGAAACAAGAAGATGCGTTCATTAAATCGCAAGGATTTGCATCAAGAAATGTCCGTAGAAGTTTCTTTAAAAACAACTGAAGGATTATTATGCATAGGGTCATTAGAGTTTGATTCTTATTTGAGGTAATTATAATTCATATCATCGTAATATTTAGTTTAGTTTTTATGTGATTTTAGATTGTAATATTGATATTGTTCTTCATGAATTAAGCACTCTATTAGATTTTTATCTTTTCTTTTAATTACTGTTTCAATTAAAAAAGTTGGTCTAAAGGGCCTAAATATGTTTTGTGAACTAGGACTAAAAATCCTTTTACTTACTTTCTACTAGAGTCCATGGACTACGACACTCTCCCTTGGACGACCTCCCAGAGCAGCAGAGCTAGGGTTTGGATTTGGGTTCGGGCGAGGGCTGATCACACGAGCCGGCCTACCCAAGAAGCTGAACAGCGCCGTCCGCTCTGCAGTACATGTCGCAGCCGCAGGCCGCAGGCCGCAGGCCGCAGCAGCAGGCGTGCGAGACGAGTTAATGACGTGGAGCCCACTGCCTTCTGCTTTTCCGGCCACGACGTCGCGCTGCAAGCCCCTCGCCTCCTCGCTCTCCGTCTCCGCGTCGTACATGGTAGTTTCGTGCCCCCGGTATACGGACGCGTGGTTTTGTAGACCCAGAGCTGCCTATGCAAATCGATCATGTCGACCGGGCCGGATCTCAAGAGCTTGAGGCCGTGCTTGCTACCGCAAGTCTCTACGAACACGATCGAGAGAAATCAAAAGATAATCTCAGACAAGTAGCAGTTCATGGGGACTTCACATGCCCTGGCACCTTGATGATGAGCAAGACCACTTGGGATTATTGCAGCAATTCGATGTGCCTCACACGAAATTTCTAGGGCGGCAATGCAAAGACGAAACAATACATGGATAATTAAAGATGAGAGGCGGCCGGGGCGACAAACACTCCTGACTCCTGTTACTATTTTCACGGTACCGATAATATATACTCCGCATAAATGTTTGATCAAAATACTTTCATAGACAAAAGCATACTTACTCCTTATAACAAAAGATGGGAATAGGCCCGTATTTAGCTCTAAACTCGCCAATTTGTCCAATTTTGATGCTCAACTCTGTCGAGCTAGTTTGGGTACTCAACTTTCAATACCATCTACTCCCTCCTTTTTAAATTTAGATCGTCTTGGTTTTTCTAGAATCTTTGTTATGCATCTAGATAAACACTATGTCTACATTCATATCTAAATCTATGAACTTAGAAAAAGTCAAAACAACCTATAATTATGGAGGAGGAAGTACAATCTAATTTTGGTTCCTGCAACAAGTTTCTTAATTTAGATGAAAAAAATATATAAATGAGGAAGGATCAACATCCCCAAAAGAATTAGAAAAAACATGGAGATGATTTGGGAAATTGTTGAAACATGTGACCTCCAAAAAAATTAGAACAAAATTTGATTTGAAAATTGTAGAACAGCTCTACTCTAGTAGCAACATTTTTTTTAGCTGGAAAACAAATTAACCGCTCCCTTTCGTCCTCCCGTCGGCCCTTCCTGACTCCACAGTCCACAGCTTTCACCAATCACCACTAACCAGCCACCACCACCAAAACCCTTCCACGGAAAGAGGCTGCGGCGGAAGAGGCCGGCCGACGTCTAGGGGCACATCGGCGATGAGGCTAACAACCGGCACTACCGGAATTGGCTATTTCGCCGTGTGCACCAAGCACACGGCAAAGGCTAGGCACACGGCGAAGTTTTCGCCGTCGGTGGCCGACGGTGAACCCCCGACGGCAGTGCTAGGCACGGCAAAGGTCTAGTTTGCCGTGTGCCGGGCACACGACAAACACATTCGCCGTGTGTATCCAAGGGTACACGGCAAAAAAAAACATTGACGTCGTGAGGACGGCCTAACGGCGTGACAGAAGACTTCGCCGTGTGCCAGGAAGTAGGCACACGGCGAAGTTTCCCACTTCGCGCATGTGCCACCTGGATAGGCACACGGCGAACTTGGTCAGGCGGGGCCCAGCAACACAGCTCTTCGCCGTGTGCCCAGGGCTTTGGCATACGGCAAAGTGTTTAGGTTCGCCGTGTGCCTTTTCCCTGGCACACAACGAAGAATGGTTAGTTCGCCGTGTGCCAAGACCAGGCACACGGCGAACTTGCTATTCATGGCTGGCCAAATGGTCACTTTGCCGTGTGCCTAGTCCCTGGCACACGGCAAAGTGACCGAACAAATCCTTTTTTTGGTTTTTCATGTATAAAGGACCCCATATCACAACATATATATCACAGGCATTACATATCACATATAAATCACAACAAACATCACAGGCACTATATATCACAATATATATCACAACTAGCCACAAATAACTTCAAACACATCCAGAAGTACAATGCAAAGTCCTACAAGTTCACAACATAGCAAGAAGTTCACAAATCCATATCTAGAAGTTCACAAGTCCATAAATATTGAAATAAACAAGTTTATGGCTGTGGTGAGCCGTCGAACGGTGGTGGGCCGCCGAACTGAGGTGGGAACAACTGCTGTGGGAGCGTCGGTGAGATGGCCGGTGACAAGTCTGGCGTATTCGATGCCGCCGATAGATTCTGCAAAAAATATAAGACAGTGAATTGCAGGTGAGACAAAAATCAAGTTCTCAAGTTATAATCTAAACAAGTCTAAATATGTAGGTCCCCTAAATCGTAAAGTGAGTAAAATAAGTCACAATCTCTAAGTCTAAAGTTCTCTAAGTATCTAATACTTCAAAAGAAACTAAAGGGTTTTCAAGATACTCACCGGAGGAGTAGTAGGAGCAGGAGCCACAGGGAAGGTTGGGATGGGATTACCCATTTGGACAGAAAGACTTTGAATGTAGTTGTACATCTGGGCCATCTAGGCTGCCTGCTTCTGCTCGTTCTCTTGTCGTATCCTCCTCTCTTCGGCCAACCCCGCCTCGTACGCTGCCTGTTGCGCTTGCATTTGGTGCTACAATAGTTCATGACAATGTTACAATGCAAAGCAAATATATGTACAAAACGAAAGAACTATGAACAAATAAGAAATAACCTGAAGTTCCTGCACTTGGAGCTGCGACGCGGACAACCGTGGGCGTATGGCCGGGCTATTGGCCGTGCTCCTCGCTCAAATCTGGGAGAGGGTGGGAGTGCTGGCCGTGTCTATAAGGCCATCGCCAATGTAGTAGCACCCATGTTTCTTGCCTCCTCCCACCCTCATAATGACTTCTCCATCAAGGGACTGCGAGCTCAGATCCCAGTCTGGCCCATGGACCTGTCTTCCCATCTCTGTGTACGCCTGGATACGACTGTGGACGGACGGGTTGCTGTACGCCGAGGGCGGGTCGTCAGGGTTGTAGGTGACGTTGGATGTCGCCTTGCCCTTGCGGGCCAGAGCCCATCCCACGAACGGGTTGCACTCCTGGCCTTCATGTGAGGACGACTGCGAAAAAGGAAGAAGTTGATTACAAATTATGCTGAATTGAACGTTAGATCAGAGAAATGAGTCTGTGTAGTGTGTACTCATCTAGCCCTATACCCGTCGTTGTTGAGGCTGCCTTGATGGTGCGCTAGACCTGGCATCAGCAATCACCGCTGCCGGCCAGCGTCGTGCAAAGGCTGCCACTCGGGGTCGAACCACTTGTCCACTATGCGCTCCCAGCACACGGTGTCATTACGACACCACCACGCAGGAACCTACACGTGATTAAATGCTTGACATGTAAGAAGAGAGACATTTAACGATGTTTTTCATCTTACAATAAATTTGAACTTACCTGTAAATATTGCTCTCGGGTCAGCCTCAAATCCCTCGCCTCAGTCTTCCCGATCTTCTGCTTTAGGAAATGTGCACAATAGTTGATGATGCACTGGACTTGCGCCTCATAATGCATGTCCTTCATGAGTTTAACGCATCGATTGTGAGCCACAATCACCGCCCGCTCCTCGTATCCCTCGTCGCACCTGTAAAAATCCTGCATATAAAGACGATGGATCATGTCATTATTAACTATATTTTCAATGAATGTGATGAATTGACCATTTTTTGCCAGGGAAAACTTACCCAGAGCTCGGCCTTTACCCACTCCGCCTTGTTCTCAAAGACTCTGCCGCTCCGATCCAATAGATCGTTGTTGGCGGCGATGTAGTGGTCCCACGTCCAGGCCGGCTCGTACCGTCCTTGATAGTGGACCAGGCCTGGGAAGTGGTCCCTGCACAAAAGACCCAGAATGCCGTTGACCTTGCGTTTGTGAGCACCGCCACTAAGGACAATCCAACTCCTGCAAAAGTTAAGAGAAATATTTGTTTGTACCGTGATTTTTGAGTTAGGAAATGAAAAAGTAGTAATAACATGTCAAATTACTTACATATCCCCGCTCGGTCGAATCAGCGGGCGCAAGGCAACAGGTATCGTCCTATCTGGGAGTCGCGAAGGACCTCGCAACCAGACAGCCGGCGTAGAGGTATCCTCGGCCATGTCCTCCTCAGACGACTCACCCTCCTCCTCCTGTGCGTTCGCCTGCCACTCCTCCTCCTCCCGCTCCTGCTCCTGGTCCTGGACAGGCTCCTCCTCCTCCTGAGACGGCAGTGCAGGCGAAGGCTCTCGACGCCTCCTGCCTCCACCCTTCCCTCGACCCCAATTGGGTCTACCCTTCCCTTGACCCTTGCCTCGCCCCAACCCGGAACTCCTATCGGAGCCCTCACCAGCATCCGAGTGTGGCATGATTCTTCTGTATAGTGAGGCGACCGATCGTTGAAGTCCACCACCCTGCATCTTTCTTCAATCACCTGCAATTAAAAATAGTAAACCAATCAGCACATATATACAAAACGATCTTATAAAGAGAAAGAAAATAAATGTGACATAATTAGAAAGTAACATTAATAAATCAATTAGTACGGATCATACATGTATTAGAAATAATCATCTTCATCGGGATTAGCTGGATCATATGTCTCATCATCACTGTCACGCAAGTCGAGAAGTTCAAGCCCGTGCTCTAACGGTGGAATTTCATCCTCATTGTCATTGCCTAATTGTTATCGTTCAAGTAATTCTAGGTCCTTCGCATTACGAACCTCCTCACCAGCGTCCTCGTCATCAACCATTTCATCATCGTGTACTTCCATTTCAATCACTCCGGTTAAGTCTATCTCAAAATGTCCTTCAAGCCCATCTTCTTGAAAGAATTCCCCGTCATATGTGTTTGGGTCTATGTTGTAATCCTCATTATTTGGAATAGGTACTTTACCGTGTGGTGATACCTTGTACACAACGTCCCAACCCATAAGGCGATCGTCAGTTTTGCACGGATATGAGAGATAATAAACTTGCGTGGCTTGTTGAGCCACAATATACACATCGTCTCCTAGATACACTGATGACTGGCGAATTTCGACTAGGCCAAGATGAGGGGTCCGTCGCACTTCGTTAGGATCAAACCAATGACATTTGAATATGACAGGCATAAGAGGTTTGCAACCATGAAATGTGAGTTCGTAGATTTCTTCAATTATGCCATAATACTCGACCCCATCAAGGGCTTTCGTACAAACTCCAGAATTTGTTGTTCTTCGTTTGAGCCGACTCTGCTCGTGGCTTCTTGTGTGAAAGCGATATCCATTAACGTCATAACCGGAATATGACAAGACCCTATAGGCACAACCGTTGGCAACCTGTCTCAACTCGGGACACATAGACGCGTCATTTTGGGCCTGCAGGTAGAAGCATGATGATTTGTCATAATATTCGCACGGATAAGAAACTTCAAATGTCTAACAAGCATGATGGTTTGTTATACTTTGTGCTTGAACCAAGAAATGAAATCGGGGGCTCTTTGTCCCGCACCAGCTTTAAGAAGGACGTCAACTTCCTGCGGGGTTGGATCTCTTCGGCGACGCCAGAATTGTTGAGTAAATTCCCTATATAAACGAGAGGTAAAGGGGGTTGGATGCAGAATAGTTAATACTCGAGGAAATAGTTTGTTGAGAACTTACTGTATGTACGGCTCGACTTCCACTAGGTTCGTCAACACATACATCATGATAGTGCGCAACTCTTCATTGAGTAAGGCCTTAGGAGTCGCACCACTTGCACTTCCAAGTTGCCCTTTGAATAGGCTGAGGTTCGTTTCATTTTCGGCTTCATTGTAACGAGTGAGTGGATTGTGCACGCTTGGAAGGGTTTCACTATAGTATTTTGTTGTGTAGTTCGAGACCTCATCTAGAATGTATGCTTCTATAATGGAAGCTTCTATTTTGCATTTATTTTTGCATTTGATTCGAAGGATTTTTTGTTGTCTCTCAATCGAGTAGCACCAACGTCCCTGAACAGGTCCCCCCATCCGTGCCTCATACGGGAGGTGCAAAATCATATGCTGCATCGGATTGAAGAAGCCGGGTGGAAAGATTTTCTCCAACTTACAAAGCAACACAGGGGCCAATTTTTCCATTTGTTCAACTACAGCCCAAGACAACTCATTAGCACATAGCTGGCGGAAGAAATTGCTTAACTCCGCCAGCACTTGCCAGACATGGTCAGGGAGATAGCCTCGAACCATCACCGGAAGAAGCCGCTCAATCCATATGTGGTAGTCATGACTCTTCAGCCCATTGATTCGCATAGTAGATAAGTTCACCCCTCTCCTTAGATTCGCTGCATACCCATCGAGGAACATTAAAGTCTGGAACCATTCTAGTACTTCTTTCCTTTGGTGCTTCTTCAGGAAAAATTCAGCTGCAGGCTTTTTCCATTTCTTACCATCTTTGGGTGGCGGAATATTCAGTTTTAGTCTATCGCATAAACTAGCTTGATCCACTCGGGCCTTAACATTGTCCTTTGTTTTATCAAGAATGTCCATGATTGTATCCCAGAGTGCCTCAGCAATATTTTTTCCGAGTGCATCATATCAATGTTATGAGGAAGAAGAAGAAGATCATCCATGTAGGGGAGCCTCCACAGGCCCGACTTCTGAGTCCAGGCATGTTCTTCGCCATAACCCACAAAACCACCACCTTCTTTAACCCTCAGCGACTGTAACCACTCACGGACCGCAACACCTGACATCATTTGCGGTGGAGGTTCATCAACCATGACACCTTTCGTATAGTTCTTGATGTCATGTCGGAATGGATGGTCAATAGGGAGGAATTGTCGGTGCTTGTCGAACGAAGAATACTTGCCACCCTTCGCCAACCAGATGAACCTCATAGCTGCCTTGCATACTGGGCAAGGGAACTTCCCATGCACACACCAGCCGTAGAATATCGCATATGCTGGCAAGTCATGCAGGGAGTACATGTACCACACTCGCATTTTGAAGTTTGTCTTTGTAGCTCGGTCATATGTCCATACACCTTCCTCCCAAGCATGGAGCAAATCATCAATAAGAGGCTCCATATACACACTCATATTATCCCCCGGATATCCAGAAACTATCAACGACAAGAATATGTTCTGCCGTTGAAAGATAACTCCAGGGGGGAGGTTGAGGGGGATAACAAACACGGGCCAACAACTGTACGGGGCAGCCGTCATTCCATAAGGATTGAATCCATCTGTTGCCAACGCAACACGTACATTTCGAGCCTCCAGAGCTTTCATTGTGTGACGCCTGTCAAAATGTTTCCATGTTTCACCATCAGATGGATGTATCATCTTCTCAGGACGGTAGCGTTTGCCGTTTTTGTGCTATCTCATCTGTTGTGCTGAATCCTCGGCCATGAATAGACGTTGGATTCTCGGTATGAATGGAAGGTACCGTACGATTTTCACGGAGATTTTGAGCTATTTCTTTTGACCATCTCCAGAATCTACCTCCAGCCACCGAGATGATTTACATTTTGTACAGTAATTTACGTCTTCATGTTCTTTCCTAAACAATATGCATCCCTTCGGACAAGCATGTATCTTCTCATATGGCATCTTAAGACTACGAAGAAGTTTTTGTGCCTCGTACAAGCTCTTTGGAAGAATGTGTCCTTCCGGAAGCAGACTACCAAAAACAGTAAAAATTTTGTCGAAACCATCTCGACTAATGCCACACTCAGACTTTAGGGCCAGTACGTGTGCAATAGCATCGAACTGAGAAACATTGGTATGCTGGTGAAGTGGTTTCTGTGCCGCAGACAACATGTCGTAATACTGCTTAGCCGTAGGCTCTGGCGGTTCCTCTCTAGGTCCTTCTTCAAAGTGTGCTTCATGAAAGTCTGTTAACATGTCTGCACAACCGGCATCAGCATCATAATCATCGATGCATTGTCTAACTACCTCTTCTCTCGCACGATGGGCTTCACCATGGCAGATCCACCGGGTATAGTTTTCCACAAACCCATTTTTGATAATATGTTTACCCATAGTGAGTTGTGATTGATGTATCCTATTTTGACACTTGGTGCATGGACACGGCATTCTACTCTGTCCTCTATCAAATGCCTTTTCGAAAAAGTCATTGACCTTTAGAGCAAACTCAATATACTCTTGTTCGCTCTGCCAGCCCTTGTACATCCACTCACGGTCATCCATCCTTTAACATACGAGCGAGAAATTTAAAAATCGATTTCATATACATGATATCTAACAAACTCTAATAGGTGAAGATAGGTCCTAATCCCACCCGATGATGCGTAGATATGGTTAGTTTCCATGATCCACTCCTAGCCGAGACAGAATTTCGGTAGCACCTCCCCGCTGCTCTCCAAATACACGTCCTGTCAAGGAGATTGTGTATCAGGAGAACAACAGGGAGGTGATGCCGAAACTCTGGCACGGATCGGAGTTGACCATGAAAACTAACCATATCTATGCACCCTTGGGCTGTCCAAATGACGTGGACAATTCGAAACACATACGGTTCCATATATGCAAAGAGCTGCATATTTCGAACCATATCTCTTTCGAACGGGAGATGCCTAGGTTACGTGAAGCACAAACAAGGTAAGTAAATGAAAGTCTGTGATGACTCACCTAACTGTCCTGCAAAGTGACGAGTCAAGAACGGTGCCACAACCTCTCCTAACAAAAAACAACTACATAGTATCAAAAATGGAACATTTCAGTTTCAAATTCTGCAAAAATAAAACAGCACAGTGGTCGACAACCAACAAACATGCCTCAGATATGTTCCCATTCATTTGACCTTGAACTTGAATGATAAGAAACCTAAAATAAATTCATGACCGCCATTAAACCATGTGACACATCCAGCCCAATCTTAACATCATCGCATCCGAGTTGTTGCTTGGGCATGGATGTGTCACATGGTATCATGACAACCATGATAAGCATATCCATAGAACAGAAATAACACACTTCGACTAACACTCATGCTCAAGCTTAAGGTCAATATATATATAGCATATATCATCACAGGCAATACAATTTTCTATCCAAAATACTCTCCAGCGGTGGCGAGAGCGGCAAAGTGAGATACAACTACCTACCAACCTCCCAGCGGGCGGGGGTCCGGCAGCGGCGTGGGCGGGGGTCCGGCGGCGTGCAGACCGGGCGGCGCAGGGGCGTGGGCGGGCGAGCGTGGGGTGGGCCGCGGCGTCGGGGTGGGCACCCAGCGGGCAGGGGTCCTGCGGCGTGCAGACCAGGCGGCGCAGGGGCGTGGGCGGGCGAGCGTGGGGTGGGTCGCGGCGTCGGGGTGGGCGCGGCGCGGGTGGGGGTCCGGCGGCGTGCGGACCGGGCGGCGCAGGGGGGTGGGCGGGCGAGCGTGGGGTGGGCCGCGGCGTCGGGGTGGGCGCCCAGCGGGCGGGGGTCCTGCGGCGGCGTGGGCGGGGGTCGGGCGGCGTGCGGACAGGGCGGCACAGGGGCGTGGGCGGGCGAGCATGGGGTGGGCCGCGGCGTCGGGGTGGGTGCCCAGCGGGCGGGGGTCCTACGGCGTGCGGACCAGGCGGCGCAGGGGCGTGGGCGGGCGAGCGTGGGGTGGGCCGCGGCGTCGGGGTAGGCGCGGCGTGGGCGGGGGTCCGGCGGCGGGCGGACCGGGCGGCGCAGGGGCATGGGTGGGTGAGCGCGGGGTGGGCTGCGGCGTTGGTGTGGGCCGCGGCGTTTGGGTGGGCGCGGTGCGAGCGGGGGTCCGGCGGCGCCAAGACCGGGCGGCGCAGGGGCGTGGGCGGGCGAGCGCGGTGTGGGCCGCGGCGTCGAGGTGGGCGCGGCGCGGGTGGGGGTCCGGCGGCGGCGTGGGTAGGGGTCCGGCGGCGCCAAGACCGGGCGGCGCAGGGGCGTGGGAGGGCAAGCGCGGGGTGGGCCGCGGCGTCGGGGTGGGCGCGGCGCGGGCGGGGTCCGGCGGCGGCGTGGGCGGGGGTCCGGTGGCGTGCGGACCGGGCGGCGCAGGGGCGTGGGTGGGCGAGTGCGGGGTGGGCCGCGGCGTCGAGGTGGGCGCGGTGCGGGCGGGGGTCCGGCGGCGGCGTGGGCGGGGGTCCGGCGGCATGCGGACCGGGCGGCGCAGGGGCGTGGGCGCGGGTCGGGAGTCGGTGAGGAGTGAGGAGTGAGGAGTGGATGCGGGAGAGTGAGTTCGAAACGGTAAGGGAGTGGGTGGTTCGTTGTGTGCCAGATCTACGGCACACGGCGAAGTTAAGACTTCGCCATGTGCCAGATCCAGGGCACACGGCGAAGTAATGAGTTCGCCGTGTGCCAGATGCCAGGCACACGGCGAACACAGCATTTCTATATTTCATGTAAATGAAACTTGTATTCTTTTAAAATTTTCAATATCATTTTCGAAATTTGTTTTGAAATTGAAAACAAGACCTTAAAGTTCACTAAAGAACATGAATATATTTTTTTCACTCATGTTAAATCATTATTTCATGTAATAATAGTTCAAATTCAATTTATATCAATTAAAGTTGTATAAATGCAGTTAATATGTTAAAATTATCAAACGGATCCAAAAAAATTCAAAAAATTAACATGAAGTCATTTTTGTTCTCTATTGCCTATATAAAAAGTGTAGAAACCAAATTCAAATTTGAACGTGTTTGCCCCTACAAACTTAACCGCGTCTTTCTCCATTACCCAGATGTTGTTCGGGAAAGTTTGAGTTTATAAGCAGCGTACGTGACAAACACGTGCGGAACTCCCTCAATTTTTTACCATAGATTTTATGTATGATACCATAAGAAATTGACAAATGTTTGAATTTTTTAAAATTTTACAACTATTCGATTCTACATTCACGAGAACTTTTTGTGAACACTATTTTCGAAATGACAATGTCAACTACGACGTGAGGTCTTACTGTGCACTCAGAAACACGAATATCATTTTTCCAAAAATTTTCTTCTATTATTTTATGTACTTGCATTTCAAAATTTGACTCATCTGAAAAATTCGTTTAACAGATACACAATTTTTATATATAGTGAACATTATGACAAAAATACCAAACTTTAATATAGAGTACCAAGCAATGTCTCTGCAGTGTAGAAAAAGTTTCGAGTTTGAAAATTCAAAATTTTCAAACTATTTGCCGTGTGCCAAAAAAAACACACAGCGAAGTGTCTTGTTTGCCGTGTGCCAAAAAAACACACGGCGAAGTGTCTTGTTTGCCGTGTGCCAAGCTGTAGCACACGGCGAAGTGGCTAGTTTACCGTGTGCCCCATGCGGCACACGGCAAAGTTGAGCGCCGTCAATCTCCGTCGCCCGTCCGTCCACCTCCGTTCGCCACCTCTACACGTGAGTGGCACGTGCACGAGGTTTGCCGTGTGTTTTGAGGGCGGCACACGACAAAGATAGTAATATGCCGTGTGTTTGGTTTTTGCCGTGTGTTCCTGGGGCTGGCACAGGGCAAAGAAGCAATTTTGCCGTGTGCGTGGTGTTTGCCGTGTGTTTTATTTTGAGCACATGGCAAAGTGGCTATTTGCCGTGTGTCCGTCTTTTAGCACACGGCAAACTATTTGGCACACGACATATTAGCCGTTTCCGGTAGTGCGGTGAATAAGCTCCTCTCCCTTCTCACAACCCCAGTCCACCACGACCCCTCGTCAACCTCTTTCTTGGCCTTGGCAAGCGGCGATGCTGCGGAAAGACCTCAGGATGGCCGGTCGCCACCTCTGGCTGCCGTCTCGCCGCGCCGTCGGAGCGCGAGCGCCTCGGTCTCCTAGCCTACTGCTAGTGAAGAATCCCCGCCTCCCTTCTCACCACCACCACCAGCACCCTTCTCCTCAGATCAAGAACCCAACTTTTCTTGGTTTGGGGATGATGGGGAGGGAGCAGAAGGCAGCCGGCCACCACATTGGGCCGTCCTCTTGCGGCAACATCCCTACGAAGCAGCAGGCTGCCGCCCTACCGGTGAAGGAGTCCAACGGACATGTGACCAGCGACGGTGGGTGCTCACCGTTGGCCGGCGCTCTGCCACCCAGTGAGGGTGGGGGATCTCCGTTGGCCAGGGTTCTGTCACCCAGCGACCGTGGCGGCTCTCCGTCAGCTGGCCCTTGCTGGCCTGATCCCAGACGCCGCCAGCACAGCTCAATTGAAGCAAAAATCGCCGGGTGGCCACATCTTCTTGCTGCTGCTAGCTCGGTGCCTAGTCTGGTCGGCCACTGTTCGGCTCCAGCGACGTCGCCACGCTGCTCCAGTGCCACTCTCCGCCCCTCCCTCCTCGCCGTGGCCGGAGGTTCCTTCGGCTCCGCTGGGCTTCGGAATGCTTCTCCGCCTAAATTGAAAGTAGCCACTTTACTCTATGTCTGATCATGTATACACCAAGCTGCTGATTAATCTGTTCTCAGATGCTGCTGATCCCTGTTGATCCGTTCTCCTGTGTCCAGTTGTTCACTAGCGTTTTTAGTATCAATGTGTTTAGGATTTGTTTTTTTTTAAATAAAGCAGCAGCACTGCTGATTCGTTTAAGGAGAATAGAAATCCAGGTAACAGTACATGTTCTATTACATAAATTTAAAAACTCACTCATGCTTAACATTAAAACTAAGTTACTGCTCAGTTTTGGCGTTCCACACGCCAAATGCCGTAGCTCTACCTCTTCCCTATTGAAGGTGAAGACCTGCCTGGCAAAACAGCTTTATTTTCAAAAACTCGTCAATTCTCTTCTTGCATATGTCGGTCCCATGCCGTGTACATCATGAAGGCAGCTTTTGATCTTCTTCGTGCTGTCGGCGGTTCTAAACTCCTCTTCCACCATTCTTCCACTGTCTCTTCATCTTTGTCTGGTGCCTGTATTTCTCCTCGAGTTCAGTTGCTAACAAGCAGCCAGACCTCCTTTGCATAACAGCAGTGTAGGCACAGGTGCTGCGCTGTTTCTTGCTGTTGATCACATAGAGCACACTCGCTTCTGCATGACCAATTTCTGGCTGCTAGTTTGTCCGTAGTTAAGATCTTCGATTGGACTAATAACCAAGCAAAAAACTTGTGTTTGCCTTCACCATATGCATGCTAGGAACTCCTGAAAATGCGGAGCGGGCGATCGGGCGTTGCGACGGCGTCCGCAGTGTGCTAAGCCGCCGGCGTCCTTGGTTGCCGGGCGGACCGCCGTCCGGTGGGCGCGGGTGCCTGTGCGTCGGCGCGGCCCCCGCTCGGCGTTCGCGGCGTGCGAAGCCGCCGGCTGGGCGTTGGCGAGACCACTGATTCCCGACCGGCAAGGAATCGCTCTTGTCACCTGATGCCTGGCCTGGGATGACCTCCCTGCCGTCTCCGGGTGGTGCTTCCTCGCCGGAGCGTTCAACCTCGTCTCCGGGGACGACTACGTTGCCGGAGCCTTCAATCCCGCCGGATGCGATTCCGGTGCTTCTGACAACTCCTTTGCAGGCGGATTTCGACCCTGGCGGTGCGGCGAAACCGGCTGTTCGTCGTCGCCGACGGCTCACGCTCGCGTGTCCCGAGGTGAGTGCTTTTCCGTCTGTTCTTGCAGGTCTTCCGAAGGTGGAGGATCAGAGCTTTGCCGATGGCGTGGCCGCAACGCCTATCGACACCGACGAGGTAGGAATCAACATAGCAGAGGCTTCTTCTCCAGTGTCGATGGTGTTGCAATCATCCAACGAAGTGGACAACCATGAGTGCTTCAGTCCTGCGGACGATGAGGCTTTACAGGATTGTATCATGGCGGGTTACTCATATGAACAGGCACGAGATTACATCTCAGAAAAGAAGAAGTGCTCAAGTTACAATGATGAGATTTTCGTTGAAAATTTTTGGGCAGATATGGGTTTCCCAAAGGGAACACGATGGTGGGAAAATGAGCGATCGCCGGTGGGAAGTAATCCGGAGCACAAACAATGTGTCTCGTCGGAGCCTTCTTCACCGCAACGTGCTAAGCAATTTTCTCTGCCATCTAAGAGAAAGGGTGCGTCAAATCCAGACATTCGAAAGAAAGGGTTCGCTTTGCGTTCTTGGAAAGGCCCACTTCCTAAACGTCGATCTCAGGTGATCACGTTGGAAGCCTTTTTGCCAGAGACTGCAAGGAAGCGCCTCCTGCATCCGGTTCGGCCTCTGCGTGCAGACCTCATTGCACGTGCTCGCGATTTTGGTAGGTCCATCTGGGACCTGATCCCAAACGGGCCCAGGAAAATCAATCGCGCTCCACTTCCTGGCCGTGAACTTCCCACGCCGACACCATCTCTAACCCTAGCACGAGAACCTGGGTGCCCGAGATCAGATTCATCGCCGGTGTCGGTGGCTAAGCGGGACCAACGCTCCTTTGCGGACGTCGTGCGGAGCTCGCCGATGCCACCTTACCCTCGGTTTGTGGATCGAGGCAGGGGTCGAGGCCCCAACCCTGGTCGTCGGGATGGTCGCAGTCATGGGGATTTTGGCGGCGGCGGTTTCCAGGCCCACTCCAGGGCACAACACCCTGCTGGTCGCGGCTGTGAGTATGGTCGTGAGGTAGGTCGTGAACATGGACGTGAGCATGGTGCTTCTGCTGGTCGTGAGCATGGTGCTTCTGATGGTCGCAGCACACATCCTGGTCGAGGAGGAGGAGGAGCTGATCAGCAATTTTCTAGATCAGCAGGAAATCAATCCCAACAGCAGTACGTTCCTATCTTGCCATCTAGCAAGGCTGATTTTGTTCAACAGGGGGCAGAGCGGGAGCAACAGCAATTGGAACAGGGTGCACTTAAGAAGAGGAAACCCTTCTGTTTTCATTGCAAGTGCAGCGGACATGTTAACAAAAATTGCAAGGAAAATCTCGACTGCGTTATCTGCAACAAGAAGAATTCCCATTTGTCGGCCAAGTGCCCGATTCTGAAGATGCCTAAACCAAATGCATCTTTCTTTGGGTCAGGCAAGAAGGAGTTTGCTTTTATCAGAATTATAGACGTCGACTACAAGCTTGAGACACCAGATCCGTCGCCCACGGGACTAATCACCGTCTCTGGGGGACGCATCACAGCGGAAGTAGTTCAGTCTGAACTTGCTCGTATCATCAGAACAGACTGGAAGTGGGAAGCTTTAGTTCATGATGAAAATTCTTTTTTGGTGGCTTTTCCTAGTGACGATTCGCTGCAGAGAATGGTTGAGATTGGCTTTCAGTTGAAAAATCATGGCATCACACTCACGGTGTCAGTCTGGCAAAATGATCAAGATATTGCACCTACGTATGAGTTAGAGGAAGTCTGGGTCCATGTTACGGGGGTGCCACATGCTTACAGGCATTACTTGGTTTTCTGGGCTGTTGGGACAGTGATTGGTGCAACTCTGGAAGTTGATATGCTAACTTATAGATTGAAGGGCGTGATCAGAATCAAGGTTGGGATGATGGATAAGCGTCAGCTGCCACATACTACAGACCTGGTTTTTGGTACTCAAGGTTATCATGTGACCTTTGCACAGGAAGATGAACTTTTCCTGCCAGCAACGCTTCCGCCAGAAGATGATGATCCCATGGATTTTGATAATTTCGGGGATGGTAATGGTAGTGCTGAGGATAAGGATAGGGATGATTCTTCAAAAAAATTGAAGAGGACGAGTCAACCTGAGAGCAACTTACCTCAGACAAAAAATGTTGGATCTGGACCTGTCCCAATGCATTGTCGGATTGCGGTCACTCCTATGGGAAACCGTCGCTCATGTCCACCGAGAAAGCCAGTTTTGTCTGAAGGAACTACAAAATCGACCAAGATTGCGGTTACTGTACCAAGAGGTGGTTTCAGGCCGATTCCTGGGAATACTTTTGTTAAGCAGCAGGGAGAGGTGATCGACACACCTTTGGGCATAGATGCGCTTTCGACTGGCATGGGCGCCCAGATGGCAGGGCCAATGGGCGATTCCAGCATGGTGATGGATAAAAATCCTCAGGAGCTTAAACCTGCACTGCAAGTACAAACAGGCTCTGAGTCTGTTACTTATAGTAGTCAGGCTAATGTTACTTCACCAAGAAATAATGGTCAGTGTTCGCGCTTCTTTGGGTCAGCTTCTGAGGAATTGCATACAGTCTCACCCTTTTGTGTAGCAGATTATGCTAATTCGCCATCTAGTGGGCCATCTGTGATGGCATCGCCAATAATTCCGGAGTCAAATACAGATACGGTGGTATCTGCTAAGGCGGGGGTGACAACACCGAGTAAACAACAAGTTGTGTTGGCGTCAGGGCAGCCGGAGGTGTTCACACCGGCAGCTTTCAAGACACCTACCAATAGTATCGCAGGTACGGAATGTGATGATATTTCAGGGGTTGGATCAGTTTTCCTCGATGGTAAATGCAGAAGTGCTCGCGCTAATTATTCTTTTTTCTGCGGATGGTAATCCTGCAGCAGATGAGCTAGTTCTGGACAAAGCCAAGAGGCATGCTGCTATTAGGAACCTGGATAACCCGGCAGGGACATACCCACCAGGTAACATATCTTTAAAGTTACCTATGGACAATAGTGTTGCAAAATTAAAGTCTATCGGGATATCTATGGGTAGCAGCTCCAAAGAGATTATTGTTTCTTCTAATGCACTAAAACGAATCAAAGTGGACAAAGTTAAGGTTCAGCCAAAAAATAAAAGAGCGGATACCGATTTAAATCCTTTTGATTTAAGTGATGAGGAGGATCCTGAAAATGAAAACAGGCTCCTTTCCCACTTAATCAAGGACATAACTGATGTGGATTTGGATTACCTGGACCTAGGCATGAGAATTTGTGACCTTAAGGTGACCGGGCGTAAGTCGAAATCAATAGCTAAAAAAGCCAAGGCGCGGAAAAAGACTCAAAAACTAAACAAAAGTGTTTCCCCATGAAAGGATTCTACTGGAATAGCAGAGGTCTTTCAGACTTGGCTAAATATAGATACATCTCAGATGCAATTAGAGATCACAAACTAGACTTTGTTGCCGTCATGGAGACCGGGAAACAGGACATGTCTAGATCAAATCTTAACCGTCTTTCTGGTGACGCGGATTTTATCTGGCATTGCCTCCCACCCAGGGGACGGTCGGGCGGTATTCTACTAGGAATTAACTCAACAGTCCTTGATCTATCTATTATTGTGGAAGGGGAATTTTTTATTAAGTTCCATCTCCGAAACAGAAACGATGACTTCAAATGGATTTTGATGGCAGTATATGGTCCGGCACAGGATGAATTCAAATCAGCTTTTCTGTCGGAACTCGTCCGTACGTGTCAACATAATCTGTTGCCCACCTTAATCGGGGAAGATTTTAACATCATGAGGCATAGTAAGGAAAAGAATAAAAATAATTTTAACCCTCGCTGGCCGTTCCTGTTCAACGCTGTCATTGATAGCTTTGATCTTTGGGAGATAGATTTGACAGGGAGACAATACACCTTTGCAAACTCTCTTCCGGATCCGACCTATGAGAAGCTCGATAGAGCTCTAATGACAACTAAATGGGAGTTCAAATACCCGATGGTAACAGTGCGAGCACTGGATAGAGGCATCTCAGATCATACCCCATTACTTTTGGAAACGGGTGACCCATCCTTTACGGGACATGCAAAGCAGCTCAAAATGGAACTCAGTTGGCTATCTCATGAGGATTTTAAAGAGCGAGTCACAAAAATTTGGAATAAACCGGTTGGTGGACAAAATTCAGTGCAACGCTGGAATAGAAAACTGGGGGCACTCAGAAAGCACTTGCGGGGGTGGGCTCGTCACCACCATGGGGTGTATAAAGCATAAAAGGAAAACCTCCAATCGATAGTAACAGACCTAGACACCCAAACTGAATTTAGAACACTCACGAACGATGAGAGGAATCAACTGGAATCCGCCCGAGATGACTTGATAAAACTCCTGCGTGAGGAGGAACTCAAGTATTATCAACGGGCCAAAGTGACTGACGTTCTTTTGGGGGATAATAACACTCGATACTTTCAGATGGTTGCTAATGGCAAACATAATAAGAAACGTATCTTCTCCCTATAACACGAGGGTGGAAAAATTGAGGGTCAATATAACCTAAAAGGTCATATCACCCAATTTTACAAAGAATTATTCGGTCCTCCTGAAGAGAATAATTTTACTCTAGGCGATAGGACGGATGATATCCCTCAAGTCAGTTCACTAGAAAATACATTCCTCAGCTCCTTTCACTGAAAAGGAGATTCGGGATGCAATCTTTGATATGGATCATAACAAAGCGCCAGGACCAGACGGTTTCCCAGCTGAATTCTATCAGCAGTTTTGGGATGTCATCAAAGGGGACCTCATGCAAATGTTTCATGACCTGCATAATGGTGATCTTCCCCTTTTCAGTCTAAATTTTGGTGTCATAACGTTATTGCCAAAAACACAAGAAGCCAGTAAAATCCAGCAATACAGGCCGATATGCCTCCTGAATGTGAGTTTTAAAATCTTCACGAAAGTGGCGACAATCCGTGTCAATTCGATTGCAGATAACATAATTAGCCCTTCACATATGACATTTATGCGTGGCCGAAATATTTTAGAAGGTGTTGTGATCTTGCATGAAACGGTTCACGAATTACATCGCAAGAACCAGAGTGGGGTAATTTTCAAAATAGATTTTGAAAAAGCCTATGATAAAGTGAGGTGGAACTTCCTGATTCAGACGCTTCGGCTGAAAGGCTTTTCAAACAAGTGGATTGATTGGATTGTCTTTCATCTCAGGTGGAAGTGTTGCAATAAATGTCAACGATGAGGTGGGTCCATATTTTCAAACAAAGAAAGGACTTAGGCAAGGAGACCCACTCTCACCCATCCTTTTTAATTTAGTAGCCGACATGCTCACACTTTTCATTAAGAGAGCAAAAGCAGAGGGTTTGCTGAGTGGTGTGGTGCCCCATTTGGTAGATGACGGGCTATCAATACTACAATATGCTGATGATACAATTCTCTTTATGGACCATAACCTGGAGCAGGCTCATAACATGAGGCTATTCTTTGTGCTTTTGAGCAGCTATCGGGCCTCAAAATTAATTTCCATAAGAGTGAAATCTTCTGCTTTGGAGAAGCGAAGAATTGCGAAAGTTAGTACATGGAACTGTTTGGTTGCAATCCAGGATCTTTCCCAATCTGATACTTAGGCATTCCGATTCATTATAGAAAATTGTCTAATAGCGATTGGCTGAGGATCCAAGAATGGTTTGAAAAACGTCTCAGTAGTTGGAAAGGTAAACACCTTTCAACCGGAGGTCGTTTAACACTCATTAATTCTGTTCTTAGCAGCTTGCCTATGTACATGATGTCCTTTGAAATCCCAAAAGGGGTTCGTAAGAAGTTGGACTATTTTCGATCTAGATTTTTTTGGCAAAGTGACGAGCATAAAAAAAAGTATCGGCTAGCAAAGTGGGACATCTTGTGTCAACCCAAGGATCAAGGGGGACTAGGGATTCATAATTTGGAATTAAAAAATATAGCTTTACTCAGTAAGTGGCTGTACCGCCTGTTAACAACAGATGGTACATGGCAGCAGATCTTACGCAATAAATACCTATGGTCTAAACCGTTGGTACAGGCCCAATGGAAAAGCGGAGATTCACATTTTTGGGCAAGCCTGATGAAGGTAACACGAGATTTTTTAAGATTCGGAACATTCGTGATAAAGGATGGGTCTCAAGTAAGATTCTGGGAAGACACTTGGTTAGAAAATAGTCCTTTATGCGATCAATACCCACAACTTTATAATATAGTCAGGAAGAAACAGGATACGTTGGCTGATGTACTAAGTACACAGATCCCGAACCTCTCCTGGCGTAGAGATCTAATTGGCAATAAGTTGGTGATGTGGAATAATCTTGTCTCACGTCTATCAACTATAGTTCTCAGCCAAGAAAGGGATGAATTTAAATGGAACCTAGACTAGACAGGTGTTTTTTCGATAAAGTCACATTATCTGGGTTTAATCAATCAGAACACTCCTAACATAAATAAGAGAATATGGAAATTAAAAGCCCCACTCAAGATAAAGATATTCCTCTGGTATCTTAAACGAGGCGTCATTCTTACAAAGGATAATCTTGCAAAACGGAATTTGCAGGGGAACCAACATTGTTGTTTCTGTCATGAGAATGAAACGATACAACATCTGTTTTTTGACTGCCGATTCGTGAGAATGGTATGGGCTTCGGTCTATGCGGCCTGGAGCATACCAAAACCTCATAATATGCCTAGTATGTGTGGGAGTTGGCTCAATGGAATTTCTAAAGAATATAAGCCACTAGTACTTCTTGGCGCGACAGCCTTGTGTTGGTCTGTTTGGCTATGCAGAAATGCGGTGGTGTTCGATAACAAAAAATCTTCCTTTTTGTAGGTTATCTACTCAACTACGCACTGGCTCCGTACATGGGCTATCCTTCAGAAGTATACTTTGCAGGACAAGCTTGTAGCGGCCTCTCATTTCTTGGCACAGGTGGCCAAGGATTTTTTTTGCCCGGGCACATGGGTGGCGGTCTAGTCTTCGGATTGACAGTCATTAGTGTGGAAGGATCTTTATCAAACTCTTTTTAGGCTGTGTGTCGTTTAGGCAGAGGTCGGGAAAATTTCAAGACGATGTATCACCTTGATGTATTGTGCTTGAAATCAATAAAATTTCCCTTTTCAAAAAAAAATATGCATGCTAGATAGATTTTGCATCAAAGTTGCATTAGATAGTCCCACCTTACTGTATCAAATGCCTTTGCAATGTCCAACTTTAGGAACAAAGCAGGCCTCTTTGCTCTGTGCAGATCTCTGATTAGATTTTGTGTATAGAGGAAATTGCCATGTATGCTCCTTTTTTTTAAATGAATGTACCCTGGTTTCTGGTCACCAAACTATTCAGTTGAATTGACAGTCTGGTTGATAAGAGTTTTGATATTATCTTTGCAATACTACTAGTGAGGCTTATAGGCCTGAAATCTGTCACTTTCCTTGCCTCATGTGATTTGGGGATTAGAACTATGTGTGCAGTGTTCGGCACCCTGAGATGTTGATCATGGAGGTTGTAGAAATATTGCACTGCTGGCACTAATTCCTCTTTTATAGTACCCCAACAGGTCTTAAAGAACTTGCCAATGTAACCATCAGGCCCAGGTGCCTTTTCAGATTCCGTATCCATTACCACTATCTTGATCTCACCTTCAGTGAATTCATCCTCCAAATCATGCGGTAGCCCATGCCTCTGTATCTGCAGACTTTCCCTGTTTAGAGTCTCATGTCTCTGTACTACTGTTCCCATGACTGACTCGAAGTGTTGCAATGTTAAACTCTCTTTTTCCTCTTGCAAATGTACTAGTCCATTATCAGATTGCATGCTCTTGACAAGTCTTTTTTTTAAAGCTTTTGATCAAGTTCCTTCTACGTCTCCCATTGGCTATCAGCAGGGGCAGGCCCAGGTTTTGTTCAAGACTAGGGCCAAACCTAAACAAAAAACTCTATACCGGGCCACTTATCAATAAATTGCAAATATAGAGGAAATGCACATTTCAAATGATACTTATCCATCATTAATGGCCAACAATCTAGATAAGATATGAGAAAATATAAAGCAATACAAAGATAGCTCGTTTGATGATGTACTAGTGTTCTATGGTTGTTGGCCAAGACTAGGGCCATGACCCTAGTGGGAGATCCACCCCCGGCTATCAGATTTTGCATCAGACTCCATCAGATTGCACGCTGATCCCTGATGATCCGTTCTCCTATGTCTAGTTGTTCAATACCGTTCTTACAATCATTGTGTTTAGGATTTCTAATCAGTGTTATTGCCCCCCAAAGTTATACGCTAAGAGTTATGGTTATAATTGTACACTTTTTTAATAAATAAATATAGTGTGTCTAATTAAATAGTCAATCACTTTACTTTGACAATCTTTTCTTATATGTTTGATGAATTGTGTCTCTTTCTTCTGTTAATAGCAATTTTATGTTTAGTGGGGAAATTCAGATATATTCTACTTTACTCTCGAGTTTATATCAATGTATACTATTTGTGTACTTTATTTGAGAAAATGTATTGCTGATTGTTATGTGAGGCCAACTATATACGTGATAGAAATAACACCATTGTTGTACTGATGTTCTTTTCTTCCTTTAGTTTAATCTTTTTAGTATGCCACTTAATTACAGGTGCCAACAAGTCGATTCTTGAGTACCATCCCACCGCCTAAGGAATCAAAAGTTGATCTATTGAAAGTGGACAAGACTTGGGCTGTCGAAGATAGATCTTTGTCTGACATCCAACATGGTCTGGAACTTGGTGTGGAAAAGATTGGGACTTATGGGAACAAGTCTCCACTCATCCAAAGGATTGATGCAGCTGATATGTTAAACTCCCTCAACCTTGATATAGAAGCTTGTTCGAGCTATCAGGACAAGCATATAGAGTTGAAAAAAATGTATCAAAGCAAGGTTCGAGTTGCACTTGTAGTTAGGGGTTTGCTTTCACCCTACTCACTACGTGATAAAGAGGGAATCGAGCTACATAAGGAGTACTTCAGGATAACCTCGTATTATCCTAAGTACATAACATCACTTGAGTTGATGATGGAGCTATCATCAATGAAAGAAAACTTATGGACAGCATGCTTTGATTTCTTAAAAGAGCAGTACTGTATGGTGATAGAAGATTGGGACAAGCCCCTGGAAATGTCAATTGGAATATTTTCTTTTGATCGCACTATGGCTTTCGATGGGTCTGATGTTTATAGAGGGGAATCTGATGCATCCTTCTTCTTGCCGAAAGAAAGGTCTAATGCATTGGGCAACAAAAACGACAATAACAAGAAACCTGGAAGAATGGGTATGGCATGCTGTGCTATTTGGAACCACAAGAACGAAGTATTGTCGTCTATTTTCGTCAAGGGCTTTACCTGCAACCAAGGTTCTAAATAGCCGGCTATAACCACTGTTATAGCCTGCTATAGCCTTTGAGAGAGGAAAAAACTAGGATATTCATCTCTTAGCTCTAAATGGCTAAATCCGCTAATAGCCGGCTATATCCCGCTATAGCAGCTAAATTATGGATTATTTAGCCAACTAAATCATATAATTAGTCTTTATTTGTTATTAGTTTAGTAATGAACTTCATCTCATTTACAAAACTTAGTATTTCATCAACGATGTAACAAGGGAAATGAAGCCCAAGATGTACATAAGTCAATGATATTTTCTTGATTTCATATTTATATGCAAAATTACTTATAGATTTATGTATGGTATTGAAATAGAAATGCATAATTGTGAGAAGTTTCTAGAAGATTAGAGAGCATGCATGAACCATAGTTACCATGTTTCATGGTGAAATATGGAATACTCTAGAAATTAGATATTTGTATGACTAGATAAGCATAAGGAAAATTCTAAAGTTAGATATTTTGTAAAGCATTGTGTAGAAGATGGACACATGGCAAAACCATATGAGCCATAGAGTTCTATAAATAGGGGTGCTCCCCTCCCCCTCTTGCCATACCATGGCATAAGATGTCTCAAATAGAAGATGACAAGGTTGTCATGTAGTGTAGTTGTGTTATGGTAGGGTAGCGATATAAATAGTGCAAGAGTATTGTGTTGTACTAAGTTCTAATGACCTGTTGGTGAATTCTGGGTTCTGACATGAATGTGTTTGTTCTTCAGTGAGTGATCCTAACAGTTCAATTTCAGAGCTCAGCAAAAAGCAGCTTAAGGTGAATCCTAATCTCAAAATGGTTTCTTCTCTCTTTCTAACTTAGGGCTTTATCAAATCTGGGCAAAATCGGGTGATGAATTTAATTGCAGCTGGAACCGATCTTGTTGGCAATATCTTTCTTGTCATATGGCACTCACACTCAGTTTTTTGTCGTATTTCATACAGTGCCACACAGAACTATGTTGTTTATGTGATTCGTATTGTTACCAAAATCTGAACTAATCGATTGAATTTAGAGTGGAGTGTTATTAATATTATTTTTCTTTGAGCAGCTACATTCTAAAAAGTTAATGATTGATTAATGAATTATTTTATCTACGTAATTTTAAATTGTTTGTTACTAAATTATTTTGATGGAAACGTGCGTGTTGCACGTGCGTATTTGCTAGTTACAGGAAATTGTCCAAAGTATCCAAGTAAGACAAGAGAATAAAGATCGGTGGCATTATATATGGGGATCACCAAAATACAAAGCCAAGAACTATTACAAATTCCTTCACAAATAAATACAACCTCCAAGACCCTTCACATGGATATGGAAGTCCAGATGTTGCAACAAGTTAAGAATTTTTTCATGACTACTCCTAATGGACAGGTTAAACACTAGAAACTTGCTGAAAAGGAAAAGATACAAGCTGGAAGGAAATAACTTCAACTGTGTCTTGTGTCCAACTCAAAGAGAAGAAACGGCCTTTCACTTGTTTTTCAACTGTCCTTTTGCTTTGGAATGCTGGCAGCAAATTGGTGTTCAGTGGCAGTTTGGGAAACCTTTCTTTCAAATGATGGAAATGGCCACACAAGACTTCAATCAAACTTTCTACATAGAGGCATTTATCATTGCAGCATGGCACATCTGGAAGCAGAGAAATAATTTAATTTTTGTAAATTGCCCAGCAGGCACATTAAGCTGGAAAAGAAACATCAAGGAAGAATGTCTCCTTCAGACTTATAGAATGAAAGAGTCTGAAAGCTCCTGTCTTAGCCTGGTCTGATGGCTTAGTTTAGTTTAGTTTAGATGTATAGCCTTGTTGAGCAGCCTTTAGCTTTCCCCTTGCTGTTTTTGTGTTTCTTTGTAAATAACTCTTTTTCCCCTTTTAATCAAATTTCAACAGCGGGGGCCTCCCCCGCTGTTTTCGGTTCAAAAAAGGCCTCTAAGTTTGGCTTCAGCACTGGAGCGTGAAATAGCAGTTTGTTTCTTGGATTGCCATACAATGAGAGACTTGCCCAGAAATATGCAATAGCCGGTGATACAATGGCGATCAACCCGATCACTTGCCCATGTAGAATCAGAGTAAGCATACAACTGGAGTGGACTTGATTTTGCATAGAAGAGTTCTTGTGATATTGTCCGTCGTAGATACCTCAATACACGAACTAGATGTGCATAGTGAACTGAGATAGGGGCACTAACAAATTGGCTGAGCACATGAAAATCATGAGCAATGTCCGGTCTAGTAGCAGTGAGATAGACGAGGCTTCCTACAATACGGCGATATTCAGAGGGATCAGTAAGGGAGTACCATCAGTAGGTCGCAGCTGAAGATGAAGCTCCATGGGCGTAGCTAATGACCGAGTATCCATGATGTGAGAAAGGTAGGATACGTATAATCATGGGTTGTATTGCATTGAGCCCCTTGGGAGGTATATGTAGGAGTACAAGACTTGGGGGGCAAGATGCCTCCCCGATACATATGGCAGTCCGGGATCTATAATCCTAACCTACCAAATATACTATAACACATGAGGCCTGAATGAGAAATTAAGTCCTGAATATATTTTTGGGAGATATAGTATCCATCAGATGCAGATTGAACCTCAATGCCCAGAAAATAATTCAAAGGACCCAAACATCATGATTGATCGGTACGACGTGCTACCGATGCTTTACCTTAATCCTCAACTCTAAACTCTAGAAGGAAAGCTATTTAATCTGCTCCCAACGCTCTGAACACTGCAACAGATCAACAGCTCACAAAAACATCAACAAGACTATTGGCCATTTCATGTTTTGAAGCAGTCAACATAGGAGGGAAGGTGCGCTAATAATTTGTTATCCACAACTTAAGTGACCAGGAGTTTGGCATATAATACCGATATAGGCTTACCCTTTACAACAAAACACTAATTTGGTCAAACAAACAAACCAACTCAGGACACAAGTTATGTGTAGAAGAACTCCGTAACTGAATGATGGAACATTATATGCAAGTATATAACCCAGTAGCCAAAAATGACCAATTCTCAGATTGTATTTTTACCGATCTCCATTTTTAGCAATTCCCAAGTTTCCTGTGATGCATCAAGCTATGAACACATACTCTCAAGACATCTACATGATCAATAGAGAGCCCAAGTTTTACAGCTAACTGTAAAGGATACCTGAAAAAAAAAACAGTTCTATACATAGAGAACCCCAAGGATCTCTCATCCACAACAAAAACCAAGGTAGAAAGATGCTGCATGCAATTCTTCTAGTTATCCACAACTCTATCATTGGATTCAAACAAAAGCATTGCACCCTTCTCTAGTTCTCTTCTTTTCAGGTCTGCGATTTGACACTCAAGCCTAAGCTCTCGCTGCTTGCCCACCCATCCTGCACCTGCATCGAGTACTGCAGGTTCCAGAGCACGTCGTCGATGGAGGGCCGGTCACTTGGGTTACTGGCCGTGCAGTTGAGGGCTATCTCAGCAACTGTGCTTAGGGAGTCCACTGCAAAAGTACCATGGATCACCGGGTCTGCCATGTCTTTTAGCCTCTCTGAGTCCTCAGTTAGGGAGTCATTTAGCTGTAAATCATCACCAGAAAGCAACGTTTTAGAGATCTTGTTGGTAGGTACAAACTCATTGTTGTGATGTGAAATGGAACTTGAGATTAACCTGAGCTTTCAGTGACTCCAGTTCACTTTGAGAATCTGTTGGTTTGCCTGTGATCACTTCTAGGAGAATTAGGCCGAATTGGTAGATGTCTTGTTTGTCCCCTTGTTCTGAATTATGAGCACTGGGGAGCAGAGAGAATCCGGTCAGTTGATTCAATGAAAGAAAAATTGTACTACTAACAGAATTCTTATTCATTCTGAAAACTGATTGGTCCTGAGTTAATAACCAATCACTAGGCTCGTGTTTATTCATAAGTAATAACCACTATATTTGGTTCTAGTTTATTATCTGGAGATGTCGCTTTCTTTCCACAAGGTAACAAGGACACAGTACCTGCCAATATCATTATCTTCAAGGACAGCAAATGGGGTCTCTGAGAAGATCTGCAAGATAAAAACAGTTACAACTTAGCTATCAGGCTGGTAATGAGGAACTTCACCAATCATTTGAATTCACCTTGCCGTTCTTGCTAGTTGATATCATTGGAAGATTAAAGTCATTGATCTTCGATGTGAGGGTCTTGTCCAGCAGGATATTTTCTATGTTGAGATCATTGCACGTGATGCCTGGAGCAGTCACATTGTGCAAAAATTGGATCCCTCTTGCAACACCAATGGCAGCAGAAACCCGTTGTGGCCATTTCAGCATTTCGCGTTTTCTCCACTCTGTAAAAGCAGTCTAACTGTAAGTTGGGAATCATGTCGATATGCAGTTAGTTAACCAGATGCATGGCATCATTCATTGTAATTACCAGTAAGATGACTTCTTAGAGATCCATTTGTTACACATTCAGAAATGAGGTATACTGAGCTGGCAATATTAGGATTCTCCTGATCACTGACAATGCAATGGCCAATGATGCTGACCAAATGACGGTGCCGAAGTTTAGAAACAATCTCCATGTATTGGATGAGATTCTGGGGAGAGTACTTTGGCTTCAGTCTCAGACATCTAACCAAGACCCTTGAACCATCTTGAAGCTGACCATTATAATGCTGGGAAAGCGAAGAGGCACATACAACAACAAAAATTAGTATTTACAACATTTCTAGAATGAAGCTGTACTGTACTACTTATGAGGTATGACTAGGGTGTGAAGTACCAACATTAATAGTTGCTGGAAAATATCAAAATATGCATAAGACCCAGAAAAAAAAAGGACAAAACAGCAATCAATCACCAGGGCTGCAAGCTTGGATATACTAGCACAGGATATGCCTAAACATAACAATAAATATGAATGAATTTGAGCCTCAAGTTAACGTAGACACTGATAAATACTAGTAAATATCAGAAAAATATTAAATTTACTCCCATTTTTATATTTTTTAATTTCAATTAAATTTTGAAAAATCTCCATCGCAAGCTTGTAAAATGCATTGAAGAATGATAATGTTTAATAACCACATCAAAGAATTTGTTCATCAAATGCCTAAAGCAACCAAGATGCAACTAACATAGCAGGACAATAATTGGCAGGACACAGTTGTACTCTGCCATGAGTGGAGATACTACTGTGGACCATTCCACACGAGTTTGTAGTCTAGTTACTAGCAGAACTAAACAATGTTTTTTTCAAAAAAAAATGCATTAGGTGAAAAATCAGTTAACTAAATTATAAATATAAATTCATATGACCTATCGACCACATTTCTGAAATAAAACATTCCGTGGAGTAAGCAGTACATCCATAACGATGAACAATTGAACATTTATTTGTATATTTGAGGGACCGAAGCCGGCGACCAGAGGGGGGTGAATGAGAGCCGATCAAAATTTCTTCCAAAATTCAAACCGTCGGCCTATATCCTGAAAATCACCCAAGCCCTCAAGCGTTCTGGAAAAAATTTGGAATAGCTATGGAAAAGCTAAACCAACACAAAAGGCATAGAACGAGCGAGCGAAACCACGAAGCAATTTGAAAGCGAATTGGGAAAACAACAGACTTCTCTGCCTGGACCGGTCTGACCGGTGCACTGGACCGGTCTGACCGGTCGTGTCTGTCCAAAGGCGAGCAGACCGGTCTGACCGGTCTTGCCTACTGGTCTGACCGGTGGCACCCAGAAAACCTCGAAAAGTTTTGATTCAAACGGTGAATCTCGACCAAACGACCACGAAAATCGATGAAACTTGGGGGATTGCTTCGCCCTACCCCGTGAACATATCCCCAAGAGATCTCGTCCTAAAGATCAAAGAATCTTGAGAATTCGAGGGGAGATCAAGAAGGATTGGGGTTTTCTCAAAAGCTCAATAAATCGAATTCGAACGAGCTAGTGATTCCAGAGGATTTAGGACAGGGCTAGAAGCACGGGAATCACAGCAAAGAACTCGTAGCCTCCTCGCAATCAAGTGCGCCAAAAACAAAGTCGAAAATCCATCGCACAAGGCACAAAACGAGGAGATGGGATTGATTCAAAAAGCCCAGAGGGCACGAGGAGTTTAGGGCCTCCTTTCCCAATCAAATCCACACAAGGTCTCACAAATCCATCAACCAAATCTACTCTAAAGAGAAAAACAGAGGGAGGGAGACGCAGGGGCGGCGGCCTAGAGAACAGAAGAGTCCACGAACAGATTACAAAAACCGCAATTAACCTAACACAAGTGAAGGGTATTTATACCCGCGGGACCGGTCAGACCGGTACGCTGGACCGGTCAGACCGGTTGATTAGACCGGTCAGACCGGTGCCAGGGACCGGTCAGACCGGTTGGCCTGCAGCACCCCCTGTACACGATCTCATCCGACGGCCGAGGTTCTTTCTTCGAAACGAAGTCTTCTTCGCGATGCCGCCATCTTGATGAAGATCAGGTCCGCGGTTTTGGAGGGTCCGCGAAACCCGGGTAGGTGGCCGGTTTTGAGAAAACTGCCAAAACCTCACGCGCGGGAAGATTCCCGCCTCCACGCCATGGCCCTAGACGCCGTTCCCGCCTCGGCCTTCTTACGGCCCTAGACGCCGCCCGACGCCCGTCACCTCCTCGCCCGCAGCGAGGCCCTAGACACCGTCAACGCCCGTCGCCTCCGTCTGTCCCGAGACTGACGCCCGTGCCTCCACGACTTGGCGTCTTCAACCGCCGTCCGCCTCCTTGGTTTTGTGGCGCGAACCAAGAAACCCGCCTTCCGTCGCCGCTTGCATCCTCGATCCAGGAGTGGACGCCACAGCTGCCGCCCCGGTCCGAGCTCCGGTCCCGGCTGCCCTTCACCGCCGTCCACCGCACGGTCCATCGACCACAGCACCTCCACGGCAGCTCCCCGTCGACACTCGACGCCCGTGTACCTGCAATCCAAAGACCAAGCGCACGATCACACTGCACGGTTGACAATTCACTCATCACAGGCAGGATAGAGTACTCACATTCCTCAATCTCCCCCTTGATGAGTGCATTGTCAACACACCACAAACGAACCAAGAGAAGTGAAACCAGAAAAGAACAAAGAAGCACAAGCAAGTGACGAAAGGCTCAGAAAGGCAAGAACAGTCACTTACTCAAACAAAATCGATCCCCTAAGACAAGGGCAAAGGCTCGACGCAATCGATCAAAAGCCAAAATATGACTCCTCAAAGACAGAGTTAACGCTCGACGCAGTCATGCAAGAAGCAGAGGGAAAATGATGAAAACCAGGAGCCAAGAACAAAGCAGAAACTCCCCAAGCAAAGCTTTTCCCTCTCACAAGTGCAACTCTCCCAAAATAATGCACTCTCAAAGCCCTGTGCACAACAGTTTTTTCAAAAATCAAACAAGTCTCCCCGTTGTTCGATCACTTCTCCCAAAATTCTCCCCCTTGTTGGCACATGCACACATCAAGCCTAAAAAGACTTAAAGCTCCCCCTGAAGCTGAGACTCCCCCTGAACAGATGCTATGCAATGAATGCAATGCAGGAGGTGTAAGTGAAAGCATTCAGGGATACAAGGATATGAGCAACATCTAGTCACAAGCACGTGTGCATCCATAAACAAGACCTGCATCTAGCTCAACAGGGTATATCAAATCAGTCTAGAGCTAGGCAAGTTCAGTTTAGGAGAAATAAAAGCATCACCCATGATCTAGCACTAACAAGTAGGAAATGGAAAGCAGTGCTAACTCATACAGGTGAGCCAAAACAGCCAAAAACAAGTTGCCAACATCCATTTTTAAATTAAATTTATAGCAATCAATTCTTAATGCCAGGGGTTAAAAGCTTGTCATGCTTAACTTAGCAACGAGGCCAAGCCTATGTCAAAGACAATCAGATGCTTAAAGTACTCATTTCAGTCATGCACAGTCTTGTCCGGGTTCTCACAAGTGCAAAGTGAGCCGTCCCGAAAGCTCGATCAGTGCGATAAGCAATCCCACCTGGATTTTTTCAATCCATTTCAAGAA
This sequence comes from Panicum virgatum, assembly GCF_016808335.1. NCBI lineage: Eukaryota > Viridiplantae > Streptophyta > Magnoliopsida > Poales > Poaceae > Panicum > Panicum virgatum. The sequence goes on along the minus strand of NC_053145.1, from coordinate 34,039,300 downwards.
CAGTTCAAGCAATTTTATCAGATTTAGATCATTTCAAGTATGAATTGCTGAACGAAAAGCTACACTAGCATGAATAAGATAGCAAAGCATATCAGCATGCCCTAACATGCTAGTAGCCAAGACAGGGTGATCATGTTTTCAGATTTTCAAATCAAAATAGCTTAACTCAGATGATGTCATATACACATTGGAGTAAGCTATACATGATCAAGTTTATCAACTCACACTAGCAGGCACTAGAAGATCATAGCAATGTATACAATAATGCTAGTGCAAGTGAGACAATGCAAAATGCAAACATGTACAATGCATATGCACAATGCAACTAACCAAGCTAAAACTTAAGAGAAAGACAAAGAAAAGCCAAAAGCTAAGCAACTGAAGAATAAAGCAAATACAACGGCTCAAAGACACACAGAACTAGACCAAATGGATCCAACTGAGTACCATGAAAAAGGCAACAATCAGAAAACCACAAGTCCATCCTGAGAGGAAAACGTACAAGCCGAACACTCACATACCTCGATGAAGATCCCGCTGGACCTAGAGCATAGCAAGCTCGAGGTCAGCTCCCCTACATCCTCAGCGGATCCATCTTCTGCTCGAACAGGTTCTTGTAGAGGTGAAAGATCGAAGTGGAAGTAGTGGTACTAGATCGTCCTCCTGAGCTGAGGTAGTCGAAGCAGAAGGGGCCGGAGCCTGCAGCCGGCGCAGTAACTCCGGATCATCATCGGCACCTGAGGTAGAGCTCCCCCTCAACAAGTGATACCTAGCACAAGAGAAGCTAGGACACAAGAAAATAGCAAACACCCAAGATCCCGAGCAAGACTCAAGCAAACGGTTAGGTGTTAGTCAAGCTACATGCAAAAGTATACCAAAAGACACTCTAGAACATATCAAGAAAGAAGATATTCCTAGAAAAGACTAAAGGCACTCAATAGCAAGAACCAATGTAGCTAGATGATACGAAGGCGATACTTGAGCTAGCAACCAGAACTAAGAAGCAAAAGCTACACAAGCATAGGAAACTGGACAAAGCACACACCCTGAGCTAGCAAGAATCATGACAATATGAAAATCACAAAAACTAGCATACAGAGTGGCTAGTCCTCCATAGCATAAGCACAGACCTAGCAAGCAAAACAAGTAGAGATGTAGAATCTACAACAAGTCACACGCAGACAATGTACAAAGAACTCAAAAGACAAACTCAAATGTACAGAGGATACAACAGCCATCATGGGCTATCCATCAGCCTTGGAGAACCATCGAGTCTTGATCAAACCTGCAAAGACCAAGATCCATGGAGCACTTGTTCTCCAGGCCTCCAACCTGCATCACCATCGAAACAAAGGAGGAGCAAACGTCTCGACACTGGTTAGCAAAGTGAGAAGCAAACCAGTGACGAGCCATTTGCTCTACAGAAGGGTAACCAAAGTCAGGTAAAGCGTATCCCCTGTCCCGTCTACTGCGAGGCTGATGATCACCACCGCGAGGAAAGCGTGGAGCATCGAAACCTCCTCCAAAGCCTCGGTCCCGTGGTCCATAGCCGTACTGAAAACGACTAGGAGCACGACCGGCAAAGCGACCACCAGCTGGAGCACGGTAACCACCACCGTCTGCCTGACCTCCACCTACACGGCGCGCCCTCGCATCTTGCCTACCACCACGCCGAGAAGGACCATGCACCCGAGCAGAGTACATGTCCGCGTTCCGTCTCTCCTGCTCTCTCCTCACAGCCCGCTTCCTCCCGAAGCAAAACTCCTCCAGGTGACCTTCCCTATCACAGAACTCGCAGTGGTACCTCACCTCACGCTTGGGAGGTGGAGGCCTAGCCTGCGGACGGGGAGGAACAACCCTCTTCTTCTGGGCAACCTGGGCTGTGGCAGCAGGGAGCGTGTCGAGGGGATTCCTCAGCGCATTGGGCTTTGGAACCCAAACCTGCTTCTGCAGAGGTGCTTTCGGTGGTTCTTTAAGCACACCATCCGCGGGGTCAACAAGCGAAGGCTGCGTGCTCATGCTAGCAGTGTTTCTAGCAGCCTTGCCAATCTTACCATACAACCTATCAAAGTCTGACTTCGTGTATGTGTAACCGACCCCAAACCCATCACCACGCTTGAACTGCTTAATCATCATGCCCAACTGCGGCTCACTGCTAGAAACCCAACTCAGAATCGCCCTAAGATAGGTATTCTCATTCTCCAAGTTGGCTTTCTCTACCGCAAGACTATCCAGATCAGCAATCAAACTAGGGCAAACAGAGCAGTCAATAGGTGGGCTAGACTCTACGACCTTGGTCTTTCCAAAAGACTTGATCAAAGCGTTCTTCTCATCTAGCTCCAACCTAAGCGTGGGACAAAGTTTACAAGCACCAAGCAAAACTGGCCTAGACTTCATCTCCTCTAGCTCGCACACAACAGTAGCAAACTTGGACTGCAACGAAGCTAGATCAGACTTAAAAATAGGACACTCATCACATTCAAGCACATCGCTAACAATAGGAGCGTCCTTAACCAGTTCTAGCTCATGCTTGGCCTTAGCGAGCTCATGAGACAAGTCAGCAAGCGAAGTCTTAGCAACATCTAAGTTCGCGATGTTCTCATCATGCTTGGCACGGAGAGCAACAAGATCGTTCATGTGAGATATGCAGCCAGCGCACTCATCCTCACTAGATTTCTTCCTAGCACAAGCCAGCTCAGCCCTAAGCTTTCTACGCTCTCTAGCTGCTTCCTTAAGCAGCCTTTTCTGGTTGTCGAGAGCGACGTACAACTCCGTAACCTCTGTATCTAGCAAGTCGATCGTGGAGTTTACCTCTGAATCACTCTCAGATCCAGGAGACGAGTCAGCGTGCGTCGGTGTAGCATGTCCACCTGAAGACGCACGAGCACCATCGGCTTCGCCTGCCATGGTGCAGAAGCTCTTGCGCCGACCGGCCGCCAAGCAAAGGCCGATGAAGCCGGTGGCTTCCTTGTCCCGCTTCTTCTTCTTCTTCTTCTCGTCATCGTCAGAGGTCGGTGAAGAAGAGCGGTCGGTGTCGGAGCTCTTGTCGAGGTCGCTGAGCTGCGCCAGGAAGGCCTTCTCCCGCTTCTTGGCCTTGTACTGGAAGCGCTTCTTGAGCGACTCCTTGTCGAAGCGTCCTCCCCGGTCACGACTGCGGTGCTTGTGGCACCGACGCTCCTTGTTGGAGCCTCCCTCATCGCGGTCGCGGTGGCGGTAGTAGTCGAAGGAGCTGTTCTGGCCACCGCCGGACTTCTTGGGGCAATCGGCGATGAAGTGGTTCAGATCGCCGCAGTTGTAGCACCCGGGGTTCTTCTTCCTCTATCTGTTGTGGTAGATGCGCTGGAACTTACTGATGAGGAGGCACAAGTCGTCGTCGCCCAGCATCTCCAGCTGCTCATCTGAAACAGAAGGCAAAGAGGCAAGAGAAAAGCCAAGAGCAGAGTTAGCGTTAGAGCTCGATCCACCACCTGGGCCAGTCACAAGAGCGATGCTCTTGGAAGTAGGGGCACCATTGAGCTTGGCTCGTGTCTAGTTATCCACCTCCGTGGCCTTGAGCTTGCTGAAAAGCTCGTTCACGGTCAGAGTCTCATAGCCTGCAGACTCAATGATCGTGTTCACCTTGAGATCCCACACAGAGCGGTCAAGTGCGTAGAGCAACTTGAGAGCCTTCTCGTGCTCTGTGTACTCAAGGGCACCAACAGATCTGTTCGCATTGACTTTGTTCACAATTGACTGAAAATGACTGAACATCAAGTCAATGCTCTCACCCGGCTCCTGTGTGAAGTTCTCGTATTCACGCCGGTGAGTCTCGAACAGTCAGGCCTTCACCTGAGGTGTACCCTCGTGGTAGTTCTCAAGGCACGTCCAAATCTTGTGGGCTTCCTGAAAACCCTGGACGTGTGAGAACTCCGTACGAGAAACGCCAGCGAACAAGGCATTGACGGCCTTGGCGTTAGCCTCGTGCTGGGTCACCTGGAAAGGTGTGGTCCGAACAGCAAGCACCTCGTAAAGCTGGTTCGTGGTAATTTCCCAGACATCGGCTCCCATGCTCTGCAAGAAGGCTCTCATGCGAACCTTCCAGTAGGCATAATCCTCGCCGGAAAACACCGGGATCCTACCAAGACTCGCCATGGTCGCCGAGTGGTTTTCGAACCGGTTAAGGTACTGAAAAGCTCAACCGGGCTCTGATACCAATTGAGGGACTGAAGCCGGCGACCAGAGGGGGGGTGAATGGGAGCCGATCAAAATTTCTTCCAAAATTCAAACCGTCAGCCTATATCCCGAAAATCACCCAAGCCCTCAAGCGTTCTAGCTAAAGTTTGGAATAGCTATGGAAAAGCTAAACCAACACAAAAGGCATCGAACGAGCGAGCGAAACCATGAAGCAATTCGGAAGCGAAATGGAAAAACAACAGACTTCTCTGCCTGGACCGGTCTGTCCGGTGCACTGGACCGGTCTGACCGGTCGTGTCTGTCCAAAGACGAGCAGACCGGTCTGACCGGTCTTGCCTACCGGTCTGACCGGTGGCACCAAGAAAACCCCGAAAAGCTTTGATCCAAACGGTGAATCCCGACCAAACGACCACGAAAATCGATGAAACTTGGGGGATTGCTTCGCCCCTACCCCATGAACATATCCCCAAGAGATCTCCTCCTAAACCTCAATAAAGAGAAGAACAGAGGGAGGGAGACGCAGGGGCAGCGGCCTGGAGAACAGAAGAGTCCACGAACAGATTACAAAAGCCGCAATTAACCTAACACAAGTGAAGGGGTATTAATACCCGCGGGACCGGTCAAACTAGTATGCTGGACCGGTCAGACCGGTTGATTAGACCAGTCAGACCGGTGCCAGGGACCGGTCAGACCGGTTGGCCTGCAGCACCCCCTGTACACGATCTCATCCGACGGCCGAGATTCTTTCTTCGAAACGAAGTCTTCTCCGCGATGCCGCCATCTTAATGAAGATCAGGTCCGCGGTTTTGGAGGGTCCGCGAAACCCGGGTAGATGGCCGGTTTTGAGAAAACCGCCAAAAACCTCACACGCGGGAAGATTCCCGCCTCCACGCCGTGGCCCTAGACGCCGTTCCCGGCTCGGCCTTCTTACGGCCCTAGACGCCGCCCGACGCCCGTCACCTCCTCGCCCGCAGCGAGGCCCTAGATGCCGTCGACGCCCGTCGCCTCCGTCAGTCCCGAGACCGACGCCCGTGCCTCCACGACTTGGCGTCTTCAACCGCCGTCCGCCTCTTTGGTTTTGTGGTGCAAACCAAGAAACCCGCCTTCCATCGCCGCTTGCACCCTCGATCCAGGAGTGGACGCCACAGCTGCTACCCGGTCCGAGCTCCGGTCCCGGCTGCCCTTCACCGCCGTCCACCGCACGGTCCATCGGCCACAGCACCTCCACGGCAGCTCCCCGTCGACACTCGACGCCCGTGTACCTGCAATCCAAAGACCAAGCGCACGATCACACCGCACGGTTGACAATTCACTCATCATAGGCAGGATAGAGTACTCACATTCCTCAATATTCATTGCCTTTGCTGTAGTCGAGGCACAAGGAATCCACCACTTCATACCTGTGCAAATGGACTAGTCTTCACTGAAGCTGTCGGTTGCTTCTTCGAGCTCCTCCGGTGTATAGACACGGTACGCTGGCACTTCCAGTGTATTCACCCTTGCAGCTTGTGATGCATGCCCTGTTAAATGAAGACCAAATTAGAATTCAAAATTTAAAAAACTCTAAAAACATTAATACTCTAAGTTTGATTTACTGGTCATAAAAGCTTTGTTCATTGTTTTTCTTTTTCTTTATTGGTTGATTGACTACGAAGCTTTATACTTTCTCAAAGTCTACTGTGAAGCAAGGAATAAATACCCATATGACGTTTCAAAAGAGCAGAACCTTATTAAGATCCACATAGTACAGCAAGCAAAGTTTCCCAATTCATTGACTAAAGTGAGTAGACTTTATTGACACTAAAAAAACAAATGCAGGAAAAATAATTGAGAGAGAGCAACTAGACGTTCAAAGTTTCAATTCTATATTGTTCCTTTGTACTGGTACCACTAATCATGGATGGCTTATGCATTTGTAGTTACTTACCCATAATCTCGTGCTCCCCTTTTTATTTTATATGTACTAGCTAATATTTGAAGAACACAATAACAAAAAAACGAAATGAGGCGATTAATTCAGTTATGCAAATGAATTTCTCCTCTTACTCTTATCAGCAGGAGTAATAATCTTCTGTGTCGCCTTAGCCGTAGCCTTCCATCCATCCGCCGGTGTTGCCGCCGGCGACCTAGGCAGGACGCTCACCTCCGGATGCTGCCTCCTGGCCCTTCTCAGCCCCACCACCATCGCCAGCGCAATCAGCAATGCGCCACCCACGACGCTGCCGGCAATCGCAAGGATCATCCCGATCTCGCTGCCCTTCCCCCTCCCCTGCCCTCCGCCCCTGCTACCCTGCAGCGGCGGCAGCACGGCGGCCAGCGCGCCGGGGCTACTGTACGCGCTGGCCCGCTGCTGCTTGGCGTTGGCGAAGTAGTTGCCCGCGACGAGCATCGTGCGTGCCGAGGAGTTGGCCCGCATGCACGCCGGGCGCGCCCCGGAGAGCAGGTTCGCCGAGACGTCCACGAACGCCAGTGCCGCCGCGCACGCCGTTGTCGCGGGAAGCTGGCCATCGAGCCGGTTGCGGGAGAGGTTGATGTACCGCAGCACCGGGAGCGCGAAGATGGACGAGGGGATCCACCCCTGCAGCCGGTTCCCGGACACGTCGAGGTACTGCAGCTGGCCCAGAGTGCTGACCCCCGCCGGAATCTCCCCGGTGAAGTTTAGGGTTGAAAACGGGACGGGAAAATCCCGTCCCGACCAGCACCATTTCCCGTCGAAACCGACTGTGTACCGTTCCCGTAGTGAAAACAGGAAAACGGGAAAAAAAAACGGGGAAACGGGCGGGAACGGGAACGAATTCGGTTGGGATGTTTTCCCGACCGTATTTGCGGTTCCCGTTTTCATCCGGGATAATTCCCGCGGGAAATTCCTATTTTCCCGACCGTATGAGCACCACCGATTCAGCCCATCTTGATCTTCCGCAGAGGCGCCAGGCGCAGACAGTAGGCAACAAAGGGCAAAGGCCCATAGGCCATAACCGGGCGGCCCAACCACCCAAGGTGTCGCACGCCACGTAACGCACAACCCTAACCCAGCAGCGATAGCCGCAGCCCGCAGCCGCCCAGCGCCCAGCCTCCCATTCCACTCCACTCCCGATAGCCGCCGCCGCACCTGAGAGGCTGAGACTGTGAGACCCCAGATCCGGACGGCCGGACCTGACCTCCGCCGCCACCACACCCCGGTCCAGGCGTCCAGCGGTCCCCAACTCCCCGCCCCTTGCTGCCGCGATGGTGCTGCGGGCCTGCGCCGGAGCCGGGCTGCCATCTGCCGCCGCAACGGTCACCTGACCTCCCGCGGTCCCGCCCGGCGTCCGCAACCGTCGGCTCATCCGCACTCCGACAGCGGCGAGCGCATCGGCGACCAACCAGGCTCCTGTCTCCTCCCGCCCCCCTCTCCTGTCTCCTCCCGCCCCCCTCTCCTGGCGACCATCCAGCGGCGAGCGCATCGGCGAACAAGCTGCCGCACCCCTCTCCTGTCTCCTCCCGCCCCCACCCGCCTCGTCAGTCGTCAGTCGTCCCGCTGTCCACAATCTCTACGTGGGCCGCGGCCGCGCCCAAGCCGCTCCGCCGAGCCGCCAGCCCGCCATCGCACTGCACGGCGACTTGGCAAGTGACGAGTCGACGTCTCGACGACATGCAACCGCCGTCCTGAGATGCAGATGCTTTTGCTTCTTCGGCCTCAAAGCGCCGGCTTTTACTGGAGCCTTCAACACAAGTGCCAGTGAACGTGAATAGCAGCACACTAGATGCTACTGCATTTCCAGCACCAGGTACTCACCTACTGTTTAGTGGTTGATGCATTTTGATTTATGCAGATTAGTAGATAGTTGTGTATGTAGTTCAGTTGAGGTGTAGTCATTTCCAACACCAGGTACTCACCTACTGTCCTACTGATTAGGTATACATTTTGATTTTTTGCTATATTGGCAGGATCTAAGAGGTCAAGGGCAGGAACTGGAAACTCTAGTAAAGATCTTGGTTTCTGTTTGTCTGTAGCATCTGCAAGTGCAACTCCGGCATCTAGCCCAAGCCTAGCAGCGACTGATGCAGCTTCTATGCCTTCTTTTCCAAGTGGAGGTGGCTCTGATGGGATTTCTTTGCCAAGTGGAGGTGGCGGTGGGGCTGCTGGTAGTGGTGCTGCTGGTGGAAATGAAAGTGGTGGTGCTGCTGGTGATGGAAGTGGTGGTATTGCTGGTGGAGCACAAGTGCAAGCACAACAAGGAACTAATACTGACAATGTCATCAATGTTGAGGATGATGCAGGTCACATTGATGGAGATGGGCCGCCTGCGAAGAGGCAGAAAAAGTGTACTTCTGATGTATGGCAGTACTTCACCAAGAAAACTGTGATAATTGAGGATAATGGCAAGGTATATCAGCAAATATGGGCACATTGTGACTTTCCTAAATGCAAACACAAGGGCAGATGTGAGAGCAATTATGGGACAACTGGTTTTTGGACACATTTGAGAGTTGCACATAGCATTGTGAAGGGTCAGCAGCAGCTCAAGGCGGAAAAGGATGATGGAAAGAACATCACTACTGTAACGCCTTACAGGTATGAAGAAGAAGCTAGTTTGAGGAAGTTTTACTTGGCAATAGTCATGCATGAGTATCCATTCAATATATCTGAGCATGAGTATTTTGTGGAGTTCATTAAATCGCTGCGTCCTAGTTTCCCAATCAAGTCATGTGTTACCATTAGGAAAGAGATATTGAACATGTATGTGCATGAAAAGGAAAAGTTGTATGCATATTTCACTACTATCAACTGTCGTTTTAGTGCTACAATGGACATGTGGACTTCAAATCAGAATAAGTCATACATGTGTGTCACTTTACATTGGGTAGATGAGAATTGGTGTATTCAGAAAAGGATTGTCAACTTTGTTCATGTAGAGGGCCGCCATACTGCTATAAAATTATCGGAGACATTCACTGAACTAATGGTTAAATGGTATGTTGACAAGAAATTGTTATCTCTCACATTGGATAATGCTGCTGCCAATGAAGTGGCAGTAAAAGATATCATTGCTGATTTGCTTTCCAATACTAATTCTGCATTGGTATGTGAAGGGGCATTCTTTCATGTGAGGTGTGCTTGTCATATTCTAAACTTAGTTGCAAGGGATGGTTTGAGTGTAATTGCACCCACAATTGAGAATATCAGACAATTGGTACTTGCTGTAAAGGGATCTCCTCTGCAATGGGATGAGCTCATGAGGCGTGCAAATGAGTGTGGATTGGATACTTCAAAGGGTCTTTCTCTTGATGTTGCAACAAGGTGGAACTCAACCTATTTGATGCTCCGAGATGCTCTGTACTATAAGGCTGCATTCATGAGGCTCAAATCATCAGATCGCCGTAGGTATGAGAAAATTACACCCTCTCCTAGTGAATGGGCCATGGCTTTCAAACTCTTCCAATGCTTAAAGAAATTCTATGATCTCACTGAGATTTTTCTGGAACATTATATCCAACTGCAAATCTGTTCTATAGAGGTTTTTGTGAGATTAAGATTTTGCTAGATGATTGGAGTCATAGTGAAGATGAAATCATTAGTGGAATGGCTACTAATATGAGTAGGAAGTTTGAAAAGTATTGGAAGAAGTCATCAACCACACTTGCTGTTGCTTGCTTTCTAGACCCTAGGTACAAGAAAAGGCTTATAGAGGAAATTCCATGGCAATACATGTCAAGTCCATGTTGATGCAATTGTTGATTTAATCAAGAAACTTTACCAGTCTTATGTTAGTGCTGAACCATCATCTTCAAGGCATAAGAGTAGAGCAAATGAACCTAGGGATCTTGATACAGCAGATCTGTTAGTTGACAATGGCGATGATGAACTAGAGAACTACTTGTATGAGAGTAGTGGACTTGAAGGGGACGATATGAATGAGTTGGACAAATATATGGCAGATCCACCTTTGAGACTTAGTGGTCATTTTGATATTTTGGCATGGTGGAAGAATCAAATTGATGAGTATCCTGTTCTAGCAAAAATAGCTCGTGATCTTCTAGCTGTGTAAGTCTCTACCGTTGCCTCTGAATCTGCCTTTAGCGCTGGTGGACGTGTTGTTGATCCATTCCGCAGCCGCTTAGATCCTGAAATGGTTAAAGCTTTGATATGCATGAAGGATTGGGTTGCTGCAGGAAGAAGAGGTGATTTTTAGTGCTGTTCAGATTTAATTTTTGTACTATATTTTACCATATCTTGGCTAATTCATGTATCTTGCTGATTTTCAGGTAAGAGGGTTGGTTCAATTGTTGGTGACCTTGAAGTTATAGAGGTCCTTGCAGAAAAGCTGAAGCGTGAGGTACATTTTTTTGTCATCATTTTTTTGTTGCTGTCATCATTTTTTGCTCACTGTAATATGCTTTCATCATTTCTTGAAGTTGCTGTAATCATTAGGTGACCATTCCTTACTGTAATCATTTCTTGAAGTTGCTGTATATGCCAAGAATATCCTTTGATTGAATCTATTTATTCTAGGATGATGATGTCGCAGACAGTGATGGAGAAGAAGTTGATGGGCCACCTAATGATGGGGTTTTCTATGACTACTAGCCTACTGTGATGGTCTGATGGAGAAGAAGTTGACTACTACCTAATCATTTCTTGAAGTTGTGATCTGTTGGCTTTGGCTACTAGCCTACTGTTGCCCAATGTGGCATGTACCTTTTTTTATTTGCACCTTTGAAATTTGAACTGAGTTCCTCTCTTATGTCGTGTGGCCTGTGGGGCTGTGGCCGTGTGGGTGTCTGGATGATGGTGTGTAGTGGACAGACTATATGACTATGTTGCATGCATGTGACGTGTGGGTCAATGGCCAATGGGTGATGGAGATAGCCTGTTGTCTGTTGCCTGTTGGAGACTTGAATGGTGCAGCCGCAATGATATTTGCTTATCAAATCATCTATTCAGTATATTACTATATTTTGCATGTGAATGATGTATGGTTGTAACTATTGTGTTGAGTTAAATGTTTTGAGTGGTTACATGTATTGTTACCGATTTGAGTTACCGCTTCCCGATCGTAACCGATATGTTCCTGACCGATATATTCCGTTTCCGATATCCCGTAATACCGCTTTCGTTTTCCCGTCCGTCTATCCCGTTCCCGACAAAAAAAAACAGGAACAGGAATCGTTAGGGAGTTTTCCCGACCGTTCCCGACCGTTTTCAACCCTAGTGAAGTTGTTGTCGGCCAAGACCAGGCGCTGCACCGCCTTCCCTACCTCCGGGAACGACGGCCCGAGGCGGTTGTGCGACAGGTCGAGCTCCTCGAGGAACTGAAGGCCGGAGAAGGACGGCACGGAGCCGTCGAGGCAGTTCCACGACAGGACGAGGCTCTGCAGCGAGTAGAGCCGCGCGAGGTCGCCGGGGACGGCGCCGTAGAAGTAGTTGGAGCTGAGGTTGAGCTGCTGCTGCGCCTGGAGGCGGCGGAGCTTGGCGCCCGGTAGCGGGCCCCAGGCGCCGAGCCTGACGAGCGAGAGGCGCGCGAGTGCTGGGAGCCTGGCGAGCGTGGTGAAGAGCGCCTCGGAGGAGAAGGAGGCCGGCAGCGCGGCGCGCCAGGCCGCGTCCGGGTCGCGGTCGCCCAGGACCGAGAGCGCGGTCACCTGGCCGCCCTCGCAGGCCACGGCGAGGGACGGCGCGGGCGGCAGCCGGCGCCCACCGCAGCGGCTCGAGCGCCGGCGGGTACCCCAGCAGGCGGCGCATGCGGAGGAGCGCCCTCGCCTGTGACGACGCCAGCGGCTGAGCGGCCGCGAGGGTGGCAATGCTCGCGCAGAGGAGCAGCGGCATGAGGAGCAGAGCGGCTGCCTTCGTAGATGAAGGGGACGGAGCCATCGCGTCGTGGCAGTTGTCACTTGTCAGGCAATGGCGAAGCTAGAGAGAAGAGAGGGAGAAGCAGTTTCAGAGGGTGGAGGAGGAGGGAGGAAGGCTTGGGCGTGGGAGGCAGGTGGTAGAGGACACGCGAACTCCACCCACGCTCGGCGTCCCTGGGACACGAAGCTAACCCACCAGCCATGCCACTACGCTCCGGGCTGCAGCAAGCGCAGCTGGAGCAAGTTCGCGAGCTGGAGGCAAAGCTTGAGGAAGAGCGCAGGCATGCCCAGCAGATGCGCGTCACGCTCGAGCAAGAGCGCGCCGGCCACGCCCGCAGAGCTAGGGCGGCGGGACGTGTCGCTCAGGAGCGCATCCTGGCAGACGGCGGTGCGGAGCAAACACCGCCGGCCCTGAACCGAGCAAGCTAGAAGATCGCCGTGGCGGCGCTCCTGCTTCAAGCGATGCCCGAACCCTCCACGCCAGAAGGCCGCCACCTACGGAAGCAGGCTCAAGCCCTAATCGAGGATGCCGCGGTACAACAAGCCGAGAGCTCGGCCTCGCACATGCGCCCGGTAACCTCGCCAAAGGCCGGTGGGCCTGCACGACGAGACCGCGAGGCCTCGGTGCATTCCCTGCCGACGGGAGCAAACAAGGCACCTCCAGCGCAACAGCCAGCACCCGGCAAGACGCTCACTCTACGCGAGCGCATCGAACTTCCTCCCGTAAGGGAGCGCCTTCAAGACACGCGCGGCAACACCAACGATGGCGACGCCCGCAACATCCTCAACCGCAAGAAGCAGGATGGCGCGACGCGCGGCTACCACCCTCGGCGGGGTGGCCGTTACGACAACAGCGAGGATAGGAGCCCATCGCCGGAACCCCCGGGCACTCGAGTGTTCAGCCGGAAAATCCGCACGGCTCCATTCCCCTTGCTTCCGACAACCCACCACCATGACCAAGTGACCCCGCGCTCTGGCTCAATGACTATCGCCTCGCTTGCCAGCTGGGCGGTGCGGCTGACGACCTGGTGATCATCCGCAACCTCCCCCTGCACCTGGCAGACTCCGCTCGAGCACCTCTCACCCCCCCCCAATCAGATCCGCGACTGGTTGGACCTGGTCCGGACCTTCGTGGGCAACTTTTAGGGCACGTACGTGCGTCCTGGGAATTCTTGGGATCTTCGAGGGTGTCGCCAACAACCCGGCGAGTTCCTGCGTGACTACATCCGCCGCTTCTCCAAGCAATGCACCGATCTCCCCAACGTCACCGACTCCAACATCATCAGTGCCTTCCATCTGGGCACGACTTGCAAGGATTTGGTGTGGGAGTTGGGACGATGCCTTCCCACCAAGGTGAGCGAGTTCAATTCGACCACCAACTTTGCTTCCAGCGAGGAGGCGGTTGGAGCCATCTTCAGCGACTAAAGGGGCAAGGGGAAGCGCAGGGAGGAGGCGTCTGTGGAGGGCAGCGGGACGAAGAGCCCCAAGAAGAAGAAGAGGGGCGCGAAGAGCAAGAAGAAGGCCCAGCGCAGCCGGCAGGAGCCGAAGGAGGACTCCGACGAAGCCTTCACCGTCAACATCGACCGCAAGGGCCCTCGAGGCCCACCTCGAAGTGGAGGACCCTTTGATAACATGCTGAAGAAGTCGTGCCCTTACCACATGGGCCCGGTCAAGCATACCCTCGAAGAATGCGACATGCTCCGCAACTACTTCAACTGCCTTGGCTGTAAGGATGAGGGCGGAAGAAAGGATGTGGACAACCAAGGCAGTGACGGCTTCCCTCCGGTGGAGAACATTTTCATTTGCGGCGGGCCCACAACAAACATTACCCCTCGGCAGCGCAAACGCAAGCACCGAGAGGTCTTCTCCATCCACAAGGCTGCACCTTCCTTCCTCGACTGGTCGGAGGAGACCATCTCCTTCAGCCGTGAGGACCACCCAGGACAGTACCCGCTAGTCGTTGATCCCATCATCGGCAACAACTGGTTCTCCAAGGTGCTCATGGACGGGGGCAACAGCCTCAACATCATTTTCGCGAACACCTTGGAGCTCATGGGCATCGGGCAGGACAAGGTCCACCCTAGCATGTCGCCCTTCCACGGCATCGCGCCAGGAAAGCGGGTCCAGCCTCTCGGCCAGATCGACCAGCCCGTCTGCTTCAGCACGCCGGCGAACTTCCGCAAGGAAGTGCTCGCCTTCGAGGTGGTGGGTTTCCGCTGGACGTATCATGCCATCCTCGGGCGGCCGTACTACGCGAAGTTCATGGCAGTCCCCAACTACACATACCTCAAGATGAAGATGCCGGGCCCGAAGGGAGTCATCACCGTCGGCCTGTCGTTCGAGCACGCGTACGAGTGCGACGTCGAATGCGTCGAACGCGGCGAGGCCCTGGCAGAGGGTGAGGCCCTCGTCGCAGATCTGCAGAAGATGGCGAATGACCCCATCAACTCCACGCATCATCAGGCCGGCAGCTTTGAGCCTGCAGAGGGCGTCAAAGAGGTGCCCCTCAACCCCAGCTGCTTCGACAGCAAGGCGCTAAAGATCAGCGCCACCCTCGACCCCAAATAGGAAGTGGTGCTCGTCGACTTCCTCCGCGCCAACGCCGACATATTCACGGGAGCCCCTCGGACATGCCTGGCATACCGAGGGAGGTCGCCGAGCACTCCCTTGATATCCCACCCCATTCCAAGCCAGTGAAGAAGTACTTGCGGTGCTTCGATGAGCTCAAGCGTCGAGCCATCGGTGAGGAGGTGCACAAGCTACTGAAGGCCGGGTTCATCAAGGAGGTATTCCATCCCGAGTGGTTAGCTAATCATGTGTTAGTTAAGAAAAAGAACGGAAAGTGGAGGATGTGTGTAGACTACACTGGTTTAAATAAAGCATGTCCTAAGGTTCCTTTTCTGTTACCACACATTGATCAAATTGTTGATTCAACAACGGGGTGCGAGCTCTTATCCTTTTTTGATGCATATTCCGGTTACCACCAAATAAATATGAAAGAGTCCGACCAGCACGCGAATTCTTCTATCACCACTTTTGGCATGTTCTGTTACGTCACGATGCCTTTCGGCCTTCGAAATGCCGGAGCCACGTACCAGTGGTGTATGCTCCACGTCTTTGGAGATCATATCGGGCGAGTAGTAGAAGCATACGTTGATGATATTGTCGTAAAAACCAGGACATCGTGCGACCTGGTCGACAACCTCAAAACCGTGTTCGATTGCCTTAGAGCTAAGGGAGTAAAATTTAACCCAGAAAAGTGCGTGTTCGGGGTACCTCGGGGCATGCTCTTAGGCTTTATCGTCTCCTAGCGAGGCATAGAGCCTAACCCGGAAAAGGTCTCGACCGTCACCAGGATGGGCCCGATCCGAGACCTAAATGAGGTGCAAAAGGTCATGGGCTGCCTAGCAGCTCTTAGCCGTTTCATCTCGCGCCACGACGAGAAGGGCTTACCTCTATACCGACTCCTGAGGAAGACCGAGCGCTTCACATGGACTCCCGAAGCTCAGGAAGCCCTCGATAGGCTAAAAGTGTCGCTCACGCACGCGCCCATTCTAATGCCACCAATGGACGGCGAGACCCTCTATCTATACGTAGCAGCGATGACCCAAGTGGTCAGCGCAACTGTTGTCGTCAAAAGACAAGAAGAGGGGCACACTTTGCCAGTCCAAAGGCCAGTGTACTTCATCAGCGAGGTCCTGTCCAACACCAAGACGCGATATCCGCAGATCCACAAGCTGCTCTACGCAGTGGTCCTAGCTAGGTGCAAGCTGCGACATTACTTCGAGGCCCATCCCGTCACCGTGGTGACGTCCTTCCCATTGGGAGAAATAGTCAACAACAGGGACGCCTCGGGTAGAATAGCCAAGTGGTTTGTGGAGATCATGGGGGAAATCCTCGCTTACGTGCCTAGCAAGGCCATCAAGTCCCAGGTCCTGGCAGACTTCATCGCTGAATGGACCGACACTCAGCTGCCGCCACCACAGATCCAGACTGAGTGTTGGACCATGTACTTCGAAGGGTTGGTGATAAAAATCAGTCGGGCGCGGGCCTGCTCTTCATATCACCCCTTGGAGTCTACATGCGTTACGTGGTGCACTTGCACTTCTCGGTGTCCAACAACATGGCAGAATACGAGGCCCTCCTCAGTGGCCTCCGCATCGCCATCGAACTCGGCGTCAAGCGCCTCGATGTACGAGGAGATTCGCAACTCGTTGTTGACCAAGTCATGAAAGTGTCCAGCTGCCGCAACCCGAAGATGGAGGCGTTTTGCAATGCAGTGTGCCCCCTCAAAGATAAGTTCGATGGGTTCGAGCTCAACCATGTCATGCGCAGGTACAACGAGGAAGCGAATGCATTAGCCAAGGTCGAGTCTGAATGGGCCACCGTTCCCCCGGACGTTTTCGCTCGGGACATGGCCCAGCCGTCCGTCGACTTCAAAGATCCAGCCGGAGCAGGCGATACAGCGACTGAGCCCATGACCGAGGGACCCTTGCCAGACGGGTCCGAGGCCATGGAGACCGATGCCGAGGTCTCATCAGCAGACGAGGCCGAGGTCATGGAGATCAACGAGGCCCTACCCTCACAAGATTGGTGCAACCAGTACCTCGACTGGATAAACCGAGGGGAGCTACCCTCGGATCGCGCCCGAGCGCGGCGCATCTCTAGGCGGCACAAATCTTGCACCATGATCGACGATGAGTTGTACAAGCGCAACCCCTCGGGCATTCTGCAGCACTACATCCCCATCCCCGAGGGAAGGGAGCTACTTTGCGACATCCACGCTGGAGTTTGCGGTCATCACGCTGTGCCACGAACCCTCGTCGGCAATGCGTTCAGGCAGGGCTTCTATTGGCCCACCGCGGTGGCCGACGCTATCGAGATCGTGCGAACCTGTGACGGCTGCCAATTCTATGCCCGTCGAACACATCTCCCGGCGCACGCTCTGCAGACAATCCCCATCACGTGGCCCTTCGTAGTGTGGGGTCTGGACCTTGTTGGTCTACTGCAGAAAGCGCCCGGGGGCTTCACCCACTTGTTGTTAGACATCGACAAGTTCATCAAGGGGATCGAGGCACGTCCGGTCGCCAAAATCAAATCCCAACAGGCGGTTGAATTCTTCACGGACATCGTCCACAGCTTCGGGGTCCTAAACACGATCATCACCGACAACGACACCCAGTTCACAGGCAACAAGTTCATGGTGTTCTGCGAAGACCACCATATATGCATGGCCTGGTC
This sequence comes from Panicum virgatum, assembly GCF_016808335.1. NCBI lineage: Eukaryota > Viridiplantae > Streptophyta > Magnoliopsida > Poales > Poaceae > Panicum > Panicum virgatum. The sequence continues at coordinate 34,022,059 of NC_053145.1, read as the reverse complement.
AGCCGTGGTACATCCCCAGTCGAACGGCCAAGTAGAACGTGCCAATGACATTATTCTACAAGACCTTAAGCCAAGGATCTTCAACAAGCTAAACAAATTTAGCCGGAGATAGCTCACAGAGCTACCCTCGGTCATCTGGAGCATCAGGACGACCCCGAGCCGAGCCACGGGCTTTACCCCAGTCTTCCTTGTCTATGGTGCGGAGGCCATCCTCCCCACAGACTTGGAGTATGGGTCCCTGAGAATCAAGGCCTACCAAGAGCAACAAAATTAGGTGGCCCGCGAGGACTCCTTGGATCAAGTGGACGAGGCCCGAGATGTAGCACTTCTGCACTCGGCAAGGTACCAACAAACCTTGCAACGCTACCAAGCACAAAAGATTCGACGCCGAGACCTCAACAAGGGAGACCTGGTGCTAAGGCTTCGGCAAGACAGCCGAGGGCGCCACAAGCTCACTCCACCATGGGAAGTCCCGTACATCGTCGCCGAGGTCCTCAAGCCGGGCATATTCAGCAATGCTTGGAATATTCAGCAGCTACGTCGTTTCTATCCTTGAAATTCCGAGCTTTGTACATACATTGTACCTGTATTTCGCATTCCTAGAAGAATAAAGAGAGCAAACCCCACTTGTGATCTTTGTCGGGAATCATCCGAGCCCCCGGGGGCTCAGACGAGCACACAACACTGGGGAAGGCCCGACTCTACCCTCGGCAAAACCGAACCTCCCTCGAGGGCTACAATGGGGGAACCCCCACTGGCCCCCAAAAATGCTATCATTTTTTTGAAAAAAATTTCAAACGTAAGTCCCTTGCACACTTAGAAAAAATGGAGGCGAGGCATGAGTCCCTCCAGACACAGACCAGGCCGAGTTGCGGGACTGCTTACAACCTCGGGATATGGCATTCCCACTCACCTATTCATGTCCAAGTGACTTATGAAAAGCAAAATCCTCGTAGAAATCTATCTAAGCCGAGAACAAAGGCAAGAAAACCGAGTAAACAAAATGATATGCATATACACAAAAGCCTCGAAGGGCCACACCAACGATAATACCTCACTGTTTTTTACTAACAGAAACTTATGCAAACCTAAGCATTTTCACATGGGCACCCTAGCCCAAACCAATCTACAAATCGTCCCCAGGCGCATCCTGCCCAGCATCCGGCGCGTCCTGCTCCGCGCCCGGCGCCTCGACCTCCTCATCGTCATTTGTGCCGGGGAAGAGGTCACCCTCGAAGCGCTCGGCCAAGGTGGCGGCGGCACCCTCGGAGGCGGCGTCAGCCTACTCCATCGGGTCGATGACGACGTCGGCGTCGCCGTCAGGGACGATGTACCCCGTCGCTAGATGCGTGAAGTCCATGATGTAGTGCGTTGACACTACACCGAGGGCCTTCTGCATGCCAAGGCGCAGGGCACCCCTGAGCCGCTCGGCGAACCAGCCACCCAGGTGCGTTAGACGGCTCATAAGGAGCTACCCGACACACCCTCGTCGCCATCGAGGGCTTGGCACGTGACCACCGCAGCTTCCTGCAAGCCCTTCAGGTCCCGCTGTGCCTCGGTATATGCAACCTGGACGGCCTCCTTCGCCGCGGTCTCATCTGCCACCGCCCGCCGCAACCGTGCACGAAACAAGGATCGAGATAAGTACCAACCGACCAAATCAATTCAAACAACTCTAGCACGTACCTTCAACTCGCTCTGTCTCCCTTGCCTGCTGCCCCCGTGTGGCATCAACATCCTAGAGGAGGGAGGTGATGGACGTCCCCCTCTCGTCAGATATGGCGACCGCCCGTTCAAGGTCGATCTCCGTCTACCGGAAGAGGTCGTTATGTGTCTTAAAGAGGGCTTTTGATGCAAAAATCAACACACTAGAATCTGTGGGCAAGTGTTCGCCGAGTCACGGAAAAGTCAACCAAGCGTGCCAGTCAATTTGACCTGGAATTGACAAGGGAGAAAACAAAGTCAAATTCGAGAGTGTATCGGCTGGGATTCCGAATATCTCTCAGATGGACGTATCGGCAAGCTTTGCCGATACTATAGACGACAAAAAGATATTAAATGCGAACGCATAGTAAAGGAGCGTATCGGCAGAATCAGCCGATACACACGGCGACAAAACCAGCTTTTTAGGCAGTCGATCGCGTATGTATGGCAAGATCTAAGCTACGAATGTGTAACTTAGATGATGCGAAGCTAAAAACAGATCTAAACCGGCTCTTGAGATAACAAAAGTGTCGCTCCAAAACTAAAGCCGGTCTAGTATGTTTTTAGATGTGATAATGGCCAAAAAGCATAGGGAAAACCTACAAATCTAGCCGATGTCGATAATTGGTGAATAAATCTAGACGAGACAATAGCGATCCGCCCAGAAGTCAAAGCCTAGATAAACTCGATAACTTTTGAATAGATTTGAACGAAGCCACAGCGATGCGCCCGGTAGCTAAAGCTCAAATATACTCGGTAAAACGAAAACTCACCAGCAAATCAAGTCGCTCAAATGTGAGGCGTCCTTGATCAACTTGAAAGAACTCGTCGAAAAAAGAAGAGAAAAGGCGAAGTCGCCGAAAAAGTGCAAAGGAATTGTAAAGTTTGTTATATTGGATGTGTATCAAGTTTTTTCGGTCCCTTACAACTCATATTTATAGCCTAGCGCTATCAAGTCCTAGCCGATTACGGCAAATGTTACTTGACCCTAAAGAAAAGACTATCTAAAAGATAAACTACTAAAAATATTACAACCGAATCATCAAGATTTTCATAGAGTTCGGATCCTCTTCTCCTTCCTTGACTTCATCGGCAACTTTTCCATCGGCCGAGCACTAGAGCTGGCGGATTAGCATCTTCGCAAAATATTCCCCTGGCCCATCGGACGGACTCCCATCGGCCGATTCCTCCTCTGTACATCTTTTGGTTTTTTTTTAATCGGCCATCTTTCCTTCACCGAAATCACCTTCCTTAGCACGTGTCAAAAAACGGTGTCAACACATGACCCCCAGTTTTGGAGTAATTTGTTTTGCTCCGAAATTAACTCCAGCCAACATTTAAATGAATCTCTGTCTTCCAAACAAACATAGTGTCAAATCCCCATTTTGCCCTCGAGCAAAGGTTATAAATATCTCCATCTTCTTCTCCACTGGCATCTTTCCTGTAGCACCTCCGCTTCCTTCTTTGTTTAAGAACACACTCGCTCTGCCACCGCCACTGCAGCTTCCTAGGGTTTCAAGGATCCAAGTCCAAGAACTCTATCTCCAGCAATGGCTTCCATCTCCGAGATCCTAGAGGTACGTCTTTTTCCTCCATTTACATGTTTGCCCCCCATTCTTTTTCCGATCCCTTCAATCTCATTTCTTATTTCCGCCTTTATTTTTCAGAATCTTAGGGGTAACACAATTATCCCACTAGAAAACCAATTCGGCATGGTTTGCTTAGGTCCCATGGGAGATCCAGATCCAACTAGTGTAATTAACCTGGAAACAAGCAGGATCCCTCTTAAGTCTTCCAACATGAATCTAGATTGAACTCCAGTCTTCAGATCTTGGCCGAATGTTACTCCCGGATGGAGAAATTGGTTCCGCAGAATAGCAAGTTCCCAAAGGACCAATTGGGAACAGTACGATATTAGCCAATGCCTGGACCTATCTTTATCGGAGATGATCAGGAACGAGCCGATGCTTATATCGGCTTCTTACTTTTGGTCTGATGCACTCAACGCATTTATGTTTAACCATGGACCAATGACACCAACCCTGATGGATGTTGTGATGCTTACTGGCCTGAATATTCATGCTACCGATAGACCTTTTCGTTTGCTAGAAAAAGCATCTTTCAAAATTGAAACCAAAAGCATTGGTGGGTGGAAAGGATATATCGGCAAGAACATGAAGACTGGATCAGTGTCTGTCAGAGAGCATACTGCCTTTCTCAACATGTGGTTCGAGAAATTCATCTTCTGTGGCAACGCAGTTGGTCCAACAAATAATAATCTCAAGCTGGTAGAAAATCTGGCTACTGGCAATCCTGTTCCTTTCGGTAAACATCTTCTGGGGTCAGTTTACCACCTGCTTCCTCAAGTATCATCCAGACTCAGAAAGAACCAGCCGATCACCAATTTGGGAGGCCCCTGGTGGTTTATTCAGTCGTGGCTGCACATGTATATGCACAAAACCATGACAGTCGAATTGTCAGAGATAGAATATCCATCAGAAAACTTTTCTGAAGAACAAGAGACCATCACTCGCTGATGCACATCATTTGGTGAAGCAGCTATCATGATTGCCAATGATCCCATGACCCTTGGCATTACTGACTTTTTCAAGTCCTTCTACAATGGGTTCCCAGAAACCTCCACTATCTAGTTTGCATATCAGGATGAAAATGTCATGTATGAAAACCCCTTCAAGATTCAGCTCGATTCATGTAAGACCGATGAAGAAGCCACCAAGATCATGAAGGAAATAATTTCCCCAAGAATTCTGCCAATTAACTTCATAGCTAGCAAAGATACTCCTAGCTATGAGTTCTATAATCCATCAGTGGCAGCCAGACAATTGGGATTTGGCCAAGTGCCCCCTTTTTCCTTCGTTGCTAGTAAAGTTCAGTTTAGAGGAACCCTTGACAATAGCTCTCTCTCTTACAGTCGGCTGAAAGATCTGGAGTCTGATGTAGATATGACACTTCTAGCCGATTGGCATATTGCACCTTTTGCGACAACCCTTTTACCCAATGGTGGTCTGAATGGCAAGAACATATCTCCTGCAAATCGGCCAATCTATACTGCATGGCTCTGGATAACAATTATCCATCAGGAGAAAATGAGGTAAAAATTAAAATACCTCCCATAATATCTCTTAACATCTTTTGCTTGCAGCCTTTAACATCTACTCTTTGCAGGATGATGATCGGGATCCTCCAACAATCAGTAGGAGTGGGCAGATGATCAACTACGCCCTGCCAGCCGATAAACCAAATATCAGCTATGGTGCTCCTACTTTGGCAGATGTGGCCACTGGGAGAAAACGTAAGGTATCTTACACCAAGGTGACAACCCGTAAGAAAAAGAAATCTCCAAGCCAATCTTCAGCAGCAGCAGCACCCCAAACAGACACTCCGATCAACCTTCCTTCCTCTTCTTCAGAAGGTTAAAGCCTGAATCCCATGTCTTCACTTTATCTGAATGCTGATCATACCCTGACTTTATAATTAAGATGTTCCTGAACACCAATCTGGAGGAGAAGAAGACTCTCATAATACACCCCCTCATACATTACCCATCATCTAGGTATGATCCTCCTTACTCAGTTAGTATTTTAAACCTTTTCATGATCCTGAATATGGTATTGTTTCCTTTTGGTTTCATCAGGCACATCATTCACCTCCAACTCCCAGGAAACTCAGGGCAGAATCTCCATTGATACAGGTACGATTTCAGAACTTGCTCAAGAACATATTCTGTATATTTCTGACAATCATCCTTCAGCTTGCCGACCATGCACTATCTGAATTACTTGGCCAGCCAAACACTGCAATCCCGAGCTCTTCATCACAACCCCTCATCCCTGTTGGCTCCAACATAGAGAAAATATGCCTGAAGAAAGTAAGCATCCTTCCCCTTGGCCGATTTCATCATCCCTCTGCCTTCATCGGCCATCCTAACCATATCTCCCTGTCAGGCACAAGAATCTCCAAACAATAGTCTATTTTCTTTTCAAATTGGAGCCACTCTCCAGGAAGAAGAAGAAGCAACATCGGCCGATCCAGTTGCATTGTCGGATGAAATCAAGGCCAAACTCCAAGAATCCCTTTAGTTTTTGAATCAAGACATCGGCCAATTAATTAAGGATACACAGCCAATCCGAGCCATCTTGGAAGAACTAGAGGGTAAGCTCCCAGAACCGATCGAAGAGGCGTTAATTCCTGCAGCCTTTATCGAGAGTCATCGTGCAGAATTCAACAAGGCCTAGAAACAACTCGCCGATCGTCTTCAGTATGAAGAAATTATCAAGCAATGGGATAACTTCAAAGCTCTAGCAGAATCGGCCATTGGTGAGATCAAATCTCTAAATGATACCCAGGCCAGCATTCTGAGAAATAAGGCAGCATTGGAAGCTGAACGGGATCGTCTTCTGCAAGAACTTAATCGGGTAAATCAAGCAATAGACATCGCAGATCACGATCTTTCTCAGATTCCATCGGCCATTACCAAACTCGAGGAAGATAAGCAAAAGCATGCTCATCAAGCCTATCAACTTCACAAGAGTTTACGGCCGATTTCTGGCTCATCAGTAGACATCAACCAAGTAATTGAAAACATTGACCAAATTCGCCTGCGTGCGATGAATGTAATCCAGGAAGCTTTAGGATTACTGTAAGAACACCTCATGTAATGTAACCTCCAGAATTAGCAGATAACTTGATCTTAATCCATAAATTTGGCATTATGATTTATTGCTCTAAGGGCGACTCATATCGCGTCGGCCATATTACAACCGATGCATCCAACTTGCGAATCGGCTTTCATACATTTTTTGCACTAAAATCAATACTTCCTAGTATTGGCTATAACTTACAAAATCCGTCTGATACTACAATTGGCCATACCCCTCTTTGATCAAGACTCTTTCGAAGAATCTCCTGACTTTTCTGATGTAACTTCGTAATCAGCCATTGTTGACGCTCCTTAGTGCCCCCGATTTATATACCGCAAGCGCACTGTTTCGTGTAGCTTTTCCCTTAGAGTATTCCCCCAAGGTTTATCAATCCACAGAACCAAAGAGACAAGAAACAATCTACTAGCATAGAGATTCCTTTGTGTTGATGTGGTGTAAAACGAATCTAATCTATTAAAATTGACAAATACCGAAGGTAGCAAGAGAAAGTTTGAGATAACCAATCTAGATCACCTAGATCATGCATATGTTGTAGTTCCAGCTAGATGTAGTGAAGTAAGATAGATGTGAATCTCAATGAAAATCATCTTTAAACTCAAAATCTCCAATCCGATCCCTCGATACCCCCACCTACTTAGTGGCAACGGCCTGTCATGACGCCACCCCTTTCGACAAAAGTACCCTGAAGCAAGACGAACCCCCTTTGGTAGTTCCGCCATGAACCTCTAGCCACCATGACTAAGCGATCTATCTCGATAATAGATCTAGGATGAAGCAAACCCAAAGAAAAGAACAAAATCGAAAGAGAGAACATGGTCGCTAAACATTCGGAATCACAAATAACTTCACCATGAATGATTGTACGTCACAAGATCACAACCGGGGCCCTACCTTGATCTTGATGATCCTAGCTCCAGAACTCTGACGTGGTCTTCCTTGCAAGGTTCCCACGTCGGCTAGGGAAAACCCTAGACAACTAGCACGACCCTCGGCTCTCCGAGAGGTGTCCCTCTATCTTCTCTACTCCTTGGCGTCGTCTCCCGAATTAATCTCTGCGTGAACCTTGGGGAGGGATCTTTAAATAGCCTCAGGAAACCCTAGGTCAAAGGGGAGGTCGAACCGACCTAAAAAAGGGCTGGGCCGGCTGACCCAATGGGCCTAGGCCGGCCGGCCTAGCTCATTCCTTCGCCGTCTCGTGTTCTTCTTTCTCCCCAAGTCTCCTGGAATCTTCTAGAGTTTATATCTTTCACGATTGCACCCCATTAGACATCATTATCTTCGAGATTTCTTTGAGGAAAAGGATAGGATGGAAAATCCTTCCTTAAATATCTCTTTACTTTGCTTAGCCCCGAAGTATCTTGATCTTATCTTGTGGGCTTCGTCCTTTGGGCTTCATTGGAGGGTGGATGTGCATGAACGGGCCTCTAATCATTTAGCATTCGATCCTTTGTTCGGGCTTTGGCCTTTGTCTTTCTTCGTGTCATCGCATGATCGTGGGCCTCGCTATTTCATGCTCCAAAATTGGTCAAAAACCTGCAAAAACGAAGTACCTCCAAAATATATGTGCAAACGCGAAAACGACCAATAATTGGGCCGAGGTTAGGATGGTTAGTGATTCTGATATTAAATTCATGCCATTATCAAAGTTAAACAGGGGATAAAATGGATACTTAAGGAGCGCCAACAGCCATCCGAAAGAAATCATTTTCCCATGCTTGACCAGAAAGATAATTCATCCGATCATAACTCACTATATGGGCCTCAGCCGATGCCACACTAAATGACGAATCGGCTGACACTATTTCAACAGTATCGTCAACCCACTGGATCAAACATTAATGCATAGTAGATGGAATGCAACAATTAGCATGTATCCAATCCCGACCCAACAGCAAACTATACGAACCTTTGCCATTAATAACGAAGAAAGTAGTGGGAAGGATCTTACTGCCAATTGTGAGATCGACACATAATGCCCCTAAAGCAGGAGATACGACTCCTTCAGAATCCTTGAGCATCATATAAGTTTTCGTCAGATCATCGTGATTCTTCCCAAGCTTGCGTAGCATAACATAGGGCATTATATTCACGGCTGCACCTCCATCAGCCAACATCTTTGTAACAGGCTTGACATCAACGAATCCCTTCATGAACAGTGCCTTAAGATGCTGCCTCTTATCATCTTCTGGCTTCTCAAATGTTGCTTGCAATGGTTCCAAATTTAACTGTGCCATGGCTTCCTCTAATTCTGGTTCATGATCTTCATCATCTGGTGCCATAAACTATTTTGGCATTATAAAAACCATATTAATTGGTGCAGCCGATGATCCAGAATCTTGATCACCATCGGCCCTGGGCTTAGCATGCCAAACTTGTGACCTGATCCCTTTCTTGCGCAGAATCTGTTCTTGTTCTTCCTCAATGATCTCCAGCTGGTGTAACCTCTGAACACATCGCTTCTGAGATCTGGTCAAACCCCCTAGGCACCATTGAGATTGATCCGTGCGACCAGGTTCACATTCTGGATCTCTTCGCATCGGCTGATCATCTTGTACTCTGTCATCGGCCATCTGTTCTAGCCGATCATGTACAGACACTCTTCTCCTTGCAGGATCACGTAGCATTGTCCTGCCCCCCAGTCGATCATGCACTGATACCCTTTTTCCTAGCCGATCATGCATAGGGGTGTGCTCACGCCGATAGGGTTCATGACGTGGCCTCACATATGATCGGCTGCCATGACCATTGCATTCGGGACAATCATATGCCGATGGCAATGTCAACCCTTCTTCCCAGCAGTAGACAAAGAAAGGACACCTCTAATGATCTTGCTCGCGTCGCTCCTCTTCTTCTCTACGCTGCCGCCTTTCACGATCACGCTGAAACTTGTTCAACAGCATTTGAGACGTTACACATCTACGTGGTGCCGATGAACGTTCAGCATCCCTCATCGGATCCTTTCCTTTGACCTCATCGGCCGTTATCTGCGCTTTAGGATCAACAGCTCCAGATTTCTTGGCCGATGATGACGTCAGAATCTTAGCTTGAAAAGAGCCTTCATCTCTGGCCACATCAACCATGTTTGTGGCGAAAGGATTTCCATCGATTTTCATCGTCTTCTTGGGAGCCTCAAATTTCAATCTCCCTTGTTTGAAAGCCATCTGAATCTATTGTCGGAAGACCTTGCACTCATTTGTGCTTTGGTGATGTCAAACCCATATGACTCAGGCTCTTTCTTTCCAAACGGACACGTCACCGGCTTTTTACTGTTCTGTATCCACTCAGCCGATGCGACCGTTTCTTGCTCCTCTTCAGACTCATCATTAGCAGAATACTCCACATAGTTGATCTTCTTCTGAAAAGGCTTTTTGGACTCGTAGGATCGAGTCTCTCCTGTCATCCGACTTGCGATCTGGCTAATACTTTCAAACTCTTGCGATGCATATTTATCTTTAATGTGTGGCAAGAGTCAATTAAATGCTGCATCGGCCAACTGCTGATCGAACAGAACCAAACTGTAACATCGGTTCTTGACATCTCTGAACCTCTGGATAAAAGTAGCAACCGATTCATCATTTCTTTGCCTCGAGCCAATCAAATCGGTCAACTTTAACTCAGTAATCCCAAAGAACAAGAATTGATGAAATTGTCTTTCTAGATCGGCCTAATATAATATGGAGTTTGCTGGTAAAGTGGTGAACCAAGCAAAGGCCGATCCAGACAAAGACAAGGAGAACAAACGGACTCTGAGTGCATCCTGGTTGCCCGCTTCTCCCAACTGTAGAAGGAACCTATTAACATGTTCCATCGTAGAAACTTCTCCCTGCCCTGAGAACTTTATGAAATCAGGCATCTTGTACTTGTGTGGGAGAGGAATCTGATCATAAGCCGGAGGATAAGGAGTCTTGTACATCACAGATTGTTGTTTTGGCCTCAAACCAAACTGATCCCTCATCACTTCAGCTATCTTTGTGCCCCAATCAACTTGTGGCTCAACAATTGGCATCTGCTGAGGAGAAACCATGTTCGCTGCATTTGTCATCATTGCAATTTGCCGAGCTACATGGTTCATCGGCTGTCCAGCCGATTGCATCAGTTGGGCTTGCTGGGACATCTGATTAGGTATCTGCTGAGTCATCGTCGGTTGTGTAGTTGATGGGTTATCCGATTGTTGACCAGTGATATCCATGTACGGCACATTGACATACCGTATCTGTCCAGTCGCTTGATTGTGGAATACCCAGTTGATTTCCTTCTGATGTGGAGATTGCGACAATAATACTTCTGAAGGAGACTGGGGTTGGAGCAGGATAGCAAGACGCTGCTGTGGGGTCATCGGCAGTGGCGCCGATGCATTAGCTTGTGTCATCTGTTGTGGACTCCATGCGCCTTGTGCATTCGGCTGTGTTGCCAATGCATTCTGCTGTGCACCCATCGGCTGAACAGCCGATGGATCAGGCTGAGAGGCTATCGGCTGTGAAGCCGATGCATTAAACTGCATCTTGGATGGCGTAGAAAAGAAATCCGGATGCATACCATACCCAGTAGCAGGATCCCATCCTTTAGGAAATACAGATGCAGATCCAACTTGTACAGTTGTGGCAATCGGCGGCGTGGTTGAGTAGATAGGATCTGTTGTACCCGTCGATGCTGCAGTAGTCATCTGAGGTGGATTCTGATTGTTGCTTGTTCCTACCTGGCTATCTTGAGCCGACAGGGCTTCTGCCATAGACACCTCCAAGGGAGTATATTGCATCTGATCTGGTTGTATATAGTAAGGACCCATGCACCCTGGTAATGTGCCTTCAGCAAAAGTCTTGACCACTGCATTATGCACCGTGTTGCCCATGACTGTTGCACTCTTGATGAAGGCTTGTGTCACAGCTTGGTCAACTGCGTCTATCATCTTGCCTTCACATTGAGCCTCTGTCAATGGCTAGAAGGATGGAAGATTAAACTTCTTGATCACCTCACCAGATCTGTTGATGCTATACAACTTGAGGCATTCACTCTTGAATTTCTCCACCAGATCTTCAAATTCCTTCTTTTGTTCTTCTTTGAGCTTGTCTTCAGGAATAGGAATCTGGTTTTCTTCGCTAACTACAGATTTATCTGTGAGTTCCACCATGTTGAATCTTTCGTGTCCCACCAAGCGTGCCAAAAGATGTGTTGACGCAAAAATCAACACACTAGAATCCGAGGGCAAGTGTTCGCCGAGTCACGGAAAAGTCAACCAAGCGTGCTAGTCAATTTGACCTGGAATTGACAAGGCAGAAAACAAAGTCAAATTCAAGACCGTATCGGCTGGGATTCCGAATATCTCTTAGATGGGCGTATCGGCAAGCTTTGCCGATACTATAGATGACAAAAAGATATTAAATGTGAATGCATAGTAAAGGAGCGTATCGGCAGAATCAGCCGATACACTAGGCCACAAAATCGGCTTTTTAGGCAGCCGATCGCGTATGTATGGCAAGATCTAAGCTACGAATGAGTAACTTAGATGATGCGAAGCTAAAAATAGATCTAAACCGGCTCTTGTGATAATAAAAGTGTCGCTCCAAAACCTAAAGCCGATCTAGTATGTTTTTAGATGTGATAATAGGCAAAAAGCACAGGGAAAACCTACAAATCTAGCCGATATCGATAATTGGTGAATAAATCTAGACAAGACGACAGTGATGCGCCCGGAAATCAAAGCCTAGATAAACTCGATAACTTTTGAATAGATTTGAACGAAGCCACAGCGATGCGCCCGGTAGCTAAAGCTCAAATATACTCAGTAAAACGAAAACTCACCAGCAAATCAAGTCGCTCGAATATGAGGTGTCCTTGATCAACTTGAAAGAACTCGTCGAAAAAAGAAGAGAAAAGGCGAAGTCGCCAAAAAAGTGCAAAGGAATTGTAAAGTTTGTTGTATTGGATGTGTATCAAGTTTTTCCGGTCCCTTACAACTCATATTTATAGCATAGCGCTATCAAGTCCTAGCCGATTACGGCAAACGTTACTTGACCCTAAAGAAAAGACTATATAAAAGATAAACTACTTAAAATATTACAACCGAATCATCAAGATTTTCGTAGAGTCCGGATCCTCTTCTCCTTCCTTGACTTCATCGGTAACTTTTCCATCGGCCGAGCGCCAGAGCTGGCGGATTAGCATCTTCACAGAATATTCCCCTAGCTCATCGGACGGACTCCCATCGGCCAATTCCTACTCTGTACATCTTTTGGTTTCTTATGAATTGGCCATCTTTCCATCACCGAAATCACCTTCCTTGGCACGTGTCAAAAAACGCTGTCAACAAGGGCATCCTTCTGGTCGATGACGGCGCTGAGGTTCTGGACCTCCTCCTCCAAGGCCTAGATCTGGGTCGCTCTCTGCGCGAGGGCCTCCATGTTCTGGCGAATCATGGTGACATGCGACTCCACCTGCCTCACCCTCTCCTCGGCTGCCCTGACACTCTGCTCCGCCGCCGCCCTCTGCTGGTCATGCTCGTGGTTAGCCTGGGCAAGCTGGAGCTCCAGGGCCTGCACGCGCGTCTCCAGAATAGTGATCTGGGCGTCCGCCCAGTGACCTCTTGTGATGAGGCTGGCATTGTACAGCCTGAGCCAGTCCATCTGGGGGTACAAGTTGGCCATCTTCACATTCCGGTCGTGCGACACAGCCATCAACTGCATCAAGTGACTCCAGTCAGGCTCCCCCAGACAGGAGCAAAAGAAGAAACTAGGAGAGAAAAAACACTTACCTTGCTGAGGTTCCACTGGTTCTGCCAGTACAGCGAGGACATGTGGCCGGTGATCTCATTCTGCACCCCCAAGAGTGCATCCTCCTCGAGTTGGTCCTCGAGGAAGTCGTCGGGGACCCGACCAGAATCATAGCCTGGTCCCCCCCCCCTTGAGAGGCCAGGAAGCTGCCTCGCCAGGCCGCCGGGACGGCCCGGCCCCGGGATCTCCCTCGAGGAAGGTGACGATGCCGACGTTCAAACCGGTTCCCACGCCGGAAGAAGCCGGAGCGATCTCCAGATGAGCCTCGGTGAGCTCGGGCGTCCTCTCCCACCACTGACGAGGAAGCGGGGGATCGGCATCCTCCGCAGGTACGAGGGCTCCCACCTCGGACCCCTCGGCAAGCGCCTGCGTTGGCACCTCGACCGCAGGGGCTCTCTCGCCAGCCACCTCCTATGCCGGCGCCTCCTCCGGTGCCGCTCGCACTGGCGCCTCTTCCAGCACAATCCGAGCCACCACCACTATCCCCCTATCCCCGGCCTCTTCAGGCTCGGGAACGGAGACGTCTTTCGCCGTCTCTCCAGTGGGCCGCTCCTGCTCAGCCTCGCCGGCCACCTGCTCCTCCGCGCCCTCTCGGGCGACTTCCCCCGCAGCCCGTTGACCGGCGTCGTGTGCAGACATCTCTGCCCGGCCGGCAGCAGCACCGCGGGCCATGGCCTCCCGGTAGGCCTCTACAGTCCTCTCCTCAGACCGAGGCTCCCCGGTCGGGAGCTGCAACGCTGAATGCGGTGTCGCGCTGGCCCCTGACTTGAGGGCCTTGTTGGGCACGAGGCGAGGCGCACCGCAGAAGTCCTCATGCTGGACGGGAGAAAGTAGAGGGGGTCAGAAGCGGCGCGGTGAAAAGACGCAACAAGGAAACAGAGTACAAAAGGGCATTTACCTCGACATTGCGTCGAGCTTATGCTTCCTGCCACTCCTGGGACCTTGGGAGACACTCCCGTCCCCTGGCTGGCCCAGGGAGCGCGCTACGAAGCTGCTCTGAGCGCTAGATGGAGCCGCTGTCAAGGGGCTCGGGACTCCTGATGCCCTGGGGCTTGGCGCCCCTAATGCGCTCGGCGCCCCAGACGCACTCGGCGTCCTCTCCTCCTCTACCGTCGCCGAGGCCTTGGCGCCAGCCTACGGCTGGTTCGCCGGGCGCCTCTCAACGCTCACCACCACCATGTTCCCAACCGTCATCCCCCTCCTCGGAGGAGGAGGAAGACATCGGCGAGGGCAACGGAGGGAGGCCCTGCCTCTCACGTTCCCTCTGTTGCTTCTCAAACCTCTCCCTTCTCTGCCGCTTCTCCTCGTGGCCCCTCTTTCCACATCCTTCTTCCTCTTCTGGGCCTCGCCGTGCTGGCGATTAATCGCCCAGGTTTCGAGATGTGGAGGATTCGAGGCGTGCACCTGGCGCTGCACCCCCTACGAACACAAAGAAACGTCAACAAGAATGGACAAAGGATGGAATCACTTGGCAAACGAGAAAAAATCTTACCAGGCCGATGAACTCAGCGTCGGGCGCATTTTTATCCCCCAGAGGTTGGTCCCTGGCGGAAGGGTGCCAACCGTGCGGGTCGCCCGCTGAGTGACTACCTCCAGAGTGAGGGGCTCCTCGGCCATCCTCGAGCCCTCGAACAGCACCGTCGACCAACTCGTAGATGGGGAGCCTCCTCTCCATGAGGGGCAACACCCTTCGGTGATGGAAGTTGGCCACTACGATGGTCGCCGTGAGGCCCTCCTTCGCCAGATGCTACAGCGCGTCGGTGAGGACCTTCAGCATGTCTTGCCTCTCCTGGGGTGATACCCCATACGACCAGACCTCTGGCCTGGAAATCAAGAGCTTCCCGGTGTTGGGCGGGAGCAGTTCGTCGTCGTTGCGCAGGTAAAAGCACGCCTTGTCCCAGTTGCGGTTGTTGCTTGTCATGGTGCTGGGAATGTAGAGGTGCCTCCTCTTCTCGCGCACCTGGAGCATGAGGCCGCCGGCGCGGGGAGGCCTCCGCACCCCTAGGGAGACGGAGTTGGTGTAGAGCTCTGCCCGAAATAGGTGCACCCAAAGGTCCCAGTGGGCCTCGATCCCTAAGAATCCCTCGCAGACGGTGACGAAGACCGCTACCTGCGAGATGGCGTTCGGCGCCATGTTGTGCAGCTCCATCTTATAATGGTGGTAGAGCACACAGATGAACCTCCTGACGGGGATGCCAAATCCTCGCTCATGCAGCCTCGCCAGGCTGATGATGTACCCCTTCGAGGGATTCGGCTCTTCCTCCGACGATCGAGGAGCGATCCACTCAGGGGGCGCCCGATCGGTGATCTCCGGCAGCACCCCGAGGGCGACCATAGACTGCAGGAATTCTTGGTTGGCAATGGAGCGGCCCCACGGCACCAGATCAACATACTGAAGCATGGCGGTGCGCGGAGGAAGACAGACAAGCAAGCCGGACGGTGGCGAGGTGTGGATTTCTTTCCACTTTCTTTTCTCTCTCTCGAATGTGCAAGCAGGGACGATGGCAAGGAAGACAGGGGAGGCAAAGGCGTGATAAAGTGAACAGGCGCTCCGCTGCTTTGCTTTATAAGCACGGCAACCGCTGAGATCGCTGGGTCAATTCCCAAGCTACCGCGGTAAAAACAGAGCCGAAGCGGACACCGATTGGTGGGTCCCTTGACTGTGGGAAGCCGCGAGCACACGCATTTAATGTGACGCTGAACCGTCTCGTCCGAGACGCGGTCGCAAAGGTAATGATGGCATGTGTGGCAGCGCCATTCCGTTTCCCCGAGGAACCTCATAAAAAGGTACGCTCGCGCCTGCTCGCTTTGAACGCACCACGCGTGCAAACATCATGCCCCTCAACGCAGGGTAAAAACATGACGGGACATTCCCTACGGGGGTTCCTTCCCAGCGAAGGAACACGTTTCGAGCCCTACTGATCAAGGGTTCGAAGCCTGGCCTGCGGAATGCTCGAACAGCCACCCTAGAGCAACAGAGTCAGGAACAGCCGGGACGTGCTCATACAAAGCAACCCTCGAGCACCAGTTCGAGACGTCCTGACCTGTGTTCGAGGCTAGATAAAGGCAGTTACCATGAGGGATCCCATCGAGGGAGAGCACCGAGCCCTCGGAACCTATCAAACGGGTCCGAGCCCTGCCTAACAAACTCCTACGAGCGATTTTATGATGCGTGTCTCCGGACCACAAGTCGACCCCTATCGAATGGGGCAAGGACGCATACTCGGACCATTCGCTAACAGCTCACCGAAGCGGGCATGTCTCGCCACTCAAGGGCAGCATGGTCGGCCTCACCCCTCCTCCTTGCGGAAATACAGACCGAGGGTTGTAATAAAAGGCGAGGACGCTCCCTGATCACCCCCACACGGGCTGGGGCTCGAGGGCTTCACGCGCATCTCAGCCGCGGCTACCCCTTCGGATGAATCGGCCATAGCCCGATCGTAAAAACCCAGGTGTTCGACCAAAGCTCCCCTGCACGCTTAAGATGCGTTGTTTGGATCGGTCCAAAGAGGGCAAGGGTAGTCTCGTCAGCATGCCAAAACTAGATGAGAAACGCTGGTGCTGGCCGGAGCGAGTGCTGAAAGGCTGCGTCACCCGCTGAATGACAAATGCACGATCGAAGCCCCCAGACGAGTGCACACACTCCTCCAAGGTCTCGGGGGCTACACCCGCGGGTGTGCTCGCACGCACCCACGGAGGGAAATTCACAATTTGAGGGATCCACGTCCGACAGTCAGCATCCGAGCTACAACTAGGGGAGCTCAAGCCTACGCAAGGTCGCCATGCGCCCCTACCGAGGCTCGGGGGCTACTGTCGGGTACCAAAATATGGGGTACCCTATCCATGGGCCAAATCCCCACAAAAAAACACAACCAAACTTTCGGACCAACAAAGGCCTTCGGTCCACGGCTCAGCATCCCAAAGACACCTCATTCGAGGCCTAACCAACTGAGATACAACCTCCGCCTCGTTCGAGGCCTCCCGGTCGAGGCCCTAGGCTGGGCGGTAAACCTCCGCCTCGTTCGAGGGTCGTGGGAAGACCCTCGGTGCGCGCATGGGTTCTGTCTCGTTTGAGCCCCCGGAGCAGGTCACGGCTCGCGCAAATCTCCGCCTCGTTAGGAGGACGGATGCGGGATCCCTTTGCCGGCTGGGCCCGCGCATTAAAACCCAGCTGCCCCGCCGGGCATTGAGGGTGTCAGGCGGCGTCGCCTACTCCTCCCGACGCGCAGCGGACATCAGCGAGGTCACATCCCATATCTTCGGACACTGTTTCATATCTCTGGCCCCTGATCCATATCCAAAACCACTGTTACATATTCCTGCCGCTGTGCAGGCATGCCTGACGCGGGACAGAGATTCCCGACACTGTGCGCGCTACAGTGCCGGTCAAATCTACTTTTTCCACTGCAGGGCCCTCGGCAACACAGGCACCATCCCTTGGATAGGTAGGGCGCCATCATGAGGAGCAAGGCAACCCTTGGCACGAGCCCTCGGCGTGCCTTCCCTGGGTCAACGACCACCAAATTGCGCACCCCCGACGACAGCAGGGCTATGCCTTCCAGAGTAGCTATCCGGCGCTCAGCCGGGACGGACGTGCTCCAGCAAGTAGACGGTGCCTCGGGGGAGGCGAGCACTCCCACCGATGTGCCTCGGAGACGGCATGCGCACCAGCGGCTACGCCCCTACAACGCTCCACAGAATCTCCCTAGCAATAGACCGTAATCATCCCCCGTGTGACCGGGGGAGGAGGATCTAATCCAGAGCTCCTTCTTCCTTGTAACTGGCTCCTCCTTGAGCCTATAAAAAGAGGAGGCAGGGCTCCTTCCCCGGCGGGTCAAACACATTCACACACAAGCACTTAGAACCGAACAGATCGGTTCGGTTAGAACCGAATGCCCACCCCTAGTTCCGAGGCCCTCCTCTGATCCCCTCGGCCTCCGAAAATTTTATTCACCGCATACGCAGTGGGAAGCCATCCGACGCACACCCCACCCGGCTGTTTCTCCGCTTCAGTTTCCTCTCGACTATTCCTTCTTTGAGTCATGTTTCTCCCTTCCACCTGACAAGCGCCTTACTGTTTCTCCTCCAATGATGTCTTCACGCGGCCATGGCTGGGCCGTCTCACCGTCGCGCGGCCGTGGCTGAGCCGTCTCGTCATCGCGCGACCGTGGCCGGGCCATCTCGTCGTCGTGTGGCCGGCACGTCGCGCTGTCGCACGGCCATGGCCGGTTCGTTTCGCCGGCGCGCGGCCAGCGGATCTCGCCATCGCGCAGCTAGTCATCGCCATCAAGTATGTTGTTTTTGTTTCTCTCCCCGTTTCTTCAGATTGTCGCCGTTTCTCGCTGATTATTTGTTTTCGATTGGTCTAGTGAAGCAAGTAGAAACCCTAGGTTACATTTTGGCTTGTGGATTTCGTATATCATATTCATATATATGCAATTTCAGTTGCATTGTTCCTTTTTTTCTCAAATCGAAACCCTAGGTTAAGTATTACCCTAAACCCTAGGCCAAATTGAAACATTTTGGCTTCAGATTGTCGCCGTTTTGTATATCATATTCATATATACGCATTTTTTGATGCATCATTCTTTTTCTTTAATAAGTTGCTGCTAAGATTGAGAAACGGTATACTAGCTGGTAATATAAATTAGTGTGGAATATTTACCCTCTTCTGTTGAATTGTTTTGCCCGTGGAATCTGATTAGATAAAATAAACTACATAATCAGGAAGGTGCGACAATGAATATAAATTCAGTACATGTATCATGTAATTTAGGACTGAATAAATAAACCAAACATGCCCTAAAACGTCAACTGAAAATTAAGGGCATGCTTGGTATGTGACTGTTTTGCATTGTTGCCATGCCAATTGTTTGCAAATCTTTTTGGTTGTTTATGTCATGTCGGTTCAATGTCTCAATCATTCTTTTATTGTTAAATATGTCCAAAATAGATCTATATTTGCAGAGTTAATTATACATAGTTTAACAGTTGAAACGAATTTACAATCTTCCCAAGCTTTATTTTGTTTTCTTTGTTTGGATTAAGGAGCTATATAAGTAGTACTTGATATCTCTCATAGTGTTATGGATGGGGGCCTTGGCGTGGGTGAATCAGTATTCACTAAGACAACAACATATCACTTAGAGGAGATGAGGATTAGTTGGTATCTGTTAACATCATTATCAGCAGCATATAACTTAGAGGGGATGAGGATTAGTTGGTTCCCTGTAAATTAAAAATGAACATTGTATGTATTTTAATATTCTATAATCATAAATGCTTGCCTTTTTTCCCCAGCACATAGGTAGTAGCATGTTAAATGATGATTATCGAGATTGTATACTCTGTGTCTTGGTTCTTTATTTTGATTCCCCTTGGGTTTCTCTGTGTAAGCATATTGTTTATTTTGAAAATGTGCTATTGATTTAGCAGCCTAGCTGTTTGATTCAGTATTGTCGGGTACCAAAATATGGGGTACCCTACCTATCCATGGACCAAATTCTCACAAAAAACACAACCAAACTTACGACCCAACAAAGGCCTTTGGCCCACGGCCCAGCGTCCCAAAGGCACCTCATTCAAGGCCTAACCAACCGAGATACAACCTCCGCCTCGTTCGAGGCCTCCCGGTCGAGGCCCTAGGTTGGGCTGTAAACCTCCGCCTCGTTCGAGGGTCGCGGGAAGACCCTCGGCGCGCGCACGGGTTCCGTCTCGTTTGAGCCCCCGGAGCAGGTCTCGGCTCGTGCAAATCTCTGCCCCCGGAGCAGGACGGATGCAGGATTCCTTCGTCGCAGCTGCCCCGCCGGGCATTGTGGGTGTCAGGCGGCATCGCCTACTCCTCCCGACGCGCAGCGGACGTCAGCGAGGTCACATCCCACATCTTCGGACACTGTTTCGTATCTCTGGCCCCTGATCCATATCCAAAACCACTGTTACATATTCCTGCCACTGTGTAGGCGTGCCTGACGCGGGATAGAGATTCCCGACACTGTGCGCGCTACAGTGCCAGTCAAATCTACTTTTTCCACTGCAGGGCCCTCGGCAACACAGGCGCCAGCCCTCGGATAGGTACGGTGCCATCATGAGGAGCAAGGCAACCCTCGGCACGAGCCCACAGCGCGCCTTCCCCGGGTCAACGAGCATCAAATTGTGCACCCCCGACGAGCGCAGGGGCTACGCCTTCAAGAGTAGCTGCCCAGCGCTCGGCCAGGAGGGACGTGCTCCAGCAAGTAGACGGTGCCTCGGGGGCGGCGAGCACGCCTGCTGACGTGCCTCGGAGACGGCGTGCGCACCAGCGGCTACGCCCCTACAACGCTCCACATAATCTCCCTAGCAATAGACCGTAATCATCCCCCATGTGACCGGGGGAGGAGGATCTAATCCAGAGCTCCTTCTTCCTTGTAACTGGCTCCTCCTTGAGCCTATAAAAAGAGGAGGCAGGGCTCCTTCCCCGGCGGGTCGAACACATTCACACACAAGCACTTAGAGCGATCACCATGTTCTTCCCCGATATAGGCATTAGCCTCAATCAAACACCACCTCGTACGCACAGAGACTTGGGAACCCCTTTTCCTCTCTCGCCCAGCTTGTATTCCCCTACTACAAGCACCCCGGTGCAAAGCAACACAAGTGACTGTCTCTTGCTGGATGTAGGGCCACCAGGCCTGAACCAGGGTAAACTTTATGGAACAAATTATTTCCTGATTGCAACAACGAAGTGGTTTCAACAAATTGCATATGCTTGTGGAACAAAATATTTACTTTGTGAAACAAAGTATTTACTTATTTGAAGAAATTACATACATCTTGTCGCTCGTCGTGCCAAATTCTTATTTCAACTTGCAACAAGCCAACATAACAAAGCAAGATACACACTGATGGAAAAGTTCTATCATGAGAATGTAAGGTTTTCTACATTTAACTGGAAAAACTATGTTTACATCTTTATATTAGTACGATTCATATTGTATCATAATATTCATTATACTGTTACATGTTTCCTTCTTCTCAAACAATAATTGAAGCCTCTGCTTTGTTTGAAGATGAGTCAACCCTCTGGTTGTTCAACATCTATTGATTTATAATTAGTTTATTTCAAACGTTCCTCAAGGATAGTGTAAAAACAGTCGAAATGTTCCTCTGTTCTCGACTAACTGCTATAATGATAAAAAAATATTACTCTGTTACTCGAAATGTTCCTCGAGCAAACAGTAACGAAACAATCTCCAAATGTTCTTATGTTATTTCAACTTGCAACACGCCAACATAACAAAGCAAGATGCAGCTTGATATTCTTGCTCTTAATGGAACAAATGTTGTTTCATCAAAGCTCATGTGTTTGCACAAAATATTTACTTATTTGGAACAAATTCTTAAGTGACTCGAACAAATTATTTACTGATTCCAACAAGAAAGTTGCATGAACAAAATGCTTTTCCTTCTGGAACAAACTAGTTAGATTCGTGAACAAATTATTTACTGATTCGAACAATTAAATGTAGCTTGATATTCTTGCTCTTCGTGCCAAATTCTTATTTCAACTAGCAACAAGCCAACATAATAAAGCAAGATCAACACTGATGGAAAGATTCTACAATGATAATGTATGGTTTTCTACATTTACCTAGGAAAACTATGTTTACATTTTTATATTAGTACAATTCATATTATGTCAACAATCACTTATACCGTTATAGGTTTTCTTCTTCTCAAAGAATGATTGATGCCTCTGCTTTGTTTGGAGAAATATTTAGAGCCTCTGGTTCTTCAGCAGTCTGCTTCAAAAGATATTCAAGGATAGTGTAAAGACAATACATATATTAGTTGAAATCGTGTAACAGAAAATCAGTCAAAATGTTCCTCTGTGTCTCCAAGAACTGCTGTAGTTACAAAAATGCTCCTGTGTTACTCGAAATGTTGACAATGAAACAATAGCGTACAGACGACGAAACAGTCAGAAAACGAAATAGTAGCGTACAGACGACCAAACAGTCGGGTCGGCTTCCTCGCGCGCACGGATGCGCAGAAACAGTCGAAAGTGGGCCCAACGATAAAACATTGTAAAGGGCCGACACGTGGAACCAGTGGAAAGCACGCGGGGGCGTGGGGGTGCGCTTGAGCACGTTCCCAACGCGCAGGCGGCAGGGAACACCCTCCGGCGGCCGAGGGCCTCGCAGCCGGCTCCTCCAGCAGAGTGGCAGCGAGCGCGAGGGGAGCAGCGGCGACTACCAGGCGCGCAGGAGGCGGGCGGCGGGAGTGCGGGACTGACAGCCGCCAGCGTGGCCCCGGGTGCACGTCGCCATGTCCGCCGCCATCGCGGTTAGGTACCCTTCCTGGCCTTTCTTCCCTACGATTGGTCCCACAAATAGAGCCAGAGGCACGCCGCAAAGCTGTTGAGCTCGTCAGGCGCTCGCGTTCGGCCGTAGCAGCCACAAGCATGATGGCTTTGCCAGCCGGCGAAACTCCAGGCCTAGAGCCATGTCCACCGCTATGGCGTGCTGCGAGCCTGCGATGACTGCGCCCATGTCGCACCGGGGACGCCGCGGCCAGGAGGTGCGGCGGCGGTCTTGTCCGCGCCAGGCTCCTCCCTTGCAGCGGCGACCTCTAGGAACAGCACACATCACCAAAATGAACACGACATTCAAGAGCTAGCCACATGTAAGGTGCTCGATATAATGCCACTGCTGTTGAAGCAGCCTGCTGCTTCTTTTTTCCCCAATCAGTCCCTCATTCAATCCACAACGGGGGATGTGTGGTGAGGTGAGCCTAATCCTACATGCTTTTGAAGAAAACTTTGCTCTGCTGTCGGTGTCCTGCTGCAGTGCATGGCCAAGTGCAGCCACTAGCAACCTCCCTTCTCCAATAATTTATGCCTATACACTACTGGAAAAAAGGCCCTTAGGCACCGGTTGAATAGGGCCTTAGGTACCGGTTTTTCAACCGATACCCCGCAACCGAGACCAAAGGCTCTTGGCTTTAGCAACGGGTAACACAACCGGTAGCAATGGCATTTATTTTTGTCAAAAATATGCATGCGGTGGTGGCTGGGATTCGAACTTGTGACTTCTTGCGTCACGTGCACATTCTTACCATCTCACCTACACATCACTTGTGATGAGAAGAGAGATATTTTCCTTTTGAAGTAACCCTTGGATGAGCTTTAGGTACCGGTTGGTATTACCAACCGGTACCTAAGGCTCATTCATAGGTACCGGTTGATAGTACCACTCGGAACTAATATAAAAGTTACCACCCGGTACCTATGGTGAGCCTTAGGTACCGGTTGGTGTTACCAACCGGTACCTAAGGCCCCAAAAGTACCGGTATGAAGATGAACCGGTACCGGTTCATTTTCATACCGGTACTTTTAGAGTGGACCTTTGGTTTGTTTTCTACTAGTGATAGTACTACAACAGAACATATATATACATATATAGCTTTAGTTGCATAGGCATTATATGGTTATCGTAGTTACAAGATGATTTATTGCCATTTATTTTCCTATATTATTGCAACTTCTATCTGTTAAATTTATTCATTTCGTTTATTTAGAAAACAAGCATCCGTCTCAACATAAAGTGATCTTCATACATAATTGGGAAGGCTACAAGCTTATAATTCTTCAGATTTGTAGTTTGTGTTCATTCAATTTTCCTTTATTGGCTATTCATTCCACAATTCTTGGTATGACCTGCAATTATAGGAATTTCAATTGCTGATCAACTCAATGATGGACTATGACTCTTCATATGATTGTGTTGAGCCTTCAGCAATGATGGCTTCCTTTTTCCATGATATCAGTGGTACCAAATTGCAAGACAATTGGGCCAGGGCTTGGTGTCGATTGGACACTTCTAAAATGATATGTCATGATTTTGAAATTCAGTTCTTCTTTCACGGTGGACCTCGAAACATCAGATTACCTTGCATTGGATGTATTGCTTAAGAGTCTACATCAGTAATTTGGGATTTGCCTCACAAGAAAGTAATTACCTACTGACTAATGAATGGCATTTGATCGAAGTCTAACCTGACGTGTTGCTCAGAATAAACCCATTTTCCATTATGTCATCACTATCATAGTATATAGCGAAATTATGTTCATGAATCAAAAGCCCTCTTGACTGCCAGGCTTCTCGATCTGAGTGGCTAAGTGGGGGTTGCTCTGTGCAGGGCACAGGATGCAGCGGTCTCGCCTCCAGGCTCCAGCATCGCCCATCCAGTCAACATGTGCCCCACCGAGCACCTATGCTTCTCCAGCCTATCAAAGGTCACCTCAATCAAGATTACTGCAGGCATCGCAACTCAAGCTGGTATATGCTCTCAGTCCTAATCTTCCTCCATTGTTATTGTTGTGTGGCTATTTTTGGAGTGACATTTTTACACATAGCCTTTGCGATTCATCATTCAGATGTGATAATTGGTACAATAGAAACCGAAATAGCCTGTGTTTTGGTGGATTTAGTGCCATTCAAGTCACATATGAGGTTTATTTAATCAATAGAGTCAATCAAAAATTAATCTTCACTTAGAATTTGCTCTATATCACTCTGGTGAATGCATCTACAGCTTTATATTTACAAGGAATGTTCAAGTGAATCCAGTTCATAATATTGACTATAAAAAAGCGTTCACAATAAATAACTCGATATGTTTCGAATTTCATTCCATGTATCTCTATCTCGCCTGCTCCGAATTTTTTTTTGTTAAAAGGCATTATCAAGTAACTTTGATATACTTATTTAGGCTAATGCAATACAGTGTTTAGAATATTTTTTTTACCTTTTCTTCACATGAAATCATTTTTCAGCTATATATATTTGGACTATCGATTCATGATATCAACATAACCTCTCCTATTAGACGTGATACATTTTTCTTTTTAGTTTCATAAAAAATGGTTACATTATAAATCAATATAGAAGAAAAATAGATTGCTTACCCTCACATGGTGTTTTAAAAAACATAATTTGGCACTATTCAATTTTAAGTGGAACTCTCGACATGTTTTGGGGCATAGTTTCAGTTCAGCCGTGATCAAGCTCACCTAGGTGGGTTTGATTGTCGCCATGTGTAAAAACTTCTTTTCCTCTTAATGAAAAACGTGCTTGGCACGGTCGCGAAAAAAATGTTTTGGGGCATAGTCAAGAATGATCTAGGTCAGCAATACAACTGATGCCAACAAAATTCGAGCGAAGTGGCCGAATTCATAGCCCAAGTTTGGAAAAAGCACAACACATCTGACTCACATGGTGACAGCCATCTACGACACAACTGGCCAGACGCGGCTACGCTGCGAGGCTTTTCTAGTTAATCTCGAAGATTCCTAAAGGTAGACCCTAATATAACCTCCTAAGTTATCAGATTTTAAAATTTGTATAGCATTCTTTTACGGAGGTTAGTGTAACAGACTTATAAAATTCGTATATAACAGTTTTTAACGGAGAATACTTTGGATGCTGATCCACAGCTGCGGCAGACAGCTCTGCTCGCCGCAATTCAGGCGTGCTGCAGCGCAGGGTGGTACATAGTCATCCAAACGCAATCCCGCTCAGATTTGTAAATGGGATATCGATAAGAAAAAATATTCATCCAAAGCAAATAAATATCAACAGATCAGAAGAGACGAAATAACCTCAGATTTTGGGTTCACAAACAAACAAGAAGTAAACTGTTGCAAGATGAAAGTATCGTGGCCCAAGAAGGGGGTTGAATTGGGACTTTTTCAATTTTCTATCTAGTCCTTAACCTAGACTAGTATTGCCCAATCTACAAATTTGAAACCTAATAACTAGAGCATGCTAGCAAAAAGTCCTTAGGTAGGTAAACACACTATCATGATCATTTTGTCTAAAAGGTTTCACACTAGCAAGATCAAACCTAAGCAATAGATCACACTACCATGCAAATTGTCCTAGTCAATCTACAAGTAATCAAAAACAAGAATAACAACAAAATGATTTAATTGCTTGAAATAAAAGTAAGAGGCACGAGACAACCGGATTTTTTCCCGTGGTATCGAGGAGTTGACGCCCCCCCCCTAATCCACGTTGGAGCACCCGCACAAGGGTATAGCTCCCTTACTTCACCAAGAAGCAAGTGATCACTAAGAATGCTCCTTCTCCATCTCCGGAACGGCGAGCTTCACACCGTGTACAATCTTCTTGTCTTGGGGCTCCCACAAACTCCAAGAGCTCACCAAGAACCTCCCGATCACCAAGACCGGCTAGGTGCCGTCAAACACCAAGAGTAACAAGCTCCTAAGACTTCACTTGACCTACACTCAGTTGGCCCTAGCTCAAGCACACTTGCTACACTTGCAAAGGATGAATTCTTCAAGGTTGAAGCACAAACAATGTACTAGATCTTTTCTCTTTTGCTCAAAGCACTTTCTCTTCTTCTCAAGGGTGGCCTCAGGTATTCAGGGTGTCAAAGGCAACTGAAATGAGCTAGGGGGTGCCGTTATATAGAGTGGAGAGGGTCACATAGCCGTTGGAAGTTCTTTGCAGAAAAACCGTGACCACCGAAAGAACCGACGGGTGACAAAGTTGAGGCGTCGGTTCAACCGGTCTCTTTGTGTCCAAATTGTAGTCGTTGGGGTTCTGACACAGTATCCAGGCTTGCGTCATTGCACCGGTACATGCTCCGTAGGGGCATCGGTTCAACCGGTGCTGAAGAGGTTCACTGATCAACTCAAACAAGCTCTCTGGAACATAGTATATCCAATGCACCGGTGCTTTGATTCTGAAGCGTCGGTTCAACCGGTGCTGAAGAGGAGTTGAGGTCCACCAAAACATGCTCTCTGGAACAAAGTACATCTAATGCACCGGTGCTTTTCTTGGGACCATCGGTTCAACCGGTGCTATAGAGATTTCTGATTTGATTTCTGCTGGCATCCAGAGAGATAGACCGACAGGGCGTCGGACCTTCCGGCAAGGATCGGATGCTCCGATGCTAGGGCATCGGTTAAACCGGTGCTGCTATTTTTCTTTATTTTCAACTGAATTGACTTGGATTCGAATGTGACTTCGATTGTTTCTTTTTCCAAGCGTTGTGTTAACTTCTATTGACCATCTTGGGCTGTTTTTGAGTGAGTGTGCAAGATTTCTAAGGCCAACTTTATTTTGATCAAGCTACTAACTCATGAACCCCTCTTAATAGTATGGTCATGAACTAAAAACTATAAACCCTAGCTAAATCAAGTGTCCTTCATCTCCTTGTGACACTTGAGACTAGAAAGGACCTTAATCTTTAAAATTGAGTCCTTGGCACGCATGGTTGTTCCGAATTTAGGGGTCTCTTTTCACATTTCATATGAGACTAATTTAATCATTAATTTTTCCTTCAAAACACACGTTAGTCGCATACGGTTGTCATTAATCACCGAAACTTACCATTAGCATCTATCGGCCTAGATGCACTTCAATCTCCCCCTTTTTGGTGATTGATGACAACACAAAGTAGAGATACACAAGATATGAAATTGAAAGCGATAAACAAGCATGCATTACTCGAAAAAAAAACACATGTAGGGACATGTCAACACAGAGCATACACAATATCCAAATAACATGTCCATACACAAAATCCATGAAGATCCAATCACGCCACAAACCACCAAGCTCCCCCTATCTCTACTCCCCCTATCTATCTCCCCCTTTGGCAACAAAGCACCAAAAAGGAAGGCGATCTAGTTCTGAGCTGGAGAAGGTGGGGTCTTCAGGCTGGGTCCGGTGGAAAACTGAGCGGCGAAGTCGTCGGTGTCGTCGTCCGTCCAGTCGTCGTCGACCGAAGAGGACTTCTGCTCGACCGGAGTCGTCGGAGCAGCAGAAGTAGCTGGAGTAGTGGTAGCAACTAGCTCGGCGACGACCGTGGAGTCCGTCGGAGGAGAAGACGTGACGGGAGTCAGGTATGGCTGTGTAGGGCGCACGACGGACTGAGCTGACGGGTGCTGGAGCTGGTGCAGGATCTGCTGCTGCCTAAGGAACTCTGCACGCTGCTCGGCAGTCCAAACACTAGGCTGTGGAGTAGGAGCCGGAGCAGAAGTGGAAGTAGCAGGAGGGCTGGCAAACATCCCGGTCTGAAGAAGAGGTGACATCGGAAAGGACGCCAAGGGTGTCTGCACAAAGCCACCAACAGGTGGAGCAGGAGCTGTGGGGTCGAACTAGATCTGCTGGGGTGTGGGGAGCTGAGGCTCAGGCAATCCAGTGTGACGGTATAGCTGACCGAAGCATCCCGAGAAGAATGTGAACATCTGCTGCTGAATCTGGGACTGCTGCTGTAGCTGTAGCCTCATGGCCTCCTTCTGCTGCCGGATCCCCTCAAGAACAAGTGTCTGGGCCTCCTGCTGGCGAGCCTGCTCGGCTTGCATGCTCAGCTGAGCTGCAGCAAATCTGTCCTGCTGGTCTGATAGCCGAGTAAGTATAGCTGCAAGAGAATCTGGTTGTGTGACCTGAGCAGTGGTAACTGGGGGAGCAGTGGTAATTGGGGGAGCAGGGGCTCGTGCTGCACCAGAGGATCCTGCCTAATCATCATGAGCACCTCGAGGAACAGTAACAGTGGGTATATATTCCTCGTCATCCTCCGAGTCCTCTGAGTCTGTGACTAGGTAGTGTGGGAGCTGGGCTCTGCCGCTGCTAGTGAAGTGTCCTCAGCTGTAGTGGGATCATCCACAACTCTACCCTCAGCCAAAACACGCTCATCCAGAATCCGTTGTGCCCTGCGCTGGCCTCTCGGGCCACGACGACCGTCTCGAGGAGTAGCAGGTGAGTAAAAACTGAAGTACGTCCTCGACTGCTCCAGCTCATCCATATGCTCATTCTGACTGAGCTGAGCGAGTATCCAGCAGATCCAATGAGCAAACGGATGGCGACGGTGAACTGTCATCCCATCCAGAATCACGTCCTCTAGCTCGCAAATAAAGAAGTCGACGAGGTCAAAGTCTCGTCCTGTCATGATATACAGTAGAAGCCACTGTTGTAGAGCTGTGATCCCCTCGTTGTATCCAATCCGGAACAACAGACTCTTCCTCAAAGCTAGGTGAACGGAGTGAGCTACGGGAGTCAGTCAGTCTGGGGTCCTCGGTGTGCCAGGCAAGAAGGGCTGCTGAAAGAGAATGCTGATCTCCTCGTCAGACGGGACGTGTGACTCATGAGGACGACGAGGAGGCACCGTGTTGCCATAAGCCTGATAGTGCACGAAGTGTGGCTCCTCGGCAATCTGAACTCCTAGCAGGGTAGCCAAACGTGCTCGAGTCAATCTATAATGCCTCTGCTGGAACATAAAGTCGATGAACTGCCGGTTCTCCTCAACAAATAGGGTGGCGTAGAAAACGCGAACCCACTCTCTGATGTACCGAGATCTCTCATTCAGCAGAGCTGGTAGACCCTCATATCTCTCAAACAAAGGGAGGATAGGAATGCCTCTTGCTGCCATGCGCATAGCCACCCAGTGGAGCATTTTGTGCTCACTGATCTTGATGTCCATCTAGGTATAAGCGTGGTAGAAAGACTCCTGGAGCAGAGTGTGAAAGCGACGGTCAACTCCAACGTCCCTCTGCTCGGGAAACCACTGCTCCGGGGTGACATATCTCAATCTCTTGACCCTAGGTCTTGGAATGCCCCGAAAATCAAGCAGCTCAACATGTGGAGGCTCCTCCTCTGCACCACTATCCTGACCAGCTGCCTCTCTCTCTCTCACTGTCATGGCCTGCTGCCCTGTGAGTACCACCACCTCGAGTCCGTGGACATGAGCGGGACTCAGGTGTGGTCTGAGCTGTCTGAGTACGTTCTAAGCGACGTAACTGCTGCTGTGGCTCCCCCTGAGCCTGAGGATCTCTGATCCTGAGTGAACCCTGCCTGTCTGCTGCATCTGCAACTGCCTCTGCTCTCTCTCGCTATCGGTCCTCACGAGTGCGCTTCTTCTTCTGCACAACCTGCTTGCCCTTGCCCTTTTTGTCTCCTGCCATCTGTCATAGAAACAAAGCATGGATTTGATTTGAGCCTATGACGTGAATTCTAGTGGATAACTGCCGACATATCACACTAAAAGAGATTCTGAAGTGTCGAGCATGAGTGTGATTTGTGCAAGGTAAGTGATATGTGAAAACATGTGTGTAGAGGATAAGAAAAAAATGAAGATACATCACATTCTAGGAGAGGCAGCACCATACCCTTGCTAATCCGAGACTCGATCGAGAAGAAATCGAAGGAAAAACCTAAGAGGCAATTCCTTGAACACCTTGCGTGCACTCGGGCAAAGGGTGGAAGGAACTCAAAAACGAGCTCGTATGCACGTGCGTGGGGAAGGAGTGGAGCAGGAGCAGCAGCAGTGCAGGCGAACGGCGGCGCTAGACGAGGATGGCGGTGGAGCGAGGTCGGCGGCTTGCGGGTGGCGCAGGCGCGGAGCTGGCTTGGCGCGGGCACGGTGTTGCTGTGCGCGAGCAGCGGCGGTGCGGAGCAGCGACGCAGGAGCGGCGCGCGAGCGGCGGCGGAGGGGCGGCGCAGGAGTGGCGCGTGAGAGGCGGCGGAGCGGCGTACGGGCGAGGGCGCGGGCGCGGGCGCAGGGGCGGCGGTTTCGCGAGGAAGAAGAAGAGAGCCACGGTGACTGACGCGCGGGGCCCGCGGACGGGTTAAGTGAAAACAGGACGAGCGGGCCCGCCAACCCTAAAGCACCGGAAGGTCCGATGGTTCGGAGATAAGAGCATCGGTGTATTCACCGGAATATCTTTGACCGGATTTGAACGAGTTTGAAATTGGTCAACAGAGAGGCATCGGAAGAACCGCTACTGAAGCATCGGAACATTCGATGGGCGTCGGTGCAACGGCAGGAGTAAGGTCCAGAGACACTGCAAGGGCCAAAACTCCATGCAGTAGCACCGGTTGAACCGATGCAATGGCGTTGGTTCATCCGCCAACCATCGGATGCACCGGTGGCCATCGGTGTAACAGTCGGAGGTTGTTCCAGAGACGATGCAGAAACCGAGCCACGAAGACTTAAGCACCGGTTGAACCGATGCATGGAAAACCAAGGCGTCGGTTTAACGGTGGTTAAGAGAATTTTCTGCTGAACTACAAACTCTACTTCTGATCCAAATTTTCAAAACCAAAGCTATAAACACTCAATTTGGACCATTTTCGAGAGACAACCTCACCCCTCAAACACTCATACTTAGTGCTCGCAAGCTTTTACATAAACATAGGCAAAAAAAGATCCAAGCGAGGATTTAAACACAAAAACAAAATGTATGAGCCACTTTGCCTATTAACTTAGAGATTGAAACTTTAAGTTCGATAGGACGTGACTCAATAGGCATGAAAGCGCAATATTGATCTTATCACTCTTGTAGAGATGACATATCATATTTAACATGAATATCTTTCTTGAAGTGTGATTTGCTCCCTTGTGATGCTACTAACGTGATGCAATGCCAATGCAAAGCTAGAAATTAAACATGGATGCATTCTATATGACAAGCACATGCATTGCTAAAATTTAAATCTATCTTGTCAAGTTTGAACCCTTGGCAAGCTTCTTCATGATGAACCATTCTTCATGCCAGGAGCGAAACCAAGACCACCGGCTCATGCAAGACCCATGTTCATCACTATCTTGACAAGGTTAGACAAGCCCCTAGCATTTGTACATATGAGATGCATCTATATGACAAGGCAATTATATGACGTTAGAAGCATCTACAAAGTTAAGCTCACTTCACAACCTACAAAAGGTGCTCTCATCTAAAGGTTTGGCGAAGATATCCGCCAATTGATCTTCGGAACGAACACCACAAAGTAGTATATCATTCCTTGCCACATGATCTCTTAGAAAGTGATGGCGAATATCTATGTGCTTAGTGCGAGAGTGTTGAACCGAGTTATTAGCAATTTTAACGGCACTCTCGTTATCACAAAGGAGCAGGATCCTATCTAATACCACACCATAGTCCAAGAAGCTTTGCTTCATGTAGAGGATTTGAGCACAACAAGCCCCGGCGGCAATATATTCCGCCTCCGCGGTTGACAAGGCCACGGAATTTTGTTTCTTAGACGACCAAGAGACTAAGGAACGCCCTAGCAAGTGACACCCACCCGATGTACTCTTGCGATCCACACGGCATCCGGCAAAGTCCGAATCCGAGTATCCCAAGAGTGTAAAACTAGCGCCTTTAGGGTACCACAAGCCTATGCTAGGCGTATGCTTGAGATATCTAAGGATCCTCTTAACGGCACTAATGTGTGATTCCTTAGGATTAGCTTGAAAGCGGGCACACATGCATACGCTAAACAGGATATCAGGCCTAGATACGGTTAGGTAAAGAAGCGACCCAATCATGGAATGATAGAGAGTTTGGTCAACCGATTTACCTCCCTCATCCAAGTCAAGATGTCCATTAGTTGGCATTGGAGTCTTGATCGGCTTGCAATCATCCATCTTGAATTTCTTGAGAATATCTTTTGTATACTTTTTTTTATGGATGAAAGTCCCTTCCTTCAATTGCTTGATTTGAAACCTAAGGAAGAAATTGAGCTCACCGATCATGGACATCTCGAATTCCCTAGCCATCATTTCTCCAAATTCTTTGCAAAGAGTGGGGTTAGTTGAACCAAAAATGATATCATAAACATTAAATTGACATACGAATAGCTCTTCATTGATGATTCTTGTGAATAGAGTTGTATCCACCCTCCCGATCTTGAAGCCCTTGTTGAGAAGGAAGTCACGAAGGCGTTCATACCAAACCCTTGGCGCTTGCTTGAGCCCGTAGAGCGCCTTGTGCAACCTATAAACATGATTAGGATATCTAGTGTCCTCAAACCCGGGAGGTTGTTCAACAAACACTAACTCATTAATAAAGCCATTTAAGAACGCACTCTTCACATCCATTTGAAAGAGTTTCATGTTATGATGTGAAGCGTACGCTAGAAGGATACAGATGGCTTCAAGTCTTGCAACGGGGGCAAATGTTTCACCAAAATCCAACCCTTCAACTTGTGCAAAACCCTATGCCACAAGTCTTGCCTTGTTGCGAATCACTACACCATGCTCATCTTGTTTGTTGCGGAAGACCTACTTAGTACCAATGATATTCTTGTCTTGAGGACGTTCTTCAAGATCCCAATCTTCATTGCGGGTGAAGTTGTTGAGCTCTTCTTGCATGGCTATCACCCAATCCGGGTCCTCAAGAGCTTCATCTATATTTGTGGGTTCCAAGCAAGAAACAAACGAGTAATGTTCACAAAAATAGGCATATTGATGTCTACGAGTTCTTACTCCACCGGAGGGGTTACCCAGGACCAAGTCAATGGGATGATTTATTGAAGTTCTTGTAAGCCTCTCTTGTGCTTGAGACGTTGATTCTTCTAGTGATTCGCCATCTTGATCTTGAGCTTGGGCTTGTTCACTTGTGATGTGCGTGTCATCAAATGGAAGTTGTTCTTCAACCACTTGTTCATCTTGGACATCATGGAAAGGAGGTGAGGCATCATTTTCTTCATCGGATGACTCATCATGATGATGTGATGATGTAGACTTGTCTTCATCCTTTGAGTCATCCTTGGAAGTGACTTCAACTTGAGTGGATGAGGCTAGTAGCTCTTCTACCTCCTCCTTTGGCTTGACTTGCCCAATAGTGATGTTCTTCATGACTTTTCGAAGTGGTTCATCACCTACATCATCACAAGAGAAAACTTCCCCTTGAGAGCCATTAGTCTCATCAAACTCCACATCACAAGTTTCTTCAATCTTGCTAGTAGCACTATTGAATACTCGATATGATTTGGAGTTTAATGAATAACCAACAAGAAAACCAACATCACATCTACTTTCAAACTTGCCTAGGTGCTTCTTTTTCTTGAATATGTAGCATTTGCAACCAAACACCCGGAAGTAGGAGATGTTGGGCTTCCTCCCAATGAGAAGCTCATAAGGTGTCTTTCCCAAGAAGCGGTGAAGATAAACTCGGTTGGATGCATGGCATGCGTTGTTGATGGCTTCTGCCCAAAATCTTTGTGAGATGCCATAGTCATCCAACATTGCTCTTGCAAGGGTGATCAATGTCTTGTTCTTCCTCTCCACCACTCCATTTTGTTGGGGTGTGTATGTTGATGAAAACTCATGCTTGATCCCCATGTCGTTGCAAAGCTCTTCTACTTGAGTGTTCCTAAACTCCGTGACATTGTCACTCCGGACCTTCACAACACTTGACTCAAATTCATTTTGAGCTTGCTTGACAAAAATCATGAAGATTCCCAAAGTCTTGCTCTTGTCCTCTAAAAAGAAAGTCCAAGTATATCTAGAGTAATCATCAATAATTACAAGACAATAGAGATTACCGCCAAGACTTTTGTAGGTGGTTGGCCCAAAGAGATCCATGTGTAGTAGTTCCAAGCTTCTTGATGTTGACAAATAAGCCTTCATGGGATGTGATGATGCAAATTGCTTCCCGGCTTGACAAGCACTACACAATTTGTTTTTGTCAAAAGTAACATCTTTGACACCAACCACCATACCTCGTTTGAAGGCCTTCTTGAGTTGGCTCATGCCAATATGAGCAATGCGGCGATGCCAAAGCCAACCCATGGAGTTCTTGAAGAAGAGACATGTCGTCAAGCTTGCATCATTAGATGAGAAATCAACAAGGTAAATGTTACCATGTCGAAATCCTTTGAATATTAAGCTCTTGTCCTCCTTGCTTGTCACTACAACCTTACTATCACTAAAAATGCATATTAGTCATAAATCACAAAGTTGAGCAATAGATAACAAATTGAAACTAACGGACTCAACAAGCAACACATTAGAGATAGAAAGATCCTTGGTGATGGCTACCTTACCCAAACCTACCACTTTTCCTTTTGAGTTATCACCAAAGGTGACATGTTCATAATCGCCCACATCTTCATCTAGTGAGGTGAACATCTTTACATAGCCGGTCATGTGTTGTGTACATCCACTTTTCCTTGCTTGAGCTCCGGCGACTTGGGACAATTTTCCGGAGGCTTGGGAAATGATCCAAGTCCATTTGTCCCAAAGTGCCTTGCATTGTGGAAGAGAATCTCCTTATGCAAGTATTCTCTCCTTGTCACATTGAACATGCATTTGGTCATGCTTTCAAGTTCCTTCTCAAGTTGTTTCTCCTTATCATGGTTAGTCTTTGAACAAGAAGAAAAAGTATGACAAGTAGTACGGTGAGGCAACTCCACAAGATCATCACAAGAAGTTGCGATATTGACTTCGATGACTTTCTTTTGAGTTTCTTTTAGTTCTTCATCCAAACCATCAAAGGCAAGGTCAAATTCTTGATACTTCATATTTAAGTTAGCATAATCAATCTTAAGCTTCTTATTGCATGAAGTAAGTGACTTGTTAAGCACAACTACTTCCTCATATTTAACATTCAATTCATCATGCTTAACAAGTAGCTTGTCATGCTCCTCTCTAAGTGGCTTGCTAGGAACAATGCTTGTATCATGAGTTTCTACTACCTCATTATGCCCAACAATCAACTCATTATTTGAGGCCTTAAGCTTGGCATATTCAATTTCAAGAACTTTACATTATGACTTGTACTTTCTTGATCACTTGTTGGTACTAATCTAGGATGTTTTGCACTTCATTTGAAGATAAGCAATGTTCACCTTCATCACTAGAGGAGTCGTCATCATCACTCACCTTGGAGTTATCTCTTGCCATGAAGCACATGGGTGGTGGAGGTAGAGGTGCCTCATCACCATCATCTTCATCATCATGCATGGCAATTCCCACAATCTTTTTATTAGATTCTTCATCACTTGAGTCATCATTTGAGAATTCACCATCCGTGATCCATTCTCCAAGGAAAGTCTTGACCTTCTCTTTTCTTGTGAAAGACCCTTTCTTCTTATGGTCCTTCTTCTCATGACTTTTCTTTGATGACTTGTGTTGATTGTCATCATCTTCTTGTTTTTTGTTGAGCTTTGAAGGCTCCGGACAATCATATGAGAGGTGACCATATTTGCCACAATTGTAACAAACTTTCTTGACATTGTCCTTGCTCTTCCTGGTACGAAACTTGTTTTTCTTGGGGTCATAGTTGTACCCTCTCTTGTTCAACCTTGACATCATCTTGGAGGTCTTCCTCATGAGAAGTGCTAGCTCAACATCACCATCTTCATCACTTGAATCTTCGTTAGCTTCATCTTTGCTTGAGCTTGGTGATGTAACTTTGCACTTGTTCTTTTTCTTGGACTTATGATCACTCTTAGCTTTGAGTGCAAGATCTCTTTTGTCTTGTGGTGGATCAACTTCTCCCAAGAGGAACATCTCATGAGACCGAATCTTCCCAACAACATCACTCACTTCAAGTGTTTCAAGATCCTTCTCATAGAGCAATGAGGTGACGATGTTGTACTTGGGTTTGTGTAGACAATGAAGGATCTTCCGGATGATGTCACTAGTAGACAAATGAGAAATTTCAAGAGCGTTAATGTCCTCAATAAGCACATTCAATCGAGCATACATTTGTTCAACCAACTCATTTGGAAGCATTTTGAATTCATTAAGTTTTTCCTTAAGCACTTGATATTTTTCTTCACGAAGCTTTTTAGAACCAACATAGATAGCTTCAAGTGCTTTCCAAATTTCATGAGAGGTCTTTTTGCTGTGAACACGAGCAAAGATCACCTCACTAAGAGCATCAAACAAAGCATTCTTCGCTCTAGCACCATATTTAACTTGATCTTCATTCCAAGGACCAACAATATGTTTTTCCGTGACTGCCCAAGCGATGGGATTAATAGTCTCAAGGTAACCCGTCATGCGAGCTTTCCAATAAGCATAGTTTCTCTCATCGAGCTTGGGTGGACCACCACTTCCCCCGGCCATTCTCTAGTATTTTAAGCCTAAAAAGAGAGCCCTTACTCTGATACCAATTGAAAGGATCGTGACCCAAGAAGGGGGGTTGAATTGGGACTTTTTCAATTTTCTATCTCGTCCTTAACCTAGACTAGTATTGCCCAATCTACAAATTTGAAACCTAATAACTAGAGCATACTAGCAAAAGGTCCTTAGGTAGGTAAACATACTATCATAATCATTTTGTCTAAAAGGTTTCACACTAGCAAGATCAAACCTAAGCAATAGATCACACTACCATGCAAGTTGTCCTAGTCAATCTACAAGCAATCAAAAGCAAGAATAACAACAAAAGGATTTAATTGCTTGAAATAAAAGTAAGAGACACGAGACAACCGGATTTTTTCCCGTGGTATCGAGGAGTTGACGCTCCCCCTAATCCTTGTTGGAGCACCCACACAAGGGTATAGCTCCCTTGCTTCACCAAGAAGCAAGTGATCACTAAGAATGCTCCATCTCCATCTCCGGAACGGCGAGCTTCACACCGTGTACAATCTTCTTGTCTTGGGGCTCCCACAAACTCCAAGAGCTCATCAAGAACCTCCCGATCACCAAGACCGGCTAGGTGCCGTCAAACACTAAGAGTAACAAGCTTCTAAACCTTCACTTGACCTACACTCAGTTGGCCCTAGCTCAAGCACACTTGCTACACTTGCAAAGGATGAATTCTTCAAGGTTGAAGCACAAACAATGTACTAGATCTTTTCTCTTTTGCTCAAACACTTTCTCTTCTTCTCAAGGGTGGCCTCAGGTATTCAGGGTGTCAAAGGTAACTGAAATGAGCCAGGGGGTGCCCTTATATAGAGTGGAGAGGGTCACATAGCCGTTGGAAGTTCTTTGCAGAAAAACCGTGACCACCGGAAGAACCGACGGGTGACAAAGTTGAGGCGTCGGTTCAACCGGTCTCTCTGTGTCCAAATTGTAGCCGTTGGGGTTCTGACACAGTATCTAGGCTTGCGTCATTGCACCGGTACATGCTCCGTTGGGGCATCGGTTCAACCGGTGCTGAAGAGGTTCACTGATCAACTCAAACAAGCTCTCTGGAACATAGTATATCCAATGCACCGGTACTTTGATTCTGAAGCGTTGATTCAACCGGTGCTGAAGAGGAGTTGAGGTCCACCAAAACATGCTCTCTGGAACAAAGTACATCTAATGCACTGGTGCTTTTCTTGGGACCATCAGTTCAACCGGTGCTATAGAGATTTCTGATTTGATTTCTGCTGGCATCCAGAGAGATAGACCGACAGGGTGTCGGACCTTCCGGCAAGCATCGGATGCTCCGATGCTAGGGCATCGGTTAAACCGGTGCTGCTGTTTTTCTTTGTTTTCAACTGAATTGACTTGGATTCGAATGTGACTTCGATTGTTTCTTCTTCCAAGCGTTGTGTTAACTTCTATTGACCATCTTGGGCTGTTTTTGAGCGAGTGTGCAAGATTTCTAAGGCCAACTTTATTTTGATCAAGCTACTAATTCATGAACCCCTCTTAATAGTACGGTCAAGAACTAAAAACTATAAACCCTAGCTAAATCAAGTGTCCTTCATCTCCTTGTGACACTTGAGACTAAAAAGGTCCTTAATCTTTAAAATTGAGTCCTTGGCACGCATGGTTGTTCCGAATTGAGGGGTCTCTTTTCACATTTCATATGAGACTAATTTAATCATTAATTTTTCCTTCAAAATACACGTTAGTCGCATACGGTTGTCATTAATTACCGAAACTTACAATTAGCATCTATCGGCCTAGATGCACTTCACAAGACGACACACTTTAAGACAAATTCAGGGAGGCCAAAAAATTCTGTTTAGAAAGCAAACTAGTAGGAAAACCTAAGACTAACACTTCTAGGAGACGAGGACGTGCACTTGTACTGCTCCTAAAAATGCGCAGCGAAGTACAAAGCCACGCCAGCCCGATCGATCACAGCCGCCCAGCTGTTACACGGTGTAGTACAGCGACTTGACGACATCAAGGTCGATGATCCTGAGCTTCGCCGACGACTCCAGGTGGCCCCTCAGCGTGCTCTGCGCACGGTACCTCGCGATTTCAGCTCGATGCCTGGCCTGCTCGACGATCTCCGAGAGTTCAGCGGCGTAGCTGCTGCCCCTGCCGCCGGACTCCGGCACCGGGAGGCCGTGCAAGCTGCGCTGGGCTGTCGCCCACTGCGCCTCGAGCTCCTCCCTGCCGTAGTTCTTCTTCGTGGTGAAGGCCGTCTGTGAGAAACAAAAAGCACACAGGAGCCAGCGCATCAGACTGTATATAAGCAACACTCTTGACTTATAAATAATGAATCGAAGCAACGAACGCACAGACTGTATATAAGCAACACTGACTGAAAAAAGCTCTTCTACCTTGTTTTGGGCAATGTTCCAGGCCTTGCCGCTCAGCATGTAGCGGATGGCGAACTTGAACAGGTCCAGAGGCACGAAGTTGACGAA
The DNA here is from genome assembly GCF_016808335.1 of Panicum virgatum. Classification (NCBI taxonomy): domain Eukaryota; kingdom Viridiplantae; phylum Streptophyta; class Magnoliopsida; order Poales; family Poaceae; genus Panicum; species Panicum virgatum. The sequence goes on along the minus strand of NC_053145.1, from coordinate 33,982,570 downwards.
GCTGTAAAGCCAGATGACCCCGGTCCACCCCCATCCAATGCCTTGAATCTTCGCAAATTCGAAGTTCGCATACACTGCAATGACAGTGGCAACCTGAAACCATGCAATAGGTTTTGGGTCAGGATTAGAACGGTTCCACATGCTTAAGTAGCTGGAGTGGAGGGGTCTGGCGCGCTTACATTCTGTGCGATGATGAACGCTGCGCACAACATGTAACCGGGGCGATCGATGAAGCACCAACTGCGTGACCGCGTCACAAAGATGAGGGCCTGGCTGATGATGCTCACTTGAAGGTACAGAGCAGACATCATCTCGTCGTCGCTGCCCCTAACTGACCGCACGTGGAATGTATTCTGCAGTTGAGACAAGACAAGGTTGACTGTAAACCTTAGTGTTTTACATGCTTGATTTGGATAGGCTGTTCATAAAAGGGTGCTTACCAAGAAGAAGTCAGTGCTCCTTATGGCCCAGAAGAAGATAACAGTCATGACGGCCAAGTAGGTTCCATACACAATGCCGGTGGCAAATATCTCATTCAGCTTCCAGCTGTCAGGGTGTGGGGATGGTTTTACTCTGTCCTTTGCGATCGTCATGATTGTGCCTAAAATTATACAATAACAATAAATTCAGTACTGGAGACATTGAAGCAAGATACTGAATATGCAATTATCCCTGTCATACCATCGTTCAGAATCGCAATGACCAAGATCATGAATGGTGAGAAATCAAATTTCCATATCAGCACAATCAGCATGAATCCAAGCTGCAAGACAACAAAAAAGTTTTTTTCTCAATAAAATAATGGAGCTGTTGATAGATCTTTGTACGTCCTAGGAAAATAACTTACCACAATACGAATTGTGATCGACACTGCATATATCTGAGGGAGAAATAGCAACAGCATAAATAGGGAGAAATAACAACAGCATAAATATATTAGCAATCATTGTTGTTGAAAAGAGTTTTTTTTTAAATAACAGCCATGTTCCTACACGCATGGCAGTAATGCATTAAATTCTTACAGTGTAATTCTTCATCCTCTGGAAGATGGCTCGACTTGTAAGCACGGCACTGATGATGACACTGAGTCCTTCTAGGGTAAGCACAATGTCAGAGGCACTTCTTGCTGCATCAGTAGCTCCAGCTACAACAATTCCGATATCTGCCTTCTTCAGTGCAGGTGCATCATTCACACCGTCTCCCGTCATTCCACATATGTGTTTCATCTCCTGAAGCTTCTTGACAATCTCATACTTGTGCTCTGCATAAGTATGCAGCAACGTTAGTCTGTATGTTCACATCAACCCAAATACAGCGGCCGTTGCAATTTGTATGTGCTTGCTCACCTGGGAAGACACCGGCAAAGCCGTCAGCCTTCTCGATCAATTCATCCACTGGGATTGAAGCAGTGGCCTCATCTTTGTTCTGCCCAAGCAGAGCTGATGATGGGTACATGTTAGTGCCCATCCCTAGCCGTCTCCCGGTCTCCTTTGCAATGGCAAGCTGATCAACTGTAGGATGTCACAGTAACTTCAGCTTGAACAATTTCTCAGATATGTAGCGCAAAATAGTGGATAAATGAGGAAACACAGGATTGTACCAGTAATCATCTTCACATTGACCCCAAGGTTGAGAGCATGCTTGATAGTGTCAGCACTGTCTGACCGGGGTGGGTCAAGCAGAGGGAGCAGGCCAACAAACTCCCAAGGCTCTCCAGGGCTTTCTTTGCTCTTCTCTGGCACTTCATGTAGTAAAGCATGACAATTATTACAGAAGCAAAACTCATATGACCACAAAAATCATAACAAGCAATATGCAAAATTAATAATTTTTACAATACAAAAAGAGTACAAATAAATTATAAGCTAAAAGACAGATAATTCTAAAGGCCCTATGTACCAGATTGGTTTCCCGTATGTGATGGAGAAAAACAGTTAACAATAGAGAAACTAATCCAAACACTTCACAATATTTATGATCTTCTTGATCCGTCTTTTACACAGATGCTTGGTCTTTTAAAGCTGGCCTACTTGGTTTTCATGTTTTTAATGTTTTAGGACAGTTGCTCTACTAATCAATATCCTAAAACTAAATAAATCTTACCGTATTCCCATTTCCATGTAATAAACTATTGATCTATTCTATTAATATTTTGTATTATGTGAAAATGTACCACTTATTAATTCTAACATATCCAGGTGTTCAGAATAAAGTAAAATCATGCCTGTCTTGCAACTGCAAGGGATCGAAGGCCACGCTCGGCGTACTTGTCTATCACGGTGTGAACCAAGTTCCTGACATCATCTCCACAGTTGCAGAGGTCCAAGACATTCATATGCATGCCATGGTTAGTACCAGAAACGTGTGTGATGTGTGCAGGAAAAAAAAACATTAATTTCCAGTGGAAAATAAAGACAATGATGAATCTACCTGCTCGGGAGCGCCCTTGCTGACACGGTGCCAGCTACCATCCGCAAGGTCAATGTACGTGGGGCTGTGCGCTTGTCAACAGGGTTAAAGGGTAAGAAGTGCACCTCCTCGATACCCTCCCTGGCCTCTTTGGGATCATCCAACATACTGACCATGGCGGCGTTGATGGCGTCTTGGTTCTCTAGCCTAGATGCCCTAGCTGCGAACAAGACAACGTCGTCCTTCTCAACGCCCGCAGCAAAGATCTCGACCAGGCTGCGGTCGACGCTGAGCTTGTTGATGGTGAGTGTGCCGGTCTTGTCGCTGCAGAGTACGTCCATGCCAGCCCAGCCATCTCCTCGATGGCCGTCATGCGCCCTGTTTAGACAGCCGGTGCGAGCCAATGGCCATCGTGACTGAAAGCACAGTGGGCATGGCGATGGGGATGCCACCGATCAGAAGCACGAGGAGGTTGTCAATGCCATCGCGGTACCGGCAGTGCTGGACCGGGTACATGACAATGACCTCTATGAGGATGCCGATGGCGATCGAGTCGATACAAAAGTTACCAAAGGCCTGCAGCACCTTCTGGAAGTGGCCGACCTGGTTGGTGCTGTCGACTAGATGTGCGGCCTTGCCGAAAAAAGTGTGCACGCCTGTGGCAATCACAACGGCCTCGATCTCTCCCTGCTTGCATGTGGAGCCCGAGTAGACGCTGTTGCCGGGGTTCTTGGTGACCGGAAGGCACTCGCCGGTGAGAGCCGACTGGTCAATCTTGAGTGGGTCGCCCTGCAGCAGCCGTGCATCGGCCGCCGAGCTTGATGCTTATGATGTCCCCTGGGACGAGGATCGCCGCGTCCTCGTCGCTCCACCGGCCGTCACGGATGTCCTAGGGGCGAGATTGGCCATGAGCTCCTTGGCCGCGCTCCCGGCGTTGTTCTCTTCCCAAAACGAGATGGTGGAGTTGATGAGAAGAAGCGCGACGATGCCGACGAAATCTTGTCACCATTGGCGAGCACGATGGCCATCACGGCGGCAGCCTCCATCACCCACGACAGTGGGTTCCACATGAACCCTAGAAACTTGAGCACCTTGCTCTCCTGCAAGCAGAACATCCAGTTACACGGTGCAAACATACACATACACAATGGGGAAAAAAAGCAGAATTGATGGATCAGCACGTATGACACTAGTTACATGATGCAAAATCTTGAAGATCTAAAACATTAGACATCGGGCAAGAAAGACATGATCTAACTGTTTATCTTTTCCAGAGCCGGAAACAAAGAGACTAGACCTTTTTTCCTCTAATTTGTTGGGGCCAAACATGGCGGTACGCGCATCAGCTTCCGATCAAGGAAGTGAGACCTTCGCTGCTGCATTTGAGCCTGACAAAAACCTCCTCCACCGGGATGTTTGAAGGCCGATCGAACCAAAAGAAAAAAGAGAGTTGAGCATAAACCAAATCAACAGATTGATTGGTAAAAAAACCAAAACGGGATAAACGAATAGAAGAGACGAAGGCCCGAATCGAACCAGATCGATTGACTCCTCCTTGATCTTGTTGAGACCCTCCATTGTGGCCGCCATATGCGCGGGCACGCGAAAAACCTCCTATGCGGCGTGCCAACGAAAGAGAGGAGACGATATCGACGCGTTTTATTTATATGGCAGTCGTAAAAAAACAGTAACAGATTGATACGCACGGTGGGAAACTAGGACGGATCACGCCACGCACTACGCAAAAGCTCCCGCGTCTGCTTTTTTGAGGATGCTGGGGCCTGGCGGAATCGGCCCGGTGTTCGTGGGAGCTAGCTGGCCCCGGTGCCCGCTGTGGCGCCGGTGCGCGGGCGCGCGGAGCCGTGCCGTCGTCGAGCTGCCGCGCGTGTCCGTGTCGCGCACACGGCGCAACGGATATTTTCAGGCGTCATCGTGTTGGTGTTTTCAGAATCTGGCATGCACAGGTCATATTTGTGGCAGTAAATTAATAGACAAACACTCTTTGCAATATGAATATGGTATGTTTTCTGCTTGGATGAGTCTAAGCCTTATTTTGGTTCGGCATGTAGTTCCATTCTAGCTTCCAGGTCGTAGCCTGCTCAATTTTTCGTAGGGACATTGCACTGATTCAGTTCGACAGTAACACACACATAGGTCCAAGTGCAGTAAGGGGGGATTCGATGTTTCTGAGTGGCTAACACAGTTTAAATGTACAGATTAGTAGATGCTTAGAACATGTGTGGTGAACTGTACAGAGCGGCAGATGTACTTTGGTTTTCAAAATTTGTGCAGTGGGAAGCACGGCTGTAGTTGTGTTTCCGTCGTGACAAAGATCAAGCATGCACAAAACACAGCACTGCTTTACGCCTGGGTTGTTTCCTAATGTCACAAAGTGGCCAAAATAAGTGGACGACATTCATGCAGTAGTGGCCTTTACATTCCTTAATGCTCCTCCATAGATTACATATAAAAGGAGTGTACTGTATGCAATAGAACGTATAACAAATATGATGGTACCTGGTTCTTTGGCGGGATGTCTTCCAGGTTGAGGCGCATCCTAGCTTTCAGTGCAACGGTAGGGTCCAAAACACTGGACACAGCGTAACGATATGCTCAGTTTTTACACTAAATGGCCCAAGTCTATATTGAACAAAGAATATTTTGTTGTGTGCTAAGAACTGAAATTTCTTAATCTCAGAAGGAATCCAGAGAAACTCTGGAGCTATAAGTTCTAGACAGTGTCTGCAAGAGGTTTTCCTGCTATAATTGGGAAACACTGTACATATATTTTGCGGTTGTTTTCTTCTTAAATCAAGACATTATGGCAGCTGCTTATAATTAAGGTTATTTCATATCAGCATATACTCTTTATGCAGAAATTAACCTCATTTTCTCTTTATGCCCGCGACTTTCCAATTAAAATAGGACTACATCAGGAGTCAGCATTGAGCCCTTATTTATTTGCTTTTGGTGATGGATGAGGTCACAAGGAACATACAAGGTAATATCCCTTGGTGTATGCTCTTTGCTGATGATGTGGTGCTAGTTAAAGAGAGTAGGGCAGGAGTTATTAGGAAGTTAGAACTGTGGAAGGACATGTTAGAGTCAAAAGGTTTTGGACTTAGTAGGATCAAGACCAAGTACATGATGTGCGCTTTCAGCGCGACTGCACATGAGGATGGAGACGTTAGCCTCGATGGACAAGTGGTGGCCATGAAGGAGACTTTTCAGCGGAGCGACCAAGAAGGAACGTACCTATGCGGAACGAGCTTCCAGGTCGTCTTCGCCGACGGCGAGGAGGGGGAGGAGGGCGGCGGCAGTGGGCGCGCCGACAGTGAGGAGGAGGAAGACCGCCCATGAGTCGTCGTCGGCAGGACGGACAATAGGAACTCTCAGGTGGCACCGTGGCCCAATGCAAATTAGCCCATTTCTTAAAGCCACACGGGTTCGTTTCATGTTAATTGGGCCGCTGGAGAGGAAAAAAAGAGAGCCGATGGACGGCCCACCTAGCAAAAAAAAAATAGCATGTGCGTGAGGCACCAGCTATATGGAGTTATATATTTAGGTGGACTAGAACTACCAACTTGGCACAAAACGGGTAGTCCTTGCATAGTACTATCAGATCATGGGGGGATATGCACCGGTGGTCTTCAAATTTGTTTGGATTAACATGGGTTTGGATCACGTGCATAAGGGACTTTACTAACGAATGAACGTTCATTATTTGATCATCTAGACTGAACACTTACGAAAAGACAACGATAATGGTTTAGAAGCCCGCCCTGCACATTGGTTTTCTAGACCTGACGCGTTTTGTCACCCATGTGCGTTCTATAACAAATGTTCACAGAGCTAGCACATAAAAAAGCATCCAACGTCAACTAGGCCCACAAAAATTTATCGAAAGCATGAACACAAGCCAGTGACGCACTACTTGATGAGGCAAATTCGATGCAGAATATTGGCAAAAACTATAAATTAAATAACCAAACAAGGCAACATAGAAAGCATATTCTCTCGATAAACCTTTTCCAGCTTCAGATCAGTCATCCGAAATTGACGTATCATAGTTTGTCTTTATAGCATTTTATCAGTAGCCCATTAACAAAATGGAAAAAAAATTACCAAAAATGATAAACCAAAAAGAAAAGCCATCTTTCTGCATCATTTTCTTCATGGTTTAATACACTAATTCCTTCGTATTATTATGCACATAACTTTTTCCACGTCGACATGCACATAGCACTTTTTCACATTGATCTTCACACATACATAGCACTTTCACAGAGGCATGCGAAGGCATTTTTAAGTTCTCGTTTAATGACATTTTATTTTGTGCCATGCAATGGTGTAATGTGCGGTTATTCTTAAAACGTACAATGAATACACGGCCGGTCTACTTGTATCCGCTGCGAAACAAAGTGGCATATGTGCTGGAGGGAAAATGTCACTGGATGACGGATGCGTTCTGTGTTGGGGTCATTTACACGATCTGGGGATGCGGTTGTGTTCGGTGTTTTTGGGGTGGTGCAATGATGTTCGACATGTTCGGGCGACGGATGTATTCGGGGCTTTCGCCAGATGTATTTGGTTGCGGATGTATTCGATGCTTTCGGTAGGAGGGTTAGAATATTATATACCCGTGGCTTTATGCGTGTTGTCGGTCAATCTTTATCATTACCACAATTTGAAAGTTTCATGCAGCATTTTCGTGGTGTACGGTTGTAAATTCTACCAGCAGCGAACCCGAAACTAATACGTACATAAGGCTAGCTTTTGGGATCCTAACGAGCACTTGAACGGTTGAACCTGATGCTGTTCCTCACGCCTCGATCGGTTCATTTCCCAATCTATCCCCCTCGCTGTTCAATTAGGGCCTTGTTTAAATTCTGTAAACGCAAAACACAAAATTTTTGTAAATCGCTTGCATGGTATACTAAATATAGTTAAAAAATAAATCGCATTACAAAAATAGACTGTAAATCGCGAGATGAATCTAATGAGCCTAAATATAGTTAAAAAATAAATCGCATTACAAAAATAGACAGTAACATGCTCTAATGCTCCTCTAATTTGGCTCATTAGATTCGTCTCGTAGTTTACAGACGAGATCTGTAATTAGTTTTGTAATTAGTCTACATTTAATACTTCAAATATTGAAGATTCCCTTGCAAAAACGCAAAATGCAAAGTGAACTGAACAAAGTCTAGGTGGAGTAGTTACTGCATTTTTTGCTTTACCCTTGGCACTTGTATATGGCCACGCCGTAGCCGCTGCCGGTGACGCGAGCCGCCATCGAGACTGGCGGCGCCGCCACGCCCAACCAGCATGGGACTGGCGGCGCCGGTGGCGCGGAGGGCGGTCGGAGCCCTGCTGTTCCTAGCGACCGTGGCCCTCCCGTGCCTCGTGGTGTACCCGCCGCCGTGCCCTCGCGCCTAGGCGCACCGCGCGACGGCGACGGCGACGTTGACCTGGTGACGCCATGCACAAGTATCTGTTTGTGAAATGTTGTGATCTGGTTGGGCCTGGTCATCCGCAATAATAGTCACTTTGATGTTTGTTCATGGCCGATGTTCAAGTGGAACCATGAAAAGGAAAACTGTAGCCCACGGAGACTTACTGCGCCTCCAATGCTGAATATTTTAACTGTCGTTTTAAAAGAATACATTCCGATTGATCAGTAGGAGAAACTGGTGAAATAGCATTGACAATTCCATGGAGTACAGACCATCAATGGTGGACTGACTAACCCTTGATCCCTTTCTTTTTATTTAGCTGCTGAAACCTTGTCTTCCAGTTGCAACGTGCAAGAACTCTGTTTTTACATGTAGTCGCCATGCTATGATATTCAGCATGGTGAATATTCAGGCCAACAGTCTGCAAATCCAAGTGCCGTGATTAAACTGACAGACGCGCTCGCCGCCATGGCGCCATGCATTCAGGACGGCGAGGCTGGAGCGGGTGCTGCGGGGGGCGGCGATGGCGAACGACACGGTGATCCTGACGACGCTGAACTCGGCCGGCGTGGTCGGAGCCCGGCTCCATGCTGGACGTCTTCCTGGAGAGCTTCAGGACCGGCGAGAGCACCAGGGAGCTCCTGGACCACCTCGTCATCGTGTCGCTGGACACGACGGCGCACGCGCGCTGCAGGCAGATACACCGGCGCCGGCACTGCCTAGCCCTCGTCACGGACGGCGTCGACTTCTCCGGGCAGAAGAACTTCATGACAAACGGATACCTCAAGATGATGTGAAGGATCGACTTCCTCAGGCAAGTCCTTGAGAAAGGCTTCAGCTTCATTTTCACGGTATGTACCAGATCACAATTTTTTTTTTGAAAGACCTGGACATTGACATGCCCAGCATTCATTAATAAGAAGAGTAGAGATTACACAACTTCCCACCCAGACAGAGCGCTGGTTAGGCCTGAAAAATGAGAAGAAATTACTCACTAAAAATATGACCAACTAAAGAATCTAAATGCTTTGCCCCAGCAAAGATCCAAATCCTGATTTCGTCTCTCAGTAGGGAGATGAAGCGTGGGTTTGACAGTTCCTCCTTTCTGAAAATTCTGTTGTTTCGTCTCTCCAAAGCGACCAAAGGATCAGTAGAACCAACGAGCCGACTCCTTTTCGAAGATGATGGTGAACCGTGAGGAGGTGGCAGAACCAGGTTTGCAGGTTGCAATCTGTAGACCAAGTGGTCGGTGCCAGTGAGGAACAGCCCGTCCATTCAGCTGCGGCTGACCAAACAAGGTTGGAGAAGGGACACTCAGCCACCAGATGGAAGGCCGTCTCCAGATTGCGCTCACACAAAGGGCAAAAGTAGCAGTTTGGCCATTCACGTAGTAGTAGCCTGTCAGCTGTCCAAACTTTGTTTTGTAGCAAGAGCCAACTGAAGAACTTACATTTAGTCGTTCCCCAAGACTTCCAGGTGGCTGCAGCAACAGGCGATTTTTGAGTTCCTTCAAACTGTAAGTCATAAGCCGACTTAGCCGTATAGATACCTGATGCAGTTGGCTTCCACCAAAGCTGGTCATCTCGTGGGTCTTCCAAGCATAAGTGTTGTGCTTCTATCTGCGCCCAGAGAGCAAAGAACTCCGTTAGTAGGTCGGGAGTTAGATCATGGCAGATGTCCTTGATCCAACGATTTCCTTCCAGAGCTGATGCTACTGTTCTATTTTTCCTTCTGGTGTGGCGGTATAGGAGAGGGAACAAGGTAGCATCAGGTGCCATTCCATTCAGCCAGCTAGAGTTCCAGAACAGTGCGTTTTCCCCATTATACACTTGCACCCGGGTTGCTGCCGCAAACAGAGTTCGATCAGTATCATCCACCGGCAAATCGGCACCAGACCAAGGTTTTTCCGGAGTCATCCACTGATACCAAAGCCATCGCAGCCTTAAAGCTCGTCCAAAACGTTCAAGGTCCAAAATGCCCAATCCTCCGAGCTTCGTTGGCAGACAGGTTTTAGACCAATTAAGCTTGCACTTGCCACCATGAAAATCCTGATTTCCGGCCCAGAGAAAACGTCTGCACGACTTGTCCAGTTCTTTGATGAATTTTTTTGGTACTTTCAAGGCTGTAAGCATATATATAGGCATTGAGGATAGCACTGATCGCACCAGTTCCCGCCGTCCACCTGCAGTCAACAATTTTCCTTGCCAACCGGCCAGTCTGACTTTGATCTTGTCAAGGGTCGGTTGTAGATGCACAAGTTTTAGTCGTCCTAGCGTCAAAGGAAGGCCCAAATATGACAGGGGGAAATTGATTCGTTGCCCCGTAAAGCTTGGCAAGATCTCATCCAAATTTATATCCGCACACCGAATGGCCGCCACTGAACTCTTTGCTACATTGATTTTCAGACCAGTGGCATCGCCAAAACGTTGCATAATGTGCAGTACCAATTCCACTTCTTCTTTGTGTGGGTTCAGGAAAAGGGCTGCATCATCAGCATACAGCGAGAGGTGGAGATTGGCGTGTCTACCTCTAAGTTCTGAAAGGTTCCCTTCCAAAGTGGCAAGCTCAAAAAGTCGGTGCAGGGTGTCCATCGCAAGAATGAACAAATAGGGTGAGAGAGGGTCACCTTGCCGAAGTCCCCGCTCATGGTGAAAGAAAGGGCCGGGTACCCCGTTTAAAAGAATCGAGGAGGAGGAAGAGGAAAGAATCAGAGTGATCCAATTCCTCCATCGGGCCGGAAAACCCCTCTTCTCCAGAAGTTCGAGAAGATACTCCCAGGAAACTGAGTCGAAAGCTTTCTCGATATCAAGCTTGAAAAGCAAAGCCGGGGTCTTGGTTCTGTGGTAAGCTCGGGCCAGATTACGGACATAGAGGAAGTTATCTTGGATGCATTGTTTTTTTATGAAAGCACTCCAGGAGATAGAGATGAGGTTATCAAGTTTACTGGAAAGGCGAATAGCTAACACCTTGGAGATGAGTTTTGCAAATGAGTGGATGAGACTTATAGGTCTGAAATCAGCTGTTGTCTTGGCAAAGTCTTTTTTGGGAATGAGGGAGATATTTGCCGAGTTTAGGCGCTCAAGTGGACCAGTGTGCAGCAGATAAAAACAGTTGAAAGCATCCATAACAGTCGACTTGATGATCGGCCAGCAGGACTTGTAAAAAGCCGCTGTAAAACCATTCGGTCCCGGAGCTTTCTCCAGCGGTAAATCAGAGATCGCCAGCTTAATCTCCTGCTCCGTGAAAGGCGCGTCCAAATTTGCCTCATCAACCATTGGAAGATTTAGGAAATTCCAATTGATAGTTTGTGTCCTGCCCACCTTCGTGCCCTGTGGGACCGAAGCCGGCGACTAGAGGGGGGTGAATGGGAGCCGATCAAAATTTCTTCGGAAATTCAACCCGTCGGCCTATGTCCCAAAATCACCCAAGCCCTCAAGCGTTCTGACCAAAGTTTGGGGTAACTATTGAAAAGCTAACCCAACACAAAAGGCCTCGAACGAGCGAGCGAACCCACGAAGCAAAACGGAAGCGAATCGGGAAAGCTGCAGAACTGATCTGCCTGGACCGGTCTGACCGGTGCGCTGGACCGGTCTGACCGGTGCGCTGGACCGGTCTGACCGGTCGTGCCTACCGGTCTGACCGGTAGCACCCAGAAAACCCCCGAGAAATTTGATTCAAACAGTGAATCCCGAGCAAACGACCACGAAATCCGACGAAACTTGGGGGAATGCTTCGCCCCTACCCCGTGAGCATATCCCCAAAAGATCTCGTCCCAAAGATCAACGAATCGTGAGAATTATGGGGGAGATCAAAAGGGATTGGGGTTTTCTCAAACACTCAAGAACTCGAATTCGAACACGCCAGTGATTCCAGAGGTTTTAGGTCAGAGTTGGGAGCACGGGAATCACAGCAAAGAACTCGAGGCCTCCTCTCAATCAAGTGTGCCAAAAACGAAATCGAAAATCCATTGCACAAGACACAAACCAGGGGATTGAATCAAATCAAAAGCCCAGAGGGCACGAGGAGGATAGGGCCTCCTTTCCCAATCAAATCCCTTACAAGGTTTCAACAATTCATGGACAAAGTCAACTCAAACGAGAGGAACAGAGGGAGGGAGACACAGGGGCGGCGGCCTGGAGAAACAGAGAGTCCACGAACAGATTACAAAAGCCACTCAAAACCTAAAAGAAGTGAAGGGGTATTTATACCCGCGGGACCGGTCAGACCGGTACGCTGGACCGGTCAGACCGGTTGGTTAGATCGGTCAGACCGGTGCCAGGGACCGGTCAGACCGGTTGGCCTGCAGCACCCCCTGTACACGATCTCATCTGACAGCCGAGGTTCTTTCTTCGAAACGAAGTCTTCTCCGCGATGCCGCCGTCTTGATGGAGATCCAATCCGCGGTTTTGGAGGGTCCGCGAAACCCGGGTAGGTGGCCGGTTTTGAGAAAACCGCCAAAACCTCACGCGCGGGAAGATTCCCGCCTCCACGCCGTGGCCCTAGACGCCGTTCCCGCCTCAGCCTTCTGACGGCCCTAGACGCCGCCCGACCCCCGTCACCTCCTCGCCCGCAGCGAGGCCCTAGACGCCGTCGACGCCCGTCGCCTCCGTCAGTCCCGAGACCGACGCCCGTGCCTCCACGACTCGGCATCTTCAACCGCCGTCCGCCTCCTTGGTTTTGTGGCGCAAACCAAGAAACCCGCCTTCCGTCGCCGCTTGCGCCCTCGATCCAGGAGTGGACGCCACAGCTGCCGCCTGGTCCAAGCTCCGGTCCCGGCTGCCCTTCACCGCCGTCCACCGCACGGTCCATCGGTCACAGCACCTCCACGGCAGCTCGCCGTCGACACTCGACGCCCGTGTACCTGCAATCCAAAGACCAAGCACACGATCACACCGCACGGTTGACAATTCACTCATCACAAGCAGGATAGAGCACTCAACATTCCTCAATCTCCCCCTTGATGAGTGCATTGTCAACACACCACAAACGAACCAAGAGAAGTGAAACCAAAGAATAACAAAGAAGCACGAAAGAGAAGAACTCAAGCAAGTGACAAAAAGCTCAGAAAGGCAAGAACAGTCACTTACTCCAGCAAAGATCGATCCCCTAAGACAAGGTCAACGGCTCGACGCAATCGATCAAAAGTCAAAACATGACTCCTCAAAGACAGAGGTAACGCTCGACGCAGTCATGCAAGCAGCAGAGGGAAAATAAGAAAACCAGGAGCCAAAACCAAAGCAGAAACTCCCCAAGCAAAGTTTTTCCCTCTCAAAAGTGCAATTCTCCCAAAATGATGCACTCTTGAAGCCCTGTGCACAACAAGTTTTGAAGTCATGCAAGCAGCAGAGGGAAAACGAGAAAACCAGGAGCCAAAACCAAAGCAGAAACTCCCCAAGCAAAGTTTTTCCCTCTCAAAAGTGCAACTCTCCCAAAATGATGCACTCTCGAAGCCCTGTGCACAACAAGTTTTTCAAAAATCAAACAAGTCTCCCCCTTGTTCGAACACTTCTCTCAAAATTCTCCCCCTTGTTGGCACATGCACACATCAAGGCTACAAAGACCTAGAGCTCCCCCTGAAGCTGAGACTCCCCCTGAATAGATGCTATGCAATGAATGCAATACAGGAGGTGTAAGTGAAAGCATTCAGGGATACAAAGATATGAGCAACATCTAGTCTCAAGCACGTGTGCATCCATAAACCGGACCTGCATCTAGCTCAACAGGGTATATCAAATCCGTCTAAAGCTAGGCAAGTTCAGTTTAGGAGAAATAAAAGCATCACCCATGATCTAGCAACAACAAGTAGGAAAAGGAAAGCAGTGCTACTCAAACTCATACAGGTGAGCCAAAACAAGTTGCCAACATTCCTTTTTCAATCAACTTTATCTCAATCAATTCTTAATGCCAGGGGTTGAAAGCTTGTCATGCTTCACTTAGCAACGAGGCCAAGCCTATGCCAAAAGACAATCAGAAGCTTAAAGCACTCGTTTCAGTCATGCACAGCCTTGCCCGGGTTCTCACAAGTGCAAAGTGATCCGTCCCGAAAGCTCGATCAGTGCAACAAGCAATCCCACCTGGATCTTTTCAATCCATTTCAAGAATAGTTCAAGTAATTTTATCAGATTTAGATCATTTCAAGTATGAATTGCTGAATGAAAAGCCACACTAGCATGAATAAGATAGCAAAGCACATCAACATGCCCTAACATGCTAGTAGCCAAGACAAGGTGATCATGTTTTCAGATTTTCAAATCAAAATAGCTTAACTCAGATGATGTCATATACACAATGGAGCAAGCTATACATGATCAAGTTTATCAACTCACACTAGCAGGCACTAGAAGATCATAGCAATGTATTCAAGAATGCTAGTGCAAGTGAGACAATGCAAGATGCAAACATGTACAATGCATATGCACAATGCAACTACCAAACCTAGAAAACAAAGAGAAGCAAAACAAAGACCTACCAAGCTAACCAAAACAAAAGTCAGCGATCAAAAGGGGTAACAAACCCCAAGCTCCCCTCGCAAGCGAGCAAAGGTGTCCTGCTCTAGCGGTTTGGTGAGGATATCTGCAGTTTGCCTCCCAGAAGGGACATGGATCAAGTCTATGTGTCCTCTCTCATGGTTGTCTCGCAGGAAATGGAATCAGATGTCTATGTGCTTGGTTCTGGAGTGTAGGACAGGGTTCTTTGCAATGCTAATGGCTGACATGTTGTCTACAAAGATGGGAACCCTACCAAAACTCAAACCATAATCCTGCAAGGTTTGTTTCATCCAAAGTATCTGGGAGCAGCAGCTAGCCGCGGCAACATACTCAGCTTCTGTGGAAGAAAGCGCTACGCTAGCCTGCTTGCGAGAGGACCAAGACACCAAAGATGTACCGAGAAATTGACAAGTGCCGGATGTCGACTTGCGATCCAACCGACACCCACCGAAATCGGCATCAGAAAAGCCCACCAAAATCAGAGAAGAATCCGCAGAATACCAAAGACCAAATTCAGGGGTGAATTTCAGATACCTGAAGATGCATTTCACCACCTGCCTGTGGGAGGTGTGCGGAGAAGCCTGGTAGCGCGCACAAAGGCAGACGCCGAACTGAATGTCCGGTCGCGTCGCCGTCAGGTACAGGAGCGAGCCGATCATGCTCCTGTACTCCTTCTGGTCCACCGCCTCGCCGTCCAAGTCCTCATCAAGCGCCGTAGATGTACTGATCGGAGTCGGCTGAGGAGACAAGTCGATCATGTCGAACTTCCGCAGCAAGTCTCTAGTGTACTTGGCTTGATGGACAAAAGTGCCCTGAGGAGTCTGCTTGATCTGCAGCCCGAGGAAGAATTGCAGCTCACCCATCATGCTCATCTCGAACTCCCTGGACATCTGCTCAGAAAACTTGGACACAAGAGCGTGAGAAGAGCCACCAAAGATAATATCATCCACGTATATCTGAACTAAAAGAAAATCAGTGCCGGATCGCATGAGAAACAAAGTTTTATCAACACATCCCATTTTAAAGCCCTGAGCCAGCAAAAAGGTTTTCAATCTATCATACCAAGCTCTAGGTGCCTGTTTCAAACCGTAAAGAGCTTTCTGAAGTTTATAAACACGGTTTGGAAACTTGGGATTTTCGAAACCAGGGGGTTGCTTCACATAAACCTCTTCTTCGATAAAACCATTCAAGAAGGCAGATTTAACATCCATTTGGAAAACCTTAAAACCCTTGGAAGCAGCAAATGCAAGAAAGATTCGAATAGCCTCCAAACGAGCAACAGGAGCAAAGGTTTCCTCAAAATCAATACCCTCTTTTTGGCAAAACCCCTGGGCAACAAGACGAGCCTTGTTCCGAACAACCAAACCATCCTCACCCTGCTTGTTTTTGAAAACCCACTTCGTTCCGATGGGATTACAAGCAGGTGGAGGCTCGACCAAAACCCAAACTTGGTTTCTTTCAAAATTTTCAAGTTCCTCATGCATGGCATTGACCCAATTAGAATCAGAAAAAGCGTGTCCAATATCTTTGGGCTCAAAAGAGGCAACAAACGCTGAATGAGCAAAGCCAGCGATACTTGTTACCTTGGACCTGGTGACTCGCTCGTTGAGGTCACCTAGCATCTGTTGAGGTGGATGGCGGCGCTGAATGTGTCGCGGTGCTTCCCGTGTCGAAGTCGCCTCCTCTTCAACCAAGGCTGGTGTCTCCTCAGAATCAGCTGGTGTTGCCTGAGTCACCTCCTCGAACAACCCCCGGGAAGTAGACGTAGTCGGGTCGGGGCCGTCGTCATCGTCCGAGCTCGTAGCAGAGATAGCTGGGTCCACAGCATGCGTGGTAGCCTCATCCTCACCATCTGCAGCTTCTTCCTCCTCATCTTCAAAGATGGAGGTGCCAGAGTCTCCAGCTGCTCATCTGAAACAGAAGGCAAAGAGGCAAGAGAAAAGCCAAGAGCAGAGTTAGCGTTAGAGCTCGATCCACCCGGGCCAGTCACAAGAGCAACGCTCTTGGTAGGAGGGGCACCATTGAGATTGGCTCGTGTCTGGTTATCCACCTCCGTGGCCTTGAGCTTGCTGAAAAGCTCGTTCACGGTCAGAGTCTCATAGCCTGCAGACTCAATGATCGTGTTCACCTTGAGATCCCACACAGAGCGATCAAGTGCGTAAAGCAACTTGAGGGCCTTCTCGTGCTCTGTGTACTCAAGGGCACCAGCAAATCTGTTCGCATTGACCTTGTTCACAATCGACTGAAAATGACTGAACATCAGGTCAATGCTCTCACCCGGCTCCTGTGTGAAGTTCTCGTACTCACGCCGGTGAGTCTCGAACAGTCTGGCCTTCACCTGAGGTGTACCCTCGTGGTAGTTCTCAAGGCACGTCCAAATCTTGTGGGCTTCCTGAAAACCCTGGACGCGTGAGAACTCCGCGCGAGAAACGCCAGCGAACAAGGCATTGACGGCCTTGGCGTTAGCCTCGTGTTGGGTCACCTGAAAAGGCGTGGTCCGAACAGCCAGCACCTCGTAAAGCTGGTTCTTGGTAATCTCCCAGATCTCGGCTCCCATGCTCTGCAGGAAGGCTCTCATGCGAACCTTCCAGTAGGCATAGTCCTCGCCGAAAAACACCGGGATCTTACCAAGACTCGCCATGGTCGCCGAGTGGTTTTCGAACCGGTTAAGGTACTGAAAACCTCAACCAAGCTCTGATACCAATTGTGGGACCGAAGCCGGCGACCAGAGGGGGGGTGAATGGGAGCCGATCAAAATTTCTTCGAAAATTCAACCCGTCGGCCTATGTCCCAAAATCGCCCAAGCCCTCAAGCGTTCTGACCAAAGTTTGGGGTAACTATTGAAAAGCTAACCCAACACAAAAGGCCTCGAACGAGCGAGCGAACCCACGAAGCAAAACGGAAGCGAATCGGGAAAGCTGCAGAACTGATCTGCCTGGACCGGTCTGACCGGTGCGCTGGACCGGTCTGACCGGTAGCACCCAGAAAACCCCCGAGAAATTTGATTCAAACAGTGAATCCCGAGCAAACGACCACGAAATCCGACGAAACTTGGGGGAATGCTTCGCCCCTACCCCGTGAGCATATCCCCAAAAGATCACATCCCAAAGATCAACGAATCGTGAGAATTATGGGGGAGATCAAAAGGGATTGGGGTTTTCTCAAACACTCAAGAACTCGAATTCGAACACGCCAGTGATTCCAGAGGTTTTAGGTCAGAGTTGGGAGCACGGGAATCACAGCAAAGAACTCGAGGCCTCCTCTCAATCAAGTGTGCCAAAAACGAAATCGAAAATCCATTGCACACGGCACAAACCAGGGGATTGAATCAAATCAAAAGCCCAGAGGGCACGAGGAGGATAGGGCCTCCTTTCCCAATCAAATCCCTTACAAGGTTTCAACAATTCATGGACAAAATCAACTCAAACGAGAGGAACAGAGGGAGGGAGACACAGGGGCGGCGGCCTGGAGAAACAGAGAGTCCACGAACAGATTACAAAAGCCACTCAAAACCTAAAACAAGTGAAGGGGTATTTATACCCGCGGGACCGGTCAGACCGGTACGCTGGACCGGTCAGACCGGTTGGTTAGACCGGTCAGACCGGTGCCAGGGACCGGTCAGACCGGTTGGCCTGCAGCACCCCCTGTACACGATCTCATCCGACGGCCGAGGTTCTTTCTTCGAAACGAAGTCTTCTCCGTGATGCCGCCGTCTTGATGGAGATCCAATCCGCGGTTTTGGAGGGTCCGCGAAACCCGGGTAGGTGGCCGGTTTTGAGAAAACCGCCAAAACCTCACGCGCGGGAAGATTCCCGCCTCCACTCCGTGGCCCTAGACGCCGTTCCCGCCTCGGCCTTCTGACGGCCCTAGACGCCGCCCGACGCCCGTCACCTCCTCGCCCGCAGCGAGGCCCTAGACGCCGTCGACGCCCGTCGCCTCCGTCAGTCCCGAGACCGACGCCCGTGCTTCCACGACTCGGCGTCTTCAACCGCCGTCCGCCTCCTTGGTTTTGTGGCGCAAACCAAGAAACCCGCCTTCCGTCGCCGTTTGCGCCCTCGATCCAGGAGTGGACGTCACAGCTGCCGCCCGGTCCGAGCTCCGGTCCCGGCTGCCCTTCACCGCCGTCCACCGCACGGTCCATCGGCCACAGCACCTCCACGGCAGCTCCCCGTCGACACTCGACGCCCGTGTACCTGCAATCCAAAGACCAAGCACACGATCACACCGCACAGTTGACAATTCACTCATCACAAGCAGGATAGAGTACTCAACATTCCTCATGCCCAATAGATTTTTGTAGTGATCGAGCAGTTCCCGCTCCTTTTCCGCATGATTCCAAATTACCGAGCCATCCCTTTTCTTCAGCGCAGGTATAAAGTTTCTACGCTTTCTTGCTGTCATTTTAAGGTGGAAAATTTTGGTACAAGCATCCCCACTCTTGAGCCAAGTAAGCCGAGAGCACTGTCGTCGTCTGGCACGTTCCACAGCAACAAGGCCCAAAACGCGGACCTTGAGATCCTTTAGCAGGCAAACTTCCTCTTCAGTGAGCTCACGTTCCTCCTGAGCCTGGTCCAGCCTGAAAATGATTTCCTGGACCATGTGTAACTGCATTCTGGCCTCCCCAAAAACATTCCGACTCCAATTCCGCAGCGCTGTAGCCGTGTGCCTCAGTTTGTTGTGAAGGATCATCATGGCATTTTGTCCTTCCACTGGATTATTCCAAGCCTCTTGCACCACTTGATAAAAACCTGGAATTTTTATCCAAAATTGCTCAAACTTGAAATGGGCTTTCCGGGGTGGCCTTTCTTGACTGCAGAGAAATAAAGAACAGTGGTCCGACATGGAGCTGGAAAGGGCATGCAGGCATTGATTTGGAAAAATTTCATCCCAATCCCCATTGTAGAAAAAACGATCTAGCCGAGCCAGGGTTGGCCTGAGTTGGCCGTTGCTCCAGGTGAACTTACGGTTGTGCAGAGCTAACTCCAAGAGTTCACAGGCATCCAAAGTGCTTCTGAATCTCCCCATGAGACGCCTGTTAAGATTCATATTATTTTTATCACCCGCTGAGTGTATTAAGTTGAAATCACCTATGCATAACCAAGGAGTATCTTGCGGTGGTTTCAAGTTTAGAAGTTCGTGCAAGAAATTCTCTTTATGTGGGTCCTCCGATGGCCCATAAACCACGTCAGCCTGAAAGATGTACTTGTCAACTTGGAGGTGATACATGCCGTGATGGAGCATTGGCCGAAGGAGGGATTGGATACATCAAATAAGTCCTTATCCCAAGCAAGCAGGATTCCTCCTTTTGTTCCGGCAGCAGGTAGAAAGAAGGAGTTATTTAATCGCTGCCCCAAAATGTCGAGTGCCAAAGCATCAGTAACTAGTTGTAGTTTTGTTTCTTGTAAACAAGCAATACTGACACTATGATCTTGCAAGAGGAGCCTAACGGTTTCCCTTCTTGCTGGACAGTTTAAGCCTCTGACGTTCCAATTCAGGTTGTTGTAATTCATTAAGGAACAAAAGATACCTTCCTTCCCAGCACAAGAAACAATCTATTATTGATAACTGAACAAAACACCATCGTGGTGAGAGCGCCAACCACCACCATGAAGCCCCAAACAAGGCACTCTCGAGAACGGTCCACAACCACAACAAAAACAACAACAAACACCTGTCCTAACTTGACCGACAGAGAGCCGGGTTTTTTTTTGAGGGTCAACGGGGGGGAGAGCATCCCCACCTGATTCATATTCATTTCAGGGGCAACTAAACAGAAACAGGGACTGATCAGGTGGACTCCAAAGCAGCAGCTGCCTCCTCCTCGGTCAAGGTCGCCAAAGCTGAGGAAGTCGCCTTGCAGCCCAGCTTGGTGGCCGAGCGCAGAGCGGCCACAGCCTTCCCAGACAAGGATGTCTTGTAGGTGTCGATGTAAGCCTCCACCACATCCTCACCCACTGCCGCCTCCTTGTTGATGAAATCAGCTCCTTGATGAGACGGAGTTGTGCCCTCTTGGACACAGGAATTGGGGAAGGTCGCGCAGCAAGCCTGTTACTTGCTCGCTGCGCCTTCGCCTTCATCCTTGCTGAAGGCTCCCTTGTCTGCGCAATCTCCCTTCTTAGTGTACGGGCTGGCGGCGTCAGCTCAGCCCGTGGTGGAACACTGAAGGCACGCTCAAGGAAAGAACCAGCACCGCCCAGTTGCTGGTCTCCTTGCTCAGCACCCGGCGCGTCGATGTCCATTCGAGTCACCTGGGCAGCAATATCATCAAGTTGGGCATCCGGCCTAAGGAGTACCTCTTCAGAGCGGGTCGTCCCCTCCTCAACTCGCGTGTCACCAGATGGGATGAACAGCGACGGCGAGGAAGGGCTCGGCTGGCGACGGGCATCTCTCTCCGGTGCCATCTGAAGCGGTGGAGTCCACAACGTGGAAGTCGGCATGTACTCCGGCGAACTGACCTTCCCGTCGCTCCCATCCGGGGAGAAGGACAGTGGATGAGTCACCACCGGAGAGACGAAGGAGAACTCGTGCAACATCGGGTCAAAAAACAGAGGAGAAGGAGGGTACGCCGCCGGCAGTGAGTCGTTGCAGAGTACCTCAAAGTGATCCACCAAAGGATCGCTGCCGAGCGAGTTGGAATCATGTCGCCCTGGCGAGCGAGAGCGGCAGCGCTCCCAGCCCTCATCATCGCGGCGCTGCGGGTCGCGAGGGCCCCAGATTCTGGGCGGCGAACGTGCCAGTACACGCTCACGAGGCTCCACGGCAGGGACCTGGCGGCGCTTACCGCCCTGCGGAGAGCGGGACCTGAGGCGCTGCGAGTGGGTGCTGGCCAGGCTGTTGTCGGAGCCGTGTGCCGCAGCCCTCAGCCGCCCACGACCAGCAGCGTGGTCCTGCTGCCGCGGGCCGCCAAAGTGGTCGTCCGGATCCTGCTGACGCCTAGTGTTAGGGATGCAAGCGGGGCAGGTTTTGCCGCTAACCCACTGGGCAAACCCGCGCCGCGTACCCGCGATACGCCGCGTATCAGCCCACAATAATGAAGCGGGTCCGCGCGGCCAGTCCGCGAGAGCCGGCGGCGCCGCAAAAGCCCGCAGAAAAAAAGGCTGAGCAGGCTCAGCGCATCGCCACCGCTCGCCTAATAGCCTGCACTACCTCCTTCTTCCTGGGCAGTGGGCGGCGCGGCCCCTGAGGCCGTGAGCTCTCCCGCACGGATGGAAAGCAGAGGCCGCCTCCTTCCCGCTCTTCCAAGACCTGTGGATCTCGAACCTCGACCGGCTTGGGAGCAGACTTGTGGATCTCGCATCCCTCTCCAACGCGGCCCCCTCCTCCTCCTTCTTGGCCGATGCGGCCCCCTCTTCTCCTTCCTCGCCGACGCACCCTCCGCCGCCGCGCGGCTCTGATCCACCCCTCCGCGCCCCGCACCGCTCTGCTCCGGCCCTCGGCGTAGGTAAGTTGGCCTTTCCTCCACCAAATCTGGCGATTGCTTGGTCGTCGGAGATGGCGCCGTGAGGCTTTTGCTTTGCTCCATCTCTGCGTTGAGGTGGGAGCTTCCAGTTTTACCCAATGGTGGAGTCTGGTTTCCGGCCGTCGGCTGCCATGCGCCAGAGGGGAGACGTCTTGCGGCTAAAATGCTAGAGGTCTCGTCGGGCAACTTGGTTGAGCTTCTATCCTTCCGGTTGTGCTTCTTCTCCTACTCTGACAGAACCAGAGGAGGTGCGATGTGCAGCAGATGCGTGAGTGAGGATCCAGGGAGTGCAAAGTCAAATTCTATGTTGGTCCCGGTGCTTTTTGTAATTTTGCACATCTGGAGAATGTGTCCTGAGGTTTTGGCTGTAATTTCTACCTTCTCCAGGGTGCTGTCTGTAAAAGCCTGGTTCTTTTTATGGATGGCGTTGGCACCTAGGCGGTCTTCTCTGCTAGCACGAGCGATGTTGTCGCGGTCAGGACGCAGGCTGCCGCAAAGTCCGCAAAAATGTGCGGCGCTATACGGGCTGCCGCAAGTGCCCGCGTGACAGGTTGCGACGCCTGCGGACGTGGGGCGGGCAGCCGCCACCCGCCCCGCTTGCATCCATACGCCGTGTCGGGGCAGGGGGATCCCGACAGCCGTCCTCCAAACGAGCACGTCCAGACAGTGGAACGCGCCCGTCCATGACGCTAGGTGTCCAGTAAGGACCGGTGCACCGGGCGCGGCGCCTCCAAGTCGAGGGAGCTCGAGGTGGGAGCCCGACGCGTCCGCAGTGTCCAGTCGTAGTACTCGTCCAGCAGCATCTCCACCGGGCGTCCCTCCGGGGGTGCGCATGGCGACGACATGGTGTCGGCAAGTCAGCGATCTCCGGCACACGCCTCGCCTCCCTAGGGAAGAGGAGACAGCTACGTGTGCGTGGAAGACGGTCTGGATTCTGGATTCGACATCCAGACCCAATAGGAGAAGGTGTGAGAGACCTCCTTGTTGAAGGTGCGGCTGTCCATCCTTTCCACCATGCAGCAATCACCCAAGACACCCAGTGCTTATCGACCGGCCGAGATGGTTCTGTTTTTCTGGGGATGGGGTAAAGTGGTCAGGGCTGCATGCAAAAAGTTCCACCACATAATTTTTTCTATTCGTGCTGGTCCCACATGGTCAACAGTCGGATGCCTGAGCCTGGGATGAAATGTGCTTGGAGACCCGAGCTCTAGTATTTTGCCTGAACCCGTGAGGCACGAAATGTCCCTCCACCGGACATTTTGCTCTAGTATTTTGCCTGAACCCGTGAGGCACGAAATGTGACCCAACGAGGCAGTCTCTTGGATATAATCCTACACTGCAACTTCCGTGTTCATCCCTCTCTCTGCTCTCTTCTCTCCCCGTCTCTCTCTCCTTCCACTGCATGGCGGCGACTTGACCTGCATCAGGTGGAAGGAAGATCCATGCTCCAGCAGGTATGCGCGACCAAGGACAAAGATAGGTGCAGGAAAACCGTTGGAGTAGGTGGATCCAGTCATCCAGCACACCCTCCATCTCCACGCCGACTGCCAGGTATGGATGTGTGTGCATCGCAATGGCGCTTGGACACTTGGGCAAAGGTGGATTCAACTTCAGCAGCGCAGGTGCCGCAGGAACACGAAATCTGCTGGCGCAGGTGCCGCAGGAACACGAACGCCGACTGCATTGCCGTCTCCATCGAGCCGTCGTCGGTGGATCTCGCGACTATGGGAGCCCAAATGGCTGTGCGCCTTGAGCCACCATGGATCCGCCATTCCGCCCCCACTGGTTGCACTAAACAAGAATGGAATGCCACCGCGAGCTTGCCACCATTGCTACTTCTTCAAGATGCTTGGAACCCTTTCCAAATGAAGATAGGGAAGGGTTGTTTGGATGGGGCCTGCGCAGAGCTGCCTGGCGCAGGCAGCGCTCCCAGGCGTCCAATTTCGAGCGCCTGGGGCTGAGATGGCTGCCTGGCCGGCAAGCTGCCTGCCAGGTCTCGATCCAAACAAGCCCATGCCAGGGAAAAATGCCTGGAACCTTTCGAAAATAGAGAGAGGGAAGCCCTCCACGCCACGCAAAAATCCCCACACTGAGGCAAGTTTTGGTTGACCCGGGATGGACCCACCAAGATATAGAAACAATAGAACCGCATGCAGCTGGGTCCTTCCATCAGTTCCCGAGGAAAAAGCAACCAATCACATGCCTCGTATAAGCTCCGCGGTCGCTTATACAACTGGCAATGCATTTCTGCATAGCCTCGAGACCTGTCTCCCATGGGCCCTCTCTCTCATGGTATTTCCACGATCACAATTTTAATTCTGATGAAACGACATTCTGAATGTGCCGTGCGTCGGTTCTGAACTATGAACATGTGTGCGACATGTCATGTCAGGACCAGGGTTAAGTAAACCGGCCGGTCCGGTCAAACCGGTGCGGTCCGGTAGCGGTTTACCGGACCGGTTTGATCGGAAACCGGTGGAAACCGGTCAAATTCAAAATCAAATTCAAAATCGCATGTTCAACCGGTTCCGAACGGCTTACCGGTCAGTTTGACCGGTTTACCGGCCGGTTTGACTGGTAACCGGTCAAATTCAATTTTTTTTCTTTTTTGGTTTAAATTCAAATACCCGCAAAGTATACTAAATAAATGTTTGTATAACATATTTTAGTCTAAATGAACCCTGCATCCCGTTTTTGTACTACTTTTACATTGTATTTGTATATTTTTGTATGCACGCTTTTTTTTGTTTAACTTCAAATCCCCGCAAACTATACTAAATGAACGAATTTTGAGAAAATTTGACATCATTAGATTCGTCGCACCTTGAAGTATTTTTAGGAATTTTTCATTTTTTGAATTTAAATTTAAATTTTGAATTTGGGCCGGTTTGGTACCGGCCCAAACCGGAACCAGAGTCAAACCACACTGGTTCCCACCGGTTTGGTGAACCATGGTCAGGACACGGACATCGTGTGGTTCAGAAACCCGCTGCCGCAGTTCTACCCGGACGGGGACTTGCAGATCGCGTGCGATCGCTTCACCGGCGACCCAGACGACCTGAGCAACGCGCCCAACGGCGGGTTTGCGTACGTGTGTTCCAATACGGAGACGATCGAGTTCTACAAGTTCTGGTCAAAGTTTTAAATAGCTCACTATAGCTTCCGCTATAAATAGCTATAGCTGCTAGGAAAGTCAGCTGCTCCACGACCAGGATGTGCTCAACGCCATCAAGAGCGACCCCTACGTCGCCGAGCTCGGCGTCAAAATCAAGTTCCTCAACACCGAGCTCTTCGGCGGCCTGTGCGAGCCGAGCCGGAACATGCGCCAACTGCTGCATCGGGCTGCGGCGGAAGATCAGCAGACCTCAACGCCATGCTCCAGGACCAGGACTGGAGGAGGTTCGTGGCGTTGCCGTGCAAGGATCAGCAATTTGCGTCCTGGACTGTTCCACGCAATTGCAGGTAACCAAGACATGTTCAACGTTATGCACATTATGTGTTTCTGATCAAGAGGAGGCCGTCTTTGCAGTCTTCAGAAACTGGAGCGGTAGGACAAGAGGAAGCTCTCCGTTTGTCCAGTGACTAGTTCAGAGTTCAGAACATGGATGATGTAAACAAAATGTGGGAAGATTGTAAGTTCCTTTTTGTTGTGATTTCAGAACATGGATGATGTAAACAAAATGTGGGAAGATTGTTAGTTCCTTTTTGTTGTTGCTTGTACTGTAGGTAGCTGATATTAACCAAGTGAATTACTAAGTATTGACTGCCGCAATGAATTATTCGCACATTTCGACTCCCTGTAAGCAAAAGAGAGGGACTGAACGATGCAGCTCAAAGTAACTTCAGGAAATACAGAAACCTGCTAATCGATGCCTATATATCCACTTGCTTGTGTTTCATTTTTAACTAAAATGGAGGAATCTTAAAGTTTCAGCATGGAACCACACATTAAGTCCCATGTGAGTAAAGATGCCCTTAGGGAAAAATATATTAAGTACTTGGACATTGTTGCCCCAAATCCGGTGCGGTTACATTTGCAGGCGTTTATCTTCCGACATCTGCATTTCTGAAGCTCTGCGTGCCATGTCTCATGCTAACAAAAAAAAAGAAAGAAAGAAAAAGAAGAAGAAGAGAGACTCCAATAGGTATGAGAAACTTACAATGCCGTAGCAGAGGTGCAATTCCAATGCCGTTGCCCAAATGGGCAAATGGCGATTGCAATCTCTGCCTCTGTTACTCACAATCCTCTCCGATCCGACACTTGCAAACACAGCGTAGCAGCAGGAATGGAAGAGGCAGGCACAGGAGAGCGAGCGAGGGTAGCACACACAGGTCGGCTTCCAACCGGAGGTCCTGCTCCTCTGCATGCCCCTTCCACTGCTGCTGCTGCAGCCTGAAAAACTAACCCTGATCCCTGCCCTACTACTAAAAAACTGCTTAACAACACGGCCATGGCTCTGCAAGTCACTGGTGGCCTATTTGTACCTAGCCATGGTGTACTGATTCAGTGGTGCTCATTCAGCAGTACTAGCTGCAGTACACATGCAAAGAGCTGGGTTAGGTGATCTGTACTTCATGCTATTGCTCGCAAAGTTCCCGAGTGTACTGGCGGGTTTCAGTTGTACACTTTTTTGTACTGCAGCAGCGGCAACGCCGACGGCTAAACCACACTTCCCCTGGGCAAGGCCGTCTACGCCACAGGCTTCGCTGTCAATGGCCCCCTGTGCCCGTCGTCCTAGTCTAGATGTTTTTTTTTCTCTATACTAGGTTCGTGCCCATGCGTTGCAATGGGCAAAATAAATAGCAACCATAACCAATTATATTATGCAAAAGAGGCTAACATGTTCGTCTTGATCAATCTAAATAACATATAAATGCATGCTTTTATAATACTCATATTTTTTTGGTTCGAAGATAAGAAGGTAAGCATGAATACATGGGCTTTGCTCAACCATAGCAGCAGTCTCAATCTATTGGAATCTCCTACCCTATAAATAAGATATTGTTACATCACACCCACATAAAAATTCCACAAAACATTTACATTTAAGATCAATTTTAGTGGTATTCCGCAAAACAGAGAAGATAATTCTTACATATGTTGGATTTTGAACAAAACTGAATTGGACACTTCAAAGTTCAAATGCTTTTATATTTTGCAAAGGCCTTGATCAAGTCAATTACTGAAGCAGTTGTTCTATGAAGGGGATGTAGATCAGTAGCTGCTCGTCGGAATCGATGCAAGGTACAGCTCCTCGTCCCTGAAAGTCTGCAAGCACCACAACCCAATCACCATTAGAACTCAACAGCATAGCAGTCACAAAACACACACAGACCTCGCTAGCCAGGAGCAATCGGACAGAAAAATAAACTACACGATTTGCAATAGGATTCCCTACTTAAGCCTTTTTACCTGCATGTAGCATTTTTCTTATTTTGATTAAATGATATATGTATTGCTCCATACCATCCACCCCTCCAGAACAGCAACATTGGAAACTAATGCCACAAATATCGTTGTTTCCTCTAAACACAATTTATTTACGAACAAAAAAATGCATATCGATTTATTCGAATAAACATCTTTCGACAAAAAAAACACACTGTGCATATATATTTTGCAAGTTCTCAACAGAAATTGAGAATATGTTTGCTCCATAAAAAGAATAAGAATATTATTTCATAAAAATTCCAGTTTCAAGTAACACCAGGACTAAAACTATAGGGAGAAAACATTAATTCACGAGGGAAAAATAAATTCTCTCCGCAATAATATTTGTAAGAACATACAACACTGGAGGAATGTTTAAATAGAATTATAAATCTTTGTCAATAAAAAAGAGATTATATACTGACCAATTTGGGTGCCTAGCACTTAATTTTTTCACTGAGGGTGCTATTTCATCATCTTTTTCTTGCCCTCAACTTTCACTCCACCATTATTGTCAAGCTATGGGCAGGAGTAACAAATTAAAAGCATGAATTAGGCCCAAGGCTAACAGGACTGAATTCAAAACAATGATCCCCAAATCCCATTTAGTATTTTTCTATCAGGTAAGTAAACATAATATGTGACATCACTTTTCTCCATCATCTATCCATTTAAACCAGCGAGATTGTAGAATGCCTACAAGGTCACCGGCGCTGAGGGGCTTGGGTCCATGAGTGACACCTTGGATTCTGACATAGAGGAGAGCCCCAAGAGCTATGTTGCCCGGATACGCGGATATGGATACCGGTACGCGATACGGCGATACGCGGATACGCCATTTCTCCCAAAATGCGGATACGGGGATACGTCAATATATATAAAAAATAAAAAAAATCACCAAAATTAGAAATTAGCACACAGACCATAAATATTACATAACATAATAATAACATTGTTCAGGACATAACATTCAACGGTTCAAGGCATAACGTTCAGGCCATTAAGCTAACTTAGGTTCGACAGACACATAATGTAGCAACTAGATTAAGGACATGACATGATGAAATGATAAAACGATAACAGATAAAGTGATGAACTGATGATGCATGAACGGCAGCTGGCCATGGCAATCATCCATCAATCCATCATCCCTGATGAGGGAGTTTTTCCTTTGATCAGATTCCTGATGAGGGAGTTGATCAAGCATCTTCAGTCAGACCCATTGCCCCAAGATCTTCAAGAACTCTCTCAAGTTTTGGCTCATCAAGTGACAGATCAGCATGCTCAAGGAAATCAGCACCGCCCTCAAAATCAGATTCAAAAGTATCAGCTCCAATGTCCCACATTGCAGATGGACCACGATTGTATTCCTCAGCTTTCCTTGAAAGAAGACGCAAGTTCTGGTGTGTGAAAACTAGATCCTCAGCACGTGCAGGATTCAGCCTACAAAGGCAAATTTGCAATCAGGAATCGTTGAACCGAACTACAGGTGGCAAACAATTAAGATTTAAGAAAACAGCAATAAGAGATTAAGAGGTAGAGTAGAACAAGAACCTGTTTCTCAAAGAACTATGGATCAGCCCATAGTTACTCCAATTTCTCTCAGCACAAGAAGATGATGTTGGCTGCCCAAGTAGTCTAAGTGCCAACTTCTTCAGTTCTGGAGCAGAATGACCATGAATTCCCCACCATTGCTTTGGATCCATATAAGTTCTATCCTCAAGTGAGGCTATCATTTACAATCTTGTCCTTCACAAATTGGGCCGGACCGGGATTATCCTCCATGTAGGCAGTCCACTTTTCACTCACTACCATCACTGAAAGAGCATCTTTTATAGCAACAAACCTCTTCAACATCACAACAGCAGAGGCAAATCTTGTCTCAGCAATGGCAAGGAACTTCACCTTGCTATGCTCATTGAACATAGATAGCCTCATGGAGTGATTCATGATGAAATTCTTTATACAACTAGCATCTCCAATGATCTCATTGATCCACTGGAATTCATCATAAAGCTCATCATCAATGTCCCTAGGAGCACATATGTTCTTCAAGGCAAGGTTCAGAGTACGCACACACATGGGGTCCAGAAAATCTGAGGGTGCTTCTGCTCAACAATTATACCAGCAGCTCTGCAATTGGCAGCATTATCAGTGATCACTTGCACAACATTTTGTGCCCCAACCTCATCAATTACAGCTAGCATATTCTCTGAAATGTATTCCTTGGTCTTGGATATTCCTTCAGTGTTGATTGCTTTAAGAAACATTGGACCATCTTCTGTCACAGCCAAGAAATTCAGGAGTGGGCGCCTTTGAGCATTAGACCATCCATCTGATACAATACTCAGACCTTTAGAATTCCATGTTGCCTTGATGGGCTGCATCAATCTCTCAACATTTGTCTTCTCTTGCACAAGAAGGGTTGTCCTCAGCTAGTTGTAGCTTGGAGGGACATATCCTCCAATTGGATGATTGGCAGCAAATATGAAAGCCTTTCTGAAATATGGGTTACGTGCAAGATTAAAAGGCAGGCCTGCTGTGTAGAACGTCCTAGCTATCAGTTCATCAAGTTGGCTATGGACTTCTAGATTGAAGCTAGACTCAATAGCCGAAACACCCTTCCTCTTCCTCATCTTCTCATTACACTCAGTTGGAAGTGGAATATCTCTAGGCATGGCCCTCCCAGCAGCAGCATTGGCAGCAGAAATTTCAGCTTGCAGTTGTTCAAGAACATGAACAGTCACCACTCGACAAAATGAAACCCCAAAACCAGAAATCTTTAATAGATGTGCTTTAACTCTAGAGTAACTTCCTTGGAAACCCTTATCACAAAGTCTACACTGCACCTTTGTGTTGCCACCCTGACCCTTTCCACACCTCTCAATGATCCGAACATACCTCCATAGGGGCTTCTTGTCATCATCGTCTGGAGGAATCACAAGAGCAGAAGCCAAGACTTGTTTTGCAAGAGTAGGATTGTTGGCAACAGGAAATCCTTCACTTTCACCACCATCAGTAGATGCAGAAGCATTTGTACTACTACTAGTCGCCATTAGATCTAACATGAGGGGAAATAGCCACAGAGCAGATGAATCAGCACATGGGGAGATAGATTTGAGAAGGGAAGGACAAGGAGGAGGCACGGAGTTGGACTCACCAGTCACCACGGAAGGGGAAGGAGTCATGGATGGGTGGACGGGCGGCCGGGCGGCCAGGCGGCGGTGATGGCAAAGAGCGATGAGCAGCAGAGGGAAGGAGTGGGAGGACGGAGGAGGCACGTCCAGGTGGCCGGGCGGCGGTGACGGCACGGGAGCGCCGACGCCGACGAGCGGCGCTGCTCCGCGAATCGACGAACCTGCCGTGCGGGAGGCCGCTGCAGGCTTGTGGCTGCGCGAGGGGGGGGGGTGAGAGGTGCGCACAGCTAAACGCAGAGACTTTATAGGAAGCGATTGAGTGGTGTTAGGGTTTGAAGTATCCCACAGGTATCCCACGGTATCCCATAAGTATCCGAGTTATTTTTATTAATTGGAAATGCCTAAATCTCTCGATACGTCCCGGATACATATCCGGACGTATCCGAGGGGTATCCGTATCCGATACGGTATCCGATACTGGTACGTGAGTTTTGCGAAGTATCCGCATATCGTAGCCCAAGAGGCACATGGGGCTCCTAAACAAGAAAATTGACACTGAATTTAAGGCATGGACTCGATAACATAATGTTGACCATGACAAATTTGAGCGGAGGCATTTACTCAATTATGTAATTACAACAGCAGAAATAATCTTTTAGTTTGCTTGAAGGACTTGCACAACAAAACCAAAAGAACAAATTGCACTCCTATCACCTCCTGCAATGAGTGAAAATATGCAATCGCCTAAATATAGCATCAGACTTAAATTGCTCACCTATATGCACATATGCTGCTTTCTGAAGAAACCACACAGACATGTTGCTAGCTACTTGCCTAGTTTTAGCAGCTGATCTCTCCTTCATTTGTACAAGCATTTATGTTCAACCTGATTAACTCTATCCAAAAAATTGATTTACTATCAAACTAATTACATCCAGTGTATTATCTAGACAGATGACAAGGATGCAACTATATTTTTCTCCTCAATTTGTCAAAACACTTGGACATCTTTGTAAAAGAGCATACCAACAACTTGGAAAGTAAACACAGTGAAGGAAGTGCCAAGCTGAGTTAGGTCCTCTTAAGGACAAATGCAGCTCGTGAATCAGAAAAAGATCTCAAAACTTCTTGAAACTGTAATGAGGTGATGTTGCCCTTGCAACCTATAACCACTCTTTGCAGAAAAGCATTCAAAAGCAATTCTCTATTTTGATGAAGTCGAGGCCAAACAATCAATCTTTTTTTAAAAAAATCTCTGCAGCGTTATAGTCCTGAAATTAATGGCACACTGACAATCTTGAACAGATACACCCAAGCAAACAGCAAATAAACATGGGCCCTAAGTTGCATGATCTTACAATTTAACGTAAATAGAGCAAAACATTTAGCATTTGTGAGTTAAGAAACTAACCACACGCCAAGTAACCTGCTGAACGTTGAACCATTCACCAGAACCAGGAGAGCATATTAGAAAACAAATTGATTTTTGGTTAGAAACAAGCAGATGAAATAAAAAATCAAGAAAAAGCCATGATAGATTCTTCAAAAGGCTACTGGTGAGGCAAATCTTTCTTCCAACCAGAATGACATCAATGTCCGGACTACCAACGATGATGGCTTTCCAGAAACAAAAGGACAAACAGTCCCTTTTCCAATGATGGCTTTATAGAACAATCCAATCCTGAAGAGTGTTAGAGCATCCGCCTATAGACAATCCAATCCAGGAGAGTGGGGTTACAAGATAGGGACAATTGGGGAGGTTGAAATTCCATCCCTCACAAGCTCGAACAGAGACTAACAAAATCAGAGTACTGCACAGATCGAACACTGAATCAGAACAAACCAAAAAGACCTACCCTGAGCGAATATTGGCACAATTCAGCCGTAAAGGGAGTAGTGACTATAAAATGGAACCCCATGGATGTTTAGAAGATGCTTGTCCAATCAATTTGCTCCCATTCTCTAGGATTTAATGGATCGTGTACGTGATGTCCATTAGAAAATAAGTGCACTGATGATATATTCAACTCAAATTGACATCTGTCAACTTACATTTACTTTGATACCTAAATCGCAGTAGATCTTGCAGATATTAAAAAAATATTACAATTACCTTGCATATTTGGGAGCTCTACAACTCAACCACAAATTGGAAAAGTCAACAAGCATGGAACTGCATAAATTGGTTGTGCTACGATATCTAAGAAATGGGATATGCATGAAGTGCTTGGAACTGCATAAATTGGTTGCGCGCGATGGTAGCATGATCCACCGGAAGTGTTGAAGTGAGAAAGACACTAAAAAATGTTAGAACAAAAGAACCAGGGGATAACTTGCATATGATGTCCTTTCTCAAATTTTCCCAAGAGTCCACGCACGGGAGAAGGAAGCCGAACAAAACTCCGGTTACGCTCCCCAAACTTAGGAAACACCTAGAACCGATCTGCTACTGCACCAAAAATTTGATCAGATGAAAGCAACGATGAACGACGAAAGCAACGATGAACGATTTCAGACCTGAAATCTTGACCCCGGCGTGTTTTCTCCTCGGGGATCCACTCCAACGTCGTCAGCAACGACGACAGCTACTCACCCACGCCGGGGAAGGAGCCGCGGTCGATGCAGGGGACGGCGCGGATCGGGACGGAGCGGACCGGACCGGTGCGGCGGCATGGGTGATCCGGAGCGCGACGGTGCGGACAGGTGCGGGATGGGAAGGGCGCGCGATCCGCGGCGAGAGGCGGGACGAGAGGCGGGAGTCGCGACGATGGACGGGTCGGCTGCGATGATCACGGCTGGGCTGCGCGATGAGAGGGTTTTGAATCCGAACTGCTGATCCTACGGCGCGCGGGCATTGATCGGCTGAACGACTGATCGGACTGAGTACATTGACCGGTGGCTGAACCATGGATCGCACCCCCGCGACGCACGACGAAAGCTGCGTCCCTGTTAGGGAATTTTTAGTAGTAGAGATAGAGATTGTGTGTTTGATTTGCGTGTCAACCGCATCAGCATTACAGTTGGAATACAAAATACGCCCGTATGTTACCCCGTTACTACGGCTGGAGACCATATGTACATATATATTATGAGTAAATCGCTCATAGTGAAAGCGAAGATATAAAAGTGAGGGACCGAAACTGGCGACCAGAGGTGGGTGAATGAGAGCCGATTAAAATTTATCGCAATCTGAAGCTCGGCTTAAGATTCCAATTGCGCATCCAACCCTCACTTCTAGAGTGTGCAAAGTGTACCTATAGCAGAGCTAGACACCAAGCAAAAACTCTAGAAACAAGCTGCGAAAAGATTGGATCAAGAGCGAAGAATAAGCACCAAAACCAGCACGGTATACTAACACCGGTTAAACCGACGTGTGAAGAAATACTCCACCAGTTCAACCGACGTTACAGAGCCGGCCGCAGAGAAAAAGCACTCACCGGTTAAACCGACGCTATGGCTCAAACAGCGTCAGTTCAACCAACGATAGCGCACCGGATAAACCGACAAAATCCAAAACGAACACCGGTGCAGTTGTCCAGAGAGACCTCAAAATGGACTAATGGGCACCGGTTGATCCGACGAGTTCAACTCCAAAGCGCCGGTGCAGTTATCCAGAGGAGCGGCAAAATTAATCCAACAATGCACCGGATGAACCGACGCTATGAATTTTCTATACGCCGGTCAAACGAGTTAAACAACACGTGGGGGAAAGCTGGTGAGGCTTCACCGGTTGAACCGATGCCCGTGGATAGCTAAAGCACCGGTGCATCTGACGAACAGCAGAAAACCCTACTGCATGAATAAACCACTCACCGGTTGATCCGATGCAAAAGAACGCAAGCATCGGTTCAACCGGCGATAACAAAAGAAACCCAGTCCGAGCAGAACTGGAATTTCACAGCCCGTGACCTTTGGAAAACACAACGATTGAAGGATTAAATACTGTCCAAAGGGGCTCAAATTTTGCAGGCACGATCACAAATTCCATGTGAACATACCCAACAAAGGGATCGACGAATCACTCCATGGTTTGGGAGGAATCAAAGATTTTCCGAGCAAGAACGGGGTTTTCTTTAGAACTCAAAACGTCGATTCGAAAGAGCTCGTGAATTCAAAGAGATTTGTACTAAGCAATAGAGCGTGGATTCACACAAAGAGCTCAGAGAACCACCACAAATTCGTTCATCATGGACACACAAATGGAAATAAAAAATCCATCACAAAGAGCTCATGAGACGTACCGAATTGAACGAAAACAAACGCCCCGAGGGCACAAGGAGGGAAGGGCGTCCTTTCCCAGTCAATTCACGTACAAAAACTCAACAATCCATGGCTAAAAACCCTAACTCTAGAGAGGAGAGGGACAGGGGGGAGAGAGGAGGGCGCCAGGCAGGAAGAGGCAGCGTGCTGTCCAGGCCAAAGAGAGAGAAGAGGGAGAGGGGGTGAGGGGGTTTTTAACCCCAACAACTCTCAACCCAAAAGACTAAACTACCCATAGACTCAATTAAACACTAGAAAGCCCGTAGGGGCAAAACCGGAAAAAGATACAAGGACTCATCCGACGGTCGAGGTTTGTTCTTCGAGTCGAAGTCTTCTCGGTGATGCCGCCGTGTGGATGAAGATCCGGTTCGCGGTTTTGGGGGGTTCGCGAAACCCGGGTAGATGGCCGGTTTTGTGAAAACCGCAAAAACTCCACGCGCGGGAAGATTCCCGCTTCCACGCCGTGGCCCTAGACGCTGTTCTCGCCTCGGCCTTATGACGGCCCTAGACGCCACCCGACGCCCATCACCTCCTCGCCCGCAGCGAGGCCCTAGACGCCGTCGACGCCCGTCGCCTCTGTCAGTCCCGAGACCGACGCCCGTGCCTCCACGACTTGGCGTCTTCTACCGCCGTCCGCCTGCTTGGTTTTGTGGCGCAAACCAAGAAATCCGCCTTCGGTCGTCGCTTGCGCCCTCGATCCAGGAGTGGACGCCACAGCTACCACCCGGCATGAGCTCCGGTCCCGGCTGCCCTTCACCGCCGTCCACCGCACGGTCCATCGGCCACAGCACCTCCATGGCAGCTCTCCGTCGACACTTGACGCCCGTGTACCTGTAATCCAAAGACCAAGCGCACGATCACACCGCACGATTGACAATTCACTCATCACAAGCAGAATAGAGTACTCAACATTCCTCAATCTCCCCCTTGATGAGTGCATTGTTAACACACCACAAACGAACTAAGATTGAAACAAAAACAGTGAAGAACAAATAAGCAAGAGAGAACTTGAACAAGTGACAAAAACTCGAAAGAAGCAAGAACAAGTCACTTGACCAAGCAAAGATCGATTCCCTCAGACAAGGGTAACGGCTCGACGCAATCGATGAAACACAAGCATGACTCCTCAAAGATAGAGGCAGGGCTTGACACAATCTTGCCAGAAGCGGAGGGAAAACCAGGAGCTAAACAAAGCAAAAACTCCCACTGAATGCATTTCCCCCTTACCAGTGCAACTCTCACCAAATGTATACACTCTCAAGGCCCTATGCTCAACAAGTTTTTGGTTCTCTCAAATATCAAACTTCTCCCCCTTGTTGGCACATGCACACATCAAGGCTAAACAGACCTAAAGCTCCCCCTGAAACTGAGACTCCCCCTGAACATATGCTATGCAATGAATGCAATGCAGGAGGTGTAAGTGAAAGCATTCAGGGATACAATGATATGAGCAACAACTAGTCACAAGCACGTGTGCATCCATAAACAAGACCTGCATCTAGCTCAACAGGGTATATCAAATCAGTCTAGAGCTAGGCAAGTTCAGTTTAGGAGAAATAAAAGCATCACCCATGATCTAGTACTAACAAGTAGGGAATTGAAATCAGTGCTAATCAAACTCATACAGGTGATCCAAAAACATCCAAAGCATGCTATAAATATTCATTTTTCAATCAAATTATATCAAACAATTTAATGCCAGGGGTTGAAAGCTTGTCATGCTTTACTTAGCAACGAGACCAAGCCTATGCCAAAGGCAATCAGAAGTTTAAGGCACTCGTTTCAGTCATGCACAGCCTTACCCGGGTTCTCACAAGTGCAAAGTGAGCCGTCCCGAAAGCTCGATCAGTGCGACAAGCAATCCCACCTGGATCTTCCCATTCCATTTCAAGCACAATTCAAGCCATTTTATCAATAGATCATGTCAAGTATGAATTGCTTAACGAAAGGCTACACTAGCATGAATGAAATAGCAAAGCATATCATCACGCCTTAACATGCTAGTAGCCAAGACAGGGTGACCATGTTTTCAGATCTTCAAATCAAAATAGCTTAACTCAGATGATGTCATATACACAGTGGAGCAAGCTATACATGATCACATTTATAAACTCACACTAGCAAGCACTAGGAGATCATAGCAATGTATACAGGAATGCTAGTGCATGTGAGTCAATGCAAAATGCATAAATGTACAATGCATATGCACAATGCAACTACCAATCCTAGAAAACAAAGAGAAAAATAAACAAGACCTACAAAGCTAACCGAGGAAAAGTCAGCGATCAAAAGGGGTAACAAACCCCAAACTCCCCTCACAAGTGAGCAAAGGTGTCCTGCTCAAGAGGTTTGGTGAAGATATCTGCGGTTTGCCTCTCTGAAGGGACATGGATCAAGTATATCTGGCCTCTCTCATGGTTGTCTCGCAGGAAGTGGAACCGGATATCTATATGTTTGGTTCTGGAGTGTAGGACAGGGTTCTTTGCAATGCTAATGGCGGACATGTTGTCTACAAAGATGGGAACCCTATCGTAACTCAGTCCATAATCCTGCAAGGTTTGTTTCATCCAAAGGATCTGGGAGCAGCAGCTAGCGGCGGCAATATACTCAGCTTCTGTGGAAGAAAGCGCTACGCTAGCTTGCTTGTGAGAGGATCAAGACACCAAAGATGTACCGAGAAATTGACAAGTACCGGATGTCGACTTGCGATCCAACCGACACCCACCAAATTCGGCATCAGAAAAGCCCACTAAAACCAGAGAAGAATCCGCATAGTACCAAAGACCAAATTCAGGGGTGAATTTCAGATACCTGAAGATGCGTTTCACCACCTGCCTGTGGGAGGTGCGCGGCAAAGCCTGGTACCGTGCACAGAGGCCGACGCCGAACTGAACGTCCGGCCACATCGCCGTCAGGTACAGGAGGGAGCCGATCATGCTCCTGTACTCCGTCTAGTCCACTGCATCGCCGTCCAAGACCTCATCAAGCGCCGTCGAAGTGCTGATCGGAGTCGGCTGAGGAGACAAGTCACTCATGTCGAACTTCCGCAGCAAATCTCTGGTGTACTTGGCTTGATGGACGAACGTGCCCTGGGAAGTTTGCTTGATCTGCAGCCCGAGGAAGAACTGCAACTCACCCATCATGCTCATCTCGAACTCCCGGGACATCTGCTCAGAAAACTTGGAGACAAGAGCGTGAGAAGAGCCACCAAAGATGATATCATCCACGTAAATCTGAACCAACAGAAAGTCAGAGCCAGAGCGCATGAGGAACAAAGTTTTGTCAACACATCCCATTTTAAAACCTTGAGCAAGCAAGAATGTTTTAAGCCTATCGTACTGTAACACCCTAATTCAAATTTCAGCTTTAATAATAGGCTTTATTTAATTTTCTAAGGTTTATTGTGCTAGACTTGCATTTAATCTAAAATTTTGTTCCTTAAGTAATCAAAATTTATCATAGGTTTAATTTTTGTTGTTGCATCATGCTGGAGCTTTGTTTTATTTGTTGAGTGCTTGTGTGAATTCAAATTCAAATTTGAATTCATTTGCCTTGAGTTTGAATTAGAATTAGCTTTAGAAAGGAAAAGAAATAGAAAGAGAAAGGAACCCAGCCAACCCAAAACCCCAACCTGGCCCAGCCCAAACCACACGGGCCCAGCCACTTCCCCTCTCTCCCTTGCGGCCCAACACCCCGCTCCAGCCCAGCAGCAGCCCGGACTCCTCTCCCCTCCCTTTTTCCTCAGCCGCTCCGCGCCCCCGGCCCGTTAGCCGAGCGGCTCCAGCGCTCGCCTCACCAGCGCCGCGGCTTCCCCCTCTCCGCGCGCCCCTCCTTCTTTCTGGCCCGTGTCACCGTCGCCCGCTCGCCTGGCCCACATGTCACCCCGAGCCAGCCCGCGTTCCGCGCCGCGCCATTTTCTCTGGCTGACGGGGAGGTCCCACAGGTCAGCGCCGCTCGGCGCCCGCTCGCGCGCTGCCGCTCCCACCTCCGCTCGCTGACCCCACCTGCCAGCGCCCACACCCGCTCCCCGCGTTCGGCCCGCGCGCTCGCTGCTCAGGCCCACCTGCTAGCCCGACCCGCACGCCAGCGCCCGCGTCACTCCTTTCCCCCTGACCGACCGGCCCCACTTGTCGGACCCATCATCCCCGCCGAGATCCCGCCCGGCAACGGCCTCCGCAATCCCCGCCGGAGATCCCCTGCCCAACCGAGGCCGCGATCCCCGGAGCCCTCCTATATTTGGCCCCTGCGACCCTCTCTCCCCCATCCTCGCCCCGCAGCCGCCACCAAACCCTGCCGCAGCCGCCCGCCTTGCCTCTGCTCGGAGCAGAACACCCCGCCGTGCCGCACCTCGGCGCCGCCGTGGTTGCGCCACCACGCTCCACCCCGGCCTTGGCAAACCACTCCAGTAGCTCCTCCATGAGTCTAGTATCACCCTAGAGCCTTTCTCCTCAACCGCAACCCGACCAATCGCCGGGAATTTGTCTCGGACCCCGCCGCCGGAGGTGACTCGGATTCGAGAAATTTCTTGATGCTGGCGACTCCTGTGCCTCACTGAACCCTGGAACACCTTCACAGGGCCCGCACGGATCTCTCCGGGGCATCAGCAGGCCGGCGCACTCCTCCAGCACTCTTCTCTGCGAACTCCGCCACGACCCGCCGCTCGACGTCGTCGCCGTCTGCCCTGCACGGCCGCACCAGCCCGTTCCGACCCTCGGTAAGCATCCCCAATACCCCTCTTTCGTCTTGGCTTTAGTTTGGATGGGCCGTAGCCCTGGAACCCCCGGGGCGCCTCACGCCGGTGAACGCCGCCACGTAGAACCACCACCAGTGCCGCACACGCTACACCGGCCATCCCCGAGCCCAGTAGAAGCCCTGGGTGGATTACGCGTATCGCGAAGTCCGCCCCAGACCCAAATCCGGGTCGAATTGGCCCTTGGGGCGATGGATTGGCCAACCCCGGCGATCCTCCGCCGCGGGAGATGGACTCCGGCGAGACCCGCCGCCGCCCCACGCGTCCAAACTCCCAGGGCCCTCCGATCCGAACCCAGCGGTCACGATTAGATCGTGGCCCGATCCGATCTGATCCGTCAGATCGTGATCCAATGGCCCTTATCTGAAGATACCGGTTCGGCCTGGTGCTTTTGCATAAGAGTCCCTCGGTTTCTCAGTAATCAACCCGCAGTCCATGTCTGTTGAAAAATAATTCCAAACCGGCCCTGTTTTATTCACTTAGCCCCCTGAGCTCTTTAGAAATATAACCCGCCGTCTAGGGCCGTCGGTTTTGCAGGTTAGCCCCTGAAACTAAGGTTTATTTATGTTTAGGCCCTCGGTTTTTGCAGAAAACCCCCTGGAACCTAGTTTTTCTCGCAGATAAGCCCCTAGAACTAGTTTTTGGCCTAGATTTTGCGTTTTAGCTCCGTTTTAGGCATTCTTTATGTCCACACGATTGTTGTAACGCGTAGAATAGGTTTAGACTAGTTTTGTTTGCTGTTTTCATGTATTGTTGTACTGTTTCTTAGTTTTTGCTCTGGTTTGCATGTATGTGTATTTGTGGACTTGTTTTGGCGTTGCAATCGTGAGTAGACGTTGAGCTACCGGAGAAGCATCAGTACCAGTACCAGGAGCCATCTTCTGAGCAGTTTGAGCAGCAGGAACAGTTTGAGGAAGGCAAGTATAACATGAACAACCTATCACTTTAAATACACTTTCATACTGCATTTTAATACTGTATGCCTATAAGGATTTCCTAGCCACTTTATATCCTTTATATATATATCCTTTGGGTTGCATTTTGGTTAGTTGTGCTAGGTGCCGCGCTATAACACATAATGGTCCTTTTTAATTAAATTGATTAATGGTATATGCAACTTAATTCTGAGAGTGGCCCTCTGTGTGGCTTGAGTGGCTCACTTCTCATTAAAAGTGGTTTTGTTAGATACATGGTTTAGGGGGCCAGCACGGTGCTTACTGCCTGGTTGGCCACTCTCCATAAGGATCGGTTCATAGAGCGACAACCTGGGACAACAGCGCTACCACAAGACTGGAATGGGACAGTCTTGGCGTAATAATTAGGTCTTTTTGGTTTGGAGTAACTTACCGACGGGGCAAGAGTGGTAAGCTTCTATGTCCCTCGTACTGAGTGGCCTCGTCGATGACGCCCACTAGACCTGCTCCATAGTCGCCGATCCAACTCTCGCGGTTACTCCTTACCAACGAGATTCTTTGTAAAGGCCTCGTAGTGAGTTTGCTAGTCATCTCACCTAAGGAAGTGTGATGAACAACTAGCGTAGCTCACGACTTGTGGGTAAAGATGTGCAACCTCTGCAGAGTGTAAAACTGGTATACTAGCCGTGCTCACGGTTATGAGCGGCCCAGATCCTCCTTTTGATTAGTGGGGTTAGCTCCTTCCGACGAGGGGGTGCCTCTCGGGGTTTTGGTATGGTTTCAGTTTGGTTCTCAGTAGTAACATGATTAATCTTGATTAATTATTATGTAACTGGGTTTATGGTAATTCATCAACTTGTAGTAAATAGCTTTAATAAAATTTTGCCAAGACTTAAAAGCTAATGCAGTCAGTCAGCCAACCTAGAGCCTCATAGTTTGTGTTATACTTGTTGAGTACAAGTTGTGTACTCACCCTTGCCTCTTCTCTACTTTTTCCTCTTGGATACGCTACTGCTGCTCAGTTCCTGCCGATGCGAGGGAGTTCACTCAGAGCTACCAGGACTACGAGGACTTCTAGGCGTTCGTCTCCCAGTCGACGTCCCTGTGGCGCCCTACTCAGCTTCGGAGAGTTTTTATCGTATTTGTACTTCGCTTCCGCTGTATCAGACATTTTGTCATTAATGTAATAAATAACATTCATATTCGCTTTATTATGTCTTTATACGTGATATGTGCTGTGATATACTATTCATTCTGTTGTATATACATGTGACTTGATCCTGGCACGTATATGATTGCTCGGTTTATGTCCTTTTATAAACCGGGTGTTACACGTACCAAGCTCTAGGCGCCTGTTTCAAACCATAAAGAGCTTTCTGAAGTTTGTAAACACGGTTTGGAAACTTGGGATTTTCAAAGCCAGGGGGTTGCTTCACATAAACCTCTTCTTCAATAAAACCATTCAAGAAGGCAGATTTCACATCCATTTGAAAAACTATAAAACCCTTGGAAGCAGCAAATGCAAGAAAGATCCGAATAGCTTCCAAACGAGCAACTGGGGCCAAAGTTTCCTCATAACCAATACTTTTTTTTTTTGGCAAAACCCCTATGCAACAAGACGAGCTTTGTTCCGAACAACCAACCCATCCTCACCCTGCTTGTTTTTTAAAACCCACTTCGTTCCGATGGGATTACAAGCAGGTGGAGGCTCGACTAGAACCCAAACTTGGTTTCTTTCAAAATTTTCAAGTTCCTCATGCATGGCATTGACCCAATTGAAGTCAGAAAGTGCGTGTCCAACATTTTTGGGCTCAAAAGAGGCAACAAACGCTGAATGAGCAAAGCCAGCGATACTTGTTACCTTGGACCATGTGACTCGCTCATTAAGGTCACCTAGCATCTGTTGAGGTGGATAACGACGCTGAATGTGTCGCGATGCTTCCCTTGTCGAAGTCGCCTCCTCCTCAACCAAAGCTGGTGCCTCCTCTGGTGCAGCTGGTGAAGGCTGAGTCACCTGCTCGACTGGCCCCCGGGAAGTAGACGTAGTAGGATCGGGGCCGTCATCATCGTCCGAGCTCGTGGCGGAGGCAACTGGGTCCACAGCACGCGTGGTAGCCTCAGCATCACCCTCCGCAGCTTCTTCCTCCTCATCTTCAGATGGAGGTGCCGAGCTCATCCTCTCCTACAACTTCAAAGACAGAAGCATTGCACGGTGCAGTCTCGTCAAAAGTGACTTCACAAGTCTCTCTGACGATGTTAGAATCAATAAGCAACACACAATATACTTTGGAATGAGATGCATAACCAAGAAAAATTCCGTCAGATGAGCGAGACTCAAACTTATCAAGAATTCCTTCTTTCAGCACAAAATATCGGCAACTGAAAACTCTGAGATGGTCAACACGGGGCTGGCGTCCAAATCGTAACTCATAAGAAGTCTTGTGCATGAAAGCACGCAAGAAAATGCGGTTGGACACATAACAAGCGGTGTTAATCGCCTCAGCCCAGTAATTTCTAGGAGTCCTATGCTCATCGAGCATCGTCCTAGCCATCTCAAACAATGTTCGATTCTTCTGCTCTACAACCCCATTCTGCTATGGAGTGTAAGGGGAAGAATACTGGTGTTCAAGCCCTTGATCACTGCAAAAGGTGTCAAAACGAGCATTTTTTAATTCTGTGTCATTATCACTGCGAATTGCTCTCATGGCCTGGGGTAGCTCGTTTTTCAACCTCAATATCAAGTCTCGAACAACCTCGAAAGCCTCATCCTTGGTTCTCATGAAAAAGACCCAAGAATAGCGAGAAAAATCGTCCACGATCACAAGAACGTACCACTTCCCACCAACTGACATCACCCTAGAAGGACCAACTGTGTCCATGTGTAACAACTCTCCAGGGTGAGCGGTCATCACCTGATTAACAAGTGGATGAGAAGTAGCAATCATCTTTCCGTGGCAACACGGATGGCAAACAAGGTTCTTTTCAAACTTCAATTTGGGCAATCATCGGATTAGGCCAAGTGAGCTAAGTCTCGACAACAAATCAAAGCTCAAATGTCCAAGTCTCCTATGCCACTTCCACAGATCAGAAGAAGGATCAGAAGAAGGACCAGCCAACAAGCAACGAGAAGGGCCAAGAGAAGTTCCAGAGAAGTCAACCAAGAAAACTCGGTCACAAGGAACGATCCAGCAAACCAGGTCTCCTCTGGAATCCAAAACTCGAGAACAACCCTCCTTGAAGAGAACTTCAAACCCCTCATCAAGAAGTTGCGAAACAGAGAGCAAATTAAAGCCAAGATT
This sequence comes from Panicum virgatum, assembly GCF_016808335.1. Taxonomy (NCBI): domain Eukaryota; kingdom Viridiplantae; phylum Streptophyta; class Magnoliopsida; order Poales; family Poaceae; genus Panicum; species Panicum virgatum. The sequence goes on along the minus strand of NC_053145.1, from coordinate 33,938,967 downwards.
AGAAACCAAAGCAACCTCTCTCAGGGTGAAGCGATCAGAAACTCTAACAGCGCCAACACCACGTACCTTGCCCTTACCATTATCCCCAAATATGATGTATTCTTTGTGGCGCGTTGGGGTGAGGCTGGAGAACCATTTGTCATTCCCGGTCATATGGCGCGAACAACCGGAGTCCATGATCCACCTGTTCTCCAAGCCTCCGACTTGCACATCAGTAGTGAGACAAAGAGTGAGCAAATGTCTCAACACTGGGGTTAGCAAAGTGTGAAGCAAACCAGTGTCGAGCCATTAGCTCTACAGAAGGGTTAGCAAAATCAGGCAAAGCGTATCCCCTGTCCCGCCTACCGCGAGGCTAACGACCACCACCGCGAGGAAAGTGTGGTGCATCGTAACCTCCTCCAAAGCCTCGGTCCCGTGGTCCATAGCCGTACTGAGGACGACTAGGAGCACGATCGGCAAAGCGACCACCCGCTGGAGCACGGTAACCTCCACCGTCTCCCTGTCCTCCACCTACATGGCGCGCCCTAGCATCTTGCCTACCACCACGCCGAGGAGGACCATGCACCCGAGCAGAGTACATGTCCGAGTTGCGTCTCTCTTGCTCACGCCTCACAGCCCACTTCCTTCTGAAGCAAAACTCCTCCAGGTGACCCTCTCTGTCACAGTACACGCAGTGGTACCTCACCTCTCTCTTGGGAGGTGGAGGCCTAGCCTATGGACGGGGAGGAGCAGCCCCCTTCTTCTGGGTAACCTGGACTGTGGCAGCAGGGAGCGTATCGAGGGGATTCCTCAGCTCATTGGGCTTTGGAACCCAAACCTGCTTCTGTGGAGGTGCTTTTGATGGTTCCTTAAGCACACCATCCACGGGGTCAACAAGTGAAGGCTAAGTGCTCGTGCTAGCAGTGTTCAGAGCACTTGGAGCTCCAGCAGCCTTGCCGATCTTACCATACAACTTGTCAAAGTCTGACTTCGTGTATGCATAACCGACCCCAAACCCGTCACCACGCTTGAACTGCTTGATCATCATGCCCAACTGCGGCTCACTAGCAGAATCCCAACTAAGAATCACCCTAAGATAAGTATTCTCATTCTCCAAGTTGGCTTTCTCTACCGCAAGATTATCCAAATCAGAGATCAAACCAGGGCAAACATGACAATTAATAGGTGGGCTAGACTCCCCGACCTTAGTCTTCCCCAAAGACTTAATCAAGGCGTTCTTCTCATCTAGCTCCGGCCTAAGCATGGGACAAAACTTACAGGCACCAAGCAGAACAAGCTTAGATCTAAACTCCTCTAGTTCACAAACAACAGTGGCAAACTTAGACTGCAAAGAAGCTAGATCAGACTTAAAGATAGGACACTCATCGCATTCAAGCATATCACTAACAATGGGAGCGTCCTTAACCAGTTGAAGCTCATGATTGGCCTTGGCTAGCTCGTGAGACATGTCAGAAAGTGAGGTCTTGGCAATATCCAAGTTCGCGATGTTCTCATCATGCTTGGCATGGAGAGCAACAAGATCATTCATGTGAGATATGCAGTCAGCGCACTCATCCTCACTAGATTTCTCCCTAGCACAAGCCAGCTCAGCCCTAAGCTTTCTACGCTCTCTAGCTGCTTCCTTAAGCAGCCTCTTCTGGTTGTCGAGAGCGGCGTACAACTCCCTAACCTCAGTATCAAGGAGGTCGATGGTGGAGTTTATCTCTGAATTACTCTCGGATTCAGGAGAAGAGTCGACGTGCGTCGGTGTAGCATGTTCACCCGAAGACGCACGGGCACCATTTGCTTCACCCGCCATGGTGCAAATGCCCTTGCGCCGACTGGCCACCAAGCAAAGGCCGATGAAGCCGGTGGCATCCTTGTCCCGCTTCTTCTTCTTCTTGTCGTCGTCGTCAGAGGTTGGTGAAGAAGAGCGATCGGTGTCGGAGCTCTTATCGAGGTCGCTGAGCTGCGCCAGGAAGGCCTTCTCCCGCTTCTTGGCCTTGTACTGGAAGCGCTTCTTGAGCGACTCCTTGTTGAAGCATCCTCCCCGGTCACGACTGTGGTGCTTGTGGCGCCGACGCTCCTTGTTGGAGCCTCCCTCGTCGCGGTTGCGGTGGCGGTAGTAGTCGGGGTTGTTGTTCTGACCACCGGAGGACTTCTTGGGGCACTCGGCGATGAAGTGGTTCGGATCGCCGTAGTGGTAGCACCCGGGGTTCTTCCGCCTCTGCCGGTTGTGGTAGACACGCTGGAACTTGCTGATGAGAAGGCACAAGTTGTCGTCGCCCAGCGTCTCTAGCTGCTCATCTGTAACAGATGGCTCTCGGCAAGAGAAAAGCCAAGAGCAGAGTTAGCGTTAGAGCTCGATCCACCTGGGCCAGTCACAAGAGCGATGCTCTTGGAAGGAGGGGCACCATTGAGCTTGGCTCGTGTTTGATTATCCACTTCCGTGGCCTTGAGCTTGCTGAAAAGCTCATTCACGGTCAGAGTCTCATAGCCTACAGACTCGATGATCGTGTTCACCTTGAGATCCCACACAGAGCGGTCAAGTACGTAGAGCAACTTGAGGGCCTTCTCATGCTCTGTGTACTCAAGGGCATCAACAGGTCTGTTCGCATTGACTTTGTTCACAATCGATTGAAACCGACTGAACATGTCGCTAATTCTCTCACCCGGCCCTTGTGTGAAATTCTCATATTCACGCCGGTGAGTCTCGAACACTCTGGCCTTGACCTGAGGTGTGCCCTCGTGGTAGTTCTCAAGACATGTCCAAACCTTGTGGGCTTCCTGAAAACCCTGGACGCGTGAGAACTCCGCACGAGACACGCCAGCGAACAAGGCATTGACAGACTTGGCATTGGCCTCGTGCTCGGACACCTGAAGAGGTGAGGTCCAAACGGCAAGCACCTCATAAGCCTGGTTCTTGGTGATCTCCCAAATCTCGGCTCCCATGCTTTGCAAGAAGGCTCGCATACGCACCTTCCAAAAAGCATAGTCCTCGCCGGCAAACACAGGGATCTTACCAAGTCTCGCCATGGTCGCCAAATGGTTTTCGACCCGATCGAGGTAATGAAAACCTTAACCAAGCTCCAATACCAATTGAGGGACCGAAACTGGCGACCAGAGGGGGGTGAATGAGAGCCGATTAAAATTTATCGCAATCTGAAGCTCGGCTTAAGATCCCAAGTGCGCACCCAACCCTCACTTCTTGAGTGTGCAAAGTGTATCTATAGCAGAGCTAGACACCAAGCAAAAACTCTAGAAATAAGCTGCGAAAAGATTGGATCAAGAGCGAAGAATAAGCACCAAAACCAACATGGTATACTAACACCGGTTAAACCGACGTGTGAAGAAATGCTCCACCGGTTCAACCGACGTCACAGAGCCGGCAGCAGAGAAGAAGCACTCACCAGTTAAACCGACGCTATGGTTCAAACAGCATCGGTTCAACCGACGATAGCGCACCGGATAAACCGACAAAATCCAAAATGAACACCGGTGCAGTTGTCTAGAGAGACCTCAAAATGGACTAATGAGCACCGATTGATCCGACGAGTTCAACTCCAAAGCGCCGGTGCAGTTGTCCAGAGGAGCGGCAAAATGAATCCAACAATGAACCAGATGAACCGACGCTATAAATTTTCTATACGCCGGTCAAACGAGTTAAACAGCACGTGGGGAAAGCTGGTGAGGCTTCACTGGTTGAACCGATGCCCGTGGATAGCTAAAGCACTGGTGCAACTGACGAACAGCAGAAAACCCTACTGCATGAATAAACCACTCACCGGTTGATCCGATGCAAAAGAACGCAAGCATCGGTTCAACCGGCGATAACAAAAGAAACCCAGTCCGAGCAGAACTGGAATTTCACAACCCGTGACCTTTGGAAAACACAACGATTGAAGGATTAAATCATGTCCAAAGGGGCTCAAATTTTGCAGGCACGATCACAAAGACCTTGTGAACATACCCACCAAAGGGATCGACGAATCAGTCCATGGTTTAGGAGGAATCGAAGAATTTCCAAGCAAGAACGGGGTTTTCTTTAGAACTCAAAACGTCAATTCGAAAGAGCTTGTGAATTCAAAGAGATTTGTACTAAGCAATAGAGCGTGGATTCACACAAAGAGCTCAGAGAACCACCACAAATTCGTTCATCATGGACACACAAACGGGAATCAAAAATCCATCACAAAGAGCTCATGAGATGTACCGAATTGAACGAAAACAAATGTCCCGAGGGCACATGGAGGGAAAGGCCTCCTTTCCCAGTCAATTCACGTACAGAAACTCAACAATCCATGGCTAAAAACCCTAACTCTAAAGAGGAGAGGAGAGGGACAGGGAGGAGAGAGGAGGGCGCCAGGCAGGAAGAGGCGGCGTGCTGTCCAGGACATAGAGAGAGAGAGAGAGAGAGAGAAGAGGGAGAGGGGTGAGGGGGTTTTTAACCCCAACAACTCTCAACCCAAAAGACTTAACTACCCCTAGACTCAATTAAACACTAGAAAGACCGTAGGGGCAAAACCGGAAAAAGGTATAACGACTCATCCGACGGTCGAGGTTCTTTCTTCGAGTCGAAGACTTCTCCGCAATGCCGCCGTGCGAATGAAGATCCGGTTCGCGTTTTTGGGGGTCCGCGAAACCCGGGTAGATGGCCGGTTTTGTGAAAACCGCCAAAACTCCACGTGCGGGAAGATTTCCGACTCCACGTCGTGGCCCTAGACGCCATTCCTGCCTCGGCCTTCTGACGGCCCTAGACGCCGCCCGACGCCCGTCACCTCCTCGCCCGCAGCGAGGCCCTAGACGCCGTCGGCGCCCGTCGCCTCCGTCAGTCCCGAGACCGACGCCCGTGCCTCCACGACTTGGCGTCTTCTACCGCCGTCCGCCTGCTTGGTTTTGTGGCGCAAACTAAGAAACCTGCCTTTCGTCATCGCTTGCACCCTCGATCCAGGAGTGGACGCCACAGCTACCGCCCGGCATGAGCTCCTGTCCCGGCTGCCCTTCACCGCCGTCCACCGCACGGTCCATCGGCCACAGCACCTCCACGGCAGCTCTCCGTCAACACTTGACGCCCGTGTACATGCAATCCAAAGACCAAGCGCACGATCACACCGCACGGTTGACAATTCACTCATCACAAGCAGGATAGAGTACTCAACATTCCTCAAATAGAAATTAACCCATAAACAGAAACTCAATTTAATAAATTTGAAAAATATAAGATCCACCTTTCAATAATTTCTTGTCCAGCAAAATTAGCATGCTATTTTATTGTAAGATTCTCTTAGTACGGCTTTCATCTTCATCATGCACATGCACATGCACGTTCTAGCATTCGCAATATGAAAAGATGTTCTTTTGTTTAAAAATAGCTAGATTTGGTAGAAAATGACCGGACTGGCGTGTTTTTGACGTGTTGAGGAGGCAGAACCAAACCAGCAAGCGAGGCATGAGGACCTGGTGTTGGACCTATCCGCATGTTTGACGGCCTTATGCCTCGTACACCTTGCATTCGTCGGTCTCGGGGTTGCCCTTGCAGAGGGTCGCCGCTGCCCCTGGCCTACAAGATCTTGACGAACGGCGCAAGGCAGTTGGTCGTGCAGGAACCATTATATTGCTGCAAAGAGTTTTGATGCAAGTTCGTGTTAGCTTTGCATGATGCGGCATCTTCTGATTAATGACATGGCATATGTGCCGGCACCGGCAGGATGCAGATCAGTGCTAACTGAAGAGAAGAAGAGCACTGAAGCTTAATTAATTACCTGATAATGTCGGCCACGCCGTGGTCGTAGCCGTAGTCGCCCTCGTTGACACCGATGACATAGGTCGGGATGTCGGCGCCCTTCGCCGGAGCAGTGATGATGACCTTCTTCGCGCCGACCTGGATGTGCTTCCCGGCGCCGGGGCCGTCGACCAAGACTCCGGTACCCATTCACGACACAGTATATAATTTGTCAGTAATGACGGGAATAATTGTTATATTCCTCCGACCCTAGATGGGTGGGTATATATAGAATCTATACATGGGCCTCTAGGTGGGCCTCTATACACATGGGCTCAATATACTCCAACACCCCCCGCAGTCTGAACTACCGGCGCAGCGGTGTTCAAGACTGGACAACAAGAAAGCTAACACCCCCCGCAGTCTGAACAACCGACGCAGCGGTATTCAACACTGGACAAGATGAGAATACAAATAGAGTACAAAGGGCAAATATGTAGGTAATATGCCCAAGAGCCCATCATCACAATATGGTTTAAAGGCCCAAGAGGATATTGATCTAAGAGGGATTAGGGTTACTAATGGGCCTATGAGATAGAAGCCCATTAGTACGCCCTATATATACGAGGGAGGGGCTAGGGAGGCGACAACCCTGAGAGCCGCTCCACCTCCTAGCCGCCGCCCCTCCCTCTCTCTCTCGGCCGCCGCCCTTGCCGTGCGTGCGGTGCTAGCACACCGACGCTCGGCGTTTCATCCCCGTACATGTAGACTCTGTGGAGGCGCTGCTGCGACTGCTGCGCTGATCGGCTGTTGGGATCAAGTACGAGGAGCTCGGTTCGTGGGACGTGATCGACTACTTCCTCTACATCGACGCGCGACTTCTTCTGCTGCGCTGCGCGTCTAGTGGTAACTATCTATGATCTTCTACTCGCAAGTATCTTGGGTAGATGCGGTAGTGATGCTAGCGTAGCCTACCCCGTTTCCCAACAGTGATATCAGAGCCATCTTGCGTAGTTTTTGGTCTGGATCATTTGCATATAGGTGATATGTTGTTGTAGTAGATTGGATCTATTACTTTTGCACGGTTTGATTAGATCAATTGGTCATAAGGGGTTAAAACTGGAGCGAGTTGATTGCGCGGCATGTGACAAAAGATTAGTTTGTGTTCTATTTCTGTTATGCATATGACATTTCCCTACCGGCTGGAATCACAATCGGGACTAACTGTGTGCATAAGTCAGCAGATTGGACCAACAGATCGAGGTCATGTGTAGATGCAGTCTTCTCAAGTGCAAAGTTTGCACGGTCAATGTGATTGACCTAGTAAAAATTGAGGCATTATGAATGGCTTGGATTTGAGGTGATGTGATCACTCTGATGAGATTTTCATAGGGATTCCATAGATGCGATTTGTGTAATTCCGTGAGGTTTTCAGGGCGCTGCCCTGAGACCCGCGGGGGACCGCCGTTGCTTTCTCGCTGTAGCGGCTTCCTAAGCACTACTTTGGTAGAACACGTCGTACGCCTAACTTATTTTTGCAGGGTGTGATGTGAATGGTATGGCCTCAATGTCATGTGATGATGTATGTGATGATTTATGCGGCCTGCGTGTCGCAAGTTAACACAACCGGGTTGAGGTTGCACCATTATTGTATAACGACCTGCGTGTCGACTTGTTATGTTTGAATCCTCATGTAATTATTTCACTAGCTATTAGATGTAGTAGCTTAGTATCTTTTCATGGAGGCTTCAATCATGATGGCGATGATGATCACCACAAGACAGGACGGATGGCAATGGAGGTCACCTTGGAGCTATGGTGATGGAGCCCATTGTGATGCAAGAGGCCATACTATTCACAATATAATATGATTATATACATGTGATGTTTATTTTCCTGTCATACTATTCTTTCATGCTTTTACATATGGTGGATGTTTTAATCATGATACAATAGCTTCTCTCAGAAAAGGTTGAGTTTTTTATGCCTTTTACCAATAGCTGCACCTATAAATTTTGATCGTTGTGTGGTAGGTTTACCAAAGTAGAGTACCCTCAACTATCACTTTTGTATAGGGTGGATGTCGGACATTCACAAGCATAGTATTGGTTTACTCAGCAAAGCTATCAAAACAGTTTTGGGCTTTAAGGCATAGGGTTGGGGCCGGGGCATTGGATGCCACCCAACAAACAAGAGTCGCATAGAGATGTGATTAGTAATTTGTTACTTATCTGTATCACTACTTTTCTAGCCGTGATGCTAAAGCTCACTAGAATTTTAGTGATTATGGATCTTGAACCACTATATGTCATTAGAGGGAAGATGACTTTGATATAGTAGGTTGTCTTTTGTTAAATCAGTTAATGAAAGTCTTTACATAAACTTAGTGCTGAAATCTTGCTTTACTTTAATGTTGTAGATCATGTCTGCTAGTAACAATTCCGCTTTAAATTTGTGTTCTGTTCTTGAGAAAGAAAAGTTGAATGAAACAAACTTTATTGATTGGTACCGCAACCTGAAAATTGTTCTCAGGTAAGAGAAAAAGGAGTATGTTCTTGTGCAGCCATATCCTGATGATCTCCCTGACAATGCAACTGCTGCTGATCGCAGAGCTTATGAGAAGCACTACAATGACTCACTTGATGTCAGCTGTCTGATGCTCGCCACCATGTCCCCTGATCTGCAGAAGCAGTATGAGCATGCGGATGCTCACACCATGATCGAGGGGCTGCGTGGGATGTTTCAGAACCAAGCCAGGACTGAGAGGTTCAATATCTCAAAGTCCTTGTTTGCGTGCAAGCTGCAAGAAGGTAGCCCAGACAGTCCTCATGTGATCAAAATGATTGGTTACATTGAGACTTTGGACAGACTTGGTTCTGAACTTCACCAAGACTTGGCTACTGATGTTATTCTCCAGTCGCTCCCGGCGAGCTATGAGCCTTTTATCATGAACTTTCAGAGGAATGGCTTGGATAAAACATTGAGTGAGTTGCATGGGATGCTAAAGACAGCAGAGGAGAGCATTAAGAAGAATCTCAATCATGTGATGATGATTCAGAAGGGGAACAAAAAGAGGAAGCGTTGGACGCCTCCTAATCCCAAAGGTAAAGGCAAGGAAAAGAGTTCTGGTGGTGAGTCCTCGGGCTCTAAGCTAAAGCCAGCACCTAAGGCCAAATCTGGCCTTCTTCTTCTGAAGATGAATGCTTCCACTGTCATGAAAAGGGACATTGGTCTAGGAACTGCAAGAAGTACTTGGAAGAAAAGAAAAAGAAGAAGGGAAGTGAGACTTCCACTTCAGGTATAAATGTTATAAAAATAAATATTGCATTATCTTCTAGTGAATCATGGGTATTTGATACTGGATTGATGATTCACACTTGCAAATCGTTGCAGGGTCTAAGTGAGACTAGAAGATTTGCAAGAGGCGAGTTGGACGTTCGTGTCGGCAATGGCGCAAAAGTTGCGGTGTTGGCGGTCGGCACCTACCACTTGTCTCTACCCTCCGGATTAGTTTTGGAATTAAATAATTGTTATTGCATTCCTGCTTTGAGCAAGAACATTATTTCTTCTTCCTGTTTGGAAGAAGTTGATGATTTTAAGATTGTAATAGAAAACAAACGTTGTTCTATTTTTTGCAATGGTATTTTTTATGCTCATTGTCCATTGGTGAATGGATTATACGTTCTTGATCTTGAGGATAAATCTGTCTGTAACATTAATACTAAGAGGCTTAGACCAAATGATTTGAATCCCACTTTTATTTGGCATTGTCGCTTAGGTCATATAAATGAGAAGTGCATTGAACAACTCCATAAAGATGGATTGTTAAGCTCATTTGATTTTAAATCATTTGACACATGTGAGTCTTGTTGGTTGGAAAGATGACCAAAGCGTCTTTCACTGGTCATAGTGAGAGGCCGAGTGACTTATTGGGACTTGTACATACCGATGTATGTGGACCAATGAGCTCAATAGCTAGAGGTGGTTTTCAGTACTTCATTACTTTCACTGATGACTTTAGTAGATATTGCTATATCTACTTAATGAGGCACAAGTCTGAATCGTTTGAAAAGTTCAAAGAATTTTAGAATGAAGTACAAAATCAATTAGGCAAGACAATTAAATTTCTGCGATCTGATCGTGGAGGAGAATATTTGAGCCTTGAATTTGGTGATCATTTGAGGCAATGTGGAATTATTCCGCAGCTAACTCCGCCCGGAACACCTCAATGGAATGTGGTATCCGAACGGAGGAACCGAACCTTGTTGGACATGGTTAGGTCCATGATGAGCCAAGCTGATCTTCCATTGTCATTTTGGGGTTACGCTCTTGAAACTGTTGCGTTCACACTGAATAGGGTTCCAAGTAAGTCTGTTGAGAAGACACCATATGAGATATGGACTGGGAAGCGTCCCGGATTGTCTTTTCTCAAAGTTTGGGGATGTGAGGCTTATGTCAAACGTTTGATGTCAGATAAGCTCACTCCAAAGTCAGACAAATGCTTCTTTGTGGGGTATCCTAGGGAAACCAAAGGATATTATTTTTACAATAAGGCGAAAGGCAAAGTGTTTGTCGCTCGCAATGGTGTTTTCTTAGAAAAGGAGTTTCTCTCAAAAGGATTTATTGGGAGCAAGGTGCAACTTGAAGAAATTCAGGAAAGACCCGAAACTGTTTCAGCACCCACTGAAGATCCACGGGGTGTGCAAGATGTTGCACAACCCGTAGTTGAGGCACCAGCCCCACGAAGGTCTATAAGGGCACGTCGCGCTACTGACAAGCTCAACCTCCTTATTACGGAGGAGCGCCACATATTATTGATGGAAAATGATGAGCCCTTGACCTACAAAGAAGCAATGATGGGACCCGACTCCGACAAATGGCTTGAAGCCATGGAATCCGAGTTAAAATCCATGCATGATAATCAAGTTTGGAACTTGGTCGATCAGATTGACAGTGTAAGACCTGTCGACTGTAAGTGGATTTTTAAGAAAAAAATTAGACATAGATGGAAATGTTCACATCTATAAGGCACGATTGGTGGCGAAAGGTTTCCGACAAATTCAAGGTGTTGACTATGAGGAAACCTTTTCGCCCGTCGCAATGCTAAAGTCTGTTCGGATTCTCCTAGCAATTGCCGCATATTATGACTATGAGATATGGCAAATGGATGTCAAAACCGCTTTCCTTAATGGACATCTAAGTGAGGATGTGTATATGACACAGCCTGAAGGTTTTGTCGATCCTAAAAATGCTGGGAAAATATGTAAGCTTCAGAGGTCCATCTATGGATTGAAGCAAGCATCTCGGAGTTGGAATATTCGTTTTGATGAAGTAGTCAAAGGGTTTGGTTTCATCAAGAATGAAGATGAGCCTTGTGTTTACAAAAAGGCTAGTGGGAGCGCACTTGTGTTTCTGATCCTATATGTGGATGACATATTATTGATCGGAAATGATATTCCAATACTTGAAGCCGTTAAAACCTCATTGAAAAAGAGTTTTTCGATGAAGGATTTAGGAGAGGCAGCTTACATTCTGGGTATTAGGATCTATAGAGATAGATCAAAAAGGCTAATTGGATTAAGCCAAGACACGTACATTGACTAGATATTGAATCGGTTCAATATGCAAGATTCCAAAAAAGGTTTCTTGCCAATGTCACATGGCATTGCTCTAAGCAAGAGTCAGTGTGCTACGACACCTGATGAGCAAAAGAGGATGAGTACGATTCCTTATGCTTCAGCCATAGGGTCGATCATGTATGCTATGCTTTGCACGCGCCCAGATGTTTCCTTTGCTCTAAGTGTTACGAGCAGGTATCAGTCAGATTTCGGTGAAGCTCACTGTACAATTGTAAAGAGTATCCTTAAGTACTTAAGAAGAACTAAGGATATGTTCCTAATATTTGGAGGCGAAGATGAGCTCCTTGTAAAGGGTTACACCGATGCTAGTTTTCAAACAGACAAAGATGACTCCAAATCGCAATCCGGTTTTGTTTTCTGCCTCAATGGTGGGGCAGTGAGCTGGAAGAGTTCCAAGCAAGATACGGTGGCTGATTCGACGACAGAGGCCGAGTATATTGCAGCTTCCGAAGCTGCAAAAGAAGCTATTTGGATCAGAAAGTTTGTTTCTGACTTGGGTGTTGTTCCTAGTGCGTCTAGTCCAGTGGACCTCTATTGTGATAATAGTGGTGCCGTTGCATTAGCAAAGGAGTCTAGAACAACTAAGAAGTCTAGACATATACTGCGGAAGTATCACCTTATCTGTAACTTTGTTGAGAGAGGTGATGTGAAGGTTTGCAAGGTGTACATGGATTCAAACGTTGCTGATCCGTTGACGAAGCCTCTCCCACAACCAAAGCATGAGGCGCACATGAGATCTATGGGTATTAGATACTTACATCAGTGATTCTAGTGTGCGTGGGAGATTTTTGTGTCATGAGTATGTTTATGTGATGATAAATAATTGTTATTTGTTCCATGGATGATTATTTTTTTCATTGATTATCAAGTATGTGACTTGTTCATGAAACTCTTTGTCGACAATGATATGATTCTAAATTATCCCTAGTTTAAGTCGTTGTATGGGACAACAACAACGTTGAGACTAGCACATACATTAATTGATGATCATGTTTCACGGATCATGGATATGGAGATATCGGATTAATGATGTGGACACATGTTGGTGAACATGGTGTTGGATTGACCCACTACAAGACAATGTTGGGATTGTTATTTTGTATGTGCCATCAGTTGTTCTTGAGTTTTATACCTACTGGATCCTTAGACCTGAGATCACCATTGTTTCTCTTTGTGTGTAGTGGTGCATCTTGGGGCTGCTAAACGCTACTCCGTGACTGGGTAGTTACAAAAGTAGCATACAGGTGTGTCATGAAACATGGAATGGGATGTGAGCGGATCAAGATGGAATTTGTCCCTCCTAGATAACGGGAGAGATATCTCTGGGCCCCTCGAGATAGTTGGATTTGAAAGTGCATGGCCATGCCAAAGTGATTAAAGAGTTAATCATGATGACTAAAGGTTAGTTATGAATAGAATCCACTATTAGATCGAGAGAATGGTCGAGCTATCACAAAGGTGGCACGCATCTCGCTTTGAGCTTGACTGGTATCGTGTGGCAAAGGGATTGGTGTATGAGTATATCTAAGGTTCGGCCGATATGATCTTTATGTGTATTTGTGAGTCGCTATGTCCTGCTAGGTGCCGCTATTGACTTGTGATTCGGAAATGATTTCCGATCACGACCACCTACACATGAACCTAACGGGTCACACACTTAAGGGGTTTGGAATGTTGGAAAGCTTGCCTGTATGATTGTCTCTAGTGCAAGTGGGAGATTATTGGTGATATGCCCAAGAGCCCATCATCACAATACGGTTTAAAGGCCCAAGAGGATATTGATCCAAGAGGGATTAGGGTTACTAATGGGCCTATGAGATAGAAGCCCATTAGTACGCCCAATATATATGAGGGAGGGGCTAGGGAGGCGACAACCCTGAGAGCCGCGCCACCTCCGAGCCGCCGCCCCTCCCTCTCTCTCTCTCGGCCGCCGCCCTTGCCGTGCGTGCGGTGCTAGCACACCGACGCCCGGCGTTTCATCCCCGTACGTGTAGACTCTGTGGAGGCGCTGCTGCGCTGATCGGCTGTTGGGATCAAGTACGAGGAGCTCGGTTCGTGGGACGTGATCGACTACTTTCTCTACATCGACGCGCGACTTCTTCCGATGCGCTGCGCGTCTAGTGATAACTATCTATGATCTTCTACTCGCAAGTATCTTGGGTAGATGCGGTAGTGATGTTAGCGTAGCCTACCCCGTTTCCCAACAAAATACCCCCCGTAGTCACAACTAGCCACCGGCTACGTTGAGGCTGGATCGAAACTTCGAGAAGGTCGAGAAGGACAGCCCCTTAGTGAAGATGTCAGCAAATTGGGAGGTAGTCGGGACATGGAGTACTCGAACATCGCCGATGGCGACTCTGTCGCGCACGAAGTGTAGGTCGATCTCCACGTGCTTCGTCCGCTGATGCTGGACGGGGTTGGTGGATAGATACACGGCGCTGACATTGTCACAGTAGACGAGCGTACTCTTGGCGAGCGGGCTGTGGAGCTCCGCCAAGAGCTGTCGTAGCCAGGATGCCTCCGCCACGCCGTTAGTGACAGCCCGGTACTCCGCCTCGGCACTGGAGTGGGAGACAATCGGCTGCCGCTTGGACGACCAAGAGACCAGGTTGCCGCCCAGGAAGATGGCGTAGCCGGAGGTGGAGCGATGAGTGTCCGGGCAGCCAGCCCAGTCAGCGTCAGTGTAGACCACCAGCTCAGCAGAGGATGAGCGATGAAGTACCAGGCCGAGGTCCACAGTGCCACGGACGTACCTGAGGAGACACTTCAGTGCAGTAAGGTGCGACTCTCGGGGATCATGCATATGGAGACAGACCTACTGAAACAGCGTAGGTGAGGTCCGGCCTGGTGAAGGTGAGGTACTGCAAAGCACCGGCCAGACTCCGGTAGGCAGTAGGATCAGCCACCGGATCACCCAGATCAGCAGACAGCTTCGCCTAAGTGTCGACTGGAGTGGAGCAGGGCTTGCAATCAGTCATCCCAGCCCGCTCCAGAATATCGAGGGCGTACTGCCGCTGGTGAAGAAGAAGACCAGACGGGCGAGGCTCAACCATGACGCCCAAGAAGTGGTGGAGCTGACCGAGATCCTTCATAGCGAACTCCTGCTACAGAGAGGAGATGACACTCTGAAGCAACTGCTGACTGGAAGCTGTGAGCACAATGTCATCGACATATAGCAGCAGATATGCAGTCTCATCCCCACGGTGGTAGATGAAGAGAGACTTGTCAGACATGGCCTCGGTGAACCCCAGTGTCAGCAAGAACGTGGCGAACCGAGAGTACCAAGCCCGTGGAGCCTGCTTCAGCCCATAGAGAGACTTGTTGAGCCGGCAGACCATATCCGAACGACTCGAGTCCACAAATCCCGCAGGCTGAGAGCAGTAAACAGTCTCTGACAAGGTGCTATGAAAAAATGCATTCTTCACATCCAGCTGGTGCACAGGCCAAGCGCGCGAGAGCGCAAGTGAGAGGACCGTGCGCACCGTAGCGGGCTTCACGACCGGGCTGAAGGTCTCATCATAGTCCACACCAGGCCGCTGAGTGAACCCCCGGAGAACCCAGCGAACCTTGTAGCGCTCCAGTGTGCCATCAGCCCGACGCTTGTGCGTCCAGATCCACTTGCCAGTCACCACATTGCAACCAGACGAACGCAGCACGAGATCCCACGTCTGATTGGCAAGAAGAGCCGCGTACTCCTCTTCCGTCGCGCGACGCCAGTGAGGATCCGCCAAGGCGTCGCAGACAGAGGAGGGTACCGAAGAGACCCGCGGCTCTCCCTCTGTGGCGGAGAGAGTCGCGGCCTGGGACGCCATCCGCCGAGTCACCATGGGATGGATATGCCGAGGATCCCGATGGATGACCGGCAGGTGGTACACCTCTGGCTCGGCTCGAGAGGGAGCCGGAGGAGGCGGCGGCGGCAACAGCTCCGGTGTCGGCATCGCAGGAGCCTCCGGAGCAGGAGGCGGCACCGGTGTCGACGCCGTACGACGCCGGTACACCTGCACCAGCTCAGCGTACCGCTTCGGTGTCGGGTTCAGCGCCGAGCGACGTCGGTACACCTACACTGGCTGAGCGTACCGCTCAGGTGCAGGGGAAGGCACCGGGGCCGCGCGTGGCGCAGCGGGAGACACCGGGTCCGTGCGCGGCACGACCGGAGGTTTGGGGGCCGCGCATGGTGCGACCGCGGGCACCGGGGCCGCGCTCGGTGCAACAGGGATCACCGGAAGCGGTGCCGGTGCGCCGGGAAAACCTGCAGAAAAAGGACAGACAGGTAATGGTGGCTGAACCACCGGGTCAGTCGGAAACAGAGACGCCAGCTCGGGATCAGAAGAAGGTGTGGAGGAGGTGGAGTAGGGGAAATCCGACTCATCGAAGACGACGTGTCGGGAGATCAGAACGCGGCGAGAGGTGAGGTCAAAGCATCGGTACCCCTTGTGGTCAGGGGAGTACCCAAGGAACACACAACGAGTCGAGCGGGGCGCTAGCTTGTGAGAAGCGGTGGCGGAGGTGTTAGGGTAACACGCACACCCGAAGACCCGAAGGTGCTCGTAGCGAGGAGGGGTACCGAAAAGAGCAAGGTGTGGAGTGGGAGCAGGAGAAGCAGTGGACGGAAGGCAGTTGAGCAGGTAGGTGGCGGTGTGGAGGCTCTCAGCCCAGAAGCGTGGGGGTAGAGAAGCCTGGATCAGAAGGGTGCGCACGACGTCGTTCGTCGTGCGAATCATCCGCTAAGCCTTGCCGTTCTGAGGAGAGGTATACGGACAAGACATACGCAGCTGAACACCCCGAGACAGGAAGAAAGACCGAGAGGTGGAGTTATCGAACTCCCGCTCGTTGTCACACTGGACGGCCTTAACGGTGAGGCCGAACTAAGTGGACACCCAGGCAAAGAAGTGGAGGAGGGTGGGGAAGGTCTCAGACTTGGCGCGCAAAGAGAAAGTCCAAGAGTAATGAGAAAAATCATCAACAATGACCAGATAATATCTATAGCCAGACATACTGAGTACATGAGATGTCCACGAGTCACAGTGAATGAGATCAAAAGCATGCGCAGCATGCGAAGAAGAAAAAGAAAATAGAAGTCTAACATGACGATCTAACTGGCACGCATGACAGAGGTGCTCAGCAGGAGCCCTAGTACATGGAACATCGGTACTACGGCGGAGCTGAGCCAAAACGTTGCGGCCGGGGTGACCAAGCCGGCGGTGCCAGATGGTGGAAGAAGGCGTCACGACAAAAGCAGAAGACGAAGAAGCCAAAGGTGAGGCATCGGAAGCAGGAAGCTGAAGAGTGTAAAGGGGCCCCGGGCTGTCACATCGGAGGAGCGGATGCCGGGAAGCTGAATCCTTCACAGTAAGACTAGAGGAGTCAAATTCGATAGAACAGGAGTTGTCAGCAGTAAACTGGCGAATAGAAAGAAGGTTGTGAACCATTTGAGGAGCAACAAGAACATGAGGAAGACGAGGAGCAGAACCCACGGCGGTGACAGGAAGGCAAGACTCATCACCAACCATGATAGAAGAAGGACAAGAAGGGTGTGGGGGTCAGACAGAAGAGAGGATACCAGCATCGGGAGTGGTGTGGAACGAGGCACCCGAGTCGGCGATCCACTCGGTGCTGGTCGGCGGCATCAGTCCCATGGTGCTGAAGGACTGCACTAGAGCGGCCTGGTCCCACCCCTAGGCCAGGTCGGCTGCTGGCTGGGCTGAGCGGGCGGGGTCCAGGACGGCGCGAAGAGTAGAGCAGCGCCAGTGAACATGGCCGCCGGCCGGAGCTGAGGACGAGGGCCCCCTCCCGGACCCTGGAACGGCCACATCGAGATGCGCCCTGACCATGGGTTGCTGAAGGATGGCCAGGGCGTAGCTCCAGTGGCAGAGGCAGGAGCCGGAGCCGGAGCCGGTGTCGGCACGCCCCAACGGCCCCCACCGGTACCGGTGCTCCCAGAAGCAGGGCCACCAGTGCCACTACCACCACCCCGTCGCCGGCGACGTCCACGGCCCCCCCTCCTCCGATCTGCCCGGCGAGAGCAACACCAAGGAGGGAGGTGGCAGGAGCAGCGGAGGAGGCCGGTGGAGCTCCCACTAAAGCCTGATATTTATGTTGTTTTCTCAGCCCATTTAACCAGTAAGTGAACATATGATTCACATTTAACGGCATTAGTAAATTAAAAATAACACTTATCAGTCTCCATAAGAATTTAGGGTTGTGGCAATCGAAAAAAAGGTGTTGTATTGTTTCATTAAGATTACAATAACAACATTTTAAACTCCCTTTCCATCGCCGTCTAGCTAAATTATCCTTAGTGAGAGTAACCACTTTAATCAAGTACCACATAAAAATCTTAATCTTAAGAGGCAATTTAAGTTTCCAGATAACATGATTATGAGGTATTATATTAGTGGTTGTTATTGTCATATACATAGATCGCACTGAAAAAAAACCATTCTGATGCAGAGACCACACAAAAATGTCACTTTGATCTTGTAGCTGAATATCCATTACTCTAGCCACCAGTTGGTGCCACAAGAGTAAGTTGTTAGCCACTAGAGATCTACGAAAAGAGATATTTAGTGGAGTGGAGCTTAGAACATGGCTGACTAACGCAGATTTTTTTTCTGGCAATATTATACAGGGTCGGGTATTGATTTTTAAGAGGTTCATTATCAAGACAGGAATCTTCCCAGAATCTGATCTGATACCCATTACCCAGGTTAAATTTGCCCCATCTCAGGAACTCAGATTTGACACTCATGAGACCCGACCAAATGTGTGAATCTCCAGGCAAGTTTTCAACCTGAATAAGAGATCTAAACCGAAGGTATTTCCTCCTAAGCAGAGTTTGCCACACCCCTTGTTAATTTATTAGCTTAAAAAGCCATTTGATTAGCAAACATTTATTTTGTGCATCTAGATTTAAGATTCCCAAACCCCCTTGGTCTTTTGAGCAGCAAAGAACACTCCATCTTGTCAGCCTATATTTTTTTTATGTTCATTACTTTGCCAAAAAAAACCTAGATCTATAGAAATCTAGCTTTTTTAGAACCTCACGAGGAGCTTTAAAGAACGAAAACATAAACAATGGTAAGCTGCTAAGCACGGAGTTAATAAGGACTAGCTTTCCACCAGCAGAAAGCAACTTCCATTTCCATCCGCTTAACCTCTTTTGGAATCTTTCATCAACTCTTTTCCAATCCGAATTTTGAAGTCTTCTGTAATGCATGGGTATTCCTAGGTATCGAAACGGAAACATATGTTGGCTGCAGCCAAAGATTTGTTCATATTTCATTTGGACAGCCTGGGCCTCCCCAAAGCAGAATAATTCGCTTTTATGAAAATTAATCTTGAGGCCAGACAGTTGTTCAAAAGCACATAGTAAAAGTTTGAGGTTTTTTGCCTGTTCAAGATTATGTTCCATAAAGAGAACTGTGTCATCTGCATATTGCAAAATAGAAAGACCATCATCAATTAAATGCGGAACTACTCCCTTGAACTGCTGGTTTTCTTGGGTCCCTGCTGGAGACGACCGTGATGGGCTTGCCGTCGACGCTGATGGTGGTGCCGAGCATCGAGTCGTACTTGAGGAGGTGGGACGCCTGAAATTAATTCGATCGATCGCGCAAAGTTTCTATCAGAATGTAACTCTATGCGCGGCAAGGCTGTGTCTGAAGAACACGAGTTCGTATCAGTCTGCATCACGTACGTTCGTTGACGACGACGACATCGAGCGGGGAGTCCTCACGGCCGTGCCAGCACCGGAGGAAGTTCCGGCCGAACCCGTTGATCGCCACCTTGAATTGAGCTTGGCCTCAGCGAGCGCGTTCTCTCCGGTGGCCTGTCACAGATTTCACACGTTATTACTAGTACTGGTTAATCAGCCTGCAGGTGAATGCACACTCGCATCCGCATCCATGTCAGCTGAATGAAGCCAAATTTCTCGCAGATCAAAAGTAGGAGCAGGTGAATGCGTTTTGTTGTCAACTGCTGGTTAACTCAAAGTTAAGTACAACTAGCATATATGATCGACAAGCGTGTCTTTATGTGATTACTGAATGCCATTGTCTGGTTTTCTGCTACGATTTCATATAGGTTAAGTTCTGAAGGACCGGACAGGCGACCAGAAGGGGGTTTGAATGGGAGCCTCAAATTCGATCCGAAAATCGAAGAGAAAAAGTCCCGATACAAACACCACACCACTGCTCCTAAAATGTGCCAACACTACGCAGCATGGACAAGCTGCTAGTGCTAGGAACACAATCGGAGTGTCGCAAAACTCTTGCAGAAGCAAAACCCGAGAGCACCCGCAATCACAAAGCGGAAGCCGACGTAAAGTGATCTACTTGAGTAAAGCTACCAACAATTATCAAGCGAAAGCTAATCAACACAAGTCAATTAAGCATGCTGATTTTCACGAGACATTAGTGAGCTAAACAATTAGCTTAAATAGGTGAGCAGGAAATGAAAAGATGAAAGAGCAAAAACTCACCTGCTAATTACCTGCATAGTGTTGCTGCTCGTCAAGACAAAATGAACATACTGTTGATTGTAGTGCAGCAAATCATCGAACACCTTGTGTGCGCAGTGAGGCTGCTGCAATCTAAGTTCGATTGGTGCTCACTGGATACTGCCCTTCTCCCTGCAAAATCAAACAACCAGTACACAGAGCAAGGAAAAAGATTGATGCTTGAGTTTCCCACAAACGCCTGGCTTGCTAGTCTAAAACTAATCTCCTTGCTGCGCCCCGCTGGCCTTCCCTGTGTTGCTGCCTGGCGCCAAATCAAAAGGCCAGTGCCCCTCCTGTCTCCTCGTTGCTGCTGCTGCTCATGTGCTAAGGACAGGGGGGAGTCTGCTTCTTATTCCTTGCACACGCACACCCAAGATCAAGCTACCCAAAGCTTCTGCACGGAGAACAAAACCAAATCCAAACCACTAGAGAAAAGGAACACAGCAAAAAGGATGAATCAAACACCCCGGAGGGCACAGGAGGATCAGGCCTCCATTTCCTTCCAAACTCAGTACAAGTACTCAATGATCCATAGAATTTCCTAACCCTAGAGAGGAAGAAAATCAAAAACTGAGGAAGAGGAACAGAACACCCGGGAGGGGAGGTGCTCGCCTGTTCTTGCGCCAGGGGAAAGAAAAACTGGGAGAGACAAAGAGAGGAAGGGGGTGAGGGGGGTTTTTAACCCCAACAACTCTCACCCAAAAAGACTACATTAACCCTAGACTCAAATAAACACTACAAAGCCCGTAGGGGCAGAACCGGAAAAAGATACAAGGACTCATTCGACGGTCGAGGTTCTTTCTTCGAGTCGAAGTCTTCTCCGCGATGCCGACGTGTGGATGAAGCTCCGGTTCGCAGTTTTGGAGGGTCCACGAAACCCGGGTAGGTGGCCGGTTTTGAGAAAACCGCCAAAACTCCACGCGCGGGAAGATTCCCGCCTCCACGCCGTGGCCCTAGACGCCGTTTCCGCCTCGGCCTTCTGACGGCCCAAGACGCCGCCCGACGCCCGTCACTTCCTCGCCCGCAGCGAGACCCTAGACGCCGTCGACGCCCGTCGCCTCCGTCAGTCCCGAGACCGACGCCCGTGCCTCCACGACTTGGCGTCTTCAACCGCCGTCCGCCTCCTTGGTTTTGTGGCGCAAACCAAGAAACCCGTCTTCTGTCGCCGCTTGCGCCCTCGATCCAGGAGTGGACGCCACAGCTGCCGCCCGGTACGAGCTCCGGTCCCGGCTGCCCTTCACCGCCGTCCACCACACGGTCCATCGGTCACAGCACCTCCACGACAGCTCCCCGCCGACACTCGACACCCGTGTACCTGCAATCCAAAGACCAAGCGCACGATCACACCGCACGGTTGACAATTCACTCATCACAAGCAGGATAGAGTACTCAACATTCCTCAATCTCCCCCTTGATGAGTGCATTATCAACACACCACCTGAAAGCCGAGAAGTGATAAAAAGAGAAGCAAAAAAGTGAAGAACTCAAGCAAGTGACAAAAAGCTCAAAAGGTCAAGAATAGTCACTTACTCAAGCACAGATCGATTCCCTAAGACAAGGGCAACGGCTCGACGCAATCGATCAAAAGCCAAAACATGACTCCTCAAAGACAGAGGTAACGCTCGACGCGGTCATGCTGGAAGAGAAGGGAAAACGAGGAAACCCAGAGCCAAATCAAAGCAGAAACTCCCAAACCAAAGTTTTTCCCTCTCAAAAGTGCAACTCTCCCAAAATGATACACTCTCGAAGCCCTGTGCACAAGTTTTTCAAAAATCAAATAAGTCTCCCCCTTGTTCGATCACTTCTCTCAAAATTCTCCCCCTTGTTGGCACATGCACACATCAAGTCTAAAAAGACCTAAAGCTCCCCCTGAAGTTGAAACTCCCCCTGAACATATGCTATGCAATGAATGCAATGCAGGAGGTGTAAGTGAAAGCATTCAGGGATACAAGGATATGAGCAACATCTAGTCACAAGCACGTGTGCATCCATAAACAAGACCTGCATCTAGCTCAACAGAGTATATCAAATCAGTCTAGAGCTAGGCAAGTTCAGTTTAGGAGAAATAAAAGCATCACCCATGATCTAGCACTAACAAGTAGGGAATGGAAAGCAGTGCTACTCAAACTCATACAGGTGAGCCAAACTCAGCCAAAACAAGTTACAAACATTCATTTTTCAATCAAATTTATCTCAATCAATTCTTAATGCCAGGGGTTGAAAGCTTGTCATGCTTTACTTAGCAACGAGGCCAAGCCTATTCCAAAAGACAATCAGAAGCTTAAAGCACTCGTTTCAGTCATGCACAGCCTTGCCCGGGTTCTCACAAGTGCAAAGTGAGCCATCCCGAAAGCTCGATCAGTGCGACAAACAATCCCACCTGGATCTTTTCAATCCATTTCAAGAATAGTTTAAGCAATTTTATCAGATTTAGATCATTTCAAGAATGAATTGCTGAACGAAAGGCTATACTAGCATGAATAAGATAGCAAAGCATATCAACACGCCCTAACATGCTAGTAGCCAAGACAGGGTGATCATGTTTTCAGATTTTCAAATCAAAATAGCTTAACTCAGATGATGTCATATACACAGTGGAGCAAGCTATACATGATCAAGTTTATCAACTCACACTAGCAGGCACTAGAAGATCATAGCAATGTATACAAGAATGCTAGTGCAAGTGAGACAATGCAAAATGCAAACATGTACAATGCATATGCACAATGCAACTACCAAACCTAGAAAACAAAGAGAAGCAAATAAAATCTACAAAGCTAACCAAAGAAAAGTCAGCAATCAAAAGGGGTAACAAACCCCAAGCTCCCCTCGCAAGCGAGCAAAGGTTTGCCTCTCTGAAGGGACATGGATCAAGTCTATGTGGCCTCTCTCATGGTTATCTCGCAGGAAATGAAATCTGATATCTATGTGTTTGGTTCTAGAGTGTAGGACAGGGTTCTTTGCAATGCTAATGGCTGACATGTTGTCTACAAAGATGGGAACCCTACCGAAACTCAATCCATAATCCTGCAAGATTTGTTTTATCCAAAGTATCTGGGAACAGCAGCTAGCAGCGGCAACATACTCAGCTTCTATGGAAGAAAGCGCTACGCTAGCCTGCTTGCGAGAGGACCAAGACACCAAAGATGTACCGAGAAATTGACAAGTGCCGGATGTCGACTTGCGATCCAACCGACACCCACCGAAATCGGCATCAGAAAAGCCCAGCAAAACCAGAGAAGAATATGCAGAATACCAAAGACCAAATTCAGGGGTGAATTTTAGATACTTAAAGATGCGTTTCACCACCTGCCTGTGGGAGGTGCGCGGAGAAGCCTGGTAGCGTGCACAAAGGCAGACGCCAAACTGAATGTCCGGTCGTGTCGACGTCAGGTACAGGAGGGAGCCGATCATGCTCCTGTACTCCTTCTGGTCCACCGCCTCACCGTCCAAGTCTTCATCAAGCGCCGTCGAAGTGCTGATCGGAGTCAGCTGACGTGACAAGTCACTCATGTCGAACTTCCGTAGCAAGTCCCTGGTGTACTTGGCTTGATGGACGAACGTGCCCTGAGGAGTTTACTTGATCTGCAGCCCGAGGAAGAACTGCAGCTCACCCATCATGCTCATCTCGAACTCCCTGGACATCTGCTCAGAAAACTTGGAGACAAGAGCGTGAGAAGAGCCACCAAAGATAATATCATCCATGTATATCTGAACTAATAGAAAGTCAGTGCCAGACCGCATGAGGAACAAAGTTTTATCCACACATCACATTTTAAAGCCCTGAGCCAGAAAAAGGTTTTTAGTCCATCATACTAAGCTCTAGGTGTCTGTTTCAAACCGTAAAGAACTTTCTGAAGTTTATAAACGCAGTTTGGAAACTTGGGATTTTCGAAACCAAGGGGTTGTTTCACATAAACCTCTTCTTCGATAAAACCATTTAAGAAGGCAGATTTCACATCCATTTGGAAAACTTTAAAACCCTTGGAAGCAGCAAATGCAAGAAAGATTCGAATAGCTTCCAAACGAGCAACAGGGGCAAAAGTTCATCAAAATCAATACCCTCTTTTTGGCAAAACCCCTGGGCAACAAGACGAGCCTTGTTTCGAACAACCAACCCATCCTCACCCTGCTTGTTTTTGAAAACCCACTTCGTTCCGATGGGATTACAAGCAGGTGGAGGCTCGACTAAAACCCAAACTTGGTTTCTTTCAAATTTTTCATGTTCCTCATGCATGGCATTGACCCAATTAGAATCAGAAAGAGCGTGTCCAATATCTTTGGGCTCAAAAGAGGCAACAAATGCTGAATGAGCAAAACCAGCGATACTTGTTACCTTGGACCTGGTGACTCGCTCGTTGAGATCACCTAGCATCTGTTGAGGTGGATGACGACGCTGAATGTGTCGAGGTGCTTCCCGCGTCGAAGTCGCCTCCTCCTCAACCAAATCTGGTGTCTCCTCAGGTGCAACTGGTGAAGCCTGAGTCACCTGCTCGATCGGCCCCCAGGGAAGTAGAGGTAGTCGGGTCAGGGCCGTCGTCATCGTCCGAAGTCATGGCAGAGACGGCTGGGTCCACAGCGCGCGTGGTAGCCTCAGCGTCGCCCTCCGCAGCTTCTTCCTCCTCATCTTCAAAGATGGAGGTGTCGAGCTCATCATCTCCTGCAACTTCAAAGACAGAAGAATTGCACGGTGCAGTCTCGTCGAAAGTGACTTCACAAGTCTCTCAGACGATGTTAGTATCTATAATCAGCACACGGTAAGCTCTAGAGTGAGATGCATAACTGAGAAAAATGCTGTCAGACGAGCGAGACTCAAACTTATCAAGATTTCCTTCTTTCAGCACAAAACACCGGCAACCGAAAACTCTGAGATGGTCAACACGGGGCTGGCGTCCAAATCGCAACTCATAAGAAGTCTTGTGCATGAAGGCATGCAAGAAAATACGGTTGGACACATAACAAGCGGTATTGACTGCCTCAGCCCAGTATTTTCGAGGAGTCCTATGCTCATCGAGCATCGTCCTCGCCATCTCAACCAGCGTTCGATTCTTCCACTCTATAACTCCATTCTGCTGTGGAGTGTAGGGAGAAGAATACTGGTGTTCAAGCCCTTGATCACTGCAAAAGGCATCAAAATGAGCATTTTTGAATTTTGTGCCATTATCACTGTGAATCGCTCGCATGGCCTGGGGTAGCTCGTTTTTCAACCTCAAGATCAAGTCTCGAACAAACTTGAAAGCCTCATCCTTGGTTCTCATGAAAAAGACCCAAGAATAGCGAGAAAAATCATCCACGATCACAAGAACATACCACTTCCCACCAACTGACATCACCCGAGAAGGACCTATTGTGTCCATGTGTAGCAACTCTCCAGGGTGAGCGGTCATAACCTGATTAACTGGCGGATGAGAAGCGGCAATCATCTTCCCGTGACGACACGGATGGCACACAAGGTCCTTTTCAAACTTCAATTTGGGCAATCCTCGGATTAGGCCAAGTGAGCTAAGTCTCGACAACAAATCGAAGCTCAAATGTCCAAGTCTCCTATGCCACTTCCATAAATCGGAAAAAGGACCAGCCATCAAGCAACGAGAAGGGCCAAGAGGAGTTCCAGAAAAGTCAACCAAGAAAACCCGATCGCGAGGTGTAATCCGGCAAACCAAATCTCCTCTGGAATCCAAAACACGCGAACAACCCTCCTTGAAGCGAACCTCAAACCCCTCATCAAGAAGTTGCGAAATAGAGAGCAAATTAAAGCCAAGATTCGAAGCCAAAGCAACTTCTCTCAGAGTAAAGCGATCAGAAACTCGAATAGCGCCAAGTCCACGTACCTTTCCTTTTCCATTATCCTCGAACACAATGTACTCCTTTGAGCGCATCGGGGTGAGGCTGGAGAACCATTTGTCATTTCCGGTCATGTGGCGCGAACAACCGGAGTCCATGATCCACCTGTTCTCCAAACCTCCGACCTGCACATCAGTAGTGAGACAAAGGGTGAGCAAATGTCTCAACACTGGGGTTAGCAAAGTGAGAAGCAAACCAGTGTCGAGCGAATTGCTCTACAGAAGGGTTAGCAAAACCAGACAAAGCGTATCCCACGTCCCGTCTACCGCGTGACTGACGAACACTACCGCGAGGAAAGCGTAGAGCCTCAAAACCTCATCCAAAGCCTCGGTCCCGTGGTCCATAGCCGTACTGAAAACGACCAGGAGCACGACCGGCAAAGCGACCACCCGCTGGAGCACGGTAACCACTACCGTCTCCCTGACCTCCACCTACACGGCGCGCCCTAGCATCTTGCCTATCACCACGCCGAGAAGGACCATGCACCCGAGCAGAGTACATGTCCGTGTTCCGCCTCTCCTGCTCTCTCTCCTCACAGCCCGCTTCCTCCTGAAGCAAAACTCCTCCAGGTGACCTTCCCTATCACAGAACTCGTAGTGATACCTCACCTCACGCTTGGGAGGTGGAGGCCTAGCCTGCGGACGGGAAGGAGCGGCCCTCTTCTTCTGGGCAACCTGGGCTGTGGCAGCAGGGAGCGTGTCGAGGGGGTTCCTCAGCGCATTGGGCTTTGGAACCCAAACCTGCTTCTGTGGAGGTGCTTTCGGTGGTTCTTTAAGCACACCATCCGCGGGGTCAACAAGCGAAGGCTGCGTGCTAGTGCTAGTAGTGTTTCCAGCAGCCTTACCAATCTTACCATACAACCTGTCAAAGTCTGACTTCGTGTATGTGTAACCGACCCCAAACCCATCACCACGCTTGAATTGCTTAATCATCATGCCCAACTGCGGCTCACTGCTAGAAACCCAACTCAGAATCGCCCTAAGGTATGTGTTCTCATTCTCCAAGTTGGCTTTCTCTACCGCAAGATTATCCAAATCAGAGATCAACCAGGGCAAACAGAGCAGTCAATAGGTGGGCTAGACTCTACGATCTTAGTCTTTCCAAAAGACTTGATCAAAGTGTTCTTCTCCTCTAGCTCCAACCTAAGCGTGGGACAAAGCTTACAAGTGCCAAGTAAAGCAGGCCTAGATCTAAGCTCCTCTAGTTCACAAACAACAGTAGCAAACTTGGACTGCAAAGAAGCTAGATCAGACTTGAAGATAGGACACTCATCGCATTCAAGCACATCACTAACAATGGGAGCGTCCTTGACAAGTTCAAGCTCATGCTTGGCCTTGGCTAGCTCGTGAGACACGTCAGAAAGCGAAGTCTTAGCAACATCTAAGTTCGCGACGTTCTCATCATGCTTGGCACGGAGAGCAACAAGATCATTCATGTGAGATATGCATCCAGCGCACTCATCCTCACTAGATTTCTCTGTAGCATAAGCCAGCTCAGCCCTAAGCTTTCTACGCTCTCTGGCTGCTTCCTTAAGCAGCCTCTTCTGGTTGTCGAGAGCGGCGTACAACTCCCTAATCTCTGTATCAAGTAGGTCGATCATGGAGTTTACCTCTGAATCGCTCTCGGATCCAGGAGAAGAGCCGGAGTGCGTCGGTGTAGCATGTCCACCCGAAGACGCACGAGAACCATTGGCTTCGCTCGCCATGGTGCAGAAGCTCTTGCGCCGACCGGCCGCCAAGCAAAGGCCGATGAAGCCGGTGGCTTCCTTGTCCCGCTTCTTCTTCTTCTTGTCGTCGTCGTTGGAGGTCGGTGAAGAAGAGCGGTCGGTGTCGGAACTCTTGTCGAGGTCGCTGAGCTGCGCCAGGAAGGCCTTCTCCCGCTTCTTGGCCTTGTACTGGAAGCGCTTCTTGAGCGACTCCTTGTCGAAGTCCTTGTGGTGCCGACGCTCCTTGTTGGAGCCTCCCTCGTCGCGGTCACGGTGGCGATAGTAGTCGAAGGAGTTGTTCTGGCCACCGCCGGACTTCTTGGGGCAATCGGCGATGAAGTGGTTCAGATCGCCGCAGTTGTAGCACCCGGGGTTCTTCTTCCTCTGCCTGTTGTGGTAGATGCGCTGGAACTTGCTGATGAGGAGGCACAAGTCGTCATCGCCCAGCGTCTCCAGCTGCTCATCTGAAACAGAAGGCAAAGAGGCAAGAGAAAAGCCAAGAGCAGAGTTAGCGTTAGAGCCCGATCCACCACCTAGGCCAGTCACAAGAGCGACGCTCTTGGAAGGAGGGGTACCATTGAGCTTGGCTCGTGTCTGGTTATCCACCTCCGTGGCCTTGAGCTTGCTGAAAAGCTCGTTCA
This sequence comes from Panicum virgatum, assembly GCF_016808335.1. Lineage (NCBI taxonomy): Eukaryota > Viridiplantae > Streptophyta > Magnoliopsida > Poales > Poaceae > Panicum > Panicum virgatum. Next base: position 33,910,940 of record NC_053145.1, on the reverse strand, counting down.
CCGTTAGAGTCTCATAGCCAGCAGACTCAATGATGGTGTTCACCTTGAGATCCCACACAGAGCGATCAAGTGCGTAAAGCAACATAAGGGCCTTCTCATGCTCTGTGTACTCAAGGGCACCAGCAGATCTGTTCGCATTGACCTTGTTCACAATCGACTGAAAATGACTGAACATCAGGTCAATGCTCTCACCCGGCTCCTGTGTGAAGTTCTCATACTCATGCCGGTGAGTCTCGAACAGTCTGGCCTTCACCTGAGGTGTACCCTCGTGGTAGTTCTCAAGACACGTCCAAATTTTGTGGGCTTCCTGAAAACCCTGGACGCATGAGAACTCCGCACGAGAAACGCCGGCGAACAAGGCATTGACGGCCTTGGCGTTAGCCTCGTGCTGGGTCACCTGAAGAGGCGTGGCCCGAACAGCAAGCACCTCGTAAAGCTGGTTCGTGGTAATCTCCCAGACATCAGCTCCCATGCTCTACAGGAAGGCTCTCATGCGAACCTTCCAGTAGGCATAGTCCTCGCCGGAAAACACCGGGATCTTACCAAGAATCGCCATGGTCGCCGAGTGGTTTTCGAACCGATTAAGGTACTGAAAACCTCAACCAAGCTCTGATACCAATTGAAGGACCGGACAGACGACCAGAAGGGGGGTTGAATGGGAGCCTCAAATTCGATCCGAAAATCGAAGAGAAAAAGTCCCGATACAAACACCACACCACTGCTCCTAAAATGTGCCAACACTACGCAGCATGGACAAGCTGCTAGTGCTAGGAACACAATCGGAGTGTCGCAAAACTCTTGCAGAAGCAAAACCCGAGAGCACACGCAATCACAAAGCGGAAGCCGACGTAAAGTGATCTACTTGAGTAAAGCTACCAACAATTATCAAGCGAAAGCTAATCAACACAAGTCAATTAAGCATGCTGATTTTCACGAGACATTAGTGAGCTAAACAATTAGCTTAAATAGGTGAGCAGGAAATGAAAAGATGAAAGAGCAAAAACTCACCTGCTAATTACCTGCGTAGTGTTGCTGCTCGTCAAGACAAAATGAACATGCTGTTGATTGTAGTGCAGCAAATCATCGAACGCCTTGTGTGCGCAGTGAGGCTGCTGCAATCTAAGTTCGATTGGTGCTCACTGGTTACTTCCCTTCTCCCTGCAAAATCAAACAACCAGTACACAGAGCAAGGAAAAAGATTGATGCTTGAGTTTCCCACACACGCCTGGCTTGCTGGCCTAAAACTAATCTCCTTGCTGCGCCCCGCTGGCCTTCCCTGTGCTGCTGCCTGGCGCCAAATCAAAAGGCCAGTGCCCCTCCTGTCTCCTCGTTGCTGCTGCTGCTCATGTGCTAAGGACAGGGGGAGTCTGCTTCTTATTCCTTGCACACGCACGCACACGCACGCCCAAGACCAAGCTACCCAAAGCTTCTGCACGGAGAACAAAACCAAATCCAAACCACTGGAGAAAAGGAACACAGCAAAAAGGATGAATCAAACACCCCGGAGGGCACAGGAGGATCAGGCCTCCATTTCCTTCCAAACTCAGTACAAGTACTCAATGATCCATAGAATTTCCTAACCCTAGAGAGGAAGAAAATCAAAAACTGAGGAAGAGGAACAGAACGCCCGGGAGGGGAGGCGCTCGCCTGTTCTTGCGCCAGGGGAAAGAAAAACTGGGAGAGAGAAAGAGAGGAAGGGGGTGAGGGGGTTTTTAACCCCAACAACTCTCATCCAAAAAGACTACATTACCCCTAGACTCAAATAAACACTAGAAAGCCCATAGGGGCAGAACCGGAAAAAGATACAAGGACTCATCCGACGGTCGAGGTTCTTTCTTCGAGTCGAAGTCTTCTCCGCGATGCCGACGTGTGGATGAAGCTCCGGTCCGCGGTTTTGGAGGGTCCGCGAAACCCGGGTAGGTGGCCGGTTTTGAGAAAACCGCCAAAACTCCAAGCGCGGGAAGATTCCCGCCTCCACGCCGTGGCCCTAGACGCCGTTTCCGCCTCGGCCTTCTGACGGCCCTAGACGCCGCCTGACGCCCGTCACTTCCTCGCCCGCAGCGAGACCCTAGACGCCGTCGACGCCCGTCGCCTCCGTCAGTCCCGAGACCGACGCCCGTGCCTCCACGACTTGGCGTCTTCAACCGCCGTCCGCCTCCTTGGTTTTGTGGCGCAAACCAAGAAACCCGTCTTCCGTCGCCGCTTGCGCCCTCGATCCAGGAGTGGACGCCACAGCTGCCGCCCGGTACGAGCTCCGGTCCCGGCTGCCCTTCACCGCCGTCCACCACACGGTCCATCGGTCACAGCACCTCCACGGCAGCTCCCCGCCGACACTCGACGCCCGTGTACCTGCAATCCAAAGACCAAGCGCACGATCACACTGTACGGTTGACAATTCACTTATCACAAGCAGGATAGAGTACTCAACATTCCTCACGTTCTTTTTTCTTAATCCAGGACATGATATTCCTACATGAATCTCTAGCAGATGAACACATCAAGCTGTCATTCGCACGGCACTAACCCAAATGTATACCCATACGATTTTTACAAGAAAAATTACATGATGTATACCAATTAATTGGTGTTGTAAGTTGTACATGTTAACTAGTAGTAGTAGATTAGCACATACATGATGAATCTAGCTGTCTAGCCATACTACCTTGCTTGGATCTACCACTCTATAGTTTATATTCGCTTTTCATCAAGAAGATAGAACAGACCGAGTCAGTTAATTAAAACAACTATACACAACGATATATACTGTCTGATGTGTTTGGTCAATGTGAATTAGCAGTCGGATAATTCGCCTATGATCTGTGTTCTACACTGCTCGTTTTTATGTCAAACACAGGCACTAGATTTCCCTACGCTGCAAAGCACACACATGAGCGTACCTAAGAGAAAACTCCCAGCCCAGTATCAACTCCAGCGGCCGGAGTGCTGTGCCTCGGCGCAGCTAGCACCAAGGAAAGGAGCAGATCCTGGCACCTGTAGGAACGCCAACGCCGGTGGCTCAAAGGTGGCCTAGACACCGCTTGCCCCTGACCCGATGCAGTCCCCTTCACTGTCTGTCCAACCCTCCGATCCATGGTGGGCAGTATCCGTAGAACCTCAGCGTAGGAACGCTCGCCAAGATAAGATCGATCGTGTCGACGCCGCGAAGCTCAATCGGCGATCGCGCGCTACCGCGCCTCCTAGCGCACGACGCGACAGCCGCGCAGCTCCACCTGACTCTTTTTTTTCATTTCTATTTTCTCCCTACTACAGGTGCAAGTGCTATCATATTTTTTTTTTGCTTTTCAGTTGTTCTCTTTTTTATGTTCTATTATGTGTTAAAGTTCTCTTGACAACTTTTTTTATAAAACTGTACTAAAGAAGTATACTGAGAATTGTACTCAAAAGTTGTATGCTGAATTTCGTGCGTAAAAAGTTGTATGATGAACTTGTGTGTTAAAGAATTGTACGAGAAATCTCCCCAATAAAGATAACATTCTACAAGTTATGATAAAAAATTACGGTCCATAATTATTTGAAAAAAATCTATGCATTAAAATTGTATAGATCATAAAAGTTATGCTAAAAATTTATTTTTCAAAGAGTTGTTAACAAATAATTGTACGTGAAAGTTGTATGTATTGTAAAGTTGTGATACAAATTATCTCTTGAATGACGTGTGTAAAAAGTTATACATAAAAATTACATTTAGAAATTCTAACTTTCTAGAGAAAATTGTGGAGAAAAAATATTTCCAAAAATAGAAATAATCCTATTGTCCGAAATCACCCACGGCGAACCCTCCTGGCGCGCGCTGTGATTAGTTGGCCCTTGTCGCCACTGCTATACTGAGAGACTGTTTTTTGGGACTAGTGGAGATTGACGTGCCGCAAGCACAAGCACGTATTTAAAAAATATTTATATTTAAAAATATTATATATTTAAAAAATAATTATATTTAAAAATAATATGAGATTCAAAATTGAGAAAAGTGTCAAGAAAACAACCCGGTTGCAATAGTACAAGCATGTGGCAATGCATAGGCCAGTAATTAACTGGTTCCACATTCAGAAATTTTAAGAATCAACTGATGATCCATTTTCAGCTGTAGTGCATGCTGTTTGTATCACTACGCAGAGATCATGGTAGCGAGTAGAAGTTGCCCATTTATCAAGAAGTATGCTACAAAATTCGAACCTGCAACTTGGGGTCAGAACTACTTGCAGAGCTAGGACAAACCAAGCAAATAGAGATAGGAGATATCAACCTTGCCTACAAACGACGACGGGAAGACGAAGGGAGCAACGCCGGGGAGGGGTGGGGAACCGGGGAAGGAGAGAGGAGGGGCACAGGGGAGGGGAAAGGAGGGGAGCAGCGCCGGGGTGGGGAGGGGACTGTGGAAGAGCGTGTGATTGACGGGAAGAGACCGAGGAAGCCGAGATTTCGGGCGGGTACGCGCGGGCAGGTAAGGCCATGCCGTGGTGAGAAAAAAAATGAGATTTGGGCAGAAACATTTTTCTTGATGGTGTTTTGTGGTTTGGTCAAACATTAATGTCTTCCATGTGGGACTAGAAAATGTATTTTGTGAGAGGGATGGATAAGTTAGAGTTGGTGAAAATTGTATTCAATTCTTTCATCCTTTATAGTATATATATAGATATAGTATATATATATAGATATAGATTACTCTGCTTAAGTTCGGAAGGGTTCGGCGGACCACGATGGACCCGCCACCAATTGATCCGGGGATGCCGAACGATTCGTTCCGTTATTTTCTCCTCGATCCGAAAACATTTCCAGTTTTGAATTTTGAAGTGCAAGGATCGGAAAAACTGCCGTAGCAGCTACCGTCTCGTCCCTCACCGGCTGCTTGTTAGAGACCTCGCAGGGAAGAAACCCTCACCGGACGTTTGCCAGACGGGCTCCCCGTAGAGGACTCATTTTTCTTGATCGATTTCTTGAACGTTACCTGAACATCCCCAAGAGTCATCGTCGGCGAGTGCCATGGTTTCGGCAGCGGACCAACCCAAGGCTTTCTTCCTGTGTGTGTCGTGCTGCCACTGCATCAATTATCCATCTCGGCAACGAAGAGGAAGCGCCGTCGTCGTTCAAAGCTGCCCCAGCCTGCAACAAATCAGTTTTGAGAAGCCAGCGTGGAAATGATGTCGATCGCCGCCTCCTAGCTCCCAGGTTGACGGCGACCACCCAGAGACCAAGGTCGAGGTGCCATCCAAGCGGAGTTTCCATGGTGATGACGCAGAGCACAGCTCACAGCTTGCCGCAGGGGAGGCGCCGAAAAGGTCCGGCGACGCGCACCACTCATATTTTCATGGCGCCGCCGGCAAAGTTGCACTGCCGAGCAGGAATCGGCGGCGGTGGCAGGAACAGAGGCTGGAGACAAGGACGTCCCACCGTAGTCACCTCCAACTCCCACCAGCGAGAAAGCCCTTCAATAGCCATTTGGTAGGCGTTCTTCCTTTCGCGCTGTGGCGCAAACCTTGTAAAAGTGGAATTCCCTGTGGCGATGCGCTCGTGAACATTCTGGAGCTGCTAACACAGTGGCGTCTGTACCGACCTCAAACTTTATGACTTTCAATAAAAGCAGACATTTCTCCTTCAAAACAAAATGTTGAATAATGAATATGGACCATGGACCAAATCACTCGTGTGGTTATTACTTTACCCTGACCTAATGTTCTGCTAACTTGCCAAGGCCCAAAGTATTGGTGTACATGGAAAGTTTAAAATATCAGAAAATTTAGATCACATATAACTTGAAGCCCATAATGACTAATGTGCAGTTCCACATTTACTATTTTGTCAATCTCAGAGCCTTAAACCAATTAGGTAGTCTCAGCAGATAACAGGACGACCAAGGAGGCAAGGACAAAGGTTACTTACAGATACCTCACACTATTAACTCGGTACATTTTTGCATCCAAGTTTCAGCATATGTAGTCAGTTAGTGCATGCTACTAATTAAATTGATTTCAGACAAGGTTCAACAAAACGACTGTTTCTGGGAATGAGGTACTCCATTATTGACTGCAGTAAAACAGAAACAATCACTACCGGATTTCGAGGCACATGGCGAAGATTTCGCCGAGGGTCGCACGGCGAAGCGCCAACGGCAACTACAGGCACGGCAAAGGCCGAGTTTGCCGTGTGTCAAATTTCGGGCACACGGCAAACAATTTTGCCGTGTGTTTGTCGAGGTACACGGCGCAAAAAAGCAAGAAGATGGCGTGACCCGGAACCTAACGGTGTCGGGATGAATTCGCCGTGTGCCACGATTTTAGGCACACGGCGAAGATAATTAGTTCGCCGTGTGCCACGATCTCAAGCACACAACGAATATAATTAGTTTGCCGTGCGTCGAGACCCCTTGCACTCGGCGAAGAATTGAAAAAAAAACAAAAAAATCCGCCGGGTACGCGTCCGTGCCGCGCGCTCGCCGTCGCCGCGCCCAGCGGGTGCTGCGGGAGGCCGCCGCACCCGCATCCTTACCCCGCCGGCAGCGCGCGCGGCGCCTCGTCTCACCGCCGCGCGCTCGGCGCCGCCGCACGCGGCTCCATGGCTGCGCGCTCACGGTGGCCCCACGGGGCTCCGCCGCGCGTCCTGCGGCTCCACGCACGCGTCCACGCACTCGCTGCCGCCGCGTCCCGCCGCTCCGTGCTCGCCACCGCGCCCCGCCGCTCCGTGCTCGCCCACCGCGCCCCACAGCTCCACCGCCGCACCCTGCAGCTCCGCTGCCGCTTGCTCCTCACTGCCGCGCGCTCGCCGCGGCCCCACGAGGCTCTGTCGTGCGCGTGCCCAGGGCCGGCCTCCCGCCCGCCCGCCGCCGTGGGCCTGAGCCACCGCCGAGAGAGAGAGAGAGCGAGAGAATGAGAGAGATGAGAGGAGGAGGCCCGGCCGGGGGGCTTTAAAAGGAAGAGAGAGAGGGATGATCCGCCTCAAGACATTTAGACCAATGGGAGAGCTCCATTTCAAAGCTTTGGATTGATGAGGTGACAAGTGTGACCGATTTCTTTTATTTTGTCATGTGTGAAAGGGCCGGCACATGGCAAACGACTTGTTTGGATGTGTGCCTAACGGCCGCGCACGGCAAAGGCAGACGACGTCCAGCGGCACATCCAAAATCCTAAATCCAGATACTTCGGATATATGCCCCGATACTCCGGATAGACGTTTGGACATCCGATCGTAGACCCCAATACTCCGGGTGTGCACCCGGAGTATCCGGGTATACAATCGGATGTCCCAACGTTCACCCGGAGTATCCGGACACACACCCGGAGTATCCGGGTTGATTTTAAGCAAAAAAATATAAATTTTAAAAAAACATTAGAAAAATAACCAATTTTTTCTAAGAAAGAATCTAAGTTGTGTTTTGTATGTACAAAAAGTTTTGAAGTCATACGCCAATTTGACCGTCACTTTGACTTCAAATCTAAACGACTGCTTCTCAACTCTTTGGATCTTCTACGGAGATTCTTTGATTTCTGAGGAGCGTACGTAATAACTTGTCCGAAACTTTCTCAATTTTTTTTCTCAGCCTCCGCGTATGAAATCATGATACCACGACAAATCTTATGATTTTCAGACTCCGATCCGTTTGATTTTTACAGAAATTTAAAACGATCCGGCCAGACGTTCGTGGTCAATGTTCGTGAGCAAGATGTTCGAAATTTCTTTCCATTTCATGGATATGGCCTCACATTGGACTCAATAATGTAAATATCAAATTTTTACTAATTATATTCAATTATTCAAAATACTTGCAGCTCAAATTTGATTTATCCGCAAGAATTCGGTTTACTTAAATAAAATGATTAGATATAGTTGAAAGACCGAGAAAAATAGCAAAACTTAACATATAATACCACGTATAGTATGTAGTTAGCAGAAAAAGTTAGGAGTGCTTAATCAAATTTTTTTGAAATAATTTGTCGTGTGCCATAACTTAGGCACACGGCAAAGAATAAAAAAACACGGCATAGAATTTGATTGTCGTGTGCTCGTTGAAGCGCACGGCAAACCCAACGGTCAGGCAAACGGCGCGCCTGGGCCACCTGTTTGCCGTGTGCCAAATGTTAGGCACACGGCAAACAAACCAGGTTGCCGTGTGTTCGTCATGGCACATGACAAACTCCCACCATTTGCCGTGTGTTTTATTTTTGCCGTGTATTTTTTTTCTAGGCACACGGCAAACGTACTTTTTGCCGTGTGCCTTTTGTTTGCCGTGTGTTTTTCTTTAGGCTCACGGCAAATGGACTGGTTGCCGTGTGCCCGAAATTCTGCACAAGGCAAAGATTCGGGCACACTACGAAGTATTGGATTCCGGTAGTGAATCTAGATCGACATGGGCCTGTGATGCGAGTTTTCATGGTCACACCAAAACGCAGACAGCGTAGCTACTAAGAAGTTGAACCAAAGATTCAGAAACAACAATAATGTACACTCAAAACTCTAGCAATCAACATTTCAAATGTGAGCAGTACTCGTTTCTAAGTACTCCACAAACAACAACGGTAAGGTTCACCTTGTTATAGCCATATCACAGAGTATCATTGAAGGATCAATCATTCCAAAGTATTGCTTGCTTTTCAAAGAACAAACGAACTGCAGCCAAGACAGCCAAACTCAATGATACAGAGAAAATAAATACACCATGTGGGAAGGTAAAGTAACAGAAACTAAAGCCAATCGAAATTTGCAAGATGTGCCCACAACCACAAGCAAACATATGTGTGTAGCACGGGATTAGCAACCGACCAGATACCACAGCTACATGACTACACAAGAGTTTTTTTGTTTTATAATAACCAGAGGAACCCTAGTTAGCTGCTTGTCTTTTTTTTTTCGAGGAAGCTACTAGCTATACTTAAATGCCAACACAAGAGGTTCAAGCTAGCTACTTATCTGAAATAGCAGGCCAAGTGATCAGGTTATCATCCTTTAGGCATATATATCTAGTTAGATAACAGCAGACATCTAAGTAGAGTCTTGCTCAGACAACACAATATGGCTTGGAACAAACTACTGCAAATTGGTAGTAAATCACAAGGAAAGCATAAATGTTTCCCATTAGCAATGACCAAACATTTAGCAGGAGTTGTCCAATGCATATCAATGGAACCAGAAAACAGATTACATAACCAGTACAAGTCTTCTCCATGACATGCGACGCTGCTAAATAGATTCTACACTTAAAGTCACTGAATGGTTACAAATCTTCAGAAAACACATTGCCAACGATTGAAAACAGTGTCTTGCATATGGATACAGGAATAGCACACTGTACTAATGATTTTGACATTTCCCATCCAGACATTTTGAAACGTCAAAAGGATCTGGGTTAGAAAGATCAAATGCAGATAGGAAGCACCAAGTCGTACCTTCTTGATGAAATGGAGACTGAAAAATCATCAGCTCACAGCGTGCATTGGCCCATTTTGCAGAAGCCATTTTGGTCCTCAAGTTGGTACCTATTGGATCAGAAGGGGAATGGCCATGGGTCAACACAATCACCATCTTTTCAAGAACTTGTGCTTGCTCAGCGATGAACTTGAGGAAGTCAAGCTCGCTTCTCGTTCCACGGAACTCACGGAGGACCACCTTCTTGATATGGCACTGAACACATTCAATGGACCCTGCCTCCTTCCAGAACTTCAGATTTAATTTGCCAGCACCAGTGCATTGAGGTCCCCAGAATTTGAGGTCATCGTTCCCGGACTGCAAATTAGATCGATCCGAGCACACAGATGCTGGGTTATGTATTAGCAGTCTCATCTAATGCAAATACAAATTGGGGTATCCAGCTTAATGTTACCTGGATGTAGAGTGTCTCGACATTGGGAAAGCATCTGAGGAAACTCGGCAACATCCTTGCTTCAATGCGGGTTCCAAGTTTGACCTGAACTGCCAGCATCTTCACACTCGGAACAGTGGTACTTGGGCTTGCCTTAGTCTGAGCCTGCAATTGATGCAATTTGTCACTGCATGGAATAGAACGAAGAAACTAAGATCACACGTTGCCGTACTACTCTACAAGGATTCAGAATGAAAACCACATCTACTATACAAGGAAACCAAAATGATGATTCCCACCTTGATAACGGTGTTCCCAATCTCCAGCTTGTGCATTCCGGGCACCAAGAATCCTAGGAAACGCAGCTTCGGGGCATGGACAATCTTGATCACGGAGGACATGTTGCATAAATCACCGCCACCCCAAGCGCCCCACAGCAAGAGCCTTTCCAGGCGTGGAGCGTGGAGCGTGCAGCACAGTGATTTCTGGCACAAGACCCTCGCACACCTCCACCAACCGCAGGCTGTGGCTCCGAACGCGGAGCCAAACCGGCCACCGGCTTCCGACAATCAGGAGCTTCTCCAGAACGGGACATCTGTTCAGCACGAAGGCGAGGTCCTCTTCCATCATGATGAGGGAAAAGAGACCCAGCTCCCGTAGATAGGGGAACGCGACGCTGCGAGGTAGGGCGGGAACCACCAGAAGCCGATGTACAGTTTGGTGAGGGAGGTGCACCTGAAGAGAGTGGCGGGGAGATGCGCTTCGTTGTCCAACGTCATTGCGCGGTTGACAAAAATGAGTTCTTGGACGGCCTTAGCGGAGAGGTGCTGGAGCCAGAGTGCGATCTCGTCCCGGTGCGTCTCCATCGGAGTGCCGAGGAGGTAGACACAGCGGAAGGGGCCTGAGTGCGCGAAGAGGACGGTGGACACCGCGTGGGCAAGGTCACGCGGGTCGGCGCCGAAGTGGAACGGGGAGAAGGCGGTGGGGAGGAGGTGGGCGTCGACGAGGACGAGCGGCGTCGAGTGCCAGACGCGGCGCCATCGCGTGGAGAGGACGGCAGTGCGCGCGGCGTCCTGGACGGGGAGGCGGGAGACGATGTTGCGGAGGACCTCGCCGGGGAGGCGGCTGATGCTATTGATCAAACCCAACATGGTGTCGTCCATCCAAAGGAAATCCAGGCTGCAGGCGAGCATGTTAGCTATGTCCTCCATGATGCCCCCACTTCCGCCGGTGACGGGATCGGTGGAGGAATCTGTGGTTCCAGCGGCGAGGGTTTTAGTCGGTGTGGTCTGCTATGTATCACCGATACGCGATACGGGTACGGTGATACGTGAGTTTAGAAACCGACATAGTGGTAGTATAGAGAGAGTATCGGAATATCGAAGTATCGAAGTATCGGATACGGGTACGGCTGGGTTAGTGAAGTATCGGTGATTCATAGGTGGTATGGTGTGGGGGAATGGTGTGTTTTTGAAGTTGGTCAGCCGGGTGGCATGGAACACTAGTGTGAACAGTGGAGCTTCTAGGGTTTGTTCCTTGTCGGGTTGTGTTGCTGGGCTAAATGTCCGAACGTGGGCGGACGGGCATTTTGGGCATCCCTTTAAATTTTATTAATGATTACACTGATTAACAAACAAGCCACATCATCTAATTAATGTTGATGCAAAAGGCAGGTTATAAATTCATATAGGTTTGCCATTTTACCTCACTATAATAATTTATAAAAATCTCGTATAGATTGACAGTTATATTAATTATTACTCAAGATGATGCTAGCCAAGTCAGTATCAATATCCTAAGAGCAAGGTTAATGATTTAGTCTGTTACTTGTTGCAATAATCGTTGCAGCTCATCTCTCAATCCGCTTGTATAGTGGTTTAGCTCAATGAGAATTAATACATAGCCTATTTATCTATCTCACAAATTTTTTTGATTCTTGTGTCGAAACTGACTGTAAACTAACAGCTCACTTTTCCCGGTACGTAGGTACGAGGAACGTGGTACGCGGAACGTGGGTCGGCAATTTTAAGTTCCCGGTTCATAAGGGGGTATAACCTCTTCGGAACGTTTGGTTCGATGGTTGGATCATGATCCACAGATAATTGGGACCATGTACCCGGAACGGAGCTATGTTCTTGTGAGGAGATCTCTTATAGTATCTAAAATCTCTAGTAACTTGCCCTACAGCAGCAGCTGTTGTTCGTTTTACAGACAAGAAAAGCGGCAGCTACTACTATGGTCTATACTGGGCCGTCTGCATGCTCACTTCCAAGCCCAGATTCAGCCCAAATACGGTTTCCCTTTCTTCAACCTCACGATGCTGAGGCGGATGAACACACCACTACACCAGGTGCCACCAATCCACTACTATGGCCGCCGAGATTGCCATGGGAAGAGAGGAAGGAGGATCTTGCTGCCGCCGGGTAGCTAGAGCAGGGAGCTCCGCCTCTGCTCTCGATCCCGTTTGCTTGGAAGGGCGTCCCGGCCACGGTCCGTCGTACGATCCGCGCCGTTCCCCATCTGCGATCCGGAACAGAAGTTCCGGGAACGGGGATCGCAGCAACGATCCGCGTACCGTGTGACACTGCTTTACTCCACCTCAGCATTCAGCAGCCTGTTTAGCTCACCATAATACTGGCTCTAATATATTTAAATTTCTGATGGGAGAAAATATACTACTTGTAAGCTTATAAGGTCACTGGTTAAGTGTCATTGTAACAATATAACAACTGCTGTACCTTGGATGCAAAGTAATGATAGGGCAAGTGGTGTAAGCTTCTTCGACCACAACCACAAGCTCCTCTCGAGTGTTAACACCACTTACTTTGGTCTGTGGATAGGTCAGGAGTGGGATGGAGGAGGCGAAGCAAATGAGAGAGAAATAGGCTCGTGAATTAGGTGATGGATGGATGATGGTAGATGTGAAGATCGACGAGGCACATTTATAAAATTATTTTTTTCCAACTAACAAATTTGGTGAAATCTGATTTGTTTCTTCTATGGTTTTGCATTTCACCCGGCTGAGAGTTCAGGGCCCAAAACAAATTATACACTGACAAGATAACAGGACGACAAAGGACAAGTTACAGATATCTGATACGGGAAGGGATGTTCATTCTGCATGCACGCTTTTACAAACAATATTAAGCACAAGTAATCAATTAAGGCATGCTATCAATTGATTTCAGACAAAATTCAGCATGACGACTATTCATTGCAATGGCACACCAGAACCAGCAGAATGCAAGCACCGGCGTGCTGCAGCAAGATTCAGAAACAACTGCACCGTACATTCCAAAACCCAGGAGAACAACGTCTAAGATGTGAGCAGTACTGGTTACTGTGGCACTGCCACAACCAATAAATTACAGCAACCGACGCTTCATCCAAGGATCAATCATTCATGTATATTGCTGAATATCTTGTCTGTGCTTAAGGAATAAACAATTGCAGCCCAACTTGTTGACGAGTTGACAACCACAAACATGTCTAGTAGGGTCTTTTTTGCATTGCTGGAGCCTGGTTTACAAATTACAACCCTGTCCAAGCATCCAAACATGAAGAGCCTGCATTCCACAAGCCTTCCTAGGGTACCCAGGCAACCAATCACCACCTATATAACACGAATCAGCACATGTGCAAAGGCTGGATAACCTTTCGGTCATCTTAAATGATGCACATTGACATGATACATTGATACTAGAGAGCTGCAATCCTACACATTAGACTGTATTCTCATAACCAGAAACCCAAGCTGGCTACTTATCTGAGACAACAGGCCAAGTGGTAAGATTATACAATCCTTTAGGTAGTGCCTCAAATGTTAAACTATTTTGCAGCATGTGTTGTGTTGTGTTGTAGCATACCCAAATCTAGTTATAAAGCTGCAGATATCTTTAGATAGGTTCGGGCCGCGAGGTGCGTAATATCCTACTTTCTGTGTGGTTGTTTGTATTTCTTTAGAGATTGTATAAGGTTGTATGTCTTGGAGGGGTCCCTGCCCGCCCTTATGTAGTTTGGGGGATATGGTTACATCGAAAGTCCTAGCCGAGTACTGATAGAGTCCTACCTCAAAAGGATCAGGTAGTTTCCTTGTACTCCGCCTAGTTCTACATCTATCAGGTAGTTATAATAGGATAATGTACATGTCATGCGCTATTCCTTATTTTAGAACATTCTACGCCTATGAGCAGTCCCGCTGCCCCGGGTCTAACAATGTCTTTCTTGTTTTCCAAAATTTCCAAAAACTTGTTGAAAGAATGTTTAACATAAAGATTCTCACAATGCAAACAGATTGAGGTGGAGAGTATGAAAAATTATACTCTTTCTTTCAACAAGTAGGACTCGCTCATCATGTCTCTTGTCCGCATGCACATCAACAAAATGGATCAGCTGAGTGCAAACACCATCACATTGTAGAAGTAGGTTTAGCTCTCCTTGCTAATGCCTCTATGCCACTAAATTTTTTGGATGAAGCGTCTGTCAGACCCGGGACAGCGGGACTGCTTATAGACATAGAATGTTCTAGAGTAAGAGATAGCTCATGGATGTACCTTACCTCTTTTGTAACTACCCGAATAGGCGTAGAACTAGCTGCAGTACAAAGGAAACTATCCGATTGTGTTGTAGTAGGACTCCAACTGTACTCGGCTAGAACTTTCCATGTAACCCTGTCCCCCCGGATATATAAGGGCGGGCAGGGGCCCCCTCCAAATAATCATCAACACCTAAGGCAATACAAACCACACAGGACGTAGGGTATTACGCAAACTCGTGGCTCGAACCTGTCTAAATCTTTGTGTTCCTTGTACCATCGAGTTCTAGAGCAGTCAATCCCTACCTACAAATCATACAGCTAAGAGTATCTCTGAGAGGGCTTGGCGGTAAACAACGACAGCTGGCACGCCAGGTAGGGGATTCGGCGAGTTCACTAACGAATTCGATGGCCGGATCAAGCAACGCCAACAGCGTGCCAGAAGGCATAACTTTAGTTTTCGGTTCCTGGGCTTGCACGGCTGATGGAACGGGAGGCTTTTCCAGCCACCTTGCCACGCCTAACTCGTCTAAATCAAAAATCCGCTCCCAACTGGCCGACATCCGTGAGTCCGCGGATCTCGACGAGAAAAGAGTTCCACCCGAACTCGACTCAGACAACCCAGGAAACATGACAACTCAAAACCGAACTCTTGGTTTGGTCGAGTTCGACACAAATTCTGATTACGAAAAGACTTACTTTTCCAAAACTCTCGGAAAATACCTAGCTCATCTGAAGACAATCAAACGCCCTAAGATCAAAAACTCAGAACTACTCGCCGGAGTGGATCAAGTTTCACGATCGATAGAGGGTTGCATCAAACTTGCAGAAAACCACTCTCAGCCCATCTGCGCTACAGCAGAACCCTAAAGCACTAAACCCACCGCAGAAGAGGTCGGGCGACATGCTCCAAGGGATCGATCGGGTAAATTCAAAGCTTGCTAACTGCATTAAGGTGACTAAAAGCGCTCTGCAAAACAAAGAGCAGAAGTCGGGAGGAGGAATATGCGGGGGAGCTGGTGAGACAAACCCCCGGCTTGTTCGGATGGGACCGTCTATCTCCAGGATATCTCAGAGCCCTTCACCGAAACCTGCTCACACTCGGACTCCGAAACCAGTCGAGTCCAAATTCGATCAGGACTTTGGTCGCTTCATGAACGGTCTCGAGAACTTTGAACGTTCGACGATCTTGAAGAGTGGTCAGACAACGTTGAGCTGTTCATGGACGCTATGGCCAAACCAAACGAGCATGCTAACGCTCTTTGGGAACTGGCCAAGCTTAAAAAAGGAAAAGCCAAGGCTCCAGAACAATCCAGCAACTCAATCTATAACAAACCTTGGATCAAGGAGACTGAGGGGCTAACTCCTACTCAATCATGGCTACACTGGATGAACGAGAACGCCCTCCGTATAGAGATGGGCATACCGCTTCTCGCTCACCCAAAGCATACATACTCAAAAATCGGTGGGCTAACCGATTCCGAATCCGAGTACTCCTCCGATCCGGAGGAACAGCTGGACGACCTAATTCAGTATAGTAAACAAGTCGAGTCTAACTCGGCTAAGAACTCCAAGTCCGATCAGGACTCTCTCCCTAATTTGATTATATATGCAATGCCGCAAGGACGGACAGTGTACCTCAGGAAGGCACAAGATCCCAACGCTTCTGCCTCATAGCTAGAGGATCTGCCCTACCAACGGAGCACTCCTTTGGACCCGTCCTCAAGCAAACAAGACCAAGAAGTTCAAGACCTCTGCCGTGAAATCCTCATGGTTCGTATCGCCAAAGAACCTGAGGGCGATCCCACGGAGTGTCTTAATCTCGACGACTACAATTCTGATGATTTCAACGAGTACCTTTCCGACAACACGGAAACTACTCCTCCTACAATCACAGAAGCCCAAATTACTACCAAGAAGAATCTACCTGCTCCTCCTCCTCCTCCTCCTCCAGCGGTGACCGTCACCGTCCAACTGGACGAGCAGCATCCAGCAGAAGATCTCTATGAATGTCGTCGCCAGCTCAACCAGAAGAGGGCGTTCAGGCGGCAGCGCCTCGCTAACACCCTACAAGAACAACAAGGCGACAACTACGACTACTCCAACTGCGACCTCCGCAGCGTGATCAACGTTGGGCGCGATGCACGCAACGTCATCATCTCAAGAAGAAAGGAACGGGTGGAAGTCGAGGCATACAGCCATTCTTCCAACTACCGCATCCTGCCAAAGGCTTCCGCATCTTTCAAGAAGTACAAACCGGCAACCACCAGTACCCGTCCTCAGGGTAAACCACGCACCCAGCATCAAGCTGATCGCCTCAGAGCGGAAACAGGATCAACAAAGTACTGCTACGTAAGTGCTTTATCCACCCAAAGAGCTCTCACACGATCTTCCAGTGTGACTCACTCCGCAAGGCCCTTGGGGCACCTCTCCTAAAGAAGACACCACCAATAAATCTAGTCGACATCTGCATCGACTAGTGGTACTTGTCGACCATCATATCGACTAAGTTCCTTCTTCGAATAAGTCTTATTCAATCATGTAAACCATTGCTCACGTCCAGCGAGCAAGGGGTAGGTCTTAAGAGTCAGAGTCTGTCACCTTACAGTTATTGTAATTTCGACAAATCCAAATAAAGTTGATTTCTCCTATATCGACTACTTGGCTCTCGCTCACACGACCAATACCCCATCTCGAAAGTCTTGCTCAACATTAGAGCAGCTATCGAGTAGTTTTTATGATTCATACTCGAGTGCTTTTTGGGCATTTACATCTTGGGCAACTCGACGGGGTTCGTACCTAACAGTTCTGTCCTAAAAGACACTCTAGTCCTCTGGTAGGACACCCTACTCGCCACGCTAGAGTAGGTCTTGGATACTCTTTTGGCACCTTCATCTTGGACAACCCGACGGGGTTAGTACCTAACAGACTTGCCATAAGAGTTACTCCAGTCCTTGGTTAAAAGGACACCTTACTCGCCCTGCTCGAGTAGGTTTTGGATATCCCTTCGACATTTACATCTTGGGCAACCCGACGGGGTACGTACCTAACAGTTCTGTTTTAAGGATTACTCCAGTCCTTGGTTAAAGGACGCCCTGCTCGAGTAGGTCTTGGATACTCTTTTGGCACCTTCATCTTGGACAACCCGACGGGGTTAGTACCTAACAGACTTGCCCTAAGAGTTACTCCAGTCCTTGGTTAAAAGGACACCTTACTCGCCCTGCTCGAGTAAGTTTTGGATATCCCTTCGACATTTACGTCTTGGGCAACCCGAAGGGGTTCGTACCTAACAGTTCTGTCTTAAGGATTACTCCAGTCCTTGGTTAAAGGACACCCTACTCGCTGGCTCGAGTAGGTCTTGGATACTCTTTCGGCACCTTCATCTTGGACAACCCGACGGGATTAGTACCTAACAGACTTGCCTTAGAGTTACTCCAGTCCTCAGGTAGGACACCTTACTTGCTCTGCTCGAGTAAGTTTGGGATGTTTCTAGAATATTCACGTCTTGGTTAACTCGACGAAGTTCAATCCTAACAGTCCTATTCTAGAAATCAATCCAGTCCATTAATAGGACATACTACTCGATATGATCGAGTAGTTTGGGTCATTTTCGTAAACAGCTGCATACTATCTAGGTAACCAAACAAGGTCTATCCTAAATGGTCAACTACGAAAACCCCTCAAGGAGTACAAATAAGTTCTCGATACTCTAAAATAAGTTGACACAAGTTTCCCGCTTACTTAGTTTACTATGGGAATCTCTGTTACAGAATCTTTTTGGCTCGAGTACTTGATGGGTACTACTCGCTTGCTTGAGATACAAAAAGAACTATTCTCCCAGAGTAATCTAAGTAGTTGTCGAGAGCTTCCTGTCTTCTTATATATCGAGAAACTTCTTAAAACTCCTAAATACTCAAAAAGAGTTCTTCCCCCATTTGGACAACAAAGTTCATATTAGCCGCGTGCTAATTGAAAATTTTTCCTCCAAAAAGGAAATTCATACTAAGCTACGGCTTCTCACTCCTTTAAGTGCTATTCCCACTTGGTTAATCCCGCGGGATTCAATCCTAACCGGTCAGCACTATGGTTATGATTCAGAACCATACAAACTCGATTTGATTCGAACATATGTTGCCTCCTAAGGCACCCACGGATACAATGCATCATATCTATTATTATGACTGAGTGGGCCCGATGCTGCCTACACTCAGGACCCACAAGTACAACTACTCGACACATTAAGAGATTCCACAATCCTAACAAGTACTTGACTTTACACAAACATCCAGCATTTGTTCAAAGTACTTCTGGCTCACACGCCAACTCAAATACAAGAAAAGCTTAAGGAGACTCTGCTCTGGTCAAGGCTTCTACAATCTGATCAGCCACCCCAGAAGTTTCTGCCAAATATTGACGGAAATGATCATTAGTACAATCAGCCTTGGCTCCTCGTCCAAGAGCATCTAGACGAGTGGTTGGCCAATAAGATTTCATCAACCCAAGTATGTGACCCACGTACTGGCGGGTGATGGTTGAAACAAACCTCTCAAAAGCTTCGAGAACTTTGTGAAGCCTCCCTGCCAGTGTGAGCGGTTCATCTCCATCTCTAACTGGGATATCCATGGCCTCGGCTACCTCCAGGGCGGCATCTCTGACTTCTTTCAGCTCCACGAGCTCACGTTGCATCGAGTCTCTAGACTCTGACAAAGTCTTGAGCTGTTGCAGCACCGTCGTTGCCTCACGGTCAGAGTCCTCCTTGATCTTCTTAAGCTTCTCTATCTCATCTGCGTTTCGGTACATAAGAATCTTTAAATCCAGTACCAAGCTTTCCTGAATCTTTAAAGATTTGGCACAAGCTGTGTACTCGACTAACAAGAAAATCTTATAAACACCAAGCGGATCTACTAGTCGAGTGCATATCAAATGCTAAAGACTAACCTTTCTTAGATTGGGAAAGCTTTTTCAGCTTCCCCTCAAGCGCAGTCTTCTCAGATGAGAGCATCTTAACCCTCTCCTTGAGAGTATTCAGCTCTATCTCATCTGACGACTGGACACCCTTTCGTCCCAGCGCCTCCTGCAAAACA
This sequence comes from Panicum virgatum, assembly GCF_016808335.1. Lineage (NCBI taxonomy): Eukaryota > Viridiplantae > Streptophyta > Magnoliopsida > Poales > Poaceae > Panicum > Panicum virgatum. The sequence continues at coordinate 33,891,514 of NC_053145.1, read as the reverse complement.
AAAAGATCAGTATACTACTCGATCTACTCTAAAAGTAATCGAAGCATTCGACTACTTACCTCCAGCAGCTTGAAAGCTAGCTCCACCTTCTCTCTTGGCAAGTCACTTCCCGATATGACTTGGGAAGTACTTGCCACAACAACAGCCTTCTTGGGCACTTCTTCAATCCTTCCTACAGTATTCCCTGTGACTTGGGAATCTAAAGGAAGAACATGCTACTTAATCACACTAAGAGCAAACAGAAGGATACCTTTCTACAAGGCACTACAAGCTTACCTGCAGGGGTCTCCGCAGGCTGTTTATCATCGCCTCCCTCAGGATGCTTCTCGCCTTCTCCTTCTCCTGGAAGCTTGCTGCTTCCACCATCCTCCGGGATCTCCTCATTGACCCTCTCAGGATCGAGCAATAGAGAATCCAGAAGCATACTATTGGCCATCACCTCTGCATCATGAGTACTCATCTCAGGAGTACTCGGGGGCTTCTCCAGCCTCGGTTGAGAAGCCGAGTGGCTCTCAGCCACCACGTCCTCTCCTAGGACTGCATCTCTACAAAGACAATACAAACTACTAGATTCAAAACAGATCCTACACATACAAGTTCTAAAGAACTTACGCAGGAGCTCTTATTAGGGCAAACCCCTTGATGCCAAATTTGCGGGCAGGCTTTGCGATCATGGCCAGCTTACCCGCATTGACGGTCTTATTTATATCAGAACTACTCGCTGAATGAGTAGCCCCGATCCCACTTGATGGGTCCACTGTGGTGGAGGGGACAGTTTGTCCCACCGTAGTATCATCCCTAGATGGTGAGGTCCGTGGCATCTTAGCCGTCGGACTGGGAAAAGCAAAAACACAAATCAAAACTTGCAAATTGACAACTAGAAAGTACTCGATTGCAAAATAACTAGCTATTTACCTGTCGCTAGTAGTATGGGAGGAGCTGCTACGCTTCCTCACCGCTGACCGAGTACTCTTTGGGCGCTCGGTCTGGGCATCAGCACTTGGAGTGGGGCTGTGCTCCCTATCACTCCTTTCCCCAGACGCTGCCTCATCTGCACAACCAAGTCTGGATATCAGTACTGTTTATATGAAACCTCATATGAGCATACTAAGATTTGATTAATAGATCGAGGAAATTGGAGGAACAAAAGAGAGAATAAATGCCTGGTAGCGAAGGACTACTCTTAAAGTTGTCCACGTCCTCCTACAGAAAGCAAATCCTATCAGATTTACACTATGGTAAAGTACTCGATTTCTACGTATCGACTACTCTTATCAAGTACCTGTTTCGGTGGATTCGTAGCAGAAAATGTACTAGAAACAACTGGGATTTTATTTACATTCTTCAGAAGTCGTTGTACTCGACTAAAAACTACATCATCCTAGATCTCTTCCTTCGAGTATCTTGATGGATCAGTTGTTCCCTGATACTGGAATCCAAGCGATTCCCGAGCCTGCAATGGCTGGATTCTCTGCTTCATCCAGTCAAACATGATTGTTTCCGCAGTCAACATATTTTGCCTTAGAATGGCAATCCGCGCGAGTAGTTCAGAGATTTGACTCTCGTTGACTGGTTTTTTATTCCACTCGGGCCATTCGATTGGAGGGCCGGGAGTAATGGATGGAAAACTTCTCGACTGGTTCTCGACATAGAACCACTAGGGTTTCCATTCGATTACTTTATTACTAAGGTCATACGGGATATACACTCTATCCTTCCTTTGCCTAAGTTGGAGACCCGCGCCCCCTACTACATCTAAGATGAATCTGTTGGGCTACGGTTTCAAATGAAAAAGAAAGCGAAAGAGCTCAAAATGGGGCTCGATGCCCAAAAAATCTTCGCATAAATGCACGAAGATGGAAATATGGACAAAGGAATTTGGGGTCAGATGATGCAACTGGATCCTGTAGTAGCGCAGGAGTCCAGAAAAGAAAGAAGAGCAAAGAAACCCCAATCCTCGTTCCAAGTATGAGGTGAAAGCAACAATTTCCCCTGTATTTTCATACGGATGATCTGAACCCAAGGCAGGACGCCATTGGATAATAGATTTGGGAACTAAAAGACCCTGCGACACCAGAGAATCTAAGTCAGATTGAGAACTCTTACTTGTGTTCCAACCCTCATCACGGGTTGGCTCTGCAGCCACACCCTTCCCCTTGGTCGCTTTCTTGGGGGCCATCTAGAAATCTACGGATTGCTTCACGCGCATATACTGGCAGAAACCCTAGGGCGAAAGTGGGGAGCAAAATGAAGCAAGAACTTTGGATCTGGGATCTCGAGAGCAGACAGACATATCTAAAGCAGTAAAAACAAGTGGCGGCCGGTGGGGTAAAACCTAAGTTACCGCTTCATTTTATAATGGCGGTGGCAATATGGTAAAAACACCCAATAGGCCAAAAGTTCTTGCTTCCCCGCCTGGTAAAACCTAAGTTACCGTCTCGTTTTAAAGATACATTTCTTTTTCTGAGATTACATTCCGGAAAAGAAAAAACTCACATCCCTAGTCGACTACTCGACACCATTTTCCCTAACTGGGATTACATTTCAAAACAAGGATAAGTACTCGACACAGTACAACTACTCGACATTATAGCTCGAGTACTTTTTATTACATAAACTTTACAAACGACTCGGGCTTGCATGCTTGCTGTTTGGATCTCCTAGAACTTCTAGTCGATGCCTGCTGCAGCTAGATTGGCCCGAGGCTGTGAAAAAGAACAAACTTGTTATTCCCATTTTGGGAATAAAGATATTTGTATTCAGAGAGATAAGCAATAAGAGTATGGAGGCAGATTACAGTAACCACCTTGCAAGTCCTCTTGTAGCATCTTGCAGAGAAATTTCTCCTTCTCCCTGAACACTTTGTGGCAAGATCAAGCTTCCCCGCTAGAGATGTCAGTTCTTGGGCACCAAAAAATAGGCAACCCCAAGGATGTGACACAACAAGACCCAACCCTACGACCCCAAATCTGCCTCATTGGAAGATGCAAGGACATGATGTCCAGCATGGATCCGATGAGAGCTCTAGGGATGCAGGAGGAGGCAGCAGAGACTTCTCTTGTCACTCGCAAGTTCTCTTCTAGCATCTTTTGTTGGAAGGAACTACGTAAAATTTAGGAGGGCGAGAACAAGAACGCCAAGGAAAAGCCATGGTCGCTACACTTTGGTGCTTCTGGCAAAAGCCTTTCCCCTGCCTTTTATAGCCACAAGGAGGCTTGCTGAAGGAGAACCCGTGAATCAACAGTGCACATTTCACGGACGCATTCATGGCAGCATTCACGAACGTAGTCAAAGTTGCAATAATGCAGATTCTCCAAACAGTAACATCTCATGTGAGCACTGAATAAAGAGCCGTACATCCCGAGTTTTATTTTTGAAATTATTTCGGGTGCAATCAGTGTGGCGGATCGAATTGTATCATTTTTCTGGGATTTTACCCGAAAAAGAGGTCTTTTCGGATTCCGGATCTGATGAATCCTGCAAATAATTTAAAGGATAAAATATGATGCCACGACTTAAATCCTTAATTCCAAATCTACGCTCGGGAGCTACTCGCAGTGTCGCGGGGTTTCTAGGGTACCCACAGCCGGGTGGCGGAACGCACCCGCCTATCCCCAGAGAGGGAGTGCTCGGGAAGGTACTAGGCGATTGGGCTGATCTACCTCTGAGACAAGCACACAAGAACACATGATCTAGAGTGGTTCGGGCCGCCGGAGCGTAATACCCTACATATACTGGGAGAGGTTTTGATCTCTGTTGTGTATGAATCTATCCTCTGCCGGGTCTTGGCTTTTACCCAGCCTGAGTTTTTCTTCTAGCGGGCGCCCCCTTTTATAGACCAAGGGGTGCGGATACATAGGACGTTGGGGCCCCGACAAGTGGGCCCAACATAACTGTGAAGCATACTGCGCAGAGTATTTAAATGGCTACAGTGGTCACGAATCTTTCCTCCGATACGCTTCCATGCCCTGCTGGCCCTTTGACGAAGGGTGGTCTTCTCTTGTCCCGTCAGCAAGGTGCCCGTTGGGGGAACGTAGCTTGCGGCGTGACCTGTTGAGGCTATTATGTAGGTGTCATAATGGGTGAAGCCGAGCCGTCGTATCCATCTGTTATGGCAGACTGACAGGCGCGGCGTGGGCGGCGCCAGCAGCCCCACTATGCATCTTGGTAATACGCGATCAATAGTGCCCCCTGGTCAAAGAATCGCCTCGGCTTCTGCTACATCAATGCGGACGTCCTCCTACTGCAATGAATATAGCGGTAGGTGAACCTTAATATGGAGACCAAGCGGCTTTATATACGTGTTCTGCGCTTGCAGACACGTGGCGGCCTCGGACCACCCCGAGGCGGGGTGTCGATTCCTTCTCTTGGCGAGGGGTCCGGTCACTATACAGGGGGTCCGAGACCCCAAAAAGGGGGGGACCGGGATTCCGCGGGGATCCGGACCTCCACGGGAGGTCCGGAGCCCCCGGCTGTTCGGAATGAGCGCATGCTTCTTCCGGAACACGTGGTGCTCCCGGACCTTTCCCAACCAGAGAACGGGTCCGGGACCGTTGTCGGGTGAACAGGGCTTCCGAACCGCAGGGGTCCGGCTGCTGGACGTAGTTAAGGATAACTACAAAGCTCTTCTTGCCTAGACACAGCAAGAGGGGGTACCCCAGTCCTGGGGTACCGACACGCAGCAAAAGGGATTTTGATTTAAGGCTTGGGGGCTGCTAGATATAGGCATCAAAGATTTATTTTTCAAATTTTTTGGAAAATAGATTGAAGTGACCCTCAGCCTGATTCTGCGATTCAACCTAAGGCTCGGGGACTCCTCCATATGGAGCGCGAGTACTTCGTGCACCATATATGATCAAGATTTCGGGGCTTGAGCACCTCACAGTCTCGAAGCAAACGGAAGTACTTGAAGGACTACTCGACGTATCTGAAGGAAGGACCAGAAGCAACCAGAAGGATGTTCTGACTACTTGAAGTACTCGAAGACGCCCAGCCAAGTACTCGACGCCTGCAGGACTCGGCTACGAAGAGCTCGGGGGCTTGTCAGACACGGGACAGCGGAACTGCTTATAGACATAGAATGTTCTAGAGTAAGGGATAGCTCATAAATGTATCTTACCTCTTTTGTAACTATCCGAATAGGCATAGAACTAACTGCAGTACAAAGAAAACTATCCGATTGTGTTGTAGTAGGACTCCAACTGTACTCGGCTAGGACTTTCCATATAACCTTGTCCCCCCGGATATATAAGGGCGGGCAGGGGCCCCCTCCAAACAATCATCAACACTTAAGGCAATACAAACCACACAGGACGTAGGGTATTACGCAAACTCGCGGCCCGAACCTGTCTAAATCTTTGTGTTCCTTGTACCATCGAGTTCTAGAGCAGTCGATCCCTATCTACAAACCCTACTGCTAAGGGTATCCCTGAGCAGGCTTGGCGGTAAACACCGACAGTGTCTCACAGCTACAAATCTTATAAATATCCTTCCCAGCAAGGTCGTAAAATTTGAAACCCCTATGGAGCGCCTTCTTAAAGAAAAACCCAGTTATTCTTCTCTTCGCATCTTTGGGTGTGCATGTTGGCTAAATTTGAGACCTTTTAATAGCTGAAAACTTGCTTTTCATTCTATCAGATGTGTTTTTCTTGGCTATAGATCTCTTCATAAAGGGTTCAAATGCTTAGAACCTTCGACTGGTTGAGTATATATTTCTCGAGATGTTGTTTTCGATGAGACTGTTTTCCCTTTTGCCTCTATGCATCCTAATGCAGGAGCTCTTCTTCGAAAACAAATTTCTCTCCTTCCCGAGCACCTTCACAACCTTGGGGATGTAGATTGTCATGACCTTTTATCTTCTAATGCTTCTAACCCTGGTATTGCTGAGTTATCCGATATACAGGAAGGAGAAGTGCAGGAGGATTTAGAAGAAAATTTGGCTCAAAACCGATCTAATATGGTTGCAAGTGCTGGTTTTCCATATGTGATCTCACCAGCACAAAATGATAGAGGTGGCACAGACTAACAGGCAGATCATCACGCACGATCCAAGGCTGATACACCTGCAGTTGATCTGCCTGCACCAGCTTTACCGATCGCCAGATTCCCCTCAGCACCTGGTGCCAGTATGACTTCGATGCATGGTGGTGGGTCAGATCCCATGCGATAGCCTATGTCAACCACTCCGGCGTCGCACGGGGAGGTATCATCTGGCGGCACTTCACTGTCTGCGGGATCCTTGCCAGCCACAGGGGGGTCTTCTCCTGTGCCTGGTTCATCTTCCACTGCGACCAGTACTACTACCTCTGCTCCTTCTGAAAATCCTAAAGATGCTTCCCCTGCACAGCCTCGTCCAAGAACAAGGTTACAAAGTGGCATATCCAAACCCTGAAAATTTACTGATGGAACAATAAGTTGGGGAAATTTATGTGTCACTGGAGAAGCTAAAAGTGTGACTGATGCTCTTGAAGATCCGAAGTGGAAAGCAGCAATGCAATTGGAATATGATGCACTTCAGAAAAATGGAACATGGCACCTTGTACCTTCTATTCAAGGCAAGAACTTGATTGATTGCAAATGGGTGTACAAAATCAAGAAACATGCAGATGGCTCGATTGATCGTTACAAATCTCGTCTAGTAGCCAAAGGATTCAAGAAAAAGTATGGAATTGACTATGAATATACCTTTAGCCCTGTTGTGAAAATTGCTACTATTAGGTTGGTCTTGTCAGTTGTAGTATGGTGCTTGAGACAGTTGGACGTACAGAATGTGTTTTTGCACGGTGTTCTGGAAGAGGAAGTATATATGTGTCAGCCACCTAGGTTCGAAGATGTTAATGCACCACATCATGTGTGCAGATTGGACAAGGCTATCTATGGGCTAAAGCAAGCACCAAGGGCCTGGTACTCTCGGCTGAGCTCAAAGTTGGTTGAGCTTGGTTTCACGTCGTCCAAATCAGACATGTCACTTTTCATATATAGAAAGGGTGAAGTTGTGATCTTCATGCTTATTTATGTTGATGATATTATAGTGATCGGTTCTTCTCAGGAAGCCATAATAGCTTTATTAAATGATCTTAAGAAATATTTTTCTTTGAAAGATCTAGGAGATCTGCACTATTTCTTGGGGATTGAAGTTAAATGGACAAGTGGAGGAATTCTTCTCTCACAGGAAAAGTATGCATATGATATACTTGCTCGAGGAGGGATGACGAGTTGCAAACCTTCTACTACTCTCTTGTCAACATCAGAAAAATTGTCACGGTTTGAAGGAGAATCGTTGAGCATGGAAGACAGCACTACATATTGAAGTTTTGTATGAGCACTTCAATATCTCACACTTACCCGGCCTGACCTGGCATTCTCGGTAAATAAGGTTTGTCAATTCTTACATGCGCCTACAAACATTCACTAGACTGCAGTCAAAAGAATACTGAGGTATGTTCGGTTTTCAACTGATATTAAATTCAGAAGTCAGCTTCTACATTGTTGAGTGCCTTTTCGGACGCCGATTGGGTTGGCAATATAGATCATCGAAGATCGACAGGAGGCTTTGTAGTTTACTTTTATAAAAATCTTATATCATGGAGTGCATGAAACACATGCTACTGTTTCAAGATCTAGCACTGGAGCTAAGACTGGGCATATTACCCGAAACCCGAAGCTCGAACCCGAAAAACCCGAATCCGAACCCGAAAAACCCGAGCCCGAAAAACCCGAACACTACTTCGGGTAGCAGACTACGGTACCCGAAATTATTACGGGTAGTTCGGGTTTAAGACCCCGGTACCCGAATTTAGATAAAAAACCCGAACTTCCGCTCATCTAGCCATTCAAGCAAGCCAAGCCCAATGTTTTCAGCCCAGCCCACGAAAGCCTCCCACTGCCTGCCCCAAACCCGAGTAACCCTAGGCCCCCACCGCCCCCATCGACTTCCTCCACTCTGCAGGCTCCAGCCGCAACATACGCAGGAGTTGGCGGCGCATCTCCACGGACGGCCAGTGCCCTCCGGCCACCGGCCACCAGCAGGTCGCTGTCGCGTGCAAGTCCTCCTCTGGCTCCGCCTCCGTGCGTGGCTGCGTGCAGGTCCGCCTCAACCTCCGTGCGTGCAGATCTGCCTGCGCCTCCAGGCATTCCACCTCGCCGCCTCTCCGCTCCTCTTCTCCAACCTACTCGTCAGCATGGTGGCTCGAGTGTGCGATGGTAGAGCTGCAGGCCAGCAGCGCCTGATCTTTCCCTGTTGCCATTAGCATCTGGTGCCAGCGTGTCTTGCTTGTTGCTCCCATTCATTCTTGGCGTGTTGTGGATTGGTGATTAGCTTGTTTGTTATTCCAATTATTGCTGTTGTGGTGTCAATCGTATGCTTGGAATGATTATTCTTTTGTCCGTGTCTCAAGTGCATATGTTGAAGCTTTCTTGATGTTTCTTCTCGCAATACAAAATTGTGTTATTCCTGTGTCTTCTTGCTGTTATTTCGGGTAAATCGGGGTTACCCGAACCCGAGCCCGAATTGTCGGATACCCGAAATGTCGGGTTTTATATTTTTTTAATGTTTTTCGGGTATCATTTTCTAAAACCCGAATTTCAAAGAACCCGAAAAACCCGACCCGAAATTTTCGGGTTACCCGAACGCCCAGCCATAACTGGAGCAGAGTATAAGTCTCTAGCCAATGCAATGGCAGAAACAATGTGGGTGCAATCATTGTTGGCTGAGCTTGGACTGAAGTTGGAACAAGTACCATGCTTGTGGTGTGATAATCTAGGAGGAACATGTCTTTCTGCCAATCCAGTATTTCACTCTCAAGCAAAACATATTGAAATTGATTTCCATTTTGTTAGAGAGAGAGAGAGTAGTAGTAAACAAAGAGCTTCAAATCCAGTTCATTGCTTCTGAATATCAGATCGCAGATGGGTTCACAAAGTCATTGGCAGCTAGGAAGTTTGAAGAATTCAGACACAATCTTAACTTGCAAAGAAAGACAAGTTTAGATTGAGTGAGGCTGTTAGAGCAACTTGTGTAAATGTGTTCAAGTAGGATTGGTTTGTATTATTGGTTATGGACTCAGTAGCTTACTTGTACCTGGATCAATCTCCTAGTAGTCGAGTCCTAGTTGTAACCTGATTGTAATCCTATGATGTATACCTCATGGCCTTGGTGCCCATATATAAACAAGCCAAGGTATGCCGAGAGAGGCAACCCACATTCCTCATAATTTTACACGCCTCAGCCCCGAACGGCATGCGCCGCGAGGAATCGGATGCTCGGATCCATGGCGAGTGTGGGTCCCTTTGCCCCTCTCCGCTGCCACATCAAAGGATGGGGACATGTCGCACCAGCCACGAATGGCAAGCATGGCAAGGACACGGATGTTGGGTTCTCGTGCCCCCGATGGTCGCCGCCTCCACCTCCAAGGATGGGGATGTGTCGCCCCGGCTGCGAATGGAGAGCGTGGCGAGGACGCGTAGCTGCCGCCGAGGATGGGGAGGCCCAGCATTTGCATAATCGCGCTGCAGGTATGGAAGGCATGGACAGGGCATGGGATGGTGAGGTAGCACTGACCATGGTATGCCGGTGTGGCAGAGCAGGAGCTATTCCATGGGTGCGGATGTGTAGAATCTGAGGGAGGGAGGAAGGAAGGGAAGGAGGGAGGGAAGGACGGCCAGCGCGGGGAACTGGAGAAGCACGACGGGGTAGTGGAGAGGAGAAAGGGGTGGCGGGTAAGGTATAAATTGGTGAGAGAACAAAATTAGTTTTTGGTAGAAACATCCTCCAACATGTTATTTTTATGAGTCTGCACCCTTTCCCACCTCCTTGGACCTTAACAGGCATGTCCAGTGTAAGGGGTATAGATGGCCAAACGGGCAGCCCGGCAAAAGCCCGCTTAGGCACGAATTAATTAACGGGCCGTGTCGTGCCTACCCATAGGCTAAACTGCCGGCCCAGGCACGGCCCGAAAGTGCTTTAATTGTGCTGGGCTGGCCCGTTTGGCCCGACAGCCCGGCGCCCGAAAGTGCTTTAATAGGGTTTGATAATGGGGTGGGCTAACATTTAAACGGGCCTATCATGCTACTCATTGGGCCGATCGGGGCGCCTATTTCGGGTCGTACCTGGACGCGTCCAGCGGGCCGGCATTGAGGCCCAGGCACGACCTGGCTATCGGGCCCGTGCTGCCCGGAGCCCAATAATCACTGGGCCCGGGCCGTGCTCGGGACGGGCTAAATTGGGCCGGGCCTCGGGGCCCATGGGCATCGGGCCAAATGGCCAACTATGGTAAGGGGTAAGCTAAATCCAATTTAAGCAACAAATATTTTTAATTGTTTTCGATTTTTATAGGAGTCTCTTGATCGTGTTCGTCATGGAAACTACCAATCCGATCAGCTGTGGGCTACTAGTCGTCCGTTCTCCCCCAAAACTTTGCATCTTTGCCTGCTCCCAGGCAACATAGATGCTTTGCTTAGCTGTTCATGTTCTCTCCTCAATGCAGATAATGACATCCCCTTTCCATGCCGGCAGCTAAATTTGGCGCGCTGCAGCCGTGCCGCCCGTCGTTACGGCCGGCCAACCCATCTTAGCTTGCCTGCCGCGAGCTTCATAGCCATGCATTGACATCTGTGTCGGCTTTGCTTTTCATAGAAAAGATGTGGCTGGTGGACCCCTATTTCCTGGGAGGACGTCTCTTCCCCTCCTTGATCGGCAAGGAGGGCCTACAGCCCTACATACAGGAGGAGACCCTCCTCCCCCACCCCGACGACGCTCGCCGTCGTCCCCGGCCCCCTCCTCCGAACGCCGCGCGGCTGCCGTACGTGCGCCGGCCGGTGACGGACGGCAGCTGCTACGTGTCATCCATACACCGCAGTATACACTCATCGGAGGAGGAATATATATATCGATACCATACAGTACATACACGTAGCGTAATTAATTATAGTAGGCAGCAAGCATGGATCGATCGGACATGGTGGACAACATCGTCGGCGACCGGGTGACGACGAACAAGCTGCGCATCGAGGTCGACGACTCCTCGTCGTCGGACGACGGCGACAGGGAGGAGCAACACGAAGCACAGCATGTGGCCGCAGCGAGGGAGGCGCCCCTGCATTTTCCCCTGCCCCTGACAGCCAGAAGGCGGCTTCTGTCGAAGCAGCTGTCCATGAAGGAGACCACCAGGGAGGCCAAGTGGGAGAAGCGCCGGCGGCAGATACTGCGGCGCAGAGGCTTGGTCTCGGTCGTCGTGAGCAGGGAGCAGCAGGAGGGGGACGACGACGGCGGCGGCGGAGGGCGCAACAAGAAGAGCGCCGTCGACGGACGGCCTCATGTCGTGAGGTCGTCGTCGGAGCGCGCAATGAGGTGCCTCACCGACGAGGACCTGGACGAGCTGCGGGGCTCCTTCGAGCTCGGGTTCGGCTTCGACGTGGAGACCGGCGGCGCCCACCTCCGCAACACGCTCCCCGCCCTCGACTTCTACTTCGCCGTCAACCGGCAGCTGTCAGACCCCAAGCTGCGCTCGGCGAGCCCCAAGTCGACGCTGTCGCCCGTGTCATCGTCCTCCACGCTCCCCGACACCCCGAGCCCACGCAGCCCCAACGATGCCCCGGCCGCCTCTGGGGCCGATCCATGGAAGATCTTCAGTCCAGGTAGTATGCGCTCGTGTGCTTCCATTCCATAGAATCATTTTAGTTATCTTAATCTCCATTAACTTCTGTGTTCTGAAACATCATATATGCATGTCCATGGATGCATGATCGGTGCAGGCGACAACCCTCAGCTTGTCAAGACGAGGCTGAGGCACTGGGCGCAGGTGGTGGCCTGCGCCATCAAGCACGGCTGCTGAGACTCAGAGACGATTCACTGGTATTTCATCGTCTGATTGGTAATCCTGTTCAGTCAACGGATCATGCCCTGCCGGCCTGCCGTCGTTGCATTCTGTTGTATAGGTGCTTGATGTAAACGCGGTCATCATGTTGTTGTCTACTCCCTCCGTACTAAATTATTAGTTGTTTTGGTTTTTCTTGATACATCAATTTTACTATGCATCTAGATAGATATCATGTCTAGGCGCAAAGCAAAATTAATATATCTAGAAAAGTTAAAATGACTAATAATTTGGAACGTATGGAGTATGATTCCTCGTGCACAGAAGGAGCTTAGTGCCTATGGTGAATTGATGGTACACCGAGCTACCATGTTTCGTCCACATAAAACTGCTCCCTTTTCTGCCTGCAAACGATGGCCGAGTTCATCTGCAAAGCGATTGACAGTTTGAACAGGATGCTTGATCGACAATCATTGGTTGCTCCCGTGTAATCCCGACAATTTAGGATTTGGCGCAACCTTTTGATTGCCAGATATTCATTGCAATTGAAACGGCTGCAAACGATTAAGTTATGCTGAAAATGCGGGTTCAGAAATGACATGACAGAGGAATAAGTTACCTATCGTCAAAGCAGCAGGACAGCAGATGCTGAAATATTCAGATTATGCGGGAGACAGCTCATATTGGGCTATCTATACTGAACGCATTATAGTGGTACATAGGTAGAGGTAACAACATCCGGTGTTTAACTGACACGATTCACGAGCATCCACCCAACAATGTACTGCAAACAAGTGAACATAAGAGAACTTCTCCCAAACTCAGGAATGGCTTTGAGTTTAGTTGTTACACAGAAACCAGTCAATCCGTTGAAACAACAATACTACTGGAATGCAATAGTAAGCATGACGCGAAGCAAAGATCAAGAATCCAAACTATTAGGTAGCAAAAGAATCAGACTGGGTATAAACGGAATGGTTTTAGAGAAAAATAAAGGAGTCGTAAATATATACAGGGGAATGCTGGACATTTTATCAGAGTACTTTGTAAGCCTCCAATTTCATCAGTTCTTTGTGTGGCAGAAGAAATCAACTTATACAGAAATTATCTCCATCTTTATACCTTTCTGCAGAAAATGTGGATCTGTTAAAACTGAAATATTGATGCAACCACATTAATCTAACATCAAGCCTTGTTCGTAGCAACAGAAAGGACAAAAACAAAATGAGAATGTAATTGACTGGCATTCAGGTAATGCATACAGGAGATCCAAATCAAATTACAGATATCAGAACCAATTCACGTTAATATACTCACTCTACAGTGCCTGAATGTATCCAGAGCAGATCATTTCACATGCCAAAACATATTCAATAGAACAAAGAATTACACTCTCACTAAATCTAACACAAACAAAGCCTTGACATTCAAGAACTTAAAACTGTTTATGCAATTTCAAGTAAAAGCATAGTTAGGACAGGTAGTATGTAGCTAGTAATACCCTTCAAAGCATGTCCCTCATAAACCACTCCTTTAAACTTTTTAGCCGACAGGAAATATCAAAATATCAAAAAGTTTCCCATAGATGAAAGAAACTAAAATCTGTTCAAGTGATTGTCTAGTGCTCAATTGTCAATTTTCTAAATGCTATGTTATATGATAAAGCAACTGACTATAAAATAAAGGGATGAAGTAATGATGTGTGATAGGACCAACTGAGTATAGTTCAGATGATTGTAAGAACTCCAGTGAAGAAAGACATGCACTGAATACAACATGTTCAAACTACTTAGGAAGACAGTTTTGTTCCATCTACATGAACATCAGAGCTATTGCTCCGTTGTGATTGTTCACAGTGAGACCAATGCCCAAATACCCCAGCAGTAGATGCTAATCATTTGTCAGGCAAAATCAAGCACATCATGAGGCATATAAGAGTTACTGAACCATTGCTCGAGCAATGGCATCCAAACCTACAGCCTAGTCGATAAAAGTGCAATTTGCACCACAAAACAAGATTTTATTTACCTTTCTGTGCACTACTGTATTCCGAAACATTAATACCATTGGAAAAGGTTAAGTATCAACACAACTACATACGAATCAGATGCTGATCTTTACCAACCTATTAACATGTAAGTTCAGCGACAGCTATAGAATGCAGTATTGACAGTATCCACAGAGTTCATTGACGAAGCTTGATTTACTTGCGTCTGGAGCATAACCGGTGGCTTCTTATCTGGCACTAGTGTCAAGGGTGCAGTCCCATCAAGCATCTTGACTACCCTTCGCATGCCAGGCCGCTTCCTGCAGTCTGGATGCACACAAGAGAGGCCCACAAGTAGAACCCGCCGCATCTCCTCCGCAACAAATCGGCCCTGAAGCCGCTGGTCTGCAGCATCAACCAGCCTCCGACGACCCCATAGAACCCACACCCAGTCAACAACAGAGATTCCCCTCTCTGTGGGCCTCCGGCCAGTGGCCACTTCCAGAGCAAGCACCCCAAAACTGTACACATCAGACCGCTCTGTTGCAACACCTGAATGCACATACTCTGGAGCAAGGTAGCCAAGCGTGCCAGCTGGCTGTGTTGTGTGTGGTAATCCACCATGGCTCACCAAACGAGCAAGCCCGAAATCACCCAGTCGGGCATTGAACTCTCCATCAAGTAGCACATTCGATGACTTGATATCACGATGCAGAATCCGGTGATCACACCCATCATGCAGATACTCAAGCGCTGAGGCGATACCAACCACTGCCCTGAATCGTGCCTCCCAGGGAAGTGTTGCACCACCCATTGTGTGCAGTGCACAGTCAAGATTCCCATTGGGCATGAACTCATAAACAAGCACGAGCTCATCCTTACTGCAGCACCAACCAGCAAGCCGCACTAGATTGGGGTGATTTGGGCAATTGAGCATTGCAGCAAGCTCACTCACAAATGCTTTGGTGCACGGCCAAATAGCCTGGAACCGCTTGACTGCAACTCTTGAACCAGATTGGAGCACCCCCTCATACACAGTGGCACCAGAGCCACCAACGCCAATCACATTGCCACTGTCGAATCCCTTTGTTGCTGCGCGCACCACCTCCATAGACATCGTTCCATAAGGCTTGTCTTCACTTGGCACTGTACGTTCTTCACTTGGGTGGCAAATTGGCCTAGAGAGCCAGACAACAGAGCCAACGATGACAAATACCAGTAGGACCACGCCACCAAGGACTCCACCAAGCACCATGTACAATAGGTTGTGGTGGTGGTGCTGGTGGTTTCCTGTAAGCAGCAGTGGTTTGTTGTGTGGCAGCAGTGGATTGTTGGGCGGCGCTGGGGGCTCAGACGGTGGCGAAGCGTGGGATGAGTTGGCGAAGCCAAAGGTGCGGAAGGTCCAGCGCTCAACGACATGAAGCGCCGCGCCGTTGCCATTGGACGCCGAGAAGCCGGCGTACATGAACGTGCGGAGAAGCCCGGAGAGGTCGACGTCAGTAGAGAGGGCGGGCTTCTCAGGGCGGCGGAAGTGCGAGTATGAGAGCCACACGCTGAGGCGACGGCGGGGTGCGCGGTACTCCACCCAGGCGGTGATGGGCACCCCTGCCCTGAGGTCCACGCCGGGGCTGGCGGACGCGACGGAGAAGATGGACCCCGCGTCGAGCGCGATGTGGTTGCCGTCCGGGTCGCGAAGCGCCACGTCGCGGTGGGTATCGAACTCGACGGCGACGGTGGTGACGCCGCGGAGGTCAGCCTCGCCCTCGTCGGAGGCGGAGGAGGAGGGGAAGAGGCCGAGGAACCCGTTGGAGGCGCCGAGGAAGGTGCGGGAGGAGGTGAGCAGGAAGGCGAGCCCGTCGCCGTGGGTGGGCGCGGGCGTGATGCGGAAGGTGAAGCGGGTGGAGAAGGAGGCGGGGGCGGCGGAGGAGGGGACGAGGAGGCGGATGGGCTCCGAGAAGAGGGCGCGCCCCGCGCCGACTCCGTCGCGGGACGGGGTGGTGAGCGCGACGGCGGTCGCGCCCGGGAGGAGGGAGGCGGAGCCCAGGAGCGTGAGGTTGCTCGCCCACGACACGCCGAGGTAGGAGGCGGGCGGGGCGGGGGCGGGGCCGGATGTGGACGCGTGGCGGTGCTTGGCCGCCACGGCGGGGGGCGGGAGGTGGACAGCGAGAAGGAGGAGCAGGAGGAGGGAGAGGACGGAGGAGCGAGGCGGAGGCATGGAGACCCGTGGCTAGGGTATTGGTGGTCACATTGGATGGGGTGGGGAGGCGGCGCTCAAGAAATCAACAATGGCAGTGCCGCAGGGGGGATTTGGGCGAGAGGGGAATGTGAAACTGCGAACGGGGGAACACGGAGAGGGGTTTAGGCCGGGTAGGATGACATATGGGACCCAGGAAAATGGGAAATGGCTGGTTTGAAATGCTACTTTATTCTTTACTTCAAAAAAATTGCCACTTGTTTGATTTACTCGATTTTTTCGCCGGGAAACAAAAGTGTACCTTAGGCATCTCTAACAGACTAGTTAAAATTAGGTAGCTAGGTATAAAAGTAGGAAAAAGTAAAATCGTCATCCCGCGAGGCAAAAATGCCTAGACAGAATGGCTCTCCATCCGCTCTCACCCATGCGTGGATCCTCTTCCTTGTCCATCCCCTTGGAGCTTACTCATCACGCCGCTCACCTCCTTCCTGCTGGCACTCCAGTTTTATTTCCCGACCGGTTAGCGGTAACCGCCGGCCTCCGGTTCTAGTTTACCGGACTGGTTTGACCGGTTACCGGTCAGAACCGGTCAAATTCAAATTTGAATTCAAATGACGCAGTTCAACCGGTTCGTACCGGTATACCGGCCGGTTTGACCGGTTTACCGATCGGTTTGATTGGTAACCGGTCAAATTTAATTTTTTTTGTTTATATTCAAATGCCCGCAAAGTATACTAAATAAATGTTTGTATAACATATTTTAGTCTAAATGAACCCTCCAACACTCTTTTGTACTATTTTTACATTATATTTGTATACTTTTGTATGCACGTTTTTTTTATTTAACTTCAAATCCCCACAAACTATACTAAATGAACGAATTTTTGAGAAAATTTGACACCATTAGATTCGTCGCACCTTAAAGTATTTTTAGTAATTTTCCATTTTTTTTAATTCAAATTTAAATTTTAAATTTAAACCGGTTTCATACCGGACCAAACCGGAACCGAGCCGGACCGATCAAAGTGAACCCTGGGCACTCCTGGGCACTCCTGCCCTCGAGCCCCGCCACCAGGACGAGTACATTGGCTCGCGCGCATGGGCGGCGCCAACGGCCGACGGAGCTGCGCCTCACCAGGACTGGGGCAGACCTTGTCGGGGCCAGAGATGCGGCAGAGCTCGTCCTCGGGTCAGCGGCCCGCACGAGCGGCGGTGGTCTTCCTCGGGCGGAGCTCATGGCGGCGGGGCCTGCCACCGGGACGTGACAGCGTAGTGGAGGAGGAGCAGGTTGACGCACCACGGCGTAGCTCGGACCTGCGGCGACGAAGCTCGCGCTCGCCGGTGCTGGATTGCTCGCGAACGCACCCCCACCGTCCAGGAGAAGCGCCGCCGCCGCCATCTAGGAGGAGAGGGACAGAGCGAGGGGCTGGGGCGGAGGGGAGTGGAGCAGAGTCTACGGGGCCGGCCCTGCAGTATAACCATGTGGGGCAACCGCCCAGGGCCCCAGGATGCCAAGGGCCCCCAACCCAGTGTACTTCTACTAGTACATATACATATATACAAAGCATCCAACTTAAACAAGCAAATAGCCGACAAGTTCATCCAATCATCCTTTATATTGTTCACATCACTACTAATCCATTCTTTTTCTACCATCATGCATTTGTCTGTGTTCTTTTCACAATTTCCCACCTAACACGTGTGCACTCCCTCATGGCTAAGAGAATACGCAAACTCCAATTGATTAACCTTTAGTTCCTTATGGTATGTTTGCTTCATTCTTACCTTCTGGATTCGAATACAATTTTAATGTCGATCCTTTAAAATGGCTACTAATTCTAGCTCGTTGTCATAGTATTAAATATCTATTTCATACAACAGTTTTACCAAACAATGCAAAATAAGCTTTATATTTATTTTAGAGGCCCTCATACTTTAGGTTCGCCCGGGCCCCCGATAACACAAGGCCGGCCCCTGCCCGTCGTCGTCCGGCATGACGTGGTGGTCGAGCCGAGCGGGAGCACGACGATCTGCCAGTGCCGTAGGGCCGGCTGCCGCTATCCGAGCGACTGACTATAGTACAATGGGGGATTTAAAGAGCAGGAAATGTAGAGTTTATTGGAGTAAACCAATTACTATAGATGAATCTTTTTAGAGAGACAATTTGAGAGTCACATAGAGAGCTAAAAATTACTATTATCTTGGAGATTCTCTTATATAGAGTAGAAATAGTTTCTCTCAAAAGTAGAAATAATAAAATAATTTGTCTCAAAACTAATTTCTATGTCTATTTCTCAAAAGCTTACCTTTATAAATGGGGATCCGTACCATTTCATCAAATAAAAATATCCTTCGAGTTTTCAAAAAAAAATCCTTCAAACGGAATTTTAAGTCGGCAAAGGAAATCATTACACTCCATCAGGCATAAATATTAGCAATTCTAGCATTTAAAATTTATCTACATATGTGGTCATTTACAACATAATCTCTATGTTCGCTTAGCTGTGGCTGGTGCTGATTTGTTATGAGAGAACAATACTGCTGATGGCTGGTGCTGATTTAGTATGAGAGAACAGTACTGCTGGCTGGTTAGCTGACAAGTCAAATGAACAGAGCGAATACTATTACCCACCCTCATCATTAATTTACTCCCTCTGTCCTAAAATGTAAGTCATTCTGGCATTTTACCAGTTTCATTGAACATTCTCTGAATCTAGACAAACTGTATGTCCAGATTCATTGAACATTCTATAAATCTGGACACAGTAAAACACTCCCAGGATGGCTTACATTTCAGGACAGAGGGAGTAATATTTTGTGACTGATAGGGGCCAACAAACATTTTTATTCTTTCTTAATCTGTTCTAAAAATAATAACTATAGAGTAAAATGCACCCGAGGTCCATCAACTTCTAGGAGAGTGTCACTTAGGTCCATCAACTTTAAAATTGCATTTCTGGATCCATAAACTTGTAATTTATGTCATTTAGGTCCACGAACTCTGAAAGTTCATTCTTAGGTCCATAAACTTGTAATTTGTGTCGCTTAGGTCCATACCCCTCCACCTAGTCTTCATGCACTGATATCGCACCAACATAAATCTACACGGTTCCCACACATTACTAGAGTTTGATCATAATGGTGAAATTTGAGCCCCAATTTCAAATCAAGTGCATAGGGAGGGGAGAGGGGGGATGAAAGACTTATTTAGGAGGTTATTGAAATGTATTGAGATTCGAAGGAGCCTTCCGGACTGCCAGTGGTGAGTTTTGGAGTTTATATCCAAATATAACCATGTAATATGGGTGGAGAGTAGGAGATGATTACTTTGGAAAGATGGAGTAAGTTATAGAGGGACTCAACAATATGTGTACCATAGTAGGGGATATTATTTCCTCCGTGGCGTGAGTGGCCGGATATGGTGATGCAAGTTGTTGTGGCGAAAATTCTTGTGACGATGTTAGATTTGGTCAACTCAGAGTGTGGTTCTCGATGAGGGATTGAAAGATATTCATGGGCAGCTATATCGGAGCGACTTTTAAGGGTCTAAGCCACACGATTGTTCATGAACCTAAAAATGCACTTTCGGAGTTTATAGACCTAAGTGACACAAATTACAGGTTTATGGACCTAAAAATACACTTTCATAGTTTATGGATCTAAGTGACACGAATTACAAGTTGATGGATCTAAAAATGCACTTTTAGAGTTCGTGGACATAAATGGCACACCCTTACAAATTGGTGGACTTTTGGTGCATTTTACAAATAACTATATTTATATTCATGTAACTGCTACCTACGAGGCCCTATTACTAATATTCTCCTTATTACTTTGCGTTGAGCAACACATTCTCATCTGCTTATCTTAGATGGCAAAATCTGACTTTCCATATCTAAAAATTGAGCAACACATTTTTATGATCATGCTCTAGATTTCGTATATGTCACTTTCCATTTGCACAACTTTTTACCATTATATTTTCTGACCGGAAGCAGGGTTTCTATCATTCATATGTTTCAGAAAGACATTAGTCCCACGAATTTGATCGCTTAAGTACCATACTAGTATGAGTTATAAGCCCTGCTTTCTTGCCAAGCCTTGGTCACAAAAGACAAAAAGCACATTCGACTCGCTAACCAATCTTTAAGCTGGGCTAGTGGCAGCACTGGTGTTCTAAGAAGGATCTATAATGGCGGCAGTAAGCCAGTAAGAGCCTGGACAAGAGGTTCAGGTGCTTCAGAATTAACATAATCTTTTCTTTTTCGAATGAATTGAACACAGTAAGAGCCTGGACAAGAGCCTAATTACACAGTTTAAGTGTTTAACTGATTAGGACGAGACTAATCTTTTAAATCAAATTAGTCTATAATTAGATATTAATTATCAAATAACAACGAAATGTACTATAGTACTCAAATCTAAAGTTTTCACCAACTAAACACCACCTAAACTATCTTGTGTTGCAATGGAGACTCAGAAATGTCAGATACTCGTTTTGAAATGGACACTCGCCCTGACGCATTTTGAATGGAAACACTACGACCGTAGCACTTGATGTCCATCCATAAATCTCCCTATTATAACTTGTCAGCCATAAATAGGAATGAGTAAAGTACACCAGCGGTCCTCAAACTTGTAAGGGTGTGTCATATAGGTCCATCAACTCCGAAAGTGCATTTCTGGGTCCCTAAACTTTTTAAGTCATTCACCGGAGATCCATACGCATCCATGTGGGCAGCTAGCGCTGATGTGGCACGCTGACTAGGCGCTACTCTTTCTTCTTCCTCCAGACATGGGTGCCAAGCGGCTCCGCTCGTCCGGCGAGCTCCGCGGCCCCGCTCGGCAGGCGAGCTCCGCGGCGAGGGGGCACCTCCGCTCGAGGGAGGGAGGGCGGCCCCGCGGCTCCATTCGGCCGACGAGCTCCGCGGCGAGGGGGCGCCTCTGCTCCGCGTCTCCTCCACCGCCGGGGTAGCCCCTGGCCCGCGGAACTCGCTGGAGCTGCCATCCCGCCCCGCGCCGCCCACGTTGGTAGGAGGTGCGCGAGGAGGCTCGCCGCCGCACCGAGAGAACCGGATCTGGAGGGAGCACCGGCGCGGGGAGGCCGCCGCCGTGCCATGGACCCGCGCGGGCATACGCCATGGTCGCTGCCGCCATGGACCGGAGGGAGGAGTGCCGACGGGAGCTCGAGCTGCGCCATGGCCCCACGGCGGAGCTCGGCCGCGCGCGGAGCTCGATGGGGGCCCGGCAGCCCGGTCTCCACATGAGGCGGAGGAGCTCGAGGGAGAGGGACGGACGCGGCGCGGGATTGGGAGGAGGGGCGAGCTCGGCCGGCGCCACCGCATGCGTGCTCGCGGGTGCTCGCCGGTGGCCATCTCGTAGGGCTCCGGTGCGGCGCAGGCCTCCGGCCGCCACCGCCTTGGCCCCGCGTGGGTCCGGCCGGGACGGAGCTCCGGGGCCGCGTCCAGGCACCCTCGAGGCCGACGGGGCACGCTCACCGGCCGCCTCCGCCCCGCCTCCGCTCTCGTTGGCCTTGTCGCCGGCGGAAGCCGCGCGCCGCCGCACACCATGGCGGGTGCCGCGGCAAGCCGGCAAGGACGGTGGCGGGGCGCCGTGGCAAGGGTCGTGGAGGGGTGCCGCGGCGAGCGCAGAGGTCGGGCGCGGCGGAGAGGATGGTGGCGGGGCGCCGCGGCGAGCCCGGAGTCCGGGCGCGGCGGCGAGGATGGGTGCGGGGTGCCACGGCGAGTGCGAAGGCGGATCACAGCGGCGAGCTGGTGGTGGGGCGCGGGACGAGCGGCGCCAGCGCAGGGAGAGAGAGGGTGGAAGCCGTCGGCGCAAGGAGAGAGGATGGGTTGGAGAGAGAGGAAGGGGTGGAGAGAGGAAGGAGAGATGCATAAAAGATAAAGATGCCTAGTCAGCACGCCATGTCATCGATACTTGCTCACGTGGAGGGGTATGGACCTGCGGTGAACGACTTAAAAAATTTAGGGATCCAAAAATGCACTTTCGAAGTTGATGGATCTATATGACACACTCTTACAAGTTTATGGACCTCCCATGCATTTTACTCAATAGGAATTACCCATTCTGTATAGTAAGAAATAAAATTTCCATGTCTAGCGAGAAGCAACAAATCTGCAGTTTATCCCACCGTAATTGCTCAAGTCCACCGGCTGACGTGGCGGGCCCGGCCGCGCTTTACTCCTGAAGAAGCGGCCGGGCCGGCCTTCCCGTGTTCACTCCCGAGAACTAGCCGTTGAGCCGACGACCGTTAGCCGCCAACCCTCCTGCGAAATGTGCAATCCCCTCCCTCTCCGCTCGCCAGGAGCTCCCCCTTTTGACTTCCACCTCCTCCCCCTGCCCCCCTTCCGTTCCACCGCCGCCCAGGCACGACGACAACGAGGAACATGGTGGCCAGGAGTCCCAACGCGAAGCCGGACAGGCAGACGGCGGCCGCCCTCGCCGCCGCCGCCGTGCTCAACCCGGTCCTCGTCAGGGAGACGCTCAAGAAGGTAGGAGAAGGTGCTCTGCTCAATCGGGTTTCTGCTGGGGACTCAATTTTGTGCTTGGTGGGTTTCGATGCGCAGGTGGACCGGTGCATGGCGCGGCTGCAGGAGCTGCAGTACACGGTGGCCGGCGGCGCCAAGGTCGTGTCCGGCGTCAGCCTCAGCCCGCGCAGCACGCGCGGGTACCTCCGCACCAGCCTCCGGTGCAAGCAGGAGACCGTCAGGCAAGAGCTCCCCATCCCGAACCCGTTCGATCCGATCTAGATTCTTGGCTCGCGCGCGAATTCCTCACCTCCCTTTCCGCCTCAGGATGAGGGGCGGCGCGTCGGCGCAGAAAAGGTCGCCGAACGGCAAGTTCGGCGGTGAGGGCGCGGGCGCGGGCGCAGGCGGCGAGAATGCGCAGTGGCGGCGGATGTCACTGCCGGCCATGCTGCTCGGCGAGACCGTGCTGGAGATCGTGCAGGCCAGCCAGTTCGCGCGGGACATCGTCGCGGTGGCTGGCGGTACGAACCGGGAGCCCCCGAGAACCCCGAAGCCGGCGCCCAGGATCAGGAAGCCAGCTGCAGCTGAGCAGACGCCCCTCCGCGCGCGCCGCGCCCGGGAGAAGCAGAGCCACCGGGGCGCCGCCCCGGCACGCGGTGCAGATGCCGTCACGCCGCCGTCGCGCGGCCGCGTGCGGTCCCGGATCCAGTTCAAGCCGGCCTCGCCGGTCGCCCTGGGCCGGCCGTCGGTGTCCGCCAACCGGGTCTCCCCGAAGAACCGGCCGTGGGCCAAGAAGGCGGTAATGTTCCCGAACCCGACGTTCCACGCGTCCAGTTCCGCCGCCACCGACGGGTGCGCCACGCCGTCGCCGTCCAAGAAGCAGAAGCAGTCCTACAAGACGCGGTCCCCAGTCGCCGCCCGGCAGACGCCACACAAGTTCCTTGTCAAGACGCCGCCGAGCGCGCTAGGGTCCAAGCTCAGGAGCCATGGAAAGGCACTGCCCGCGAGGTCCGCCGCGGTATCGCCGCCGCCGCCGAAAGCGCAGGCAACACCAGCCAAAACCCGGCGCTGCTCGTTCTCGCCGTCAAGGTTGGCGACAAGGCTCGTGTCGCCGATCAAGGCGAGGCTGTCGCTGAATAGGAAACGGGACAGCGGCGTCGGTGCCGCCGGCGGCCCGATGAGCGGGCTGAAGCAGCGGCCGGGTGTCAGCATGACCGTGGTGCGGACGGTGTCGAGCAGGATGTCGTCGAGGTGATCTTGGTGTCAGTCTTCAGCGTCTTGCGAAGTATCGGCCGGGAGTACAGATTGCAGAGTAAGAAGAGAAAATTGAGTGGCTCTCCTGAATAAGTGCTGGGAAAGAAATTCCTTTCTTGGGGGTGCTTGTACACACACATAACGCTTATCTGTAATTTTTCTGTGATCCTTGGTGATAATACATGGTGGTCTTCTCGACCGTATAATCCAAAGGCAAAATGGACAATCGTAATGCCGATTTTTTAGAATGAAATGTCAATACTACAATGTCTGACAACTGTTCCAAATTTGTAATTTATCCGTACATTCTAGTCATTTGTTCAGTTGAGCGTCGTGCACATTTTTTCTTTGTCAGCATGAAATACCAACCGATTGACTGAAGCCAAGCCGGAACTGAACTGCTAGTCAGGGATTTCATATGTTGGCTGTCGGAGCTGAATCAACGAGGGCGTCTATTCATCACACGAGCGAAGTTATACTATCGCATAAGTCTGTTAGAGATATAAAAATAGAAATTGTTTTGAAACAAAATAAAATGTTCCAAGAAAGATAAATTTCGGAACAAATAAAAATGTTCTAAGGAATATCTAGAGATAGAAATTGTTCGGGAACAAATAAAAATATTATCTAAATATATTATTTTTGAAATAGATCACTCGGCTTATATTGAAAGCAATAAACCGTACGGATACCAGTTTGAAAGAAACAGCTCCAACAAAGCAGAACAGAAACTAGGATCTACCCCCCCCCCCCCCCCCCCCACTAGATCTCCACGATATCTGATGACACTATATTACTAGGATTGTAATCTTGTAACCAACTCCTCATCGCGTCCACAGCTTCGGTGAGATTCTCCTGATCAGCAAGTTTCAACAGTCTCCACCATTTATGTATAAAAGAAATAGCCGAGTACATAACATCCATAGGATTATTAGGGAACGCCCTTTTGATAGCCATCTTGTTGCGTGTTCTCCAAATGGACGACCAAGCGATCCCTACAAACAGAAAGAGGCTCAGCCTCATATTAGCTTTAAACATGCTCGTGAGCTTGCCTCCTTGTAACTCACCCGAAGAACTGGGTATCGCCCCTCCAAACACCTCAGAAAGACAAGCCTAGACAAAACGAGCCAAACAGCAAGAAAAGAAAATATGGGAGACAGATTCCTGCCGTCCACAAAGCACGCAGCGAGTGCCCTTTCCAGCCCCGCCGCTTCAAAGCCACTGCGGATTGTAATTTGTCGTGAGATAGCTGCCAAAGGAAGACCTTTATCTTCATTGGCAAACTAGTTTTCCAGATATTCTCCGTGTCCTTCACTTGCACACCCCTGTGCATGAGGAATTTGTACAGGCTTTTAGTGGTAAAACTTTTAGATTTTTCTAGTGCCCATTCCACCTCATCATGTCGATCAGCATCCAACTGGTTATTCTATAATGATTGGGTTAGCAGCTCCAAGCTCTCTAATTCAGAAGAAATCAAACTTCTCCTGAACTCTAAAGAGGAAAAGAGAGACTAGAAAATGTAATACTTCGCAGAGGATTTGGTTCGAGTTGACATCAGAAGCAATAAATATTCAGAGTCAAGAAGAAAAACTGAAAGATGTACAGCATAGGTAATAATTGTGTATTATTTACTCATTTCTGTGAAGGGTATCCCTTAATAGTGTATTGCCCAACGGATATTTCTAAATAAATTTTAATGTTAGTTTCAACTATAGGAGGTACTTGTAGCTTTTGTCACATTCAAATCACGGTAGGATGCTACTCATGCTGCAGAAATGCATCAATTTGTCAATCCACTTTCATTAGTTACAACTTATGCTCCTAAACCGAATGATACGATATGGAAAAATTTGGCCATTCAGTTTTGGCACATGGCTATGTACAAAGTCGGAGTCTTCATTGCTACATTTCTGCTAACAGTGTTCTTCGCCATCCCTGTGACAGTCGTGCAGGGGATAGTGCAATTTCAGAAGATTAAAAGGTGGTTTCCACCAGCGAGAGCTGTGCAGATTATTTAACTGTTATAAACTTCGAACTAATATTATGATTTAGTTGGCACTTAAGGCTATCAGAATATATAATGCCATAGGTGATTTTTCTGTTATCTTGCAGACCATGTTTGAATTCTATTGTAACTGGGTATCTTCCGAGCATGATCTTAAATGGCTTTATATACTTGGTTCCCTTTGTGATGCTTGGTATGGCATCGTTTGAAGGCTGTATTGCCAACAACCAAAAGGAAATTAAGGCCTGCAGCATGGTGTTCTACTTCTTGCTTGGAAATGTTTTATTCCTTAGCATTCTATCAGGTTCTCTACTCGATCAACTAGGAGAAACTTTCACGCACCCAAAGGATATCCCTAGCCGTCTTGCTAGTGCTGTTTCTGCACAGGTAATACGAAAACATGTGATGTTGCTTGTAAAACTTTTCGCCAGAAACATTTAATGTAAAGTTCGGGAAACAAGAAACATTTTACATAATGTCAAACTTGTTTCTATTGCAGTCAGATTTCTTCATCACATACATATTGACCAATGGCATGTTAGGATTTTCTTTGGAAGTTCTTCAGTTGTGTTTGCTAACATGGCAATTCTTAAAGGCACATTCTCTTGGGCATAGCAAGGAGCCATATCTTTATGGTTTCCCTTACTACATAGTTTTTTTTGCAACCGTGCCTAAGCATATTTTTCATTAAGAGAAAAACAGTTACGGACACAATCTTGATGCGGCCAAACAGAGCTTGATCAACACTAAGAGCACAAAGGACTAAAAAAAAGAAATACTAAAAAAATGCACAAACAAACAAGGAAACACCACGACAACATAAACAACAACAAAGCAACACAGAGAAGACAAAGGGCACGACCCACACCTCTAGCCAGAACCCTATAACTGAACCTGCAAGTAGAAACAACAACGCCCGGGGCATAAAGATCTACGACCTAACAAAGGTGGATAAGCATCCACCCGAACAACCAACTATGGCGGCAAGGCATCCGCCCGCAGCAAACTTCAACCAACGCGACGATGGTGGCAAAGCATCCGCCAGCGAAGAGAATCCAATGACCAAGCGCAACCCGGATGATGTAGATGAAATGACGCGAAGGCAGGCACAGAAGTAGAAAGTCTCCGAGGAGAGCAGATGACCGCCAACAGCAAAGCTTCCAAGGCAATGCCTCCAGGAAGGAAATGACGCCACAGGTGCCGTCGTCGTCCGACCAACATGGTCTAGGTTTTCACCTGGAAGGTTAGCTGGAGAGGGAGGAAAAGGGTGGAAGGATGACGCCTTCAAGAAGGTAAACAGTGCCAGAGGGCGTCGTCATCATCAGTCTGCAAGCGGATCCAAACTTTCGCCACCACCCCTTTCCAACCTATAGCCGACGGCCGACAAAGCGAGAGGAAGCGCAGCCATGGACTCCAGGCCACCCCACGGTCACCGAGAACGGCGATGACGGCGAGTACAAAGACCCCCGGCCAGGCAAAGCATAGGGCCCGGGGCATTCGGCGACCTGCAGCCCAGGGGGGACAAGGCGGTGATGGTAGTAGAAGCAGTGCAACGCACCCACCGGCACCCACCAAGCACAATCGAGGTGTGAGGGCGGCGGCGGCAGCGGCAACGGCTGAGCACCGCAAGCCCAAGCAACGACTTGAGGGGGAGCATGGCAGCACCCCTGGTTGTGCCACCGAGGACAGCAACGGCAGCGGCCTCCCCAGCGCGAGTAGGTGGCATAAGCCCCCCTCCACCCCACCCACCGGCGCGCGCCGAGGAAGGCCGACACACGAGGGCCAAGGTGTTGGTGGTGGCCGAGCACCGTGAGCCACGCCCTCACGCCGGGGCGGCGCCCGCCGAGGACGGACCGCGACGGCCAGAACCAGCCCGGGGGGCACTAGATCCGGCCCTGGCGGCGAGCAATCAGCGGTCAGGATTAGGGCCGGAGGAGGGAGGCGGGGGGGGGGGGGGAGGAGGGAAAGTGAGGGGGAGCGGCGAGCTGAGCCGGCTTCGGCTCAGCAGCAGGCCGCCACAGTCGCCGGTGGTGGCGGCTGCCACCGGAGGGCGCTGCTGGGGTCACCCGTGTTACCTCTGGCAGATTTGTCACACTAAGCTCTCCCCACTATAAATTTATGTTTTGGGCCTAAGCTATTCCAACAAACCGGCCCACATGTATAATCCAGTCAAATTTGTTCTAGAATAAAAAATTTTTGTTCCATAACAATTTTTTTAATTGTTACAACAATAAAAAAATTGTTTAGGAACCAAAAAATTGTTTCGGAACAAAATGTAGTTATTGGGCCTTGTGTGATGGTTTAACTGCCAGTCACACGAGCGACTCCTAATATTTGCGCCACCGAAGGCGGCCTGGCGATGAGAAAGTTGCACCCCTTCTGCTTCCGATCCTTTTCATTTACTTTCTGCTCGGTTATGCAGTGTACATCAACCAGGTAGTTTGTTTACTTTGTTCAGATCACTAGATCTGTATCTGTAAAGACCTCCCTTTCTTCAAATCTATGGCAAATCATTTTTGGGTTTTTTGGGTTTGTTATTTGGTGTGGCCTTCCATTTAAGGGGAAAAAACAAACTTCCGCAACTTCAGATTAGTCATCCTTATCTGTAAATTTAGTTGTGCCTATGTTCTCTTACACTATATATTTGAGCACTGATTGGTGAGTGGCGACTAATAATATTTATACAGACGGAAGATGTATATGAGATCACATATGATGCGTGTCGACAATATTGGCCAAAAATTCACCGCTACATATTCCTATCTGTCACACTTGTGCAAAACATGATGATCGGGTTGTTTGGGCTGAAGTGAAAGCCTGGACCTTCCTTATCCACAATTCTCTTGCTTGTGTTCAACATTCTTTTCAATGAACTAGTAGGATGCACGTGCCGCAGGCACATGTTTTTCAAAAATCAGGTGAAATAAAATTTATGTTTATAGAAAATAACATGCATGCATGAAAAGGACGTTTTTTTTCAAAAAAATCAATTAAGAAACTATAATTAGTATCACACACATTAAAATTATTTTTTTATTGCCACATTAAAATTATTCAATAAAAAAAGAAAAGTCAAGCCCCAATAACCACAGAAATATAGATGTTGAATTTTTGTAAATTCAAGACTCAACTACATTAAAAAACAGAAGTAGGATTCGATATTAATACTTTAGTTGAATTCATTTATGAAGTCTTTTATGAGATCATTTTCACATATACTTGTTCATATATGACACTGTACTATACAACTATCTAATGGCTTGTTCGGTTGGCTGAGCTGGTTGGCTGGCAACACTGTTCCGCGAGCGAGCACGACGGGGAGCACTTTACTCCCTGATGGCTGATCCAAACAGTAAACGGCCAGGTCAGGTCCTGTTTGATATCCTTCTCAAAAAAAGGTCACATAAGAGTAGATCTCATCCAAAACGATCTCTAGCCCATGCACACTTGTCTTCAAAGAATTCACCATGGGTCTGATTGGTCATCTGAATTCTGAGATAACATGAAGCTTATATTTTTTTTCAACAATAATTAGCCATCCCATAAAATATTCCATCCCACCAGGATCTATCAAAAAACAATAGAAATAAGCACCCTAAGATGGCCATAAAAATTTCTCGTATATATTAATTATCATTTCAACTGTTAATAACTCAATGCTACATACCCATTTTCACACTTGAATCAAGCAATGTCTATTATTGTTTTTCCAAAGGGTAATCTATGACAAGTTCAAAAGTCCAAGCTATCCTCTGTTTTAATTGTCAGCTTTGGAGAAAACACCTTCACATTTTGTCTCATACCAACTATCTAAAAGGGTTTACTTGACATAAGCTGCAGAGTAAAATGCAAAACACTAAGATTCAAGAGCTGAACTTTTTGACCATGTCATATAGTCCAGACTGGAAATAAAAACATCAACTTAATAAGATAAGGGAAATCAGAGTATTTTTTACAATAAAACTCCAACAATAGTAATCAAAATTGAAATTTTGTTAGTCATAGCCGCATCAATATTTGATACAAAAGATAGAAAAGGAAACCCGGTACCATTCTGTTGTAACCATGCATCCGTCAATTGTCTCAACAAACAAATAACGGAGTACAAAGCTTGGCACGGCCTCATCTGTTCATGCAAATAAAGTCAGCGAGCATAAATTGGGAATCTTGATAGAATTATTGGTTATTTACAAGGTGATCCTTCAAAGTTATGCAGAATGACTGTATTGACAAAGTTAATAGTATTTACTAACCTACATCTGAAGCTCCTGCTGCAGTGCTGCTACAAGATGCATCACTGAATTACATTTCGATTGAATAATGTTAACCATTAAAAGGATATAGACAAGAAACACATTTTGTTAAAACAAATATATTTTAGCGAGCCTGTATAAAAGAATTTAACTTGAATTAGCAAAGGAAGAGAGATGGAATAAACTAAATCATTTTGCTTTGAAACAACAATGGATGTGGTTTTCCCTTGGCGTTGAGCTCTAATAGTGGCCCCCCAGATGATGATCCAACAGCATGTGGTTTTCCTGTAACTTCTGAATAACGTTAATCTAATAATGGTCATATACATGGACAGCACGTATAAGATATAACATCGTGATACTATCTGCATTAACAACCATGAGTAATTATATCATCCTAGTACCCTACAAAAAAAATTATATCATCCTAATTTTAGGAATATCACATTAAACAAAATGACAGGGGCAACAACCATGAGTTAAAAATTGGAATATAGACATAACTTGCTTTTAAACATGCATTGTGATGTGTGCCATATATCTATTTACTATGTAATTAAAAGAGAAAAATAAGGAAGTTTGTTCATCTAAACATGCAGCACGCTTCAACTAAAATAGATCAAGCAAACAATACCGAAAGTTTCAGCAATGCATTGCTGCAAATACCTTGCCTGCTTTATAAAGTCCAGCAAAGCATAATTAAAATTGACACCTGCAGCCATGCGAAGACAACCATGTCACCTTCATTATTGTGATAGTTTGGTGTCAATGGTTTTCTCCATCAACGGCATGTTGGCATGATGTCAAGTTCGACAAGTCTGAAGGATATCATTTTGATAAGAGGGTACAGTGCTGATAATCTAAAAAAAACAATCCTAAATATAATGACCATACTCACCAAAAGGGGCAGAGGTTTGAGCCAAATCATATCACAATCATGTTTAGATTTCCAAACAAAATTCAAGCAATATATATACAAACCAGAGAGTGAGTTATTTACCTCTCATGACTGATGTCAGGACTGCATATGCCCCAATGATCCAAAGAACTTTAAGCCCCCCACTTCAATGAATCTACCGGAAATCTTTACTTTATGAAACTCATTTCCTGCCATATTGTGATATGCCACGATGCGAATGCAGATCAATTTTCTAAAAAAGAAATAATACTGAGATGGACATATCCACAGATAAGATGAAGAGAGCAATGCTCTAGCTTATGCCAGGTTCTGCACATACCTTGCATGGTCATCCATACCAGCTGCTGTAATGGCACATCAAGCACTGGTGCAATAGGCTAATGGCGATATCTTTCTTGATATTTGTATGACCAAGGTCCAAGGTGGCTACCACCACCAAGCAAGCCATTAGTTCCATTGTATACCTCTAAACTTGTAGGCTCGGCCAACAAGTATATAGGGTGTCCATGCATGGTTGGAACCACTATAGGCTCGGCCAACTCTGACTACCTTAAATTTGTAGCACTTTATAAGTCACTAAAACATGCATGACAACCAAAGATAGGCAATTAAACATGGCAATAAACCCATGCTTGCATGAA
Organism: Panicum virgatum; assembly: GCF_016808335.1. Taxonomy (NCBI): domain Eukaryota; kingdom Viridiplantae; phylum Streptophyta; class Magnoliopsida; order Poales; family Poaceae; genus Panicum; species Panicum virgatum. The sequence goes on along the minus strand of NC_053145.1, from coordinate 33,859,960 downwards.
CAAATTTATCCAAACAGCAAGGGAGAAGATTTTAGCAGGAACCAAATACAGGTTATCTCAGGAACCAAATACAAGTTAAAAGAGGCACTGAAAGGAAATACTTCTCTGAAGGAACCAAATGCAGGTTATCTCAGCAGTAAACCAAATATAGCTCATTTTAGGAAATCTTTTTTATTGTCGAGTACAATAAGAATAATAAACAATGTGCGATGGTTTTTAGAAAGCATATAGCAGGGCATCAAGCCATAGAATCGTCCTATTTTTAGGTTTCCACCAATATCATTTGGACATGTCATTAGAATTCTATGTTAACAAATTATAGCTTTCAAACCTAAAAGCGCAAGTGTGGCACACTATAGCACAGACAAATAGAACAAAAGAACAGAACTTACTAAAGCTAGTGCGTATTTCACCAAGTAGCTGTCCTTCAAGCTACAGAGGAACAAAAATTGTGTCGTGTCATTTTACTCATCAGTATGACCAAAAGGAAACAAACGGGGAGGAGCTTGTAGACCTAATAACCAAAAGATACAAGGGATAATCACCAGACATTCAACAAGCCGGTGAACACAAAAAGGAAATGAAGTCAGCACAGTAAAGCTATTAGGAAATATTGGGATCCGATTCTTACCAAAATTATTGGGAAACATTATTTAGAAAGTTAACCTACGAATGTTAACCAGAGTATGTTAATCGGCACACAAAAGGAAAGATAATCAACTCAAAACCAAAAGAAAACAAAAGGAGAGATTTGATGTCAATCAAAAGAAAAAGAAAAAAAGTCTGTTCTCTTAGCTCATGCAGTCGTCCCCAAAACCAGCAAGCAAACATTGAACTGGTGCTTATTTTCTAACACAGACCACATCATCAAGTGCAAATATGGAGAGAAAATGGAGCATGCATCTTCCACAAATATGGAGTGCAAATAAATTAGAAAATCATCAAGTGCTAGTTACTAAGCTATGTGCACCTGATCCCTTTAATAAGACGTTCCAAAAATATTTCGAAAACATCATGCAAAACCTCATGTTATCAAAAATGAATCATTTTGCAGATTATGACATTCCGAAATCAGAAAAATTATAATCTCAAAGAATTCCTCCTGAGTCCTTAGAATTTTCGTCATCTAATCTCCTACTATAAAAGCTAAGAGTAGCTAGCTCCATGTTAACCACCTAGTCTAGAAAATATTAATTTGATTCCTCTCCAATTGAAGATGCTTACTTCTGTAAAGAAATAACTACATCTTGATACCATTTTACATGTCTAAACCATACATGAGTAAACCAAGTTGGAAGCCAAGGATATCATTGTTTCTAACCATATGTGCAGCAGGATTCGAATTCACATATGAAGATCACAAAAAGCAATGGTTAGTGCTTAAAATTTACATAAAATCGCAAGCTTGTGGAAAAGTAATGGTTGCCTGTATATACCTGAGGATGAGTCTTAGGTGAGAAGTGAATTCAGCCAAGTGTTAAGATTCTCCCCAAAAGTGGAATGCTTGATCTAATATAAATAAATATAAAGTGAAGGAAAAATCCAAATTATTTCCCTCAAGTACGAATTTTTAACAAAGCACAGTTCTACATAAAACCTGAAACGCATAACCGAAGGAACTTTACAAAAAAAATCAACAAAATTACCTCAAAAGTTAACATAGGACATGTGGCACATGCATCTCCTCATGCCTAGTCACCCGTCCTGCCAGGTTGGTAGATTTAGTCATTCAGATATCCATATGAAAAATAATATTATATGATATTAATGGCTATCAAGGATTTGTACAGCACATTCTTAGCTCAAGAATCCTTTGCAACAATAAACCTCGAAGCAGAACTCTAGATGAGATTGGTTAAAACAAATCTATCCATAAAACATTGCTGATGGCAATTTGCCATTTATTTTTTTCTATCACAACATACCATAACTAACTTCACATGTCAGTCCTAAACTTAAAACCGCTTATTAAGCAATTATGCTGATTTCGTTTATTTCACTAAATCATTCCATGTAAACAATAATGGAAGTGCATGATCATCTTTGATCAGTCATCAGCACGTCAGCAACATGGTCTGAAAGCACCACAAACATCTGCACACTTGTAAGAAAAGTTTCGAAAATAAAAAGAATAAGTCTGAAATTTTGCCTCAAAATAAGCTTACATGCTAAATCATTTTAGTTTCGCATTGTTGGCTACACGTATATACATCTACCATGTACTTGTCTAGATAAAATATGCAGCTTGACTATAGCAAAGATTTCACATAATTATTGGCCACCACAGGAAAGCATTACCTCACAATATTATTTTGACAATCAAATCATGCTTATATGATACTGCTATAATCGGATCATTTCGAATGCCAAGCCAAAACACTGGGCAACAAATTGGATGGACCGCACAATCGGAATTACCTTTACTTGCATTCGTGTATAAGATCATACTCTCTGTATGCATTCTTTTAGGTGCTATTTAATTGGTTAACAAAAAAAATGAGAGAAAGAAGAGTAATTTCAGATTAAAAGCTTTCATGCCATGCATATCAGATCCTGGCAGAAATAAAAATTGATATCATATACCCAACTCTGCGTTGCCTAAACTGATCCTGAACACTCAAGTGGACACGGTGCATGAAACCAAAAGTACATGCATGTACCTATTTCGGATCAGGAGGGGGATTTGCTCTGGTTTGCGTGGGGGCTGGTTGGAGGTCCGCTGCCTCTCCACAACGCAGGTTTTGCCGTTTTGGGGCCTGTGGCGAGGGGGCAATCTCATACTGAAAAAAAAATCAAATCCTCACATCCAGCCAGTCAGGGATCTTCGATCTGCAAGCTGCGGGAAAATTGGATTGAAATAAAATCATTTGTTCACTCGACAAGATCAAATAGATCGTAGAAGGAATAGCTCACTTTTTTGGTGGCGGCGCTGCCTACTCGACGGTTCCGGAGGCCGAAGAAGAGGCCAAGAGGACGCGTCCCCAGTTGAAACTCGCGGCCCGCAGTGAGGCGAATCCCATTGCATTCTTGACGGAGGCGAGCGCGGGGAAGAACGCCAGGAGGCTAGCCTGGAACGCGCCAGCCTAAGCCGCGCAGGCCGTCCGCGGTCGCACGACCTCCCGCTGAGCTCGTCGCTGCCCGATGCGCGACGCACCCGCCCGAGCCGCGCTTGCCCTGGGCCAGCCATCACCCTGCAGCACGCGCCGCCGCGCTCGCCGCTGCCTGGTGCGCGACGCGCCCGCCCGAGCAGCGCTTGCCCCCGCGGCCTGCCGCGCCGCCCCGATAGCACGCGCCTGTGAGCCGCGGCCGCCGTCACCGCCGCAGCACACGGCCGGCGGAGCCGCCCGCGCGGGGAGAGCACCCGCTGGATCTCGATTGGACCGAGAGGAAACCCGCGTCTAACCATCCGGAGCAGGGACCAACGTCGCCGTCTGCCTGGGCGTGGGGGAGGCGGCGTCCATTGCCGCGCCTGGCCCCGCGCAGACCCGGCCGTCCGCCGCCGTGGCCCCTCGCGGACCCGGCCGTCGGCCGCCGTAGCCCCGCGCGGGCCTCCACGGCCGCTGGCCCCGCGCGAAGGAGGTCGCCGCCGCTGTGGCCCCGCGCGAAGGAGGTCGCCACCGCTGTGGCCCCGCGCGAAGGAGGCCGGGAGGGAAGGAGGCTGCGACGGTGCTCGAGCTCGAGCCGGTGCTCTGCTCGGCCGGCGAGCTCGAGGCCCGATGCGCCGGAGGGAGGAGGGAGGGAGGGGCGCCGGCGAGGGAGTGCTTGGGAGGAGGGGCGCCGGTGAGGCGAGGAGGCGAGGAGAGGCGAAGAGGGCGCTGGTGCTCTGCTCGGTCATCGGGATTGGGATGGGATCACGCCGGCGTCGTGATGCTCGGGCGGGATTCACGGGGGGATTGGGAGCAGGCGTCGTTATGGCAGGAATTGGAAGCTGCCGGCCAATAGAATCGCGGGTACGCAGGGCTGGGTAGATAACCCCGCGGTGAAAAAAAGAAGGGACGGAGGGGGGCGCGGCCTCGCGAACAACGGGACTGGGCGACCTTTTCGGGCTGCCGGATTCCTGTAAAACTTTTATGAGCTTACATGGGCGCTTCAAAATAAAAGTTTGTGAGGTGAGTATGGATTCTAATTTTAGTGAGAAGTGTTTTAATTTTCATGGATCCTTATAGTATAGATAGATACGGCAAGGTCCGATTTCTCCTAACTTTCCACCATCGACCGGTCTAGGTACATTTGCTTCCATGGTTCTCCCCTTCTCACGTTTGGTGCGTCTATCAAACATGAAGTACAAATTGTCATAACTAATCTTGAAATCTATTTTGGATATCGTCATAAGGTTTCCAAGGAGAGTGATGAGCTTGCTGAGGAAGGAACAACGGGCGATTTGGACGATGCAATTAGCGCATATAAGCCACCATGGATGCGTCCAACGAACCTGGAATCTAGTTCTGTACAGCCTTTGAATGTTTGATCTGTTTTACATGATAACACCAGCCATGCTGGTGCTGATGTCAGATTTGCTGTGTAATAAAAACTAATGGAATTGTTCAACATCCTGTGTCAAAAGAAAAGCTCATAGCCAATATTGCATTATCGCCATCGCAACTTATCAAGTACGCACAAGCATGGGCAGATTTGTCTAGAGACTCAACTGACACAAATGTGGTGAGAAATAGAGACACTGCTATATTGTAGCATGAAAATAAACTGGTCACGATTTTGCATTTGGACTAAGTTTCCCGTACTGTGCCTGATGGTACTTATCCAACAAAGGAATCGCCTATGTGCACATCCATATCGATACCTGGAACAAGGACAGTTAAATCTCTCTCCTCAAAACTGCATTACAGAACTCTCTTTGTTTCACATTTAAGCAGCCGACAAGTAATAATACAATACAAAATACAGTATAAATACAAGACACCAGACGGGTCATTAGGCGTCTAGACAAACATGTCCAATGCAACTCGGCCCTTGAACTAAGCAGAAGGCTCTGAAAATCTCAGCACGAATAGCAAACATCCTAGCTGCCAGACAAAATTCATTTGAATTTGAAGGAGGGCCTAGACATACTGATATTGCTCAGGATGTTACAAATTCAGATGTCGCACAAAACTATAGGCTCATTATCAGCATCACTTTGTTCCAGGTCACTCAGTCACTGTGGTGTTGAACCTCCAGGCGGCGGGTGCTGTGGCGGCGGCGGGGGTGGTGTAAGGCCAACATTGCCCATTCCCTGCAGCAACCAGTAGCACCATGCTTTACTTATTACTTAATATAACAAATTTACAACAATATAGCTAGATAATGCAGAAACATTTAATAATAGATGACTAGACCGAGTAGATATAGGTATGGCAAAAATCAAGATGCAACACTCACTCTTACCTGGTAAGAGCTTAGACCTGGAATGGATGTCATTTGTCCTTGTGGAGCCATTTGTCCCTGAGGCCGGTTGTAGATGCCACCCATCGGAAAATTTTGTATGGAACCTGATGCTCCTTGGATGTTTCCCATCCCACTTGGGAACCCACCCATTGGAGGTACATTGCCAGGAGGAACAGAACCAGGATGCATCTGATTTAGGCCCATCATGTGCTGTGGCATTTGGGGCATCATCTGACTCTGTGAACCTTGCATCGCCTGGAAATATTAGAATGGTTAAATCCACACTATCACCGTAGTACTAATTTACAAAGGAGCATAAAGGATCCAAATATATTTCAACCATGTTCCTTTGATGTAACATCAAATTGACCAGTGAATTCACATGAACATAGAATCATGCCCAAGCAGTGTAGTGCGAGATAACAACACTAAATTGGGGTTTAGAAAACTTAACATACCAGTTACTTCCTGTTTTCGGCCAAACCAGTCCCTAAAAGGATTCAAGCTAATGCAGTTTATTTATTAGTTATTGGCTATGTAGCAAGAGAATCAGGTAACCAAAACTTGGACAAAGTCAATCTTTTGGAAGAGCCCCCAAAAAATGGCATTTCCAAAACCAGGAGGATGCCATGGTTTTAAAATCCTTGCAGCAAATAAGTCTTCCTTGGTGATACAATGTTTTCAAATGTATTCATGCTTCATGTCAACTCAGATGTATTTGTGCTTTTATCTATAGCAGATATGCAAATTATTTAGGAGGTCTTATGTAGTAAAGGGAGCTCTTTTGAGAAAAAATAAGTTCATTTAGAACATCCTCCTGATGTGAATTTACAATGGTTTGAGTCTCCGCATTTGGTTTTTCACTGGCAGATAAGATAAATAGAGATAGAACATAGAATATGTTACATTATTGTTAAGTCAAGTAAAGACAAATAGAGATAGAATATAGACTATGCTACGTTATTGTTAAGTCAAGTAAACAGTTATGCTCTCAATCATAAGGGTATCAGTGAACAGTACCGTTGGGTGAGGCATTGGTGGAAGTGGTGGATTCACTGGTGATGGCATTGATGGCCCACCCATCGATGGAAGCTGGGGTAGTGTAGGTCGAGATCCTTGCGAATGTGAAAGCATGTGAGCTGGTGGCTGCAATTGGTGCATATTTGGAGGTGGTGGCCGATGAAATTGGGTATGTTGCTGCTGAGGCATCTGTTGGTATTGTTGCTGCTGCCCAAGAAGTGATGGATGAGGACCTGGTGGCAGCGGAGGTTGCCCAGGTGGAAGACCCGGAATAGATGGCCTCTGCTCTCCTTGATCAGATCCATCCAAGGTCATTGCAACCCCAATGCCAGGGATTGTGCCCTCATTACGTGACAATCCATGAGCAAACGGACCAGGCGTTGGAGGTTCAGGCATCTGGAATCCACCCATAGCACGAGCACCAAAGGTAGGATGTTGGTCACCGTAACCTGAAAAAGGTAATAATTTAGCATTAAGAATTCCTCTGAAACAAAAAGGTCACAAACCAGCATAAAACACCATTAGGCACCTGCGTAAAGCAAGAGTAGTAGATGACCATAATTCTTTTATCAAACTAGATAATAACATTGGAAGGCATGTGTATGCTCACATGAAAGCTCAAGCACATTTGTTAAAGTTTTATAACCAAAACAACAAAATGAGCCAAATTCAACCTTGTGTCTGTCCACTGCTGTATCTATCCCGGGTAAGATCACCAGGCCTGTTTCTACACCAGAATTTTGTAGCATGATCACTGCCCCCGCTGCCAAAAGAATAGAAAACACATTTTAATGAGTTCACATACAACTATAGAATAAAATGAATAAGACCATACCATAGACAAGATTGTACTCAATAAGAATTCAGATTCATGTTGCATAAAAGCATCTATATGTAAAACAAAACAAAGCAAGCGATAAATCAGAAAGAGCGTTAATTGCAAAATTTGAAAGTAAACTGCCCAATACCTGCAAAGTAGGTAGCCTACAGGATGCCAGGCAAGATCCCACACACTATTGTCATGTGCATTGTTAATTTCGACCTGTGGAGCTTCATGACTACCAAATAAACAAAATAGCTTGTCCATCAAGTTGAGACATTTTTTTCAGACAAAAAAGATGTAAAAAGTTGTTCGACAAATTTGGGTGGGAGGGGGGTGGGGAACTGAATAACTTAGCACACAATAGTAAAGATTATTATTTCAGTGATGCTACAACTATCTTACCCGACCAACCAATGAAATATTGCTCCATCAAAGCTCCCACTAACAAAATATTCTTCATGAAATGGATGCCATGCCAAAGCTGTTAAAATGAAGGAATTGAGTAACTGACTCATTCAATACAACCTTGGCAAACAAGAGCATGCACAGTATTTCCTAAAAATATTTAAGCTGCCATTCTAACATTCATAGAATGTGTGCCTGCAGTGAGGAAGTGAACTACTGGATCTAAAACTTGTGTCAGTATTCAAATCTTAAAATGCACTAAGGAATATAACAATTTCAATATTGTAACAGCAATCTAACCAGTTACGTCCTTGATGTGCCCGCGAAAGGATTCAAGCTCTTTCATGGATCTAATATCATACAGCTGCATGAATGAATTAGCAATACAGAGTGAGCAACAGTGGGAAAAAATATTAATCTACTGGCATCATAAAAAAGTTACTGATTACCAGGATGGAATGTAACCATCTACATAGCCAGCATTAGAATGTTGGGTACAAAAGCATATGTTACTATCTTAAAGTGTCCTTTGGAGAAGGAATGGAAAAACAGAACAAGGTACATAAGCACAAATCACGGACCTTAATAATCTGATCCTTTGAGGCCGTCAGTACCCAGTTCCCATTCTGATTCCACTTTACACAATGTACAATATTTTTGTGACCATGGCTGCAGATATAGAACATATTGTAACGCAGAACTTCAAGAGAAAATAAAATAAAGAAGTGAAAATAATACTGACAATGAATTTAGCTCTCTACCACTTCTTGCATCCCAAAGTTTCACAAGATAGTCTTTACCACCTATGGAGCACAGAATTTAAATGAGAACTGCAAGAATAAACTCATGAAACAAGCACAAACATATACTAACCTGATACTAGTAAAGACTTTGTAGGATGCCAATCGACACTTTTAACATCCCAACCATGGCCTGGCCGAGTCAAAGGCAAATTCAGGTTATTTGACGAAAAAAGTAAACAAAGTAATATTATGCAATAACTTCACATGATCAAATATCAATCAGCGCGAGAATTGGCTAGGTTCCTTAATGTAATGTTTGCTATTCTTTTTACCTTTTCTTATACATATTAATCAGCAGGGGGGCACACCTCCTGTTCTTCCCAAAAAAATCTGATTAACATTCATAAGAAAAGTTTGGCAACATTACCAGTTAATGATTTTTCCTCCTGGCATCTCGCAAAATCCCAAACCTTAACGGTTCTATCATCAGAGCAGGAGCAGAACTTCAAGTCTGTTCTTGAAAAGCTGTTTGAAGAACATGTCAGTGCACAATGAACATGAAATAGGCATAGCAAACTAACAGAAGTGCATTAGGCAACCATCACCTTAAACCACGAACTGATTCTCTATGGGCTGTTTTATTCACTTTGACATTGTTCATGTTACTTTGCCAATATCTGCAAATGAATTTAAAACACTCAGCTAAGGGGTTAAACAATGTAAAGTTCAAAATGGCAATTTGGTGGAAGGTACAAAACAATGGACTGCATACTTGATTGCACCACCATCATCACCAGTAACCATCCAATTTTCATTGTTACTCCAAACCATTGATCTCACAGGTTGATCATGAGCCTAATGGTCAGAAAACTACAAAAAGTAAGTTAAAGTACCAACATAGTAGTAAGTCCAACAGTAAGTAATGCGGAATACCTGAAGTATCATTTCAAAGTTAAAAGATTGTCCATTCCATAGCGTAAATTCACCGCTTTGTGATCCAGTGATAAGCCGACGGCCTGTAGGGGTCCACTTTATCCACAAATAAATTTGCATTATACTCCAAGTAGATGAAATCATGAAAATAAGAAAAATGAATGTCTATTGAAGTGATGATTAAATGATACATAATTGTCAACACATTAAAATAGCCAAAAGTAATAAGAAATATACAGTTTCTTGACAAGATTTATGTAAGCAGTTAAATAGGTATCCCAAAACTTACCACGACACGATTGATAGAGCACCGGTTCTTATTGATTGAAGAATGTACAAATTTGGCAGCGAAACTTGTGGAGGGATTGTCGGGATAAGCAACAGATGGTAACATCTGCAACAGCCACAGTTCTCATAACATTATATATAATAAGAAATAGTCATAAAATTTCTATGAAGATCTTTGATTAGTTATAGAACTAAGTAACTAACTGGATTTAGCGAATAACCTAGAGCATCAGTGCATCACCATTACTCATATGAACTGCTTTATTGAACTTAGTATTATATGGTGCAGAATAGCCTTTTATCTATTGTATGCTAGATGGTAGATGCACATTTAACACTGAATTTCAAATGGCATCTGATTGCTTATGGCTTCATACACATAAAGCTATTTATCAGAGCACAGTTACTATCTTCCAAAGCTTAGACCAATCAGTATTTCTAGCACAACTATCGATCCATCTTTTGAACACATAATTGCAAGTCAGGGCAAGTACATCTAGGACAGCAGCTGGAGTTGGCTGCAATGTGAATCTGTCCCTTGCATCCCTTGCATCCCTTTGCCACATGCGAGCCTGCGTTCGTGCACATTGTGGAAGTCAGCACTACTGGAGGGAAGAAAAATGTAGGTACCAAAAGATAAGCATTGCAAATTCAGAGCAAAGATATAAACAAAAAAGAAAAAGCATAAAGGATAAAAATTCTGAAGCTGAAGCTAAATAAATTTTGTATCATTGTGAATCTCCAAAGAAAAGTCCATATTACTTGAACATAACGGACAACACTGCTTGTGTAGTCCACTGTTCGTCGCTGGACAGGCTTCCGCATCCTTTTAGCACCAAAACTGTCACCATAAGCTGCACAGAGTAACAAATTACAATGTTATGTGTGCCATTATGATGTGATAATGAGGACCTAGGAGTCTACAGCAAATCACAATAAACTCCCGGTATGCTTTTGTAGCAGCTCGCTTACACTACTTAAGACAAACTAACAATAAGTTAGTACGTGCAATCTAATATAGGCATCTAGCTGCCCTTCTCGGAACCCTAAAATGGAACAGCGATTTCTAACGAGTACGGTACTTAGCTCTTACCGTCGTAGGGTGGCTGATGCTGCTGCGGCGGCGGGGGGCCCGGGTGACCCACGTACTCAGGGGTGAGGTTGGTGGAGGACGCCGCCGATAGCTGCCGCATCGGCGGTCCACGGTAGAACTCCCCGCCACCGCCGCCCTGGGGCGGCGGGTGCTGCGGCGGCGGAGGTAGCTGCTGCTGCTGTTGCTGCATCATCTCCTCCACCGCCTCGGTGGGAGGGGAGAGCTAGGGTTATAGACATTTCAGCACAGTTCATTAAAGATAGCATTAGAGAAAAATAAGTAGTACAAATATAGAGATAATTGGATTACTGAACAGTTCATTAAATATTAGTATTACAGAAATCAAGTACAAAGCCCGAGTTGGAGCAAAAAGAGGTTCAGGATACAGTTACATGTGGACATTCAGCTAATTCAAATTATGATTCCGACATCTTGGTTCTAAGATCATGCATATAGTATGGCATAAAGACAACTCTGGTAAGCAATGATCGAAGCCTGACTCTAAACTAAAGGTAACAACTAACCAACATATGTAATCTGGGTTTGCATAGAATAAATGGGAGCGCAGTATGTGTGTCAGCTTTACAATGCAACATGAGCAGACTTGACAAGCCTAAATCTGATTGTGTTATGTTCTGATGCCTATATGGTCGCAGGACTTCATAATGAGCCATGCAGGAACTAAGGAGCGTCCACAGTAGCCTTCCAACAGAAGGCATGAAAAAAGTCACATTAGTGTGATTGCTCCCTGCAACACTAAGGAGCAATGGCTGCAGTTATGTAAAATTCTGGACATGTGGCCTTAATGTTTATGAAAGTATGTCTCCGCTAATTGCACATGTGGCCATAATGTTACTCTACTTTGCTTGTTGCTTATGGTACTTGGTACAACAGAAAAAATCATAATACATATGCATATAAATTTAGAAAGCGACTGAACAGGTGACTAAGCAATGAAGTGGCTATTCATCCAATCATCCTAGGTTCCCAGACTATATATATCTAGCAGTACAATATTTCAAGATTTATAGTGAAAACAATTTGTCTTGCCATGGTAAGCCTCTACAGCTTCAGTTCAAAGGTTGTGAATTGCTGATATATTGTCTACCTAGTGTTGCTGCTCCTTTGTAATAAAACTGAGTTTAATAGGATTATCAGATTTGGCTGTATAAATATGTAGTTCTAGCGGGAAAGTTACACAGCCCCAATAAGAGTTGAAAACGAGCAGATTGATGGACGCCGTTTCAGTCCTTCTACTTTGCGCGCCTCGCTGAATCAACCGGGAAGCAATGGCTTAGGTGCCCTGGAGTCCCTAGCTCAAAAGCAGTGAAGTACCGACGCATGCTGTTCCCCATCCCCTAGCTAGTGAGTCTCACATTCTGTACGTGCAGATGCAGGTCATTGGCGTGGGAAGAAGGGATCGGAACAAGCGCCGGCCATATTCAAACTTCATCTGGGCGGCGGGCGGCGGCCTCAGATTCCCCGCCGCCCGCCCGCCCGCCCGTATCGACTCACCCCCGAAACAAGCAACAACGATTGAAATAGGAAGGATTGAAATCGGAGATCTTGAGTTTACCTGATTTGCTTGTTGATTCGTCAGATTCCCAGTGGATTGGATGAGTGCTAGGAGTTGGAGTATGCAGAGTTTTAACGAATGGGGGGAGAAGACTCCTCTCGAGTTATTATTGGCCGTCAGAAACCTACAATGGCTAAAGGGAGGGAGGGAGGGAGGGAGGCGACGCGGCAGCCGCCGTCGCACCTCGGCTCGCAGTCATGGGGAGGGGCGGTGGGTCGTCGCCAGGGGCGGGCCCAGGATTTGGGCAGTGGGTATTCGAAATTTCAAGTGTTGGCTAAATTTTTTTTTACAGCTCAAAGTACACACATGCTTTAATTGAGTACTGATAACATAAATTGTTCATAATTTGAAAATTATTCAACACATAGATAATAGATGTACTAAATGTTCAACAATCAAAATGTGATTATCTGAAATAAATAAAAGCAGCAAATGGCATTTATAAGGATGCTTACAAATTAACCATTTCACGAATCTATAGCCAATTAATCATAAGTAATAAAAAATTATGAATGGATTTGTGAATCCTCTATTCACCTTGGTTCACTGGATCTGGCTCCCTGTTTTCTTCTTCTCGGGCTGAGGCGCTGAGCTGCAGGGCTTGCTCCCCGCCTGCGCCTGGTCGCCTCCCCCTGGCCCCTGCTGTCTGCTGCTCCCTGACGTTGCTGCGCAGCGCAGGCAGCCAGGCAGCGCAGCGCAGGGCGGCACCGCGCCGGCGCCCCTATAGCCGCAGCGGCGCGGCGCAGCGCTCCCGCCCGCCCCTGCGCACTGCGGGTGCGGCGGCGGCGGTGCGGCCGGCGCGGCGGCGCCCGGCGGCCCGTCGAACGGCGACCGGTGGTGTGCCGGCGTCGCGGGCTCGCGGCGAGCCGGCGAGGTCTGGGGCGGCGCGGTGCGCTAGGGCAAGGGCAAGCCGCGCAGGCCGGCAAGGCGTCAAGCGTGGTCGGGGGCAGGGGGGGTCAGGGGTGGGGGATTTTTGAATTGGGCTCGATTTTGGGCCAGGTGAGAGGAATGGGCCGAGGATAAGGTGAGCTGTTTAGTTGTTTTGGGCTAAAACTAAGAATGAGCCTTGATTTATAGCATAGTTTTTGTTTTTTAATCATATACCTAGAATACACTATATGTACAAACTTTTTGTTCAAAAATAATGGGTATTTAACTAAATACCCTTGAATTCAATGGAGCCGCCCTTGTCGCGGTGACGGGTGCGGCGGTGCCTCTAGCCGTCGAGGGTAGGGGTGGTGGGTAGTGGCGGCGAGGGTACATGTCGTCGGCGAGGCGCGGCCGGCGAGGGGAGGGGCGATGGCTCGGGGCGGCCTGGACGGCGGCGAGGCGGAGTCCCCTCGGCGGCCCGCCCAACCCTAGGTTCGGTGCGGGATGGGGGGGAGCCGAATCCGCTTGCCGCGGCTTATTGGTGGGCTGTCAAACGGCTGGGCTGATAAGCCCAGCCAGATTCCACCCAGCCCAACAGGGCCTTGATTTGTTGGCGGACTTCGAGCTTGTGCACGTAGGCTCGCTCGATCCGGCTCATTGACAGCCGAATTCGTCGTCTCACTGCGGCACAGATCCAAAACCATAGCTCTCCCCTCCCACCCGGCGGTGGAGGAGATGCAGCAGCAGCTACCTCCTCTGCCGCAGCACCCGCCGCCCTGGGGGAGTTCTACCGGGGACCGCCGATGCGGCAGCTATCGGCGGCGTCCTCCACACAACTTCACCCCTGAGTACGCGGGGCACCCGGGTCCCCCGCCGCTGCAGCATCAGCCGCCCTACGACACTAAGAGCTAAGTACCGTACTCATTAATAGTCGCTGTTCCATTTTAGGGTTTCGAGAAGGGCAGCTAGATACCTATATTAGATTGCAGGTACTGCCTTATTATTTGTTTGTCTTAAATAGTGTAAGCGAGCTGCTACAAAAACATACCGGGAGTTTATTGTGATTTGCTGTAGACTCCTAGGTCCTCATTATCACATCATAATGGCACACATAACATTGTAAATTGTTACTCTATGAAGCTTATGGTAACAGTTTTGGTGCTAAAAGCACTACTAGAAAACGAGCCTTCACAACCGGTTAAAGAGGTGCTTAGGTACCGGTTTTGCAACCGGTACCCCCAAACCGATACCAATAGCCTCGGTCTAGGACACCGGGTTTACCAACCGGTGCCTTAGGCCTCAATTGGTACCGGTTGGAAAGACCAACCCGTACCACAGAGGCTGCCACGCTGACGCAAGGTGGCAGCCCCTTTGGTACCGGTTGGTCTTTCCAACCGGTACCAATAATCTTTCCCTATTTTGTCCAAATTCAGTTTTGTTTGTTTTATTTATTACTATTTATTCTTTTATAATTGCTAAGCGCACTCGAGCTCTACAATACTATACGTTCATTGGTCGTATGTATGTGTTCATTTTCAGAGAATATCTGAAACTAACTAAAAGTGAAATGCGAGCATATAATTAAGCTAATTAGATGAACTAATATATTTACAAATATACAAACATCAATGCATCACGTTTAGAAATATTTACAAATGTACAAGTCATGTTTGTAGTCCAACTACTGGGTCCCTCAGGAGCTCGATGGAAGTCCTCTATGGATGTGACCGTCGTGGTAGAACTCACCTCTAGGATCCAGGATCTCGTTCAAAATGAATCCGGCGAGCTGCTCGCACACAGCGTTGATCCGATCAGTAGAGTAACATTCATCCACCATTTGAGACATCTATCATTTAGGAAAAAATAACTGATAAATTAACATCATGTGCGTTAGTATAATTATGAAAATGTACTAGTGAATGATTTGGACGTACTCTCATGTCCTCCGTAGTAGGCTTCCCGCATGGAGTCATGATGTGCAAGTAGTCGCATACATAGTACCCGCACTAATCAGTTCCTTGTTGTTGTCTCGCACACTTAAGGAGAAACAAATAAATTACTCAATTTAGAATAATTTGGGATTACTTAACTAGACAAATCTTTGTGAATCAACATACCGGATAATCCATTTTATCGTTCAGTTTGGGCCTCCATTGACCACGTCCTTTGTTCTTTTTCACAAATTTTTTTCAAACCCTATGCTCAAAGTTAAGTTTGATGTTCAGGAATTGTTGTTAACAGAAAAAGGATTTGATTGTGCAAACTGAACTTACCTGTTCAAGGGGTCTATGATATGTTGGATTGCGGACTTTGGATTTCTCATTGAGTCAAAGACTATAAGATTGCCAGTCTCTATGGAAAGTATGAGTAAAATCTAATGATAACTGCAGATATAGATAGGATATATACATACATGTATTAGAGGACTTAATATTTATTTAGTAATATAACAGAGGATTGAGTCGACCAAGGCTTACCCAAAGTTGTATGGTATGTATATATAGAATTTGTTATTTTGCCTAGTCAACGAATCGTACATGTTTTGGCACGTTTCCGTGTAATTTTCGTTGAGCATTTTCTAGTTGACTAGCAAAGGAGACATGAAGCCGATCTGATGGTGCGATCCATGTTTTCGACTTCTTTGGGTCTCCTATCTAAATGATACAATAGAAATTTTATAATGCACACATATAATTATGTTCTTGTTAACAAAAAGTATTAATGTAGAGGTAAGTGATACTTACAAAACCCAAATGGTGATGATAGAGGCGTCGAGGGCTTGTCGATGGTAAATGTGATATAAATCTTCGAAGTACACCCAAAAGTCGTCCTCCCCGCAGGAAGAAATCATGGTCACGATACTTGACTCCAAACATTTTCCCTTCGTCATTCGACATTCGCAGGTACCATCTATGCAAATTGAACATCTGCGTGCCTAGACTTTTCTCCTCTTCCTCAGTGACAAAAGGTTTTCCATGCTGGAATGGAGTAAGAACGGGAGCGACAGGGATTTCCGCCTCCAGTTCCCCCATTGCCTGCTCTAGCGTTAATCTAGTTTCAGAAAGAAATATCGCGGCCGGTAGGTCCGCCTGGAGTTGTACGTCCGTCGGGTGTAGGAGTGGCAACCCTAGCACCCGGAGGGGCTCGAGTTCTTTTTGTTGTGTGCCAAGCTGAGGAATGGTCTTGCCACATTTTTTCTTCACATTTCTCACCTTGTGTGCCTTTGTCAGAGTACGTTCATAGTCCGAGGGTAAGTTTTTCGGTTGTGGTGGGTTGTCTAGGCTCGCGAGAAGCATTTTTCCTAATTCTAGAGGTACCTTTTCCCTCGGCGGGGGACTTTAGGCTTCAATTGTTCTTTTATATATCGAGCAGTGTCCTCTTCCAATTCCCCAGCGGTCTTCTCGTATGTCAATTTTCTTTCGACCGTTTTCTGCTTCTTCTTTGAGGGTCCAGCCGCTGGGAGGGATGCAGTCTTTTTCTTTCCTTTTTTCTAGTGCAGGAGGAGTTGGAGTACTGGTGTCCCTTTGTGCCGGCGGAGACGGTGGTGAGGGAGGTGGTTGTGGGGACGGCGGTGAGGGAGGCCGCGGAGACGGGCGATCGGTCTGCATGGGAGCCGTTGTGCTTGCAGTAAGTTTGATGTCGGCCTTGCGCCATAGAACAACCCCGTGCAGTGCATCTCCCAATGTCTTCTCTTCATCCCCTCCAACAAAGTCGAGCTCAAGATCCTCATTGTTTCCAACTACCTGCTCGACTGTGACGGAGGTGTAGCCAGGGGGTATCGGCCTTCCATAAATTGTAGTACAAGGATTCAAGGGCAGGGCTGACCCGTATGCGACATGAATGGATATATTCTTTGCTCGCACATGAAGCTCGCACGGTGTCGGCATAGTGACATCATCCACTGGATACCTCTGGTCATCTACCGTCGTTGGCTCAATCTGGGGTTGATGTTCAGCTTGTACGTCGGGCCGCCGTGGATGCACAAGAGCTGCATCGCTGAGAGGCCGGGCTTATCACAACATCCGGGTGCAACCCAGCAGTGCGAGCTAGCGCAATTGCCTCATTGACCCTGGCGTCCATCTGAGATTCCAAGGACGCAACCTTCCTGTTCATCTCTTCTTGTATGGCACGTAGTTTCTCTTCTTGTTCGGCTTTGCTCTTTCGGTGAGTCTTGTAAAAGGAATCTCCGGCCCAAGCAACTTTCCATGAGACCACGCCGATGCCGCGGGCTCGTCCAGGGTGTTCCGGATTCTTTAATGCCCTTGTCAGCTCATCATTCTCCCTGTGAGGCTGGAATGTTCCTTGTTGGGCCTCATCTATTGTAGCGACCAGATCGCGGGACACTTCCTGCATATGTTCGGGCACGACCAAACTTACATCCAACTGGTTTAGTGTCATGCCATTAGCAAATAACCACCACTTGTATCTATCCAGCCAATCACAAGTCGTCGGCCTGATGCCTCTGTCCATAAGGTCCTGCTCCATCTTTTTCCATTTTTTATTGCCTTCTTGTACCCTCCAGCCCCAAGGTGGTGGGTGTACTTCTTATTTGCTGCATTCACCTTGGCATGTTAGGATTTTTCTTGGGCTTCCTCTAAAAGTTTGTATTGTTTGAACTCCTCCCAATGTGGTTTAACTTGAGGAAGATCGTCCCAGTTCGGCTCCTTATCCTTCTTGATGTAATTATTGTACAACTTCTTCTTGAAACTTGCAAAGGCAAGGGCCATCTTTTTCAAGGCACATTTCTTCACAAGTTCTTGGTCAACTCCTTCAGGAAGAGTGAACATATCCTTGAGTTCTGTCCATAACATTTCCTTCTGATGTGGAGGCACGGCGTGTTGCTGTTCTTCTGGTTTGCTCGATTTCCATAGTCTTGTGGTGATCGGAATTCTCGCCCGAACAATAACCACACATTGGTTGACAAATTTCGTGCTAGCAGTCTCTGGAGCACTTGGATAGCCCTCCGCGTCCACTTCTATGACGACTTGTCTTTCCTCCATTTTCTTGGTTGGCCGGCGTCTCCCTTTTGACTGGCTCAACGAAGTCGATGCGGAGGTCGACTAAATTACAGAAAAGATATGTTAATTGCAAAATTAATCTACCAAAGTCACCATGCATAATTAAGATACGTACTGGAACGTGCTACTGATGGTTGGGGGCGGCGCAAAGTCATCATCTTCTTCTTCGGCATCTCCAGACATATTGAGGAACGAATCAACTGTCCTAGCCTCTTCTTCACCGATTGGCTGGGTGGTGTTGGCCCTCGTATCTTCATTTATTGCATCCGACATGTATTGTCTGGCGGCCTCGTCATCACCGAAGGGGTCCATCCTTAACTGAAACTGTAAAAATGTGTTAGAGTATGTGTCCATCCTTAAATGAAGCAGGAGAATTTAATTCTTTGAACGAATATGTGTGTTTGAAAGAGAGAGAGTGTGTGTGTTAGAGGGAGAGAGAGTGTGTGTGTTAGAGGGAGAGAGAGAGAGAGTGTGTGTGTGTGTTAGAGGGAGAGAGAGTGTGTGTGAGTGTGTGTATGTTAGAGGGAGAGAGAGAGTGTGTGTTTGTGAGTGTGAGTGAGTGTGTGTGTGTGTGTGTTTGTGTGTATGTTAGAGGGAGAGAGAGTGAGTGTGTGTGTTATAGGGAGAGAGCGAGATACCGAGCGTGTGTTTGCGTGTTAGCGCGAGTTTGCGACCGAGCGAGAGAAGTTTGTGTGTTAGCGCGAGTTTGCGACCAAGCGAGAGAAGTTTGTGTGTTTGCACGAGTTTGCGACCGAGCGAGAGAAGTTTGTGTGTTTGCACGAGTTTGCGACCGAGCGAGAGAAGTTTGTGTGTTAGCACGAGTTTGCGACTGAGCGAGAGAAGTTTGTGTGTTAGCACGAGTTTGCGACTGAGCGAGAGAAGTTTGTGTGTTAGCACGAGTTTGTGAGCTCGAGAATTAAGAATGAAGAATTCATAATTAAATAATCAATATATGATTATGTGAGTCTAACCATTTAATACGTGAGTTACAGAAATACATGATTAATATATAAATAAAAGCATTATTCACTCTCTATTTAAATACATGATTAAATAAATCTTTGAATGACACAGAGAGGCGGCTTCGCCGAGGTGGAGGCAGAGGCGCGTCCATGGCGAAGAGGCGGAGGCGGTGTCGGCGATGGTGAAGATGAGGCGGAGACGAAGACAAGGCGGCAGCGACGAAGACGAGGCGGAGGCAGCGGCGGGACTGGTGGCGGCGCGGCACAGGGGAGAGGGCGTCGAGACGGACCCTGGTGGCGGCGCTGTGGAGGCCGACCGGCGGTGGCGTCGAGGCGGAGCAGCGGTGGACGACCGGGCGCGGAGGAGGCGGCGGCGGAGGTTGACGATCGGGCGCGGAGGAGGCGGCAACGAAGGTCGACGATCGAAAGAAGGAGTAAAGGAAGAGGATGAACAGGGCACTAGGTTATATACCCCAAGCCCTTTGGTATCGGGTGAAAAAATCAACCGGTACCAATAGGTTATTTGCAAAATCGGATAATTGAATAGTGAATCATTTAAATGCATAATAACTCAACTAAATACGTAATAAATTTTTTAAATGCATAATAAATTGGATAATTGCATAATAAAATGGATAATTGCATAATATATCATTTAAATGCACAATAATTCTATTAATTACCTAATAAATCATTTAAATGCGTAATAACTCTGATAATTGCATAATAAATCATTTAAATGCATAATAAATCGGATAAATGCATAATAAATCATTTAAATGTACAATAACACTATTAATTGCCTTATAAATCATTTAAATGCGTAAGAAGTCTAGTAATTGTCATAACAATCAGAGATAATCATTAATAGCATGTTCACAGAAAATATTGCAAGACATAATCATTCAACTAAGGGAATATTAACGATGGTTCGCTTTACAATCGTCCCTTCATTATGATCATGACATGCGTATGGAGCCTCCTCTTCAGCTAAAAGAATACTTGTGTCAACCTCCACTACAAACGGAGTCATATCTTCAACCTTATTATATTCTTCTTCATCAGTGATGTCGTCGACTCCCACAATTTTCCTTTTGCCTACCAGAACAATATGGCGCTTTGGCTCATCTCGGGCACCTAGAAAACTTGATTTATTCCTGGACTTGTCCTTTCTCGGTTTGCTAGACATGTCCTGCACATAGAAAACTTGAGTGACATCTTTAGCTAGGACGAATGGTTCATCTCGATAGCCAAGTTCTTTGAGGTCTACCGTTGTCATTCCGTACTCGTCGATATCGACACCTTTTTCTGTCAGTTTAACCCATTGGCAACGAAATAGAGGGATCTTAAACGGCCCATAGTCGAGTTCCCAGATCTCTTCAATGTAACCAAAATATGAGTTCATTTGGCCACTAGAGTCAGTGGCATCAATACGGACACCACTATTTTGATTGGTGCTCTTGTTATCTTGGGCTCTTGTATAAAATGTGAAACCATTAATTTCATATCCTTAGTACATCAGGATTGAATTTGCTGGACCCTTGACCAGCCAAGCTAGCTGCTCATGAATTTCATCATTGGCCATGACTTCATTCTGCAACTAGGTGGCGAATGTATCGTTATGATGTTTTGTAATTCATGTCTCAGACTTCAAAGGGTACGTGCTTCGCACAATTTGCATGTGCTCCTCCATGTATGGAGCCACCAAGGTTGATTGTTGCAGAACCGTGAGATGTGCTTTGCTCAACGTGGCCAGATCTATGGCATTTACTGATTTTCTTCCAAGTGTGCCCTTTCCAATCAGCCGCCCCTCATGACGTGATACTGGAATCCCAATTGGGAAGAGTTCTTCCACATAGTCAACACAAAACTCAATGACCTCCTCTGTGATGTAACCCTTCGCAATGCTTCCTTCTGGATGAGCTCGATTACGAACATATTTCTTTAGGACTGCAAAATATCGTTTAAAAGGGAACATATTATGAAGGAAAACAGGACCGAGAATACCAATCTCTTTGACCAGGTGAACTAGAAGATGCGTCATAATATTGAAGAATGATGGAGGAAATATCATCTCAAGACTGACTAAACTTTGGACAACATCCTCTTGTAGCCTGCTTAAACTCGATGGATCGATTGCCTTCTGCGAAATTGTGTTGAGAAAGGCACATAGCTTTATGATTGTTGCTCGAACATTAGCTGGTAGAATACCTCTAAGTGCAACTGGAATCAATTGCGTCATCAACACGTGACAGTCATGCGACTTTATTTGTGCGAATTTCTTCTCTTTCAGATTCAGTAGCCTCTTTATGTTCGAAGAGTAGCCTGATGGGACCTTGATACTGTTCAAACAGTCGAACATACTTTGCTTCTCTTCCTTACTAAGAGTGTAGCACGCAGGACCTATGTAATGACGTCCTTTATCCCTTTTTTCTGGATGTAGGGCGGCCCGTTGTTTCATACGTTGAAGATCTTGCCGCGCTTCCAATGTATCCTTCGGCTTACCGTAGACACCAAGGAAGCCTAGAAGGTTCACACAAAGATTCTTTGTTAGGTGCATCATATCAATGACGTGGCGGACCTCTAAGACTTCCCAATAAGGTAACTCCCAAAATATACTCTTCTTCTTCCACATAGGTGCACGACCAGTCATCACTCTGCACTGATCTGCTGCCGGGTCCTTTTCCGAATACTACTTTTATATCTTTGACCATTTCAAACACCATTTTCCCACAACGGTGCCTAGGCTTGGTACGATGATCTGCCTTTCCATCGTAGTGAGCATGCTTCCTCCTTAATGGGTGCTTGATCGGAAGAAATCGACGATGACCCATATACATGATCTTCCTACAGTGTTTGAGGTACGTGCTGTCGGTTTCTTCTAAACAATGGGTGCATGCCCTATAACCCTTATTGGAATGTCCGGAGAGGTTGCTTAGTGTTGGCCAATCGTTGGTGGTTACGAAAAGTAATGCACGAAGGTTAAAATATTCCTCTGCGTGCGCATCCCACATACGAACACCCTCTTCTTTCCACAACAATAGAAGATCCTCAATCAGTGGTTTCAGATACACATCTATATCGTTACCAGGTTGCTTCGGGCCGGGGATAAGCACCGGCATCATAATGAATTTTCACTTCATACATAACTAGGGATGAAGGTTGTATATACAGAGTGTCACAGGCCAGGTACTATGGCCACTGCTCTGCTCACCGAAAGGATTCATGCCATCCGTACTTAAGCCGAACCTTATATTCCTCGCATCATTTGCAAATGTTGGGAATGTTCTGTCCACCTTTCTCCACTGCGACCCATCAGCGGGGTGTCTCAACATATTGTCTTACTTACGTTCTTCTTTGTGCCATCGCATCAATTTAGCATTCGTTTTGTTCATGAACAAATGTTTCAGACGTGGTATTAGAGGGAAATACCACATCATCTTGGCAGGCATCCTCTTCTTGACACGTATCCCCTCAACGTCGCCTGGAGCATCTCGAGGGATCTTATACCGGCATGCGTTGCATACAGGGCACGAATCCAAATTTTCAATCTCACCTTGATATAGGATGCAGTCATTAAGACAAGCATGTATATTCTGTGCCTCTAATCCTAAAGGACAAACAACCTTTTTTACCTCGTATGTTGTCTCCGCAAGGTGTTACCCTCAGGGAGTAAGTTTTTTATAAGTTTAAGCAACTCCACGAATCCCTTGTCAGACAAACCATTTGATGCCTTCCATTGCAACAATTCCAATATGGTACCCAATTTCTTTTGGCCTTGTTTGCAATCTGGGTACAACAATATTCTGTAGTCCTCCAACATACGCTTCAGATCTCTCGATTCCTTTTCTGTTTCGCAAACTTCCTCAGCTTCGCACAGCATCTGATAGAGATCATCTTCTACATCGTGTCCTTCAGCATCTTCTTCAGGCTCGCCCATTGCAGTGTCATAAAAAAGCACCGTAATTGCCTGCAAAGTCAGGAATCCTATCATCTTCTTCTTCATTATTATCCAACATTATTCCTCTTTCTCCATGCTTGGTCCAAACATAATAGTTCGGCATGAAACCACTACTGAACAAGTGACTATGGATGGTTCTTGATGATGAGTAATCCTTCTCATTCTTGCAGTTTTTGCATGGACAACAAACGATACCACCGTACTTGTGATTCTCAGCAACTTTAATGAATTCATGCACACCATCGATGAACTCCATTGAACGCTGGTCCGTCATGTACATCCATTGCCGACTCATCTGGGTTCACATTTCATTATTAACATCAAACTAGTGTCAACATAAACCATTTTAAATAAACATTGGAAGTAATAATAATAATAATAAATTGAATTAATCAATGATTGATTACGAAACAAATTAAATTGGAGTGTCATCAAAATTATATACTATAAATATATATATTATACATGCCTAATATTAAAATAAAATAATCCAAATCATAACTATATATATAAATAAATAGTTATCTTATGCCTAATAATTTATTTAACAATAATATGAAACCATAAACTATATCGGGTCCAAAAATATATGTACAAATATTTATCATGTGTATAAACTAAATCAAATGCTAACTACATCCTCCAAATTAATTTGCTAAAGTATTGAAAACAATTTACTAACCTTTTAAAAAAATTGAAAAAAATCGCCCCCCTTCCCTCACTCAGCTGCCATGTTCACGACAGCTTGGAGTGGGGAAGGGGGCAGGGTATTTATAGTGGGGGCACAAAGGCACCGGTTGGTGCCTAGCAACCGGTGCCCAAAGTTATTGATCAGCACCGGTTGAAGGCTCCAACCGGTGCCTATAACCAGGGCATTCAGTGGCACCGGGTTGTGGCGTGACCCGGTACCAATGTCTGCACCAATAGCACCGGTTAGTTCCACCACCTAGTGACATTGATGCACCCTCCATTTGGTACCGGCTCATGGCATTAACCGGTGCCTTTGTCAGTGCATTGGCACCAGTTTGTGCCGTGCCGCGCCTTGCCAGCGCTCGGCGCAGGCCAATAGTACCGGCTATTGATGCAGCCGGTGCTGATGTCTCACATTAGTACCGGTGCAAACAATAAGTGATACTTTTGGCCTGAATCTTTGGCCTGTTTTCTAGTAGTGAAGGATGTGGAAGCCTGTCCAGCGACGAACAGTGGAGAGTGGACTACACAAGCAGTGTTGTCCGTTATGTTCCAGTAATATGGACTTTTCTTTGGAGATTCACAATGATACAAAATTTATTTAGCAACTCCCCAACTCTTTGAGCACCAAAGCTCGAGCAATACAGTCGATCATCCCCCAACTGGACGTAGGGCATTCAAGCCTAAAACCAGTATAAATCTTGAGTCATTGTATGCTAGACTATATCCGACCCAAAAGCACGACAACATGCTAACAAGTAGATTAGTAATCGGCCATTTTGGGAACCGACACATAGCCTTTTGCTGGATCGCTTTTGACCACCTTCTGACTAAGCTAACGTGCTAGCGCCAGCTTTAATCAGGCCTCCAAAATCATCTTGGGTCGAACGGGCCATCGGCCTTTC
Organism: Panicum virgatum; assembly: GCF_016808335.1. Classification (NCBI taxonomy): domain Eukaryota; kingdom Viridiplantae; phylum Streptophyta; class Magnoliopsida; order Poales; family Poaceae; genus Panicum; species Panicum virgatum. The sequence continues at coordinate 33,835,288 of NC_053145.1, read as the reverse complement.
CATAAAATTCCCCATGGGCTCAATTCTCTTTTCTAAAATTATAATTGCAATATTTTGAGGTCAACACATAATTAGTAAAGTGTACAGAACAAAATTAATGAGCGCTAGTGTCTCTCAGTGATAAGAGCTTTCATTTCCGGCCGCTAACTTTTTTTTTTCGGAAATCGTTCTTCTATCATGTTTGGGTTCTTGTTTGCCAACTTATTATCTCTTATTGGGATCTCCAAATATTTAAAAGGGAAGCTTACTTCTTGGCAATCAAACAACTGAGTGTATACGTTGTTACCAATCTTTTAGCTTCTCCCATGCAGAACAATCCATTATTATGGAAGTTGATCTTAAAGCCGAATAACTTCTTAAATATTAGGGGAGAGAGTATATAGCTAGGCACCACTCAGCGCATTGCATGTAGTGATGCTAGTGCTGGGCCAAGAACGTTCATTAGAAAAAAAATATATTTTAGACCGTGCAGAGAGAGAATTAGAGAGAAGCAAAGATGAAGGCCCTGCAACAACACAGCAAATAGTTGTGGCATGCTGTCATTATCTAGGCCAGCAAGCGATGCCTGTTATGGAATTTCAATCGCGATGCCCAGTTCTTCTATGTGGGACCCAAATGTTTTAGGCAGCACTGCACACTATGCAGGGCCTAATATACAAGTGATGTTGTGCCCAAAGCGGGGTCTAGTGCTATCTGAATAAATGCTTGCGGCCAGGCATCCTTCAATCACGGTTAAGAACCTATTTGGATGGACCAGAGTTGCCTTTAGGCCTTGTTCGGTTGTTCCGGATTGAATCATGGAACAGATTTGTTATTGGAGGGGAATGAGTGGATCTAGTTGTGTCACTTGATCCGGATGGTTTCATTCCCAAGGTCGAGACGTGGGGATTGATTCCGGGTCTCTAAGAGGTCGGAATAAGTCAAAATGGGTTGAAACAAAACCAAGGCCGGCTCCATTCCAATCGAACCGAACAGCTATTCTGTATTGAGCCAGATTTTAAACTAGGTGAAATCAATCCGTGCGGAATAGGCGTCGTTCCAAGTCGTTCCTATAGAACCGAGCGAGACCTTAGCCTTTTGTTTATAGCGTCACGAGGATTTGATCAAGGCTTTTCGGGTTGCAGTTCATATGGGTCCAGCCTTGCCGCCAGACCTGCCAAAACTCGCGCGTCTCTCGTCTCCTCCTCCAGCCTCCAGCGCAACACTTCACCTAGATCGCTTGGAGTACCTTGCATTGGGCTCTCACGTTGTCCTCGCTGGCATCATGCGCGGCAGATCTCGCATGGCTTCACCAACATCGATCAGCAAATCCTAGCTGGAGTCGAGTTTATATAATATAACCTTGCCACCGGGTCACTGCTGCTGCACCCCAGGTTCCTCCCTATTTAACCAAAGATCCCAGTGTGCGGAGACGATCTGCCCATTGATTCGTTCTTTTTTGTCCCCGACAATATGCAGGTACACTTCCTCATAGTAAGTATCAGGAAAATTCATCAATCAAAGTCTAAAAAGATAATATATGAATTCTAACTAAAAGACAAAATAGCTGAATTCATCCCTACACTATTATTATTATGCTTGACTCAATTTTGTCCCTCAACTACGAAAATGTCCAATTCAATCCTCGAACTATCCAAATCTGTCCAATATCGTCCATTCGCTGATTTGGCATGCCACATTAGCTCGTCTAGTCACCTGCTTAGTGAGCTAAGGTGTAAAATACACTTTTTACCATCAATAGATAGCTTCTGTTAACTGTAAATTTGTAATAGAGAAGCTCACTCCTAGATATATAGATGCTAAAAACTCGATCGGGGGGTTGAAACGGTCCCCACCCGTGATCGGGGGGTTGAAACGGTCCCCACCCGTGTTTCATTAAGAGGAAGCGACTGCCTCGGCTCTCAACCCGACCGAGAAACCCCCCGAACCTGGCCCACCAGCGAGGGGGATTTTCTACCCCACGGCATCGGAAATTCGCGTCCCCCCAGGACTCGAACCCGCGCCGCGGGGGTGCCACCAGCCTCAGCCGACCAGTCGGTCGTAGAGGCCTTAGGCCTAGATATATAGATGCTGTCAATTGTATTGTATTGTTTGATATCAAATGATGTTGTGAGAATTATAACCATGTCTCCAGTTGAGATAGCTATAGTTGTTCATGCAAAATGACAGACCATGCCAATGTTTAATGCAAAATGACACATGTGCCATGTACTGGGCAATCAAACTACATGATTTTCTTCTCTGATGACATTACGTGTTTTCCTAATCTATTTTGAGAGGAGCTGCTTTGTCCTCCACGATCAGTTGAAGTGGATTGAATCATGGCTGAGCTACTTCATCCCAAAACATTGATGATTACCTTTGCAGATGTCCCAGGAGCCATGCCATCACTTGTCTTTGATTATAAAAGATGCACTCCCATCAACAGCTGCCTTTGTGGATACTTACAGTTGAGGCAGCCATTGCTCGGAGGTTTTGTAACAAAGTGTGAACTGCTAGAGGCGGATAGAGGATGGGACATCCAGCCTCTAATTGACGGAAGTTGCTGCAAGGGGTGAGCTACTCTATGGAGAGTAAAAAGGTATTTTACACCTTAGCTGACTAAGCCAGGCGAGTCAATGTGGCATGCTATATCAGCAAATGGACAAAAATATACCGATTTGGATAGTTCGAGGACTGAATTGGACATTTTTCATAGTTAAGGTGCAAAATTGAGTGAAGCACGAAAGTTTAGGGACGGATTCAGCTATTTTGCTACAAAGAAAAATAATTTCTTACTCACTATTGAAAACTTTCGCCATTGATACAAAATGACGACGTGGAATCCCAAATAGCCACCCAGCGCAATAATGGATCACGTGAGATTCGCGATATCTTCGGGTTTATTTATCCAAGCTGTGATCCTATTCTATTCGGCTAGTGGAATAGCTGACTGATTTTGACTGATTCAATAGCGTTACGTGAGAGAGAATCCGCTGAAAATGCTAGATGATGCGCTAGCTCCATTTACATTATATATTTGGCACGTCACACAGGATATATTCAGGAGCCACAACCAATAATTCTTTGCAAAAAGTAATTCTTTGTACTGCTCCCTCTCTCCTGTTAATGAAGTATATGTTCAAGCACGTTTGCTAAAGCAAAGTAAGTCTTTGTAGCAAGGGTTTCGAGTCTGCTAGCTGCAGCCTGAATTTGAGGGACGACGCGTGTACCTGTTTCTATTTCAGGTAGCATTATTTCAGTTTTCATGAGCAATTTCCAGTTCGGAGAAATTATGACTTGATTGTCTGAGTTATGCTTTTGTTCAGGCAGTCCCACTTTGTTAGTGGATTCTATTTGACTAAAAAATTCGTACCTCAAGCTTAGGAACACAGATATGGCATTTTGGTCTTCATCACTCCAACAACAATATCTTCCGAGTCAAATTATCCTTAGGTCTCGTTTAGTTTTTTTTAAGTAGCTGTCACATCGAATGTTCGGATGCCAATTTAATATAAAACTAATTACATAAGTTGCAATTAGAATTCTAGACAAATCTTTTAAATATAATTAATACATGTTTAGTGGATGATTACTGTACAATTAGTGGTCAAATCATGAAAATTAGTTTTATAATAGATTCATCTCGTGATTAAATCACAACTTATGAAATTAGTTTTGTAATAAGTCTATGTTTAGTGCTGCTAATTAACTTATGACTTAAACTGAAAAAATCAAATCTGGCCTTAACTATGCAGAAGAGTTTGTAAGTGTAGAAACATCATCGCAACCACATGCATGTGCTTCTCTCAAAACTTTGTGCTGAGTAGTAACAAAAGTACTGGTACAATCGGCACACGTTAGCAGTGGCCGTACCCTATTGCAGGAACGCACAAAAGAAAAAAAATGCAGTATTTGTATTTAGCCTTGTTCAGATGTGTAAAATTGAAGTTGTAAAATACTGTAGCACTTTTATTTGTATTTGGTAATTATTGTCCCATCATGGGTTAACTAGACTCAAAATATTCATATCGCAAATTATAGACAAATTGTGTAATGAATTATTTTGTTTAGCTACATTTAATACTTTATGCATGTGTTCAAAGATTCGATGTGATAGAAAATCTTGTAAAATTTTAGAATTTTAAAGGGAACTAAACAAGGGTTAGTAGACCGGAATTGGGAAGGAAGAAGGGTTAGTAGACGGGAATTGGGAAGGAAGAAGGGGAAGCAGCAAAAGACACATCAGGGTAGACTGAACAATAACTAACTGGCGCCCGAACGTGCTCAAGATGCGGCGCGGCAATCCCGAGGAGTAGGTTGGCGGGCGCTGTGCCGCCGAGGCTTCGGGTTCCGACCACCGGATCGGATCCGTCCATCACGTGCCCTCCTCACATGAAGGCCACTGTTGGAGAAAGGCACATTAGTGCCGGTCACAGGACGGCTTAGTGCCGGTCCCTGTGGCCGGCACTAAATGGCCACGTTAGTGCCGGCTACTCTGACCGGCACTAACGTGCGTATGTTAGTGCCGGTCCGTAATACCAGCCGGCACTAACGTGCCCACCCCCGCCCGAGTTCTGACAGCAAGGTTAGTGCCGGCTGATATAACTAGCCGACACTAAATGTTTTTTCTTCTTTATGTTTCTTTTCTTTTCGTTTTTATACGTATGGCTATGCGTATTTCTAGCGTATGTGACTACATAGTCGTACTCTTTGCATTGCACAGTATTATTAGAACAGCATATTACACTAACATTATATATTTATATATATATATATTATATGTCATGTATGGAACACTTAGGAGTTCAAAAGTACATGAGATATTACATCAACTATAATAACGTATCAGCTTCCTCGTCGTCGGATCTTCTTGGGCGACGCTTAGACGGAGATCGCCATGAAATTCGCCCTTAGGATTTATGACTTCATTCGAGTAGAAATCCACATATAGCTTCTTGAATTGCCCTGATCCGAGCGATTTCAATGAGTTCTTCTTTCATCCCGCCAACGCTGTCACATTTTTCGATAAAAACATGAGAATAAAAAATAATGAATTAAAATAATGAGCAGATGTGATTGTGCTCACGTACATTGAATGCCTCCACTATCATTTGCCCTTTTTCACTTGCAAAAGAGTTGATCCACTCGCATACGTAGTATCCACATAAGTTGTTTCCTTGGCCCTGTCTCCAACACTATGGACAAATGTGGGTTACGATATAGAATTTTTTTGATGTTTATTGCGAATGACATTAGTAGCGAGAGTATATTCATACCGGAAAATCAGTCACCCTAATGAAGAGGCTCGATTTCACCTATGGGCAAGCCTATGTGTTTGTGGAGGTAGCGACTCCATGCAGTATTTACCACCTCGATGATATCTTGGTACTTTGATTTATCTTGCCTTAACGAGTCGTACACCAAGACCTTGTGCTCCTCAATCCGAATACAAAGCAATATCCAATGAAAAGCTGTGCATATACATACGCATAACCAATTAATGTTGATTATAATAGTTATTAAATGGTATTATTAATACGAAGGGATTGAAAAAAAAGTCTAACAAAGAACGACTCACTGATGGTTGTATGGCAAGAGAATGAAGGGACACATGCTATTTTTACGCAACCCCCTGTATATAACATTGACTATGTCTCCAGGATTTAGCGCTAGCGATTTCTCGTGTATAATATCGGGGTCGAAGAACCCGACGTTATGAAAGTTCTTCTTTCGGTAAATTTGAATTTTTGACCTACGGGACACAAGAAAAACGGGGATCAATCAACACTCAAGGCTAAAATAATGAAATGAGAGACAATACTTACATGCACCATACACTGACGAGGGACTTGTGAAGGGCATCTTGATGGTATAAATCGTAGAGTGATGCAAACTCGATATATACATCATCTGCCCCCCGCCAGAAATGCTCATCTTTAATCCGAGCTGGGAACATCTCTAATTTACTAGCTTTAGATTGCACGGCATACCATTTGTGTAACTCGGCCATTCTCAGTTGGTAGGAATGGTAGCAACTCTGGCCATATCAAAGGTTCACCAAGTACAAACTTTTTCCTGCCGCGGGCATTCTGTAGGGCCTCCCCAAGCAATTGAGCCCTTGTTAGATCAGTTTGCAATATCATCCCAGCCATGGTCAACGGATCTCTTGATTCATCGGGACAGTCTTCATGCGGCACTATCAACGGAGGGATCGATTGTTTGGACTGCTCTCCGAGCTGGGGAACGGTCTTTGCATTAATCAGGCGATTCTTGGGGTTGCTGTAGCACTTTCTGATCTGCCGATCATAATCCGACTCTCTTTCTTTCTCCTTGGTGGGATCTTTAATGAAGTGTTTCACAAAGTGTGCCTTTGCAACCGGATCTATTTCTGGCTTCTTGTTCGCAGCCTCCCTCAGTAGCTTGCGCTTCAGTAAGAAGGTTTGAAACGATTCTTCTGCCTCTTCCTCTTCTGGCGCCTTCTTTTTCTTCTTTCTTTGCTGCTTATGAGATGGCTGGACCGAAGGTACCGTGTATGACTTCTGTCGCTGACTCTGATTCTGTTGTGCGGCTGGTGATGATGCCAGAATTGGCTCGCTTTGTGCGGCTGGTGATGGCGGATCCATGCTGGGGTCCCGTGCAGGCGGTGGAGAAGGTGGGCCAACACTAGGATTCCTATCAGCTGGCGTTGGTGATCTTTGCCTTGAGCACCGAGCGGAATCTGTGTCTGCTTGCACCAATCTTATGTCGCGCTTTGGCCACGCGATCCATGTGTGTACGGCATGTTGTAGTTCTGTTTCTTCAGGACTTATAGGGATCGGGAGGTCCATGTCTTCCCAGCGTTCTTCAGTAATTCGGTCAACAAAGACTCTGGCGAATCCTTCAGGAATCGGCTGGCAATGTATTGTCCCGCCCTGTTCTTGGACTTCCGCATAACCCTCAGTACAAACTTTAAGCTTTTTCCCATAAAGAACCAGAAGCTCACATTGGGTCCTAACGGTGATGTCGTCAATGGGGTCCCTCGGCCTGTCGGCACCCAAATTAGGGTGCTCCGTGGAAGCAACACTGCTACGACGCTGAGAAGAGGGGCTGATCTCCACATTGGCAGCTGGTTGGTCCGAGCGTTGCCCAACTGCTGCCTCAAGTGACATTATCCGGTTTTCTAGGCTATGAATCTTCTCAGCCACTACTGCCTTACTTCTGCATCGGCTTCGGTAGGTTTCGAGATCTCCGGAAAAGCCATATTTCCATGGAACTACGCCCACACCTCGGGTCCGTCCAGTGTGTTCCGCATTCCCAAGAGCGTAAGTCAGCTCGTCATTCTCTCTGTTGGGCTGGAAGGTTCCTTCTTCGGTACGCCTCATTGCGTCCTCGAGTCTTTGGGCAGCCTCTCTTAGTACGTCGCTAGTCACAAATATTCCAGTGTCGGGGTCTAGTGTGCCTCCATGAGTATAGAAGTAATACCTTGCTCGTTTGGGCCAACTCAAGGTTTGCGGTACGATTCCTTTTACAATTAAATTATTTTCCATCTTTTCCCATTTCGGAATGGCAACCTTATAACCTCCGGGGCCCAAGTCTATGGAAGTTTTTCTTTTTGCTAGCATTCATTTTGCCTTGAATCGAGGCTGCCATGCTGTCAGCACTGTGCTTGTAATTCACGAATTCATTCCACCACTCTCGTTGCTTCTTCCAGACTTTATCAAAATCTGGTGTGAGGCCCTTGTTGACAAAGTTTGCCACCAATTTTTTCTTGAATGAGGCGAACTGAATTGCCATCTTCTTAAATGCCCATCCCTTTATTTTGTCAGCTTTGCCTGGGGGAAAGTTGAAGTGCAACGACACCTCTTTCCATAACAAATCTTTCTCTGAATCTGGCACGATATCTTCAGGTCGATCAGAGACTTTATTTCTCTTCCAAAGCTTATACTTTATGGGGACGGATTCCCTAACAAGATATCCCAATTGATTTACAAATGTTGTATTAATTTGACCAGGAGCTAGTGGCTCGCCGGTTGCTTCGTTGATCTCCGTGATGGTCGTACATCCTACCATCTTCCTCTTGGAGCCACGTTTCCGTTTAGGCTTCGTCGATCCTGATGCCTGAAAGAATCACAAATTTATCAAGCGGGTTGCTAGCAACTAGTGGACGTCGCGGCAGGTATGCGTAACCTTCATAACCCGCAAGCAAGGGTTCCAGATCGAAAATTATCATGATATTAGGTAACTTATTGACTGAAACATTCATAAGAATTTTTAGCTGGAGCACGACTCCTTACACAAGGACTGAAATCATCAACAAAGCTAGCAACATAACACAAATAGTTCGCAGCTGGGTCGCATGTGTCACAAACAATATCTTGCTCCTAACATATATATTGACAAAACGTTTATCCTGATGCCTGAAAGAATCACTAAACTTTTATACCTCGGCTTCCTCGACATTTCCTTCTTCCTCCCCACTAATATCTTGCTCCTCGTCGCCATGATAATGCAAGTTTAAAAATTGGCTGCCATCGTTCTCGTCCTCATCAAACTCTGGAGCTATGTGCCCAGTACTACCACGAATGAGCTCGTGCATTAACTCGTCTTGGTTGTCCGTAGGATCCATTTCCACTAACTGAAACAATAAAAAAACAGCAAGCCACATACTATATGAGGTTACAAAGCATCTATTAAATCAAAGGTTATCTTGTTTGTTCCTTATGATTCCTATATCATGTTATGATATCATACTATATCATACTGGAGCCACATACTATATGCGGTTACAAAGCATCTATTAAAGCCACATACTATATCATACTGCCTAGACTGAACAATCTACAGAATATGATACCTTACATATACTGCCTAGACTGAACAATCTACAGAATATGATACCTTACATATTTGAGGAGTTTCTTGAGGATCTAGTGTTCTTGGTGGAGACAGGGGAGGTACCTATGTCTCGGATTGATGATGCGGTCGAGCGGATTCTGGTAAAAGACTTCAAAATGCCTTATGCCTAGTTATGAAATTATGGGTAATAAAAATCATGTATGTGAAGTCTCGAGTACTGTAAATACTCAGTAACATGTACTCTAAGAATGCATATCTTGTCTGATCAATACAGAGATTACTTGGATTATGAAATTACTTGGATTAAGAAACGTAAAAAACTAACCTTATGCCTAGTTTAGATCTCAACCAAATACGAGAATTTTCAGTACCTGTTGAGAAACAAAATAATAAAAAGAGAGAGCATAAGTGTACATGCAGAGAATGGAAGGGAAAAGGGAAAAGAGAATGTAAGGTGTAATACATGTGTAAGGTGTAAGCGTATACTAAACTTTATTGGGTAAATACACAGTTCAAATTAGATAAATGTTAAATATCGTCCACAAAGGCTAGATGCTAAAGTTCTCAAAGTTACATATAAGAGAGGAGAGCATGGTCTATATAACTTTAAATTTTGAAGAACAGACTCAAAATGCATGTACCAGATGCAAAAGGGGGGAAACAGTATAGCAGGGCATCACACTGTTTAGGAAGGAATTGTGAAGTCTAAAAAATGTTATTTTGTTTTTTTTATCCTGCAGATATGATTGTGCTTGATCTTGAGTTATGCATCGCTCCATTATTGAACACGCAATTTCCTATATTCGATGTTTCTTTGAGAGTCTTAGGAAACTTCTACATCTAGATTTCGCAGAGTCTGCAATGTTTAGCCAGTTTCATGAGATACATCGCCAAGTTCATATATAGCATAAAACTGTGATAAGGACCGACCCTCATCAGATAAATCTAGTACGGCTTGCCTGATCTTACAGTGGAAGACATCAGCAGCAGAAGAGATCCATTGTTTATTATTTGCACACTGAGACAATCAATAACTATCTTTCAACCAAATCCGTGGTAGAAAGAATTGCCAGAAAAGTACAAGGCCCTTATCTGTAGTAAACAGAACTACAAATATGAGGTATAAACACCAGCTTGTTTCCTCCTAAGCAAGCAAGAATAAAGTATTAACTTATCAGATGGGACATTTCCCTCCTTGTTGATCGTTGAAAACAAAACGAGTATTCTGAGGCAAATTTTGGTGTATGGGCTGTATGTATGCGGATCATCCTAAAACTTTTACAGAAATGTCTGGCCATAGCATCAAAGTAGATTTTGGCATAAGAAGTGAACAAGGAAATAACATTAAGGTAAAAAACTGTAAGAGGTACCGGGGCGGCGTGGAAGCAGGGGCGGCGTGGTCGGGGCCGGGGCGGCGTGGGGGCAGCCGGGCGGCCGCGATGGCGCTGATGACTCGACGGGCGGCTCCACGGACCGGGCGAGGACGCCGAGGTGCGCGGCGGCGCGGGCCGGGCCGGCGATGGACGACGACTGAGGCGTGGGGGCGGCCGGCCTAGGGACGACGAGGAGGGACGGCGGGCTGGGGAGGACCTCGAGGGCGGCCACAGGTCGAGCGCCGGCCGGGGACCCACGCACGGCCGGGGAAGAACGCGGCGGCGCACGCGGGCGAGCGAGCCAGGGCGGCAAGAAGAAGTCGGGGCGGCGGGCAACGTCGATCTGAATTGGGCGGCGAAGGGAGTAATTTGTTGGGGGTGGCTCGGTTAGTGCCGGCTGGTATTACCAGCCGGCACTAACGTGGCTCTGTTAGTGCCGGCTGGTATTACCAGCCGGCACTAACGTGCCCCCGTGACGTCAGATGGGACACATTAGTGCCGGCTGGTAGTTCTAGCCGGCACTAACGTTCTCACATTAGTGCCGGCTAGAACTACCAGCCGGCACTAACGTGTCCCATCTGGCGGGAATTGTAAATTCGCCACGCCAGTTACCATTTACAATAAATTTTTAATATTCATAAATTTATTCATAATAGGCTTAATAATTAAAATAATAAAACAAAAATTTATATCTTAAGTTTTTTAGCTACACAATAATTATAGTAATTATATCTACACAATAACAATAGCAATTGAAGTAAATTAACAAATATGCTACTATTATCAATTATGTGTAGCTTATAGGGTTTATATGTTAGTATACTTCTATTATTTGTAATAAATCGAAAAAATTTCAGGTTGATCCATGCAAAAATATTCAAAAGTCTTTTCAGTAATAGCCAATACAATGATGTAATCAATTCAGCAAATTACTTGATTATTTGTTTGTAATTTAATGTTTCAACACTCCTAGTAATGCAAAATTAGTGAAAGTAAATAATAGTTATACCATGCAAAAATATAATATTATTTGAAGATGATATTGTGTCCTAATTGGATGAATAGTATCGAGAATTGAGAAAAATACGACGCGGTGTGTTACATTACATAACTTAATGAGAAAATATAATATATAATTTATATAAAAGTACTACTCATCATCATTATCTACTGGAACATTGATAATCTTCCTTTTGATGAAAGTGCCTTGGACGTGATCACGGCGTAAGTAAGGCGTGTCCTCTTTGGATAAGAGGATGCTGGGGTCAACGTCAACTGAGAATGGAGGAAGGTCATCAATCTGGTCATAATCTTCCGAATTGTCCGAAATATTCTCGACTCCAACAACTTTTCTTTTACCTGGAAGAACTATGTGCCGTTTCGGCTCATTTCCAGCCTTGTCTGCTTGAGACGTCTTATCCGACTTTTTCTTCGGTTTGCTCGACATGTCCTTCACATAGAACACTTGTGTCACATCCTTGGCTAGAACGAATGGCTCATCTTTATATCCAATCTTTTTAAAATCGACTATGGTCATCCCATACCGGTCCTTCGTTACGCCTCCTCCAGCCACCCATTCGCAACGAAACAGAGGGACAACTATGGGTCCATATTCAAGTTCCCATATCTCCTCTATGACACCATAGTAGTTGTTTTTTTCTCCATTACTGTTTACTATACACATACGGACACCACCTGTTTTGGTTGGTGCTTTTTTTATCTTGAGCTCTCGTGTAAAATGTATACCCATTGATTTCGTACCCTTGGTATTGCTGGACGGTTATTGATGGTCCCCTGGCCAGCCATTGAAGTTCTTGATCAACTGTGTTGTTGCCCAATAATTTTCGTCTGAACCAGCCGTCAAAAGTTTTTATATGTTGCCGTGTAATCCAAGCAAAATTCTTCTGTGGATTTTCGGACCGTATAATATTCATGTGCTCATCAATATAGGGAGCCACCTTGGATGAATTCTGAAGAACCGTGAAGTTTGCTTGGCTGAATTCACTACAAGAGATGTTCATATTACATTTCTTTCCTAGTGTGCCTTTTCCCTTTAGTCGCCCCTCATGGTGTGACACGGGGAGCCCAATCGGATTGAGATCAGGAAGATAGTCAACGCAAAACTCAATGACCTCCTCTGTTCCATAGCCCTTAGCAATGCATCCTTCTGGGCGAGAACGTTTGCGCACGTACTTCTTCAATACGGCCATGAACCTCTCGAAAGGGAACATATTGTGTAGAAAAACAGGACCCAGGATAGTTATTTCTGTCACAATATGAACTAGAAGGTGTGTCATAATATTGAAGAAGGAAGGTGGGAAGACCATCTCGAAGCTGACAAGACATTCGACAATGTCTTTCTGCAGCTTTATTAGATTATTTGGATTAATTGCTTTTTGCGAAATTTCATTCATGAACGCACAAAGCTTTACAACTGCCAATCTCACATTTTCCGGTAGAACACCCCTCAGTATAACCAGAAGTAGTTGTGTCATCAGGACGTGGCAGTCATGTGACTTCAAGTTTTGGATTTTCTTCTCTTTCACATTTATTATGCCCTGTATATTTGAGGAGTACCCAGACGGGACCTTGATACTGTTCAAGCAATCGAACATACTTTCCTTCTCCTCTTTGCTCAGATTATAGCTGGCAGGTTTTAAATAGTGGCATCCTTTGTCTCTCTTTTCGGGTTGCAAGCCTTTTCGTCCAGCTAGCTGTTGCATGTCGCGCCTTGCTTCCAATGTGTCTTTTGACTTACCATACACTCCCAGGAATCCTAGTAGGTTTACGCAAAGATTCTTCGACAGATGCATCACATCAATTGCGTTGCGAACCTGTAAGACTTGCTAATAAGGTAGGTTCCACAATATAGACTTCTTCTTCCACATTGGAACATGTCCCTGGTCATCCTTGGGAACAGGTTGCCTACCGGGACCCTTTCCAAATACTACCTTCACATCCTTGATCATCGAGAACACACGCTTTCCATTACGAAATAGAGGCTTAGGACGAGTTTCGGGCTCTCCTTTGAAATGCTTCCCTTCGGTTCTTAGGGGGTGATCGGTTGGAAGAAATCGACGATGGCCCATGTATACGCACTTCTTACAGTGTTTCAAATAAATGCTATCGGTCTCATCATAACAGTGGGTGCAGGCCATGTATCCCATGTTCGACTGTCCCGAAAGTTTTGCAAGTGCAGGCCAATTATTGATGCATACAAAAAGCAAAGCTCGGAGGTTGAAGGACTCCTGTTTATACTCATCCCACACACGTACACCTTCTTCTTTCCAGAGTAGTAATAGATCATCCATCAAGGGTTGCAGGAACACATCAATGTCGTTGCCAGGTTCTTTTGGCCCTTCTATAAGCACCGGCATCATGATGAACTTACGCTTCAGGCACAACCAAGGAGGAAGGTTGAACATACATAGGGTCACAGGCCATGTACTATGAGCGCTGCCAAACTCACCGTACGGATTCATTCCATCAGTATTTAGAGCAAATCTTATATTTTTTGGGTCATTGTCAAATTGAGGATACTCTCGGTTAAGATTTCTCCACTGGGACCCATCTGCTGGGTGTCTGATTATGTGATCCTCCTTACGGTCTTCTTTGTGCCACCGCATCAACTTAGCATTATCCTTGTTTTTGAAAAAGCGCTTCAGACGTGGTATTATAGGGAAGTACCACACCAACTTTGCGGGAACTCTCTTCTTTACCGGCTGCCCATCAACATCACCTGGATCATCTCGCCTAATCTTATACCGCAATGCGCTGCAAACAGGACAAGCTTCCAAGTTCTCGTATTCACCGCGATACAGGATGCAGTCGTTAGGACATGCGTGAATCTTCTGCACGTCCAATCCAAGAGGGCAAACCATCTTTTTAGCTTCGTATGTTGTTGACGGCAGTTCATTACCCTCAGGAAGTATGTTCTTTACAATCTTTAATAGCTCACCAAATCCCTTATCGGTTACACCATTAGTTGCCTTCCATTTCAGCATCTCCAGCGTGGTACCCAACTTCTTTTGCTCCGGTTTGCAATTAGGGAACAACGGCCTTTTGTTATCCTCCAACATCTTCTCGAACTTTAATGCCTCCTTCACAGTCTCACTGTCTTTCTGTGCAACAAGTAACGCCTGACCTAGCTCGTCAGGTGGCTCCTCTTGTGCAACATTTGCTTCACCCTCGTCCATTGGTTCATCTTGAAAGCCACCTGCTTCATGAACCCATGCCCAATCTGGAAGATTGTTATCACCATCGTCATCTTCTTCATTATCTTCCATCATAACTCCAACTTCGCTGTGCTTAGTCCAAAGACTATAGTTACTCATGAAACCATTCAAGGCCAGGTGATTCCATAGAGTATCTCTTTTTCGGAATTCCTTTTTATTTTCGCAAACACTGCATGGACAACACATTAAACCCTTTGGCGACCTATTTGCCATTGCCGCTTTGAGAAAAGAATCTAAACCCTGAATCCACGCCGAGGTGCTCCGGCTTCTGTGCATCCATTGCCGGTCCATCTGTACAAATTAAAAAAAATCATGCTCATTATCCCTAAAAACAGGTTACTATGAAGTAATTCAAAAAAATATAAATGTGTCATAGACCACCTATCTAGTAAATTTAAACTAAATAGCAAAATAAATTGGCACAATAACATATAGACATGTCACCATGAAATAATTCAAAAAAACTCATTCTAAATGTGTGATAGTCAAACTATATAGTAACCATTCTCTAAAAAGCAACAAATCAATTCTACCTTGCTCAAATTAATGAACAAATTAATAAATCATGCTCATTTTTCCTCATCCTTAAAATCCTTAAAATTTTGCATAATGACATATACACATGTCCCCGTGAAATAATTCAAAAAAATTACTCTAAATGTGTCATAGTTAAACTATCTAGAAAACCTTCTCTAAAAAGTAACAAATCGATTCTATTTTACTCAAATTAATGAATAAATTGGAAAATTATGCTCATTTTTCCTCAACCTTAATATCACTATTTTCTTTATCTAGAAAGCATGAAACAAAGAATAAACACCGTGAAAGAAGAGTGAAAGAAGCTACTAACCTTTGGTGCACTTGGATGGGTGAAATCCTCACAAATTTGGGGGGAAAATGGGCAGCACCTCCCCTCTAACACGCCATGAGAGAGAGGAGGAGCTCGGCCAAATGAAATGGTCGGGCTGGGGAAGAAGGAGTGCCTGGCTTATACGGGGCAAGTTAGTGCCGGCTAGTGGATTTAGCCGGCACTAAGTGTGGACATTTAGTGCCGGCTAGATTTACTAGCCGGCACTAACATGCAATTGACCAAGTTAGTGCCGGCTAGAAACACCAGCCGGCACTAACGTGTCTTTTGACCGTTGTGGCAGACGGGCTGACCGTTGGGGGATGGCACGTTAGTGCCGGCTGGAGTTTCTAGCCGGCACTAACGTACCCGCTTTGTACGGTTCATGCACGTTAGTGCCGGCTCCTATTTGACCGGCACTAACGTGCTGGTACCAATGTGCGTTTCTCCAACAGTGGGCATGAGCCTCCCGACTTCCTCCTCATCTATATGAGCAGGTTGTTGCTGCCGAAATGCATCTGAATCGGGGAACGCTGCTCTCCATCAGCGGCCAATGTTTCCCACGCACGTACTGCCCGGTCAAAGATGCGTGTGTCACGCACGATCGATCGGTTCATCAGGCTTTTCAAGCACAGAACAGCCCACTCTTGCAGTGAAATTCAGAAAATTTGTAATGTTGTTACTCGTCAGAATAATTCACCACTGGATGGTCCGGTACCAACCTGAACAGTCCAGGAAGCGATTGGCAGTTAAGGTTAGGATAGGAAGCTATTGTTACTGAGTAATCGGGTATTGTGTTAAGGTCTGATTCCAACCCTCCGGACTTAGTCTTTTGTAACTAACTCTTCTTCTTTCTTCTTAATGAAAACGTGCCGATGCACGATCGTGAAAAAAAGGATAGGTGGCGCAGAGGACTGCAGGAGTAAAGGAATGGAAAGCCTGTGTGGCGTTAACCAAGTAATAGTAAAGGGCTTTGTCCTTTAATAACTCTGTTGAAGAATCTTTTGACCAGACAAATTGTACTCCACTAGACATGTGTTCTGAGCGCGATCTACAAGCTTAGGAGCGGCGGTTGCACATGGCGAGAGCTTGGCAGGGTCCGAGTTGGAGTACATGTGAATAATGAAACTAACCTGCATACGACTAACTGACTGACACTCCACCATTTTCCCTCACCAGTAAATTATTCCGCGCTTAACTACCTATATCTAACTGCCACTGGCAATTATGCTCCATCGTTTCCAGATCAGACCAGATCACATCAGCATTTCCTCCAATCTCCTCCTGTAACCGCCTCCAGCGTTCCCTGCATACACTCGCTCCATCTCACCGCCTCGGTGAATCCATTGCCGGAGCTAGCACACGCGTAGGCAAGCAATGGCCAGACACCGGTTGGTGCGCCACCGTGCGAGTCTCGTGCTGCTCCTCATCGGGCTCCTCCTGAGCTCCTCCACGACGGCAGCGCGCGCCATTGGAACGACGAGGACGACGGAGGGCTACAGCTACCCCCGGAGCCGGAAGCTGCTGGTGACCGCGCTGCGCGTGGCGCCGGACACGCGGCCGTCGGGGTCGCAGCAGGAGATGAACGTCGGCGGCTGGCGTCGGGCGACGCCGTTCAGGAGGGCCGGGGCTAGCCTCGGCCGCCGTGTGCCGGGTTCCCACGCGAACCCATCTCACAACTAAGCACTCAGCAGGTATGTGTTGGCGATTCTCGTTTGCGTAAAGATGCCGTGTGGTTTATGATTTGGATTCCTGAGATTTGCTTGTGGTTTCAGTGTAGAGGTGCCGCCTGCGGACCCCTGGAACGGCGAGCGTCCACGACGGCGATATCGACCGATGATCCAACCGGCCGGCGCTGGAGAGGAGCTCGAAGTAGGAGCGCGCCGGCCCTGCGTGATGGCGGAGAATGTAGCTAGCTGACTAGGTCTGTCTGTGCATGGTATGTCTGTACAATTTAGTCCACCTGACACAATTTTGGCTTGTAATGATTAGGAGCTGACAGTAACACGCTGTTCCCTGTTCAGTTAGAGATGAGGCATGCTTCAATTATTCTTTGATTCTGTGTACGTAGTTATGAATGATCTTGCCCTGAGTTCTTCAGTTCAGCGTACGCATGTTGACACACTTGCAATCAGTCTGCAGTGCTTTTCGCTTTCGGATCTGTGATGATTTCCGTACGTACCCCGATCCAGTTTCAGCGAGACAAAAAAGCAAACATACTTTTGGTGGGAGTGCAAGCAATCAAGCATCATCTGGCCAAGCACCAAATAAATGTCCTAGTAGTAATTAAACCAATGCCCGCACATAGTAGTATCCGATCCGTCGACGTTACACGAATCGGGGCGAGATCCTTCAGTTGTCGAAGTGGCCGAAGGTGGAGTTGATGAGGTGCTCGGCGACGAGCCTGCTGGCGCGCTCCGTGGGGTGCACGGCGTCCCAGAACACGTAGCGGTCGGCGTCCGGGCACGTCCCGCCGGGCGCCGCCGCCCACGCGCCGCAGGGGTACCCCATCTCGTACGTCCCGGTGCCGCAGCACCCGACGTCGGCGCGCGCGAACCCGTGCCGCCCCGGCTCCCGCACCACGCCCTCGAAGAAGCCGTACACCTCTGCCACCCGGATGTCGGCGCCGGGCAGCTCGGCGCCCAGGTCGGCGACCATGGTCGCCAGCGCCACGTTGAAGGCGCGCGCCGCGGCGTTGTACCCCTCGTCGCAGCCTCCGCGGGCCACGCGGGCGCGCTCCAGCGGCAGGCAGCCCATGGCGGCGAGCCCCGTGAAGCCGATCCTGCGCGCGCCCAGGCCGTAGAGCTCAGCCAGGAACGCCCGGGCCAGGCCCACCAGGTACTCCGTGTACTTGGGCACCGTGAACTCCGTGTAGGTTAATAAATCTCTTCAGTTTTGGAGAACACAAACAAGCTGTGGTTTCATACTTACATTTCTCCAATGTTTCTGCGGCATAGTTTGCAGATTATATCTTTTTATTGCTACAACGCACGTGAAAAGCTAGCTTTCAATTCAACACCATTGGCGATGGGATCAAAAGTACGCGGTCGTATGCGTAGAGAATGGCAATCGACAAATGTGACTGACTCACTGTTGAGTTAACACTGTTCACCGTCAGTCTAAAAGTGTTCCTAATATAAGTTGGGCACGAGGAAAGTGCAGCGGGAATCTTGCACGAAAGTGCTGCTGGTTTTTCTTTGGTCCGGCGACATGGACGTTCCGTGGTAAATTCACGTGGGGAGCGATAAAGGCTGTTCAAGAGTTGTATGTGCGTGGCATGTGTGTACTTTTTAGTTATGGACACATCTTATGTACAGGCAATAATGTCAGTATTTTGAACCTTTTCACTTGCTTGCTTGTAGTATCACTTCCATCATAAATTGCAAAATGGCACAATCCAAGGTACATAATGCCCCCTATCAATTTGGAAAGGCAAAAGTTCAGTTTCCACACTCGAACTACCACAATAATCTGATTTTCAACCTCCAACTACAAAACCTAATAACGGAGGCCATCTAACTGTCGAAACCGAACAAATTTGGTCATTTAGATGGTTTTGTATCTTTTTTGGAAAATTTTAAAAAATTCTAGATAGATTTAAAAGCTAAAATAAATTAATTTTAAATTAGAAAAATATGAAATTCGTACAAAAATATTCTAAATGTGACATATATGCAATGTTCGAAATGACACGGCTAGGAGAGGGGAGGAGAAAAGGTGGGGAGGTGCCAAGGTGGGCCTTTGGGCTACTTTGATGGGCCTACTTTTGACTTAAGGCCTATGGATTTTTTGTTTTCTATTCTTTTAGAGGTATATAATGTGTATGACAAGTTATATATATGTATGTATATGGCATGAATAGTCCCGATTAATCCTATCTAGGCTCTAGGCGGTGGGTCACACTAGATAGCGCTTGGCGCCTTTTGAATATTGCTCATATGTTGGTGCTCTATTTGAATCTTATTTATTCAAAAATAATTAGCAAAACTACAAGAAAATAAATACTAGAAATATAAAAAAATTGGATTTTAACTGACAAGTAGAATGCCAATAGATAGGTTATATTTTTGGTAAAAAGTTGGCACTTATTTTTTATTTTTCTGATAATAACTTATAGATTTTTCAGTTTAAACATGATTATTTTATTTTTTACAAAATAAAAAAATCTTTGAAATCACTTAAGTGGCAGTTTCAACAGTTAGATGGCCCTCATAATCTGATTTTATAGTTGAATATTGAAAAATCAGACTTTTGTGATAGTTTGAGGGTGCAAACTATATTTTTTCCATGTTGAAAATTGGGTCTCATTATGATCCGTATTGGTTCGAATTGATTTCATAACCAATGCAAATATATTTTTGAAGTATGCCATCCAAACACATTGACATTCGGTTTGGGTAACGAGTTAAATATATATAAAAAAATTCCTAGAGGACCCGTTTGAATTGCCATCTTCTAAATATAAAGAAACTTAACTCTTTTGGGTTCTCGAGAAAAAAAATGTTTGAATTGCATCGTTTTCCCTATTCGTTTTGTTTTGATGATTGGACACCCAGGGGTAAATGACTAACAGATCTGCAGATGCCCTGCCTTACATTCACGAGTACAGATATGACTAAAGTACCTTACAACGTTCTATCGCGTGCATCGAGCTAGACGCTTACATTTTCTTGCTAATGCCAAATGATTGAATTCTCAAAAGAAAAGCTAGCAGACAAAAATTTGTGCAACGGCCAAAAAGAAAAACGTCGTCTGCGAATGCATGCGTTCGTAAGCAAGAGACGGATGGAGCACAAAAAGCAAAAGTAAAACACGCACAACTCTGCTCGATCGTCTGGTTGATACTAGCAGGAGTACTTACGAAGACGCGCGAGGTGGCGACGTCGAGCCCTGATCCCGCGGAGGCGAAGCAGACGCCGAGGGCAAAGTCCCGGATGCCGTAGTCCGGGTCGAGGGAGGCCGGCACGAAGGCGCGGCCGAGCCCAAGCGCCTCCGAGTAGAAGTCGGTGGCGACGCGGCCGTTGCTGAACCGCCCCGTGGCGCGGCCCCCCGGGAAGTCGCGGCCGTAGGGCGGGAAGTTGCTCCGCACCGCCGTTGGGACGGCGTTGTTGTTGCCGGCGTCCACCGTGGAGTCGCCGAACACGATCAGCGCCGTCACGCGCGCCCGCACGACCGCCAGGAGGAGCAGGAGCATTGGCAGGACGAAGCGACGACGACGACACGCGTGCACGGTGGATGCCGCCGCAGCCATGCCTATAGCTAGCTGGCTAGCTCGCTAGCTCTCCGGGACTCCGACGACTATCCTATATACGTCTTCAATTTCTTGAAGGGCAGGGCAGCATGCCTCTTCGAACAACACGAGCCGTGGCGTGAAAAGGGGCTTGCAGTAAAGCCGGAGGCGTGGTCGCATGCGGTTCTGGGCGGCGGGTAGGTGTGCCGCGCCCGCAGCGGCCTGTTCCGGCCCCCTCTCTCAGGAGTCAGGCTTGTCGATGAGTTCGTTCCAGCGCCGGCCGGCGTGTCGCTGTCAGGTTCATGCGCGTGCATGGTGGATGCTGCCGTCGCGAACCTTTCGGAACGAGAACAGTAAAGCACTGCTGCAAGGCGCCGTGCTTCCCGTGCAACGAACATGGACCTGTTCTCCGCACGTTGATGCCTTGTTCGCCAACTTGACCACCAGCAGATTCACAGAGTTGGTCATGCTCCAGGGTGTGTAAAACATTAATGAATGAATAATACTAGCATAGTATTCGTGCGTTGCCACTAGCAATATAATAGACCTACGTAATAATACTATCAAATTTGCATTCATTCACTTCATGTATAGTATGTACCGTGATTGTGCGAGACATTGATGTTAGATTCTGAGTTCTTGAGTTTACACAAGATCGTGCTCTGTGCACTAGATCGAGCATGGGGAACAAGTTCTTGACATAGATACATGAATACATCACGAGTTCTTCCCTAGATCTAATACAAGAGTGAGAGAGAGAGGTAGAGGTTGACCAGATCCACTCGTGGCCGGAGGTGGTGCAGAGGATGACGGCGACCTTGGGGAGGACGGCGCGATGGCGAAAAACGACGCCGGTGTAACTTCCCGTCGGCACCAGCTCCCCCTTGCGATCGGACGGGGTTAGGACTATCGGTGGGCTTTCTGGAGGTTGCGCTCTACTGACTCCGAAACACGGGACCCCACCTCTCCTTTTATGGCACTGTGCGACGGGGGCCCACCAGCCATAACGGGCTGGGCGCCCCCGATCAGGGCGCATCAAGGGTCTGGCCCGATCGTTGGATCAGGCCAAGAGATCAATTCCAACATTCCCTCCCTTGATTTCTTCTTGTTTCTTATTCTTGTTCTTTTTCTGAGCTTGGTCCATCCCATCACAGATCAGTGTATAGGGCGTGCCTCGTCATGACAGTTATTACCGTCAGATTAACAGCCACAATCACCTTTCCGTTCTGAAACAGAGTCTTATTCTTGGGCCCTCTTTGTTCAGGAATCATAGGCTTTCCCTTAAACCCATGTCGGCTAAGTGTTTTCTGAACACTTTGGGTGGTATGCCTTTTGTAAGCGAATCCGCTAACATCTTGTTCGTTCTGTTATGTTCTAGATAAATAGTTTGATCCTGGACCTGCTCCATAACAACATAAAACTTAATGTCGATGTGTTTGACAGCACCATTCGACTTGTTGTTATGAGTGCAAAATACTGTTGGCTCGTTGCCATAGTATAATTCCAGTGGTTTTTCTATGCTGTCGACCACTTTCTATTCGGGTACTAATTTCTTAAGCCATGTGACCTGCCCTGAGGCCTCATAACATGCCAAAAACTCAGCATACATCGTGAATGATGCTGTGACTGACTGCTTGGAGTTTTTCCACGATATCGCTCCCTTTGCAAGAGTGAAGATATATCCAGACGTGGATTTTCTATCATCCACATCTCCTGCAAAGTCTGCATCTGAATATCTTTCTATTTCTTAAGATTCTGATTTTCTGTATGTCAGCATGAGATCTGTTGTACCCCTCACATAGCACAAAGCTTTCTTTATCATTTTCCAGTGCTTTATGCCTGGATTACTCTGGTATCTGCCAAGTACCCCGGTAACCAAACTCAAGTCAGGGCGTGTGCACACTTGTGCATACTGTAAGCTTTCGACAGCTGAAGCATAAGGCATCGCCTTCATTTGTTCGAGCTCGTACTTGTTCTTGGGACACTGATGTTTCCCGAAACTGTCGCCCTTGACTATTGGAGCAGGTGTGGGTTTACTCTTATGCATACCATATTTCTTTAATATCTTTTCTAGGTATGCTTTCTATGATAATGCCAACAACCCATTTCTTCTGTCTCGATGAATCTCAATTCCTAAAACGAATGAAGTTTCTCCGAGATCTTTCATATCAAACTTCGAGGACAAGAATTTCTTTGTTTTCTATAGTAGATTGACATCACTGCTAGCTAGCAGAATGTCATCCACATATAGGATGAGAAAAATGAATTTCTCGTTCTTGAACTTTGCATAAATGCAATTGTCCTCTTCGTTTTCTTTAAATCCAAACTTTCTTTCATCAAATTTCAAATACCACTGCCTTGAGGCTTGCTTCAAGCCATAAATCGATTTCTTCAGGCGGCATCCTAAGTTTTCTTTGCCTTCCACGACAAAACCTTTCGGCTGTGCCATGTAGACATTTTCATATAAATCCCCATTCAGGAATGCCGTCTTCACATCCATCTGATGTAATTCTAAATCATAATGTGCCACTAAGGCCATTATTATTCTGAAAGAATCTTTACATGAGACTAGGGAAAAAGTCTCATTGTAATCTGTCCCTTCTCTTTGCGTAAAACCTTTCACCACAAGTCGCGCTTTAAATCTTTTTATGTTCCCTTTGGAGTCACATTTAGTCTTATAGACCCATTTGCAGCCTACTGTTTTGGCTCCTTTAGGAATTTCTTCTAAGTCCCAAACTTTATTGGTACTCATAGATTTCATTTCATCTTCCATGGCTGCAGTCCACTTGGATGAATTCATGCTTCTCATGGCTTCTTCAAAAGAGGTGGGATCATCCTCCATTTGAATTTCTTCGCTATTATAGGCTTTATATTCATAAAAAATAGCTGATTTTCTAATTCTTTGTGGCTTACTCGGGGCCACTGCAACTGGTATTTCTTGCACAGGAGGCTGCTGTTGCTCCCCCTCGTCAATGGCAACGGGTTCTATTTGGTCCTGAGGAACAGGGTCCTCATTTCCATTTGTTGCCACGTCAGGAGAACTGACAACAGGCGTTGGCACTGCAGTTTCCTGCTCTATCGGTGCTGCAACCACAGGCAACGAGAAATAAGGCTCTTGACTCATCGGAGTGGGAA
This sequence comes from Panicum virgatum, assembly GCF_016808335.1. Taxonomy (NCBI): domain Eukaryota; kingdom Viridiplantae; phylum Streptophyta; class Magnoliopsida; order Poales; family Poaceae; genus Panicum; species Panicum virgatum. The sequence continues at coordinate 33,811,651 of NC_053145.1, read as the reverse complement.
CGAATACCCGCTTCTCTTCAAGATCAATTTTTCTGGCTACCATGGTCCCCCTGATCATCTGATCTTCTAAGAAGGCAGCGTGTCTTGTTTCTATAAATTTCGTGTGTCTGTCGGGATAATAGAAGCGATATCTCTTAGACTTTTCTGGATAGCCAATGAAATGACAACTTACTGTCTTGGATTTAATTTCCCAATGTTTGGATTAAATACCTTAGCCTCAGTTGGACAGCCCCACACACGAAAGTGATTAAGCGAGGGTTCTCTTTCTGTCCAAAATTCATACTTCTGACCATATCCATCAGGGTACGGTTTCTTCTTTCTGCTACTCCATTCTGCTGAGGCTCGCCCGGTGTCAAATACTGGGCAACTATGCCATTTCCATAAGGAATCTCGCAAAAGGTCCAGGAACTTGGTCATGAGGGGTGTGCCGACCGTACGGTCAGATCTTACTATCTTGATGCTTTCAATCGTTCTTTATTTTCTTAGAAATTTTTCTTTAATGCTATCAATACATTGTTCTAATTCTGAAAATTCTAATGGCGGAAGAATTGATGCTTTCACTAAGCGCTCTATTCTCCCCCTCGGAATATGGCCTAAACGACAGTGCCATAATTTCGACGACATTGCATCAATTCATTTGCGTTTCGTTGTAACATTCTCATATGAGGAGGAATTCTTATTCTTAGAACTTGCAACATTCACATTCTCTAATAATAAAAGCAAGTATATCTTGTCTTGTCGGAAGGCAAGACCAAACACATTCTTTATTAAACTGTATTTCACACTTGCCATCACCAAAATGACAATCAATAGAGTCATCATCTGATCGTGACACGCTTATCAAATTCCTTCTGATTTGTACTAGGTGGGAAAAGTTTCTTATTGTTCTGATAGTTCTTGTTTTTCTGCTGATCATGGAAGACAAGCTCACCTCCATTGGTGGCCTTGAGTCTATCCTATTTTTGACTTCACATGGTAAACAGTTTCTCAACGTTCCTATTTTCTGGCTTAGTGTTCTAATTGACATGAAAGGTCGAAAAATCCTTGGAATAGACTTGAACAACAGCTGAACAATAAAGGGACCTGGAAGAGGCATGTTCATTGTCTTAAGCTTGTTTACCATGTGGTTCATTTCTAAAATCTGTTATCTTATTCCACCGCCAGCATATTTCATGGGCATATGCTGCTCAGCCAAAGTGGCAGCATAAGCTTGGAAGAATCAGTGAACTGACTCTTCACCATTGCTAGATACTTAGTAGTGGTGGCTCATTCTAGAATTGTCATTCTTATACCATCTGAAATGGTACCTCTGATGATCATCAGGCACTTGCAGTTTGAAATATTCCAACATGCCTGCTAAATTTTCTATTTTGGTCCAAGCAATGTCATGGGCTTTCTGTCGAATAGCCCATGCATTGTCTGCAATGTCATGCTACTAAATCTGTTATCTGGTTCTTCTGGGCTGGCATTATGATGACCAAATCTATATTAGTCATCGCCAGAGCAATTTGTAACTTCTGAAAATCATTTCCAATAGTTCTGACCATTTAATTCTGGAATGGCATTCACATATGACAGCATTGGATCACAAAATTCTAAAACTTCAGTACAAATTCAAGATAACAATAATGGCATGTTTAAATTTAATTTTGGTCAAAATTCAAACATACAATATTCTGTGCATCAAGTCTAAATCACCTTTGAGCAAAGATAGAAAAAATGCATAAAATTTCTGGACAAGATTATAATATTATAACATCAACTTTGGTCAGAAATTATAATATTATAATTCAGAAAATTCTATGTTTAAGTCAGAATTCTATTTCAAAATTAAAATTCACAATATTCTGTGCATTAAGTCTAAATCATCTTTGGGCAGAGATAGAGAAAATGTAAAAAATTTCGGGACAAAATTATAATATTGCAATATCAACTTTGGTCAGAAATTACAATATCATAATTTACAAAATTTCTGAATTCAAAAACAAAATTCTATATGCCTCTATATTAATTATCCCGTTGGTTCAAATTAACATAGAGGGACAAATTAAATTCTTCGCAGCGGAAACATGTAAATTCTAAATATTCGGAAACGTGGTTCTATAATTTTCTGCTTGTACAAATAATACACATTGGTGTATTTATTTATAGAGTGTACATTCTAAGAAAATTCTAATAAAATTCATATTCAAGATTGTTTCTGGAAATGAAAAGAGAAAAACTCAATTCGTTCTGTTCATTCGGCCCGAGACCGAAATTGGCCCAAAGCCCACTCATTGGAAAACAACTTCTAAAATTAAAAACATGGAAATTCTTAATTTTTCTTTGTGGCCCAAAAGCCGAGCTGCACAGGCGCCTCCCCCGCGCCTAGGCCGCAACCTGGGCCTGGGCCGGCAATCTGGCCCGCGCGAGCCTCCCTCCTGGGCCGAAAGTGGCCCGTTGGCCCCCGGTGCGCCCGCAGTCGTTGGATCGAATCCAACGGCTGTCCGTTGATTTCGGGCGGACAAAATGCACTGGCCGCCGGGAGCCCCGGAAACCCTAGCGCATTTTTTGTGTCCCCCTTCTTCTCGGTTCCGAGCGGTGGCGGCACCGCCGTCGGCTGTTGCCGGTGCGTGCGCGCTCGGCCGCGCCGCCGTCGGGCCGGCGACCGCTGCGCCATAGTCGCGTGCAGGCCTCGGCTTCTCTTCTTCTTCATTTCTTCTTTCTTATTCTTGAGTTCTTGACCGGCGGCGGCCAGGTCGGCTCGCCGGAGGAGGGCACCGCCTCGGGGCTGTTCGCCGGCGCGCACACACGTCTTGGCGCGTGCGCGCCGCCGTCGAGCGTTCTTGTGGCCGCGCCCGAGGACTCGAATCGAGGGGGAGGAACGGCTCGGAGGTCTTGCCCGCATGGCAGCGGGGTTGCGCCGGCAGGCCGGCGCGAGGTGTTCTTCACCCGCGCGACGGCAAGGCCGGCGGGGATGGGGTTTCTGGTACACCGCCCTTTCTTCTCTTTAGGGTTAGGGTTTCTGGTTTCGATTCGCATCGATTTTATTTCTATCTTTCTTCTCTGGATCTTTCCCCAACCGGATCAATGCACGAGAATGGCTCTGATATCATTGTTAGGTTCTGAGTTCTTGAGTTTACACAAGACCAGTGTCCCCTTGCGATCGGACAGGGTTAGGGCTATCGGTTGGGGTTTCTGGTGGCTGCGCTCTACTAACTTCGAAACACGAGACCCCACCTCCCCTTTTATGGCACTGTGCGACGGGGGCCCACCAGCCATAACGGGCTGGGCGCCCCCGATCAGGGCGCATCAAGGGTCTGACCAGATCGTTGGATTGGGCCAAGAGATCAATTCCAACAATTGATTGTCTATATTCCAATTAAAATTTCGACGGATTTGTCCGGGTTCAGTTTCGGATTCGGATTGAGATTCCGATTGATATACCAAGTAAAGATTGCTTGCTTTAAATAGTAGAGATAGAGATAGATAGTGATGGAGATAGAGACTAGCCACAGGTGGACCGTCCATTCAACATTCTAACAAGTGTAGCAAAAAATTGGTGCCTTTAGGGCGCCCCATATATGGCCCCCAGAAATTTTGTTATGACCTATAGATTTGATTCATTCTTTTCACGGTATTTTTCAGATGTCCTCATGACACAAAACTGTCCAAAATTCCAATACAAATCTACAATGATAAGGCATAACCTACTGATATACACAAATCAAAACTCCAACTGCCGCGTAACAGCTAGAAATGATATAGCATCAGTTGCATGCAAGAAATTTTACTAGACTAGTAAAGTGTACGTGTGCCACACACGTATTTTCAAAAAAAAAATCTAAAACTATCTTTCTATCATAATTTGGTATCCATATACATTTATAGAAATGCAATACTTATTTTAGAAACTGAAACCATACACTAATAATTTATAGCACAACTTTTTTTAAATTGACAACTGCCGGTCCTTTTGGAGGTAAGTGTCTCTCCAAACTCAAGTGCTTGGTGATGCAAGTATACGGTAATTGTCTGCTGGAGTAATTTGGTCTGTTTCACCAAACATTGTTAGGTTTTGTTTAGATCCTAAAATTCTACAACTAAAAATGTCACATCGAATGTTTGGACACATATATGAAGTATTAAATAAAATCTATTTACAAATTTTTTTGCACGGATGGGTTGTAAATCGCGAGATTAATCTAATGAGCCTACTTAATCTATAATTTGCAACAGTGATGCTACAGTACCATTCACTAATTATAGGCTCATTAGATTCGTCTCGCGATTTACAATCCACCCGTGTAAAAAGTTTTGTAAATAGATTTAATTTATACTCCAAATTAGTAAGATCCCCTTTCAATTTTTTTTGCCAAAATGATCTAAACACACCCTTAATATCCGGATCGCAATGACCATAGAAGCCTATCATGGTACCCCAAAAGGGATTTAGGTCTTTTTTTCTCATGCTCATCATACTGCTGCTGCATCTTTCCCTCCACAATGTTGAGCCATCTCTACCAAATTCATAGAACCAAAACTGATGCAATTCCATGAGCACTGCCATAGTATCATAAAGATCCTACCTTGCAATGAAGCAAATAGCAAAGGAACATGATAGGAAATTGCTGGCAGATAATCTAATATCCTCACCGCATAATGCACAAAACAACTGGGACCGATTCATGAAGCTGCACCGTAAGTGTGAACACATCTGATTTATCCATTGAACAAGGATTATAGCAGTAAGACATTATCTTATTTTTCCAAACTAAGATCCACCTATGGTCACTTGCACATCCAAAATAATTAAATGTAGACACACATCAGGCGATCAGCAACGCTTACAAAAGATTTATTTTGAGCAAATCACAATATGGAATTCAGCAGATTCAGTGAGAGAAAACTGGAAAAAAAAATTACAGAACCTTAAGGATAGGATACTCAAGAACAATCTACTTCTCCCTGAACCGCTATTCAAAAGTGATAATTCCAATTAGAGAATATATCACGTGCAAATCAACCTCTTCTTGCAAACCGTACAAACTCAATCTAGACTACCGGATCAACATCCAAGGGAGTGCGCAGGAGGAATGGGAGAGGGATTTGCAAAAGTGTGATTTGAGGCGGCCAGGTGGGCGGTTAATTGTAAAATTACCCAATCCCCCATACTCCTTAGATGTTGATCCGGTGGTTCAGATTGAAGTTTGCACGATTTGCATGAAAATGTTAGTTTGCACTTGATATGTTGCCTTCCAATTAACTAGGTAATATGTGCCAAGTATGCTGATAAAACGGACAATAAGTAGAATGGACATAATTTTCTTAAACAAAAGGCAAAGCAATACCTTTTCCAACGGATTGGAGGGCGGTGATGGGCTGCCACGTAAGGGAGAAGATGATGTCTATGCTGAAGACGTGGATGGTACTTCAGAGCTACGAGCCATCCACGTCAAGTAGGGGAAAAACAGTTCAGATCAAACATGAGCAGGCCGGACTTAAAGGGGAGGGCAGCCCGGGCAACGATCCAGAGCCCACGGGGTTGGAGGGCTCAATAATTAGTACTTAATAGTAATTAGTAGTACATCAGCAGCCTGGCCATCTGCCCAGCAGTCCACAGCCGCTGGCCGCCTGGCTCCTGCATGCTTACGTATCCTCGATTTTTATTTTCTCTCGATCACAAACTACGGGTCTTCAGCGTCGAGAGCCCAAGATTGCCGACTCTTCTGCTTCTCGCCTAGCGCAAACAAGCCTTCACGCAACTGTTGGCATTTCACTGGGACCCCGTTTAGTTTGTAGCGTACTAGTGAGTAGTAACATTTTGACCGTTAATTACGGTGTCAAACAAAACCGGTTTACAAAACCAACTTCAGAACCTCTGCACTAGTGACCCTGAATAATCTAATGAGGCCTTTGACCGCATGATTAGAGGATGATTATTATAGTATCACTGTAGCAAATCATCAATTAATTATCATCATTAAATTCTTCATGAAAAGTTACACTCATCTTTGAAAAGGTTTTGCAAATAGACTTCATTTGGCACACCATGCATGCGAGATTCTCATTAGATTCGTCACGAAAAGTTACACTCATCTCTGAAAATGTTTTGCAAATAGACTTCATTTGGCACACCATGCATGCGAGATTCCCTTTGTAGTGCTAGATAGCGCTGGGGAACCAAACAAGGCCCATGAGGGGTTAGTTCCCGGCAACGGCGCCAGAAATGCGTGTTGACTTTCCTAGCGTAATCACTAGGAACGGAGGTGTTAAGCCCATTCCTAGCAACTGCACCAAGGACTGTCACTCTCGTGGTATAGTCTATACATTTACAGATGGGATCCGCAAGCGCACGAATATACCGTTGTAGTATTTCACCCGGAGAGTAAGAATATCGTTATTTATATTTTCTCAAAGGATGGCAGTGACAAAGGTACTATACTTAACATTAATCATGACATCGTTCCTCAAGTAATAAGCAAAACTCTAGCAGGGGTAAGCCATGATAAAGAAGATAGAGCAGGGTAATGTGACACGATCACACACCCAACACCTAAGGAAGAAAGAGAGAAAAGAACAAAAGAATGAACTAAACTATCCTATGTTAAGTTAGCTGGAGCTTAGGCTAGATTAGGTGTCCTAGTGTATCTATTCAAAGAAAAGGTTATGTTAGAACATGGTTGAGGCTGCAGACACCAGGAAAATGGGATAGCGGGGAGAAGGTCTCGCACTGGAGAACATCCAGTTCTGTTACCTCTTTATGTACCTCCTACACCGAACCCAAACGTCGGGGACTTCGCTAAACGCAACAACTGTTGTTACGCCGGACGGACATGGCTTTCACCTCATGCCGTCTACCCCTTTCACACTGTTGAGCACGAGAATATCCGCTGGATCCCGCATACCCGAGCACCATGCTCGTGTACGAGGTCACTACTGTAATGCCCCGGGCTCCCACCCTCCGAATGGACAAGCAAAGCACTAGAGCAAGCCCGAAAGCACAACGACCCATTATCCAACCCCTGAACATCTGGCCTAACCATACTCGTCACACAACTCATGATAAACATAAGCATGAATTGATAAACTATCAAAATAGCATAACAACCATGAACAAACTCTAGATTATGAATAGAGTACTGACAGAAAGAATATAAAGCCATACCGAGAGTCGAGGATCGCTCAATGACTCCGAGGATGACTTGATTCGCTAAAGGAGAACTAGCCTATCTCCACTACCCTAAACTAAGAGCAAAAGAGAGCCTTGGGAGAGAGAGGGTGTGAAATGGTGTGTGTGTGTGTGTCTTGTGAGGGGTGAGAGGGGGCCCTATTTATACTAGTGGAGGTCGGTTTCTCGCCATCTGCACATATGGAAGGTGATCAGATGTCTTGGCCGCGACTCCTCCTCGAAATGCACCTGTACGGGAGACCGGCTAGGTGCGGCCGACCTGTAGGGTCGGTTGGCCCCACCATGCCACCTCTCATCCTCATCCTTCTCTGGCAGGCTGACTGGTGGGCCCACAACCTTATCCTCTCGTGCATATTTCGTGGCGCCCCCGTTTGCTCTTCCAGGTGGGCCCTTCTTGTAAGGGAGTGACGCCGATTGTGATCTTTTGTGTAGTTGCAAGGCGTCTTCGTCGTGTTTTCTTCTTATTTGGCTCTTTCTCCTCTAAAATCATACAAACTCCAAAACAACTATGGTACTAGATTAGCGAAACACAAATGTAAGTAAGGTGTATAGTTTTCCTTTATTATTGAGTCTAGTTGACGGTCAGAAATGGTACTAAACGACCGTCAACAACAACCACACAGACGATAGACGCAGGCCAATCTAGCAATCTCGAGTCGAGAACTACCGTTGTGCATGGCCGTGCAGTGCGGAGAGAGGGAGGACAAGAGGTGCCGGGCTTGGCCACTGGCTTCTTGCTGTGGGACCAGAACGGGCGATTAGAGGGGTGAATGGAAGCCTTCAAAAACTCAACAAAAAAGCTGACTCCAATTCACAGCTCCGAAGCCCTCTTTTCTAGTCGCCAGTGATGGTGGCTGATTACCTCTAGCAGGGATTCGATGGAACCCCCGTTTAGAGATTCAGCTAGGGGTGTAAACAGCGCAAGGATCTCCCTTAAGGAAGCGAGTTGAGATGGTGGTTTTTAGACAGATTCAGGCCGCCCGGAGGTATAATACCCTACGTCCTGTGTGTTGTGTTTGGCTCTTTGCTGATACCGAGTTGGAGAGCCCAAGCCCGGAATGTATTAGTTAGGTATTGAAGGAGCGGTCCCTTTACATGTCCTAGTACCTTTCTATTTATAGACTACAAGTGCCTTCTCTGTTCCTCTCTACCTGGTGTGAACAGCCCCTTTGTATGGCAGGCGCAGTCTTCCAGGCTGTCTTGCCTTTGTCAGGCGGGCAGGTGTCTTGTCGGGCCCGTTGCAGTAGGCCTTGGGGGACCCACTGGTGTCAAGGGCGCCCCGGGGTGACCTAGGGACATCCCGGAGTGCCCCAGGGCGGCCGAAGACGCTGACTGGTGGACCCCAATGCCCCGGGGTGATCCGGGGCTGTCTGGTCGGCCCTCGTGCCACGGGTTGTCCCTAGGGACGTCCGGGGTGGTCCGAGGCGGCCACGTGGTGGTTTTCGAGGTCGCCCCATTGACCCTCCTGGTCCGGGGTGAACTTGGTCAACCTCGGGGCGTCGCCTGGGGTGGCTCTGTTTTTACCGTGATGGGGAAGCGGTAAACAATGTTGGGTCCCAGCCACCGTCCACCTTCAAGCCGATGGGACGGGTGGCTCAGGGATAAGCTATCCACCGTCTATCCTATCTTCTGAGCGCACGGCATCCCCGTAATCATGATGTTCTTACGGAGAAGCTGCGCACCCCCTCAGGCTCTGCACTGAGCCTGGTGGTGAGGCACCGCAACCTCTGGGATTTCCCGCCTCGTTAATATCTTTTACCAGGATGGGTGTTTTCGAGTGGAAGGAAACATCCTTCCCAGGCTTCACATGCCGGGTCAGGCCCGGCCTACCCTAGGTGGATGCCCACCTCCATAGGCGAATATCCCTGGTGAGGGCCCACAGATGTGCTCGGCTGACGTCGCCGGCTGACGCGGCTAGTGGCTCCCCTCTTCCTTAATCGCGCATAAGTCCGGGGTCATGGGGACCCCCGTTCCCATTATGTTGACAGTAGCCCCCGGGCCCACCGTCAACCCGCAGAGTGGGCTGGTGGTGGGGCCAAGAGCTCCTTTAATGCCGCGGCCGTCCCACTTCCCACGTTGCCGCCATGTGGGGTCGTGCCGAATCCGTCAGTGGAGACGAGGCACCACGGCAGCTGATCCCCTTGTCAATTCGCCTCCCCCCGCCCATAAGTATATAAGCGGAGGGGAGGGCACAGCTGGCTGCTACACTCTCCTCTCGCCCTCAGACTCTTCTCCTTCCTTGCTCTGGCCCTTAGCTCTCCTAGCTTCCGGCATGGCTCGTCGAGGTGCACAAGCGAGCGGCCCTCACGTCCTCAATTTCACCCCCTCCGCGGCCGACAACAACATCGCCGTGGGCGTGACGGAGAAGCTGGTGCCGGTGGGCACCGTGCTACGTTGGGGCGAAGCCTTCCTGGTGCTCCACCATGCCGGGGCGGTGGTGACCTTCCCCCCTTCCTTCTGGAGGGGCTAGTTCCTCCCTTCTCGCCGTTCTCCGTGGAGACGCTGGAGGAGTTTGGCCTCCACATGGTGCACCTCACCCCCAAGCCATCCTCACGCTAGCGCTTTTTGCGCACGCATGTGGGGCGTTCGTGGGGGTGAGGCCCTCGGTGGCGCTCTTCCACCACTTCTTCAGCTTGGTGCGGTCTCCCTCTGTCTCCCCCAGTGCCGGCACTGCACCGCATGTGACACCCTAGGTTCTTAAAAGTCAATAATAGACACACTAGAGCAATTAGTGGGACTAATGAGTGGAAAAACAATTATTAAATGGTAACTAAAGACAAATAAAATTCAAATTCAAATATTGGTTTCAATTTGTGAGAGCAAATAAAGAAAGTCCAACTCTATTTCATGTACAAATCACCTCACCAAAATATTGTACACTAAATCTGGTACCATCGGTATCATGTGCCTAATAACTAATGGGCCCAATTTCAGCCCAATTAAGCAAATTAAAATGACCCTTTTATAGAGTTTTTGAATCTTTAGAATTAACTCACAAACCATTACTCAAATGAAAAGTGCATAACACGAAAGTTGTAGTTCTCGAAAAATTGAACAAAAATGGTATTCAAAACTTGTTCATTTGAAGCCAAGAAGAAGGAGAAAAATTGAAATTACGAAAGTGAGTTGAACTTTGCCTTATTTACGAAACTACCGTCGCCGGATTTTCTTCACGGCGTTCGTATGCCGGCGCGCCGGGGACGGCTAACCCCTCCGGGTTTGCTCGATTCTGCCCCTGGTTTTGCCCCCTGGACGCCGCAGCTGGCCTCGCGAGCTGCCCACACGCGTCCAGGACCACTTGGCCATCTGCCACGAAGCCAGCCATGCGCCACGCCGCCCCGATGCCGTCGCCGTTCGCCGTTGAGCACCTCCAGCCCAGATAATCCTCCCCCAGAGCGCGTTCACTTCGCCTCGAAGCTTCCTCAACTATAAATAGAAGCCCAGGGCCTCGGTGTCACGCGAGCCTCGGTTTCTTCCATCTGTCGTCCGCCATTGACGGCGAGCTCGAGCTCGCCGTGGCCGGCCCGTTTCCGACCCGCATTGCCCAAGCCATCACTGCCACTAGCTTCGCCTCGCTCCACTGAAACTCCAGTGTCCGGCCGCCCCTCCCAAATCCCACAGGAGCATTGCCGCCGGCGAGCAGAGCCACCGCCGGCCGCCTCGGGCCACCATTCCGCACTCCAAGACCGCCCAGAGGTAGATCTCGAGCCCCTCTCCATTTTCCCCTACCTTTTCTCCATCTCCGGAGACTCTCCTTGCCGGGAACCGCCGCGCCAAACCTCCCCTGGTCTGTTTCAGTCCGCCCAGGGACCTCCATTGAGAAGAAACAAAAGTCCAAGGGCTAGATTGAAAAATATGCATGAACTCAAGAATCTGAATCAGTAAACTTTCAAAATGTGTAGAAATTCAAAGAAAAATAAAAAAAATGAAAATCTAAATGTTCTAGAATCCTTACAATGAAATATACAAGTTTTGTTATATGAAAATCTTCAGAATCTGTCTACATTTTAATCTAGGGAAAATATTAGATTAAATAGCACATAAATGTTCTAGGAGTTTGGTTCAGTGGCTAGGCGTGATTTTTGGATAAGATGATCCGAGTGTTGTTATAAACAACTGGTAAAAATATGTGGTCTGTTTGAAATGGTTTACTTGCTTAAATGGTAAAGATTCCTAGATCTACTATTGAACTTCATATATTAATGCTGGTAAACCTAGACATGGTTTAGCTCTGAAATGTTTCCTGGATGAACATGTTACTGAAATCTTGCTGATCTATAAGTTTGAGAATTTTTAGATCTAGTTTGCTATATATTATATCTAATGTGTGTTTGATGAACTTAATTCATTATATATAGTTCCTGTGTGTGGAAAAATCTAGATGTATTTCTAGAACTTTGTTTTAGTCATGTAAATATGTCCGCAAAATTTGAGCTACTGTTACTAAGTATTTCTACAGTTAAAATTCATGCTTGGTGTATCATGCTTAGATTTGTTATTTTTGTTCTGGATGCAATCTTTCATATATGGTCTTAATCTTTGGATATATTCTTAGTTAGAATGCATACTTTCCATGGTAAAAAGTTCAATGCATTACTGGTCACCTTGAATCCCGAACAAATATGCAAGTTCATATATAGTTTAATGCATAAGTAATTAATCTGGTAGAAGTAATGCTTGATTGTTTTTCTGAAGCATGTTTAGACCATTTCTAGGCTCTGGTAAAATTTTGTGATCCATAACCTTTGTAGAACTCACTGTGGAATGTATTTTTGTTGCTAGCATGTTAGTTTGTTAATTTTATAACTCCTGTTGCATGAGTAGATGAAATCTGAAAAATTTACAGTACCGAATATATCCTATCTAGATGTTGCTATAAAATTTATAGCTCCAGAAACCATGCCTATCAACCTGTAAAAATTCGTGAAGTCTCTAGGTAAATCTGTTTGCATGATTTTTCATGGTTAGATGCCTTGTTATTAAATGCTGTAAATTTCACAGTAGATGCTAGACTATCTCATCTGTGCTACATGAATTTTTCATCACCAGATCATGAATATAGTTTCTGCTATGAAATTGTGAACTTATGCTTATGTTTTAAGTCTAGGAAATTATGCACCCACACAATCATTCATGAAGAAAGTTCATTATAAGTTCTACTCCATAAATGACTGCCCAAGAAATAAAGTCACAAGATCATCATTGAATTAAAATTTTGTTGAACTGCAACTATATTGTGAAGGAAAGAAATCTCATATCATGTTGTAATAATGAATCTTTGCATTGCATATAGAATCGATTAATCTCGCTGACGGTGACTACGAGTTGGTTCCTTCGGACTCTCTTGCTGCGTCCGACGTTAATCTTAATTGTACTAACTTAGCTCAAGATTTGGGCCAAGCCCCAGAAGACTCTCAGCCTGACATTGCCCAACAAGGCAAGCCTCGGTGCATAATCCCATTATTTTCCGCGTTATATTCATCTAACTATTCGTATATGTTGTAATAATTTTATTTGCGCATTTATGTTTTCTAGGCGTTGATCGAAAACCTTAGATGCATGATTCCTAGGTACCTATGTTTGTTATCCGGATCTTTTTATCGACTAGTTGCCCCGCTAAATAGGAACGGTAGAAGTCGAGTGGTTTCTTGCCTCTCGCGAGAATATAGGAATTGACTGACTTTACCTTCCGCTAAAATATAAGGACAACATGCAGGGTTGTGTAGTTGTGATACCCCGCTAGTGTAGTCAAAATTGGTTAAGGTCGCGGTGTGTGGCTCATTTCGTTAAGTGCTTGAACGTACTAGCCACATACCGAGAAATATGGTAATTGGTAAACTTAAGTACCTGATTGGACCGGCGAGTGGAACGATCATTCACCCTCTTGGTAGAAGTAGGTTTTATTTTTGTCCAGACGTACGGGTGCAGAGTGGTCGGACTCTGTAGTCGGGGAGGGTGACCCTGATCCACGGACTGGAAAGAAAGAGGAATAGTAGCGTGGGCGAAAGCGAAGTCGATCCCCATGCGTGTGCGTTAGGTTCCCCTAGCCAGGTTGAATTCGATTCGGAATCGTCCGCCTCTCACAGCATGAGACTGCTTAACATTTTTAGTCGCATAGAGTAACAAGTGGAACTTGATGATGATAATACTGCTGGTTGATTAAATGGTTGCTCTAAAATATTTGTATAGAGTTAGATGCAAACTTAGAACTGTTAATCCAACTAGAAGATGGCTAAATTAAAATATGAAAATAAGGATCAACTCTTAGTGGCATTTTTGGCAAAACAAACCCCACAAACCAAAAAGTCTTGCATGTCTAGTTATCAGACTATGGTATATCCGGTGACGGGTAAGTCTTGCTGAGTATTAGTATACTCAGCCTGGCTTGTGGCACTGTTTTTTAGGTACTAACTTTGAGGATATGATTGCGAGTCTGACTTGGCCGTGTACTTTGCCTCCGGGCTGGTCTGTCGAGTGGGATGGCCCTTCAGCTGGTGCTGATCACCCTACCACTGAGTGATGCGTTTCGTACGAGCTTTATCGATGCGTCACATGTTTCCGCTAGATGTCTTTTACTGCTTCCGCTGAGACTATGACACTTGAATAATTTGCATAGTTGGAACTCTGTAGTACTTTACTATTCTGAACATGGTTTCGTATTAAATTTACTTTCCGCTGCAAACTCTGAGATGTATGAGATGATCTGTGTTGTAATATCTGGGCTCACCTTCATGCGGGTGTTGTCTGTGCGATCCTGGAATAGCATGGCTTTTTGTTGGCATTTCTTAGCGCAATCACTAGGAATGGTTAGTCCCCAGCAACAGTGCCAGAAATGCTTGTTGGCGGTTGTAAGCATCTAGGCCCTCAAGGTATGTTTCGGTGATTAATGACAACCATTATTGTGACTAATGAGTTTGTGCAGCTTAATAAATCATTATCGCTCATTTGGTCATATGTCAAAAGAGGCCCCTCAATTTCGGTTATTCAAAAAGGCGATCTCGGCTTTTAACTTATATTTGTCAAGGCTAAGGATCTTTCTAGTCCTAAGTGTCACAAGGTTGAGAAGGACACTTAGGTTAGTATAGGTTTTATAGTTTTGTAGTGATCGCACTATTAAGAGGGGTTCATGAGTTAGTAGCTTGATCAAACTTAAGTTGGCCCTAGAAATATTACACACTCACTCAAAAACAGCAAAAGATGGTCAATAGAAGTCAACACAATTCTTGGAAGAAGAAACAATCAAAGTCACATTCGAATCCAAGTCAAAACAGCTGAAAACAAAGAAAATCAACAGCACCGGTTGAACCGGTGCTCTAGCATCGGAGCATCCGATGCATGGCGGAAGGACCGATGCCCTGTCGGTCCATCTTCTCTGGATGAAGGCAGAAATCAAGTTAAGCACCGGTTGAACCGACGGTTCAGAATCAAAGCACCGGTGCAATGAAAGTCCTTTGTTCCAGAGAGCATGTTTGGTGGACTCCAACTTCTCTTCAGCACCGGTTGAACCGACGGTTCAAATCAAAGCACCGGTGCAATGAAAGTCCTTTGTTCCAGAGAGCATGTTTGGTGGACTCCAACTTCTCTTCAGCACCGGTTGAACCGACGGTTCAGAATCAAAGCACCGGTGCAATGAAAGTCCTTTGTTCCAGAGAGCATGTTTGGTGGACTCCAACTTCTCTTCAGCATCGGTTGAACCGACGGTTCAGAATCAAAGCACCGGTGCATTGGATGTACTTTGTTCCAGAACGCTTGTTTGAGTTGATTAGCGAACCTCTTCAGCACCGGTTGAACCGATGCCCTACGGAGCATGCACCGGTGTAATGACGCAAGCGTAGATACTGTGTCAGAACTTCAACGGCTACTTCTTTGACACAGAGAGACCGGTTGAACCGATGCCTATATTTTCTATACCGTCGGTTCTTCCGGTGGTCACGGTTTTTCTGCAGAAAACCTCCAACGGCTATGTGACCTCCTCCACTCTATATAAGGGTACCCCCTGGTTCATTTCAGTTGCCTTTGACATCTTGAAAACCTGAGGCCACCCTTGAGAAGAAGAGAAAGAGCTTTGAGCAAAAGAGAGAAGATCTAGTGCTTAGTTTGTGTTTCAACTTTGAAGAACTCATCCTTTGCAAGTGTAGCAAGTGTGCTTGAGCTAGGGCCAACTGAGTGTAGGTCAAGTGAAGGCTTAGGAGCTTGTTACTCTTGGTGTTTGGCAGCACCTAGACGATCTTGGTGATCGAAGTGTTTCTCGCGGAGCTTGCCAAGGATTGTGGGAGCCCGGAGAAGAAGATTGTACGTGGCTTGAGCTCCACCACGCCAGGATGGTGAACGGAGACTCTTAGTGAGCGCCCAAGTCTCGGTGACATGGGAGGTGACAAGACTCTTAGTGAGTGTCACAACGTGGATTAGGGGTGTGTGCCAACACATCGACACCACGGGAAAAATCCGGTTGTCTCTTGCACTCTCTTTCATTTCAAGCACTTACTTTCATGCTTTCGTTCATGTGCTTGACCTTAGAGATCATAGCTTAGCTCTACCTTGCTTAGTTTCTTATCTTTGTTAGCTTGTGTAGTTAGCTTTGTTTAGCCGGTTGGTGAATTGAGCCTTACTAGCATTGCATAGGTTAAGGTTGTTTTATCTATCTTAGAATTTTGAAAAAGGCCCAATTCACCCCCCTCTTGGTCCATCGATCCTTACAATTGGTATCAGAGCCTCGTTGCTCATTTGGATCATTAGGCTTCACCGCCTAGAGCTATGACCAAGATGGGAGGTTCGCCGCCTCACTTCGAGGACAAGAACTTTGCCTATTGGAAAGTTCGTATGGCCGCATACCTTGATGCGATTGCCCGCGAAGTGTGGTTGGCAACAAAGACCGGGTTCACCGGAACTCCCACCACGGAGCAATTAAAATGGAATGCAAAGGCTAGAAATAGCAATTTTCGAAGCCATTAGTGAGGAAGTCTTTGCTAGAGTAAATGGCATGGACTTAGCAAGTGATATATGGAAAGAGCTAATTGAAATTCATGAAGGCTCCACAAAAGTCCGTGAACAAAAATATCACTTGTTTAGAGCAAAATATGATTCTTTTAAAATGCTTGCTCATGAAAATTGCAATGATATGTATTCCCGCTTGAATGTCATTGTCAAGGACATTAATGCTCTTGAAGTTTCCAAAATTGACAGTGGCTCCATCAACCGCAAGATTCTCATGCTTCCTTCCGAAGCCCAAGTACAACATTATCAATGCTATGCTTCAAAAGGAGAATCTTGATACAATGGAAGTGGGAGAGCTTGTGGGCGAAATTCGCGCTCATGAAATGAGTATCCTTGGTATGACCGAAGAGCCAACAACAAGCAAATCAATTGCTCTCAAAACCAAGGCTAACAAATCCCGCAAGCTCAAGATGGTCAAGCAAGAATCAAGCTCAAGCAATGAAGAAGAGGATCATCATGAGAGCTCATCCGATGAAGAAGATGATGGAGAACTTGCTCTCATGATGAGGAAGATTCACACGCTTGAATGACAAGATCAACAAGAAGGGTTTCAACTTTGACCCCAAAAGAAGAATGTTCCGGCCATGGGGAGATGTCAAGAACAAAACTTGCTATAATTGTGGAGAAAAAGGCCACATCTCTCCCGATTGCCCCAAGCCGGACAAAAGAAAGAAGGACAACAAAGGCAAACATCGCCATGATTCAAGTGATGATGAAGAAGATGAGAAGAAGAACAAGAACAAGAAGCTTGGGAAGAAGAAGAGCCATGACAAGAAGACCAAGCTCTTCCCAAAGAAGAAAGGGCACACCAAGAGAAGCTTCTTGGTGGAAAAACAAGAATGGGTGACCGATGTCTCATCAAGCGAAGATTCAAGTGATGAAGAAGACATAGTCACCATCGCTCTCACAAATGAAGAACCATCACTATCTCCACCTCCAATGTGCCTCATGGCAAAAGGTAACACCAAGGTATGTGAGGTAGATAGTGAAGATGAAAGTGATGAAGAGATTGATCCTTATGAATTCACTAATCTCATTAATGAGTACACATCCGTCATCAAGAGGGAAAAGGGCAAAGTCAAGATTCTTGAGAGCACTCATGCCAAGTTAGAGCTTGCCCACTCCGACTTGCTTGGCAAGTACAATGACTTGCTCAAAAAGCACAATGAGTCACTTGTACTTGCTAAGCAAGTTGAAGAGAGCTACAAAAAGCTTAAACAAGAGCATAGGGAGTTGGCTCACAAATATCAAGAACTTGAATTTGCCTATGAAGCAATTGACCCAAGTCTTGAGAACTTTGCTCATGAAACTATTGAGAAGGTCAATGCTTCTACTTCATGTGATGACCTACTCATTAATGCAAATGCCACTAATGCTTTGCCCAAGCTTGTACCTTCTAGGGAAAAGGAATTGATGGATCAAGTGGCAAGCCTCAAGAGTAGTGTGGAGAAGCTCTCAAGAGGAGAATACATCCACAAGGAAATTCTCTTCAACAATGCACATGACTATGGCAAGACAGGTCTTGGTTCATTTCCGGAGCCAAATCAAGGCACTACTCCTTCTCCGGAGATCAAGATTAGCTTCATCAAGGAAGTTGGATCATATTGCCAACATTGCCAAGTCACCGGGCACCACACTAGGGAGTGCACTTTACCATCACGTCCTCTTCCTAATTTACCCAAGAATTACTCTTCAATGTTTCAAAATAACCATTTTCTCTTGAGTAAAGTGAAGGGCAAGGTGAAGGCCAAGTTCATTGGCAAACTCACTAAGGAGTCAAAGAAAAAGCTCCCCAAGCAACTTTGGGTCCCAAAAGCTCTTGTCACACATGTGCAAGGCCCAAAGCTTGTTTGGGTTCCTAAAACTCAAAAGTGAATTCTCATGTGTGTAGGTGAACTACAAAGCCGGTGGAAAACATTGGGTACTTGATAGCGGTTGCTCTCAACACATGACCGGCAATGATAGCATGTTCACCTCTCTTGAAGACCCCGGCGATCATGAACATGTCACCTATGGTGATAACTCAAGGGGGAAAGTCTTAGGTTTGGGTAGAATAGCAATCTCTAAAGATTTATCCATCTCTAATGTCTTGTTTGTAGAAGCACTTAGTTTTAATCTCATTTCTATTGCTCAATTGTATGATCTTGGACTAACGTGTACCTTTGACAAGAATGGTGTTGTAGTAACTCTTGAAGAAGACAAGTCAATGGTATTCACGGGGTTTAGGCATGGCAACATCTATTTAGTGGACTTCTCTTCAAAGCAAACAAGCACCATGACATGCCTCTTCACCAAGTCTTCTCTTGGGTGGCTTTGGCATAGAAGAATTGCTCATATTGGCATGAGCAACCTCAAGAAAGCCCACAAGAGAGGGATGATCACCGGCTTGAAGGACGTCACTTTTGACAAGAACAAGTTATGCAAAGCATGTCAAGCTGGGAAGCAAGTTGCAACACATCATCCCATCAAGACGATGTTGTCAACCTCCAAGCCGCTCGAGCTACTTCACATGGATCTCTTTGGTCCAACTACATACAAGAGCATTGGTGGTAACCTCTATTGCCTAGTAATTGTTGATGATTTTTCACGTTACACTTGGGTCATGTTTCTAGGCGATAAGGGTGAAACTCCGGAACTCTTCAAGACATTTGCAAGAAGAGCTCAAAGGGAGTACAACTCCCCAATTGTGAAGATCCGGAGTGACAACGGCACCGAGTTCAAGAACATGAAGATTGAAGAATGGTGCGATGAAGAGGGCATCAAGCATGAGTTCTCCGCCACCTACACGCCTCAACAAAATGGGGTGGTGGAAAGAAAGAACAAGACACTCATCACCCTAGCAAGAGCAATGTTGGATGATTATGGCACGTCCGAGAAATTTTGGGCGGAAGCAATCAACACGGCGTGTCATGCATCCAACCGAGTGTATCCTCACCGACTCCTCAAGAAAACTCCATATGAGCTCATCACCGGAAAGAAACCAAATATATCCTACTTTCGAGTCTTTGGTTGCAAATGCTTCATCTATAAGAAGAAAAGGCTCGGTAAGTTTGAGAGTAGATGTGATGAAGGTTTCTTTCTTGGTTATGCATCAAACTCCAAAGCATATAGAGTATTCAATCAAACCTCCGGGTTAGTTGAAGAAACATGTGATGTGGAGTTTGATGAATCTAATGGCTCCCAAGAGGAGGTTGTTGGCTATGAAAATGTAGGTGATGAGGAGATTGATGAAGCTTTGAAGAAGATGTCCATTGGGGATATCAAGCCGGAAGAGGTGCATGAAGGCAATGATCAAGGGGGAGGACATTCCTCATCTACACCAAGCACCTCCACGGCACCCCAAGTGGATGAAGATCAAGAAAAAGATGATCCACTACCTCAAGAAGATGTGCCAACACCAACACCCCAAGTCCAAGAACAAGAAGAGCAAAGTGTTCCACAACAAGCACAAGTCACACAAGATCCACCCCAACAAGCATCCACGCAAATACCGCTAGTGAAGCATGGTCGCATCTCCAAGGATCATCCAATTGGTCAAATCATTGGTAGTCCTTCAAAGGGAGTAAGAACTCGCTCTAAGCATGCTTCATTTTGTGAACATCACTCGTTTGTTTCTTGTATTGAACCCACTAGCATAGAGGAAGCACTTGAGGACTCGGATTGGGTGATGGCCATGCAAAAAGAATTGAACAACTTCACCCGCAATGAAGTTTGGGTCCTCGAAGCTCCTCCAAAAGACAAGAACATCATCGGCACCAAGTGGGTCTTTCGAAACAAGCAAGATGAACATAGGGTGGTGATACGCAACAAAGCAAGACTTGTGGCAAAAGGGTTTTCTCAAGTCGAAGGTTTGGATTTTGGTGAAACCTTTGCTCCGGTCGCAAGACTTGAAGCTATCCGCATTCTTCTTGCTTACTCTTCACATCATAACATTAAGTTGTATCAAATGGATGTGAAAAGTGCTTTCTTAAATGGCGTTATTAACGAACTTGTTTATGTTGAGCAACCTCCCGGGTTTGAAGATCCGAGGAATCCTAACCATGTTTATAGGTTGCACAAGGCACTCTATGGGCTCAAACAAGCTCCAAGGGCTTGGTATGAGAGGCTTCATGACTTCCTAATCATGCAAGGCTTCAAGATCGGGAGGGTGGACACCACGTTATTCACAAAAGACGTCAACGGGGATCTTTTCATTTGTCAAATTTATGTTGACATATTATCTTTGGCTCAACTAATGATTCACTAAGCCATGAGTTTGCTACCATGATGTCTAGGGAATTCGAGATGTCCATGATTGGCGAATTGACCTTCTTCCTTGGTTTTCAAGTCAAACAAATGAAGGAAGGGACATTCATCCATCAAGAAAAATATACTAAAGATATCTTGAAGAAGTTCAAGATGGATGAGTGCAAGCCAATCAAGACACCCATGGCAACCAATGGGCATCTCGACTTGGATGTGGATGGTAAATCGGTTGATCAATCCCTCTATCGCTCTATGATAGGGTCTTTGCTTTACCTTACCACATCTAGGCCCGATATAATGTTTAGTGTGTGCTTGTGTGCCCGCTTTCAAGCAAACCCAAAGGAATCACACCTCTCGGCTGTGAATAGGATCCTTCGGTATCTCAAGCACACCCCAAGCATAGGCTTGTGGTACCCCAAAGGCGCTAGCTTAGATCTCTTGGGATACTCGGATTCGGATTTTGCCGGAAGCCGTGTCGATCGCAAGAGTACCTCCGGGGGTTGCCACTTGCTTGGGCGTTCTCTAGTTTCTTGGTCGAGTAAGAAGCAAAATTCCGTGGCTTTGTCCACCGCGGAAGCGGAATATATAGCGGCCGGTGCATGTTGTGCCCAAATCCTATATATGAAGCAAACCCTTTTGGACTTTGGTGTGAAACTAGATAGGATCCCGCTCCTTTGTGACAATGAAAGTGCCGTAAAAATTGCCAAAAATCCGGTTCAACACTCTCGCACAAAGCACATTGATATTCGCCATCACTTCTTGCGTGATCACGAAGCCAAAGGAGATATATCTCTTCAAGGTGTGAGATCCGAGGAGCAATTGGCGGATATTTTCACAAAACCTCTAGACGAGAGTACTTTTGTTAGGCTAAGGAGTGAGCTTAACGTTCTAGATGCTTCTAACGTCATATAATTGCCTTGTCATATGGATGCATTTCACATGTACATATTCTAGGGGCTTGTCTAACCTTGTCAAGATAGTGATGAACATGGGTCTTGCATGAGCTGGTGGTCTTGGTTTCTCTCATGGCATGAAGAATGGTTCATCATGAAGAAGCTTGACGAGGGTTCAAACTTGACAAGATAGATTTAAATTTTGCAATGCATGTGCTTGTCATATAGAATGCATCCATGTTTAATTTCACGCTTTGCATTGGCATTGCATCACGTTAGTAGCATCACAAGGGAGCAAATCACACTTCGAGAAAGATATTCATGCTAAATATGATATATCATCTCCACAAGAGTGATAAGATCAATGTTGTGCTTTCATGCCTATTGAGTCACGTCCTATCGAACTTAAAAGTTTCAATCTCTAAGTTCATAGGCAAAGTGGCTCATACATTTGGTTTTTTTTTGTGTTTAAACCTCGCTTGGATCTTATTTTGCCTATGTTAATATAAAAGCTTGCGAGCATTTAGTTTGAGTGTTTGAGGGGTGATGTTGTCTCTCGAAAATGGTCCAAAACTGAGTGTTTATGGCTTTGGCTTTGAGTTTTTGGATCAGAAGTAGAGTTTGTAGTTCAGCAGAAAATTTCCTTAACCACCGGTTAAACCGACGCCTTGTTTTTCTCCTCATCGGTTCAACTGGTGCTTAAGTCTTCGTGGCACGGTTTCTGCATCGCCTCTGGAACAACCTCCGACCGTTACACCGGTGGTCACCGGTGCTTCCGATGGTTGGCGGATGAACCGACGGTCAATCATCGGTTCAACCGGTGCTACTGTGTGGAGTTTTGGCCCGTGCAGTGTCTCTGGACCTTACTCCTGCTGTTGCACCGACACCCATCGGATGTTCCGATGACCAAGTAACGGTTCTTCCGGTGCCCTTTTGACCACATTTTCCTCTCTTTCAGATCTGGTCAACATTACACCGATGTTTACTCCGACGCAATTTTCTCAGCACCATCGGATCTTCCGGTGCTTAGGGTTGGCGGGCCCGCCTGTTTTGTTTTCACTTAACCCCTCCGCGGGCCCCACGCGTCAGTCTCCCTGTTTTTCTTCCTTCTCGCGAAACCGCCGCCCTGCACCCCGCGCCCGTACGCTGCTCCGCCGCCGCTTGCGCGCCGCCTGCTTGCCACTCCAAGCCGCCGCCGCACCCGAGCTCTTCACTGCGCCGCCGCCTGCGCTCGCCCACACTCGCGCACGCTGCTCCTGCGCTGCTGCTCCGCAGCCATACGTGCCCCCAAGCCGCGTCTGTGCCACCCACGCGCCGCCGCTCACCACCGCCGTCGGCCTCTCTCCAAGCACCAGCAAGCCTTCTCCACAGTACTGCTCCACTCCTTCTCCCTTGCACAAGCTTACAAGCCAAATTTGAAGTTCCTTCCACCCTTTGTCTGAGTGCACGCCAAGTGTTCGAGGAATTGCCACTTAGGCCGTTTTCGTCGTTTTCGTCCCTGTTTTGCAAGGGTATGCCTACACACTCTTAAGCATGTGTTGTATCTTAGCTTTCTCATCCTTGACACACATATTCACATATGACCCTTGCCTCTCACTCACACATCTTGGCCCTTGACTCGATATGATCTATATTAGTTTGTTCTTTTAAAGGTTAATCCACTAGATTTCTTGTCATAAGCTCAAATCGAATCCATGTTTTGGCTCTCTGTCAGATGGCTGGTGACAAGAAGGGCAAGAGCAAGATGGTTGTGCAGAAGAAGAAGAAGCGCACCCGTGAGGACCGCGAGCGAGAGCAGGCTGAGGCAGTGGCAGACGCAGCTGACAGGCAGGGCTCGCTCAGGATCAGGGATCCTCAGGCTCAGGGGGAGCCACAGCAGCAGTTACGACGCTCAGGACGTACTCAGACGGCTCAGGCCACACCAGAGTCCCGCTCACGTCCACGGACTCGAGGTGGTGGCACACAGAGGGGAGCAGGTCATGCACCGCAGCAGCACACCGTCAGTCAGACACAGTCAGGGGGTCAGGACAGTGGTGAGGAGCTGCCCGAGGTTGAGTTGTTCGATCTCAGGGGTATTCCAGGACCTAGGGTCAAGAGACTGCGTTATGTGACCCCGGAGCAGTGGTTTCCCGAGCAGAGGGATGTTGGAGTTGATCGTCGCTTTTACACTCTGCTTCAGGAGTCTTTTTACCATACCTACTGCCAGTTGGACATCAAGATCAGTGAGCACAAGATGCTCCACTGGGTAGCTATGCGTGTAGCAGCAGGTGGCACTCCAGTGCTTCCTCTCTTTGAGAGATATGATGGATTGCCTGCTCTACTCAGTGAGAGGTCCAGGTACATTCGAGAGTGGGTTCGAGTCTTCTACGCCACTCTGTTTATTGAGGAGGACCGGCAGTTTATAGACTTCATGTTCCAGGAGAGGCACTATTGTTTGACCCAAGCACGACTGGCTACCTTTCTTGGAGTTCAGATTGCCGAGGAGCCACACTTCATACACTATCAGGCTTATGGCAGCACGGTACCTCCTCGACGTCCTCATAAGTCTCACGTTCCATCTGATGAGGAGATCAGTGTTCTTTTTCAGCAGCCCTTCCTGCCTGGCACCGAGGACTCCGGACAGGCTGACTCCCATGGCGCACTCTATCCACCTAGCTCTTAGGAAGAGTCTATTGTTCTGGATTGGATACAACGAGGGGATTACAGCTCTGCAGCAGTGGCTCTTATTGTATATCATGACAGGACGAGACTTTGACCTCGTTGACTTCTTTATCTGCGAGCTTGAGGACGTGATTCTAGATGGAATGACAGTTCACCGTCGTCATCCGTTTGCTCATTGGATCTGTTGGATTCTGGCTCAGCTAAGTCAGAATGAGCATATGGATGAGCTGGAGCACTCGAGGACGCACTTCAGTTTTTACTCACCTACTACTCCTCGAGACGGTCGTCGTGGCTCGAGAGGACAGCGCCGAGCTCAGCGGGTTCTTGATGAGCGTGTCTTGGCTGAGGGCAGAATAGCAGACGATCCGACAGCAGCCGAGGACGCTTCACTAGCAGCAGCAGAGGCCCAGCTCCCACACTACCTGATCACAGACTCGGAGGACTCGGAGGATGACGAGGATTTCATTCCTACTGTTACCGTCCCTCGAGGAGCTCATGATGATGAGGCAGGATCCTCTGGTGCAGCACGAGCCCCTGCTCCTCCAGTCACCACTGCTCAGGTTACTCAGCCTGATGCTCTTGCTGCCATTCTTACTCGGCTATCAGATCAGCAGGATCGGTTTGCTGCAGCTCAGCTGAGTATGCAAGCCGAGCAGGCTCGCCAGCAGGAGGCCCAGACTCTAGTGCTTGAGGGGATTCGGCAGCAGCAGGAGGCCATGAGGCTACAGCTACAGCAGCAGTCCCAGATTCAGCAGCAGATGTTCACATTTTTTTCGGGATGCTTCGGTCAGCTGTATCGTCACACTGGACTGCCTGAGCCTCAGCTCCCTACACCCCAGCAGCTCCAGTTCGACCCCACTGCTCCTCCTCCACCTGCTGGCAGATTTATGCAGACACCCTTGTCATCTTTCCCGATATCACCACTTCTTCAGACCGGGTTGTTTGCCAGTCCTATTCCTACTGCTGCTCCGGCTCCTGCTCCTCAGCCTAGTGTTTGGACTGCCGAGCAGCGTGCAGAGTTTCATAGACAGCAGCAGATCATACACCAGCTCCAGCACCCCTCGGCTCAGTCACTCACGTTCGACTCTCCTTCTCAGCCCGAGGTGCTCCGTCCGTCCGTCGTGCGCCCCACTCAGCCAGACCTGACTCCCGTCACGTCTGCTCCTCCGACGGACTCCACGATCGTCGCCGCGCCAGCCTCTACCGCTACACCAGCTACTTCTGCTGCTCCGACGACTCCAGTCGAGCAGAAGTCTTCTTCGGTCGACGACGACTGGACGGACGACGACGTCGACGACTCCGCCGCTCGTTTCTCCACCGGACCCAGCCAGAAGACCCCGCCTTCTCCAGCTCAGGATTAGATCGCCTTCCTTTTTGGTGCTTTGTTGCCAAAGGGGGAGAGGTGTTAGGGGGAGGATAGAGAGTTAGGGGGAGGGTAGAGCTAGAGAGAGAGCTCGTAGTTATCAGTTCTTTGATTCTTTGTATCTCATTTGGTGTTAATTCATGGATATGTACATTTGTCGCTTGAGTATGCCGTTCTTTGAGACATATCTATGGATTTCGTTTGAGCCGTTGAGCTCTTTGGTCCTGCTTTCGAGTTTGCTCGTGTTTTTCCTGTTGTATCTTTCTCGCTCTCTCGTTATTTATGTTTGTGTTGTCATCAATCACCAAAAAGGGGGAGATTGTAAGCATCTAGGCCCTCAAGGTATGTTTCGGTGATTAATGACAACCATTATTGTGACTAATGAGTTTGTGCAGCTTAATAAATCATTATCGCTCATTTGGTCATATGTCAAAAGAGGCCCCTCAATTTCGGTTATTCAAAAAGGCGATCTCGGCTTTTAACTTATATTTGTCAAGGCTAAGGATCTTTCTAGTCCTAAGTGTCACAAGGTTGAGAAGGACACTTAGGTTAGTATAGGTTTTATAGTTTTGTAGTGATCACACTATTAAGAGGGGTTCATGAGTTAGTAGCTTGATCAAACTTAAGTTGGCCCTAGAAATATTACACACTCACTCAAAAACAGCAAAAGATGGTCAATAGAAGTCAACACAACTCTTGGAAGAAGAAACAATCAAAGTCACATTCGAATCCAAGTCAAAACAGCTGAAAACAAAGAAAATCAACAGCACCGGTTGAACCGGTGCTCTAGCATCGGAGCATCCGATGCATGGCGGAAGGACCGATGCCCTGTCGGTCCATCTTCTCTGGATGAAGGCAGAAATCAAGTTAAGCACCGGTTGTACCGACGGTTCAGAATCAAAGCACCGGTGCAATGAAAGTCCTTTGTTCCAGAGAGCATGTTTGGTGGACTCCAACTTCTCTTCAGCACCGGTTGAACCGACGGTTCAGAATCAAAGCACCGGTGCAATGAAAGTCCTTTGTTCCAGAGAGCATGTTTGGTGGACTCCAACTTCTCTTCAGCACCGGTTGAACCGACGGTTCAGAATCAAAGCACCGGTGCAATGAAAGTCCTTTGTTCCAGAGAGCATGTTTGGTGGACTCCAACTTCTCTTCAGCACCGGTTGAACCGACGGTTCAGAATCAAAGCACCGGTGCATTGGATGTACTTTGTTCCAGAACGTTTGTTTGAGTTGATTAGCGAACCTCTTCAGCACCGGTTGAACCGATGCCCTACGGAGCATGCACCGGTGTAATGACGCAAGCGTAGATACTGTGTCAGAACTTCAACGGCTACTTCTTTGACACAGAGAGACCGGTTGAACCGATGCCTATATTTTCTATACCGTCGGTTCTTCCGGTGGTCACGGTTTTTCTGCAGAAAACCTCCAACGGCTATGTGACCTCCTCCACTCTATATAAGGGTACCCCCTGGTTCATTTCAGTTGCCTTTGACATCTTGAAAACCTGAGGCCACCCTTGAGAAGAAGAGAAAGAGCTTTGAGCAAAAGAGAGAAGATCTAGTGCTTAGTTTGTGTTTCAACTTTGAAGAACTCATCCTTTGCAAGTGTAGCAAGTGTGCTTGAGCTAGGGCCAACTGAGTGTAGGTCAAGTGAAGGCTTAGGAGCTTGTTACTCTTGGTGTTTGGCAGCACCTAGACGATCTTGGTGATCGAAGTGTTTCTCGCGGAGCTTGCCAAGGATTGTGGGAGCCCGGAGAAGAAGATTGTACGTGGCTTGAGCTCCACCACGCCGGGATGGTGAACGGAGACTCTTAGTGAGCGCCCAAGTCTCGATGACATGGGAGGTGACAAGACTCTTAGTGAGTGTCACAACGTGGATTAGGGGTGTGTGCCAACACATCGACACCACGGGAAAAATCCGGTTGTCTCTTGCACTCTCTTTCATTTCAAGCACTTACTTTCATGCTTTCTTTCATTGTGCTTGACCATAGAGATCATAGCTTAGCTCTACCTTGCTTAGTTTCTTATCTTTGTTAGCTTGTGTAGTTAGCTTTGTTTAGCCGGTTGGTGAATTGAGCCTTACTAGCATTGCATAGGTTAAGGTTGTTTTATCTATCTTAGAATTTTGAAAAAGGCCCAATTCACCCCCCTCTTGGTCCATCGATCCTTACAGCGGTCCTTGGTGAAATCACTAGAAATGAGGGCGACGAACCCATCCTAGCAACTGCACCCAAGGGGTGCCACTCTCGTGGTATAATCAATACGATTACAGAAGGATCCGCAAGTGCGCGGATATACCGTTGTAGCATTTCACCCAGAGAGTAAGGGTATCGTCATTTATTTGTGTCCCAAAGGACGGCAGTGGCAAAGGTATTGTACTTAATATTAACCATGATATTGTGCCTCAAGTAATAGGCAATGCTCTAATAGGGTTAAGTCCAAGTAAAGAACAAGCAAGGGTAATGCGACACATCACACATCCACACTCCAAGAGGAAGGAATAAAAGAGAGAAACAACAAAAGAAAGGAACTACTCTACTCTATGTTAAGTCAGATGAAGCTTAGGCTAGGTTAGGTGTCCTAGTGCTTCTATCCAAAGCTGGAGTTATGTTAGAACATGGTTAGGACTATAGGTGCCAGGAAAATGGGATAGCGGGGAGAAGGTCCCTCACCGGAGTACATCCAGTCCTGTTACCTCTTTGCATGAACTCCTGCACCGAACCCGAACATCGGGGAGTACGCTAAATGCAACACCGCTGTTACGCCGGACGGACAGGGCTGTCACCACCTGCCGTGTACCCCAGTCACACTGTGGAGCATGGTCATATCCGAAGGAACCCGCATACCCGAGCACCATGCTCGTGTATGAAGTCACTGCTCTAGTGCCCCCAGGTCTCCCACCCTTCGGATGGACAAGTAAAACACTAGAGCAAGCCCGAAAGCACATCAAACCTCTATCCATACCCGGATCATCTGGCCTAACCTAGACCTTAGCATAACTCATGAACGAACTAAGCATGGATTGATAAAGTATCAAGATAGTAAAGGAACCATGGCATAACTCTATATTATGAATAGAAGCCTGACAAATTGGATACAAAGCTATACCGGGAGCTGAGGATTGCTCAACGACCTCGAGGACGACTTGCTCGCTAAAGAAGAACTAGCCTAGCTCCACTACCTAGCTAAGAGAGCAAGAGAGAGGAGAGCCTCCTTGGAATGGTGGAAATGAAGTGTATGTGTTGAGGTGGGTGGAGAGAGGCCCTATTTATGGCTCTAGAGGTCGGTTTTCCGCCAACGCACATATGGAAGGTGATCAGGTGCCTTGGCAGCTACTCCTCCTCGAAGTGCACCTGGACGGGAACCAGGCCAGGTTCGGCAGACCCAGGGGGTCGGCCGACCCCACCTGGAAGCCCCTCGGCCTGATCCTTTGCTGAGTGGTTGATTCGTTGGATCTTATCCTTATCCTCTAGTGCATCTTGCGTGGAAGCCCCGTTTCCTCTGACATGTGGGCCCTCTTTGTAAGGGTGTGACGCCGGATGCGATATTCTGCATAGTTGTGTGGCGTCTGCTGCGTGTTTTCGTCTTATTCCGCTCCTGCTCATCTGAAATGTACAAAACTCAAAAACAACTGTGGAGCAAGGTTAGTGATACAAATATGTGAGTAAAGCATGTAGTTTTCCTTGATTATTGAGTATAGTTGACGGTTGAAAATGGCACTTAAGCACTGTCAATAGCTCCCCCAAGCTAAGCCCTTTGCTCGTCCAGAGCAAAGTTTTAGACTTAGGTTGTTGATCAGGAGTTGCTACAATGTCGCATTCCTGACTTTTGCCCAAGGAACAACCGAGTGTTCTTACCTTTATTCTGAATAAGTTGGTCTTGTTCGCACCTTTTTACCTTACTCCTGTGGGGCTTATAGCATCATCCTCATCTTTGGCGGTTGAAGGTCAGAACAGCTTGTAGAGTACCACTTACCACTCCTTTGTTCAACCGTCAATCCAGAGGTCTTATAATGTGTTCGAAAAGAAATTTGTAAGTTCCTCGGGTGATCTCTCGGATTGCTCAAATGTGATTCATTCCTCACCAAGGCCCTTTTTTTATGCGCCTTTCTTTTTCCACCCTACTTCTAATGGCTTCTTTTTAGTGGATCTGTAGGTATGGAGGATATGACGGCAACCTTGCTTCTCATATTTTGCTAAGTCAAAGACCGGATCCAAAGGAGAAACAAGTCATAAGCCTTGATCAAGATGTGCAAGTGTGTTGATATTTTTGGTGGATGATGGATGAGAACTCCTTTATATGAATTCTCTCTCCCTTGTAATGTTTTTGGTATGGGCTATATTTTCTTTTTCTCTCTCTTTTTTTTGACACACCTTGTGGGTGTGTGGCACACCTTCTTTGGGTATGCATATTTTCTCTTTTTTTTGACATGCCTTGTGGGCATGTGTCATACCTTCTTTGGGTATGCATCTTTTATTTCTTTTTGTATAGCCCATACATTATGATGATAACTTTGGAGAGAGATAAACATGGCACTTGGAGTTTTATTTGTGGATGAATGGAGGATGTACTTGCTATCTTCCAGGTGTAGAAGTATAGCATGTGAGTAAATGTGTACGTGATCTGGATCATGGGCATATGAAGTGATTCTCTCAAAGGGTCACAACAATTTGACAAAGCTCAATGAGAGGACAAGTTGCATATGTGGAAAGGTTTTTTTTTCAAACTTGTAACTCATATGGCTTTGGATGGGAATTGCATATCACCGAGGAACTTTATTTTATTTTTTTGTATTTTTGAAAAGAAATACTCCGGGTATCAAACATCATGTAGGAGAAGATTATAGCAACTCTTTTCAGCCATATCTTAACCCACAACAACCTAGATTTGAATTTTGCTTTTCGCTACCCACAAGTTTCAAGCTTAAGGTTTGAACAATTTAGCCACCAAACGCAAAACTTAGGAAGAGCATAAGGTTGTAACTAGGCATAAGAAAGGAACTAACAGAGCAACTATTCATCATCTCAACAAGGAAGAACTACACATGCTTACTACACATATTGGAAAGCAAGTAAATATTTTTGGGTTTTTTCTAAGTTTTGCAAGTTTTTATTTGGTTTTAGTTATGCAAATTTTTATGGATTTTCTAGTTTTGCAAATTTTTGTTTGGTTTCATGCAATGGTTTTGAAGGCGGTAAAGGATAAAGTTTGATACAAGATACCTCTCGTGGGGGTCCTCCTCCAAGCTAGCTTTAGGCTTACTGCTGTTGGTTGGGGTTGAACCCAGCCCAACGGTAGTATGCCCTCTGCTCCTCCTGCATCTGTTGTTGACGCTGCTCCATGGTGTGGATCCTCTCGCTAGTGAATCGCTGCCAGTCTTGGGTCGACTGGATGTGCTGGCCTAGCGATTCTTCGATGTTGGAGGCACGTACATTTAGTTCGCCCATCTGCTGAGTCAGAGTAGCAAAATCTCTGGACGAAGCTGAACGTCTGGCGGTGATCGGAGGTCCGCTGGAGCTGGAACTAGTGGACCGGCGCCCTGAGGCCTGCCGTGCCCACTCGGTGGAGCTGGTACTCTGCCATGACGAACCTCCAGCCTCATACTGCTGTGGTTGAGGCTGAGGTTGTTGCTGCATGAATTCCTCTCTTCTAGTCCTGCTTCTTGTAACCTTGCCAGGTAAAACAGAAGCACTATGCCTTCGGCTTTCCTCTTGTGGGACAAGAGGCATGGTTAGCGAACGGCAGTTATACAAATGATACCTCGCGTTTGGCAATGGAATCTCATTTGCATAACCAAGGGAGAAGAAAACCTAGGAATCATTTGGGCCTTTCTTGAGTGTGTGGCCTTGCACCAAATAAGTCTCATCGATCAAAGCACGGGGATCCTCAATGAAGGAAACAGGGTTCCCGTCTAAGATTCCCATGTTTGATGCGATGCGGGTAACCAACGAAGTGCACTCAATAGGACCCATCATCCTGAAATTTGTAAGCCATTGCTTAACCATTGTTTTCGTAGGGGAGACTCGGATCTTGTTGACCATGCCGTATAATATCATCAACTCATCGTTCCGCACTGGTCGTGGATCATCTCTGGGAAAGAGAGTGATAGCCACCCACTTGTGCATCAAAGGAAGAGTTGGATTTTGAATGTCATTGCACCGAGGTGAAAATTTGTCATGAACAACTTGACCCGAAATCAAACCCCCAAAACTCATGTCGATCAAAACCGCGGCAAGCTTTTTCAAGGGAAATTGGCAAGCGGGCACTGAAACCAAGGAGGTGACTGAAATTTCTCCAATTAATATAGCGTTCAACTTCAAAAAGTCAGAAAGAAACACCATCGTCCACCTCCCGAAGAGTGCAAAGAAACTGGATGGTGAGGAGACGAGAACCATTCTCCTCAACGGGCACAAAACCATCCCATCCAACCGCATGCCAAACACGAGCGAAGTCAACATCCATAGCTGTTTTCTCGAGGAGGTCCGGATCGAAGGCTCTGGTGTGACCAAAGCTTCGATGCTTGATCATGGCGTAGGCTTGACGCTCGCGGTCGTCTTGCAAGTCGAGGTACGGTGCATCATCTTCATCTATCTCCATGTCCTGGGCTTGAGGTTCGGCAGCTTGCTCCTCGAACTGTTCTTCTTGTTCGTCTTGCTCATAGTCCATCGTGGTCGGCATTGGTGTAGGTTCGGGGGAATGACGGGAGCTAGACCTACCCCGTGAACGAGATGAGCTTGACCCTGTCATCTTCTTGATAGCTCTGGAAAGTTTCCGACCTACACCCTTCATGCTTGCAACAAGAGCGAACAAGAATGAACGAGAACAACTTGGTTCGGGTTATGTCAGCGAAATCAAAATGAAATTCTTACCCGAGAGTTGTTCCTTCAAATAAGCAGATGATCTTGCAGCAAAGAAATGAGAGAGGGAGATTTCTTGAAACCAAACTTGAGCCAAAATCCAATGGAAACCCGAGCAAGAATGTGTGTGAGGGAGTGTGAGTGAGTGTGTGAGCATGAGAGAGCTCAACACCCCTCTCGGCCACTATTTAAAGAGAAGATGGCGCGTGCACCAGAGGAGAGGCAAGCCACAACGGCTATGGAACCGTTGGAGAAGGTGGGGCCTAGGAGCCGTTGGCCCTGGGTCGGCCGGCCCCAGGGTCGGCCTCCTGGTGCCCCCCTTCGGCCTGGTGCTTCCTCAACGGTTAAGTTCTTTGAAAATATGGTGCACGACCAAAAGTTTGCTCGAAAAGATGTCCAAATTATTTTTCCCAAAGAATTAAAAACTCAGAAAATATTTTTGGTATTTTTTTTGTAAAAAAGGAAAAAGTTGCTAGAAAAATTCCAGCATGCAGGAAACAAATTTGAAAATTTCGAACATGCAGTGGAGAAAAAACAAATGAGGTAAAAGGAAAATTTTGAAAAAGCCAAGAAAGAAAATATGAGATAAATATCAATTTACCTTTGGCAAGGGCGCGTCATTTAGAGTCCGATGTGCAAGACTTTTCTCCGACGTTCTTACCATTGGTCGGCCAGCCCTGGAGAATTGGACGAAGCTGAAATCTCGACCTTCCGCCACACCTTCTTTGTTTTCTTCTTTCTTTTAGGTGCGGAGGGTCGGGGTTCTTGCTGGGGTTCTGGTGCACCCCAGAGTGCTTGCCCTTCGTTGTCCTGGTGTATCAGGAAGCGCTGCTCATACCTATGCTTGAACCTGAAAAATATGTCCTCCTTTCCGACACGGAAGCGGATTTCTGCCCTCCCGACATCGATCCTTGCTCTAGCGGCCCTCAGGAATGGTCGCCCAAGAATGAGCTCCACTCCGAGGTCGCCCTCTATATCCATTACCACAAAATTGGCAAGGATGAAGGAATCTCGTACTCGGACCAGCATATTTTCGACTATCCCTTTGGGATATCGAATTGACGAGTCTGCAAGCTGCACGAGCATAGTTGTTGGGGAAAGAGCAGGGTATTGAAGTTCTTTGAAAATTACCTTGGGCATTATGTTCACGCTTGCCCCCAGATCGCAAAGTACGTGCTCGTAGTATTTGTCGTAGATCGAGCAACTAATCATGGGGACCCCTGGATCCTTTTGAACTGCCGCCACAAGGCCATCCCAAGAGTCGTACCTTGGGGAATTGTACCTACCTACATGGTTAGTTCATGGTGGCATCCGGGACGAGTTTCCCCATCCAGAGAGCACCATGTTGACACTTTCTACGGGAGGCTCGGATTGCCCCGGGATCTTCCTATTCTCAGCAACAGGTAAAGCAGCAGCAATTTGTGCAAGTTGGGTTTCTATCATTTTATTGAAACTTGATTGGTTTTTAAGCATTGAAGACAAAGTTTCAAGCTTGACATTCAGATTTTCCTGGGTTTTATCATTGGCCAAGAGCTTTTTGTTTATATTTTCATTAATTTTAACTTGGCCAAGCACAAGTTCTCTCAAGGCGGGTTGGTTCGAATTGAAATTCGAATTGGAAGAAGAGTTATAATTATTACCTCCCTGAAATGGTGGACGTGGTTGGTCCACCCCTGGACTCCTTGTGGTGGACGATACCCATTGTTGTTGTTGTTGTTGTTGAGGTAGGCGCAATCTTCACGGGTCTCGGGGCAGTCGTTCCCCGAGTGTCCATCATTGCCACAGACTTCGCATGCGAAGTGCGAACCCATGGCGTAGACGGGAGCCTGAATCTGTCGTTGGCTCCCTTCCTCCATCTTCTTGATGAGGAGGTCAAGTTTTGTGGCAATCATATCCATCTCCTTGACGGTATGCATGCCTTTTGTGCGGGGCTGGAGTCGTTCATCGCTCCAGCCCTGATTGGAGACCATCTTCTCGACCAATTCTTTTGCTTTGGCTATGGTCAGGTCAAGAAGGCTTCTCCAGCAGCGGCATCAATATTGGCTCGAGATGTCATTGTGAGCCCATTGTAGAAGCTTTGCAGGACGAGCCACTCGTCCATGCCGTGATGAGGACAGGCCAGGATGTATTCCTGCAGCCTCTCCCAAGCTTCTGGGATGGATTCCATCCCCGTCTGCTGGAAACTTGATATTTTCCCGCGCAGGGCATTTGTTTTGCCCAGCGGGAAGAATTTTGCGAGCAACGTCTTGGAGCATTTGGTCCAGGTGTCGATGTCCTTTTCCTTATAAAACCACTGTTTTGCCTTCCCTAGGAGGGAAAAGGTAAACAGACGAAGCTTGACAACGTCAGCAGCGACACCCCGTATAACAACGGTGTTGCAGAGCTCCAGAAAATTCTGCAAATGTGCATTTGCGTCCTCGTTCGGCTTGCCATAGAATGGGCTAGCCTGCACCATGTTGATGAGGCTTGATTTTAGCTCAAAGTTCATATCCTCGACATTGATGTTGGGGCCAGTGGCCACATTGTCGGTGGAGGGGACGGAGAACTCATGGAGAGTCTTTTCAGCCTTAGCCTCAGGAACAAGTGGTGCTTCTTGAATGGGTTCCTGTGCCGGGAGGATAGTGAGAGGAGGAATGACGCGAGGTTGTGTCCTTCTCACGAGCTACTCTGGAATGTCTGTGTAGTTCTTCGGCAGGGAGAAACCGGTCATACACTACCCCTGTCTTCTTTTCAAATCAAAAATTAAGAAGACATATAGAGACATTAGCCTGAAAGAGCAAATACTATATCCTGAGTTCAAAGCCTAGATTAACATTAGTACAATATCTTTGTTCACTTGCCATCCCCAGCAAAGGCGCCAGAAATGCTTGTTGGCATTTCTTAGAGCAATCACTAGGAATGGTTAATCCCCGGCAACAGCGCCAGAAATGCTTGTTAGCGGTCCTTGGTGCAATCACTAGAAATGAGGGCGCCGAACCCATCCTAGCAATTGCACCCAAGGGGTGCCACTCTCGTGGTATAATCAATACGATTACAGAAGGATCTGCAAGCGCACGGATATACCGTTGTAGCATTTCACGCAGAGAGTAAGGGTATCGTCATTTATTTGTTTCCCAAAGGACGGCAGTGGCAAAGGTATTGTACTTAACATTAACCATGACATTGTGCCTCAAGTAATAGGCAATGCTCTAACAGGCGTAAGTCCTAGTAAAGAATAAGTAAGGGTAATGCGACACATCACACATCCACACTCCAAGAGGAAGGAATAAAAGAGAGAAACAATAAAAGAAAGGAACTACTCTACTCTATGTTAAGTTAGATGGAGCTTAAGCTATGTTAGGTGTCCTAGTGCTTCTATCCAAAGCTGGGGTTATGTTAGGACATGGTTAGGACTACAGGTGCCAGGAAAATGGGATAGCGGGGAGAAGGTCCCGCACCGGAGTACATCCAGTCCTGTTACCTCTTTGCATGAACTCCTATACCAAAGCCGAACGTTGGGGAGTATGCTAAAGCAACACCGCTGTTACGCCGGACGGACAGGGCTGTCACCACCTGCCATCTACCCCAGTCACACCGTGGAGCATGGTAATATACGAAGGATCCCGCATACCCAAGCACCACGCTCGTGTATGAAGTCACTACTCTAGTGCCCCCAGGTCTCCCATCCTTCGGGTGGACAAGTAAAACACTAGAGCAAGCCCGAAAGCACATCGAACCTCTATCCATACCCATATCATCTGGCCTAACCAAGACCTTAATATAACTCATGAACGAACTAAGCATGGATTGATAAAGTATCAAGATAGTAAAGGAACCATGGCATAACTCTATATTATGAATAGAAGCCTGACAAATTGGATACAAAGCCATACCGGGAGCCGAGGATTGCTCAACGACCCCGAGGACGACTTGCTCGCTAAAGAAGAACTAGCCTAGCTCCACTACCTAGCTAAGAGAGCAAGAGAGAGGAGAGCCTCCATGGAATGGTG
This sequence comes from Panicum virgatum, assembly GCF_016808335.1. Taxonomy (NCBI): domain Eukaryota; kingdom Viridiplantae; phylum Streptophyta; class Magnoliopsida; order Poales; family Poaceae; genus Panicum; species Panicum virgatum. Next base: position 33,775,477 of record NC_053145.1, on the reverse strand, counting down.
GAAATGAAGTGTGTGTGTTGAGGGGGGGGGGGTGGAGAGAGGCCCTATTTATAGCTCTAGAGGTCGGTTTCCCGCCAACGCACATATGGAAGGTGATCAGGTGCCTTGGCAGCTACTCCTCCTCGAAGTGCACCTAGACGGGAACCAGGCCAGGTTCGGCCGACCCAGGGGGTCGGCCGACCCCATCTGGAAGCCCCTCGGTCTGATCCTTTGCTGAGTGGTTGATTCGTTGGATCTTATCCTTATCCTCTAGTGCATCTTGCGTGGAAGCCCTGTTTCCTCTGACATGTGGGCCCTCTTTGTAAGAGTGTGACGCCGGATGCGATATTCTGCGTAGTTGTATGGCGTCTGCTGCGTGTTTTCGTCTTATTCCGCTCCTGCTCTTCTGAAATGTACAAAACTCAAAAACAACTATGGAGCAAGGTTAGTGATACAAATATGCGAGTAAGGCATGTAGTTTTCCTTGATTATTGAGTATAGTTGATGGTTGAAAATGGCACTTAAGCACCGTCAACACTTTTATCGAGGCTTCACTCGAGGAACTATTGGTGCGTGCCGAATTGGGTTAGAGTTGCTTAGCAATGAAGATCAATGCACCAGGGCCCAGTCTTTTGGGTGGTTACACCACAGCTGGCATCAGAGCTCGCAGACAGCCTACCAGAGATGACATCCTCTGTTTTCTAAACAACAAATTAAAATTTGACTTCAAAACTACTTAAGTTTTTGAAAAGTCTAGGATCTTCAAGGACAAGTCTAGAACGTAAAGCCCAAGGGGATCTTATGGGTATAATTAAGTGGCTTATATTGTATGGCTAACTTCTAGCACATTATATTTCAGTATTGAAATTTTGCAATTTAAATTCTGCAACTACATCATCGCCGCGGAGGTATGCTTGCTTAGTTAGCTGAGGGAGTCTGACCTTCCCATCGGTGATGCGAGCCTGAACGTTGGAGCTCAAGCAGTGGCCTACTTGAGCTGCTGCCCATATACCAACCATCGGTTGAATATGTGGGGAGTAATGGTTCTAAATTAGAATTCAATTCCCCGTCCATAACGGTACACAATCAATACGTTATTTCGATGGCATATGCTTAACGTTGTCCATACGGCGGTAATTGTATGGATGCCGATTCTATAGTGATCGGTAATGTATGAAAACACTTTCGTGAGTGCTGGCACGGAAGGTTCATTTTATATACTGTCAATTTTCTGCAGGTACGCTAATTCGAAACCGAATCCTAGGATAGTTAGCTATATCGACTAGTTATATAGCGAGAGACGTATTATGTATGCCACCGAAGCTAACCGCGTAAGACCAATGTTACTTGGCAATTCTTTTATTTGGTGAGGACGATTAGGATCTGTATTCATTCCTAAATTTTCAGCAAAGAAATATTGAAAAGAAATTACAATCAAAAAGTTTAAAATCCATCTCCTCAAATCTGGAGATTCTGGTTTCCTCGAATATTTAAAATATGAAGATCTCCTCAAATCGAGTTTGTACTGATAGATGAAATGTAGCTACATAAAATTACAAGCCTCTGTAAAAATATGAGAATTTTGTAAGTTCCCTACCTTACTTTTTTCGAATTTATAGTAACCTTCTGCAAATCTGTGAACTTGGAGCAGTCTGTATAAACTGAATTTTTTGACCATCTTAAGTTGCTCATTTGAAAAATCATACAACATGAAAGTTTTAGTTAACTTAATGAAGAACCTACTGTACAATTTTGAATTATCTTGATCAAGTGGTTTGGCAGATATGGTCAAATTACACACTCTCTGGACAATCTGTTTTCTGGTTTGACATCGCTTCAAAACCCTGAACATATCACCTTGTTAGGATATGAACTGGCCTTAGCAATGACTAGATGAAATGGTCCTCACTACCCTAGACATCTTATGCAAATTTTTGATAATTTTCGGAGCATGTTATCTATTGTTTTGGTCAATTTCTTTAACTGTACAGAATCAGCCCATTCCTTTTTTTGACTATCAGCTGATCCATCGGTCTTTTGTTGGGGGCAGCTTCACCTGCTGCAGCACGTGCAGGACGCCCTTCACGCACCACCCAACGAGATGCAGGTGGATGGTGAGGACGAGCCCCAAGAGATCCAGGGTGTTTCTGAGATTGACTTTGAGGAGCAGGCGCCGCAGCCCGCGCAGGTCCAGACCCACTCTCCCGCAGAGAGCGAGGCATCGGTCAACATGTAGACCGAGGCGCTATTCCTGACTTTTGTAGACTCCTCTTAGTGTAGCCTAAATTTTGGATCATGGGCTACTAGACTAACTCAGAGTTGATTAACCCCCTTAGTACTGATGTGGGAGTAATCTCAAATAGAAGCGAGAAGATGATGGATGTAATGAACCTCTAATGCTACTTATGTAAAGTGTTGGCAGACTGTGAAAAGCTGAACGCAGCAGCTAGTCCGAATTTTTATCTTTACTTCCTTTCCGAATTAGCTCGTGAGTTGAATACCAAAGTTGTTCCAAATTTCATCGTCTAAATTCTCACAAAATTTCAGCTCAATCGGACATGTACAGCAGGAGATATACTCAAAATACAGAGGCTCTGTTTTCTGTTAAATCAGAAAACTAGATGAGTAGTAATTGAATTCTTTGACTGACCTACTCTGGGATTCTGACTTTGCGTTGACTACCAAAGAACTCCAGTAAAAATTACAAGTCCATATCATACACAGAACTCCAGTTATGCGCTCTTTCATATCGACAGGGCCTCAGGGCCCGGGCGCCGTGACGACTCGGCGCGTATCCGTGACTCCGCCAGCGACCCTGCTCGGGGGCTGGGCGCCATCTACGACCCGGTGCATCTCCGTGACTCAGCTAAGGCTTCAGGGCCTAGACGTCTGGACTACTTGGAAAGTCTCAGTGACTTAACCCAGGGCTTCAGGGTCAGGGTAACCGAGACAGGTTCGATCATTGTGGCAACCTTAGGGTGGCCAAACACTGATACCCTCAGGGGAGCAGTGTGACGAAAATATCAACTGGATATTCAGGCATTCGAACAGACAAGTTAAAGATCATTTCTTTGACCCTCGAAAAGCTTCTCCGAAACCTTCCGAGGCTCGGGGGCAACACCCAACGGGTGCGTCCAGGGGCGCATCCCGTTCTGGATCTGCAACCACGATGGACAACCTTAATGAGCACCGAAAAACTTCGCTCAAGTACCACAAAGTTCGACTCGGCCCTCCGGCACTCGGGGGATTGACGGAGGTAGACCTATGTACCTCCCTGCCGAATGGGGTCCCCGAACCCGGGAGACTACCCTGCTCGGTGACTCGGCTACAACTACTCGGTGTGCAGGACTCTGCTGTGCACAGAAGGGATCCCCAGAGGATTAGGATGAGAGGCTCCAATTAGAGGCCCGGATATCTAGTTATCTTAACCGACCTCCTTCCTTGTAAAACAACCCGAGTATATCATTCCTTGTACCCCTATGGCTCCTGGTCTATATAAAGGAGATGTAGGCCGACCCATAGACTCTCTCCACTTTTCGCAGCATTCCACAAACCCTAATACAACAACGAACACATGACGTAGGGTATTATGCTCATTGCGGCCTGAACCTGTCTATGTCCCTGCGTCTTCATGTTACCATCGAGCTCTTGGTCCTGAAATCCCCATCCTGAAACTCTATCACTGGGTACACCCCTGGTGGACTGGCCGGAATAACAATCCGATAGTTGGCGCGCCAGGTAGGGGACTCAGGGTTCATACGTCTAGTTCAATGGTAGCTAACACTGGTGCCGTCTTCTCCGCCAGCATCACCGCCCAGATGGAGGCGATAGTCGGCTTCTCCTTCACCTTCGGAAGCTTCCCGGAGGTCACGGTTCCCAGGAACCCCGCTTCCGGCTCCCCCGCCGCCGGAGGCAATGTCTTCGCTGGGGTTAGATCCGATCTAACCCCCCAAGCACCTGTCACCTCTTGGATTCCCGAATCCAAGAGCTTCGACGTGGCGACCACGCCAACCAGGTTGACCCGTCGCCCTGATGAGTCTGTTGACGATCTGATCTTCCAGATAGATCGCGTTAGTAGATCCATTGCCGAGTGTATTCGACTTGGTGAACTCGCGTTTCCCCACCGAGACGACCCTGACCGTGTTCTCCGTGAACTCGGCAGTGCTCCTACCAGGACCAGATCCGATCTGGTCACTCCGAGATCTGCCTCGCCTAGGGTTCCCGAACTCGAGGCGGATTACGCGATGGTCACTCCTTCCAGGACGACCCGTTGTCCAGCTAGATCTGCTGACGATCTTATCTCTCAAATAGATCGAGTCGGCAGATCCATTACCGAGTGCATCAGGCTCGGCGAGGACACGCTCCGACTCCACGACAACCCGGATCGGATCCCCTTCGGACTCCGCAACGCCGCTACAACGTACTCGGATCAGATCTGAGTGCGACTACCCGACCCGGCTACCCTCGGTCAGATCCGATCTGACCCAACCTTGAGAGAGGAACTTGGCTTCCAACACGCCTCGTTCACCCTCCCGCCCAACCGCTCTTCTACGACAGAGCATCGCCAGATCTTCGTCGTCTCCGACGACTCCGACACTCGTCCTAACGAGGAAAAAAAATAAAGGGAGTATCGACTTCAACGAAACGAGCTCCGTGCTGACAGAAGGCGCAACGAGGCGGGGATCCGGCAGTCCGAGCGCGACATGGAGAACGCCGAACGCCGCAACCCCAGGAATCAGCGCTCACCGATCTGACCCCGTAACCTCGACGCCGACTTCGTCCTCAACTACAATGGCCAAGACGTCTTCGCTACGCCATCGGCCAACCTCGCCGTAGTGTTCCAGGTGCTCGAGGGTCTTCAGGAGACCCCCGAGATCATCAAGGCTTGCGCTCATCTGCACGTGGCCGCCACGCAAGCCCAGCAGCTGCGCGAGGACAACTCGTCCTACCGTGCCCAGTCGAGCCACCTCTCGACACGACCCCATGACGACGATGGAGAGGTCAACCAGGATGACCTTCGCCTCCAGCTCAACCAGCAAGACCTGCGTCAACGCATCAACAACTGTCATCACCAATGCGACGCCGCCGAGCACGAGCGACATCGCCAGTACGACGAGGAACACGGCGATTCCGACGCCAACTACCAGACCCGCGGCCGCCGGGGCGACAGACGTCCACAACGACCCCACCGGGACAACGACCCCGGCAACGACCTCGACGGCTTCTCCACCTTTTCCAGCCGGCTCCGAGCCATCCAGTGGCCCACCACCTTCAAGCCTACCGGGATCGAGAAGTACGACGGTGAGTCGGACCCCAAGACGTGGCTGTGCACCTACTCCATCGCTGTCCGAGCTGTGCGCGGCGACAACGACATCATGGCTGCCTACTTCCCGGTCATGATGGGTCCCCAAGCTCTCAACTAGCTCGAAGTGTTCCCGGCTGGCTCCATCAGCAGCTGGCAGGATCTCTGCAACGCCTTCATCCAGTACTATCAGGCATCTTGCCCGGGTCCCAAAACCAGATGGGATCTGGCCAGCGTCGTGCAACAACCGGACGAGTCCCTCCGCGACTACATCAAAAGGTATTTTGCTAACCGTAATACCATTACGGAAGCTGATGACAGGGATGTCATCCACTACTTCAACGAAGGCCTCCACAACATCGAAATGTCGAGGAAGATGTTCGAGACCAACCCCAAGATCGTGGGTGGCATGATGACGGTTGTCAACAAGCACGCCGACATGGAAGAAGCCGAGTGGGCCCGCCACCGGCACAAGAACGACTACTCCAAGTGTCCCCCTCAGCGGGACAACCGCTCGAAATGCCGCCGCGACGACCGCCCACCTCATCACGAGAAGAAGCATGTGGCAGAACCATCTGAATTATCCCGGCTCAAGTGCGCTGGCCATCACCCTAAAGGCAACACCAGCTCAAACGCACTTCAAACGGAACTATTCTTGGTCTGTCGGGTAACGTCCCGATACAACCACTGGTTTTCGGATCGAACAAGCATACCCCACACGATGGAGTGTCCAGAGATATTAGAACCATAATTTTACAACACAGGCATAATAGTTATTACAATAAGTTTAAAACATTATTACAGATCCAAACTTAGTAACACATTATACAAGACATAAGTTTAAAGTTCAGAGTTTAAAGCAGCGGAAAGAAAACGCGACGGCTACAACACGTTGCAAAAGGACACCAAGCTAGCCCAAGCAAGGTATCACTCATCGGGGTCATTGCTGGTCGAAGACGGATCCCACTCTACGGACCAGCCATGAGGCAAAGAGCAGGGCCAAGTCAGACTAGCGATCTGGTCCTCAAAACTCATACCTAAAAATGGTTTCAACAGCAAGGCTGAGTATTCTAATACTCAGCAAGACTTAACCATCAACGGATATACTTAGTCCACCTAGCTAGACTATGCAGAGTTTTGTAGGCTCTGGTTTTTCTTTTGCTGAAAAGCAATAAAGAGTAGGTCCTTAATTTCACATTTTAGCTTTCAATATTCTAGTTGATTATCCATTCTATGTAAGCAACTAACTCTACTTCAACCATGGTAGAACTTTAGTCAAACATTAAGATTGATCAAATAATGTTACTCTTATTACTCTGTGTGGCAAAGGGATCAAGCAGTCTCAATATCCGCGAGAGACAGACGATTCGAATCAGATTTCCAACCTTGCAAGGTAAACCTAACACACACGTTTGGAACACCGTCGGGTCATTCCCAAACAACCGTTAACCTTTCATTCCGGCTTGTGGATAGGGTCACTCTCCCCGACTACAGGGCACCAACTTCCTCCCTGCACCCGTGGTGTTGCGCAACATAAACATAAATAAAATCCTATCTCTAAGAGAGAGTGAAAGGTATATCCACTCACCGATCCTATCAGCTACTAGGCTTACCGCGTACCATATTTACGGCATGTGGCTAGTACTTTCAAACACTTAACCACCGCTACCACACACCGTGACCTTAGCAAAATTCATCAACTCAGACGGGGTCTCACCCAAGGTCATGATATCGAATACGACCCCGACCGACGTCCTTATTGTAATTGCAGAATGTAAACAAACAATTCCTATTAAGCTCGCGAATGACAGGCAATCACTCGACTTTTACCGGTCCTATAAGCATAGCAATTACTCGAACTCAAGTCTAGTGTTCAGTACATAGGTTCCTAGGATCATGCATCTAGGGTTTCAATTCAAATCCTAAGAACTATAAATGCACAAGTAAATAGTAACGATAAGTTGCATAATTTGAAATACTGGGTTATGTCCGGGGCTTGCCTTCGCGGTAGTCGCTAGCTAACTCAGCCTTGGGCTCTTCCGGACTTTGGTCCGGGTCTTCAGTCAGTGTAGCAGCGTTCGCCTGGGCTTCTGGATCACCTTCTTTGGAATCCGGGATCATCTCGTACGTCCCGTCCGCTAAAACAGTCGTATCTATATGTTATGCAAGAAACGATATTATCAACACATACACTTCACGATAAAGTTGTAATCTAACAAATTGCAATCATACTTAGCATATGGGCAATCGTTTATAGAGTAGTTCTAATCTTAACTTTACTTCATAAAAATGAATTGGGTGGTAGTTTTTAAAAGCGAAATGAAAAGCATGAAAGACTTTGATTATTTTAAAGCATAAGCTAAGAACAGATTCTACAGCTACAAAATTTATGCAAGGTAGTACATCTAATCAGCAGCTTGCAGTAAAAAGCTTAGCTAAAAACAGTAAGGCATGGATACATGAAAAATACTTAAAATAGATTATGTTTAAACAAAGATGAATTTCTATAGAACAAACTACCACACCTATGAAGCTCAAAATTTCTCAGAACATGCTTCATATGCTTATGAACATCATATAAATTTTTCAGTGGGATTCGTCTTCGACCGGCAATGACCCCGACGAGTGATACCTTGCTTGAGCTAGCTTGGTGTCCTTTTGCGATGTGTTGTAGCCGTCGTGTTTTCTTTCCGCTGCTTTAAACTCTGAACTTTAAACTTATGTCTTGTATAATGTTTTACTATGTTTGGATCTGTAATAATGTTTTAAACTTATTGTAATAACTGTTATGCCTGTGTTGTAAAATTATGGTTGTAATATCTCTAGACTCGCCATCGTGCGGGGTATGCTTGTTCGATCCGAGAACCGGTGGTTGTATCGGGACGTTACCCGACAGACCAAGAATTGTTCCGTTTGAAGTGTGTCTGAGCCGGTGTTGCCTTTAGGGTGATGGCCAGCGCACTTGAGCCAGGATAATTCAGATGGTCCTGCCACAAAGCACGACCGTGCCGAGTCGTCCAAGAACCGGGACCGCAAGTGTGGCCCTGAGAACACCGTCGCCATCGCCGAAAGGCCCCAATTCTGCTCAACCCTCAACCAAGCGGACTTGGACCACCTCCTGGATGGCAAGTGTCCTTGGTACAAGGACACAAACCATACCGCCCGGGAGTGCCGAGCACTCTCCAACAGCGTCATCAGGGACGACGACCCCAAGAAACCCCGCTGTGAAGACCGCGACAGGCCGGGAGGTTCCAGAACGACCCGGGCACGTCCACGGAGGCGCAACTCGCCCAAGCGAGACGACGATGAGCAGAGGGGAGATTCCCCAGGGAACTTCCAGGAAGAAGATAGGGCGGTCCTAGCAAGCCATCATGCCGGCGCAAGCTTAAGCTGGATGTTCGCGAAGTCAACCTGGTGTTCAAACACCCGGTTGAATCCCTCCGGTGGTCGGAGATGCCGATCACCTTCGACCGTCGCGACCACTGGGTCCACCTGCCCAGGCCGGGTGCCTACCCCCTTGTGGTCAGCCTGGTGGTGAGCCGGGTCCGCCTAGCCAAAGTACTCGCCGACGGTGGCAGTGCCCTCGACATCATCTTCGCCAGCCCGTTGCAGAGCATGGGCTACGACATGGCATCCCTGGTCCCATCCGACCAGGCCTTCTACGGCATCATCCCCGGAGCCAGGTCGACTCCGGTCGGCCGAGCCACCCTGCCGGTCACCTTCGGCACCCGCGACAACTACCGCACTGAGTACGTCAACTTCGAGGTCGCCGAGTTCGAGACCTCCTACCACGCCATCCTAGGAAGACCCTCCCTCGCCAAGTTCATGGCGATCCCCAACCACACGTATCTTCTCCTGAATATGCCAGCTCCAAAGGGAGTCCTCTCGGTCTACGGAGATCTGCAGACCTCCTACGCGTGTGAGGCCAAGAACATCGAGCTCTCCGACACCCTAGAGCGATCCAAGAACTTGGTTCTTGTTGCCCAGGCAGCAAAGAACCTCCTGGTGGATCAGCATCACATTCCCGCCAAGGAGACGACTTCCAAGTCGCAGCTCACGCCAGCCGTGGCGACCAAGACCATCGTCCTCCGGGACAATGAACCGCACAAGACCATCGTGATCGGGGCCAGCCTCGGCTCGGCGTAGGAAGGCGCGCTCACCTCCTTCCTCCGGGAGAATTGGGACATCTTCGCATGGAAGCCATTTGACATGCCCGGAGTCCCAAGGGAGGAGGCTGAGCACTCCTTAGATCTGGACAAGAAGGCGAAGCCCGTCAAGCAACGGCTCCGCCGCTTCACGCAGGATCGAAAGGAGGCTATTAGGGTAGAAGTAACCCGGCTCCTAGCCACTGGTTTCATCAGAGAAGTCGCACACCCAGATTGGCTGGCAAACCCAGTCCTTGTAAAAAAGAAAAATGGTGAATGGAGAATGTGTGTTGACTATACCAACCTCAACAAACACTGCCCTAAGGACCCCTTTCCTCTACCATGCATCAACCAGGTCATCGACTCGACGGCCGGGTGCGTTCTTCTTTCTTTTCTTGACTGTTACTCAGGGTACCACCAGATAGCCCTCAAGGAGTCGGATCAAGAGAAGACGTCCTTCATCACCCCCTTCGGGGCCTACTTCTACAACACCATGAAGTTCGGCCTCAAGAATGCTAGCGCGACCTACTAGAAGGCCATTTAGAGATGCCTCCAGGGGCAGATCGGGCGCAACGCCGAGGCCTATGTCGATGACATCGTCGTCAAGACAAAATGTAATGACCAATTCATTACAGACTTCTCCGAGACATTTGAAAATCTCAGGAAATTCAAATGGAAGCTCAACCCGACCAAGTGTGTGTTCGGTGTCCCGTCCGGAAAACTACTCGGTTTCATAGTCAGTAGCCGGGGCATCGAAGCCAACCCCATCAAGGTCAATGCCATCAGATTCATGAAGCCTCCCAGGAGCAAAAAGGACCTGATGAAGCTCACAGGGTGCATGGCCGCCTTGAGTAGGTTCATAAGCCGACTCGGCGACAGGGGCCTATCCTTCTTCAAACTTCTCCGGAAGTCCGATAAGTTCGAGTGGAACGACGATGCTTCCAAAGCATTCCAGGAGCTCAAGGATTTCCTCACCTCGCCGCCCATCCTAACAGTACCAGAAGATGGGGAAGTCCTCCCCCTATATACTACCGCCACCACCAGTGTGGTGAGTACCGTCCTGGTCGTCAAGCGCGATGAGCCAGGTCACATCTACAAAGTGCAGTGACCCATCTACTTCATCAGCGAAGTACTCGGCGAATCAAAGGTACGCTACCCACAAGTGCAGAAGCTACTGTATGCCATCCTCATCACGTCAAGGAAGCTCCAGCTCTACTTCCAAGCTCACAAGATCAAGGTGGCCTCATGATACCCACTCGGCGACATCCTGCACAACAAGGACGCCAACGGCTGAGTCGTCAAATGGTCAGTAGAACTTGGCGCATTCTCGATCGAATTTATGCCGCGCTCCACCATCAAGTCTCAGGCGTTGGCCGACTTCGTTGCCGAGTGGACTGAGATCCAAGATCCTCCACCCGACACCAGATCCAAGCACTGGATCATGTACTTCGACGGCGCCCTCAACCATGATGGAGCCGGCGCTGGAGTCCTCATCATCTCCCCGAAAGGTGAACAACTCAAGTACGTCCTCTAGCTACTTTTTAAGGCTACCAACTACGCTGCCGAGTATAAAGCCCTTATTCATGGTCTCCGGATCGCTGTCACACTCGGCATCAAGCGTCTGTTGGCATATGGCGACTCCAAAGTCGTCATACAACATGTCAACAAGGACTGGGAGTGCAGGGAGATCAGGAAGATCGAAACCAAGTTTTACGGCCTGGAGTTCCACCACGTCCCCAGGGACGACAACGTGGCGGCCGATGCACTGTCCAAGCTCAGATCCAAGCGGTCCATCGTACCACCCGGCGTGTTTGTTCAAGCACTCAACAGCCCTACGATCAAGATGGAAGAGGAACCTCCCACAAAGCCCGACTTGGTCCCGACCACAGGGCTTGGTCCTAACCCTCGACACCGACTGGCGCTCCCCAGTCATCGACTTCATCAAGAACAACGAAAGCTACCCAAAGGGAAAGGAACACAAGAAGCTTGCTCGCCGGTCAAGCAACTACGTCATCATAGAAACCGAGCTGTTCAAGCACTCGGCTTCCTCAGGAACCTTGTGCAAATGCATTGCACAGGATGAAGGAGTCCAACTCCTTAGCGATATCCACTCGGGTATCTGCGGCAACCAAGCGGGCGCCTCTACCCTCGTGCGAAAAGCCTTCTGATCAGGCTTCTACTAGCCCACGACCCTGGCCGATGCCCGAAACATCGCCAGGCAATGTCCCGGGTGCCAGTTCTTCTCGAAGCAGCAGCACGTCCCGGTTCAGGCCTTACGGACTGTACCGCCTTCCTGGCCCTTTGCTTGCTGGGGACTCGACTCGGTGGGACCCCTAAAGACGGCCGTCGGCGGATACAGTCACATATTCGTGGCGATTGACAAGTTCACAAAATGGATCGAAGTCAACCTAGTGACAGCCACTACAGCAGCCAAGGCAGCCGAGTTCATCGAGGAGATATCACACCGATTCGGGGTGCCTAATTGGATCATCACAGATCTAGGTACTTCATTCACGGGGTCCGAGTTTTGGGACTACTGCCAAGAAAGCTGCATCGACGTCTATTATGCCTCCGTGGCGCACCCCATGTGACACCCCGGCCTACAGATAGTACGGGAGAATTTGAGGATTTCTCAGACGAGGTAGAAGAGTTATGCAGATCTGAGTTGAAGAAGTGCTTGAGAGTGCTAGAAGAACAAGCACCGTTGAAAAGGGTTGGATGTGCAAGAAGATCTGACTTACAATGAGCACCAGGTGAAAAATTTTAGAGACCGCTGAGAGAGTTACTCGGGACAAGAAGTGCAGAATACAATGGAGTAACCACACCGAGAAGATGAGCTACGGAAGACCTATCCTGATCCCTTTGCTAGCCAGCCCTTAGAATCTCGGGACGAGATTCCTGTAAGGGGGTAGGATTTGTAACACCCTAATTTAAATTTCAGTATTTAATAATAAATTTAATTGGCTTTATTTAATTTTCTAAGGTTTATATACTTTGCCATGCATTTAATTAATTTTCTTTCGCAAGTAATTAAATTTTTTTCTAGGTTTAAACTTGTTTGTGCATTCATGCTGGTGCATAAGTTTTATTTGTTTGAATGCATAGGAGTTTGAATTCAAATTAGTTGGAGTGGTGTTGGAAAAAGGAAAGGAAATAGAAAAGGAAAGGAAACCAGAGCAAACCAGCCCAGCCGGCTCAAGAACCCGCTCGCAGCCTGACCCACTCCCTCCCTCACCCCGACGCCGACCCAGTCCGCTTCCCCCGCTGCCCAGCTCCCTCCGCGCTCAGCCCAGCCGCATCACGCGCGTGCCCCTCCTCCCCTTCTGGCCTAGCGAGCCACTCCCCGCAGCCCAGCGCGCCCTGACCGTACGCGCACCTCCTCCGGCTGACAGGACAGGCCCACCCGTCAGCACCCCCTTTCTCCTTCCTTCCTTCCTTCCTCCTTCAGTGCGCCCGCAACGGCCACGCCAACATCACGGCCGTGATCTCCGGCTATTCCTCGCCATAACCCATCTCCGAGATCCCCGGCTCCTCCCTTTAAACGCCCCCGTGCTCTACCCTGCGCCTCACCCCGCCCCCGCAGCCACCACCGCAACCCTAGCACCGCCACCACCCCGCTCCGCTACACCCCAGCCCCACCGGAGCCGCGCAGCAGCCTCGCCTCGACTCCAGGAAGCTTCCCGAGCACCTTGCCTCGACCATAGCCCACGCAAATGCCAGAATCGCACCCGGAATTCATCTCAGGTGAGATCGGTCCGCTGCGGCAATTCCTCACCGTCGGCCATCTCTGAGCCTCGCTGACCCCCGTGGCACCATCGCAGTACCACCTTGAGCTGAACTGTGGAGCCCAGAAGCCGGAGCACCCCTGCAACAGCCTCCTCCACGAGCTCTGCGTCGCCCTCTCTGCCGGTCAGCGCCGCCGACCCCCCTGTGCGCCGAATCATCCTGACCTGAGCCCTAGGTAAGCTCCAGCCCATTTCCCCGGTCCTTTTGGCGCTAGAACTTGTTGGCCGTAGCCCCTGGAGCCCTTAGAACATCGCACGCTGGCGGGTGCCGCCGCGCAGATCCGCCCCCTTCGCCGCGCACGCCGTTCCTAGCCCCGAGCCGCCTCCTTATTGCCTCCAGTGGATCACGTATGGCGTGAGGAGCGCCCCCGACCCAAGCCCGCTCCGTTTTGACCCCGGGAAGGCCAAGTTCCGTCAACTCCGGCGAAGCCCCGCCGCGGAACACTTGTTCTGGCGAGCCGCGCCGCCGCCCGCGCGCCCAAGCAACCCTGGCCGCCCGATCCCGCACGGACAACCCAGATTAGATCATGCCCCGTTTAGATCTGAGCCGCCAGATTTGAATCCGATGGCCCAGATTAGAAGGTACCCCTTCGCCCTGGCATTTTTGCTAAAGAGTCCCTGGCTTTTCTTTGAATCAACCTGCAGTCCGTCCAGTTCAAAAGTAATTGCAGAAAGGTCCTATTTTTAGCGTTTAGACCCTTGAGCTTTTCAGTATTAGAACCCATCGTCCAGCCCACCGGTTTTGCACGTTAGCCCCCGGATCTACCCTTTAATTATGTTTTAGTCCCTGGTTTTTGCGCAGAAGCCCCTGGAACCTTAGTTTTCTCACAGTTTAGCCCCTGGACCTTGTTTTAGCTCTAGTTTTCGCGTTCTAGCTCCGTTTTAGGAGTTCTTTTTGTCCACGCGATCGTTGTAACGCGTAGAATAGTCTTAGCTTAGTTTTGTTTGCTATTTTTATGTATTGTTGTACTGTTTCTTAGTGTTTGTCTTTGTTTGCATGTATGTGTATGTGCTGGACCTTGTTTTGGCATTGCGATTGTGAGTAGACGTTGATCCTTCGGAGGGGTACCAGTACCCGGAGCAGCCACCGTCTTCAGAGCAGTCTGAGTAGCAGGAGAACTTTGTGGAAGGCAAGTATAACATGAACATCACCTATCACCTTTAAATACAATTTCATACTGCATTTTAATACTGTATGCCTATAAGGATCATCCTAGCCACTTTATTACCTTATATATATCCCTTGGGTTGCATTTTGGTTAGTTGTATTGTTGCACTGTTTCTTAGTGTTTGCCTTTGTTTGCATGTATGTGTATGTGCTGGACCTTGTTTTGGCATTGCGATTGTGAGTAGACGTTGATCCTTCGGAGGAGTACCAGTACCCGGAGCAGCCACCGTCTTCAGAGCAGTCTGAGCAGCAGGAGAACTTTGAGGAAGGCAAGTATAACATGAACACCACCTATCACCTTTAAATACAATTTCATACTGCATTTTAATACTGTATGCCTATAAGGATCATCCTAGCCACTTTATTACCTTATATATATCCCTTGGGTTGCATTTTGGTTAGTTGTGCTAGGTGCTGCGCTCTCACACATGGTCCTTTTTAATTAAATTTTTAATGGTCTTATGCAACTTAATACTGATCGTTACCGTCTGTGCTCTGTACTTGAGTGGTTTACGTCTCCTTAAAATATGTTTTTCTAGAAACTTGGTTTAGGGGGCTCGCACTGTGTTTTGTGCTAGCTACTCTCCATATGGACCGTACGTCATTAGAGCGACAACCTGGGACAATCGCGCAACCACAAGACTGGAATGGGACGGTCTTGGCTTACTAATTAGGTCTTTTTGGTTTGGAGTAACTTACCTGCGGGGCAAGGGTGGTAAGCTTCAATGGTCCCTGCTCCTCCGGCTTGGTCTGTGCTACATGCTTGTACCCCCGTGAGGTGGGCCCCATCGTCGCTGATCCAACTCTTCGTGGTTACGCCTTACCAACGAGATTCTTTGTAACAGCCTCGTAGTGTGTTTGCTAGTCATCTCACCTAAGGAAGTTTGATGAACAACTAGTGTAACTCACGACTTGTGGGTAAAGATGTGCAACCTCTGCAGAGTGTAAAACTGGTATACTAGCCGTGCTCACGGTCATGAGCGGCCCGGATCCTCCTTTTGATTAGTGGGGTTACCTTGGTGGTTTCGGTGTGGTTCTCAGAAGTTCTTAATTAATTCTGATTAATGTCTATGTAACTGGGTTTATGGTAATTCATCCACTTGTAGTAATTAGCTTTAATAAAATTTTGCTAAGATTAAAAGCTAATGCAGTTGAGTCAGCCAACCTTAAAGCCTCATAGTTTGTGTTATACTTGTTGAGTACAAGTTGTGTACTCACTCTTGCCTACTCTACTCTTTTCCTCTTGTTCTCTTTGGGACATCCTACTGCTGCTCAGTTCCCGGCGACACGGCGGAGTTCACCCAAAGCTACCAGGAGTACGAGGACTTCTAGGCGGTCGTCTCCCAGTCGACGTCCCTGTAGCGCCCAGCTTCCGAGAGTTCCGTACCTGTTTTACGCTTCCGCATATTTTTGTACCAGACATTTTGTCATTTATGTAATAAATAACTTTTGTACTCGTTTTATTATATCTTTTTACGTGATATGTGCTGTGATATACTGTTCATTCTGTTGTATATACGTGTGACTTGATCCTGGCACGTATATGATTGCTCTGTTTATGTCCTTTTGTAAACTGGGTGTTATAGCCCAGGTGCAATGACCAAGTTGAAAGGGCCAACGGCTTGATCCTCCAGGGGCTCAAAGCCAGAATTTTCGACCCGATCAAAAAGTATGGTGCAAAGTGGCTCCAAGAACTACCCTAAGTAGTTTGGGGACTCTGCACACAAAGAAGCCGGGCTACCGGCTACTCACCATTCTTCATGGTGTACGGTTCTGAAGCAGTCTTGCCATCAGACATAGCTTTCGGTGCTCCACGTATCTAGAACTACGACGAGAACGAAGCCGAAGCAACTCAATGCACCGACATCGACTCGGCAGAGGAGCACTGCCTAACGGCCTCCATCCAGCATGCGAGATACGAGCAGCAGCTCCGGCGCTATCATGATCGCAACGTTCACGAGCGCGACTTCAACGTCGGCGACCTGGTTCTGTGACGAATCCAGTCGACCACCGGTGCTCACAAGCTGTCGTCCCCATGGGGGGGGCCCTTTGTAGTCAGTGGGATAGTGGTTCCAAGAACCTACCACCTACAGAGGCCAGACGGTATAGACGTGGGTAACCCATGGAATATCGAACACCTGTGTCGCTTCTATCCGTAGAAGCGTCGAAATGGAAAGCTATGTTCCCATCTACTCATTCAATAAAGTTTGTTATATTTCAAATATTGCGTTCTACTTACTCTTCGTTCTTTACCGAGTCATTTTCAACACGCTCGGGGGGCTGTGTCTCGGCCATCCAGCTAGCCCCCACTCGGAGTCCGACCAGTCGGACAAGAACAACCTGGTTCGTCTTTACTAAACACAACTGAGTACATTCAGGAAACACTCTGTGTCACCCTGACCAAACGTGGACATTGATGATCTGCTCTCAAGCGCTAATCAAAGGGCTCAGAGATCGCTTTCCACCTACTCGGCAAACTCAGAAAAGAACTCAGACCATGGGCATAAATTAACATTAAATTAAAAACATTATTTATATAAACATTGTTCTTAGCTAGTCCACTCTGACCAACTTTCTTTGCAGCAAAACAAATAAAACAAACTCCTGGAGACCGGCAGCCTACAGTTCGGCTACGACGCGCTCGGTGATCTCCAGGATGGAGGCGTGGTTGGCCTCCCACTCTGCGTCAGAGCAGTCCTCGGGGATGCCGTCTCCCACCAGGTCCAGATCCACTTTCGGGAGGTGGGTCTTCACAAGACCCAGGGTATGCTACACTGCATCCTTGGCAGCTCCCCTGATGCAGGCCTCCAGCCGGTTGCGGGACGCCTCTAGCCTCTCAGCTAGGCTCTCGGCAGCTGTTGGCGCTCCTTAAGTACCCATTTTATCCTCCTGTTTAACTTTAATAATGGCATGAATTTAATATCAAAATCACTAACCATCCTAACCTCGGCCCAATTATTGGTCGTTTTCACATTTGCACGTATATTTTGGAGGTACTTCATTTTTGCAAGTTTCTGGCCAATTTTGGAGCATGAAATGACGAGGCCCATAATCACGCGGTAACACGAAGAAAGACGAAGGCCAAAGCCCAAACAAAGGACCAAAGGCCATGATGACTAGAAGCCCGTTCATGCGCATCCACCCTCCAATGAAGCCCAAAGGACAATGCACACAAGATGAGATCAAGATACTTCGGGGCTAAGCAAAGCAAATAGAGACTTAAGGAAGGATTCTCTGTCCTATCCTTTCCATCGAAGATAACGACATCCAATGGGGTGCAATCGTGAAAGGGATAAACTCCAGAAGACTCTAGAAGACTTGGGGAGAAAGGAGAACGCGTTGCGGCGAAGGAATGGGCCAGGCCGGCCGGCCTAGGGCCTTTCCAAGGCGCCTCGGCCTCCCCTTCCACCTAGGGTTTCTTGGGGCTATTTAAAGCCCCCTCCCCGAGGCTAATGCATCAAGTCATTCGGGAGACGACGCCAAGGAGCAGAGAAGATAGAGAAACACCTTTCGGAGAGCCGAGGGTCGTGCTAGTTGTCTAGGGGCTTCCCTAGCTGACGTGGGAACCTTGCAAGGAAGACCATGTCGGAGTTCTGGAGCTAGGATCATCAAGATCAAGGTAGGGCCCCGGTTGTGATCTTGTGATGTACAATCATTCATGGTGAAGTTACTTGTGATTCCGAATCTTTAGTGACCATGTTCTCTCTTTCGATTTTGTTCTTTTCTTTGGGTTTGCTTCATCCTAGATCTATTATCGAGATAGATCGCTTAGCATGATCTTGTAGTCGTGGTGGCTAGAGGTTCATGGCGGAACTACCAAAGGGGGTTCGACTTGTTTATCATGCTTCGGGGTAGCTTAGTCCAAAAGGGGGTGTCGTGACAGGGCGTTGCTTTAGTAGACATGTTATCGAAGGATTGGATTGAAGAGTTTGGTTTAAAGATGCTTTTCATTGAGATTCACATCTATCTTGCTTCACTACATCTAGCTTTGAACTACAACATGTGCATGATCTAGGTGATCTAGATTGGTTATCTCTAGTGTTTGCTGCTTTTAGTAGATTAGATTCATTTTACACCATCTCAACACAAAGGATTCTCTATGTTAGTAGATTGTTTCTTGTATCTTTGGTTCCATGGATTGATAAACCTTGGGGGAATACACTAAGGGAAAAGCTACATGATCCGTGTGCTTGCGGTATACAAATTGTGGCGCTAAGGAGCGTCAACAAGCTTTTCTGGCGCCGTTGCCGGGGAGCCATCAATTTAAGATCCAATCTTACTTGCATTCGTAAATATTTCTTTTTTTTTATTTTTGATTTTTGACCTTTTTGTAGATCTCTTATTTTTTGTGCTAAACTAAAAAAAGCGGATCTATTCCACGAAAATCAATCTAATCTAGAGTTTGCTTTATTTTTCTTTTATGTTTCAGATCTTGTATATTCATCTTTTATATCTTGTATATATTTTTCTTTTTTTTCACTAACCCCTAATAGGAGATGGACGGGAGCCTCTCCAACAAACCCGAAAATTTTGTGGATGATCCAGGAAAACTTTACAGGCACAGGAGACGCGAAGCACGATCAAGGAAGTTGGAACTAGTAGATCCAAAAGACGAAGCCGACGGTTCGTCGTCTTCACCTCAAGCGACTCAACCAACAAGTCCTAGGGAGGTGCCACTTCACCAAGGGATGGCGCTACCGGAGCCGGAGCGTACGATCGGAGAGCTATGCACTCTGGACGTTCGGGACTTGCCGATTCAAAACCTCGACAACATCGGAGTTCCATTCGAGATCAAGACTTCAATCATAAGGATGGTGCAAAGCTCGCCCTTCACTGGAAAAGAAGATGCTAACCTTCATCTTCAAGCATTCCTCCAACTATGTCGCACCTTTGATATGCAAGGGATGACTCAAGATCAAATGAGAGCGAGGCTCTTTCCGTTCTCTCTACTTTGGAGAGCGTTGCAATGGTTTCATTCTCTACCGCCGCACACGGTGCAAAATTGGGAGTCCTTGATGAAGGAGTTCATGACGGAGTTCTACTCACCGGACAAGACCCAAGTTTTGCGCAACAAGATTGCTACATTCGCGCAAGCCCTGACGGAGACTATTGCGGAAGCCTATGAACGCTTCAACGACTACATCCGCGCCGTACCTCATCACAAGTTCTCAAGGGAGGATGTGGTCCAGAAGTTCTATCTAGGCCTCACTACTGCATCAAGGGGAATCATTGACGTGTCGGCAGGAGGTTCGATCATTGAGCTCATGCCGACTCAAGTTTTCAAGTTATTCAAGAAGGTGGCGGACAATAATGCATGGGAATCATCGGGGCGCCTACAACCACTCCAAGTCGTGGGCGCCGCGAAGAGTGTATTGCAAGTGGAACGTGAAGAAGTGCTAGAAGGGAAGATCGACTCGCTCATGAGGAGGTTGGAGAAGATGGAGGTGGAAAAGAGAGAAGCCCAAGCTATTGATTTGAAGGCGGCCAAAGCAAGGTTTACATGTGAAGAATGTGGAGAGTACGGCCATGTCCAAAAGAATTGCCTGGAGGAAGCCAAGATGCTCGACTACATGAAGAAGGGCGAATGGATCCCGCAATCCAACTTCCGTTACGGGCAAGGTAGACCCCAATTTAATGCAAGCTCTTCCATTAAAAACTCGGTGCCTCTTCTTATACAATTGAAGGAGTTCATGGAGGAGCAAGGCAAGATCAACAAGGACACCATCACCAAGTTCAAGGCTATGGACAAGGTCTTGGAGAACATTGATGACAAGGTGACGGAGGTTGGGAGCTCTAACCTTCAAGTACTCAACATGATGAAGATGCTAGAGACGCAAGTGGCCCAGCTCGCCGGACGCTTATCTAGCAATGAAGGGAAATTGCCCGGGCAACCTTAAAGTCCGGAGACGGCAAAGGCAATTCAAACTCTCTCGGGAAAGGAGATCGAAGAACCCGAACACGCGGCGGGAGCAGGGAAGCCTAAGCCAAGAGTTGAAGTGGAGACCATCATCAAGGAGAAGGCGCTTACTCCTACGCCAGAGATAGTCACCGAAGAGCCGGAGTTTGAGCTAGATGATAAAGACACCAAGATTCTTCCGCCAAGGCCACAATACCGCAAAGGTAAACATGAAGATGAGCATTTCGACAAATTTGTTGACATGGTACACAGGTTGAGCATCAACATGCCACTCTTGGACGCTCTACAAGTTCCAGCATATTCTCGCTACTTCAAAGACATCATGGGAAACAAGCGCGAGATACCGCCAAGCACCGTCAAGCTAACCGAGGAGTGTAGCGCGGCAATCGCTAATGAAGCTCCTGAGAAGAAGAGAGACCCCAGATGTCCTACCTTCCCGTGTTCCATTGGATCTCTTTTGTTCGAAAGAGCACTTTGTGATCTCGGCGCAAGTGTGAGCGTCATGCCAAAGAATATGTTCGAGAAGCTACGCTTACCGGAACCGGAGCCCACCGCCATGTGCCTAGAGTTAGTGGACAATTCCGTTCGCTATCCTTTGGGAATCGCCGAAGACGTGCCTGTGAAGATTGGAGAACACTTAGTCCCCGTTGACTTTGTGATTCTCAATATGGGAGAAGGGAGCAAGGCGCCTCTCATACTTGGGAGGCCTTTTCTCAAGACCGCAAGGGCGAACATCGACATTGGCAAGGGAGAGATCAAGTTCTACATCAATGGCACCACAAGCGAGTTCAAGTTTCGTCCATGCCTCGAGGTATGCAACATGATCAATGTCAAATATGTTCTGCCTCACCGCCGTGTCACAGAGGAGAAGCCGAAGAGAGAGGAGGAGCCGAACAAGAAGGAAGTGAAGAAGGAGAAAGAAGTCGTCGCGCCCATCGCGACAAAGAAGATCGCTGCACCTGTCAAGATAAAAGCTAGAAGCCCGCCTGTGAAGACCAAAAAGATGACTAAGCCGGAGGACAAACCCGCACCAAGGGTTGTGCGGAAGTGGGTACCCAATACTGTAGCGCCATCACCGAGTGTTGGTCTGAAGTGAAGAAGAAGAAAGTCTAGCTATAAACTATAAATGAAGCGCTTTGCAGGAGGCAACCCGTTCATCGAGACAAGAATAAAGCTGCCGGGAGTTCAACTCGTTCGTCAAGTCAAGAATAAAGCTGCCGGGAGTTCAACCCGTTCGTCGAGTCATGAACAAGCTGCCGGGAGGACAACCCGCGAGAGGTTTGGGTAAGTGAGTCGTGAATTTTGCTACGCAAGAACATGATAAACTTTTGAACAATTGGTCGTTCGGTCGAACAATTTGATTTGGATTTTATTCGCTCGGTCATTTCGATTCTGTTTCTTATTTTAAACCAATGACATGAGCCATCATATGATTTATTTGCCTCTTCTTGAGAAAGCCACATCCAAACTTCCATACCTATTTTTGGCGACCGTCCTTTCCATGATGGCCGGACCAAGTTGAGATAAAAAGACACGAGTAGAGCCGCGCTTTGTTTATATTATTTAAATTCTTGATGCGTAGGTTTGCGCAAACAGAGAGAGAATTGTCAGTTTTATTACCATAGCACTAGAATTTTCCTAACTTTAATTGTTCCCTTTTTCAAAATTTCTCTCATTTTGGCAAAATTAGAACCTAAACCCAAGACCCACGGTTGAATTCGAGACTGTTCACTATCAACTCATGAAAGTGAACGGTTCCGGTGCAACCAAAATTAATGTAGTCGGAAAATATTTTTCGACTTACAAATGTAAAGATGTTTTGATTCCCCTCTGATTATTTATTTAAGCTCATTGCATGCTTCGAGTTAATTCTGAAATTTCGAAGATAGAGGAGGATTCAACATCTAAGCATGATTTGGAGAAGGTTTATGTGCTTGATTAACATCTATTGATCAAAGTGAGTTCACGGGAAGAAATTGTGCTCTCTACCTATCACCACATGCAAATAATCCAAAGAAGGGAGCAGCCATGCATGGGAAGGACATGAAATTTTCAGCAAAGATGGCACCATGTGATAAATGATGAAGTATGGGACAAGGTGAATGACACAAAGTGAAGAAGTAATATTGCAAGTGGACAACAAGGACAAGGAAGGAATGGTGCACAGGTTTTGGACGGTGCAAAGTATAAAAGATGTACTGGACAGAGGCAAGGAATCGCACCAGGAAGTCACCAGAGAAATATGAAGTCGAGGAGGGCCAGGAACAACCTAGGCCGGCCGGCCCCATGACCCTAGGCCGGCTGGCCTGGCCTCTTTTTATGCCCTCTGGTGCTCCCCTTTCACAGTGTGTGCAGCAAAGAGTCACCATGAGTGGCTCCATGAAGTTCGTCACCGGGAGGAGAAGGACGCGTTCATCAACATCCGACGCATCAGCAAGTTCTTCACGGAGGCACTCGGTCGCCGAGTCTCCACGGGGCATGGAGGTAGACAACCCCACACCAAGGAGCGACATGTTACTCCTTGGTGTGATGAGAGACCCAAGAAGTTCCTCCATGAGATTCACCGAAGGCGCGCCACCTCCTCCACGGCGTTCGACAAGTTCATCCGCACCACCGCCATACAAGCCCAAGAAATCTGAATACGGGTTTACCATCTTGTCAAAGGAAGAAGAAGAAAAGCTCAAGTTCATGAAGGGAAGGCTGCGATCAAACTATGATTTTGATGATGAAGCATTGGAGAAGTTGGGATTCCATCATGACATCCACAAGCTCTTGGAGAACATCGGTTGAAAGCTATTTTCCGACGGTGTTACGGTAGACATGCAAGAAGAAGTGGCTTTGGAGATGTTGATGACACTAAAGAAAATAACAGAGGTGGTGGATGATGAAGAAGTGCCATGTCTGAAATTTTGGCTCAAGAATGAAGAAAAAGTCACCACTTATGGAGCAATAGGGAGTTTGCTCGGGTTCAAAAGCAATGCAAGTGAAATGGTGGAAGTCGAAGATGGAGAGCTCGATGAGTTTTGGATGAAGATAGCAAAAGATGTCAATCGCCAAAGGAAGAACATAAGTAATGTGATCCTCCAAATATTCCACTCTTGGGTGAGC
Source organism: Panicum virgatum (assembly GCF_016808335.1). NCBI lineage: Eukaryota > Viridiplantae > Streptophyta > Magnoliopsida > Poales > Poaceae > Panicum > Panicum virgatum. The sequence goes on along the minus strand of NC_053145.1, from coordinate 33,752,073 downwards.
AAAAGAATTCTCGGGAGGACGAGAGAATCAAAGGTCACCGACCAAGAATTGAATTGGATGTATGCAGCATTGGTGAAAAAGCAAGTGATTGATCCCACCTACATCATGGTTGATAGATGGGTTTGTGAAGCATCATCCGGCACGGGAGAAGTTGGTTCGGGGTGTTATCTTACACTAATAGCCTGAGCCATGAATCCGGAGTTAGGGGTGATCCAAAAATATTATGTCCCAGGAAGGGATATGGGGATTGAACATTTGAGGCAAGGCCATTATATTGGAGGGGATGAAAAGAAGGGATTCATTATTTCCGAGACGGATATTTCCCTCCCCGATCAAAGGCTAAAATTATTCACAAGAGGAAGGACCGATTGGCGAGTTGAAAACATTGGAGCAAAGGTGAAGAAAATAAAAAGTGGAAAGTTGATTGAAGGAACATCGGCATCGGCACAACAAGAAAATTTGAAGGTAAAGCTTCCACCACCAAGTTCCGCTTATTGGAGGAATGAATTTCAAGGTGCATTAAGTGGACAAGGACACCCGCAAGTATGGACGAGTCAATGGGAAGGAAACCAAGATCAAGCATGGGGGCATGGTGTGGCGGCGCCTCCACCGGCGTACCCGGCGCCCCCACCATTTAGCAACTATGGCTACCCACCCCCATCATACCAAGGAGAGATTCCCAACCCGTCATTTGGAGCACAATTTTTTGACCTCCCTCAACCGGAACAAGGAATGAGAATCATGGGTGCCTATGCAAGAAGAAACATGGAAGACATAGACGCCATCCGGAGGCACACAAGCCAATTAGAAGATGGAACCGCGGGAATTGCATATCAAATGGAACTTCTAGGCCTAGCACCACCGGAACAATTTGATGGAGAAGCATTTCAACAATATCATGACCAAGGATACAACGTAAGAGGCAATCAAGGAGAGTGATCGACGACAAGACCATGAATAAAATGCTCACACGTGTGGTTTGGATTTTTCTATTTCTTTTCATTTATTTTCAGCATGTGTGCAAGCTTGTGTGTCCGTAGCAATTTTCTGTTTTATTTTTCAGCATGTGTGCAATTTGCTTTCTTTCTCTTTCATCACCATGATAAATAAATACATCACCCACGCTTTAATGTTATGGTTAGTAATGATGATAGAAAGTTTGTGCCATGTTAAAATATGATGATCGTTGCCGCCTTGTCTACTTTCTTGTGCTTGGTTTAGGCATGTTTAAACTAATGCTCTCTCTAACATGATCTGAAAAATTAATTAAATGCCGGCTAATTCTTTTGTGGATGTTATGATTAATTAAGACCCATATCTTTTTATTCTTGCTCTCTTGCTTAAGCTTGTCAAGGAAAATTTAATTTGGATTTAATTTTGAGCTAACCTTGTCAATGATACCTTTTGCAATTGCTCTACCCTTCTAAAAGCCTAAATGTTATATCATGACAAACCATAGAGCAAGATTTATTTTCAGGTGAATTAATTCAAGATTTATCTTCTTTGGTACGTGACTAAGAAGCTGACCATTTCGTATTTTTGTGTACCTCTCTTTTGCTAGCCATTCTATCCATGCATTGTGAGTTTCTACACCGGGAACATCGCAAACATCGCTGGATATCCACCCTTAACCAAAAACATCTTTTTGTGAAACACCACCTTGACCACAACCTATATATTGAGTATGTATTATTATTTCGACGGCAAAACAGTAGAATCAAGAGCAAATTTTAGTAAAACATAAGATTGGGAAACATCAAAGAGTTCACAGCAGAAAAATACGAAGAAGTGGAGGCCTACAGGCAGTAGGCCAGCCGGCACAACACCCCTAGGCCGGCCGGCCTAGCCCTTTTCCTCCTCTGTTGGCTTCAATATTTTACGAGGAGATGCCCCCTTGAATTCCAAAGTTGAGTACAAAGAATTGATACAAGTTTTGTGCACTCACTCCATCAGATTATCATCACTTCATTGCTTGAGGACAAGCAAACGTTCAAGCATGGGGGGGAGGTGGAGTAAGTGCATTGTGTTGCCAATGGTTCTAAGGAGCAAAAAGAAAGAAAATAAAAAAATAAAAATGAATGATGATGAAAAGCTCCTCGGTTCCTTTAGCTTCATTAAACTCCAGGTACTTTGAAGATTATTCTATACTCAATTATTCCAACCATGTGCAATCCGATAACAAGGACTTCAGCTGTGCCTTGGGATCAACCGTTGCCATTTGCACATGTCCACCATCTAAAGTTTGTGTTCCATTCCCTCCCTCTCCACAAAGAAATTATTTTCCAATGGTCTTTTTGACGAGTCTCGGTAAACCCATAAGAAGTATTTCTTGTTTTGATAATATCTTGATTATAATATCTTTTGTTAGGACTAACCTTTCCAGAGCTCCAGATAAAGCCTCACACATACATATGAGAGAAAGAAAGGAGAAAGTTCTAGCAAGTTTGAGAGACAAGATGAGCTGAGAGTTTCCATGAGCAAATTGCAATGAGGTTTAAATTATTGATCTTGGTTTAGCATTACTTATGGAACTTACTTTCTTAATTCTGAAACTTGTTTAATTTTGAGAGCATGTGCTTAATAATTGTGGGGAAGCATTTAACTTGTATCTACCTTCCACATTGAAAAAGCTGGTTACAACTTGAACTATTAACTGCAAAATATTTTTGGGACCATTGTGTTTTCTCGTGTATGATCAAGTGCAGGGATTGGACACTGAAAGGCAACACTGATTTTTATCAAAGACTTACTCAAGGACGAGCAAGGTTTAAGCATGGGGGAATGTTGGGACTCCTTAAGTACCCATTTTATCCCCTGTTTAACTTTGATAATGGCATCTATTTAATATCAAAATCACTAACCATCCTAACATCAGCCCAATTATTGGTCGTTTTCACATTTGCACATATATTTTGGAGGTACTTCGTTTTTGCAGGTTTTTGGCCAATTTTGGAGCATGAAATGACGAGGCCCATGATCACGCGGTAACACGAAGAAAGACGAAGGCCAAAGCCCAAACAAAGGATCAAAGGCCTTGATGACTAGAAGCTCGTTCATGCACATCCACCCTCCAATGAAGCCCAACGGACAAAGCACACAAGATGAGATCAAGATACTTCGGGGCTAAGCAAAGAAAATGGAGACTTAAGGAAGGATTCTCCGACCTATCCTTTCCCTCGAAGATATCTCGAAGATAACAACGTCCAATGGGGTGCAATCGTGAAAGGGATAAACTCCAGAAGACTTGGGGAGAAAGGAGAACGCGAGGCGGCGAAGGAATGGGCTAGGCCGGCCGGCCTGGGCCCATTAAGGCAGCCGGCCTAGGGCCTTTCCAGGGCGCCTCGGCCTCCCCTTTGACCTAGGGTTTCTTGGGGCTATTTAAAGCTCCCTCCCCGAGGCTCATGCATCAAGTCATTCGGGAGACGACGCCAAGGAGCAGAGAAGATAGAGAAACACCTTTCGGAGAGCCGAGGGTCGTGCTAGTTGTCTAGGGGCTTCCCTAGCTGACGTGGGAACCTTACAAGGAAGACCACGTCGGAGTTCTGGAGCTAGGATCATCAACATCAAGGTAGGGCCCCGGTTGTGATCTTTTGATGTACAATCATTCATGGTGAAGTTACTTGTGATTCCGAATCTTTAGCGACCATGTTCTCTCTTTCGATTTCGTTCTTTTCTTTGGGTTTGCTTCATCCTAGATCTATTATCGAGATAGATCGCTTAGCATGATCTTGTAGTCGTGGTGGCTAGAGGTTCATGGTTGAACTACCAAAGGGGGTTTGACTTGTTTATCATGCTTCGGGGTAGCTTAGTCCAAAAGGGGGCGTCGTGACAGGGCGTTGCTTTAGTAGACAGGTTATCGAAGGATTGGATTGGAGATTTTGGTTTAAAGATGCTTTTCATTGAGATTCACATCTATCTTGCTTCACTACATCTATTTTTAAACTACAACATGTGCATGATCTAGGTGATCTAGATTGGTTATCTCTAACTTCCTCTTGCTACCTTCGGTGTTTGCCGCTTTTAGTAGATTAGATTCATTTTACACCATCTCAACACAAAGGATTCTCTATGTTAGTAGATTGTTTCTTGTATCTTTGGTTCCGTGGATTGATAAACCTTTGGGGAATACTCTAAGAGAAAAGCTACACGATCTGTGCGCTTGCGGTATACAAATTGGGGCGCTAAGGAGCGTCAACAGCAGCCGCCACACCCTCGGGCTCAAAAGCCCCAAGCAGCGCCTCCAGCGGCCTGCTTAGGCGATCCAGCGTCACCCGGCCCTACTGTAAGGATCGATGGACCAAGAGGGGGGGTGAATTGGGCCTTTTTCAAATTCTAAAACAAGGTAAAGCAACCTTATCCTATGCAAAGCTAGTAGGGCACCAATTCACCAACCGGATAACTAAACTACTAACACAAGCTAAGAGAGCTAAAACAAAGTAAAGCCTAGCAAGGTAGAGCTAAGTTATGATCTCTAAGTCAAGCACATGAGTAAATTGCATGAAAAAAAATGCTTGAATAAAAGGAATGGACAAGAGACAACCGGATTTTTTCCCGTGGTATCGATGTGTTGGCACACACCCCTAATCCACGTTGTGACACTCACAAAGAGTATTGTCACCTCCCAAGTCACCGAGACGAGGGCGCTCACTAAGAGTCTCCGTTCACCATCCCGGCATGGTGGAGATCAAGCCACGTACAATCTTCTTCTCCGGGCTCCCACAATCCTTGGCAAGCTCCGCGAGAAACACCTCGATCACCAAGATCGCCTAGGTGATGCCAATCACCAAGAGTAACAAGCTAAGGCCTTCACTTGAGCACGAACCGATCACCAAGAACGGATGCACACTAGCTTCTCTCTACTCAAGTCCTTAATCTTGCTTCTTGATTGATTGAATGCACAAGTATGTGAATGATGAAGCTCAAGGTGGCTCTTGACTATGGTATGAGTGTTTGGATGTTGCCTGGTGTCAAGAGTGGGCGAAATGACCCATTGGAGGGGTATATATAGGCAGCTCACACAAATAGAGCCGTTGGAGAAAAGCTGCCAGAAAACTGCGTAGCGCCGGTTAATCCGACGTCCCTCCATTTGTCATCGTCGGTTTAACCGGTGAATGTAAACTGCCTCTTCTGAAAACTAGCCGTTACAACTTGGGCAGATTGACCGACGTATCATCGGTTTAACCGGTGAGTGTAGTTGTCCACTGATCAACTGAAAAACCAAGTCTCTGGACAACTGCACCGACGTTAACTCAAACCTATCGTCGGTTTAACCGGTGAGAACAACTTTTAAATTCCCTTGAAAAACCATCTCACTGGTCAATTGCACCGACGTCTTGATTCAAACAACGTCGGTTAATCCGGTGAATAGAACTTGAATTTCCCTGGAAAAACCAACTCTGGACTAATGCACCGACGTTAAATTCAAACACGTCGGTTTAACCGGTGTATTGAATTTGTCCAGACTCTGCTGACTTCGTTTAACCGACGTATGGAAAATTGAGAGCGTCGGTTAAACCGGTGTATAGACTTTTTCTGATTTTGTCTTTTCTGATTTGAGTCTTGAATGAAATCCAAATATTCTTGAGATATAGTTTGAGAACCACTTATTTGAACTTCTAGAAACCTGAGTGACCATAGTGTGCATCCATTTTCAAATGATCATGTCCATGCTCAAGTTACTTAGCCTTAACCCCTCTTAATAGTGCGATCACTACAAAACTATAAAACCTATACTAACCTAAGTGTCCTTCTCAACCTTATGACACTTAGGACTAGAAAGATCCTTAGTCTTGACATAAAATTGAGTTGAATACCGAGATCGCCTTTTTGAATAATGAAATTGAGGGGTCTCTTTTGACATATGACCAAATGAGCGATAATGATCTATTAAGCTGCACAAACTCATTAGTCACAATAATGGTTGTCATTAATCACCGAAACATACCTTGAGGGCCTAGATGCTTACAATCTCCCCCTTTTTGGTGATTGATGACAACACAAACATAAATGACGAGAGAGCGAGAAAGATAAAGCAGGATAAACACAAGCGAACTCGAAAAGAAGGACCAAAGAGCTCAACGGCTCAAACGAAATTCATAGATATGTCTCAAAGCACGGTATACTCAAGCGACAAAAGTACATATCCATGAACTAACACCAAATGTGATACAAAGAATCAAAGTCCTGATAACTACGAGCTCTCTCTAGCTCTACCCTCCCCCTAACTCTGTGGCTCCCCCTAACACCTCTCCCCCTTTGGCATCAAAGCACCAAAAAGGCGAGCTACTGGTCCGGCTGTCGTGGTACTGCAAGGAAGCGGTCCGGGTCATCATCGTCGTCGTCGTCGTCGGACGGTGTACCCTCGGTGACAGACGGGAGCTGCTGGTCAGAACTGCCTGCTGGATCTGAAGTGACTGGGGGTGTAGCTGTGGTAGAGGCTCGCGTGCTGGCACTGCCTGGAAGAGGGTCCGTAGAAGTAGTAACCGGCTCAGCAGAAGATGTGTCAACATCTGAAGTAGTGAGTGCTGAAGCTGCCGGCTGTGACGACTGCTGAAGCAAGGAACCCTCTCCTCCTCCCCCTGAAAGTAGTGACTGTGGTACGACGGGGAGGGCGACTGACTGGACTGCTGAAGGAGACTCCTGGAAGAGTGAAGTCGCTGGCAGTGGTGAGAACAGTGGACGACCGGCAGACCCAAGTAATGCGGACATCGAGAACGTGGTCTCCGGTGTCGCTGAGGTGGCTGGAGCTGCAGTAGGGGCTGGAGCTGGTGTAACGGCAAGCTGAGGTGCTCCAACACCCTGAAGGCCTGGCTGTCTTGGCTGCTGCGGGGCGAGTCCGGTGTGAGAGTAAAGCTGTGAGATCATCCCGAACATCGCCATCATCCCCTGCTGCATCTGCTGAAACTGAGCGTCTGTCCTCTGTGAAACTCTGTCAATGAGGCCGACAAAACGCTCCTCGGTCGCAGCCCGCTCTCGGGCGGCCTCTCTCTGTATAGCAGCAAGCTGAGCCTCATGGGCTCTCCTGGCCTCCTCCTGAGCAAGCCTGTCCTCTCTCTGCTGAGTCACGAGCTGCTGTAGAAGTGCGGTGAGCTCGGACGGCTGAGACACCTGGGACTCAGAGACTGTAGTAGGTGCTGGTGACTCTGGAGCTGGCTCTCTAGACCCCCCTGCCTCGTGGTCGTGACTAGCTGGGGCTGCTGCAGGGAAGTACTCTACGTCCTCGGAGGAGTCTGACTCAAGCTCAGACCAGTGTATCTCATCCTCTCCTCCGGGAAGCTGTGCCTCGGCGGCAAGCAGTGCCTCGTCCTCCTGTGCCACACGGGCCTGTGCCTCTGGTGACAACTGTGCCATGGCAGCTCTCTCTGCCTGTCTGCCCCTCCTCCGGTCCTGTGGAGCTGTCGGTCGGTAAACTGGGAACCGGGGAGCCTCGTCGTGACGGTAGGGAGCGCTGATGGGTGACTCTGCTGGCACAATCATAGAACATATATAGCTGATCCAGTGTGCAAAGGGAAACTGTCGCACCACACCCATCCCATCTGTGATCACATCCTCTATCTCAGCCAGAATAAAGTCAACTATGTCAAACGGCTCGTGAGTGAGGATGTGTAGAAGCAGGAGCTGCTGCAGTCCTGTAAACCCCTCTGGGTAGCCACTCCTCAGTAGCAAAGTCCTCCGGAGTGCCATGTGTACTGCGTATGCCTCTGGGGTCAGCAGGCTGGGAACTCTGGCGTAGGAGGCAGGGAACGGCTGGCGGAAACACTGAGAGATCGCCTCATGAGAGGGTGCAATCCCGCCAATCATCGCTCTGCGCGGTGGATCTGCATCTCCGTAAACCATCTCGTGCAGGGAGACGTCAACTAAGTCAACTCCGAGAATCCCTGCTATCGTCGCTCTCGACAAACCAAAGACCTGGCCTCCATAAACAAAGTGTACTGCTCGACGCTCGGGAGCAATCCAGGCCGTGGCATAGAAGACTCTGACCCAGTCCTCAATATATCTGTTCTGCTCAATCTGGAGTAACCTGGGCAGGCCCCTGAAGTGAGCGAAGTGCTCTCTGACATCTGCTCCCCCTGCGGCTGTCCTCAGAGACACCCAGTCAAGCACTCTGTGCGGGAAGATCCTGTGACCCCGCCTCTGGTAGGTCTCGTAGAAACTGGCCTGAAGAAGCGTCCAGAACCTACGGTCGACTCGGCTGTCACGGGTCACGGGGAACCAGTCCTCCTCCTGAACACTCCACCTGAGCCTCTTGACCTTCGCCGCATTGGCCTTGGTCAAGTTCTGGAGCAGCACACCTGGCTCCAGACGCACAACAGTGTCCATACGGAACACTGCGCGCTCGGCCTCTAGGGCCTCGGCTCTACGAGCTACTGCTGCTGCAGCTGTGGACCTGCGAGGCTCCTGTGGCTGGTGACCTCCTCGCGTCCTTGGTCCAGTGCGACGCTCGGTCGCTGGTGAAGTCTCTGCTGCTGGGGATGTCTGCCGAGTGCGGCCAGACCGTCGTAGAGTCGGTGACTCCTGTGTGCTCTGCCCCTGAGACTGCTCGGACTGCTCTGCCTCTGAATCTGAATCTGCAGCTGTATCTGACTGATCTAACTCTGCTGCTGCTGCCGTCGCGGCTCTGGTGGCCCTGGCACCTCTGACTCTACCCATGCCCCTGCCTCTGCCTCTGCCTCTGGGGTCCTCCCTGATCTGGAACGGACGAGCGCGGTCTGATGCCTGCTCCTCGGCGGCCTTGGCCACCATCTCGGCCCTCTCGGCCTCCTTCTCTGCACGAGTCCGCTTGCGAGCGGGCTTCTCGACCACGACCTCCTTTCCCTTTCTCTTCTCGCGACCCATCTCGAACAGGCAAACGATCGAACACTTGGCGTGCACGGATCGGCTGCGGCTGCGGCGTGAAAAAGCGAAGGCGGCGCGGCTGCGTGGGCTGCTCGATGTGTGGAAGCTGCGGCTCTGAGCACGTGGATGGCGTGGAGTACGGCGGCACTTGGCGATGGAGACTTGTGCGGGCGGCGTACGGTGCAAGCGGCGGCGGCGGCGGCTACGCGCGCAGGCGGCGCAAGCGGTTGCGCGGGCGGCGCGGTGAGCGTGCGAGACCGGCGCACGGTGGTGGCAGCGCGAGCGCACGGCGGCGGTGCGGTGGTTCGGCGGCGGTGCGGAGGGAAGGCGACGGCGCGATGGGAGCGAGTCGGGCGGCGGCGGCGTGAAGGAGTCGGGCGAAACAGAGGAGGAAGGAAGCCAGGCGTCCGCGGGCAAGACACATATATGACAGGTGGGCCCGCGATTTTCCTTAACGCCGGTCGATCCGATGCCTAGGGTTTGAACGCCGGTTGATTGCGTCGGTGTAGTTCACCCGAGACTCTACCAGATCTGTTTTTGAACGCCGGTTGAACCGATGCTGCCAAAAGTGACCTCGTCGGTTGATTGATAAAAACACCGGTTGATTGCTAGGTCTGATTTGTATTTACTATCACCGGTTGATCCGATGATGTGACTTTTGTATACGCCGGTTGAACGCCTGAAACTTGACTGAGCTGAGACAAACTTTAGTAACGCCGGTTAATCCGATGGGTATAGATCCTTTGAACGTCGGTTTAACCGGTGAAGGCAAAAACCCCACACTCAGCTCACTCTTCTATGCTAAGTCCAATAAACTTATAAAACTCAAATAAACTCAAGTTAATGGACTTGCATAGGCGACTTTACCCCTCAAAAAAAAAAGGATAGCACACTTGCTTAAATAAATTTCTTTTTAAACACAAGGAAAAGCCGCAAGAGAGACAAAGCGCCAAATGAAATGTATGAGCCATGTCATAGGAATATTGAAGATAGAAAGCTTCAAACTCATCATGACATTGCTCACTAGGCAATAACGCACCTAACACTTTGCTCTTTTCACTTTTCATGAATTAAGATCTTGTATATGAAACAAGTCTCATTTTCATCAAGTGATCTCCTTTGTGACCCTTACGCATGCAATGATGATGCAAACTACAATCACATGCGAAAGTAAAATAAACATGAAGTGCACATCTATATGACAAGAAATGCATAACAAGAAATTAAGATCTACTTGTCAAGTTTGAACCCACGGGAAGCTTCTTCATGATGAGCCTTTCTACAAGCCTAGAGGAAAACAAGTGGATCACCACCTCTAGCTAAACCCTTGCTCATCACTATCTTACCATGGTTAGACAAGTGTCCTATATGTATGCATTTTTCTATATGACATGGCAACTTACATGACGTTTGCCGCATCTAACACATTAAGCTCATTTCTTAGCCTAACAAAGGTACTCTCGTCTAATGGTTTTGTGAAGATATCCGCCAATTGCTCCTCGGATCTCACACCTTGAAGAGATATGTCTCCTTTGGCTTCGTGATCACGCAAGAAGTGATGGCGAATATCAATGTGCTTTGTGCGAGAGTGTTGAACCGGATTCTTAGCAATTTTTACGGCACTTTCATTGTCACAAAGGAGTGGGATCCTATCTAGTTTCACACCAAAGTCCAAAAGGGTTTGCTTCATATATAGGATTTGGGCACAACATGCACCGACCGCTATATATTCCGCTTCCGCGGTGGACAAAGCCACGGAATTTTGCTTCTTACTCGACCAAGAAACTAGAGAACGCCCAAGCAAGTGGCAACCCCCGGAGGTACTCTTGCGATCCACACGGCTTCCGGCAAAATCCGAATCCGAGTATCCCAAGAGATCTAAACTAGCGCCTTTGGGGTACCACAAGCCTATGCTAGGAGTGTGCTTGAGATACCGAAGGATCCTATTCACAGCCGAAAGGTGTGACTCCTTTGGGTTAGCTTGAAAGCGGGCACACAAGCACACACTAAACATTATATCGGGCCTAGATGCGGTAAGGTAAAGCAAAGACCCTATCATAGAACGATAGAGGGATTGATCAACCGGTTTACCGTCCACATCCAAGTCGAGATGCCCATTGGTTGCCATGGGTGTCTTGATTGGCTTGCACTCATCCATCTTGAACTTCTTCAAGATATCTTTAGTATACTTTTCTTGATGGATGAATGTCCCTTCCTTCATTTGTTTGACTTGAAAACCAAGGAAGAAGGTCAATTCGCCAATCATGGACATCTCGAATTCCCTAGACATCATGGTAGCAAACTCATGGCTTAGTAAATCATTAGTTGAGCCAAAGATAATATCGTCAACATAAATTTGACAAATGAAAAGATCCCCGTTGACGTCTTTTGTGAACAACGTGGTGTCCACCCTCCCGATCTTGAAGCCTTGCATGATTAGGAAGTCACGAAGCCTCTCATACCAAGCCCTTGGAGCTTGTTTGAGCCCATAGAGTGCCTTGTGCAACCTATAAACATGGTTAGGATTCCTCGGATCTTCAAACCCGGGAGGTTGCTCAACATAAACAAGTTCGTTAATAACGCCATTTAAGAATGCACTTTTCACATCCATTTGATACAACTTAATGTTATGATGTGAAGAGTAAGCAAGAAGGATACGGATAGCTTCAAGTCTTGCGACCGGAGCAAAAGTTTCACCAAAATCCAAACCTTCGACTTGAGAGAACCCTTTTGCCACAAGTCTTGCTTTGTTGCGTATCACCACCCCATGTTCATCTTGCTTGTTTCGAAAGACCCACTTGGTGCCGATGATGTTCTTGTCTTTCGGAGGAGCTTCGAGGACCCAAACTTCATTGCGGGTGAAGTTGTTCAACTCATCTTGCATGGCCATCACCCAATCCGAGTCCTCAAGCGCTTCCTCTATGCTAGTGGGTTCAATACAAGAAACAAACGAGTGATATTCGCAAAATGAAGCATGTTTAGAGTGAGTTCTTACTCCTTTTGATGGACTACCAATGATTTGACCAATTGGATGATCCTTGGAGATGCGACCATGCTTCACTAGCGGTACTTGCGTGGATGCTTGTTGGGGTGGATCATGTGTGACTTGTGCTTGTGGTGGAACACTTTGCTCTTCTTGTTCTTGAACTTGGGGTGTTGGCATTGGCACATCTTCTTGAGGTTGTGTATCATCTTTTTCTTGATCTTCATCCATTTGGGGCGCCGTGGAGGTGCTTGGTGTAGATGAGGAAGATCCTCCCCCTTGATCATTGCCTTCATGCACCTCTTCCGGCTTGATATCCCCAATGGACATCTTCTTCAAAGCTTCATCAATCTCCTCATCACCTACATTTTCATAGCCAACAACCTCCTCTTGGGAGCCATTAGATTCATCAAACTCCACATCACATGTTTCTTCAACTAACCCGGAGGTTTGATTGAATACTCTATATGCTTTGGAGTTTGATGCATAACCAAGAAAGAAACCTTCATCACATCTACTTTCAAACTTACCGAGCCTTTTCTTCTTGTAGATGAAGCATTTGCAACCAAAGACTCGAAAGTATGATATATTTGGTTTCTTCCCGGTGATGAGCTCATATGGAGTTTTCTTGAGGAGTCGGTGAGGATACACTCGGTTGGATGCATGACACGCCGTGTTGATTGCTTCCGCCCAAAATTTCTCGGACGTGCCATAATCATCCAACATTGCTCTAGCTAGGGTGATGAGAGTCTTGTTCTTTCTTTCCACCACTCCATTTTGTTGAGGCGTGTAGGTGGCGGAAAACTCATGCTTGATGCCCTCTTCATCGCACCATTCTTCAATCTTCATGTTCTTGAACTCGGTGCCGTTGTCACTCCGGATCTTCACAATTGGGGAGTTGTACTCCCTTTGAGCTCTTCTTGCAAATGTCTTGAAGAGTTCCGGAGTTTCACCCTTATCGCCTAGAAACATAACCCAAGTGTAACGTGAAAAATCATCAACGATTACTAGGCAATAGAGGTTACCACCAATGCTCTTGTATGTAGTTGGACCAAAGAGATCCATGTGTAGTAGCTCGAGCGGCTTGGAGGTAGACAACATCGTCTTGATGGGATGATGTGTTGCAACTTGCTTCCCGGCTTGACATGCTTTACATAGCTTGTTCTTGTCAAAGGTGACGTCCTTCAAGCCGGTGATCATCCCTCTCTTGTGGGCTTTCTTGAGGTTGCTCATGCCAATATGAGCAATTCTTCTATGCCAAAGCCACCCAAGAGAAGACTTGGTGAAGAGGCATGTCATGGTGCTTGTTTGCTTTGAAGAGAAATCCACTAAATAGATGTTGCCATGCCTAAACCCCGTGAATACCATTGACTTGTCTTCTTCAAGAGTTACTACAACACCATTCTTGTCAAAGGTACACGTTAGTCCAAGATCACACAATTGAGCAATAGAAATGAGATTAAAACTAAGTGCTTCTACAAACAAGACATTAGAAATAGATAAATCTTTAGAGATTGCTATTCTACCCAAACCTAAAACCTTTCCCCTTGAGTTATCACCATAGGTGACATGTTCATGATCGCCGGGGTCTTCAAGGGAGGTGAACATGCTATCATTGCCGGTCATATGTTGAGAGCAACCGCTATCTAGTACCCAATGTTTTCCACCGGCTTTGTAGTTCACCTACACACATGAGAATTCACTTTTGAGTTTTAGGAACCCAAACAAGCTTTGGGCCTTGCACATGTGTGACAAGAGCTTTTGGGACCCAAAGTTGCTTGGGGAGCTTTTTCTTTGACTCCTTAGTGAGTTTGCCAATGAATTTGGCCTTCACCTTGCCCTTCACTTTACTCAAGAGAAAATGGTTATTTTGAAACATTGAAGAGTAATTCTTGGGTAATTTAGGAAGAGGACGTGATGGTAAAGTGCACTCCCTAGTGTGGTGCCCGGTGACTTGGCAATGTTGGCAATATGAACCAACTTCCTTGATGAAGCTTATCTTGATCTCCGGAGAAGGAGTAGTGCCTTGATTTGGCTCCGAAAATGAACCAAGACCTCTCTTGCCATAGTCACGTGCATTGTTGAAGAGAATTTCCTTGTGGATGTATTCTCCTCTTGAGAGCTTCTCCACACTACTCTTGAGGCTTGCAACTTGATCCATCAATTCCTTTTCCCTAGAAGGTGCAAGCTTGGGCAAAGCATTAGTAGCATTTGCATTAATGAGTAGGTCATCACATGAAGTAGAAGCATTGACCTTCTCAATAGTTTCATGAGCAAAGTTTTCAAGACTTGGGTCAATTGCTTCATAGGCAAATTCAAGTTCTTGATACTTATGAGCCAACTCCCTATGCTCTTGTTTAAGCTTTTTGTGGCTCTCTTCAACTTGCTTAGCAAGTACAAGTGACTCATTGTGCTTTTTGAGCAAGTCATTGTACTTGCCAAGCAAATCGGAGTGGGCAAGCTCTAACTTTGCACGAGTGCTCTCAAGAATCTTGACTTTGCCCTATTCCCTCTTGATGACGGATGTATACTCATTAATGAGGTTAGCAAACTCATTAGGGTCAAGCTCATCATCACTATCATCTTCACTCTCACATACCTTAGAGTTACCTTTGGCCATGAGGCACATTGGAGGTGGAGGTAGTGATGGTTCTTCATTTGTGAGGGCGATGGTGACTATGTCTTCTTCATCACTTGAATCTTCGCTTGATGAGACATCGGTCACCCACTCTTGTTTTTCCACCAAGAAGCTTCTCTTGGTGTGCCCTTTCTTCTTTGGGAAGAGCTTGGTCTTCTTGTCATGGCTCTTTTTCTTCCCAAGTCTCTTGTTTTTGTTCTTCCTTTCTTCTTCTTCATCATCGCTTGAATCATGGCGATGCTTGCTCTTGTGATCCTTGTTTCTTTTGTCCGGCTTGGGGCAATTTGGACGGATGTGACCTTTTTCTCCACAATTGTAGCAAATTTTGTTCTTGACATCCATTGGCCGGAACATTCCCTTCTTAGAGTCAAAGTTGAACCCCTTCTTGTTGATCTTGTCATTCAAGCGGGTGAACTTTCTCATCATAAGAGCAAGCTCTCCATCATCTTCAACATCGGATGAGCTTTCATGATGATCATCTTCTTCATTGCTTGAGCTTGAATCTTGCTTGATCATCTTGAGCTTGCGGGCTTTGTTTGCCTTGGTCTTTAGAGCAATTGATTTGCTTGAAGTTGGCTCTTCGGACATACCAAGGATACTCATCTCATGAGCGCGAATTTCGCCCACAAGTTCTCCTACTTCCATTGTGTCAAGATTCTCCTTTTGAAGCATAGCATTGATGATGTTATACTTGGGCTTCGGGAGGAGCATGAGAATCTTGCGATTGATGGAGGCACTGTCAATTTTTGATATTTCAAGTGCATTAATGTCCTTGACAATGACATTCAAGCGAGAGTACATATCATTGCAATTTTCATGAGCTAGCATTTTAAAAGAATCATACTTAGCTCTAAACAAGTGATATTTTTGTTCACGGACTTTTGTGGAGCCTTCATGAATTTCAATTAGTTCTTTCCATATATCACTTGCTAAGTCCATGCCATTAACTCTAGCAAAGACTTCCTCACTAATGGCTTCGAAAATTGCATTTCTAGCATTAGCATTCCATTTTAATTGTTCGGTGGTGGGAGTTCCGGTGAACCCGGTCTTAGTTGCCAACCATACTTCGGGGGCAATCGCATCAAGGTATGCGGCCATGCGAACTTTCCAATAGGCAAAGTTCTTGCCCTCGAAGTGAGGCGGCGAACCACCCATCTTGGCCATAGCTCTAGGCGGTGAAGCCTAATGATCCAAATGAGCAACGAGGCTCTGATACCAATTGTAAGGATCGATGGACCAAGAGGGGGGGTGAATTGGGCCTTTTTCAAATTCTAAAACAAGGTAAAGCAACCTTATCCTATGCAAAGCTAGTAGGGCACCAATTCACCAACCGGATAACTAAGCTACTAACACAAGCTAAGAGAGCTAAAACAAAGTAAAGCCTAGCAAGGTAGAGCTAAGTTATGATCTCTAAGTCAAGCACATGAGTAAATTGCATGAAAGAAAATGCTTGAATAAAAGGAATGGACAAGAGACAACCGGATTTTTTCCCGTGGTATCGATGTGTTGGCACACACCCCTAATCCACGTTGTGACACTCACAAAGAGTATTGTCACCTCCCAAGTCACCGAGACGAGGGCGCTCACTAAGAGTCTCCGTTCACCATCCCGGCGTGGTGGAGATCAAGCCACGTACAATCTTCTTCTCCGGGCTCCCACAATCCTTGGCAAGCTCCGCGAGAAACACCTCGATCACCAAGATCGCCTAGGTGATGCCAATCACCAAGAGTAACAAGCTAAGGCCTTCACTTGAGCACGAACCGATCACCAAGAACAGATGCACACTAGCTTCTCTCTACTCAAGTCCTTAATCTTGCTTCTTGATTGATTGAATGCACAAGTATGTGAATGATGAAGCTCAAGGTGGCTCTTGACTATGGTATGAGTGTTTGGATGTTGCCTGGTGTCAAGAGTGGGCGAAATGACCCATTGGAGGGATATATATAGGCAGCTCACACAAATAGAGCCGTTGGAGAAAAGCTGCCAGAAAACTGCGTAGCGCCGGTTAATCCGACGTCCCTCCATTTGTCATCGTCGGTTTAACCGGTGAATGTAAACTGCCTCTTCTGAAAACTAGCCGTTACAACTTGGGCAGATTGACCGACGTATCATCGGTTTAACCGGTGAGTGTAGTTGTCCACTGATCAACTGAAAAACCAAGTCTCTGGACAACTACACCGACGTTAACTCAAACCTATCGTCGGTTTAACCGGTGAGAACAACTTTTAAATTCCCTTGAAAAACCATCTCACTGGTCAATTGCACCGACGTCTTGATTCAAACAACGTCGGTTAATCCGGTGAATAGAACTTGAATTTCCCTGGAAAAACCAACTCTGGACTAATGCACCGACGTTAAATTCAAACACGTCGGTTTAACCGGTGTATTGAATTTGTCCAGACTCTGCTGACTTCGTTTAACCGACGTATGGAAAATTGAGAGCGTCGGTTAAACCGGTGTATAGACTTTTTCTGATTTTGTCTTTTCTGATTTGAGTCTTGAATGAAATCCAAATATTCTTGAGATATAGTTTGAGAACCACTTATTTGAACTTCTAGAAACCTGAGTGACCATAGTGTGCATCCATTTTCAAATGATCATGTCCATGCTCAAGTTACTTAGCCTTAACCCCTCTTAATAGTGCGATCACTACAAAACTATAAAACCTATACTAACCTAAGTGTCCTTCTCAACCTTATGACACTTAGGACTAGAAAGATCCTTAGTCTTGACATAAAATTGAGTTGAATACCGAGATCGCCTTTTTGAATAATGAAATTGAGGGGTCTCTTTTGACATATGACCAAATGAGCGATAATGATCTATTAAGCTGCACAAACTCATTAGTCACAATAATGGTTGTCATTAATCACCGAAACATACCTTGAGGGCCTAGATGCTTACACCTACGCCACCTGATCCTCCGCTTCTGCAAAAAGCACTCGACTGGGTCAGCCCAAGCCAAAGAATATGACAGAAAGAGCATAGCATATGATCTCTGGGTTGTACCTCACCGAGACTCCCATTCCAGGCAAAGCTTCTCCTTGGTGGCGGCCTCCCGCGCCTCGGCCACCTCTCGGAGCTTCTACAGCTCCTCGTCGGCCTTGGTGCAGGCCTCCAGCTCTAAACAAAAGAAAGTCAGAGACAAAACAACGCGCAAAGAACTCGGCAGACATGACTCCGACTACATACCGCGCTTCTCCTTGCGCAGAGCATCCTCGGCCTTAACCTTGTCGGCCTCCAGTTGGCGGCTCCGCGCCTCCAGCTCGGCCACCCTGGCCTCGAGCCCCGCCACCCGACCGATGGCGGTGCTCCCCTCGGCCACCTCCTGTGCGGCCTGCTTCAACAGCTCTACAAGAGCATGACGAACAACTATGTGTTACAGTCAGCGCCTCCAAGAACAAGTTAGCTTCAAAAATGGAGAAAGACAGGAGACTTACCTCGACCCATTCATGGGTCAACTTGGCGCACTCGACCATGTGGCTGCCGAGTGACTCGCCTTCCTCGGCCTCCTCCAAGACCTGACCCCCTCGGTGGGCTCGGCTCGGGTCCTTTCCGCCTCGGTGGCTGGGACCTCCGTGGTCCTGACCACCTCGATGGATGGGACCTCCAAGACCCCGACCTTAACACCCACCACCCCTTCTTCACGGGGCGGATCCTGCATCTCCACGTCACGGGGAGGGGGGAGACCCTGTTGCTGGCCTCCTCCCCCTCCTTCTTCTCCTCCTCCTCGCAGTGGGTGCGGCTCTTCGTCGCGCTCGCCCGCCGCGAGGTAGCTTCGCAGCATCACTGGAGCCACCCTCATTTGACAACCCCTCCGCGGCTGAGCGTCACCCTCGTACACCATCAAAAAGGGCGCAAAGAATGACTTCACGAAACAAAAATCAAGATAGAACGGGATCAAGATTCCGGAACTTAACCGCCGCTGCGACGCAGTGGGAACTTCAGCCTCAGCGGCGCGGCCGGTGGAGTACCGGAGCCGACGCGTAGGGGCGTCACCTCCCCGCGCATTTGGCCCAGCACCTAGCTTGCCTCCTTCTCGACTTGGGGGCCGGCAAATGCCGACCCCACCTCAGCAGTGGCAGGGGGCACCGTTGCTCCCCGGACTTTGCTCGCCCCCTTCCGGGTCGAGCTCCTCAGCGTCTGCTGCGCTGCCGCCAACCCAGCCTTCGACAGCTGGATCTTCTTGACGGCGCGGCGCATCTTCCTCCTCAGGGCGGGCGATGGCGGCGGCCCCAAGGCTCCCGTGATCTCCACCTCCGGTTCACCCCCCACGGAGGAGTCGGAGGAGAACTCGGCCTCCTCCTTCGCCGGCTGGCGCAGCTCGGCGGGGGGGGTGCATCCTTCCCAGGGTCCCCCTAAGGCAGAGGAGCGGGGGACCAGTACTCCAAGACCTTAGCCTGTAGAAGACCCGAGTTGTTATACAACCCAACGGGTGTACTTAGAAAAACAGAGCAAAAACAGAGGAAACAACTCGGAATGAACAAAACAACTCAGTAAAGTTCAAGAAGACTTACGACGTCGGTCGGCCGCTTCAGGCAATGGGCTTTGGGACAGCCCTAGTCCCGGATCTGCCCTGCCATGATGCGGGCGACCCAGTTCGCAATCTCTTCCCCCTGGGACCTTGCGCTCATGTCCCCGGGTTGGGTCCCGATGACCCCAGTACTCGAAGGCCGGGTGGACCCTCTCCTGGCTCAGCTGCGTGAGCCGCCTGCAGAAGGAGATGGCCACCGCGGCCCCTGTCAGGCCTTGCGCCGACAAGTCGGTGAACTCTTTGAGAAGGTGCTCCACCTGCGCCATCTCCTCGGTGGTCGGCGGCTCCTCCCAGCACACCTTGTACTCCGGCGCGCGGATGGTGCACGCCGGGAGACAGGGAACCGGGTTCGCGACCACAATGTTGGTGTCGCGGAGCTCAAAATTGGGGTAGACGCTCCCCTGGCGCAGCGAGAAGGCAGCCCCGCCCACAATGTTCCGGCGAACATTGGACGGGTGCCCCTTGAGGCGGTACAGAGCCTGCCACATATTGAAGTGGGGAGCGATCCCCAAGTACCCCTCGCAGAGGTGAATGAAGATGGTGATATCTGCAATTGAATTGGGCTTGAGATGAGTTACCTCGAGCCCTTAGAAATGGAGAAGCCTGCGGAAAAACACCCCCGTGGGTAGCGCAAAGCCCTTCTCGTAGAAGGACTTGAACACGACCGCCTGGTTCATGTCCTCCGATGGGAACTCCTCCCCGTAGCAGCACCGCCACACGGAGATCTGCTTCTCCGGGAGGAGGCCGTGCTCCATAAGGTCCTGGATGTTGCTCTCTAAGAGCAAGCATTTCTGCCATGACGATGACGGCGGCGGGGCCTCTCCGGAGCTCTCCGAAGTCGAGGACGTAGATGCAGTGGGCGAGGCGGCCATGGCGACGGCGGCGAAGCTTAGGCGAGGGGAAGAAATTGCGAGGAAGAAGAAGGCCGAGAGCTCTGGAGACTTGCCGAGTTGGCTAAGGCGGCGGAAAGCTCTGGAGCACTTGGGAATAGGGTGGCCGCTCCGTGCCGCCTCCTCTGTTTAAATATAGGAGGCCCCACAATGGGCAGATCTGAAATTAACGGCCGGATTTGATTGGGCCGGCGATCTCACGGCGAATGAGGCGGGATAAACAATAACTTCCTTTTTACCATTGCCTCTAACAACCCCGCTCCCCTGTCAGCCGCGATAGATCCGCGCAGAGAATAACGGTTGGATTTTCAGCCTGATGCGAATATGCTTCAAATATTCCTAGAAACGACCCGGCGTGTCTCCGTGACCCAGCCAGGGCCTCAGGACCCGGACGCCGTTATGACTCGGCGCGTCTTCGTGACTCCGCCAGTGACCCTGCTCGGGGGCTGGGCGCCACCTACGACCCGATGTGTCTCCGTGACCCCGCCAGGGCCTCAGGACTCGAACGCCGTGACGACTTGGCGCGTCTCCGTGACTCCGCCAGCGACCTTGCTCGGGGGTTGGGCGCCACCTTCGACCCGATGTGTCTCTGTGACCCCGCCAGGGCCTCAGGGCCCAGATGCCGTGACGACTCGGCGCATCTCCGTGACTCCGCCAGCAACCCTGCTCGGGGGCAGGGTGCCATCTACGACCCGATGCGTCTCCGTGACTCAGCTAAGGCTTTAGGGCTTAGACGTCTGGACTATTTGGAAAGTCTCAGTGACTTAACCCAGGGCTTCAGGGTCAGGGTAACGGAGATAGGTTCGATCATTGTGGCAACCTCAGGGTGGCCAAACACTGATACCCTTAGGGGAGCAGTGTGACGAAAATATCAACTGGATATTTAGGCATTCGAACAGACAAGTTAAAGGTCATTTCTTTGACCCTCGAAAAGCTTCTCTGAAACCTTCCGAGGCTCAAGGGCTACACCCAACGGGTGCATTCTGGATCTGCAACCACGATGGACAACCTTAATGAGCACCTAAGGACTGCGCTCAAGTACCACAAAGTTCGACTCGGCCCTCCGGTGCTCGGGGGCTTGACGGAGGTAGACCTATGTACCTCCCTGCTGAGTGGGGTCCTCGAACCCGAGAGACTACCCTGCTCGGTGACTCGGCTACAACTACTCGGTGTGCAGGACTCAGCTGTGCGTAGAAGGGATCCCCAGAGGATTAGGATGAGATGCTCCAATTAGAGGCCCGGATATCTAGGGATCTTAACCGACCTCCTTCCTTGTAAAACAACACGAGTATATCATTCCTTGTACCCCTACGGCTCCTGGTCCGCGACTTTGCCATCTTTTTTCTTTTCGCGAGCTCTTTCAAGCTGATCAAGGATGTCTCACATTTGAGCGACTTGGTTTGCTGGTAAGTTTTCGTCTACCGAGTAAATCTGAGCTTTAGCTTCCGGGTGCATCGATGTCGCTTCGTTCAGATCTATTCAAAATTTACCGAATTTATCTAAGCTTTGATCTCTGGGCGTATCGCTGTTTTCTCGTTTAGATTAATTCACAAACTACCCGTCTTGGTGATCTGTTTAATCGGCTGTAAGTTCTTTGTTTATCACAATAAACCTTGTAAAGCCGATTAGATTGAATCATAAGCTTAGTTTTGTCTAGATTCATACATTCGTGGGTTTGTACATTGTTACCCGACATGTGTCGGGTTCAGATCCAGCCGTCTGGTTGCTTATCGGCATCGGCAGCTCATTCTCAATCCATAGTATATCATTTTTATTACACACTCATCTTACATGATCTTTTGTCGCCTTCTGTATCGGCAGGGTCTTGCCGATACCCCACGTAAGAGTGATTCGGAAATCTAGCCGATATTGTTTTGAATTTGACGGCACGCCCAGTGGGACAAGAAACATCAAGATGTCAGAGAAGGCAGAGGTGTCTGAACACAATCAGACCCCGATCGATAAGGAAAAGTTGAAGGAAGAACACAAGGCAGAATTTAAAGCAATCACAGATGCTTTTGAGCAGCGGTGCCTTTTGTCCTTCAGCACTAATAGAAGTGGAGAGGTAATGGAGAAATTCGATTTGCCCACTTTTGTATCACATGAAGAGTCATAGAAGGAGGACATGATGATTCGACATGCATTCGTGAATCATGCTCCACTCATGGCCAACCACATCCACAATGTTGTGCTCAAGACGCTACAAGATAGAGGGACACCTAGCTTTATGGGACCAGCTTACTACCAGGGTAGTCAGATGGTCTTCTCTCCTATTGGATCGGCTCCTGGAATATCACAGATCCATCCTCAGGCTCCGGCTGATGAGGGTGTCATAGATGCACAGGTGATTAGTACTGTAGCGTCAACCTAGATTCCTCCTGTGTACACCAATTCTACGCCGATAGCTACATATGCACAGGGGAATTTCATGTCAGGATACCCAGCTGTTTGGGATCCAACTACTAGACTTGGTATGCCTCCAGAATTCATGATTCCATCTCCATCAAAGCAGCCAAGTACATCGGCTTCTCAGCCGATGAATCAGCAAGTCAATGCGTCGGCTTCACAGCCGACTCAACCTCAAGATACCGCACCAGCGTCACAACCAGCGGTTACACCTACGTCAGTACCTTCGCTAGCAAGTCCAAGCAACGTGTCGACTCCATAGTCGACACCTCAACAATAGTATCTGGCGATGATGCTGCAACCCAAATCTCCTACAGAAGTCCTTACAAATAGATTTCCTCACGCCATTGGAGTCACATGGGTTTTCCATGATCTTGCGACTGGCGGCTTGCGCCATGTGGATGTGCCCAATGTGCCTAATATTACACAGCGTCAGCCTAGTCAGAGGGCAACACAGGGCAATCATAGCAATGAGATGGTGCTATACCAATCACCATCCAATCAACCCCCTCAGCAAGCTACATAGACTGCATCGGCTGCTTAGCCGATGACCTCGCCAAACGTCTAGCCAGCTTCGGCAGCCTTGCCGTTGACTCCACAGGCAGCATTAGCTGGTGGCCAACAGATCGACTGGGCATCCAAGATTGCTGAGGTGATGAGAGATCAGTTTGGTTTGAAGCCAAAACAGCAGAATCTGATGTACAGAACTCCATATCCAGCTACTTATGATCAACTGCCATTGCCCCACAAGTACAAGCTTCCAGATTTCACCAAGTTTTCTGGACAGGGGAGTCTCCACCATGGAACATATCAACAGATTCATTGTATAGTGTGGGGAAGTAGCTCAACATGACGCATTAAAAGTGTGTTTGTTTTCTATGTCTTTGTCTGGATCGGCCTTTACATGGTTCACTACGTTGCCAGCCAATTCTATTATATATTGGGCTGATCTGAAGAAGCAGTTCCACCAGTTCTTCTACTCTGGTGTAGAGGAGATGAAGCTGACGGATCTGACCAACCTGAGGCAAAGAAATGATGAATCGGTCGCTACCTTTATTAAGGGATTCATAGATGTCAAGAACCGGTGCTTTAGACTGGTTCTATCTGATCAGCAGCTAGCAGAAGTTGCCTTTCAAGGACTCTTGCCACACATCAAAGAGAAGTATGCTTCTCAGGAGTTCTATAGCATCAGTCAGATGGTCAATTGGATGACAGGGGAGACAAGACCGTGTGAGCAGAAGAGAAGTAACTTTCAAAAGAAAGTCAATTTTGTTGACTGCTCAGATTATTCTGATTCAGACGATGATCAGATGGTGGGATCGGCTGAATGGGTTCAGAACAATAAGAAGTCAATCTCATGTCCTTTCGGTAACAAAGAACCCGAGAAGTATGGGTTCGATATTACCAAGGCTGACAAGATCTTCGATTTGTTACTGTCAGAGGGGCAGATCAAGCTAAAGCCATACCATAAAATCCCGATAGACCAGAAATTGAAGAATATCAAGTACTGCAAGTGGCACAATGCAACGTCTCATGACACCAATGAATGCAAAGTGTTTCGGCAGCAAATACAATCGGCTATAGAGCAGGGTAAGCTCAAGTTTGAGACACCTAAAAAGCCGATGAAGATTGATGGTCATCTGTTTCCAGCAAACATGGTAGGTGTTGGAAAGAAGGGTAATGCTTTACAAACAAAGATGCTCACATCGCAATCGGCCAAAGAATCTGGTGCTGTTGATCCCAAAGCACAGATAACGGCCGATGAAACTAAAGGCAAAGGGCTACAACAGTGAGAAGAATCAGCGGTGCCTAAGAAGTAGGTCACATCTCAGATGCTGTTGAACAAATTCCAGCGTGATCAAGAAAGAAGACAGTACCGGGAAGAATCTGCACGATGACGAGAAGGGCATTGGAAGTGTCATTTCTTTGTGTATTGTTGGGAAGAAAGGTTGACTCTGCCGACAGTGGATAATTGTCCGGAGTGCAATGGTTTCTATCATGAAGACCGATCGTACAAGAAGCCACGTTTTGACCAGAGGCCTCGAGGGCCGATCATTAGAGAGAGAGGTGATGATAGATGCATTTCTGTACATGATCGGCTGGGGGGTAGGGTTTCTGTGCATGATCGGCTGGGGGGCAGGACCATGCTACATGATCCTGCAGGAGGAAGGATTTCTGCTGATGAGAGAGTTGAACAAGCTGCTGCTGCTCAAGTCCCTGATGAATACCCACACCGTAGAGATCCAGAAAGAGTGCCTGTTCATGATAACATTGATCGGCCTCGATGGTGTCCGGGAAACCTGACGAGATCGCAGAAAAGGCGAGTTCAAAGGTTGCGTCAGACAGAGGCACTGGAGGAAGAGGAAAGAAGAGAGGCTCCTAGAAAGGGAGTCAGATCTGAGGTTTGGCATGTCAAGCCAAAAGCCGATGAAGGACAACAATCAGAATCATTGGCTACATCTGTTAATGTAACTTCCATGCTTCTACCGATCCAAGCAGTCGGTTCTCCCAACTGTTCCTAATGGATGAGTTCCTAGAAGATGAAGGGAAGTTGGGGCATGGGTTCACATCGGCCAATGCATTGGAGGAAGTAGACATTGGAGATGGAGATAGACCAAGGCCGACGTTTATTAGTGCTAAGTTAGATCACGAGTACAAGCAGGAGTTGGTGAAGTTGTTGAAAGAATTTAGAGATTGTTTTGCTTGGGAATATTATGAGATGCCATGTTTGGATCGATCTATTGTTGAACATCGTTTTCCTATCAAGCCTGGGTATCGGCCACATCAGCAAGGTTCTAGGCGGTGCAATCCTAAGATTTTACCAGATATAAAGGCTGAGATCACAAAATTAATAGAAGCAAAGTTCATCAGGCAATGCAGATATGCTGAATGGATATCCAATGTGGTTCCTGTGTATAAAAAGAATGGGAAGCTGCGTGTGTGCATTGACTTCAGGAACCTCAACAAAGCTACGCCGATGGATGGTTACTCAATGCCAGTTGCCGACATGTTGGTAGATGCTGCTGCAGGACATAAAGTGATCAGTTTTATGGATGGGAATGCTGGATACAATCAAATATTTATGGCTGAGGAAGACATTCATAAAACTGCATTCAGATGTCCAGGGCATGTTGGTTTGTTCGAGTGGATCGTCATGACTTTTGGGTTGAAGAACGCTGGAGCAACGTACCAAAGGGCCATGAATTATATTTTCCATGAGATCATCGGCAAGATTGTTGAGATTTATATTGATGATGTTGTGTGGAAGTCCAAGGGGTACCAAGAGCATTTAGCCAATGTCAGACCCGGGGCAGCGGGACTGCTTATAGGCATAGAATGTTCTAGAGTAAGGGATAGCTCATGGATGTACCTTACCTCTTTTGTAACTACTCGGATAGGCATAGAACTAGCTGCAGTACAAAGGAAACTATCCGATCGTGTTGTAGTAGGATTCAAACTGTACTCGACTAGGACTTTCCATGTAACCCTGTCCCTCCGAATATATAAGGGCGGGCAGGGATCCCCTCCAAATAATCATCAACACCTAAGGCAATACAAACCACATAGGACGTATGGTATTACGGAAACTTGCGGCCCGAACCTGTCTAAATCTTTGTGTTCCTTATACCATCGAGTTCTAGAGCAGTCAATCCCAACCTACAAACCCTACTGCTAAGGGTATCCCTGAGCAGGCTTGGCGGTAAACACCGACAGCTGGCGCGCCAGGTAGGGGATTCGGCGAGTTCACAAACGAATTTGATGGCCGGATCAAGCAACACCAACAGCGTGCCAGAAGGCACGACCCTCGTTTTCGGTTCCTGGGCTTGCACGACTGACGGAACGGGAGACTTTTCCAGCCACCTTGTCACGCCTAACTCGCCTAGATCAAAAACCCGCTCCCAACTCGCCAGCATCCGCGAATTTGCAGATCTCGACGAAAAGAGAGTTATACCCGAACTCGACTCGAACAACCCGAAAAACGTGACAACTCAAAACCTAACTCTTGGTTCGGTTGAGTTTGACACAAATCCTGATTCCGAAAAGCCTTACTTTTCCAAAACTCTCGGAAAATACCTGGCTCATCTCAAGACGATCAACCGCCCTAAGATAAAAACACAGAACTACTCGTCGGAGTGGATCAAGTTTCACGATCGATAGAGGGCTGCATCAAACTTGCAGAAACCACTCTCAGCCCATCTGCGCCACAGCAAAACCCTAAAGCACTAAACCCACCGCAGAAGAGGTCAAGCGATATGCTCTTAGGGATCGATCAGGTAAATTCGAAGCTTGCCAACTGCATTAAGGTGGCTGAAAGCACTCTGCAAAAGAAAGAGCAGAAATCGGGAGGAGGAATCTGCGGGGGGAGATGGTGATACAAACCCCCAGCTTGTTCAGATGGGACCGTCTATCTCTAGGATACCTCAGAGCCCTTCACTGAAACCTACTCACACTCGGACTCCGAAACCAGTCGAGTCCAAGTTTGATCAGGACTTTGATCGCTTCATGAACGGTCTCGAGAACTTTGAACCGTTCAACGATCTTGAAGAGTGGTCAGACAACGTTGAGCTGTTCATGGACGCTATGGCCAAACCAACCGAGCATGCTGACGCTCTTTGGGAACTGGCCAAGCTTAAAAAAGGAAAAGCTAAGGCTCCAGAACAACCCAGTGATTCAATCTATGATAAACCCTGAATCAAGGAGCCTGAGGGGCTGACTCCTGCCCAATCATGGCTACACTGGATGAACGAGAACGCCCTCCGTGTTGAGATGGGCATCCCGCTTCTCACTCACCCAAAGCATACATACTCTAAAATCGGTGGCCTAACCGATTCCGAACCCGATTACTCTTCCAACTCGGAGGATGAGCTGGATAATCTAATCCAGTACAGAAAGCAAGTCGAGTCCAACTCGGCCAAGAATTCCAAGTCCGATCAGGACTCTCTCCTTAACCTGATCATATATGCAACCCCGCAAGGACGGATAGTGCATCTAGGGAAGGCTCAAGATCCCAACGCTTCCGCCCCACAGCCAGCGGATCTGCCCTACCAACAGAGCACTTCATTAGACCTGTCCCGAAGCAAACAAAACCAAGAAGTCCAAGACCTTTGCCGTGAAATCCTCATGGTTCGTATCGCCGAAGAACCTGAGGGCGATCCCACGGAGCGTCTCAACCTCGACGACTACAATTCCGATGATTTCGATGAGTACCTTTCCGACAACATGGAAACCACTCCTCCTACAATCACAGAAGCCCAAGTTACTACCAAGGAGAATCTGCCTGCTCCTCCTCCTCCTCCAGCGGTGACCATCACCGTCCAACTGGACGAGCAGCATCCAGCAGAAGATCTCTATGAACGTCGTCGCCATCTCAACCAGAAGAGGTCGTTCAGATGTCAGCGCCTCGCTAACAGCCTATAGGAACAACAAGGCGACCTCCACAGTGTGATCAACATTGGGCGCGATGCGCGCAACATCGTCATTGCAAGGAGAAAGGAACGAGAGGAAGTTGAGGCGTACAGCCCTTCTTCCAACTACCGCATCCCGCCAAAGGCTTCCGTATCCTTCAAGAAGCACAAGCCGCCAACTATCAGTACCCGTCCTTAGGGTAAACCACGCGCCCCGCATCAAGATGAATCATCTCAGGGTGGCAACTGGATCAACAAAGTACTGCTACGCAAGTGCTTTATCCTCCCAAAGAGCTCTCACACGACCTTCCAGTGCGACTCACTCCGCAAGGCCCTTGGGGCACCTCTCCTGAAGGAGACCCTACCAATAAATCTAGTCGACCTCTGCATTGACTAGTTCTACCTCGAATTTAGTCGACCATCACATCGACTAAGTTCTTTTCTTCGAATAAGTTTTATTCAGTCATGTAAACCATTGCTCACGTCCAACGAGCAAGGGGTAGGTCTTAAGAGTCAGAGTCTGTCATTTTACAGTTATCGTAATTTCAACAAATCCAAATAAAGTTGATTCCTCATATATCGACTACTTGGCTCTCGCTCACACAACCAATACCCCATCTCGAAAGTCTTGCTCAGCTTTAGAGTAGCTATCGAGTATTTTTATGGTTCATACTCGAGTGCTTTTTGGGCATTTACGTCTTGGGCAACCCGACGGGATTCGTACCTAACAGTTCTGTCCTAAAAGACACTCTAGTCCTCCAGAAGGAAAACCTACTTGCCCTGCTCGAGTAGGTCTTGGATACTCTTTTGGCACCTTCATCTTGGGCAATCCGATGGGGTTAGTACCTAACAGACTTGCCCTAAGAGTTACTTCAGTCCTTGGTTAAAAGGACACCTTACTCGCCCTGCTCGAGTAAGTTTTGGATATCTCTTCGACATTTACGTCTTGGGCAACCCGACGGGGTTCGTACCTAACAGTTCTGTCTTACGGATTACTCCAGTCCTTGGTTAAAGGACACCCTACTTGCTGGCTCGAGTAGGTCTTGGATATCCCTTCGACATTTACGTCTTGGGCAACCCGACGGGGTTAGTACCTAACAGTTCTGTCTTATGAATTACTCTAGTCCTTGGTTAAAGGACCCCCTACTCGCTGGCTCGAGTAGGTATTGGATACTCTTTCGGCACCTTCGTCTTGGACAACCCGACGAGGTTAGTACCTAACAGACTTGCCTTAGAGTTACTCCAGTCCTCAAGTAAGACACCTTACTCGCCCTGCTCGAGTAAGTTTAGGATGTTTCTAGAATATTCACGTCTTGGTTAACTCGACAGAGTTTAATCCTAACAGTCCTATTCTAGAAATCAATCCAGTCCATTAATGGGACATACTACTCGATACGATCACGTAGTTTGGATATTCTCGCAAACAGTTGCATACTATCTGGGTAACCAAACAAGGTCTATCCTAACCGGTCAACTACGTAAACCCTTCAAGGAGTACAGATGAGTTCTTGATACTCTAAAATAAGTCGGCACAAGTTTCCCGCTGGCTTAGTTTACTATGGGAATCTTCGATATAGAATCTTTTTGCCTCGGGTACTTGACGGGTACTACCTGCTTACTTGAGGAACAAAAGGAACTCCTGTCTTCCATCAGTACTCTAAGTAGTTCTCGAGAGCTACCTGTCTTCTTACCTATTGAGAAACTTCTTAAAACTCCTAAATACTCAATAAGAGTTCTTCCCCCATTTGGACAACAAAGTCCTCTTTAGCTGCGTGCTAATTGAAAATTTTTCCTCCAAAAAAGGAAATCTACTCTAAGCTATGGCTTTTTTCACCTTCTAAATGCTATTCCCACTTGGTTAATCCCGAGGGATTCAATCCTAACCGGTTAGCACCACGGATTCAGTCCAGAATCATAAAAACTCGACCCTAATCGAGAATGCCTTGCCTATAAAGGCACCCACGGATACAATTCATCGTATCTACTATTATGACTGAGTGAGCCCGATGCTGCCTACACTCAGAACCCTCAAGTACAACTACTCGACACATCAAAGGATTCCATAATCCAAATACTAAACGAGTACTTAACATTACAACAAATATCCAGTATTTGTTTCACAGTACTACCGGCCCACACGCCATTTCAATTACAAGAAAAGATCAAGGAGACTTAGCCTTGCTCAAGGACTCTACTATCTGATCAGCCACCCTGGAAGTTTCCGCCAAATACTGACGGAACTGATCCTCCGTACAGTCAGCTTTAGCTCCTTGTCCAAGGGCGTCCAGATGAGTGGTTGGCCAATAAGACTTCACCAGAACAAGTTACGTGTGTGATGCCAATTGTGACTTGTAGGGGTAGTGTTCAAAAGAAATTTTGACTCATGGAGATAGCTCTAGATGACTACAACAAATAGCACTTGCAAAGCATATTAGTCACACAAACATAAGTTATAGAGTTAGCTCCCACTAAATGTGTGCATTAGTGTTTGAATTACTTTAAACAAATGTATGCACTTGATATCAAAAGCATTTTTACCACGAGTATGAGAGATATCAAAAGCATTTTTATCAAAAACATTTTTACCACGAGCATTTTTACCGATAGGGCTCCGTTTTTTGATGGCACGGGTTTTCCTCGATGGAAAGTGCTTATGCAAGCACATCACCAAGCCCGTGGGCTTGATGTTTGGCGTGTCACCGAATTAGGCAAGAAAAATGAGACTAAGGCCGAGAGACAATATGATGCCATTGCAAAATCAATTCTATTGTCTTCTCTATGTGATAGTATGTTTAATCGTGTATTTGCAAATGAAAATGCTCATAAGCTATGGAAGAAAATTGTCGAGAATCATGAGGGCACAAAGGATGTTGCCAATCAAAAATATCATATTCTCGGCGAGGAGCTTAGTAGCTTTAAGGAACTTCCCAATGAAAATGTTCATGACATGTACTCACGATTAAATACTCTTGTCAATGAAATTAATGCCTTAGGTCTCAATCAAGTTAAAGATGAAGAAATCAACCACAAGATTCTACGAAGCCTTCGCAAGCCCGACTATGACATCATCAATACACTCTTGCAAAAGGAAGACATGGTCAAGCTTACACCCAACCAAGTCATCAATCAAATCATTGCCCATGAATATAGTATGGGGATGACAACGAAGAAAGAGCAAGAGTCCACCTCTTCTTCAAGAAAAAAGAGTCTCGCCGCCAAGCACTCATGCAAGCACCAACCAAGGCGATAAGACTCATCAAGCTCAAGTGAACAAGAAGAAGAGGATGAGGAAGATAGTGATGATGAATCAAGTTCAAGTGATGAAGAATATCCAAGGGCCGTGCTATACCACCACCACAAGATTGCCGAGCATGTACGTGAGCTCTATGAGCTTGGGTAGAAAACACTCATTAGAGGGAGTGTGGTTGGGATGGAGAAGATGGCGAAGAAAAAAAAACAAGTCAAGATCCCAAGCTCTCTCCGCCATCTACAAGCCCAAGAAAAGTGGTGAAAGCTCAAGTCACAAGAAAAATTCCAAGAGCTCCACCACCATCGCCCTCGGAGATTATCACCACGACCCATGTGTCTTATGGCACTAGGTAATAACGATGTAAGTGATGACTCCTCCTCAAATGATGAATCCGATGTTGAAACCGATGAAATTAGTGAGATCATGACACTCCTCCATAATCAACAAGAATATCTCACTAAACAAAATGAAGAAATCAAAGCTCTCAAGGCTAAAGAAAAACTTCATGCTTCATTTGTCTCAAGATATGAGAACTTGCTAAACAAATTCAATTTGTTAGACAATGAGCATAAAGAACTTAAAATAAAATATGGGAGCTTTGAATCTAAAAGTGAATCATCATCAGATAAATCATTTCCTTGCAATATTCCTTGTGCAACACCTATCATCAAGGTAGATGCGTCTACCTCTTGTGATCTAACCCCTTGCAATGAGGATGTGATTGTAGAAACATGTGATGATCTCATTGCTAAGGAAAATGATGAGCTCAAACAAGAGGTAGAAAGGCTAATGGCAGACTTGAGGCGGCTCAAAGGAAAGTACACTCAAGAGCAAGTCCAACCTTCTCAAGATAACACCTCCGCAGGCGTGAAGAAGCTTGAGAAGGGAGAAACCGTGACTTACTTCAAGTGTTGCAAAGAAGGCCACAAGTCCTACTGTAACACCCTAACTTAAATTCCAGCATTTTATAATAATTTAATTGGGATTTATTTAAATTTCTAAGGTTATTTGTGTTTAGTCTTGCATTTAATCAAAATTTTGTTTCTTAAGTAATTAAAATTTAGCATAGGGTTAAACTGTGTTGTTGCATTCATGCTGGTGCACTTCTTTATTTGGTTGTGTGCTAGGGTTTTGAATTCAAAATTCGAATTTGAATTCAAATAGTTTTGTGTTGAGAGTAATTAGAATCTAGAAAAGAAAAAGGGAAGCAAACCCAAAGCAACTCAACCCAAAACTCAGCAGCCCAGACCACCTCCCCGCGCGGCCCTCACCCGCGGCCCAGTTTTCTTCCCCGTGCCCAGCCCAGCAGGCCTGCTCTCCCGCACTCAACTCACACGGGCCCAGCCACTCTCTCTCCCCCCAGCGCGCTCAGCCCGCCTGGCGTGCAGCGGCCCAGCTCCTCTCCCCGCCTCCCGTTCGGCCCGCCCGCCAGCGACTCCTCCCCTCACCGACAGCGCGGCCCCTCTGGTCATCCCCTTCCCCGCGCCCTCCGCTCATGCAACGGCCGCGCCGTGTCACCCCGTAATCCTCGCCGGAGATTCCCTTCCCCAAATACACCCGCGATCCTTGGCACCTCCCCTTTAAACGCAGCTGCACCCCTACGCCCTCCCCCATCCACAGCCGCCACCAAGAAAACCTAGCTCCGCGCCGCTCCGCCTCGCCGCGCCTCTGCTCCGCCGTGGCCACACTGCCCCGCTACACCGGAGCCCCGGCCAAGCCTCGCAGCAGCTCCGCCTCGGGCTCCGGAAGTTTCCCGAGCCCGCTGCCCTCGGCCACCACCACAACCTCACCGGAATCGACCTAGCCCCACCGCCGCAGGTGAGGCTACCTTCGAGCAACTGCTCGCCGCCGGCAAAGTTCAGGCCATCCTGACCCCCTGGTTCGCTTCGCAGCTTCGCCACAAGTGGACCCGTGGAGCCCAGGAGCCCGGAGCACCGCTGCATCATCTCTGTCCACGAGCACCACTGTGGCCCACCGAATCGACCTCGCCGCCGACGTCCCGCTGCGTCACGCCCCCGCCTGATCCTAGTACTCGGTGAGCATCACGTCGGCCCCTCCTTTCTTTTGCGTTGGATAATTAGGCCCGTAGCCCACATCCACGCCTAGAACACCGCCCGCCGGCGAACCACGGCCGCCAATGCTGCCCTGCATGGCCGCACGCCACGCCAGTGCCCCTACGTGCCTCCTAGTGCCCCTGGACGAGTTCGCCTTGCCGCGCACTCGCTCCTCGACCAAACCCCAGCCGCATCCGAGCCCCTGAACCACGCGAACATGCGCGCCGGTGATGCGCCACCATGCAGAGCCGCTGCCGCCTTTGCTAGCACCGCCACGGCCCTCCCCGAGGCCCGCAATGGTCCCAGGTGGACTACACGTGCCGCGTAGGTCACCCCAGATGCCAAATACGGGTCGATTTGACCCCCAGACGGCCAAGTTTGGCCAAGTTCGGTGAGCT
The DNA here is from genome assembly GCF_016808335.1 of Panicum virgatum. Classification (NCBI taxonomy): domain Eukaryota; kingdom Viridiplantae; phylum Streptophyta; class Magnoliopsida; order Poales; family Poaceae; genus Panicum; species Panicum virgatum. The sequence continues at coordinate 33,718,680 of NC_053145.1, read as the reverse complement.
CCTGCGCAGCGCTGCCGCGGAGCTTGGTCTCCGACGAGTCCCGCCGCCGCTCCCGTGCGCAAGGCCTCCCAACCGTCCGATTCTAGACCTACGCCCCAGATTAGATCCAAAGGTCACCAAATCCAAACCCTCAGATCCGAATCCAACGGCCCACAACCTTAGATACCGGTTCGGCCTGTCACATTTTTTAAAGAGACCCTGAGTTTTCTCAGATTCAACCCGTCGTCCAGGTTAGTTCAAAATTAATTACAGTTTGGCCCAGTTTTTAGCAGTTAACCCCCTAGCTTTTCTCAGAATAGAACCTGCCGTCCAGCTCTGTTGTTTTTGCGAGTTAGACCCCATAGTTTTAGTTTAATTATGTTTTAGTCCTCGGTTTTGCCTAGAAACCCCCTGGAACTCCAGTTTTCTTACAAACAGGTCCCTGGAACTTGTTTTTGTCCTAGATTTTGCGTTTTAGCTCCGTTTTAGGCGTTCTTTATGTCCATGTGATCGTTGTAATGCGTAGAATAGTTCTAGCTTAGGTTTTCTTGCTGTTTTTATGTATTGTTGTACTGTTTCTTAGTTATGCTATTGTTTGCATGTATGTTTATGTGGTGTATTGTTTTTGACCATGTGTTCGTGAGTAGACGTTGATCCATCTGAGGAGCCCCAGTACCAGTACCAGGAGCCATCTTCTGAGCAGTTCGAGCAGCAGGAATAGTTTGAGGAAGGCAAGTATAACATGAACACCACCTATCACTTTAAATACATTTTCATACTGCATTTTAATACTGTATGCCTATAAGGACTTTCCTAGCCACTTTATATCCTTTATATATATCCTTTGGGTTACATTTTGGTTAGTTGTGTTAGGTGCCGCGCTATAACACACTTGGTCCTTTTTAATTAATTTGATTAATGGTTTATGCAACTTAATTCTGAGAGTGGCCCGTTTGAGGGGCTCACGTCTCATTAAAATTGGTTTGGTTTGGTATGGTTCTCAATAGTATCATGATTAATTTTGATTAATTACTATGTAACTGGGTTTATGGTAATTCACCAACTTGTAGTAATTAGCTCTAACAAAATTTTGACAAGACTTAAAAGCTAATGCAGTTGAGTCAGCCAACCTTAGAGCCTCATAGTTTGTGTTATACTTGTTGAGTACAAGTTGTGTACTCACTCTTGCCTACTCTACTCTTTTTCCTCTTGGGGATACTCTACTGCTGCTCAGTTCCTGCCGACGCGAGGGAGTTCACTCGGAACTACCAGGAGTACGAGGACTTCTAGGCGTTCGTCTCCCAGTCGACGTCCCTATGGCGCCCTGCTCAGCTTCCGACGAGAGTTATCGTGTATGTTTTACGCTTCCGCATACTCTGTATCAGACTTTTGTCATTATTGTAACAAATAACATTTGTACTCGCTTTATTATACCTTTTTACATGATATGTGCTGTGATATATTGTTCATTCTATTGTATATACGTGTGACTTGATCCTGGCACGTATATGATTGCTCGGTTTATGTCCTTTTATAAACCGGGTGTTACACCTACCAAAGCAAGGAGAAAGAGGGCAAAGCAAAGGGCAAAGAAAATGGCAAGCCCAAGAACTTGGACAAGAGCAAGATGGGACACAAGAAGGCTAAGGAGATCAAGAAAAACACATCTCCATACTTGAAGGCTTCATACATGTCCACCAAGCCCACCCACAAGAACAAGCAAAAGAGCAACCACTACTTACTTGAAAAGAAGAAGAATGGCAAGGTGGTGGCTCATGTCATGGGGTGGAGAACATATGGATGGAACCGGCCTATTTGGGTGCCCAAGGATATTATTCATACCATGGATAGGTCTCAAAAGGTTTGGGTCCCTAAGACTTAGTCACCAAACAAGTGCATCGGGGAATTTGGAGGCTTGACAAGGTTTGGGATGCATGAGTAGGGATGCATCATGCAAAGTTGAATTAAAGCCAAGCTGTGGATTAAAGATTAGTGACCCAAATTCCCCTCCCTTACATATGAGGTAATGAGCAAGGTAAAAGGATAATCTCAATTTCATTTGATATCCTTCATGCATCATTGTACCTTTCTAGGATTGCATGATCTTATCTTTACTATTGGTCTTTCATTTTATATGCTTTCCTAGAAATTTCATATGGTAGGTTGTCTATGCTTTATCATATCTTGTTGCAACCTACATGAGCTTAATTGTTTCCCTCACATGGCATATGTCGTCCATAGCATATCTTGCAATTTGATATCTCTCATACTCGTGGTAAAAATGCTTTTGATGCCAATTGTGACTTGTAGGGGTAGTGTTCAAAAGAAATTTTCCTTGTCAGCATGCTAGTTATGACTAAGGTTTATCTATGCTACTCTCTACTTACCCCTAAAAGACTTGCAACCTATAGCCACACCTAATCAAACTAACTAGGAAAGAAAGCGATTAGCGACCCTATTCACCCCCTCCCCCTCTAGGGTCGGACACCCCGGTGATCCTTACAACGTGACCTGCGTACTGGTGGGTGATGTGGGAGACAAACCTCTCGAAGGCTCCAGGCACCCTGCGAAGCCTCACAGCCAGCGTTAGCGGCTCACCTCCATCCTTTTGTGGGATATCCATGGCCTCCGTCACCTCCAGGGTGGCATCTCTGACTTCTTTCAGCTCCACGAGCTCCTGCTGCATCGAGTCTCGGGACTCTGATAAAGTCTTGAGTTGTTGCAGTATTGATGCTGTCTCTCGGTCAGAGTCCTCCTTAATCTTCTTAAGCTTCTCTATCTCATCTGTGTTTTGGTACATAAGAATCTTTAAATCCAGTACCAAGCTTTCCTGAATCTCTAAAGATTTGGCACAAGCTGTGTACTCAATTAAAAAGAAAATCTTATAAATACCAAGCGGATCTACTAGTCGAATGCATATTCAATGCTAAAGACTAACCTTTCTTTGATTGGGAGAGCTTCTTCAGCTTCCCCTCAAGAGCAGTCTTTTCAGACGAGAGTGTTTTAACCCACTCTTTCAGGGCATTTAGCTCTGTCTCATCTTGGGACTGGCCACCCTTCCATCCCAGCTCTTCCTACAAAACAAAAAGATCAGTATACCACTCGATCTACTACAAAAAGTACTTAAGGTATTCGACTACTTACTTCCAGCAGCTTGAAAGCATGCTCCACCTTCTCTCGCAGCAAGCCACTTCCTGATGTGACTTGGGAAGTACTCGCCACAACAGCAGCCTTCTTGGGCACATCTTCAATTCTCCCTGCAACATCCCCTGTGGTTGGGGAATCTAAAGGAAGAACGAGCTACTTAGTCACATTAAGAGCAATAAAAAAGATATCTTTTCTACAAGGTATTATAAGCTTACCTGTAGGGGTCTGCTCGGGCTGTCTATCACCGCCTCCCTCAGGAAGTTTCTAACCTTCCCTTTCTCCTAGAAGCCTGCCGTTTCTATCATCCTCTGGGATTTCCTCATTGGCCCTCTCAGGATCAAGCAATGGAGAATCCAGAAGCATAGCGCTGGCCATCACCTCCGCATCATGAACACTCATCTCAGGAGTACTCGAGGGCTTCTCCAGCCCCGGCTGAGAAGCCGAGTGGCTCTACGCCCCCACGTCCTCTCCTAGGACCGCATCTCTGCAAAGACAAAGTAGTTACAAACTACTAGATTCAAAACAGATCCTACACATACAAGTTCTAAAGAACTTACGAAGGAGCTCTTATTAGGGTAAACCCCTTGATGCCAAATTTGCGGGCAGGCTTTGTGATCACGGCCAGCTTACCCGCATCGATGGTCTTATCCACATCGGAACTACTCGCTGAAGGAGTAGCTCCGATCCCACTTGATGGGTCCACTGTGGTGGAGGGGACAGTTTGTCCCACCGCAGTATCATCCCCAGATGATGATATCCACGGCATTTTAGCCGCCGGACTTTGAAAAAATAAAGCACAATTAGCAAATCAATATCAAAAGCACTCGATTCTAAAGACAACCAGCTACTTACCTATCGGCAGTAGTTTGGGAGGAACCGCGACGCTTCCTTGCCGCAGTTCGAGTACTCCTAGGCTGCACAGATTGGGTATCAGTGCTTGGAGTAGGGCTGAGATCCCTATCACTCTTCCCTTCAGCTTCCTCCTCATCTGCATAATCAAAATTATACATAAGTATTGTTCGTATGAAACTTCATATGGACATATTTATACTTGATTAACAGATTGAGAAATTCGGAAGAACAAAAGGGTGAATAAATGCCTGGTAGTGAAGGACTACTTTTAAAGTGCTCCACGTCCTCCTACAGAAACCAAAATCCTATCAGGTTCACACTAAGGTAAAGTACTCGATTTGTACGCATCGACTACTCTTATCAAGTACCTGCTTCGGAGGATTCATAGCAGAAAATGCATCAGGAACAACTGGTATCTTCTTTACATTCCTTAGCAGTCATTGTACTCGACTAAATGCTATATCATCCGAGATCTCTTCCTTCGAGTATCTTGACGGATCAGTTGTTCCTTGATACTGAAATCCAAGCGATTCCCGAGCCTGTAATGGCTGGATTCTTCGCTTCATCCAGTCAAACATGATTGCTTCCCCAGTCAACATATTTTGTCTCAGAACGGCAATTCGCTCAAGAAGTTGGGGGATCTAACTCTTGTCGACTGGTTTTTTATTCCATTCAGGCCACTGAATTGGAGCGCCTGGAGTAATTGATGGAAAGCTTCCTAATCGGTTCTCGATAAAGAACCACTTGGGCTTCCACTCGATTACTTTATTGATAAGTTTATAAGAAATATATTTTCTATCTTTCCATTGCCTAAGTTGGTGACCCGCACGTCCTACTACATCTAAAACAAAGGAGTCGGGATGCGGCTTCAAATGGAAAAGGTAGCGGAAGAGTTCAAAATGGGGCTCGATGCCCAGAAAAGCTTCGCATAAATGCACGAAGATGGAAATATGAACAAAGGAATTTGGTGTCAGATGATGCAACTGGATCCTGTAGTAGCGCAGGAGCAAAGAAAAGAAAGAAGAATAAGGAAACCTCAATCCTCGTTCCAAGTATGAGGTGAAAGCAACAACTTCCGCCGTATTTTCATACAGATGATCTTTACCCAAGGCAGGATACCATTGGATAACAGATCTGGGAACTAAAAGACCTTGCGACACTAGAGATTCCAAGTCAGATTGGGAACACTTACTTGTGTTCCACTCGTCATTGCGGGTTGGCTCCGCACCCACACCCTTCCCCTTGGTCGCTTTCTTGGGTGCCATCCGGAAATCCACAGAGCGCTTCACGCGCATAAACTGGCGGAAACCTTAGGAGGAGGATGGGGAACGACAAGGAGCAAAAACTTTGGATTTGGGAGCTTGAGTGCGACAGATAGATCTAAAGCAGTAAAACATGTGGCGGCCGGTGGGGTAAAACCTAAGTCACCGTTACATTTTATAATGACAGTGGCAGCATGGTAAAACTCCCAATAGGCCAACAGTCCGTTGTAAATCGTGGAAAAAATGGGATTTTAAAGAGACATTCCTTTTTCTGAGATTACATTCTGGAAAAAGAAAACACTCACATCCCTAGTCAACTACTTGACTCTCTTTTCCTTAAACTGGGATTACATTTCAGAACAAGGAAAAGTACTTGACACAGTACAACTACTCGATATTACAACTCAAGTACTTTTTTCTACTTAATTTTACAAACGACTCGGGTCTGCACACACACTTCTTGGCTTCTTGAGAAGCCTACTGCAGCTAGATCGGCCCGAGGCAATGACAAAGTACAAACTTGTTATTCCCATCAAGGGAATAATGATACTCGTATTCTGGGAGAAAAGTTTCAAGAGTATGGAGGCAGATTACAGTCATCACCTCGCAAGTCCTCTTGTAGCATCTTCTGGAGAAACTTCTCCTTCTCCCAGAATACGTTGTGGCAAGATTAAGCTTCCCCGCCAGAGATGTCAGTTCTTGGGCACCCAGAAACAGGCAACCCCAAGGATGTGACACAACAAGACTCAACCCAGCGACTCCAAATCTACCTCATTGGACGATGCAAGGACATGATGTCGAAAATGGATTCGATGAGAGCATTGGGGATGCAGGATGAGGTAGCAGGGACTTTTCTTGTCACTCGCAAGTTCTCTTCTGGCATCTTTTGCTAGAACGAACTATACAAATCTCAGGAGGGCGAGAGCAAGAACACTAAGGATAAGCCATGGCTGTTACACTTTGGTGCTTCTGGCAAAGGTCTCTTCTCTGCTTTTTATAGCCACAAAGGGGCTTACTGAGGAGACCCCATGAATCAATAGTGCGCGTTTCAAGGATGCATTCATGGCAGCATTCACGGACGCAGTCAAAGATGCAATAATGCAGATTCTCCAAACAGTAACGTCCCACGTGAGCACTGAATAAAGAGCTATACATCCCGGGTTCTATTTCTGAAATTATTTCAGGTGCAATCAGTGTGGCGGATCCAATTATATCATTTTTCTGGGATTTTACCCGAAAAAGAGGTCTTTTCAGATTCCAGATCTGATGAACCCTGCAAATAATCTGAAGGATAAAATCTGATGCCATGACTTAAATCCTTAATTCCAAATCTACGCTCGGGGGCTACTCGCAGCAAAAGGGATTTTGATTTAAGGCTCGAGGGCTACCGGATATAGGCATCAAAGATTTATTTTTCAATTTTTTTGGAAAATAGACTGAAGTGACCCTCAGCCTGATTCTGCGATTCAACCTAACACGAGTACTTCGCGCACCATATATAATCAAGATTTCGGGGCTTGAGCACCTCATAGCCTCGAAGCAAATGGAAGTACTTGAAGGACTACTCGACGTATCTAAAGGAAGGACCAGAAGCAACCGGAAGGATGTTCTGACTACTTGAAGTACTCGAAGACGCCCAGCCAAGTACTCAACTCCAGCAGGACTCGGCTACGAAGAGCTCGGGGGCTTGTCAGACATGGGGCAGCGGGACTGCTTATAGGCATAGAATATTCTAGAGTAAGGGATAGATCATGGATGTATCTTACCTCTTTTGTAACTACTCGGATAGTCGTAGAACTAGCTGCAGTACAAAGGAAACTACCCGATTGTGTTGTAGTAGGATTCCAACTGTACTCGGCTAGGACTTTTCATGTAACCCTGTCCCCCCGGATATATAAGGGCGGGCAGGGATCCCCTCCAAATAATCATCAGCACCTAAGGCAATACAAACCCCACAGGACGTAGGGTATTATACAAACTCGCGGCCTAAACCTGTCTAAATCTTTGTGTTCCTTATACCATCGAGTTCTAGAGCAGTCGATCCCTACCTACAAACCCTACTGCTAAGGGTATCACTGAGCAGGCTTGGCGGTAAACACCGACAGCCGACTTGCGCAGGGCTTTGGAATGTACCAAAAGACATGGGTTGAAGATGAATCCTAACAAATGTGCATTTGGTGTGTCGGCTGGATAGTTGCTTGGATTCATGGGGCATGAGAGAGGGATCGAGATCAGTCAGAAGACTATTGCAGCCATTAACAAAGTAGTGGCTCCGGAGACAAAAGTTGAACTTCAATCGTTGATCGGCAAGATTAATTTATTCAGAGATTTATTGCTAATCTATCTGGTAAAATATAGCCGTTCAGTTCTTTATTGAAGTTGAAGGCCGATCAGAAATTTGTATGGGGAGAAGCACAACAGAAGGCGTTGGATGAAATCAAGCAGTATCTAACATCGCCTCTGTTGACGCTCACTAACGATCATTTCCAAGCGTCAACTTGATCAGAAAATCATGAGAGTTTGCATTTCTTACACACATCCTTATCCAATAAAGTCCCTAAACCACACTTTACCTTTTAGAATATGCAAGTTGTTTTTTCAAGCTAATATGCAGGTTACAAGCACACTTTGGCCTGACATAAAATCACAGAAATTATCAGAGCACCGATTCAGGCTCAGATGGACCAAAAGTGATGCAAGAACCCGATTCAAACAAGTCAAGACAGACCAACCCCAGCGTAGATCAGACAAAGAGGCCCAAGACAGCCCACCAGAAGAAGTTGGGGGCGGTTGGTCGCCTGGGCAGGCCGACCGACCTACCTGGTCGGCCGACCTGGCCCGTGGGCCCCACCACCTCAACTAGGGCACGTGGCGTTTCCCCATTGGTCCCCTACGTCGGTTGTGCTGGCTTCACCCCATGGCTCCCTGCTATAAATACAAGGGGGATGGAGAATAGGACACACACACACACACCACACACCACTCACCTCTCCTCTCTTGCATTCCTTGCATAGTCTTTAGTCTTAGTGGAGTTTAGGAGAAGTCTAGGAGTCATCGAGTCACTGGTGTTTCTCGAGAGTCTGGTATGTGTTCATCTCTAGCTCTCTCTTGTAATATTCGGTTGTTTGTAACAGGATTAGACTATGGTTACCGATATCTGCTTGAAGTATATTCTGAGTTATCGAGTATATGCTTCTTGTCATGGTTGCGTTATCATTCTATGCTTGCATTGTATGATCGCCCTGTGCTGGAGATGGTTAGTCTTTTGTTCTTAGAACTCTATCAACTGCTCCAATATTCATATGATTGCTCTAGTGTGATGTATGTCCATCCGGAGGGTGGGGGCTCCGCGCGGTACACTAGAGTATCCCTTACTAGTGTACATATGGTGTCTAGATTAGCTAAGTGTTGCTGGATGTCAACTATACCCACGGTTTGTAGAGGTAGCCGACAGGTGGTAACAGCCCTGTCCGAGCCTTTTAGTAATCCTCCACGTTCGATATGGGGGGTAGGAGGTACATAAAGTCATCGGGGTGTACGGGCTCCTCCCGTCGCTTCGATTGCAATCTCCCTGTTGTGTAGTTTAATCTCTGATGAGCTAACCAATGAGAAAGTATAGATATAGCTAGCATAACACAGCTGACTCGAGCGCTGACTTTTACCTTGCTCCCGGCCTGAAGCATCTTTTATCTTTCTTTTATTTATTTATCCAAGAGGGTAGTTTGTGTGTGTGTCACACTACCTCCTACCATGTTATTATCTTACCCCTGTTTATGCATGTGAATATCCAATCTAGATAGAGTTCGCCCACTAATCTATATATTCTCTCACTCACCACCTTCCCTGCGGAAATATAAATGACACCCTGGTATACTCCCGGGTAAAATGCTACAGTGGTATTCCGTGCGCTTGCGGATTCATTCATGGTTCATGAAATTCTGCCACCCCAAATTGGCATTTGCAGGCGTCATCGCTGGTGACGTTGGTAGGCGCCAACAGCCTCCTGTGTTGGTTCCACCGCAAAAGCACAAGCCGTTTAAGTTATATTTATCGGCTGATGAACGTGCTATCGGATCGGCCCTTATTCGAGAGTTTGAGGGAAAAGAACGTGTAATATATTTCGTTAGTAGAAGACTCTTGGATGCTGAAACCAGGTATTCTCCTGTTGAAAGATTATGTCTTTGCTTATACTTTTCTTGTACCAAGCTTAGACATTATCTATTGTCGGATGAGTGTGTTGTGGTGAGCAAAGATGATGTTATTAAATACATGTTCTCTTTGCCAATTCTGAGTGGAAGAATTGGAAAATGGATTCTGGCCTTGTCTGAGTTTGATTTGAGAAATGAATCGGCTAAAGCAGTTAAGGGACAAGTTATGGCCGATTTTGTTGTTCAGCATTGTGGGCCAGAATTGGGAGTTGTTGATCTAGTTCCATGGACATTATTCTTCGATGGTTCATCATGTGGAGTTGGATCTGGTATTGGGATTGTCTTGGTGTCGCCACGGGAGGCAACATTTGAGTTGTCTTTTCCGATAGAAGCTACTGCTACAAATAATCAGGCTGAGTACCAGGCTTTGCTTAAAGGAATTCGGCTATTGCAAAAAATCGGAGCTAATGCAGTTGAAATATTCGGGGATTCCATGTTGGTGGTTAATCAGTTGATCGGCATATATGAGTGTAAAGATGATATCCTACGAGTCTATCATGAAGAGTGCTGCCGGTTGCTAAAAGAATTCAAGAAAGTAACCATCGAGCATGTACCCAAACTTTACAATGGAGATGCTAATCGGCTGGCACATCATGCTTCTGGTTATAGGCAGATGGAAGGTGTGATGACTTTAGAGTTGCCTGCCGATGATTGGAGGAAAGAGATTGTGGATTATTTGGAAGATCCGTCCAAGAAAGTAAGCCGAAGGATTAGATTTCAAGCGTCTAAATATGTGTTGCCTGAAGGAGAACTTTATTACTGGACGATTGATGGAGTTTTACTCAGATGCCTTGACAAAGAGGAAGCTAAAGTCTTGATGGGAGAGATACATGAGGGTGTCTGCGGTTCACATCAATCGGCGTACAAAATGAAGTGGGTAATCAGGAGGAACGGATACTTTTGGCCAACCATGTTAGAAGATTGCTTCACTTATTACAAAGGTTATCAAGGGTGTCAGAAATTTGGAAATATGCAGAGAGCACCAGCATCGGCTATGAATCCTATTATTAAGCCGTGGCCTTTCAGAGGGTGGGGAATTGATTTAATTGGACAGAATTATCCATCATCCAGTAAAAATCACAAGTTCATACTAGTAGCCATGGATTATTTCACCAAATGGGTGGAAGCAATTCCTTTGAAAACTATGACATCCAAGGAGATGATTGAATTTGTGAAAGAGCATATTGTTTATCGGTATGGTACTCCACAAACCATCACGACCGATCAGGGCAGTATGTTTATTTCGGAGGAATTTGGAGAATTTGCTGCGAGTATGGGAATTAAATTGTTAAATTCTTCTCCATATTATGCTCAAGCCAATGGCCAGGCAGAAGCTTCCAATAAAGAGGAAAATTGAAGAACAACCAAAGAGATGGCATACGACTCTTAATGAAGCTTTGTGGGCCTACAGAATGTCTTGCCATGGGGCTACTAAAGTGTCTCCATATCAACTAGTTTATGGACATGAAGCTATACTTCCTTGGGAAACTAGACTCGGTTCCAGACGGGTTACGTTCCAGGATCGGTTGACAGCCGATGATTATACTGCACTGATGAAGGATGAGTTGGAAGATTTGGCTGGGCATCGGCTGAACGCTCTCATCAGTATCGTGGCTAATAAAGCTAGAGTGGGCCGATGGTATGATAAGAAGGTCAAAGCCAAAACTTTTGACCAGGGAGACTTGGTGTGGAAACTGGTCTTGCCGATAGGAACAAAAGATCCCAAATTCGGCAAATGGTCTCCAACATGGGAAGGGCCATACAGGATTAGTAGATGTGTTCCTGGAAACACATACATTCTGGAGACATTGGAGGGAGAAGAATTTTTTAGTGCACTTAATGGCAAATATTTAAAGAAATATTACCCAAGTGTTTGGGTAGATGCATAGCCGATTACATAAGAAGATCGGTTGGGTTCAGAGTAGCTGATCCAGAAAATGTATCGCCTTTAGTGCAAAAATAAGAAAAAGCTTGATCGTATCGTAATGCGTTCGAGTATTTTCGTGGCCAATATGACATATATTGCCCTTAGATCAAAAATCAAATCTAAAACATGTGGTTCAGATTTGATTTGGTTTTCTGTTCAATTTTGGATAGTAAAGAGTTGTTGGTTTGTTTGGCGCAATTGCAAGATAGAGATCGGCACAAAATACAGTGAAGACAGGGAACAAAAGCAAACAGAGGGAGCCAGTTCATTGATTATATTTACTAAAAAGCCAGATAGTCTGTTACATTACAACGTAATCTGACTCTGCTCCGAAGAGGTTGCTGACAACCGCATCCAAGCTGACACCACCGACGACGGCGTTAGCTGGGTAGTAGAGGCCATCGACAAGCTCTTCGAAAGCCTCTCGCCGCAGGCTCGGCTCGGGGAAGACCGGCTCCCACTGCTGGAAGTCCACCTTGGAAATGGTGGAGATGATGGCGATGGCTCTGGCGGCGCCCTCGTGAGCTCCGTAGCGGGCGACCTCCGTGACACGTGGCGGGACGTTCCGGAGGCATGCGGCGACGGTGCTTCCCCTCACGTTCACCGAGTCGATGGCGACTCGGGCGGTGTCCAGAAGGTTCTAGACCTGCGACTCCAAGTCTGGGAAAGAAAGGATTAGAGCGAAAGATGTAAAGAAGAAATTGCTGAGGAAAGACATGGCTAGGAATCTTACTAGCAGCCTTGGTGTCGGCGTTGGTAAGCTGGCCGCGGACAATGACCTGATCCGTCTGTGCTCGGTCAAGATCGCGGCGGGCTTCATTGGACTGGCGGAGAAGGTCGCGGATGTAGTCCTGGGTGCCCTCATCTAGGGCCTGGAAGTTTGGGGGGAGCTCCATGGCGGCATACCTATAGAGAAGAATAGATGGTCAAAAGCAAACTTGAGATGCAACATTGGCGGAAAAAAACGACGTCTTACCCCAGACGGGGACGGAGCGACGGAGGAGCATCGAAGGAACCCTCACCAACGCACTTGTTGCTGGCCATTTGTTTTTGGTGAAGGAGAGGAGGCTAGGGTTTTTGGGGCTTGAAGAGGAAGAAGGAAAGGAAAGCTCTGGCCAATGAGGAGACTACAGTGCCGATGGGGCGATTTATAGCCCAAGATTGGGAAGATGAATCGGTTGCGTGCACCGGTGCGGCCTTTACTCCTGGGTCTGATCGGGGGGCATATGGGTAAAAAGACGGAAGGTGAATCGGCAGATTCCCATTGTGCGGATGAGAAGGTAAAGGGTTGAGTGCAAAGAAGAGATTTTCACTTGCCACCCGCACGGAAAGCGAGACAGCTGTAAGTGAAGGGACCGTTCGGCAGCGTAATCATGACAGGGTTTAATTTCAAAGTAAAAAGGACGTTTTTACTTAGAAATTGGGGGGCATGTGTTGACACTAAATTTTGGCACATGTCAAGGAGGCGTGTTGAGGAGGAGAAAAAGTTTTGCGTTGTACGATCGGTGGATTTGGGAGGATGATCGTGTGCCACAGTCAAAGATCTTGCTGACCGAAGGGGAGGAAGTTGACTAGATATTTTGGCTTCGATTTGGCAAAAGTTATCTTATTTTTAGAAGTAGTTTTTATTCCCTAGAAATAGAATCTTGCTTTGCCATGATCGGCTAGTATTGTGTTAGCGTGGGGTATAAATATAAACCCCTGGCCATTGTAAAAGATTGATACACATCCAAACAAACAAACTTTACTACTCGCAATTTACTTTCTTGTCGGCGGCTTTGCCATCTTTTTTCTTTTCGCGAGCTCTTTCAAGGTGATCAAGGACGTCTCACAATCGAGCGACTTGGTTTGCTGGTAAGTTTTCGTCTACCGAGTAAATCTGAGCTTTAGCTTTCGGGCGCATTGCTGTCGCTTCGTTCAGATCTATTCAAATTTTACCGAATTTATCTAAGCTTTGATCTTTGGGCGTATTGCTGTTTTCTCATTTAGATTAATTCACAAACTACCCGACTTAGTGATCTGTTTAATCGGCTGTAAGTTCTTTGTTTATCACGATAAACCTTGTAAAGCTGATTCGATTGAATCATAAGCTCAGCTTTGTCCAGATCCATACATTCGTGGGTTTGTACATTGTTACCCAGCACGTGTCGGCTTCAGATCCAGTCGTCTGGTTGCTTATCGGCATCGGCAGCTCATTGCCGATCTGTAGTAGATCATTTTTATTACACGCTCATCTTACATGATCTTTTGTCGCCTTCTGTATCGGTAGGGTCTTGCCGATACCCCGCGTAAGAGTGATCCGGAAATCCAGCCGATACACTCTTAAATTTGACGGTTTGCTATTTCCTTATCAATTTACAGGTCAAATTGTCTGGCACGCCTTGGTTCAAATCAGTGCAGTCCGGGCTTGGCGTACGGGGCTCCTGGGCTTGGTGTGTGATCATCTCATGTCAACACTTACAGGATTCACCAACTCGAGGCGTTCAACGCTTCGCAGTCAAAGGCAAATTAGCACCTCGCTACGTCAGACCATATGAGATAATTGAAGAATGTGGACCAGTGGCTTATTGACTGCGACTTCCTTCGCGACTCGCAACCATCCATAATGTTTTCCACATATCGATCAACAGGAAATCTTGGTGGAACCCGATCTCTCTTATATTGAATATCCACTCAGAATCTTGGATCAAAAAGAGAGAGGTACTCGTTGGAAAGTGGTAAAAATGTATAAAATTCAGTGGTCTCATCACACTAAAGAGGAAGCCACCTGGGAGACGGAAGATTATCTCAACCGACAATATCAAGGTTTTCTTAGCTCTACCCCAGGTACCTTACTCTCTGTCCCTAATTCCAATCATCCAATCTTAGGATGAGATTCTTTTTAAGGGGGTAGACTGTGACACCCTATATGTTTAAAATTCAATAATAGACACACTAGAGCAATTAGTGGAACTAATGAGTGGACAAACAATTATTAAATGGCAACTAAAGACAAATGAAATTCAAATTCAAATATTGGTTTCAATTTGTGAGTGCAAACAAAGAAAGTCCAACTCTATTTCATGTACAAATCACCTCACCAAAATATTGTACACTAAATCTGGTACCATTAGTAACATGTGCCTAATAACTAATGGGCCCAATTTCAGCCCAATTAAGCAAATTAAAATGACCTTTTTATAGAGTTTTTGAATCTTTAGAATTAACTCACAAAACACTACTCAAATGAACAAGTGCATAACACAAAAGTTGTAGATCTCGAAAAACTGAACAAAAATGGTATTAAAAAAATTTTCATTTGAAGCCAAGAAGGAGAAAAATTGAAATTACGAAACTGAGTTGAACTTTGCCTTATTTACGAAACTGCCCTCGCCAGATTTTCTTCACGGCGTTCCTACGCCGGCGCGCCGGGGACGGCAAACCCCTTCGGGTTTGCTTGATTCAGCCCCTGGTTTTGCCCCCTGGATGCTGCAGCTGGCCTCACGAGCTGCCCACACGCGTCCAGGACCACTTGGCCATCCGCCACGCCGCCCCGACGCCGTCGTTGTTCGCCGTCGAGCGCTTCCAGCCCAGATAATCCTCCCCCAGAGCACGTTCGCTTCACCTCGAAGCCTCCTCGACTATAAATAGAAACCCAGGGCCTCGGTGTCGCGCGAGCCGCAGTTTCTTCCATCTGCCACCCGCCATTGATGGTGAGCTCGAGCTCGCCGTGGTCGGCCCGTTCCCGACCTGCATTGCCCAAGCCGTCACTGCCACTAGCTTCGCCTCGCTCCACTGAAACTCCAGTGCCCGGCCGCCCCTTCCAAATCCCACAGGAGCATCACCGCCGGCAAGCAGAGCCATCACCGGCTGCGCCCTCTCCATGGAGCTGCCGCCTCGGGCCACCATTCTGCGCTCCAAGACCGCCCAGAGGTAGAACTCGAGCCCATCTCCATTTTCTCCTACCTTTTCCCCACCTCCGGTGACTCTCCTCGCCGGGAACCACCGTGCCAAACCTCCCCTGCTCTGTTTCAGTCCGCCCAGGGACCTCCATTGAGAAGAAACAAAAGTCTAGGGGCTAGATTGAAAAATATACATGAACTCAAGAACCTGAATCAGTAAACTTTAAAAATGTGTAGAAATTCGTAGAAAAATCGGAAAAATACAAATCCAAATGTTCTAGAATTCTTATAATTAAATATACAAGTTTTGTTACATGAAAATCATCAGAATCTGTCAATATTTTAATCTAGGGATAAGATTAGATTAAATAGCACATAAATATTCTAGGAGTTTGGTTCAGTGGCTAGCCTTGATTTTTGGATATGATGATCCGAGTGTTGTTATAAACACCTGGTAAAAATGTGAGGTCTGTTTGAAATTGTTTACTTGCTTAAATTGTAAAGATTCCTATATCTTCTAGTGAACTTCATATATTAATGCCGGTAAACCTGGACATGGTTTAGCTCTGAAACTTTTCCTAGATGAACATTTTACTGAAATCTTGCTGATATATAAGTTTGAGAATTTTTAGATCTAGTTTGCTATATATTATGTTTAATGTTTGTTTGATGAACTTAATTCATTATATATAGTTCCTGTGTGTGGAAAAATCTAGATTTATTTCTGGAACTTTGTTTTAGTCATTTAATCATGTCTACAAAATTTGAGCTACTGTTACCGAGTATTTCTATGGTTACCATTCATGCTTGGTGTATCATGCTTAGATTTGTTATTTTTGTTCTAGAAGCAATATTTAATATATGCTCTTAATCTTTAGACAAGTTTTTAGTTAGAATGAATAATTTTCAAGGTAAAAAGTTCATATGCAGTACTGGTCTACTTGAATCCTGAACAAATATGCAAGTTCATATATAGTTTAATGCATAAGTAATTAATCTGGTAGAAGTAATGCTTGATAATTTTTCTGAAGCATCTTTAGACCATTTAAAGGCTCTGGTAAAATTTTGAGACCCTTAACCTTTGTATAACTCCCTGTGGATTTTATTTTTGTTGCTACCATGTTAGTTTTGTTAATTTTATAACTCCTGTTACATGAGTAATTAAAATCTGGAAAATTTAGAGTACTGAATATATCCTATCTTGATGTCGCTGTAAAATTTTTAGTTCCAGAAACCTTGCTCATCAACCTGTATAAATTTGTGAATTCTCTAGCTTAATCTGTTTGCATGATTTTTCATGGTTAGATACCTTGTATTAAATGCTGAAAAATTTACAGTAGATGCTAGTCTGTATAATATGTGCTACATAAATTTTTCATCACCAGATCATGCATATATTTTCTGCTATGAAATTGTGAACTTATGCTTATATTTTAAGTCTAGGAAATTAAGCACCCACACACTCATTCATGAAGAAAGTTCATTATAAGTTCTACTCCATAAATGACTGCCCAAGAAATAAAATCACAAGATCATCATCGAATTAACATTTTGTTGAACTGCAACTATATCGTGAAGGAAAGAAATCTCATATCATGTTGTAATAATGAATCTTTGCATTGCATATAAATTCAGTTAATCTCGCTGATGGTGACTACGAGTTGGTTCTTTCGGACTCTCTTGCTGCGTCGGACGTTAATCTTAATTGTACTAACTTAGCTCAAGACCTGGGCCAAGCCCCAGAAGACTCTCAGCCTGACAGTGCCCAAGAAGGCAAGCCCTAGTGCATAATCCTATTATTTTCCGTGTTATATTCATCTAACTATTTGTATATGTTTTAATAATTTTATTTGCACATTTACGTTTTCTAGGCATTGATCGAAAACCTTAGATGCATGATCCCTTGGTACCTATGTTTGTTGTCCAGATCTTTTTATCGACTAGTTGCCCCGCTAACTAGGAACGGTAGAAGTCGAGTGGTTTCTTGCCTCTCGCGAGAATATAGGAATTGACTTACTTTACCTTCCGCTGAAATATAAAGACAACGGGCGGGGTTGTGTAGTTGTGATACCCTGCTGGTGTAGTTAAAATTGGTTAAGGTCGCAGTGTGTGGCTCATTTCGTTAAGCATTTGAACGTACTAGCCACATGCCGAGAAATATGGTAATCGGTAAGCTTAAGTAACTGATTGGACCGGCGAGTGGAACGATCATTCACCCTCTTGGTAGAAGTAGGTTTTATTTTTGTCCGGACGTACGGGTGCAGAGTGGTCGGACTCTGTAGTCGGGGAGGGTGACCCAGATCAACGAACTGGAAAGAAAGGGGAAAAGTAGCATGGGAGAAAGCGAAGTCGATCCCCATACGTGTGCGTTAGGTTCCCCTGGCCAGGTTGAAATTCGATTCGGAATCGTCCGCCACTCACGGCATGAGACTGCTTAACGTTTTCGGTCACATAGAGTAACAAGTGGAACTTGATGATGATAATACTACTGGTTGATTAAATGGTTGCTTTACCATGTTTGTATAGAGTTAGATGCAAACTTAGAATGGTTAATCCAACTAGAAGAAGGCTAAATTAAAATATGAAAATAAGGATCAACTCTTAGTGGCATTTTTGGCAAAACAAACCCCACAAACCAAAAAGCCTTGCATGTCTAGTTATCGGACTATGGTATATCTGGTGATGGGTAAGTCTTGCTGAGTATTAGTATACTCAGCCTTGCTTGTGGCACTGTTTTTCAGGTACTAACTTTGAGTGGGAGTTGCCCGTGTACTTTGCCCCCGGGCTGGTCTGTCGAGTGGGAGGGTGGTCAGCACCAGTGGGATGGCCCTTCAGCTGGTGCTGACCACCCTCCCACTATGTGACGCGTTTCGTACGGGCTTTATCGATGTGTCACATGTTTCCGCTAGATGTCTTTTACTGCTTCCGCTGAGACTATGACACTTGAATAATTTGCGTAGTTGGAACTCTGTAGTACTTTACTATTCTGAACATGGTTTTGTAATAAATTTACTTTCTGCTGCAAACTCTGAGATGTATTAGATTATTTGTATTGTAATATCTGGGCTCACCTTCGTGTGGGTGTTGTCTGTGCGATCCAGGAATAGCGTGGCCTTTATCGAGGCTTCACTCCAGGAACTACCGGTGCGTGCCGAATTGGGTTAGAGTTGATTAGCAATGAAGATCAGTGCACCCGGGTCTAGTCTTTTAGGTGGTTCCACCACACCGCAACATCGCACTGTCGGCGGGGTCTTCTTCAGGCGGCTCAGCACTGGCTTCCTTCCCCTTGTCTGGCAGGACAAGTGGGAGAACTGGGAGCGGTAGTGGCTGTACATGGAGGTGGACAATCCCTCCCGCACCTTCATCTTCCTCAAGGCTCATCAGTGAGCAATGCCCGGTGCACTGAGCTGCCGGTGATGGGAGCGGCGTGGTCGCCGGTACTGGAGCGGATCAATTCACTCCGGGCTGTGGGGCTTAACGCGACCATGGTGGCCGCAGACTTCTTCGGTCGCCGCATCGACCCACTCCAGGCCCGCCCCACCTGGCCTGGATCTAAACATGGTGTAGTGGTTGGATCAGATCCTGGAGGAGAGGGACCCGGCGGTGGTGTTCCTCCCAGAGGGGGTGATGCCCCTTTGCGAGGATCCGGCTGCGGCGGCCGTGATCGGCAGTCTTCCGGTGACAGTGGGGACTAGCCCGGCTGCCGCCTCCTCCTCCTCCCGGCGGTGGCGATGGTCGTGCCTAGGCCCCAAGAGGAGGTGGTACTGCTGGAGCCAGCAGGGACGTGCCGGAGTCGAGCTGGGGAGGGGTCAAGCCTGTGCGTGATCTTCCCCATCACGGTTGACTCGCCGTCGGCGTCGCCCTCGTCCTCGCCGTTCGCGAGGAGCATGCTCTCAGGAGGTGCTTTCTCAGCTGTGGGCTCACCATCCGTTGGGGGGGCGGGTGCCCGCGCCGAAGCAGCAGGCGATCCATTCCCGAGTTGGCGACAGGTGCACCAGCTGAGTACCAGGTACGTCCCGGTCCTGTACTTCTCTTCTTGGTTTGCTTTCTTCTAGGGCAACACTTTGACGTGTCTCCCTTGTCTTGGATAGGAGCGCCGTCGGCGCCACATCTGCCGCGCCAAGGATGGGCCCTCCAGCGGGAACACTATCTGCACCCATCACAGCACCCTTGGTGCCGCCAGTCGTGGTTGACGTCGAGACCACCGACACAGGCGCGCCGGCCAATCCGGCGCCGGCAGCAATGGCGGACTCTCCCGTGCTGGCGCTGGGCTTGGAGCAGGTTGCGGCGGTGCCTGACGCCGATGATGGGACCGGGCCCCTGGAGGTCCGTCCTAGCCGAGCGTTGCCGCTCCAGCCTGCCGGGGTGCCGGAGCCAGAGGACGCGGGGGCCACGCAACCCCAGAGCGAGGCACCGCCGGCCCCTCTGTCCATGGCGCATGTCGTCGCCGCGGTCGAGGCAGTGCTTTAGGGTCTACGTGGGTTTCAGGCGAGCGGCACCGCACTCGGCGACTCCTCCCGCCTGGAGGCTTGGGAGTACGACCTCCGTGAGCTTGAGGCGGAGCTCCAGCGCCGCAGCGAGCAGCTGCAACTTGCCTTGATCGACGCCAACTACCAGGAGGAGGCCGCGACGTCGTAGGAGCAACACCACATGGCGGAGGCGGCTGCCTGCGCCACCTGGGAGGCCGAGTTTCTGAGGAAGGGGACGGAGGCTGCCTCCTGGACGCGCGCACCCAAGCCCTGGCCGACCGGGAGGAGGCCGCTCATTGGGAAGCGGCCGCCGCCACGGTAGCCAAGGACAGGCGGCACCCGTCGAGCAGCAGGCTCGCAATCGCGCCTCGGCGGCAGTGCTACGAGAGGCCACCCGTCGCGTTGCGGACATGGAGGCGGTGGCCACCGACGCCGTGGTGCACACCATGGTCGCCGAGGAGATAGCCGTCCGCCTGGAGGGGTGCTGCAAGAGGCCCTTCATGCCGGCCAATGGTCGGGGGGGAGGGCGAGTACTCGGAGGCGGCCATGGTCTGGGGCCAGATGCACCAGCTCGCCAATGGCGTGCACACCTTGGAGTGCCGCTTCAAGGATGCCTGGGAGGCGACAGGCCTGGGAGAGGTCGAGCTCCCGCGCCAGGGCGAACTCCCCCCGGGCGAGCTCTATCTCCTCCCCAGCAAGGCCATTCTGGGTGACCTCCTAGCGGGGCTTGATGGTGTCCTTCGGCGGGCCGTCGAGGACAGCTCTCGGGCGCTGGACACTGAAGCAGTGCAGTTCGGGCTGTCAAGCCCTGGGTCCTGTGTTCCTGACCTCCCCTTGGAGGAGGTGCTGGAGCGCGTCATCCCGGGTTACGAGCGCGACCGCATTCGGGGCGTGGCGGAGGGCGTGGTGGACTCCTTTGCACTGGCGGCCACCGCTGACCCTCCCGTCGGGGATGACGCTGACCCGGTGGCCTAGCCTATGGACCCGGCGGAGGGGGCAGACGCTGAAGTACCTTTCTTATGCGGCAAGCGGCATGGCCGGCTTGCCTAATTTTGTTGTTGCTGATCACTTGTCGACGTGCTTCAAGCGTGGTGCGAGTCCCTCGCCGCGCCGGGCGGCCTGGGGGTGCTAACGGTGAGGTCCGCACCATGCCCCTTGATGTGACGGGAGAGATGGGTCAGGGCAGCGGCCATCGTGGCGTGCATGCCCCGGTCCCGACCAGGTTCTTACGCCCTGTTTAGATCGTTTTACATGTAAGCGCAAAAAAATTTTGCGTGAGAATCTTGCCAATTTGAAATACTAAATGATGTCTATTTACAAAACTTTTTGCACAGATGGGTTGTAAATCGCGAGACGAATCTAATGATGCTAATTAATCCATGATTAATCAATAATTAGCGGATGGGTACTGTAGCATCATTGTTGCAAATCATGGATTAAGTGGGCTCATTAGATTCGTCTCGCGATTTACAGCCCAACCATGCAAAAAGTTTTGTAAATAGACTTCATTTAGTACTTCAAATTAGCAAGATTCCTTTTTACTTTTTTGCGTTTACGGCTTTTTGCGTTTATGGGGTGGGAACTAAACAGGGCCTTAGCCTCCCGTGGCGCCCATGTCCCGTCGCATGTCTTGTTGACTGGGGCGCGTGGCGGGGTCGGAGTAGTTGTCGTGGTCGCCTCGCCCTACCACCGCGCCGACCAAGGGACTGAGCGAGAGCAGAGGGCGCACCAGAGTGGGGGCACTTTCTTGAGACTGGTGGATCCTTCCAGGGTCCCGCTGGGAGAGCCTGGTCGGACCGCTCGTGACCCCTGCTAGGCTATAAATAGCCAGTCAGGGATCTTCTCCTAGCTTGAGCCCAAAGATGGCTAAGCCACCAGACTTGAGTTCCATGGCCGGACCCCAGAACTCCTCCCTGGGGTCGCCCTTAAAGTCGCGCTCTCCGCCACCGGCAGAAAGCCCGGGGTGCTGCTACCCCCATCCCTCCAGCGTAGTGGAGTTGGGTCGAAACGGCGCCGTGGGCCTGTGCACCCGCGCTCCTGAAGCACGGAGGAGGCGGTCCTCCGAGTTCTCCGGTGGCAGCCCGGGAAACTCTCCCTCGCATGCATCCCCCTCTGACTCAATTGTAGTCGAGTGGAGTCGAAGGTGGCTTGTTTCCCGGGAAGAGGAGGAAGTGCGGCTGAGAGCTCTTTGCGTCGGAGTGTTCGTGCCTGCTGCATCTGCCTCTGCTACCGGAATCCATAGCGCGCCCTATTGAGGGAGCTGTTGCTCTGCTGCGTCGCCGGCTTGACTCTTCCTCCACTATAAGGGAGGCAGGCATTTGCAGGCTTGCACACGTGGTCGGAGCGGCGCCCTCAGGGCCATTGCTGCTGCTGCTTGGGGACTGCTAGCCTCCAGCCAGTTGGTCTTCGATGGAGGTTGCCGTCGGCCGACAAGGGATCCTCATCATTCTCATCAGCTGGCGGCCTCCTCCCGAATGTTGGAGCTCGCTGCTACTGGTGCCGCCGCTGGGGCCGGGCCAGTTTATGCTACTGGCTCGGATGAGGGGCTCGAGTCTTTCTCATCCTCCCCAGTGCGGCAGTTCCTCCGGTTGCACCTCATGGTGGGGCATAGCTTGCTTTGTCGTCTGCTCAGAGTTCATCAACTTCCTCCGACAGCAGCTTCTGTGGGGGCCACTTCTTTGTAGCAGTTGCTCCAATTTGCTAGCTCGAGATGCACGGGGTGGAGAAAGTAGTTGAGCTTATCTCCTCCCATGTCCCGGAGCCACAGTTTGGCCCCGCTGTCCTTCCTGCTCGCGACAGTGGTGGGCGAGGCCTCCTTTGCCTTGCTGTAGTCCTGCCCCGGCAGCGGCGTGGTACTCCTGGTGGACCAGGAAGTTCTTCGCAGTAGCTTCATGTATCCAGATCTGTCACTTGCACTGTGTACATACCGAATAAGCAAAAGTTCTTCTTTTTTGGGATCCTGGGATCCCGGTCTGTTCTGACCTTTTTTGTTTTGTAGAAAACTTTACTTGTTCCCATTGTTCCTTTTATGCAAAATTTTGTCCTAGGATGTTTTGCCTGTTCAATACTCCGGAGCTTCCCGGCGTGAGGTGGAGTGGTGGGGGCGTAGGGTTCCCGACGGGCAACTAATCCTGCCTCTTCTTCGTGGAATCTCTCCTGTATACTCAACAGAACATATACCAAAATATAGCTCTATTGAAAAGTTTATGAAATTACCTTTCCAACAAGTGGTCATTCGCTTTAAACGGAGTCCAAACGAGAGAGTTATGACCGTTTTACTTTAGCGCTGCGTGCTGTTCAGAAAATTTCACAGTGCACGACCTTCGATGTTTTGGCTATAACTTCTTGTAGGAAACTTCTATTGACTTGGTTCTTGATTCGTTGGAACGGGAACTTCATGGAGCTTTTGAATATCCAAAAAATATGCTGCTATATGCTTCTGAGGTCGAGCTGGACATTGATGAGAACAATATCTTCTTGTGAATTCATCCGAAGATGTTAATGATCTCGATCATGTGGCCTTCGGAGTGTCTTGTTGTGCATCCTTGGCTTCAAGGTCATCACCATTGATTCACCAGCGAGTAGCATAGATCCAATGGTCTGTCTCCATGGTTCTTGCTTTGCCTAAGGTGTCGGGATCGAAGGAGGCTCACATGCTTTGTGTCGATGATCAGAGCGGTCTCTTTCTTTGATTGCACTCGACTAGAAGCTTCTTGAGCATCCCATGGAGAAGATGGGTGGCATCATGGTTCCTCTAATCTTGTTGCCTCAAGCGTTGGTCAACTTCGAATAATCAACTTTTGTGCACAAGGTCCTCCAAACATCTTGCGACATCGTCATCACTTTCTCAATTGTTTGTTGCTGCCTCTTCTTCGTTGATTTCCTTGATCATCCTGCACAGAACATGTACCAAAATTCTACTCCATGGAAAGACTTATGAAATTACCTTTTCAATGAGTGGTCATTGATCCCAAACAGACTCCGGATGAAAAAGTTAAGGTCGTTTTACTCCGGCACTACACTCTGTCCCGAGACATTTCAGAACGCGCAGCGTTGAAAGATTTTACCATAACTCTTCAAACCGATCTCCAAAATTCACGATTCTTGATGTGTTGGAAAGAAGACTTGATGGAGCTTCAAAATGATCTATTATTTGCTCATGGTACTTCTCTGATCTTGGATAAAAATCTCATCATAACAGTAACACTTCATAGATGATGATGATCGCACGATTTTCTTCGCGGGCATGCTTCATACCTATTGCTTGAACAAACAATTTTTTTCCAAAAACATCAGTCTTTAAAATCAATTGACACAGTGGCGTACCTTATTTATCATCTTTTGCTTTGGGGAGTGGGGACTCGATAGCGGATGCTGGGCCACTGACAAATGTTAGCACCTACCACTAAAGAGCGGGTCTTCACGTAGCCTTCAACTTGCTTGAGTGAGATTGGACTTGTCAAAGTACGGACGTTGAGAACTTTTCAATCGCTTTGTGTCTAGGGTTTTACCTGTATTCATGGACACAAACAAGAAACACAGGATATATGCAATAATAAAAATTAGGGTTAGTCCAAAAAAACTAGATAGATCGCCCTAGGGTTCAAGTTGCCGATCCCCGGCAACGGCGCCAGAAAAGCTTGTTGACGCTCCTTAGCGCCCCAATTTATATACCACAAGTGCACGGATTGTGGTAGCATTTCTCTTAGAGTATTCCCCCAAGGTTTATCAATCCGTGGATCGACAATGAACTACCTAAGGTTTTCCATCTAATCTAATGGATCTATCCTAACATGAAGCATTGATTGCATATAAAGGGTAAACCTTTGATAGATATGAGTGATGTACAAAGGTTGATCTCATCCATGAACATCGGTAAGGATAAAGCATGACCGAAGTCATGACTAAACCTATTACACGCATTCTAGTTGTAGTTCTAGCTAAACGAGTAAGCACAACATGCATCTCATCCAAAGCCTCTTTAAACCAAAACCTCCAATCCGACCCCTTAGGAACCCCCCTACTCAGGCCACGCCCTGTCACAACACTCCCTTTGGACAAGGGCACCCAGAAGCATGCTAGTGTCGAACCCCCTTGGGTAGATCTGGTATGAACTCCTAGCCACCATAGCTACAAGAACACCCCGTGCAATCTATCTCGAAAATAGATCTAGGAATAAGCGCACCAAAGGCAAGAACGAAATCAAAGAGGAGAGACATGATCGCTGAATAGATCGGATGACATGAAGACATTACTCACATAATAGATTCGTTTGGATCGTCACCACCGCGTATACACCATTGATGACTCCAACTAGCTCATGAACTCCACCATGGCACAATCACGCAGGGAGGCCATGGCGGCTAGGGGTGGCCTAAGCCATCTCCTAGACAACTTCGAAGACTTGTGGCGGCCGTCGTCTCCCTCCGGTCTTAGCCCTAGGTTTTTGTCGAGTTCTGGGTGGATGGATGCCCCGAGTTGAATAAGGTGCAAGCTATTTATAAGCCGAGGAAGCCACCGGTCGAAGGGGAGGCCGAACCACCTCGGAAACAGGCTAGGCCGGCCAGCCTACCCTCTTTTGGGCCCGCTTCGGTCTCATCTTTCGCGTGTAAACTCCTCGCATCTTCTAGAGTTTATGTCCTACACGATTGCACCCCTTTGGACGTCGTTATCTTGGAAATATCTTCGAGGAAAGGATGGGATAGGGAATCCTTCCTTAAATCTTCATTTGCTTTGCTTAATCCTGAAGTATCTTGATCTCATCTTCGTGGGATTGGTCCTTTGGGCTCTCTTGGAGGATGGATGTGCATGGATGGGCTTCGAAACAACATGGGCTTTGGTCCTTCCTTTGGGCTTTGGCCTTCACCTTTCTCCGTGTTGGCGCTCGATCACGGGCCTCGTCATTTCATGCTCTAAAATAGGCCAAAAACCTGTAAAAACGAAGTTCCTCCAAAATATATGTGCAAACGTGAAAATGACCAATAATTTGGCCGGGGTTAGGATGGTTAGTGATTTTGATATTAAATTCATGCCATTATCAATGATAAACAAGGGATAAATGGGTACTTAAGGAGCACCAATAGTACCTGCATCCCGTCCTTGTCGGTGAGCTGAAACACGCCAGGCCGGCGTTCTTCCATCACACGGAATGGACCTTCCCACATAGGTGAGAGTTTATTCATCCATTCTCGCGATTGGAATTGGCATAGTGCCAGGTCTCTGACTTGGAGGGATCTTGGTTGTACATGGCGCTGGTGGTGTCAGTGGAGAGCTTGCTGATAACGAGCTGCTTTCAGTGCCGCTCGGCAACAAACTTCCTCCAGATAGAGCATATCTTGTTGGTGTTGTTGATCTTGATCTTCTTCTTGGTAAGCCCAAACACGGGGACTTCCTAGGGTCACTTCGGTAGGGAGGACTGCTTCGGAGCCATACACAAGAAAGAACGGCATTTCCCCGGTTGCTCTACTCGGGGTTTTGCGATTTGCCCATACCACCGCGGGGAGTTCATCTATCCATCCAGATCCATGTTTCTTGAGCTCATTGTATGTCCTGGTCTTTAACCCATTGAGGATTTTTGCATTGGCTCGCTCCTCCTGCCCGTTGCTACGAGGATAAGCAACGGAGGCGAAGCATAGTTTGATGCCCATGTCATCGTAGTAATCCCCAAAGAGGTTGCTGGTGAACTGGGTCCAGTTATCAGTGATGATCCGAGTCGGGATGCCAAAGCGGGCCACTAGGTCTTTGATGAACTTGAGCACCGAGTTCTTGTTGGCTTTCACGACTGCAGTTGCCTCGAGCCACGTACAACCATTCATAACCCCCGGTGGCTCTTGGGAAAGGTCCCAAGATATCGAGCCCCCAGACCACGAATGACCATGACAGGGGTATGGTGTGGAGTGCCTGTGCTGGTTGGTGTATCTGCCTCTTGTGGAACTGGCATGCTCTACAGCGCCTAACCAGTTTGGCTGCATCCTGAAGAGCTGTTGGCCAGTAGAAACTGTGACGAAGGCCTTTCCAACCAGCGTGCGGGAGGATGAGTTACTCCCACACTCGCCCTCGTGGATGTCGGCGAGTATCTCGCCGCCTTCTTCCTGAGAGATGCATCGGAGAAGGACCCCGTTCGTGCCTCTCCGATATAGATCCTCATCTACCATGGCGTAGCGTTTGGACTGTCGTGCGATCCGTTCCGCAGTGGCATCATCATCGGGAAGGAACTTTTCTTTCAGGTAATCGCAGATGTCGTCCATCCATGACCGGACCTGAGGACATGTTGACGCCAAGTGGTTGGCTTCAGCGGGTGGCAATGCCTGGGTCCCCCCGCTCGACGGCGGGCTTCCCCCCTCGTCACATTCAGGAGCGGTGATGGTAGGCCGCATAACTTCTCTTCGGACACCTCGGGGGGTAGTGGAGCTCATGAGGAAGCGAGCCAGGATGGATCATCAGCCTCAGTGTTCTCTTTCCTTGGAACGTATCGTAACTCCAGTCCGTCAAAGTGCCTTTCCATGCGCTGAACCTCGGCTACGTAAGCTGCCATCTAAGGGTCGATGCACTGAGATTCCTTGGAGACCTAGTTTATGACAAGCTGGGAGTTGCCCTACACGAGCAGGCGGCGGACCCCCAACCCAACTGCGGCTCGCAACCCAGCAAGGAGACCCTCGTATTCTGCCATGTTGTTCATGGCTTAGAAGTCTAGCTGAACGGCGTACTTGAGGGTGTGACCGTCCGGGGAGGTTAGGACCACCCCGGCGGCGGCCCCCTGAAGGGTCAGCGATTCATCGAAGTTCATGCACCAGTACTCCATGGTCCAGGGTTTGTCGCCGTCGGATGTCGGGATGGTAGTCTCCTCTGTCAGCTCTGGGTCCGGGACGGGAGTCCATTCCGCGATGAAGTCGGCGAGCGCCTGGCTCTTGATGGCATGCCGCGGTGCGAACCATTGCTCGAATTCGGCCAGCTAGATGGCCCACTTGACCGTGTGCCCGGTACCTTCCCTGTTCTGGAGGATTTGACCCAGGGGGTACGACGTGACGACGATGATCTTGTGCGCTTGAAAGTAGTGGAGCAGCTTACGGGATGTCATGAGAACGACATATAGCATCTTCTGCGCTTGAGGGTAGCACTCCTTAGCATGCCGGAGCACCTCGCTGATGAAGTGCACCGAGCGCTGCACCCGTCGGGGTTTTGTTGGTGTAGCCCCCGGCATTGCGCCGGGGTCCGTGGTGACATCGTTGGAACATGGTGAAGTGGATCCGGGGTGCTCCCTAGGTGGGGCCAGCTCAGTGTCGTCCCGCGCTTCTTCTCTTTCCGCCACCAACACCGCGCTGACGACTTGCGGGGTGCCAGAAATTTACATGAGGAGTTCCTCCTCGTCCCGGGGTGCCACCAGGACTGGAGGACAGGTGAGGTACCTCTTGAGTTCCCAGAACGCTACGTCAGCTTCTTCTGTCTAGCTGAAGCATTCAATTTTCTTGATCAACTTGAAGAGAGGGAGACCACACTCCCCAAGCTTGGAGATGAACCTCCCTAGTGCCGGCATGCACCCCATGAGGCGTTGCGCCTCCTTTAGATGCATCGGGGGTTGCATGCGGTCGAGTGCTTCCACCTTGGCTGGTTTACTTTGATGCCTCGTCTCGACACCAAGAAGCCCATGAGCTTCCCTGCTGGTACCCCAAAAACACATTTTTTGTGTTTCAGCTTGAGCCGGGTTGTGCGTAGGCTACCGAAGGCTTCCGATAGATCCCGCATGAAGGTTTCCTTCTGCCAGGTCTTGACCACAATGTCATCAATGTATGCTTCGACATTGCGGGACCTCAAGTTCTGTAGAGTGATGCGCGTGGTCCGCTGGAAGGTCGGACCAGCGTTCTTGAGTCCAAAGAGCATGCGGACGTAGCAGTACGTTCCCACCAGGGTGGTGAACGATGTTTTCTCCTCGTCCTCCCTTGCCATGCTAATCTGGTGGTATCCAGAGTACGCATCCAAAAAGTAAAGGAGGTCGCACCCCATCGTGGAGTCGACGACTTGGTTGATGCGGGGGTAGCGGAAAAGGATCTTTTGGGCAGGCTTTGTTGAGGTCAGTGTAGTCAACACACATGCGGAGTTTGCCGTTAGCCTTGGGAACAACGACTGGGTTAGCCAACCACTCAGGGTGGATAACCTCTCGAATGAAGCCGGCTTCCAACATCTTCCGCACCTGGTTGCGGATGAAGTCTTGCCTCTCCGGGGCCTGATGCCAGATCTTCTGTTGAACAGGTCGCACACCGGGGTGCACGACGATATTGTGCTCGATCACCTCCCTAAGGACCCTGGGCGTATCTGATGGTTTCCACGCAAACACATCGGTGTTTGCCCGGAGGAAGGCGATGAGCACGTTTTCCTATTTCTCCCCCAGCTCTGCCCCTATGGCAACGATTTTCTCGGGATCATCCCCGAGGCGAACCATTTTGGTGAGGGTGGAGCTATCGAGAGATAGGCGTTGCTTTGCCGATGGATGGGCAGATGGCTCGGAGCATTCCACGGCGGAGGACGTGGTTGCCACCGCCTCGTAGAGCCGTTTGGCATAGTGCACTGAGCCCTTCACATCGGCCTTGATGGAGATGACCCCGGGCGGACCCGGGATCTTGAGGGTGTTGTAGGCGTAGTGGACCGCGGCCATGAACTGTGGCACCCTAGGTGTCAGTATAGCCAAAGTCAGGCAATTAGCATAACCTCATACACAAATGAGCTAAAAAAACTTAAATAAGAACCCCATATCTGATTTTTACAAATTTGTGTGTACATGTACGTGTGTTTGAGTGCAATGTGCATAAAAAACAATGTTTGGTATACTTTTAAAACTTGACTTGTCATGAGTGGTAATAAGATACTAAAATACACCTTTCGTAATGATCTATAAACTTTCTATGCAAATCAAATTCAAACTGGAAAACCATCAAATGAAATGATCAATGGAACTATTCTTTGATTTGTGAAGAGCTACTAGTTCAAACAAAACACTGAAATAAGGCCACAAAGATTCAACCAACAAGTTGTTTTGAAATCTTGAAAATCTTTTTTTTTAAAACGCATGAAACATTCTTACCTCGGAAGTCCAATAAGAAAATATTTAGTTATTCAGTTGTTGACGCAAAAATCAACACACTGGAATCCGAGGGCAAGTGTTCGCCGAGTCACAGAAAGTCAACCAAGCGTGCCAGTCAATTTGACCTGTAATTGACAAGGGAGAAAACAAAGTCAAATTCGAGAATGTATCGGCTGGGATTCCAAATATCTCTCAGTTGGGCATATCGGCAAGCTTTGCCGATACTATAGATGACAAAAAGATAATAAATGCAAGAGCGTAGTGAACGAGCGTATCGGCAGGATCAGCCGATACACTAAACGACAAAACCGGCTTTTGGACAGCCGATCATGTATGTATGACAAGATCTAAGCTACGAATGTGTAACTTAGATGATGCGAAGCTAAAACAGATCTAAAACGGCTCTTGAGATAACAAAGTTGTCACTCCAAAACCTAAAGCCGATCTAGTATGTTTTTAGATGTGATAATGGCCAAACAGCATAGGAAAACCTACAAATCTAGCCGATATCGATAATTGGTGAATAAATCTAGACGAGACGACAGCGATATGCCTGGAAGTCAAAGCCTAGATAAACTCGATAACTTTTGAATAGATTTTAACGAAGCCACAGCGATGCGCCCGGTAGCTAAAGCTCAAATATAATCGGTAAAATGAAAACTCACCAGCAAATCAAGTCGCTCGAATGTGAGGCATCCTTGATCAACTTGAAAGAACTCGTCGAAAAAAGAAAAGAAAAGGCAAAGTCGCCGAAAAAGTGCAAAGGAATTGTAAAGTTTGTTGTATTGGATGTGTATCAAGCTTTTCCGATCCCTTACAACTGATATATATATAGCCTAGCGCTATCAAGTCCTAGCCGATTACGGCAAACATTACTTGACCCTAAAGAAAAGACTATCTAAAAGGTAAACTACTTAAAATATTACAACCGAATCATCAAGATTCTCGTAGAGTCCAGATCCTCTCCTCCTTCCTTAATTTCATCGGCAACTATCCATCAGCCGAGCACCAGAGCTGGCGGATCAGCATCTTCACAGAATATTCCTCTGTCCCATCGGACGAGCTCCATCGGCCGATTCAAACCCTATGTATCTTTTGGTTTCTTCCAAATCGGCCACCTTCCCTTCACAAAAATCACCTTCCTTGATGCGTATCAAAAAACGGTGTCATCACATGCCCCCTAGTTTCAGAATAATTTGTTTTGTTCCGAAATTACTCCAACCAGCATTCAAAGCCATTCCTCGTACCCCGTGCA
The DNA here is from genome assembly GCF_016808335.1 of Panicum virgatum. Lineage (NCBI taxonomy): Eukaryota > Viridiplantae > Streptophyta > Magnoliopsida > Poales > Poaceae > Panicum > Panicum virgatum. The sequence continues at coordinate 33,687,625 of NC_053145.1, read as the reverse complement.
CGCGGCTTATCCCGTACAACTGGGTAAAACTCTTCTTTGCCCCTGGCCTTTCGCCTTCCATCCACGCAAGCCCAATGCACCGGTTCACTTTCCGTCTTTTTACCTGCCCAGACAGATCCATAAAAATCACCCTCCGGCTCCACCTCGGCAACAAGCCTCCATTAGATACAGAGCCTCCTTTCTTCTTTCTCCAGCAATTACCCTAGGTCTTCCTGTAGCAATGGCGGGCTCCAAGCGCCCCGATGAGTGTCCTTCCAATGCCACGCCGGCGATCCGTCGCCGCGTGGAGTAAGCCCCTCTTTCTTCCGTCTTCGGATTGCCATGCTTTTGTTCAACTTTGATCTCTAATTTTTTATGCCTCTTTTCTGTAAAGTGACAATGCTTCTTCTGGTTCCTCCAACTCGGAGGGACCCCCTTTCCCTGGTGTTCCTAAGAGCACCAAGGTGTTCATTCGCCAGCTCCTTCACGAGAAGGATGAAGCTCGGCAGAATTACTCCCAGCCACCGAACTGGAGGCGACGCAATCCGATCGGGCAACCCTCCAGGCTCAGCTCACCGCCGCTGACTCCAGGGTCGCTTGTGAGTTGCCCCTTCTGAAGCATTGCTCTCTCCTATTTTTTTACTCCTTTTCTGACATCTTGCTTCAGTCCTGGAGTCGCAGGTTCCAACCCTCCACGCCGCAGCAGCCACCGCTACCGAATCGGTGAACGCACGTGGCGACACCATCGCCGCCCGTCTACAGGACATCCCCAACCGTGTCCGGGAGGTTGCCAGACATGGGGTCCGCCGCGGCGCTGCTGTTGCCCTCGCTACTGCCCAGTTTCAAACTGGTCACGACCTCCTACAGGTCGAACCGGTCCACCTTCCGCTGGGCAGCGAAGACTGGTGGGTCTTCGAAGAGCTCGCCACGACATGGAGATGGCAGCCGCCGCCATCTCCGCAGATGTTAGCATAGAGGTGGTCATCGGCAACGTCTTTGCCGATGATTAGATTTCTAGGAGTAGCATCTTCCTAGAAACAATCTTTTGCTGTATCGGCCAGATCCTCAGATCGGCCCCTTTGTAAATAGTATTATTAATGAAGTATTTCTTTTTTTCTTGCCAACTTCCATTGCAATTTCCCAATCGACGTGGCAAAAAACCAGCTTTGACCCGAATTTGAACAATCTAGATTGTGTAGATTTTTTGCACTAAGGGCGACACAAATCGTGTCGGCCATAACAATTCAACCGATAATTCAATTAATTGGCTATTCATCCACCCAAATGTTAGGGTAATACTTCTTCATATATTTTCCGTTAAGAGCTCTAGAATACTCTTCCCCTTCGAGTGTCTCTAAAATATAAGCATTGCCAGGAATGCATCTGTTTATTCTGAATGGTCCTTCCCACGTTGGCGACCATTTGCCGAATTTTGAACTCTTTGTTCCTATCGGCAATATCAACTTCCAAACCAATTCCCCTTGCTCAAAGGTTTTGGCTTTTACCTTTGTATCATACCATCGGCTAACTCTGGCTTTATTTACCTCAACATTTATAGGAGCCTTCAGCCGATGGCCAGCCAAATCCTTTAATTCATCTTTCATCAGAGTAGAGTATTCAACGACCGTCAATTGATTCTGAAACGTGACACGCCGTGAATCAAGTTTCAACTCCCATGGGAGAACAGCTTCATGTCCGTATACCAAATGATATGGAGACACCTTTGTAGCACCATGACAAGTCATTCTGTATGCCCATAAAGCTTCATGAAGTAAAGTATGCCACTTTCTAGGATATTCATCAATCTTTCTCCTGATCAATTTGATGACTCATTTATTAAATGCTTCTGCCTGACCATTAGCTTGAGCATAATAGGGAGAAGAATTCAGCAATTTAATCCCCATTCTAGTAGCAAATTCCTCAAATTCATCTGACGTAAACATAGTACCTTGATCGGTCGTAATGGTCTGTGGAATACCAAACCGATAGATAATATGTTCTTTAACGAATTCAATCATCTCTTTTGATGTAACATTTTTCAGAGGAATTGCTTCAACCCACTTGGTGAAATAATCAGTGGCCACCAAGATAAACTTATGATTTTTACTGGATGGAGGATATATCTGGCCGACCAAATCAATTCTCCATCCTCTAAATGACCACGGCTTGATTATGGGATTCATGCTGACGCAAGAACTCTTTGCACGCTTCCAAACTTCTGACATTCTTGGCAACCTCTGTAATATGTGAAGCAATCTTCCAGCATCGTCGGCCAAAAATATCCGTTCCTCCTGATCACCCATTTCATCTTAAAGGCCGATTGATGGGATCCACAACCTTCATGAATTTCACCCATTAATACCTTAGCTCCTTCTTTATTGATGCATTTGAGCAAAACTCCATCAATCGTCCGATAATATAAATCTTCCTCCAACAATACATACTTGATTGCCTGGAATCTAAATTTTCTGTTCATTTTTTTGGATGGATCTTTCAAATAATCAATAATTTCTTTCCTCCAATCATCGGCTGTTAACTCTGAGACTATTATTCTTTCCATCGGCCGATATCCTGAAGCATGCTGAGCCAGCCGATTCGCATCACTATTATGAAATTTGGGAACATGCTCGATGGTTACCTTCTTTAATTCTTTTAGGAGCCGGAGACATTCTTCATGATATAATTGTAAAATATCATCTTTGCATTCATACTCCCCAACTAACTGATTAATCACCAGCATAGAATCTCCAAAAATCTCAACAGCATCGGCTTTGATCTCTCGAAGTAATTGAATTCCCTTGAGAATAGCACGATACTCAACTTGATTATTGGTTGCAGAGGCTTCAATCAGAAATGAGAACTCAAAATTTGCCCCATGAGGGGAAATCAGCACCACACCAATTCCAGAACCATTCCCACATGAAGATCCATCAAAGAATAAAGTCCAAGGAATAAGATCTACCATGTTTAGCTCTGGTCCACAATGTTGCACAACAAAATCAGCTACGGCTTGACCCTTAACTGCTTTAGCCAATTCATACCTCAAATCAAATTCTGACAATGCCAAAATCCATTTTCCTATTCTCCCTTTTAAAATCGGCAATGAGAGCATATATCTAATAACATCATCTTTGCACACAACAACACATTCAGCTGATAATAAATAATGCATAAGCTTGGTACAGGAGAAGTATAAGCAAAGACACAATCTCTCAATAGGAGAATACCTGGTTTTAGCATCCAGCAACCTTCTACTCACAAAATAAATAGCCCTTTCTTTTCCTTCAAATTCTTGAATAAGGGCCGATCCGATAGCACGCTCATCAGCCGATAAATACAATTTAAACGGCTTGTGCTTTTGGGGAGGAACCAATACCGGAGGCTTTACTAGATAATGTTTAATTTCATCCAATGCCTTCTGATGTTCCTCTTTCCATACAAATTCCTGATCGGCCTTCAACTTCAGTAAAGAATTGAACGGCTGAATTTTCCTGACAGATTAGATATAAATCTTCGAATAAAATTAATCTTTGTAACACCCTAATTTAAATTTCAGTATCTAATAATAAATTTGATTGGCTTTATTTAAATTTCTAAGGTTTATTATGCTTAGCCTTGCATTTAATCTAATTTTCTTTCACAAGTAATTAAACTTTTTCTAGGTTAAATATGTTTGTGCATTCATGCTGGTGCATAAGTTTGTTTTTGGTTGAGTGTCTAGGGTTTGAATTCAAATTTCATTTGAATTCAAATTAGTTGAGTGTGTTTGGAGAAGAAAAGAAGAAGGAAAAGGAGAAAACCTGAATTCTGAAATCAGCCCAATCCTTCCTTGAGCCCAGCCCGCACTCCCTTTCCCTTCTTTTCCGCGAGGCCCAGCGAAACCGGCCCAGCTTCCTCTCTCCCGCTCGCCATGTCAGCCCGGCCTGCTCTTTCTCCGCTCGGCCCACCTCTTCCGATTCCTGCAGCCCAGCGCGCTCGCCCGACCCCGGCAGCACTCTCGCCCGCGCTCGCTAACAGCCCCGGTCCCCTTGTCGGCGCCGCATGCCCGCTCGCGCGCGCCCCGCCTCTGACCCGCCGGCCCCACCTGTAGGTCTTCTTCCTCCTCGTGCCATGCCTCCCTGCTGCTGGACCAGCCTCGCCCGAGCTCCCTTCCTCTGCGCCGTGGACCGCCCCAACCTGTGGCCTACAGACCAGCCCGTGCACGCTTTGGCCTTCTAGAAGCCGCATCCCCAGAGCCTGGGATCGCGCTGGGTTGTTGCGCAATCTGCAAGATCAGCACCCGAGCGCTACCATGATCCTCGCAATTACCTTCCATTGCCTGGGCACCGTGATCCTCGGCCTTCCTCTTTAAATGCCCCCGGGCACCCCTGCGACTCACCTTCGCCCTCCCTCACCGCCAGAGCCCCTGCTCCACCGTCATCGCCTTACTCCGCCGCGCCGAGGCCCTACTCCACCGTGGAACGGCCTCCCCGCTGCAGCTCCACCCCTGACAGTCCTCGCAATAGCTCTGCCATAAGCCCAGGAAGCTTTCTGTCGGTGTCCCAACCCGGGGGGCTGGATCCCAACTAGTAAATGCTGCGTGTTTCCTCGTCCCAGATGATGATGCAAGAGACAACACAGTAACGCACGATTTATCCTAGTTCCGGCCGCAGGGCCGTACGTCCAGCAAAGGGTGTGTGCGAGGGCACTGTATTATCTTGCACCCGGAGTGCTTGTAGTAGGGGGTACAAGCAAGGCGAGAGAGGTAGGAAGGCTCCCAAGTCTCTACTAGAAGATGGGTTGAATGTGGCGAATAGGGATGCCGAAGTGTAAGTGATGATGGATCTCGTCTGGAAGCGTCCCGTCTAAAGGAGGCCCGCCTCCTCCTTTTATAGTCACAAGGAGGGGCGGCGCACATGAGTGGGGGCGTGGAAGTCGTCGTTTTCCCCCGAATCGCGGGGTAAAGTGGCCGGATACTGTAGAAAGTACACTATGTGGCATGGCGTTGGGCGTGGCAGCTGTCGTGGATATCGTCCTTGGTCTTGCAGAGATCGTGCCGGCGTCCTGCCAGTCCTTGCGGGCGGCGTGGTCGTCGCTGTTGAAGGTACGGTCTTCCATATGTGGTGCGGTGGCGTCCGGTGGGCCCCGCAGGTAAAAGCCTTGCGTGCACCAGCGGGGGTGGGGCACGCGGCGGTCCTGAACCCCCTGGACGGAGTGCAGGCGTGCGCACCAGGAAGTCTGGGAGCCACGTGGAGGTCCCGGACCCCTCCACGGGGGTCCGGGACTCTGGCTGCGGGTGATGGACATCCCTCCTCGAGGGGCTCGTGGCGACACTGGACCCCCTCCCGAGCAGGAGGTGGGCCCGGGGCCATGCGTATGATGAGGCAGAGTCCGGACGGCCAGAGTTGGCAGAATAGTGACGGGAACTGTGCTGAGCGCGTCTTGTCCCGCGTCGGAGGTTCCACAGTACCGCCACAGTGTCCGGGATGGCGGAGTAGTGACCGGAGGTGATGGATGGGACTTTTGTCACAGCTACTGTGGGAATGGCGGCCCGACGCCGCCTGTCCTGAGCACTGTGGAAGAGTGATGGGCATTCAATGCCTCCGTACGGTAAGCGGTTGGGCGGCGGGGCCGTTCGTCCCTTGTGCTGAAGGGTGGCCTTGAGCGAGGCGGAGACGACTTACCCGCTCGAGGGTAGATTCGCTACCCTCGAGCGAGGCGGAGATGCGTTGCGCGGTCAAGGGTCCCGAGGGGAGCCCTCGAGCGAGGCGGAGATGAGTGACCCGCTCGAGGGTGGGCTCGCTACCCTCGAGCGAGGCGGAGATCGTCCCGCGGGTTTGAGGGGGATGTGAATTGGCCACACGCTGGGCTTCTTTGAGTTCATTTCTTTCTTCCAGATTTGGAAGGAGGCCGTGGGCTTTTGTGGGCTCAGTCGCTTAACATGTTTTTGCGTTTTAAGGCGGTCTGAGTACCCCAATTAGGGTGTCCCAATTAGGCTTTGGTCGAGTCAAGGGATTCGGCCAAAGGGTAATTCGGCGATTTCTCCCTTGACGTGATCGGACGAAGTCGTGCACCTGCTAGGCGCGCCTGAGCGCGGGCCCGGTGAATGTGACAACTCGTCGGTTAGAGTAGTGCGCCTGCGGGGAGGATACTCCGAGGCGCGCGCCTCAATGTTTGTTTGTCTCGGGGACAAGACGTGTCCGCACGCTAAGGGGGGCCAAGGTGACGATGGCGCCTGCTGCTCGGCAGCTGGCGCTTTCATCGCACTGTCCCGCACTTAGGGCCTTGGCCCTACCTTTCCTGGTTGCCTTGCGGCGCGCCGTTCGAGGGCGGTCGGCCTGAGCCGATGCTGTGCTGCCTAGCGTCCAGGGGCTCAACTTCGCTTTATTTTGTTCAGTCGTGTCTCAGTGCGGTGACCGAGGGCATCCTTTGCTCGTGGAGTGCCGCGCCGTCACGGGCGATCCAAGCCTCTGCCCTTCGACAGGCTTGAAGCTTGGTGCCTGGCGCAGCTATAAATAGGGGTCGTGGGGTTCCCTTTCCTCTCCATCCTCCCAGTTCTTTCTTCCAGCATCGCCTAAATCTTGTAATGTTTTCCTTTGCCTTTCGCGACAGGCTCCCAGATGGGGTGGCCGGGCCTTTTTAGGCTTTGGCGCTAGAAGAATGCTTGCGAGCAGTGGGGGAAGACCGGAGTGGGCGTGCGCACCATCCCTCAGCTCAAGTGGGATCAGCAGAAGAGCATTGGGCCCGTGGGGTCCTGCTCCTGCGATGTCCCCAAGCCTCAAGGGGGATGGAGACGCCTGACCATGGCGCTGACGCCAGGTCTGGCGGCTGTTTTTCGCATCGTCCCCCCCCCCCCCGCAACAAGGTTGTTCTCGGGGAGATGGTGCGGAGGGCGCTGTCCGCCAGCTTGACCCCCCGCGAGGTCTTCGGTGGAGGAGACGCTAGAGGAAGGCTTGCGAGGAGAGCATCCCGCTGGACCCGTGCGGCCTGGGGGCTGCTCCTCGCATCCCTAGCAGCCTGGCCATTGCGTCAGCCAGGGGCTCGGTGCCTTTCTTCATCGCTCGCTCCTCCCCAAGACAGAAAAAATTGCCACATAGGTGGCAACATGTTTGTATCTTTTGACGGCCTCGCGTCGGTAACCCTTTGTAATCTTTATTTGCATTGAGCAATAAAGTCCCCTTTCTTTTTTACGGGAAGTATGATCGAGGGTATAAGGGCACACAAAGGGTTACAGGCCTCGAATATGTGTGAAGTCTCCTTCGCGGGGGCGCGTCAGCGCACCCGCGGGTGTAGCCCCCGAGGCCTTGGAGGAGAGTTTGTGCTCGTCCAAGGGCTATGAACGTTGTCCCACTGGGTTGCCTCACCGAGATGGTCGACCAGCGTCTTTTTTAGCCGGCAATGGCACTCTTTCAGCTGCCCTCGGCATTCTCCATGCTGGTACAACGACCCGGCGTTCAGCTTATCCGTCAGGAGAGCGCACGTAAATAGCGGAGGATTTGGTTACACATGTGGAGCTTCGTAGTTGTCGGTCGTCGACTCATTTGAGGGTGCGATCGGAACCGTGGTGTGCGAGCAGCCCCCGAGCCTAGGCCCGTGTGAAGGCGTTCAGGGGAACCCTCGACTTTGATTACGACCCTCGTCGCCCTTCTGCAGGGAGGAGGGGTGAAGCGCACCATGCTACCCATGCCCGGGCCGTGAGCAATGGCTGCTTCGGTGAGCTATTAGCGGGTAGTTCAAGCGGACGTCCGTGCCCCGTTCGATAAGGGTCGGCTCATGGTCCATGGACACATCTCATAAAGCGCTCGCGAGGGTTCGCTAGGCGGGGCTCGGACCCATTCGATAGGGTCCGAGGGCTCGATGCTCTCCCTTGATGGGATCCCCCTTCTAGGCACCCTCAACTGGCCTTGAACACTACGTAGGATGTCTCGAACTCCGCGTTCGAGGGTGGCTTGTACGGCACATCCCTGCAGTCCCTGACTCTGGTGATCTGGGGCGCCTGTCGAACCTCCGAAGGGCCAGGCTTCAAACCCCTGATCAGTAAGGTCTCGAAATGTGATTCCTTCGAGGGTACAGGGACCCCTGAAGGAATATTCCGTCTTGATTCGAAAACGACGTAGACTCGCGAGTCGCGCACGCACAGGTCTTCCGCTGGTTGTGGGCGACGTGGCCCGATTCGTGCAGTGTGGTGCGGGCGCGCCTTTTCAGGCGGCAGCCTCGAGCAGACAAAGCGGCGTTGGCAGCGGCTGACGGATGGGATGGCGCAACAGTCGCGCCGCGCCCGCCGGTTACCATGTCGCAGTTATTGCTACGTGCGCGCGTGGGAGACCCCGCGGTCATGGGGCCCAGCCGTCAGCGACAGAGAAATCTACCGCATTCAATGCGGCAGATTCAAGCTGAGGTGGTGGACCCGCCCATCGTGGTGAATAAAAACGAAGAGAAGGGGGATGTTTGGGCTCACCTGGCTGTTTGCCTTCATCTCACTTTGCCTTCTCTGCCTCCCCTGCATCCTGAGCCCACAGCCAAGAGCGAAAGGAGGAAGAGGAAGGAGAGAGAGAGAGAGAGAGAAAGAGCACCTTAGCCATTTCGGAGCCTTCACTCCCGCATCCCTCCTCGACTCGCAGAGATGTCGAACATCCAGGAGCCATTGCCGTGGGGGAAATCCTCCGCCACCGTGGCGGTTCTGGAGCAGTTGGTCGCCGACCGGCTGCTGCCACGGATTTCTGACTCGGGGGCACCGGCGTGGATTGCCCCGCGGCCAGAGGAGACCGAGCCGAAGCCCCCGCAGGGCTACGTCGTGAGCTTCGTGCGCCTTCACGAGCGAGGCTTCGGCGTCCCTGTCCCCAGCAAGCCCGAGTACAGGAGGAGGGCGATGCCGGCCAGAGCGTTGCCGAAGCAGCCGCTCAGGCTGACGACGCCGAGGAGACCAGCCGGGGCGGTGCCGGTGGCGCTGCCCGGGCCGTCATTGAAGTTGAGGCCGGTCAGGGCGACGCGGCCAGCACTGCCCGACCGGATACGGGAGGAGAAATTGGCGGGGGCACGCAGGAGCGCCCTGCCGACCATGTAGAAGAGGAGGCCCTCGTCCTCGAGCCCCTGAGGGCTGAGGCCGAGGGCGTCGCAGAGGAAGAGACGGCACAAGGGGCACCGGGGGGGGGGGGGAGGAGCCCCCGTCTCGGAGCCCACCAAGGCCCGGGACGAGGGTATAGTCACGGTGGTACCGGTGCCAACAGCGCAAGGGAGCACGGCGATGGTGGTGGAGCTGCTGGACAACAGCGAGGAGTACGGGGACTCGATGGACATCGACCCCACCGCTGCGGCTAGCGCCGCTGCGGCAACGCCGCTGCGCATATTGCCTAGTTCGCGTCGGCCAGCGCGGATGTGCTCGAGGCGGGGACATCCGAGGGGCGTCATCTTGGGGCGATCGTCCTGTCCGGGATCCCCTCGGAGTTCCTCCGCAAGGAGCAAGAGGAGGAGGAGGCCTGGAACACGCAGCTTGGCGTCGGCCGCGATATCCTAAAAGCTCTCGACTGCGCGTTCCAGCTCCATCAGGGGGCGGATTACCAGGTCAGCCAGGTAAATGCTTTCCCCTGAAAATTGCTCGGATTCGATTCGTCGTTAACATGTTTTTACCCACGCCTTCCCACCTGCAGCGGCTGAGGGACATCTCGCACGAAAAGAGCACCGAGATGATCCGGATGTACTCCCAGATGAGCCAGCTCGGGCAGCTCAACGCCGAGCTGGTGCTCAAGAACATCGACGCCAACACGAAAATGGCGGATCTGGGAGTGCGTTAGCAGGCGTTGGAACAGGAACTGGCGCGGGTTACCGGTGAGCGGGACGTCCAGAAGGCAGCAGTGGAGCAGAAGGCTCGGGAAGCTGAGGCGCAAGCTGTCGAGCTGCAACGCCTCCGGACGGCGCTCGAGTAGAAGGCTCGGGAAGCCGAGGCGCAGAGCGACGAGCTACAGTGCCTCGGGACATCGCTCGAGCTGCAAAAGACCGAGCTCCTCCACAAGGAGGTGGCCATAGCTGCGCTCACCGGGACCCTCCGGGAAATGGGCGAGGCCCTCAAGGGGAAGGAGGTGGCCCTCCAGAACGTGGGGGCGCCCTTAGGGAGAAGAAAGCCTCCTTGTCCTCGCTCGAAGAGGCCGCCCAAGCCCAGAGGGAGGAGGCACAGAAAAGTATCATGGGTAAGTACCTTCGAGTTTTCGTCGATTTGTTTCTTTTCATAGCTTACGTTGATTCCCTTTGCCCAGAGCTGAGGCAGAAGGTGGCGGATGAATCCGCGGCGAAGGAAGCAGTCTACACCGCACTCACGGCGGCGCAAATGGAGTTTGCTGAGCTAGAGCAAACCGCCGTGAGCATGTGTTAAGGGCTCGAGGGGGAGGGTGCCGTCTTGGGTAGTTCAGTGATCAGCCGCCTGCGCGCGCTAGGCAGTCGGATCGCCGAACACGCCAAGAGCACCTTCCGCCTCGGTGTCCTGCGGGCTCTCGCCATGGCCTCGACACACTACCTCATGGATCTCCAGAGGGTGTCGTCGGGGTATGTCGTTCCCGATGACGCTGATGCGGATGCCGCGTCGGCCATTATGGACGAAGCCGACGCAGCCGTAGAGGAGTTCGCCACCATACTTGCTGAGAAGCTCGAAGCCGACATCCCTCCCATTGCTGAATTCGACGCCCCTGAAGACCCGCAAGGGGGGATGGTAGCCTGTAGGAAATCTAGGCCTCGAAGCCCATGTAATAGATTAGTGAATATATCATAGTCGCGCTTTGTAATCGCATCCTATGAATATAAGAGATTTATTTTCGTTAAATCGACTGTGTGGCCCATCGAGGCCTTGTGCGTTCGAGCCTATGTTTCTTTACTTTATTTCTGTGTTCTCGTATGCGACTTAGATAAACGTCTGCGAGGAAATTCCGCGTTCATAAGCAACGTAGGCGTAGGGTGGTGAGGGGGGGTGCCGTATCCCAGAGGCGTAGGCGGCCCCATACCGTAGTTGCTTATGCCTCGCGTCCGTTTTTTCCAAGGATACGAGAAGCTTAGGGTCGAGACGGAAATATTTCGAAAAAACATTGGCGATATTTTGGGGACGTTCGGGGGTTCCCCCAGTAGTAGCCCCAGATGGAGGCTCGGCTTTGCCGAGGGTAAAGCCGAGCGTACCTCAGTGTTAGCACGCATCCGAGCCTTCGAGGGTCCCGAAGGTTCCCAAAAATAAACAAGTAATGTGTACTTCTTTATTATTTTTGGGAAAATTAAACTGCGAGTACAAACGATGTACAAATAGCTTGGAATGCTAAGGATAGAAGTGACGTAGCTGTTGTATGTTCCAAGCATTGGTGAGGACTTCGCCGTTTTTGTTCGCCAGCTTGTACGTGTCGGGTTTGAGCACCTCGGCGATTATGTACGGTCCTTCCCATGGAGGTGAGAGCTTGTGGCGGCCCCTGTTGTCCTGTCGAAGCCTCAGCACCAAGTCCCCTTCGTTGAGGTCTTGGCGCCGGACCCTCTGCGCTTGATACCTTCGTAAGGACTGCTGGTAGCGCGCAGAGTGGAGGAGCGCCATGACTCGAGCCTCGTCCACTTGGTCCAGTGAGTCTTCGCGAGCTCGCTGGTTTTGTTGCTCGTGGTATGCCTTGAGCCTTGGCGATCCGTACTCCAAGTCAGTGGGGAGTTTGGCCTCGGCGCCATAGACGAGGAAGAACGGGGAAAAGCCCGTGGCTCTGCTTGGGGTCGTCCTCAGGCTCCAAATGACCGAGGGTAGCTGCGTGAGCCACCTGCGGCCGAATTTGTTCCGTTTGTTGAAAATCCTTGGCTTCAGTCCTTGGAGGATCATGCCATTGGCACGCTCCACTTGCCCGTTCGTCTGTGGGTGTGCCACAGCCGACCAGTCCACACGTATGTGGAAACCGTCGCAGAACGCCAAGAACTTCTTGCCTGTGAACTAGGTGCCATTGTCGGTAATGATCGAGTTCGGGACCCCGAACTTGAAGACGATGTCGGTGAAGAATAGAACTGCTTGCTCGGACTTGATCTTGCCGATGGGTCGAGCCTCGATCTACTTGGAGAATTTGTCGACTGCCACCAGCAAAAGGGTAAAACCCCCCGGGCGCCTTCTGCAGCGGACCGACGAGGTCTAGTCCCCACACGGCAAACGACCACGTGATGGGGATGGTCTGCAGAGCATGGGCCGGGAGGTGCATCTTTCGAGCGTAGAACTGACAACCCTCGCAGGTCCGCACGATGTCAGTGGCATCGGCGACCGCGGTGGGCCAATAGAAACCTTACCGAAATGCGTTACCCACGAGGGTGCGCGGCGCAGGGTGATGGCCGCAGATGCCGGTGTGGATGTCGCAGATCAGCTCCTTGCCCTCGGGGACGGGGATGCATCACTGCATGACGCCTGAGGGACTACGCTTGTATAGCACGTCATCGATTAGAATGAAGGACTTGGCCCTCCTGGCGAGGCGCCGCGCCTGAGCACGGTTCGAGGGTAGGGTCCCTTGAATCATCCAGTTGAGATACTGGACGCGCCAATCATGCGAAGTGGGGGCCTCGTCAACTTCCATTGCTTCGGCCTCGTCCGCGGAGGTGGTCCCGAAGTCAATGTCCGTGGCCTCGGCCTCGTCCGCCGGGGGGTTCTCGTTGGAGGGCCCGGCGGACAAGGGGCCCATCTCCATCGGATCCGTGAATTCAATGGAGGGCTTGGTGATGTCGCGGGCGAAGATATTCGGAGGGACGGTGGTCCACCCCGAAGCGATCTTGGCTAGTTCATCGGCGTCCTCGTTGTACTTGCGCGGGACATGATTGAGCTCTAGGCCATCGAATTTGTCTTCGAGGCGGCGCACTGCATTGTAGTACGCCTCCATCTTCGGGTCGTGACAGGTAGACTCCTTCATGACTTGGTCAACGACAAGTTGAGAGTCACCGCGCGCGTCGAGGCGTTTGACGCCGAGCACGATGGCGATGCGGAGGCCACTGAGGAGGGCCTCGTACTCCACCATGTTGTTCGAAGCAGGGAAATGCAAGCGTATCACGTACCGCATGTGTTCTCCGAGGGGTGAGATGAAGAGGAGGCCGGCACCGGCGCCGGTTTTCATCACCGACCCGTCGAAGTACATAGTCCAGCATTCGCCCTAGATTTGTGGTGTGGGTAGCTGAATGTCCGTCCATTCAGCCACGAAGTCGGCCAAGATTTGGGACTTGATCGCTTTGCGCGGGGCGTAGGTAAGAGTTTCTCCCATCAGCTCCATAGACCATTTGGCGATTCTACCCTCGGCTTCCCGGTTGCGGGATATCTCTCCCAAAGGGAAAGACGAGACCACGGTGACGGGATGGGCCTCGAAGTAGTGGCGTAGCTTGCGCCGAGCCAAAACCACTGCGTAGAGCAACTTCTGAATCTGCGGATAGCGTGTCTTAGTTTCAGACAACACCTCGCTGATCTAGTACACCGGCCGTTGGACGGGCAGAGAATGGCCCTCCTCTTGTCTTTCGACCACGATCATCGCGCTGACCACTTGGGTCGTCGCAGCTACGTACAGATAGAGGGGCTCGCCGTCCGTGGGTGGCGTGAGAATGGGGGCATGAGTGAGCGATGCCTTCAGCCTTTCGAGGGCTTCTTGGGCTTCGGGGGTCCACGTGAAGCGTTCGGTTTTCCTCAAGAGTCGATACAGGGGTAAGCCTTTTCTCGCCGAGATGCGAGATTAACCGGCTAAGGGACGCTAGGCATCCTATGACCCTTTGTACCCCCTTTAGGTCTCGGATCAGTCCCATCTGAGTGATGGCCGAGACTTTTTCAGGGTTGGGCTCGATGCCCCGCTGGGAGACAATGAAACCCAAGAGCATACCTCGAGGCACCCCGAACACGCACTTCTCGGGGTTGAGTGTTACCCTCTTGGCCCGTAGGCAACCGAATGCGACCCGGAGATCGGTAACCAGGTCGTCTGCCTTCCTGGATTTTACAACAATATCGTCGACATATGCCTCTATGCACCGATGGTATGTGGCTCCGGCGTTTCTGAGGCCAAAGGGCATCGTAACGTAGCAGTACATGCTGAAAGGTGTGATAAAAGATGTCGCGAGCTGGTTGGACTCTTTCATCTTGATTTGGTGGTAACCGGAGTAAGCATCAAGAAAGGATAGAAGTTTGCATCCCGCAGTAGAATCTACAATCTGATCAATTCGTGGAAAAGGAAAGGGAACCTTCGAACATGTCTTATTTAAACTAGTGTAATCTACACACATCCTCCAGTGTCCACTCTTTCTCTTCACTAATACTGGATTAGATAGCCACTCGGGATGGAAAACCTCCTTGATGAATCCGGCCGCCAGAAGTTTCTGCAACTCCTCGCCGATCGCTCGGCGCTTGAGCTCGTCGAAGCGTCGCAGGCGCTGCTTCACCGGCTTGGAGTTGGGTCAGACATCAAGGGAGTGCTCGGCGACCTCCCTCGGTGTGACAGGCATATCCGAGGGGCTCCACGCGAAGATGTCAGCGTTGGCGCGGAGAAAATCGACGAGCAACGCCGTCGAGGGTGGCGCTGATCTGCAACGCCTTGTCGTTGGGGTGGCTTGGGTCAAGGGGCACCTTCTTGATACCCTCGGCGGGTTCGAAGCTCTCGGTGTGTCGTTGCGTGGAGTCCAAGGCCTTACTTGCCATTTTGTCAAGGGTGGGTACGAGGGCCTCGTCCTCTGCTTGAGCCTCCGCGCGCTCAATGCACTCGACGTCGCACTCGTAGGCGTGCTCGAACGAAGAGCCGATGGTGATGACGCCCTTTGGACCCGGCATCTTGAGCTTGAGGTAGGTGTAGTTGGGGACGGCCATGAACTTGGCGTAGCAAGGACGGCCAAGGATGGCATGATAGGATCCTCGAAACCCCACCACCTCAAAAGTGAGTACCTCCTTGCGGAAGTTGGCTGCCGTACCAAAGCATACAGGCAGATCGATCTGGCCGAGGGGTTGGACGCGCTTCCCCGGCGCAACGCCATGGAATGGCGACTTGCTGGGATGAAGCTTGTCCAGTCCGATCCCCATGAGCTCTAAGGTGTGGGCGTACATGATGTTGAGGCTGCTGCCTCCGTCCATGAGCACCTTGGAGAAGCGGGTGTTGCCGATGATGGGATCGACAACGAGCGGATACCGTCCCGGATGCGGGACGTAGTCGGGGTGGTCCTCGCAGCCAAAGGAGATGGTATCCTTTGACCAATCGAAGTAGGATGGCGTGGCTTTGGTGACGGAGAAAACTTCCCGGCGCTCACGCTTGCGTTGCCGAGAAGTCATGTTTGTCGTTGCTCCTCCAAAGATGAAGAAGGCATTCTCCACTGGGGGGAACTCGTCATCTCCACCTTTGTCGCCAGCATCCTTCTTCTTGTCTTTGTCGCGACGCGCAACGCGGTTGTAGTATTTCTTGAGCATTTCGCACTGCTCGAGAGTATGATTGACCGGGCCCTTGTGGTAAGGGCACGGCTTCTTAAGCATATCGTCGAACTGGCCACCACCGCCTCGAGGGGGGCCTCGAGGTCCTTGGCGGTCCGGGGCGGCAGTGAAGGCCTCGTCGGAGTCCTCTGCCTGCCCCGACCCGTGCTGGTTCGGTGGGACCAGCTTCATTCCCTTCCTCCCCCGCTTCTGTTTCTTGGCGGGGGCGCTGGGTTTGACGTTGCTGCCCTCCGCGGGTGCATCGTCCTTGCAATTGCTCAACTTGTCGTCGAAGATGGCACCAACAGCCTCCTCGCCGGCGACGTAGTTTGTGGCAGCGTCGAACAGCTCGTTGGTGTTGGTCGGACGGCTTCTCGCGAGCTCATGCACCAGGTTCCTGCACGTCGTACCCTTGAGGAAGGCGTTGATGACCTTGACGTGGGTGACGCTGGGGAGCTCGATGCATTGCTTGGAGAAGTGCCGCACGTAATCGCGTAGGGACTCGTTGGGCTTCTGACAGCACCCTTTGAGGTCACAAGAGTTACCAGGGCGCACGTATGTGCCCTGGAAATTGCCCACGAAGATCTAGACCAAGTCGGCCCAGTTGTGGATCTGATCCGCAAGCAGATGCTGGAGCCACGTTCGTGTGGCGTCAGCAAGGTGAAGAGGAAGGTTGCGGATGATGACCGCATCCTCCGTCGCGCCGCCTAGCTGGCATGCTAGGCGGTAGTCGTTGAGCCAAACAGCAGGATCAGTCTCGCCCGAGTACTTGACGAGGGTGTTGGGTTGTCGAAAGTGCGGGGGAAAAGAAGCAGTTCGGATCTCCCGGCTGAACACCCGGGTGCCCGGAGGCTCCGGTGACTCACCCCTGTCAGCGACGAGTTTTTCGCCGGCCGTCTTCAGTTCCGGAGATTTGTCGACGTTGTCATCGGCCAGGATGCACTCCCGGGCAACATGTCCCGCCGCCTGGGCATGTGCACCATGCGCGGTACGCTGCTGCTCGAGTGCGGCGCGCAGCTCCTGGGTTTGCTGACGCTACTCGTCGAGCTTGGCTTGAAGCTCCTTGAGTTGCGCCAGTTGTGCTTGCCGCGCCGCCGAGCTTGACGAGGAAGGGGCTGCAGGCGGCACCACCGGTTGGTTTGCCTGCGCGTCCGCCCTGCCGTCCCCGTCGTTGCTCGGGGCGTTGTCGTTTTGCTCGTCTGCGAGGTCAGCCATGAAGCACTCCCGGGTGGGGTCATAATCCCCCTCACTGGAGTCCTCAGAGCAAGTGAGACAGTAAGCCATCGCCAGCTAGAACGAGCGAAGAGCGTTGGTGTCGCATACCCCGGAGTAGTCCCCGGCCTCCTCGGCCGTGAAGTTATTCATGAAGAAGTTGATGTTGTCGGCGATCGAGCTCGCCGTCTCGAGGTAGGATTCGTCAGGAGACGATGCGATGAGGTTGCGGATCGACAGGAGATGATGACCCGGCAGATCCTCATACTCGGTGAAGTTAGTGCTGATTGAAGAGGCGTAGGTGCGAGCGGCAGTGTTGCGCATCCCGAAGGGGAATGGCGAAGGTGAGGTCGAGCCCCCCCTGGGAGACACTGGTGCCGCAGCAGGTGATGGTGCCGGCGCAGATGACGCCGTGGCACGTGATGACGAAACGGTGGCCCCGTTGGCCATGTGATGAGTTGCGACATGCCAGCCTCGACCCACGTGGGGGAGCTGTGGCGTGCCGCGCGACGCCGCTCCGCGCGTGCTTGTCGCGAATGCTGACCCGAGCGCTGGTCGTGCCAGGCTGGTGAAGTCGGGGTGATGGGGTTGCGTCTGGGCGAGAGGAGCCGCATGAGGTAACCGTTGCCGGTCGCTCTGAACTCGAGACTCCCGAACCAGATCACGAATCCCGCTGGGAGCGGATCCGAAACACCCATAGGTTATGGGTTGGATTTGCCCGCCATCCCTGGAGATCAAATGGGAACAAGGGAGAAAAAATGTCACGCAGCGTTCCCCTACCTAGCGCGCCAACTGTCGGTGTCCTGACCCGGGGGCCGGATCCCAACTAGTAAATGCTGCGTGTTTCCTCGTCCCAGATGATGATGCAAGAGACAACACAGTAACGCACGGTTTATCCTGGTTCCGGCCGCAGGGCCGTACGTCCAGCAAAGGGTGTGTGCGAGGGCACTATATTATCTTGCACCCGGAGTGCTTGTAGTAGGGGGTACAAGCAAGGCGAGAGAGGTAGGAAGGCTCCCAAGTCTCTGCTAGAAGAGGGGTTGAACGTGGCGAATAGGGATGCCGGAGTGTAAGTGATGATGGATCTCGTCTGGAAGCATCCCGTCTAAAGGAGGCCCGCCTCCTCCTTTTATAGTCACAAGGAGGGGCGGCGCACATGAGTGGGGGCGTGGAAGTCGTCGTTTTCCCCCGAATCGCGGGGTAAAGTGGTCGGATACTGTAGAAAGTACACTATGTGGCATGGCGTTGGGCGTGGCAGCTGTCGTGAATATCGTCCTTGGTCTTGCAGAGATCGTGCCGGCATCCTGCCAGTCCTTGCGGGCGGCGTGGTCGTCGCTGTTGAAGGTACGGTCTTCCATATGTGGCGCGGTGGTGTCCGGTGGGCCCCGCAGGTAAAAGCCTTGCGTGCACCAGTGGGGGTGGGGCACGCGGCGGTCCTGAACCCCCTGGACAGAGTGCAGGCGTGCGCACCAGGAAGTCTGGGAGACACGTGGAGGTCCCGGACCCCTCCATGGGGGTCCGGGACTCTGGCTGCGGGTGATAGACATCCCTCCTCGAGGGGCTCGTGGCGACACCGGACCCCCTCCCGAGCAGGAGGTGGGCCCGGGGCCATGCGTATGATGAGGCAGAGTCCAGACGGCCGGAGTTGGCGGAATAGTGATGGGAACTGTGCTGAGCGCGTCTTGTCCCGCGTCGCAGGTTCCGCAGTACCGCCACAGCATCCGGGATGGCGGAGCAGTGACCGGAGGTGATGGATGGGACTCCTTTCACCGCCTGTCCTGAGCATTGTGGAAGAGTGATGGGCATTCAATGCCTCCGTACGGCGAGCGGTTGGGCGGCGGGGCCGTTCGTCCCTTGTGCTGAAGGGTGGCCTCGAGCGAGGCAGAGATGACTTACCCGCTCGAGGGTAGATTCGCTACCCTCGAGCGAGGCGGAGATGCGTTGCACGGTCGAGGGTCCCGAGGGGAGCCCTCGAGCGAGGCGGAGATGAGTGACCCGCTCGAGGGTGGGCTCGCTACCCTCGAGCGAGGCGGAGGTGCAGGGCGCAGTCGAGGGGTCGCGACGGGGGCCCTCGAGCAAGGCGGAGATCGTTCCGCGGGTTCGAGGGGGATGCGAATGGCCCGCACGCTGGGCTTCTTTGAGTCCTTTCCTTTCTTCCAGATTTGGAAGGAGGCCGTGGGCTTTCGTGGGCTCAGTTGCTTAACATGTGTTTGCATTTTTAAGGCGGTCTGAGTACCCCAATTAGGGTGTCCCTAATTGTGGTACCCGACACTTTCCGAACCCTTTGCCTCGACTCCAGCCCCGAGCAGCTCCGGAATCACGCCGGGACCACCCGCAGGTGAGCTCGTTGCGCCGCCATGATTGCCCATCGCCGGTGCCGCTCCAGTCACGCTGACCCCTCCACCGGCTTCGCAGGAGCACCACGCATCAACCTGTGGAGTCCAGGGGCCCGGAGAACCCCTACATCGACCTGCCCCGTGCGCAGCACCATCTACCGCCGCCGAAGCTCGGCGCCGACACCTCTGCGCGCTGTCCTCACTCAATCCAAACCCACGGTAAGAACCAGCACGAGTCCCGGTTCCTTTTGCGCTAGATCTCGTAGACCTTAGCTCACCAAAACGGCTGGAACGCTAAACGCTGGCATTCCGCCGCCGCGCAGATGCAGCCCTGCCGTGGCGGGCGCGTTGCAGCACTACTTAGCCCTGTGCGAGCCTTGCGCCGGCCTGCCCTTGTGCTGCGCAATCTTCCTGAGCCCTCTGCACCCACAGCTGAGCACGGGCGCAGCTAGAACCCCCTACGCCGGCGACTCCCGCCGCGCAGACCCGCCCCTCGCCATGGCGAGGTCCGCAAAGCCCCTGATCCACCGTTCTTTGCACACCGGTGTGTTAGCCATGTCCCGCTAGTCCTCCCAGACCTAAGCCCCGCTCGAATAGACCCCCGGAGCACCAAGATTGGTGAACTCCGGTGAGTTTCCATCGCGCGCCGCCGCGGGGAATGGTCTCCGGCGACCCTCGCCGCCGCCCCGTGCGTCTAATCAAACCCGAGCCGCCAGATCCAGATCCAACGGCCCAGATCCTTAGATACCACTTCGGCCTGTTCTTTTTGCTAAAGAGACCCTAGACTTTTCTGGAATCAACCCGCAGTCCACGTTAGTTCAAAAGTAATTCCAGATAGGTCCTGTTTTTAATGTTTAGACCCCTGAGCTTTCCAGAAATAGCGCCCGCAGTCCAGCCCGTGCGTTTTTGTGCGTTAGCCCCTGGATTTATCCGTTAATTACATTTTAGTCACTGGTTTTTGCGCAGAAACCCCTGGAAACTATGTTTTTCTTGTTGTCTAGCCCCTAGATTTTGTTTTAAGCCTAGTTTTCGCGTTCTAGCTCCATTTTAGGTGTTCTTTATGTCCACATGATCGTTGTAACTCGTAGAATAGTTCTATCTCAGTTTTGTTTGCTGTTTTTATGTATTGGTGTACTGTTTCTTAGCTTTTGCTTTTGTTTGCATGTATGTGTATGTGCTGGACTTTGTCTTGGCGTTGCGATCGTGAGTAGACGTTGAGCAGTCGGAGGAGTACCAGGAGCCACCCTCCGCGGGACACTTCGAGCAGCAGGAGCAGATTGAGGAAGGCAAGTATAACATGAACATTCCTATCACCTTTAAATACAATTTCATACTGCATTTTAATACTGTATGCCTATAAGGACTTTCCTAGCCACTTTATATCCTTTATATATATATATATATATATCCCATGGGTTCCATTTTGGTTAGTTGTACTAGGTGCTGCGCTCCCACACATGGTCCTTTTTAATTAATTTGTTAATAATCTTATGCAACTTAATTCTGGAGCCGACCCTCTGTGCCGTGTACTTGAGTGGTTTGGGCGTCCTTAAAAGTATGTTTTGTTAGAAACTTGGTTTAGGGGGCCAGCACGGTGCTTAGTGCTTGGTTGGCCACTCTCCATAAGGACCGGTTCATAGAGCAACAACCTGGGGCAACAGCGCTACCACAAGACTGGAATGGGACGGTCTTGGCTTACTAATTAGGTCATTTTGGTTCGGGAGTAACTTACCGACGGGGCAAGAGGGGGGGTGAGCTTCAATGGTCCCTGTGCTGCGAGGCTTGGTCTGTGCTATGAAATTGTACCCCCTCTAGATGGGCCCCATCGTTGCGGAGCCTGAATCCTTAGCGGTTACACCTTACCAACGTGGTCCTTTGTAACGGCCTCGTAGTGTGTTTGCTAGTCATCTCACCTAAGGAAGTGTGATGAACAACTAGTGTAACTCATGACTTGTGGGTAAAGATGTGCAACCTCTGCAGAGTGTAAAACTGGTATACTAGCCGTGCTCACGGTTATGAGCGGCCCAGATCCTCCTTTTGATTAGTGGTGTTATCTTCCTTTGATTAGGGGGTGTTCCCCGGGTGTTTGGTTTGGTTCGGTTTGGTTCTCAGTAGTATCATAATTTAATTTTGATTAATTACTATGTAATTGGGTTATGGTAACTTCATCAACATGTAGTAAGTAGCTGTAATAAAATTTTGCCAAGACTTAAAGTTAATGCAGTCGAGTCAGCCAACCTTAGAGCCTCATAGTTTGTGTTATACTTGTTGAGTACAAGTTGTGTACTCACACTTGCCTCCTCTACTCTTTTTCTCTTGTTCTTTTTGGGGATAGTCTACTACTGCTCAGTTCCTAGTGACGTGAGGGAGTTCACCCAGAGCTACCAGGAGTATGAGGACTTCTAGGC
This sequence comes from Panicum virgatum, assembly GCF_016808335.1. Classification (NCBI taxonomy): domain Eukaryota; kingdom Viridiplantae; phylum Streptophyta; class Magnoliopsida; order Poales; family Poaceae; genus Panicum; species Panicum virgatum. The sequence goes on along the minus strand of NC_053145.1, from coordinate 33,666,308 downwards.
GGTCGTCTCCCAGTCGACGTCCCTGTGGCGCCCAGCTTCCGAGAGTTCCGTACCTGTTTTACGCTTCCGCATATTTGTATCAGACATTTTGTCATTTATGTAATAAATAACATTCGTACCCACTTTATTATATCTCTTTACGTGATATGTGCTGTGATATACTGTTCATTCTGTTGTATATACATGTGACTTGATCCTGGCACGTATATGATTGCTCGGTTTATGTCCTTTTGTAAACCGGGTGTTACAATCTTACCGATTAATGACTAAAGTTCAACTTTCATCGTAGGGGCTTCAACTTTGTCGATGGCTAATATAGTCTACTGACTAATTTCAATTCCTTGTTCATGTACCATAAAACCCAAGAATTTGCTAGCTAATACACCAAAAGCGTACTTGTTTGGATTCATCTTTAAACCATGCCTTCTGGTGCATTCCAAAGCTCTACGCAGATCGGCCAAATGTTCTTAGTGCCCCTTTGATTTCACAACCACATCATCAATGTATATCTCCACAATTTTGCCGATGAGTTCATGAAAGATATAATTCATGGCTCTCTGGTACATAGCACCGTCATTTTTCAATCCGAAGGGCATAACTATCCATTCGAATAAACCGAGATGTCCTGGACATCTAAACGCAGTCTTGTGGATGTCTTCCTCTGCCATAAAAATCTGATTGTGTCCAGCATTGCCATCCATAAAACTGATCACTTTGTGCCCAGCAGCAGCATCTACCAATATATCAGCTATCGGCATAGGGTAACCATCCATCAGCGTATCTTTGTTGAGATCCCTGAAATCAATGCACACTCGTAGTTTGCCATTCTTTTTGTAAACAGGAACCACATTAGAAATCCATTCGGCATAACGACACTGCCAAATAAAATTAACTTCAATTAACCATGTAATCTTGGCCTTTATATCTGGCAAAATCTTAGGATTACATCGCCTCGCTCCTTGTTGGTGTGGCCGATATCCTGGTTTTATAGGCAAACGATGTTCCACAATAGATATGTCCAAACCAGGCATCTCATAATATTCCCAAGTAAAGCAATCTTTTTATTCTCTTAATAAACTCTTCAATTCCTGTTTGTATTTGGGATCCAAATTGGCACTAATAAACATCAGCCTTAGTTTATCACCATCTCCAATATCAATTTCCTCTAGTAAATCGGCCGACGTAAACCCATGCCCCAACTTCCCTTCTTCCTCTAGGAACTCATTCATCAGGAACTTTCTGAAGAACCGACTGCTTGGATCGGTGTGGAACTATTACTAGCCGATTCACCATCGGTCTTAGTCTTGACACGCCAGACTTGTGATCTGATCTCTTTCTTGCGCAGAATCTGTTCTCGCTCTTCCTCAATGATCTCTAGCTGGTGTAACCTCTGAACACGTCGTTTCTGAGACCTGGTCAAACCCCCTGGGCACCATTGAGATTGATCTGTGCGATCGGGCTCACATTCTGGATCTCTCCGCATCGGCTGATCATCTTGCACTCTTTCATCGGCCATCTGCTCTAGCCGATCGTGTGCAGGCACTCTTCTCCCAGCAGGATCACATAGCATTGTCCTGCACCCCAGTCGATCATGCACCGATACCCTTTTTCCTAGCCGATCATGCACAGGAGTACGCTCATGCCGATAGGGCTCATGACGTGACCTTTCATATGATCGGCTGCCTTGACCATTGCATTCGGGACAATCATATACCGATGACAATGTCAACCCTTCTTCCCAGCAGTAGACAAAGAAAGGACACCTCCAATGATCTTGCTCGTGTCGTTCCTCTTCTTCTCTACGCTGTCGCCTTTCACGATCACGCTAAAACTTGTTCAACAACATTTGAGACGTTACACGTCTACGTGGTGCCGATGAATGTTCAGCATCCTTAATCGGACCCTTTCCTTTGACATCATCGGCCGCTATCTGCGCTTTAGGATCAACAGCTCCAGATTTCTTGGCCGATGATGACGTCAGAATCTTAGCTTCAGAAGAACCTTCATCTCTGGCCACATCAATCATGTTTGTGGCGAAAGGATGCCTGTCGATCTTCATCATCTTCTTGGGAGCATCAAAGTTCAATCTCCCTTGTTTGAAATCCATCTGACTCTGCTGTCGGAAGACCTTGCACTCATTTCTGTCATGTGACGTGACGTTGTGCCACTTGCAGTACTTTATATTATTGAGCTAGTCCTCCGATGGAATCTTGTGATATGGCTTCAACTTGATCAACCCTTTCAACAATAACAAGTCAAAGATCTTGTCGGCTTTGGTGATGTCGAACCCATATGACTCAGGCTCTTTCTTTCCAAACAGACACGTCACCGGCTTTTTACTGTTCTGTATCCACTCAGCTGATACGACCGTTTCTTGCTCCTCTTCAGACTCATCATTAACAGAATACTCCACATAATTGATCTTCTTCTGAAAAGGCTTCTTGGACTCGTAGGATCGAGTCTCTCCTGTCATCCGACTTGCGATCTAGCTAATACTTTCAAACTCTTGCGATGCATATTTATCTTTAATGTGCAGCAAGAGCCCATTAAATGCTGCATTGGCCAACTGCTGATCGGACAGAACCAAACTATAACATCGGTTCTTGACATCTCTGAATCTTTGGATAAAAGCAACAACTGATTCATCGTTTCTTTGTCTCAAGCCGGTCAAATCGGTCAACTTTAACTCAGTAATCCCAGAGAAGAAGAACTAATGAAATTGTCTCTCTAGATCGGCCCCATATAATATGGAGTTTGCTGGCAAAGTGGTGAACCAAGCAAAGGCCGGTCCAGACAAAGACAAAGAGAACAAACGGACTCTGAGTGCATCCTGGTTGCCCACTTCTCCCAACTGTAGAAGGAACCTATTAACATGTTCCATCGTAGAAACTTCTCCCTGCCCTGAGAACTTCGTGAAGTCAGGCATCTTGTACTTGTGTGGCAGAGGAATCTGATCATAAGCCGGAGGATACGGAGTCTTGTACATGACAGATTGTTGCTTTGGCCTCAAACCAAACTGCTCCCTCATCACTTCAGCTATCTTTGTGCTCCAATCAACTTGCAGTTCAACTATTGACATTCGCTGAGGGAAAACCATGCTCGTTGCATTGGTCATCATCGCAAGTTGCTGAGCTACATGGTTCATCAGCTGACCAGCCGATTGCATCTGTTGTGCTTGCTGTGCAGTCCGATTGGGTGTCTGCTGAGTCATCGACGGCTGTGTAGCTGATGGGTTAGCCGATTGTTGACTAGTAACATCCATGTACGACACATTGGCATACCGTATCTGTCCAGTTGCCTGATTGTGGAATACCCAGTTGATTCTCTTCTGATGCGGAGATTGCGACAATAACACTTCTGAAGGAGACTGGAGTTGGAGAAGGATAGCAAGACGCTGCTGTGGGGTCATCAGAGGTGGCGCCGATGCATTAACTTGTGCCATCTTTTGTGGACTCCATGCGCCTTGTGTATTCAGCTGTGTTGCCAATGCATCCTGCTATGCACACATCGGCTGAACGGCCGATGGATCAGGCTGAGAGGCTATCGGCTGAGAAGCTGACGCATTAAACTGCATCTTGGGTGGCGTAGAAAAGAAATTCGAATGCATACCATAACCAGTAGCAGGATTCCACCCTTTAGGAAATATAGATGCATATCCATCTTGCAAAGTTGTAGCAATCGGCGGCGTGGTTGAGTAGATAGGATCTGTTGTACCCACCGTTGCTGCAGTAGTCATCTGGGGTGGAGTTTGACTGTTTCTTGTTCCGGCCTGGCTATCTTGAGCCGACAGGGCTGCTTCCATAGACACCTCCAAGGGAGTATATTGCATCTGATCTAGTTGTATATAGTAAGGACTCATGCACCCTAGTAACGTGCCTTTAGCAAAAGTCTTGACCACTGCATTGTCCACCGTGTTACCCATGACTGTTGCACTCTTGATGAAGGCTTGTACCACAGCTTGGCCAACTGCGTCTATCATCTTGCTTTCACGTTGAGCCTCTGTCAATGGCTGGAAAGATGGAAGATTAAACTTCTTGATCACCTCACCAGATCTGTTGACGCTGTATGACTTGATGCATTCACGTTTGAATTTCTCCACCAGCTCTTCATATTCCTTCTTTTGTTCTTCTTTGAGTTTATCTTCAGGAACAGGAATCTGGTTCTCTTCACTAACTGCAGATTTATCTGTGAGTTCCACCATGTTGAAGCTTTTGTGTCCCACCAGGCGCGCCAAAAGATGTGTTGACGCAAAAATCAACACACTGGAATCCGAGGGCAAGTGTTCGCCGAGTCACGGAAAGTCAACCAAGCGTGCCAGTCAATTTGACCTGTAATTGACAAGGGAGAAAACAAAGTCAAATTCGAGAGCGTATCGGCTAGGATTCCGAATATCTCTCAGATGGGCGTATCGGTAAGCTTTGCCGATACTATAGATGACAAAAAGATATTAAATGCAAGTGCGTAGTGAACGAGCGTATCGGCAGGATCAGCCGATACACTAAATGACAAAACCGGCTTTTTGGACAGCCAATCGTGTATGTATGACAAGATCTAAGCTACGAATGTGTAACTCAGATGATGCGAAGCTAAAAATAGATCTAAAACGTCTCTTGAGATAACAAAGTTGTCACTCCAAAACCTAAAGCCGATCTAGTATGTTTTTAGATGTGATAATGGCCAAAAAGCATAGGAAAACCTACAAATCTAGCCGATATCGATAATTGGTTAATAAATCTAGACGAGACGACAGCGATACGCCCGGAAGTCAAAGCCTAGATAAACTCGATAACTTTTGAATAGATTTGAACGAAGCCACAGCGATGCGCCCGGTAGTTAAAGCTCAAATATACTCGGTAAAACAAAAACTCACCAGCAAATCAAGTCGCTCGAATGTGAGGCGTCCTTGATCAACTTGAAAGAACTCGTCAAAAAAAGAAAAGAAAAGGCGAGGTCGCCGAAAAAGTGCAAAGGAATTATAAAGTTTGTTGTATTGGATGTGTATCAAGCTTTTCCGGTCCCTTACAACTGATATATATATATATATATATATATATATATATATATATATATATATATATATATATATATATATAGCCTAGTGCTATCAAGTCCTAGCCGATTACGGCAAACATTACTTGACTCTAAAGAAAAGATTATCTAAAAGATAAACTACTTAAAATATTACAACCGAATCATCAAGATTCTCGTAGAGTCCGGATCCTCTCCTCCTTCCTTAATTTCATCGGCAACTATCCATCGGCCGAGCACCAGAGCTTGCGGATCAGCATCTTCACAGAATATTCCTTTGGCCCATCGGACGAGCTCCATCGGCCGATTCCAACCCTGTGTATCTTTTGGTTTCTTCCAAATCAGCCACCTTCCCTTCACAAAAATCACCTTCCTTGACGCATATCAAAAAACGGTGTCAACATCAGTACTTTCTTAAATAACAACTCAGAGTTATGAAACAAAATAAAAATTCAAACGAAGGGTTAAACATTCCTGTAGCACATAATAACAAAGATTTATACAAAACAATAATGCATCCTTATATAGGAGTATGCGTGTATATAAAACTTGTTCCTTTAATATTCTTAAACTTTCGTGCTCAATTTGTCATAAAAATGTAGTATAAAGACACACTCATATTTTTGTGACACATAGTTTAATTTAAAAAACTTTTTGCAAATTCAAAATTTAAACAAATTAAATGAACAGAAGTTCAACTTCTAGCAGTAAGAAATTTGAATTGACTTTCAAACCACACCAAATGAGCCCCTGGAAGTTTATAGGCATAATCACCATGGAATGAGTAATAAATGTCTATTTGTACCCTAGGAGTAAAAGTGCCAAAATTCACATGTAATGATAAGTACTTTAAATGGATATTTTTGAAATAATAAAATAACTTTCAAATGGATCCACCAAGGTATTTAAAAATTTATATACATGTCACTCTTGACATGATACACAAATGTCTAGTTGAAGCCAAAGGGAGAAAACGAAAGTTTGCACATGAAAAGACAAGTTGTTCAAATCACAATTTTCGAAAATTTAAAATATCTCTTAACCTGAAGTTCAAATGAAAATTTTCCCAACATGAAAGTTGTAGATTTTGATATTTCCTACAAGTTTAGTATTTACAATTTTTCGAGTTTCAATACAAAAATTAGAGAAAACCTTGTTTTACAGTGGAACACCTAAAACTTTGGCTATTCACAAAACTGCCACCAACTCCATCTCCTACCTCGCTCCTCCCCTGAACCGTGCCTATGGCCGGAGCCGTACGCCAGCGCGGCCACCTGGCAGACCACTTGGCCTCACCCCGAGCGAAACCACTCTCACGCCCTTGGTTTGCTCCAGACCGCTCCTCTAGGACCTCCCCAAGCCGCAGCCCCATCGCTCCGGGCACCACCATTGCTGGAGCACCGCCTCCTGCTCGCCGGAGATCCTCCTCACACCGGCGAACTCCTTCCCAGCCACCTCCCCGAGCTCCAAGGCCACCTACAGGTTTGCATCGACCTCCTCTCCATTTTCCCCCACTTCCCCCTCGCCGCTGGCGAGCCTCCTCGCCGGAATCTGACCGCCTCCTCCTAAAATGTTCCAGGGACCTATCTCCGGCCAAGGGCCTATCTACGAGGAATTAAAATGTTCCAGGGACCTAAGTGCATAAACTAAAACTAAATCCTAGATTCAAACCAGTGAACTTGTAAATTTGATATAAAATCATAGAAAAATAGAAAAAATGAAATCCAAATGTTTTGAAATGCTTGCAATGAATTATACAAGTTTTGTTACATGCAAAGCTTTAGAATCTATCCACATTTTAATCTACAAAAAAAATAGAATAAATAGTCCATAAATATTCTGGTAATTTGGTTCAGTGTGTAGATCTGATTTTTTGATATGTTGAACTTAGTATTGTTAGAAACCTCTGGTAAGAAGATGAGCTTAGTTTGAAATCGTTTACTTGATCAAATGGTAAAGATTTCTAGATCTACTAGTGAACTTCATATATTAATTCTGGTAAACCTAGACATGTTTTAGCTCTGAAATTTTTCCTGGACGAACATGTTATTGAAATCCTTCTGATCTATAAGTTTGAGAATTTTTAGATCTAGTTTACTATATATTATGTTTAATGTTTGTTTGATGAACTTAATTCATGATATATAGTTTCTATGTGTGGAAAAGTCTATATTTATTTCTGGAACTTTTTTTAGTCATTTAATTATGTCTACAAAATTTGAGCTACTGTTACTAAGTATTTCTACAGTTAAAATTCATGCTTGTTGTATCATGCTTGGATTTGTTATTTTTGTTCTGGATGCAATCTTTCGTATCTGATCTTAATCTTTGGACATGTTCTTAGTTAGAATGCATACTTTCTATGGTAAACATTTCATATGCAGTACTGGTCACCTTGAATCCCAAAAAAATATGCAAATTCATATATAATTTAATGTATAAGTAATAAATATTGTAGAAGTAATTCTTGATAATTTTTCTGAAGCATGTTTAGACCATTTCTAGGCTCTGATAAAATTTTGAGATCCATAAACCTAGTATAACTACCTGGGCAAATTATGTTTGTTGCTAACATGTTAGTTTTGTTAATTTTATAACCCCTGTTTCATGTGTAGATAAAATCTGGAAAATTTACAGTACAGAGTATATCCTATCTAGATGTTGCTGTAAAAATTGTACCTCTAGAAACCATGCCTAAAAACCTGTGCAAATTCGTGAAATCTCTATGTTAATCTGTTTGCATGATTTTTAATGATTAGATGCCTTGTTGTTAAATAATGAACATTTTACAGTAGATGCTAGTCCATCTGATCTGTTCGACATAAATATTTCGGCACCAGCTCATGAGTAGATTTTCTGTTACAAATTTGTGAACATATGCTTATGTTTTAAGTCTAGGAAATTAAGCACCCCCACACACTCATTCATGAAGAAAGTTAATTATAAGTACTACTCCATAAATGACTGCCCAAGAAATAAAATCATAAAGATCATCACTGAATTAACTTTTTGTTGAACTACAACTATATCGTGAAGGAAAGAAATCATGTTGTAATGATAAATCTTTGCATTGCATATAGAATCGGTTAATCTCGCTACGGTGACTATGAGTTGGTTCCCTCGGACTCTCTTGCTGCGACAGACACTAATCTTAACTGTACTAATGCGAACCAAGATCTAGGCCAAGCCCCAGAGGACTCTCAGTTTGACAGTGCCCAAAAAGGCAAGCCTCGGTGCATAACCCATTATTTTTTGCGTTATTATTCATCTAACTATTCGTATGTGTTGTAATAATTTTATTTGCGCATTTATGTTTTCTAGGCGTTGATCGAAAACCTTAGATGCATGATCCCTAGGTACCTATGTTTGACATCCGGATCTTTTTATCGACTAGTTGCCACGCTAACTAGGAACGGTAGAAGTCAAGAGGGTTCCTGTCTTTTAGGGGCTGATCTACATTGGTGCATGGGTATGCACGGGAATACCCAACAATTTCAGCAAAACAATGAAGTACATCTATGATATATACATGTGTATTGTTTATGTTAGACAAATTCACCTGCTCTTATCTTCGTATCTCAGCCCAAAGTGATAGTAAACAGACGAACAAGAAAATGTGACAGCAGACCATTCTCCTATTGTCTCTAACACACACTGTAGAACCGGGAGGTTGGATGCAGGGACCTCTCTCTCCCAAGCAGGTAGCAGCTACTGTACTACGTAGGATACAACGGCAACTCGACTGGCAACGCTACGGAACATTTAGGCACCGAAAGTTAAAGTATAATTATAATTTTCTTTAAATATTTTTTTAATTTCTCCCTAGTTTATGGATTTATGTAACATCTTTAGTTTGAACCAGCTATGCTTTCCATTTATGCTATTTTAAAGCTCTAATTTTTTTAACTTATTATTTTCTTTTTCTTGAGAACACCCAATTTCCAATTCCTAGCTCCGCCACTGCTGCCTTTTGCGAGAAAATAGGAATTGACTGACTTTAGTTCCTGCTGAAATATAAGGACAACGGGTGGGGTTGTGTAGTCGTGATACCCCGCTGGTGAAGTTGAAATTAGTTAAAGTCGCGGTGTGTGGCTCATTTCGTTAAGCGTTTGAAAGTACTAACTACATGCCGAGAAATTTGGTAATCGGTAAGCTTAAGTACCTAATTGGACCGTGTGATCGGACCGTGCTCTAGCCTAAGAGGGGGAGGGGTGAATTAGGCAACTTAAAACCTTAACCTATGGCTCCAACTAAATTGCAAAATATTAAACTAAAACATGCTATCTATATGTGCAACTAAGGTTGTTTCAGTGTGAAACTCCTATCCCAAAAGAGTTTAGCAACCTATAGCCTTACCTATCAAGAAACTACTCTATGAAAGTAAAGGCATACAAGAATTGCTAGTATGAAATGCGGAAGCTCAAAGAGCAGGATAGGAGGAAGCAAACTCTTGACGCGGGTGTTTATCCCGTGGTTCGGTTAGCCACAAAGGCACACCTACATCCACGTTGTTGAAGCACTCACTAAGAGTTTCGCTTCTCAGAAATCAAGTCTCTTCCGCGGACTCAACCACGGTCACCTTGATCCCGGATTCAACTAAGGAGCTTCTCCACAAAAGATGGGGGTCTCCACATCCCCCGCACAAGGTTGTCGTCGCCGCTCCACACCAATTCAGAGGGTCGATGACGTGCCGGCGAGCCACCAATGCTCCAAGGTGCTGGTGCACCGAAATCTTCTTTTGGTTCACTAAAGAACCACAGCACAAGGGCACAAAGCCTTGCTCTCTCACTCTCTAAAGAGCTAACCTTTCACAACACTCTCTAAAGTATGCTAAGGACTAAGGATATGATCACTAAGCTCTTGGATGGCTTGGAGATGTTCTTGGGTGTGTATGAGACTTGTAGTAACTCCAGCAAGCTTCAAATGGCCGGGGGATGGCATATATATAGGCCACCAAGTCGAACTAGCCGTTTAGAGCCGTTACTCAACTTTCTGCGCATGCACCGGTGTATCCAAAGGTATAGCACCGGTGCATCCGGTCACTCTGCGCCATGGGGTAGCCGTTGGGTCTCTAACAGATGACGTGGTGTCACCGGTTAGACTGGTGCCTAGTCACCGGTGCAATTTTTCTCCTTGCAACTATCACGGCCTTGCACCGGTGCATTGCTCTGGTGGGGCACCAGTGTATCCGGTCCTAGAGAGTCCTTGCTGACCACTTTGACAAGCTCTCTGAACACTCCTCCGGTGCTTGCACCAATGGCTCTTTTGGCACCAGCAGTGCATCCGGTGCTACTTGCGCCTTCCCTCGTGGCTTGGGCACTGCACGGCCCAATGCACCGGTCATGAGGCACTGGTGCATCCGATGCCAACCGGTTAGACCAGTGTGCCATCATTGGTGTATCCGGTCCCACTGATTCTTGTAGAACTCGTCCAATTCAACATTGCTTTGAGTTCTTTCTTCGTGTTTTGCTTTGCTTGGCCTTTTTGCTTCATCCCTGGGCTCTATAATTGTTCACTTGATAAACTCATAAGTTCCATTGATTGTGTTGCCACTCAATCACCAAAATCACAAAACAATGGCCTAATGGGGCCATTTTCCTTACAATCTCCTCCATTTTGGCGATTGATGACAACACAATCAAAGCAAGCATAAATTTTGCAAAAATTGGCAAATTGAACCACTTACACTTGCTTGGATGCTTACCATCATCCAATGTTGTCTTGGCCTCCCCCTAAATCCATCATCCCCCTTTGTTTCTCCCTATTTTCTTCTTATTTTCTCCCCCTTTGGAATCAAAGTTGCTCCCCTTTGGAAGATACTCATTTTCACCTTGCTTTGATCCAAACTTCTCCCCCATTGGAATCAAATCACTTAAAAAGGCTTGGCAAACAAAATAGCTCAAAGGGAAACATTAGTAGCCTAGGGAGTAAGTTCCATGAATCATGATCCAAGTATATGATATCAATGAATATACCAATTTGAGCAATTACTAAGGTGGATCACAAAATCACGAAACTAGTATGACATGAGCTAAGCTTTCCACAAAATGTGTGCATAAAATAATAATGTGAAAATCATATGCACAACTAGCCATTGAAAGAGAAAGCTTAGATCATATCATGCACGAAGATAGCCCTATAAAAACAAAGAATTGACCAAAAATACCAATTGAATGAGTTATAGCCCATGCATACCTCCGGGGGATTGTAGTTACCTTGCATGTACCAATTTGGATGTGACTTGTGTCAAATGATATCAATTGAAGTTGAATACCAATTGAAAGTCTTTGAGCTCAAGAACACTTGGTACACCAAGATGAGCACAGGCATGAGCACATAGTCTATGAACTTAGATATAGAAGTTTTGTACAATAGATCATGGCTTACTATGAGACTACAAAAGATAAGCTTGTAAACGTGTTAGTCTCCAAACTCACAAACCATAGGATGAACTCCCCCTAAATGTGTGCATTTAGTGTTTGAATCACCAACCAAGTATATGCACATTGTTTATGACAACAATGGGAAGTTTACCCTATAGCTTGTGTTCATGGTACAAAAAATGAAATGCATACCTCATGAAGTCCATGTACCTTGAAGAGGTAACCACGTGTAGCTTTCTACACACTTATCAAACCATGTAGGTTGTGTAACACCCGGTTTACAAAAGGACATAAACCGAGCAATCATATACGTGCTAGGATCAAGTCACACGTATATACAACAGAATGAACAGTATATCACAGCACATATCACGTAAAAGATATAATAAAGCGAGTACGAATGTTATTTATTACATTAATGACAAAAGTCTGGTACAGAGTATGCGGAAGCGTAAAACATATACGATAACTCTCGGAAGCAGGGCGCCACAGGGACGTCGACTGGGAGACGAACGCCTAGAAGTCCTCGTACTCCTGGTAGCTCCGGGTGAACTCCCTCGCGTCGGCAGGAACTGAGCAGTAGTAGAGTGTCCCCAAAAGAACAAGAGGAAAAAGTGTAGAGGAGGCAAGGGTGAGTACACAACTCGTACTCAACAAGTATAACACAAACTATGAGGCTCTAAGGTTGGCTGACTCAACTGCATTAGCTTTTAATCTTGGCAAAATTTTATTAAAGCTATTTACTACAAGTTGATGAATTACCATAAACCCAGTTACATAGTATTTAATCAAAATTATCCATGAGCCACAGAGAACCAAACCGAAACCACCAAGCCACCCGGGGAAACCCTCCTAACCAAAGGAAGATAACCCCACTAATCAAAAGGAGGATCTGGGCCGCTCATGACTATGAGCACGGCTAGTATACCAGTTTTACACTCTGCAAAGGTTGCACATCTTTACCCACAAGTCGTGAGCTACGCTAGTTGTTCATCACACTTCCTTAGGTGAGATGACTAGCAAACTCACTATGAGGCCGTTACAAAGGATCACGTTGGTAAGGTGTAACCGCTAAGGAATCAGGCTTCGCAATGATGGGGCCCACCTCGAGGGGGTACGCAGACTAAGCCTCGTAGCGCAGGGACCATTGAAGCTCACCACCCCTCCTGCCCCGTCGGTAAGTTACTCCCGAACCAAAATGACCTAATTAGTAAGCCAAGACCGTCCCATTCCAGTCTTGTGGTAGCGCTGTTGTCCTAGGTTGTCGCTCTATGAACCGGTCCTTATGGAGAGTGGCCAGCCCAGCAGTAAGCACCGTGCTGGCCCCCTAAACCATGTTTCTAACAAAACCAATTTATAACGAGACGTGAGCCACTCAAACGGGCCACTCCCAGAATTAAGTTGCATAAACCATTAATCAAATTAATTAAAAAGGACCAAGTGTGTTATAGCGCGGCACCTAGCACAACTAACCAAAATGCAACCCAAGGATATATATATATATAGTATATAAAGTATATAAAGTGGCTAGGAAAGTCCTTATAGGCATGCAGTATGAAAATGTATTTAAAAGTGATAGGTGTTGTTCATGTTATACTTGCCTTTCTCGAACTGCTCCTGCTACTCAAACTACTCAGAAGGTGGTGGCTGCTCCGGGTACTGGTACTGGGGCTCCTCTGGTAGCTCAACGTCTACTCACGAACACATGGCCAAAAACAATACACAACATAAACATACATGCAAGCAAAGGCTAACACTAAGAAACAGTACAACAATACATGAAAACAGCAATCGAAACTATGCTAGAACTATTCTACGCGTTACAACGATCGCGTGGATGTAAAGAACGCCTATAACGGAGCTAGAACGTGAAATCTAGAGCAAAAACAGGGTCTAGGGGCTTAACTGCAAGAAAACTGAAGTTCCAGGGGGGTTCTGTGCAAAAACCAGGGGTTTATGTGCAAAAACCGAAAAGTTCTAGGGGCTGACGTGTAAAACTACAGCTCTGGACTGCGGGTTAGATTTTTAAAAAGGTCAGGGGCCTAAATGAGTAAAATAGGACTAAACTGGAAATACTTTTGAATACAACTGGACCACGGGTTGATTAGCAAAGAGTCCAGGGACTCTTTAACAAAAGTACCACAGCGAAACGGTATTTTTGGATTCAGGCTGTTGGATCGCGATCACGCGGTCTAGATTGAACCGGTCGCCGTTCTAATCTTGGGCGTCTATCTCTGATCGGATGGCTCAGGGCCAAAGGGCGTGCGGGGCGGCGGCGGAGCTCGCCGGAGACGTGCTCCCGCGGCGGCGCTGCGCCAAGGAAAGCCAAACTTGGCTTTCTTGGGGCGGATTCGAGTGGGGCTGGGGTCAGGAAGCACCTACATGGCACCTACAAGTGGCCCTAGCGAAGCTTGGGGAGGTCTGGAGTGGCGGTTTCGTCGGTGGTGGCGGCCATGCATGACGGCGCCTCGTCGGTGCGTAGCGTCCGTGCCGTTCTGGGCTCAAGCCTGAGCGTGGAAGGGTGTGTGCGCGCGCAAGACCAACTAAAGCCTGGCAAGGTCGGCGCGCGGCTGTACAGCTGTGCAGGGCATCCGCCACGGCGGAGCCATGGCTTGTGCGGCGGTGGAACGCCGGCGACAATGTTCTAGGAACTAGAGCAGTCTACGGACCGAGCTTCCTAGCGCAATCGAACAAGGAGTCTCTGGGGTGCTCACCGTGATTCGGGATTGAAGGGAGGATCTGCGCAGCGGGGGTCATCGGTGAGGTCCGAGCGGCGGTGCTCGGCTCTGAGCTCGGGGACAGGTAGCTGCGGTGGTCCTCCGGGCTTCAGATCTCAACGGGCAGGTGCGGCGTCGTGCTGCGAATACGTCACGGGGGTCAGGATGGGTTGAGAGCCACTGGCGGCGATAAATCGGGGTGGCGGAGGTGCTCACCGGCGGCGGGTCTCGGTTGTGATTCCGCCGCTGCAGAGGTCGTGGTCGATGATGGTGGCCGCGAGAAGCTTCCTGGAGCGCGGGCGAAGTCGCAGCGGTGGTTTGCAGGCATTGGGGTGCGCGCGGTGAGGCATGGCCGGTGTGGAGCAGAGCTTCTGCGCCGGCGGAACAATGGGGAGGCGGCGGCTAGGGTTACGCGGCGCTGTGTGATGGATGAGGGTCAGGGGGGTCTTGCGGTGGTTTAAATGAGGACGCCGGGGATCTCGGCGTGGGAGCAAGGAAGGAAGGCCGCGGTGGTTTCGGACGGAGATCCTGATCGTTGCGCGGCCGCGAGGGAGACGGGGGAAAGAGATGGGACCGACAGGCGGGCCCATGCTGCAGCGAGGGGAAAGGGGCGGGGCGCGGGCGGGTCACGCCGGGCAGAGAGTTGGGCTGTGGGCATGCTGGCGCTCGCGGTGGCTGGGCCGCGTGGGAAAAAGGGACGGAGTGGGAGCAGGCTGGGCTATTGGCACTGGGCCGCTAGTGGGAAAAAGAAACAGGCCGGGCTGGGTTGTTTTTGGGATTGGGTTGGGTTGCCATTTGGGTTTTGGGCTGGCTGGGCTGGGTTTGGTTTTCTAGTTTCTTTTCCCTTTTCTACTTCCATTTCTAAACAACTCAAACCTATTTGAATTCAAATAATTCAAATTTGAATTCAACCCTAGCACTCAAACAAAATAAAAGAGGTGCTCCAGCATGAATGCACAAACATTTTAACCCTATGATAAATTTTAATTACTTGAGGATCAAAATTAGATTAAATGCAAGTCTAAACACAATAAACCTTAGAAATTTAATTAAAGGCAATTAAATTTATTATTAAATGCTGAAATTTAAATTAGGGTGTTACAAATCCTACCCCTTACAGGAATCTCGTCCCGAGGTTCTAGGCTGGCTAGCAAAGAGATCCGGATATGTCTTTATCAACTCCTCTTCCTTCTTCTGGCAAGTCCTCCGGAAAGACATCCGAGAATTCAGACACCATGCGAATACCATCCGTGGGTCTAGCCTCCATCTGATGAAGAAAACCATAAGGCTCTGTAGCACTGACTGTCACCTCTTGGCCATCAGATGCTGACAAGTGAACTGTCTGCTGAGCACAATCAATACGGACTCCCCATTTGGTAAGGGTCTCCATACCCAAAATCACATCGATACCATTGGTGTCGAGCACCATCAGATTTGCACTGAACTCTACCCCCCCTATGGAAACACTGACTCTGGGGTAGAAGATATGAGACCTCAATTGTCCTCCAGGTGAAGATACTAACATGCACCTCTTTAATGTGCTAGTACGAATACCATGATGCTCGACAAAAGACTGTGTAATAAAGGAATGCGTAGCACCAGTATCGAAAAGCACCGTAGCTGGATATGAGTTGACCATGAACGTACCAATAACCATGTTAGGAGCCTCGGCCGCTGACTCGGCCGTCACGTGGTTCACCTTCCCCTGTCGTGGCGCCCTGGGTTGGGCTGGGCGCCCCTGCTGTCCTGCCTGCCGTGGAGCCGGTGAAAGGCGCTTCTGTGGACAACTTTTGGCATAATGACCTTTTTACCCGCACTTGTAGCACTTGCGGCGGTGGTGAATGGCGCTACTTGGTTGACCTCCCTGTGAACTTAACATCACATCTTGCATTATTTCTGTTGTTTGCTTTTTGGACTCCTTGCGACCGTGTGGCTGAATCACATTCATAGTGATAGTCAACCCATCGACATAATCATAGAGTGCTTGGTTCTTGACCTGTGTATCTCTAGAGCACTCTGGATCCTTTCTCTTCTGGATGGTCTGTAGCTCATCGACCGATGGGGAGTCAAGGAAAAAGGGAATCCTCTGCTAGCTGCTCTTGATGAGACCTCTTTCTCTTTGTACTGGAGAACAACCTCTGGTTCCTCCTAGTTGTGGCTTCATCTTCAGTCGCACGAACTTGACGACAAGGAACGCCATAGAATTGGCAACACGGGCAAGCTTTCTCACCATTCTTTGGTTGGTATGTTGTTTGCAAAGAATGATCTTGTACCGTTATCGGCTGCTCCACGGAAACTGTTGCATGAACACCATCACCCATTGCACTGTCTTCAAGGTCTTTTTGTTCTGCCGACATCTAAGCTGGGATAAGAGGAAGCATAGATTGGTAAGGTCAAAGAAGAGAGAAAACCTCACTATGTAAGGTTCTATCTTATTTGGACAACACTACCCATGCAGCACTGCTGCTAACTCCAGATAGGTGTTATATAACTCCGAGAAAAGGAACTATAGCATAACTCTTCTGCCTCATCTGAGAGATTCTCAAATTCTCCAGTACTATCTGTAGGCCGGGGTGTCACATCCCTACCCCCTTACAGAAACCGACGTCCTCGTCGGTGAATCTCCGGATATCACCTTCTCTTCGCACTATCCTTCTTCTCAACAAGCAAGACAGAAGAAACCCAAGGCAGGATAAGGTAGAGAGGATGGAATGGATGGTTTTACCCCCAACGATCTAACTCATTTTATTAATTAATTAACTTTAACTTAAGACCGATTTTCATTAAACAAAGTTTAACTACTAAACTATGCAATCATTCAAAAATCCAAATCAAACATGTAGCATAATAACAAGCATACAAATTTCACCACTTAGCCGAGTTTAACACACAACTCGACTAACACAACACGTCGCAGAACGTTCTATCGTGCTATTATAAAACGGGTCATTTAGCTTACACTTATGATGGTCAGTTGACTTACTTCAGGCCAGAATCTACGGAAACTAATTCTATAGAGAAGATTCAAGGCAAGACGAGTAAAAATCTTGGAATTTCAAGGAATATAATAGCAAAATAGTTTCAGCAGACAAGGCTTAGAGAGAAGAGACCCAAAACTCGACCAGTTCTATTTAGGCTTTCGTCCTACAATCGATACGGCTCTGATACCACTCTGTAACACCCGATTTACAAAAGGACATAAACCGAGCAATCATATATGTGCCAGGATCAAGTCACACGTATATACAATAGAATGAACAGTATATCACAGCACATATCACGTAAAAGATATAATAAAGCGAGTACGAATGTTATTTATTACATAAATGACAAAAGTCTGGTACAGAGTATGCGGAAGCGTAAAACATATACGATAACTCTCGGAAGCAGGGCGCCACAGGGACGTCGACTGGGAGACGAATGCCTAGAAGTCCTCGTACTCCTGGTAGCTATGGGTGAACTCCCTCGCGTCGGCAGGAACTGAGCAGCAGTAGAGTGTCCCCAAAAGAACAAGAGGAAAAAGTGTAGAGGAGGCAAGGGTGAGTACACAACTCGTACTCAACAAGTATAACACAAACTATGAGGCTCTAAGGTTGGCTGACTCAACTGCATTAGCTTTTAATCTTGGCAAAATTTTATTAAAGCTATTTACTACAAGTTGATGAATTACCATAAACCCAGTTACATAGTATTTAATCAAAATTATCCATGAACCACTAAGAACCAAACCGAAACCACCAAGCTACCCGGGGAAACCCTCCTAACCAAATGAAGATAACCCCACTAATCAAAAGGAGGATCTGGACCGCTCATGACCATGAACACGGCTAGTATACCAGTTTTACACTCTGTAGAGGTTGCACATCTTTACCCACAAGTCGTGAGCTACGCTAGTTGTTCATCACACTTCCTTAGGTGAGATGACTAGCAAACTCACTACGAGGCCGTTACAAAGGATCACGTTGGTAAGGTGTAACCGCTAAGGAATCAGGCTCCGCAACGATGGGGCCCACCTCGAGGTGGTACGCAGACCAAGCCTCGTAGCGCAGGGACCATTGAAGCTCACCACCCCTCCTGCCCCATCGGTAAGTTACTCCCGAACCAAAATGACCTAATTAGTAAGCCAAGACCGTCCCATTCCAGTCTTGTGGTAGCGCTGTTGTCCCAGGTTGTCGCTCTATGAACCGGTCCTTATGGAGAGTGGCCAACCCAACAGTAAGCACCGTGCTGGCCCCCTAAACTATGTTTCTAACAAAACCATTTTATAACGAGACGTGAGCCACTCAAACGGGCCACTCCCAGAATTAAGTTGCATAAACCATTAATCAAATTAATTAAAAAGGATCAAGTGTGTTATAGCACGGCACCTAGCACAACTAACCAAAATGCAACCCAAGGATATATATATATATAAAGGATATAAAGTGGCTAGGAAAGTCCTTATAGGCATGCAGTATGAAAATGTATTTAAAAGTGATAGGTGTTGTTCATGTTATACTTGCCTTCCTCGAACTGCTCCTGCTACTCAAACTGCTCAGAAGATGGTGGCTGCTCCGGGTACTGGTACTGGGGCTCCTCCGGTAGCTCAACATCTACTCACGAACACATGGCCAAAAACAATACACAACATAAACATACATGCAAGCAAAGGCTAACACTAAGAAACAATACAACAATACATGAAAATAGCAACCAAAACTATGCTAGAACTATTCTACGCGTTACAACGATCGCGTGGACATAAAGAACACCTATAACGGAGCTAGAACGTGAAATCTAGAGCAAAAACAAGGTCTAGGGGCTTAACTGCAAGAAAACTGAAGTTCCAGGGGGGTCTGTGCAAAAACCGGAAAGTTTTAGGGGCTGACGTGTAAAAACTACAGCTCTGGACTGCGGGTTAGATTTTTAAAAAGGTCAGGGGCCTAAATAAATAAAACAGGACTAAACTGGAAATACTTTTGAATACATCTGGACCACGGGTTGATTAGCAAAGAGTCCATGGACTCTTTAACAAAAGTACCACAGCGAAACGGCATTTTTGGATTCAGGCCATTGGATCGCGATCGCGCGGTCCAGATCGAACCAGTCGCCGTTCTAATCTTGGGCGTCTATCTCTGATCGGATGGCTCAGGGCCAAAGGGCGTGCGGGGCGGCGGCGGAGCTCGCCGGAGACATGCTCCCGCGGCGGCGCTGCGCCGGAGAAAGCCGAACTCGGCCTTCCCGGAGCGGATTCGAGCGGGGCTGGGGTCTGGAAGTACCTACACGGCACGCGTGATCTACAGGTGGCCCTAGCAAAGCTTGGGAGGTCTAGAGCGGCGGTTTCGTCGGTGGTGGCGGCCCTGCGCGACGGCGCCTCGTCGGTGCACAGCGTCCGTGCCGTTCTGGGCTCAGGCCTAAGTGTGGAAGGGTGTGTGCGCGCGCAAGGCCAACTAAAGCCTGGCAAGGTCGGCGCGCGGCTGTACAGCGGTGCAGGGCATCCGCCACGATGGAGCCTTGGCGTGTGCGGCGGCGGAATGACGGCGACAGTGTTCTAGGCACTAGATCGGTCTACGGACCGAGCTTCCTAGCGCAATCGAACAAGGAGTCTCTAGGGTGCTCACTGTGATTCGGGATTGAAGGGAGGATCGGTGCAGCGGGGGTCGTCGGTGAGGTCTGGGCGGCGGCGCTCGGCTCTGAGCTCGGGGACAGGTAGTTGCGGTGGTCCTCTGGGCTTCGGATCTCCACGGGCAGGTGCGGCGTCGTGCTACGAAGACGTCATGGGGGTCAGGATGGGTTGAGAGCCACTGGCGGCGATAAATCAGGATGGCGGAGGTGCTCACCGGCGGCGGGACTCGGGCGTGATTCCAGCGCTGCAGAGGTCATGGTCGATGATGGTGGCCGCGAGAAGCTTCAAGGTGCGCGGGCGAAGTCGCAGCGGTGATTTGCAGGCGTTGGGGAGCGGCGGTGTGGCGTGGCTGGGGTGGAGCAGAGCTTCTGCGCCGGCGGAACAATGGCGAGGCGGCGGCTAGGGTTACGTGGCGCTGTGTGATGGATGAGGGTCAGGGGGGGTCTTGCGGTGGTTTAAAGGAGGACGCCGGAGATCTCGGCGTGGGAGCAGGGAAGGAAGGCTGCGGTGGTTTCGGCCGGAGATCCCGGTCATTGCGCGGGCGCGAGGGAGACGGGGGAAAGAGATGGGACCGACAGGCGGGCCCGGGCTGCAGCGAGGGGAGAGGGGCGACGCGCGGGTGGGTGACGCCGGGCAGAGAGTTGGGCTGTGGGCGTGCTGGCGCTCGCGGTGGCTGGGCTGCGCGGGAAAAAGGGACGGAGTGGGAGCGGGCTGTGCTGTTGGTGCTGGGCCGCTAGTGGGAAAAAGAAGCAGGCCGGGCTGGGTTGTTTTTGGGATTGGGTTGGGTTGCCATTTGGGTTTTGGGCTGGCTGGGGTAGGTTTGGTTTTCTAGTTTCTTTTCCCTTTTCTACTTCTATTTCTAAACAACTCAAACCTATTTGAATTCAAATAATTCAAATTTGAATTCAACCCTAGCACTCAAACAAAATAAAAGAGGTGCTCCAGCATGAATGCACAAACATTTAACCCTATGATAAATTTTAATTACTTGAGGATCAAAATTAGATTAAATGCAAGTCTAAACACAATAAACCTTAGAAATTTAATTAAAGGCAATTAAATTTATTATTAAATGCTGAAATTTAAATTAGGGTGTTACAGGTTGCTCATGGGCTAGATCATGACACAAGCAACCCACCATATATAACACTAGGTGATGCAATGCAAACTACCTAGCAAGGGCAAAGGAGCTATATGATGCTTGAATTGAAATCTAGCTACCATTTACCTTATGGGGGACTTGGACAACAAATGTCCAAGATGTGAGCTTGGCTTCTTAAGCTTAAACCTTCATCTTCTAGGTAACCAAGCCTCCAAATCCCCCGAAACCATTCTTGGGCTTCATGTCTCCTTTGGAACCCACACCATTTGAGGCCCTTTCATATTGGTGATGACATCCTTGGGCACCCAAATTGAGTAATTCCAACTCCTTTCTTGCTTCCTAACTTTGTGAGCAACCACCTTGCCATTGATTTTCTTCTTGATTACATAGGATGTGATATTGCTTTTATTCCTCCGGTTGGGCTTGGTGTAGATGAGAGAGCTCTTGATTGTGAGCTTCTTCTTGTTCTTCTCATCCGAAAGTTTCTTCTTTGGTTGAGGTCACTTGTTGGACTTGTGCCCTTTGTGAAGGCACTTTGAGCAAGTCACGGTGGACCCCTTCTCAAGCTTCTTCACCATATCTTCACGGTTATCTTGAGAAGGTTGGACATTGCTCTCTATGCCTTTGCCTTTCAATCTAGCCAAGTCCTTCATGAGCCTTTGTACTTCTTGCTTGAGTTCATCATTCTCCTTGGCAATGAGATCATCACATGATTCTACAATAACATTCTCAAAGCATTTCTCATTGCAAGGGTTAGATTTATCAATTGAGTTACTACAAGAAGTTGAAGCACCATTAGTGTCATTAATGCTCTCAATTTTCAACATAAGCTCTTCATGCTCTTCGCTAAGCAATTTGAATTTGCATAACAAATTTTCATAATTTGTAGCAAAAATAGCATTAAGATCATTAAGAGCATTAAGATTTTCAATTTCATTTATTTGCTTCTTAATTACTTTTTTGTGCTCATGAACTAGTTCAAGAAGTTCTTCATATAAAGCAGAAACAGAGTCATCATCACTTGCATCGCTGTCCATAAATTTGGCCATGAGGAAAGTATTGGATGATGATCCCATGTTAGTGCGGGTGGCGAATTTCTTACTTGATTCATCACTTGAGCTTGCACTTGATTCTTCACCACCACTAACCCATTCACCAAAAATGGCAAATGACTCATGTTTGTAGTGCGGGTGGCGAATTTCTTGCTTGATTCATCACTTGAGCTTGCACTTGATTCTTCACCACCACTAACCCATTCACCAAAAATGGCAAATGACTTATGTTTGGGCTTCTTCTCCTTCTTTTCTTTCCGCTTCTTGAATCTCCTCTCAACCTTCATTTGTTGGTGATGAGGCCCATCTTTGATGAAGACCATATACCCCATTGAGTTGATTTCTTGCAAGCATTTGTTCATCTTCTTGACTTGCGTGTAGAGATAGGGGTCCATTGGCTCTTTTTCATCATTTGAGGAGCTTTGGCAAGCTTCCTCTTCTTTCTCTTCACTTGAGCTACCCTTGATGGCCATCTTCTTCAACTTCTTGACTTGCTTGCATGCAAGTGTGCTATGTATTGGTGAAGAAAGTGGCGCTCTTGGCTTGATGTCATGGCGTAGCTCATGGGCGATCACCTTGTTTAGGACTTGATTTGATGTTAATGTGTTGATTTCCTTCTCATAAAGTATTGTGATCACCAAATCATATTCCGGCCTCCGAAGTGAATGAAGGATCTTGCGAATGAGCTCCAAATCATCAATTTTCTTCACATCTAAAGAGTTAATCTCATTCACAAGAATTTTCAACCGCGAGTACATAGTTTCGGCATTTTCATCATCAAGTTGCTTGAAGCTATTAAGTTTATCAATGAGAACATGATATTTTTCATTTGCAACATCTTTAGTGCCTTCATGGTTCTCACTAATAATTTTTCATAAATCCTTAGCATTTTACAAGCAAATACACGGTTGAATACATTGTCACCAAGAGAGCTTAAAATAGCACATTTGGCTATAGCATCATATTGCTTCTCTTGTTGACTATTGCCCTTCATTCTCTCACTAGTTACCCTTCAAACATTTAGGCCCTTTACTTGGAGGTTAGATTGCATTAAGATCTTCCATCATTGGAAGCCCGTGCCATCGAAATGTGGAGGAGGTCCTAATGAATCCATCCCTTCCCCAAAGAGCTAACTCACTAGGCGGTAAAGCCTAACCAATCAAATGAGCTGGTAAACACAAATTGCCAATGAAATTGGCTTCCTTTGTGAGAGGTATGAGTCCCGGCTCTGATACCAATTGAAAGTGATTGGACCGTGCTCTAGCCTAAGAGGGGGAGGGGGTGAATTAGGCAACTTAAAACCTTAACCTATGGCTCCAACTAAATTGCACAATATTAAACTAAAACTTGTTATCTATATATGTAACTAAGGTTGTTTCAGTGTGAAACCCCTATCCCATAAAAGTATAGCAACCTATAGCCTTACCTATCAAAAAACTACTCTATGAAAGTAAAGGCATACAAGAATTGCTAGTATGAAATGCGGAAGCTCAAACAGCGGGATAGGAGGAAGCAAACTCTTGATGCGGGTGTTTATCCCGTGGTTTGGTTAACCACAAAGGCACACCTACATCCACGTTGTTGAAGCACTCACTAAGAGTATCGCTTCTCGAAAATCAAGTCTCTTCCGCGGACTCAACCACGATCACCTTGATCCCGGGTTCCACTAAGGAGCTTCTCCACAAAGGATGGGGGTCTCCACGTCCCCCGCACAAGGTTGTCGTCGCCGCTCCACACCAAGTCGGAGGGTCAATGATGTGCCGGCAAGCCACCAATGCTCCAAGGTGCCGGCGCACCAAAATCTTCTTTTGGTTCACTAAAGAACAACAGCACAAGGGCACAATGCCTTGCTCTCTCACTCTCTAAAGAGCTAACCTTTCACAACACTCTCTAAAGTGTGCTAAGGACTAAGGATATGATCACTAAGCTCTTGGATGGCTTGGAGATGTTCTTGGGTGTGTATGACGCTTGTAGTAACTCCAGCAAGCTTCAAATGGCCGGGAGATGGCATATATATAGGCCACCAAGTCGAACTAGCCGTTTAGAGCCGTTACCCAAATTTCTGCGCATGCACCGGTGTATCCGAAGGTATAGCACCGGTGCATCCGGTCACTCTGCGCCATGGGGTAGCCGTTGGGTCTCTGACAGCTGACGTGGTGTCACCGGTTCGACCGGTGCCTAGTCACCGGTGCAACCAGTGCAATTCTTCTCCTTGCAACTGTCATGGCCTTGTACCGGTGCATTGCTCTGGTGGGGCACTGGTGTATCCGGTCCTGGAGAGTCCTTGCTGACCACTTTGACAGGCTCTCTGAACACTCCTCCGTTGCTTGCACCGACGGCTCTTTTGGCACCACCGGTGCATCCGGTACTGCTTGTGCCTTCCCTCGTGGCCTGGGCACTGCACGGCCCAGTGCACCGGTCATGGGGCACTGGTGCATCCGATGCCAACCGGTTAGACCGGTGTGGTAGCACCGGTTTATCCGGTCCCACTGATCCTTGTAGAACTCGTCCAATTCGATATTGCTTTGAGTTCTTTCTTCGTGTTTTGCTTTTCTTGGCCTTTTTACTTCATCCCTGGGCTCTATAATTGTTCACTTGACAAACTCATTAGTCCCATTGATTGCGTTGTTACTCAATCACCAAAATCACAAAATGATGGCCTAATGGGGCCATTTTCCTTATAGACCGGCGAGTGGAACGACCATTCACCCTCTTTGTAGAAGTAGAATTTATTTTTGTTGCGACATACGGGTGCAGAGTGGTCGGACTCTGTAGTCGGGGAGGGTGACCCGGATCCACGGACTGGAAAGAAAGGGGGGAAAGTAGCGTGGGCGAAAGTCAAGTCGATCCCCATGCGTGTGCGTTTGGTTCCCCTGGCTAGGTTGTGATTCGATTTGGAATCGTCCGCCTCTCACGGCATGAGACTGCTTAATGTTTTCGGTCACATAGAGTAACAAGTGGAACTTGATGATGATAATACTGCTGGTTGATTAAATGGTTGCTCTACCACAACTGAGTAGAGTTAGATGCAAAATTAGAATGGTTAATCCAACTAGAATACGGCAAAGTTAAAATCTGAAAATAAGGAACAACTCTTAGTGGCCTTTTTGGCAAAACCAACCCCACAAACTAAAAAGCCTTGCATGTCTAGTTATCGGAGTATGGTATATCCGGTGATGGGTAAGTCTTGCTAAGTATTAGTAGACTCAGCCTTGCTTGTGGCCCTATTTTCAGGTACTAACTTCGAGGATATGATTGCGAGTCTGACTTTGTCGTGTACATTGCCTCCGAGCTGGTCTGTTGAGTGGGATGGCCCTTCAGCTGGTGCTAAACACCCTCCTACTGAGTGACGCGTTTCATACGGGCTTTATCGATGCGTCACATGTTTCCTAGACGTCTTTTATTGCTTCCGCTAAGACAATGACACTTGAATAATTTGAGTAGTTGGGAACTCTGTAGTACTTTACTATTCTGAACAATGTTTATAATAAATTTTACTTTCCGTTGTAAACTATGAGATGTATGAGATGATCTGTGTTGCAATCTCTAGGCTCACCTTCGTGTGGGTGTTGTCTGTGCGATCCTGGAATAGCATGGCTTTTATCGAGGCTTCACTCTAGGAACTACCGGTGCGTGCCGAATTGGGTCAGAGTTGCCTAGCAACGAAGATCAGTGCACTCGGGCCCAGTATTTTGGGTGGTTCCGCCACATGAGCTTGGCGAGCGCTGGGCGCCTAAGTATGGCATTGTAGGAGAGGTCGAAGTGCGCCATGTCGAACATGATCTTCTTCGTGCGGAACTTGTCCCACCCGTAAAATGTGACGGGGAGCTCGACCCGCCCCAGAGGGAGAGTGTTCACGTTGGTCACACCATAGAACGGGACAGAAGGGGTGAGCTTACACTCCACTATCTGCATCCGGGGGAACACCTCCGGCGACAGCAGGTTAAGGCCTGCTCCATCGTCCACCTGGGTCCTGCCGACCCCGATGTTGCAGATGGTGAGCGTCACGACGACCGGAAGGAGACCCACACCTACCGTGTTGGAGGGGTGGTCGCTCCGGTCAAACGTGACGGGCGTGCTTGACCACTTCGGAGGCTGGGAGCCCCCGGGCGCCGGGGACGCTGCCAGACCTCCCTCTATAGGAGCTTGGCCCTCCTCCGGGACAGTGGTGTGCACGCCCCACCGAAGATGGTGGCGATCGTGTGCTGCGGCTCCTGGAAGCCTAAGCCAGCCCCGCCTGGGTGAGTCTAGTCGCGGTCATTGCGGTTGTCACTGTGACGGTCGCCACGGTCCCGCTGGCGGTCCGCCGCGAGGTCTTTCTCGAGGTGGCACTCGGTGAGGTCGTGCTAGTCGGTGCGATGGAGCTCGCACCACTTTCCTCCGTCCTGGCGGGGAGGAGCAGTCTTCCTCTCGCCACTGGTAGGGTTTCCCTTGGGCGGCGGCTTTGGGCGCCTTTCCGCGGCCAGGACGGCAGCAGCCTTCCGTTTGTTCGCCTTGGCGCTAGTTTTCGGTTCGTTGCATGCCGGGGGCTCTTCGGGAGCACCTCGGAGCTTGACCCAAGCGTACGGCTCGGCTTCCCGGGCGTACTTGTCTGCCAGTGCGAACAACTCAGAGACGGTTTCCACGTTGTGAGTCTCCAGCTAACACACCAACCGCTTGTTGGTGATTCCCTTGCTGAACACCATGATGACGGCGGCCGTCAAGATGCGAGAAATGGTGTTGCGTACCTAGCTGAAACGATGGATGTACTGGCGAAGCGTTCGCCTTTATGCTATCGGATGGCGAGAAGATCGCCACGAGTTCCGGGTCGAGTGAACGACCCGGAGAAGTTGGTGACGAACTGCTCACACAGCTCCCCCAGGACCCGACAGAACCCAATGGGAGGTTCATCAGCCATGATCGTGCAATGCCCCGAAGGGCAACATGGAAGTAGTTGGCCATGCCTTGGGGACCTCCCCCCAGCTGCCTAAATGGCGGTGGTGTAGATCTGGAGGAATTCCTCTGGGTCGATGGTGCCGTCGTACTACTCGGGCAGGTCCGGTCGGAACTTGGTGGGCTAGTTGACCCGCCTCAAGCTCGTAGTGAAAGCCCGGCAGCTGGCCCCGTACAGACTGATGTCGTTGTCGGAGGCGGTGCCGTCGCTCGTAGGCAAGCCAGACGACGCTTGCTCATCAGTGGCTTGACGCCACCTCTCCCGCTCTCTCTCTAGAGCGGTGCGGGCATCCTCGCTAGCCCTCACCTCATTGAGGTGAGAACGGTGGTCGGAGTTTCACCCAACACAGGTAGCGGATCGCTGAGGCTGCGCCGTGGGCTCCAGACGGGTGGTGCTGGAGCTTTGCGCCTTCGATCCTGGTGCGGCCTTCCGCACCAGGCTGGCCAGTTTGTCGAGCCATTCTACCTCGGGAGTGCCTGCTCCTACCCTCAGCGGAGGCATGGGTCGCAGCGAGCGCTTCCCATGGGGAATGGTAGCGCGACTGAGGCGGCTGCGAGCCAGCGGGCCTCGCCGCATCATGCGGCCCCGCACTTCTTCCCTGAACTGGGCTGTGTGGGCGTCGGCCGATGCGGTTCCGGCTGACTCGGCCCTGGGGGCGTCGAGCCACGGCGGCGCGGTGACATGTGATACCGGTTGCTGGGCGGGCGGAATCGCAGAGGACGAGCCCCCTGCCCCAAGACAAGGAGGGGCACTAGAGAGCCCATGGCGCAGATGTGTGCACTCGTTACTGCTCTCCCCCTCAAAATGGTCGGAGCGATTCGCCATGGATTCTACGAGGTTGAGCTTCGCAGAAATGAAATCTTACGCGCTATACCCTACCTGGCGTGCCAGCTATTGGTGGGTGATTACCGCTAGCAAGGATTCGATGGAACCCCCGTTTAGAGATTCGGCTAGGGGTGTAAACTGCACAAGGATCTCCATTAAGGAAGTGGGTTGAGACGGTGGTTTTTAGATAGGTTCAGGCCGCCCGTAGGCGTAATACTCTACGTCCTTTGTTGTGTTTGGTTCTTTGCTGATCCCGAGTTGAAGAGCCCAAGCCCGGAATGTATCAGTTAGGAACCGAAGGAGCGGTCCCTTTACATGTCTTAGGATTTTTCTATTTATAGACTACAACTGCCTTCTCTGTCCCTCTCTACCTGGTGTGAACGCCCCCTTTGCATGGCGGGCACCGTCTTCTAGGCTGTCCTGCCTTTGTCAGGCGAGCAGGTGTCTTGTTGGGCCTGCTTCAATAGGCATTGGGGGACCCACAGGTGTCAGGGGTGCCCCAGGGTGACCTAGGGATATCCCGGAGTGCCCCGAGGCGGCCGTTCACGCTGACGGGTGGACCCCAATGCCTCAAGGTGATCCGAGGCTGTCTGGTCGGCCCTCGTGCCCTGGGGTGTCTCTGGGGACGTTCAGGGTGGTCCGAGGCGGCCGTGTGGCGGTTTTCGAGGTTGCCCCGCGGACCCTCTTGGTCTGGGGTGACCTTGGTCAAACCTAGGGCGTCGCCCGGGATGGCTCTTTTTTTACCGCGATGGGGACGTGGTAAACAATGGTGGATACCAGCCACCGTCCACCTTCAAGCCGATAGGACGGGTAGCTCAGGATTAAGCTATCCGCCGCCTATCATTTTATCTTCTGAGCGCACGGCGTCCCCGTAATCGTGATGTTCTTACGGGGAAGCCGCGCACCCCCTCGGGCTCTGCACCGAGCCCGGCGGCGAGGCGCCGTAACCTCCAGGATTTCCCGCCTGGTAAATATCTTTTACCAGGCAGGTGTCTTCGAGGGGAAAGAAACGTCCTTCCCGGGCTTCACATGCCGGGTCAGGCCCAGCCCGCCCCAGGTGGATGCCCACCTCCGTGGGCGGAGGTCCCTGGTGTGGGCCCACAGCTGTGCTCGGCTGACGTGGCTGGTGGGTCCCCTCTTCCTTAATCGCGCATAAGTTCGGGGTCATGGGGACCCGTGCCCATTACGCTAACAGCCAAGATGACACAAGTCAACTGGTGACACGCTCAAAGCCGAAGCTACAAGGAAAACACGCTAAGAAAAGCTTGAACTAAAAAGAAGTGAAACACCCTAACTAAGCATTAACTAATATTAGCAAGAACATAAGCTAATTAAAACTAAGTTAACAGCAATGGTTAATTAATGATAGGCAAGATCAACCTCTAAATAATTAGCTTAAAAAATAATTAGAAAATAACTAAATAACATGATTAAAAGAAAAAAGTGGAAAAGCTCACCTTGATACTTGGGCCGAGCATGCAGCTTGCTGATCGCTTTTCCACCTGCAGCACGTGGGCAGCCTAGCTGGTGGGCCGGTCGGGCTGCTCCCATAGCCTACTTGCGCCTTTTTTATTTTTTATATTTAAAAAAATACAAAATTTCAAAAATATATGGCAGTTTCAAGAAATTTTAAAAATGGACCCCTGTCGCCCATGGGGGGGCGACAGGCCCCCGGTGGCCCCCTATCGCCCAGGCAACGGGCGACAGGGGCCTTTCTGTAATTTTTTTTCTTCGAATAGGTCCCTGGCGGGGGACGTGGTGTAGGGGGGCGGTCGCCCCCCCCCCCCACCGGGCGACAGGGCAGGGCTGCCCTATATAACACCTCCCCCCTCATTCGCTCCTAATTTGAGCCCAAAAATTCCACCAAAAATCCAGAAAAAAAGAGGGGTGAGGAGAAGGGAAGCGGCGAAGCCCTGCCGGATTGCACACTTGTGATATGCAGGTAATTATATTTAACTTATATATTTTTCCATTGCTATTGTAGAGTAATTAAATTTAATTAGTGCTATGGTAGGACCATTTAAGTAGGAGTTTAAAGATATCTTACTTACGTAGTAGTAAATTAGTTTAGGAAATTAAGATTACGCGTTTATTATTACAACTGCAGTACTATTAGAGACATATTTATAAATTAGTTATGATTTAGACTAGAATTTCGGATATGCAGTATAGAATTTGAGTGTTATCATGTAGTTATGAATACTTATATGTTGTAGTTAAAATTCGTACTTAGTTTGTACGGATGATTGAATAATGTAGTGAAGTAAAGAGTATGACTCGATAAGTATTTGGTGATGTACAGATATGTCGAACAAGATGCAGTTTCAAGTGTTTTTTGGTAACTGTAATATTTTGTATGGATCAAATGGAGTAGACCTTTCTGCCTTTAAGTGCACATCTAGCGCCATAGATAAACCTCTAGAGAGGAATTTTGGTTCTATATATTAGTGGCTGCAGCGTGGGTTCCGTGTTGATCCGAAGATACATGTGATGACCGTCCATGCTCTTGTGAATTGGGAGGTAGAAGGTGATTTATGGGAATTGATGATGATACACAGCACTGATGACTGGCAGAAGTACATGCAAGCGGCTCTAGAGCGTGGGTGGCCTCTGGCAATTCTTGTTCAAACTCGGGAGAAGATACGAAATGAAATCCAACATGGTGCAGATCAAGCAACTCCGAGTATTCAAAGAGATGGTGCAGATCAAGCAACTCCGAGTATTCAAAGAGGTGGTGCAGATCAAGAACTCCGAGTATTCAAAGGGAGACAAACTATATTGAGCAAGATGAGTCAGAAGAGATAGAGAACCCAAACATCGGACCACAAGGCCTTGCTGATGAGGGAGAGAGGATACATAGCATCGTGGACGAGATGGAGGCAGAAGACCATGCCGCAATAGAGATGGAAGAACATGAGGGCTCATCTGATGACGAGCAGTACTCATTGCCAAAAGAGTGGAAGGAGCATGGTTTTCGCAATCATGTCATACAAGACGTACGACATTAGGAGTGGGAGTACAGAGGGAATGAGGTGGTGCAAGGTGCAACATATCCAAACATTGAAGCCGTAAAAGATGCTGTGAGAATGTGGGCAATATCATTGAAGCGAGAATTTAGAGTCGTGAAGTCTGGCAGTAAAGAATATGAGGTGGAGTGTGTGAATGCTGGATGTCCATGGCGAGTACATGCATTCAAGGGTAGATGAAAGTCGAACTGAAAATGTTCCATTGTGATAGAGTACACTTGTTTGCTGTTAGAAGTTCAGCTATCACATCGCAATATATCATGCGACTTTGTTGCAAAGCAAATATATGGGTTGATTATGGACAACCTAAATTATGAGCCAAAAATGATTGTTCGACATATTGAGCAAACTTACCAGTACAGCATTAGTTATTTGAAGGCATGGCGGGCTAAACAAAAGGTGTTCGAAATGCGGTTCGGCACATACGAGGCATCATATGATAACCTACCTCAAATGTTATCCTATGTTGTTGCTAGAAACCCTGGAAGTTTCTATGACACTTACCTCGTGCCAATCGTGAGGAGGGGACAAAGCTTTCTGCTTTGAGCCTTCTTTTGCCTAGGTGCATGTGTGAGAGCTTTTCAGTATTGTATTCCGGTTTTATGCATTGATGGGACATTTCTGACTGAAAGGTACAAAGGGCAGATACTCACCGCAATCGGGGTAGACTGCAACCACTAAATAGTACCGGTCGACTTTTCATTTGTTGAGAATGAGAACACAGAAAGTTGGTATTGGTTCCTCGAACGAGTGAAGATTCATGTTGTTGCCGCCCATCTAAATGTGTGCCTTATAAGTGATAGGCACGCAGGTATGCTACAAGCAATTATGAAATTACAAGTCGGAAATGGAACAACACCTCCATTATAGCCAGATGTGCAAAACAGGTGGTGCATTAGGCATATGGGTGTAAACTTATTTGACCACTTCAAGAACAAGGAACTAAAAGACTTGTTCAAGAGGTTGTGCACTCAGAATCAGCAGAGAAAATTTAATGCTTTGTGGCAGATGCTTGATCAGCTAACTGCGGAGCATGTGAAGGCAAGGGCAGCAGGAACCAGCAGTAGCCAATCAGCAGATGCAAGGGCTTCTTTGGAGAAGCCATTTTCGCACTGGATTCGAGGTGCACCGAAGGAGAAATGGTCATTCCTTTATGATACAAACGGAATGCGGTACGGTATCCAGACAACAAACCACGCAGAGTGTTTCAATATGGTGATGCGATGTTGTCATGGCTTTCCTCTCGTGGGAATTGTTGAGTTCATCATGTATGGATGCATGAAGTATTTTAGAGAGCGATACATGGCTGCAACCATAAACATGAGCAACCCCCAAATTCAGTTTTGCACAAGAGTGACACAATATATGCAAGACAAGATAGCAAAGGCCAGACAGCACCGTGTCATATCGACGGGTACAAGGGAGCATAGATTTGAGGTGCTATGCAAGGATAGAACTAGTCGTGGCATCTATAGAGATAGGGTGGTGCAAGAGAGTTTAATTAGAGCAGATGGCACTGTCCGCTGCACCTGCATGAAGCCAAAGTTATTGCATTTGCCCTGTTCGCACGTCATTGTCGCTTGTGCAGAATCTGGGTTGCAGCCCGGAGTATTTGTGTCACCCTATTTCAGCAAGGAGGCAGGTACATCCACCTGGGGACATGAAATATACGGGATTGGCATAGTTGGACCCTTTATTACGGACCGGGAGGTTAAGACTTATGTTCCTGATCCAGCCGCTAAGAAAGGCAAAGGCCGTCGTTAGATGCGTCGTATAAGAAATGGTATGGACGAGTCCGAGGCAAGCAAGGCACAAAAGCGTTGCAGCTAATGTGAAGCATTGGGTCACAACTACAAAAGGTGTCCTTAGAATGCAATTCACGGTGATGCAGACGCTGGTCCTTCTGGAAATCCAACAGATGGAGCACCTCCTACTTTCAGACCACCATTGCCGAGAATTGCTCGTGGAAGGCACTCAGTGTCGTGATTTAAGTCATTGTAAGTTCATTCTGTCGACTCGGTGCTGTTGCTTGGTGGCACAATCCAAAACATATAAGGTGTTATATTGTTGAATGTGTTTCTATACGTATGTTTACCTTTGTACTAATCATGCAACCCTATTCGAATCTAACGATTTTTTGTCTACCACGTTTGTAGGTTGTCGAGGAGTGGCATGCCATGCTCAGCCGTTTGGCTCACCACGATGCAGCCGTGGTTGGAGCAATGGGACGATGCAGATGAGAACGTGGTCGAGCCGACAGGACCACACACAGACAGCTCTTTCAGGGCTTACCTCACATGGTACTTGCCTCGGACTCGGGCTCGTTTGGTCTTTCCTGATGCGAACCCGTAGCCACACCAGGCGAGTCTTCGGGATGGCTACGCCAATCACCACGTGGAAGCACTAGCTGGCGCGGTGAGTCTCTTCATATTGTTTGCGAATGGATTCAAATTCATAATATTATTCAGTATGCAAGTAAATTTTCCATTACTAAAATGAATGCAGTTTCGACTTTGCAACATGATAGAGGCGGACTGCTCCGCTTACCTCACGAGGGTGGATCACGGTTCCCCTATGACCTAGGTTGAGCAGAGAGAGAGGCATGGTCCAGGCACCATGACCACTTGCGTACAGTACTGCACGATTTTGGTAGCCGTGTGGACTATGAAGAGAGCCAAGGATCGTCCCAGGCCTCGACGTCGTTCCCGTGTCTGGCGACGACGCACGAGCCGACCTCTCAGCCAGATCAGGGACGCCAGTGGAACACTACTGCAGGTAACGTGGATACTGAATTTAAATAATATCAGTTCTTGCTATACTTTTACTAATCGACACAAACAAGATTCGGTCCCTCTTCTTCCTTCGGCCATACTGGCCATTGGGGCCAACAAGGATCCCACTTCGTCCCACAGCAGGGGATGGGAATGTTTGGAGGGACAGCGCCAGTTGGGGGACCGTACCCAGGGATGGGACCGCCGCCATCGACACTAGCCTACCCAGGTTAGCTTATGATTCATATGTCATTTTCTACATGTTACTATGAACTACAATAGTGTACGCTGACGTGCAAGTTTTTTATGCGTAGGATTCTATCCAGATGCGGGTGTCGGACCTTCTTCCTCAGCACAACCTGGTACATAACACTCTCAATTTTTTCACAAAGTTAAGACACAACATATGTTGGTTCACATTTACATATTACGCAGGGTTCGTCTCAGACACATTCATTCCAGATAGCGGTGGCTTCAACTTAGAAGATCTCGACAACTTCACTTCCCTCTCACCCGCGGAGCAAGGTGACCCTGATGTCTTGGGCTCTTCACAGCTAGGAGAAGCACCACTTGGGTTACCCTTAGCAGCAGACACCGCAGCCTTCTTTGCATCCTCAGCAACAAATGAGGTCTCCGGATCGTCACACCTACTCGCAGGGCCATATCCATGCCCAGCAGAGGGCGAAGAGGGCCCGACACCGTCGGGGTGGCTAGATATGACTTATGTTTGTATCTCGTATGTTTCTTTGTAATGACATAGTGGCCGAACGTTTATGTCTTATGGTACCAACGATGTTGTCTTCTCATTGTTATAACTACTTTTCATGCATACGCCTCTGTTCTCTCGCGCATTTTCCATTACGTACGAATTATAGACATTGAAACCATAAACTAACATTTATTTATACACAACAAATGCAAACTTCCATGTTCAGTACAACACATATCATAGATCATGTCATGAAATCATCTACATCGTCATCCGAGTTCTCATAGGGTGGTGCTGCACGAGAGTTTGAAGACTTGGACGAATCTCCGGTTCTCAGATCCTATCTTGGAGGCCAAGGTTTGGGGGGCATAAAATCATCATCGTCGTCATCCCAGTTAACACAAGATGGTGCTGAAGGTGGTGCGTTACGACTGGACGAACCTCTGGTTCCCTGATCAGGTCTTGGAAGCCAAGGTTTGGGGGGCATGAAATCATCATCGTCGTCCCAGGTAACACAAGATGGTGCTGCAGGTGGTCGAGTACGACTGGACGAACCTCCGGTTCGCTGATCAGGTCTTGGAGCCATGGTTTGGGTGGCATGAAGTCATCTTGGTCGTCGTCGAGGTTAACAGAAGTTCGTGATGCTGGTGGTGCAGTATGACTTGATGAACATCCGGATCTCTATTCATGCGGACGCAAAATTGAATTACCCGACGATCTTCGGCACCTCCTTCGTCTAGTTTGAGACATAGGGCCACCGAAGATTAATACCAATTTACGGAAATTGGGTATTGATTTGTTAATCAACTCCGTGTCCCCAGGAAAATCCTTGCATATAAATACAGAATAATATTATAGTTTCAAAAATATGAATTAAAAATATATTTAAATATTAGATCTGAATGAAAGTTACCTTAATGTGTATCTCATACACCTCTGGCCGCATCCATATCTTAGAAGTACTTTATAAGAATCCAATAACATTAGGATGATTCGCAAGTTCACATATACGCATGTAAACCTTACGGCGTTCTAGCAGGTGTCCCTTTAGATCTTGCGTTGTAATACCATGAAACAGTGTGCAAACTTGAAACCCTAATACTTTGGCCATAACCATCTCTATCATACCATCCGCAAGTGGATCCAACTTCTTTCTAAGCACAAGATCTTTCACGATATCAAGTATTATAGTAGATTTCTCTTCGGTCCAGAAAAAACCTCCAAAATTGGAGGCAGCCATGGCGAAATGCTGAAATAATAATAGCTACTATTATTCTAAGATTACGATCCAATATTTCAATATATAAATATTACTTCTATCTGATTCATAAGAAAATCACAATGAAAGGTCAAACGTTAATACCTGCAGATCACATATGCGCACTTCGGCAGGGCTTCGCCGCTTTCTTTCTTCTCACCCCTCTCTTCTTTTTTTTATTTTTTTTTGGAATTTTAGAGAATAGAACGAGGGGTGAGAGGGGAGGGGGGTTTAAATAGGGCAGCCCTGCCCTGTCGCCCGGTGGGGAGGGGGGCGACAGGCCCCCTTGTCGCCTGTTGGGGGGCGACCGCCCCCCTGCACCACGTCCTCCGCCAGGGACCTGTTCGAAAAAAAATTACAGAAAGGTCCCTGTCGCTCGTTGCCTAGGCGACAGGGGGCCACAGGGGGCCTGTCGCCCCCCTCCCCCTATGGGCGACAGGGGTCCATTTTTGAAATTTCTTGAAACCGCCATATATTTTTGAAATTTTGTATTTGTTTTAAAATATAAAAAGAAAAAAGGCCCTGCTCGGCCACGCTTGTTGGGCCGCCTGCCCTTGCGCCGGTGGATACTATATATCTTCCACAAGATTTTTTGTTATTCATCTTCCAATGTTGGAGATTCGTGCAGATGATTTCCCTCCGTTCGATTTGTTAGCTCCGTCGTCCAATTCCACCAGCTTTGCGCCCGCCGCCGCCATTGCTACTATTGGTGCTTAGTTCCGAAGCCGCCGCCGCGAGCTGCTGGCCGCACGCCCGCCGTCGCCGGAGCTAGTGCCCCCCTGCGCTGCTTGCCCCCCTAGCTAGCTGCCCCCGCCGCACTGCCCAGCAACCCCCGCCGTGAGCCTGCTGCTTGGGCTGCGCCTAGCTGCCCCTGTCGTGAGCTGTTGCCTAGCTAACGCGCTGCTGCCCGGCTGCCCTTGCCGCGTGCTGCTGCTAGGCTGCCTGCCGCCGCACCCGCCACCGCCGGTGCCGGAGAAGAAATTGTGAAGGATCCATTTATAAGAAAATGTTGGAATAAGTATTGACAAATGTTGAATGTATTCTTTTGAGATGTTGAGATAATTCGTAAAAAATATTGAATGTAGTATTTTATCTAAAATATTGCAATGTGTTTTTAAAACATGTTGAATCTGTTATTTTTAAATGTTGAACTATTTTTTTCAAAAATATTAAATCTAATTGGATCTAATCATCTAATGAGCTTTATAGATACTTAGATTATCCATCTTCCACAAGTTATATATGAAACCCCCCTTACGCCTGCGTTGGCTGGCGCTGCCGCACCTGGCTGCCTACGCCCGCGTGCGCAGCGTGTGCCTGGTGCTGGCCGCCGCCGCTTCGCCGGCCAAGGCAGTTAGGGCCGGTTTAGTTACTAAAATATTTTGGGTAAAATTTTGTGGAACATTTACAATACTAGTGGTTATGCACGTGCCCAGTCACGTGTTTGAAACTAATTCTATATCAACTATGTGGAGGTACATAATATACTCTATGGTATAAGAATTCAGCCAAGTAGACCGATCAAGAACACGTATTGGTCAGCGCCCAATGGACAGAGCAACAAAATAAAACTAATATAGCGTATGCTCGTGCGTTGCTACGAGTAATAAACAAGTCCAATTCATCCATACATGAATGTCTCGAAATGAAGAAAACTCATCAAATATTAAAGAATAGTGTCATTCTATGAGTAAAGAAGGAAGTGTAGCTTTTATATGCAAAGGTTTAGATCTGTAAATAATACTATGTAATACATCCAAAGTGAGTTGTAAAATGAAGTTCTGCAATATACAAAGAGTGTACACTAATAGGAATTCCTTTACAAATTTATTTATTGTTAACAACTGGTATTGAGATAATTGGTTGCAAAAATATACAAGAGTAATAAAATGTACAAGAAAGTTTGTCGAAAAAAATAATGTACAAAAAAGTAACCATGAGTGCCTTTCCAATCCAAATGCGCAGAAGTTTCAGTTCTTTTACCGTTCTGCAATAAATTCTTGAAATTTTTGGAGAACAATTGTGATGAATTTTACATGTTTTCATGCATTGAATGTGGAAAATTATAGTTCACCCAGTGTTAGGTCGAGAAGAAACAAGTGTAAATTCTAATCTAATACTTGGAAAAGGGAAAACATTACTGTTCTCCATTCAATTCGCTTTTGTATATATTTCTAATCACCTTCAAGAGTCAAATGTGCCATGTATTTTTTAAACAAAACTGCAAACTTATCACCCATGGTAGCATAGAGAGACCAGAGTCAACGTTGAGCACCAGGTAAATAATTGAAGCATTTCATCAAATATGTAGGTAGCATGTCAACACAAAGAGGTGTGGGAATGTCACCATTATAGTTGGCATATTATAAATAACAGGACTTCCATAAATCCAAAAGGAACTATGTGCTAGCTATAGTGCAATACTGATAGCAGAAGTGCAGAAGTTTTGCACTCTGTTTTCTCAGCCACAATTGGAAGTTAAAATTTGCTGGAGTGATTAAAATATTCTTGCAAGGCATGCATCATCTATTTTTTATAATTAAATATTGACTGGAGTGATTAACAAATATTTCCTTGTGAGGTAGGTGAGTCTGCTATTCATTTTACATGATACATGATGTTGCTGACGCAGCATGATTTTAACTGAAAGTAAAAGAAATTTTGATAGCTTACGCACCTTGCAGTCTGCCACTTGCGATGCCTTGTTGCCGTCACCCTTCCCCACCGAAATTCAGAGTTTAATTCGCGATCTCATCATTATATTCCTCCAATATAATCATTGATGATAGCAGTTAGACAGTCTACTGATTACATCCTCTGAAATCATTGCTGACAATAATGTTTGAAAAATCTAAGTTCTGGACTTCTGGTTGGGCCATAGCATTAGTAAACCGCTAATTTACCAAGAATTCAGATAACATCTATACAGACCTGTTGGTTGTTGGTTCAGACCCTCAATTATGACAATTATCAGACCATATATGGCAATTCCTCACGGGCTTCACAAACCTGTATGTATGCCATCTATACCTTGCACGGAGCAATGGGCCTAGTGATCTTCATCTAAACAGAAAAGAAATCCATTGGTAACCACAAAGATCTTATTAATTAGAAAAAAACACTCTAGAGTAATCTGCTTTCTATAACCAAAACAAGAAGTCATCTGAAAACAACCAATTTTTTGCTTCTAACAAATTAACAGGTATGGAGGAGAATGAGAAGAGGGGTCTCACAGTCAGACTATCAGAGAGCTCATGGACTGCTTTCTATAACCAAAACAAGAAGTCATCTGCATCTCAAAACAACCAATTTTTTGCTTCTAACAAATTAACAGGCATGGAGAAGAATGAGAAGAGGGGTCTCACAGTCAGACTGTCAGAGAGCTCATGGGGAAGGTTTAGTTAGCATCCATGCAGACTTATGCAAGAATTTCAGACAAAATTCTAATGTTCTTGCCCTACACCAGAAAAGAAGTAGCTCTAAAATTCATAAATTATTAAAAGACTATACACAATCACATACACTGCTGAGAAGCCTAACAGCGCACAGTTCTAGCATTATTCTCCCCACATTCACAAGCCTAGCTGTGTCCCTTCCCTTGCACTATGAAGAATTTTTTCTTGGATGGTCGTTAGAACTGACTAAAAGCATCCTCTTATGCACAGATCTATGTGCATCTGCATAAAAATCCACCTTCTAGCAGTCTCCTATTCATTCATTACTTAATTTTGTGCTTATTTGAGTGAAAAGTACAAAGCATTTTCTTTCAAAAAAATGAAAGTACAATGTATGCACAGATCTATGTGTTATTATGAATTCAAGAATTTGATTTTCTTTTGTAAATAACAACGTGCAAAAAATCAAACATGCTATTGCTCCTCTATGAAGCCCATTATGTAAGTAGAGTATCAAAACATTGGGTGTTCCTAAATTACCACCAAACTGTATTAGCAACGATTTCATCAAGTACAATTCTTTCAATCTGTATTTTTATCATGCAGCTCGCATGCATGAATGCGTAGGTGAGAGGTGGTGAAACTGTGAAAGCCGTACCTAATTGCAGATCACCACGTTGATCAATTGGCACCAACGACTTTGACGTTGATGACGTCTTCGCTGTGCTCTCTGTCGCCGTCGCATTTGCCTCGTACATCCTTGTTCTCCTTGCGCCTCTGCCATGACAAGGAAGAACGCAAAGCTTGCGGGCAACTGGATCTTGGAGGCGACAAGCAGACGGAGAGCGGGCAAGGGATTGGGAATCCCTCCCAGGCGAGGCCGCACCGCCGCCGCCTTCGCCGGGCTCCGCGCCATCAGGATCTGATAGCAAGCGAGAGCAGAGAGGGGTTGAGAGTCTGAGTCAGGGCCGATGAAAACCTGGGAGAGAGGAAGGGGAATGAAGAGAGCACCTCCGCATGTTCCGCGCCGCCGTACCTTCCCCTGCCGGCAGTGCCGCCGCCGCCATTACCTTCCTTCGCTAGACCGCGCCGCCGCCTCGTGTTTCGCCTGCTGGATCCGCGAGAGCGAGAGAGAGGAGGGAGGGACCACAAGTGGATAAGGATTGGGAACATGGGCGACGACAAATCGACGAGCACTACCCTGAGTCGCCACTACCAGCTCTCCCCTGCCTTCCACACCTCCGGCGCCCCGCCCCCTTCAACGATGCCTCCACTCGTCGTCCGCCCCTGCTCTCCCCGCCTCCGGCTGCCATGGATGGGGATGGGGACCTTCCAGTAGACCCACTCCCATCCCACGCGCTACTCGAGCTCCGCCTGGCTCGAATCGGATGGTGCAACGGCGACTGGAGCTAGCGCCACCCCGCTCGCGGCCAGCTCCAGCACTTCCCGCTGCCGGCTCCGATGCGCCCATGACAGGCAGCGAGGAAGCGGGTGGGGTCAAGCGGGCGCGGAAGAGGCCGCCCCAAGACCCATCCTTGGCCGCCGGCATACTCAAGGCGCGCGCAGCCGAGTGGGGCACCGGTGGAGGAGCCGCAGAGGGGCGAGGAGGCAGGTGCCACGGCGGGGTCGCGGGGTGGCGCTGCCGCAAGGGGGGCGTATCGTGAGGGAGGAGGCGGCGGAAAGTCTGGCGATCTTGCGAGCGGCCTGGCCGTACAACCGCGGGGGAGGGGGTGGCGCCGTCGCGAGGCTGGGGGGCGCCGTCGCGGGCGGAATTACCGCGGGGGAGGGGGGCGGGGGCGGCGGCATCGCGAGGCTGGG
Source organism: Panicum virgatum (assembly GCF_016808335.1). NCBI lineage: Eukaryota > Viridiplantae > Streptophyta > Magnoliopsida > Poales > Poaceae > Panicum > Panicum virgatum. Next base: position 33,625,686 of record NC_053145.1, on the reverse strand, counting down.
GGGCGCTGTCGCGGGCGGAATTACCGCGGGCGAGGGGGGTGGGGGGTCGGCGGCCTCGCGTGGGTACACGCGGGCGGGCTGGCTAGGCGCAGGGTTTTTTTCCCCACCAGTTAACCGGCCTCGCGTGACCACAGGTTCCGGTTTACCGGACCGGTTGGACCGGTAACCGGTGGAAACCGATTGAATTCAAATCCAAATTCAAATAAATTCAAAAACTCCCGTGCAACCGGTTCCGACCGGTTTACCGGCCGATTTGACCGGTTTACCGGCCGGTTTGACCGGTTTGACCGGTTTGAATTCAAATCCAAATTCAAAAGCTCCCGTGCAACCGGTTTACCGGCCGGTTTGACCGGTTTGACTGGTGGGTCTTAATGGGCCGGCCCATTTTTTTCTTTTTCTTTTTTGATTTAACTTTAAATCCCCGCAAACTATACTAAATGAACGAATTTTTGAGAAAATTTGATTTCATTAGATTCATCGCAACTTGAAGTATTTTTAGGAATTTTTTGGGAATTTTTTATTTTTTGAATTTAAATTTAAATTTTGAATTTTGGCCGGTTGGGTACCGGCCGAAACCGGAACCGGTCCGGACCTGTTTGACCGGTAAACCGATTTGGTGAACCCTGACTAGGAGGCGCCGAGGTGAAAAAAATTTGGAGAATTGGGCGGAATCAATTTCCTTGGCGCTGATTTGTTCTTTTCAAATCCTGTCAGACACTCCCAGTCCTTTCATGTGGGTCTTAATGAGATATTTTGTGAGAGGTGTGGATGGGTTAGTATTGGTAAGAAATATTCTCAATTCTTGTATTCTTTATAGTATAGACTAATTAAAAGTATTAAATATAAATTAATCATAAAACTAATTAAATGGATGGACAGAAAATTGCGAGACGAATCTATTAAGCCTAATTAATTTCATTAGAAATTATTTACTATAGCACGACATTATCTAATCATTGCATATTTAGATTTATTGAATTTGTCTTGCGATTTTGTCCGGGAATTATGGTATGGATTTTATCAGTTATCTACAATTATAATAATTTTAATTAGTGGTTAAATATTCTAAATTATTTTAACGTGCGAAAAATTTTAAAAACTAAACGGCTCTTAGCCCCGAGGACCCACCGCGAGTCTCTCTCGTGTGCGTCCTCTCCCTCCTGCAAATCTCGCTTGCAGTTCCCTCGGAGCAAGAACAGCGACGCACAAAGGGATAAAGAGGATAGCACTCTCAAAACTTCAAATCCAAAATAACTCACTCAAATCACAACGAATCCGGATGAAGCTCAAGGCACAGAATCACAACGACATGGATTAACGGATCCATAAAAATTTCGCGAAATGGTGGAGTAAAACTTGTGAATCGAAAATCACACGAAAATACCCCAAAAATCGCAGAAAAAGAAAACATGAATGACAGAGATGAACATGAAATTCACTCACGTCCGGAGGACAAAAGTAGGTTAGGCATTCCATTCCCATCAAAATCTTTGACAAATCCTAATTCGAAAATCATAAAGAAATAATAAAAATGAGGGAGGGAGAGAGAGTCAAACCTCCAACTAGCCATGCCTATCAATAAGAGGTCCTCAGCGAAACAATAAAATACCCCTACACTAACAACTACGGTAACCGTCCATGCAGGGGCAAAACAGTCCATACTTTTATAGAAGCATCGGGCGGACACATTGCCTTCACGACTTCACTTCGCGTCGATGCAAGCTTCGCGATGGCGCCACGCGCCATCCGCCTTGCCAATCCGGCCGCATCGGATGCGCCCCCGGTTTTGAGGCTCAAAGCGGGAAACATGCCTGCGCGGTCGTTTTGAAGCCCAAATCACCCAAATTGTCAATCTCTACTTGGCCGCCACGCGACCTTACTGATAACTACGAGTGTCCCGCCTCCGCCGTGCCTTGACGCCTTCGATTCTTTTGTGCACGCTCGCCACATAAGCCGTCTACTCGACTTCGCCATCGTCCTTGCCAACTCGGCCCAACACCGTCGCTTTCTTCACTCTTACTTCCTTGTTGGTCCATGTATTATGTGGGCCGCTCGTCACTCCGCCTGCCTTCTTCAGGTCCTTCGGTCTAAGTCTACTCGCGTTCTGCCCCAAACCTTTCACTTGACCTTCCACGCACCGTCGATCGTCATGTCGCACTCTACACCTGCACTTCTCAACCAAGACAAGCATCAACATTCAACACGCCACGGTTGTCAATCACTTATTATAACTTGAGATGACTACCATTGGTCCTCACTTTTCCAACTGCTTAATCGCGTCCATTTCCCCGTACAGCTTCGTGGTCGCGGCCACATGCTGCTCCATCTTGCAGAATGGCGCTTCCCAATGCCCCTGAAGAACCCAACCGTGGTGTCCAGCTGCCCGAGGCGTTGCGACGAGCAGGGGAACGAGTGGGTGCTGCGGCTGGGCGAGCAGGGAGAAATTGCAGCGGTTGGGGGTGGGGTAGCGGGAGGAGGCTCGTGCTGTTGCCGATTGGGAGGCTCCCGGGATGGGGACGAGAGGAGTGCTGCAGAGAAGGGAGGCAACATGATTGAAAGGACTTGGAGCGGTTACACGTGGGCGGGTATGGAAGCAAGCGGTAACAAAAATTCTTCTTTTTTTTGACAAAAATATCCTCTAACCTCCAGTTTCTATGGATATACCCTTCCTCCCACCTCCCTCGACTCGGATACGTGGATCCCGCATAAAGGGTAGGACGGACCCGATGCGGGTGAGAAATAGTTTCAATTGTTTTCGATCTTTATAGATATACATAGATAGATATACCTGAGAACAGAATTAATGGAGCACTTGAGGATAATGATGCTGCCTGAGCACATGAATGGTTGGTTACGGCTTTTAGCTTCCATGTTGTATCGTTGTCAAATTTTCCATCAACCTTATAGGCTGGGCTGTAACTGGGAAGGTCCTCTTGCGTGAGTTACAGCCCAGCCTATAGTGCTTCTTCTTGCGTGAACAGGAGACGTAGAAGGAATGACCACGGCATTAAACCAAACTGACTTTTTTTTGCAGATAAGGAATCAAATAGACAATTTTGATCCTTTCTCAAAGAAGATGGAAGATGCCAGCTAAGGGCCGGCCGGCATCCTGAGCTTTATCGTGCGCTTGTCTACGGACAAATAACCAATCTCACGCATGCCCATCATTTCCGGGTTAAGGCTAGCACAGATGGAGTCGGTGTTTTATCGGCAAGCCTACCTAGAGATACCTTTAAGTGGTAGAATTTAGGCAGGGATTTGCTGATGTTAGTCAACTGATAAACTTGGCGAACGGCCTGGTCCAATGGCTGCGCCCAGCGAGCGCTCTGTGTGCGCCCACGACGTCCACTCATTGTACTCACTCCCGCAGGACTCGCTCTCCTTTCCTCCTAGCCGATAGACCCTGTACATATATAAATATGTATCCCATGTTCAATACAACCGAGCAGTTTTGATCTCTCTCTTATCCACTCTCTTCATGGTATCAGTGGCCGACGGATCCGTTTGCCACCAGTTCTGCTCTCATGGCTCATTCGCCCGCTCGCTCTTCCGCATCCTCTGCTTCCTCTGACGAGTTCTCCAACGCCGCCCCTCCCTAGCCAGCGTCAGCCGCCGTCATTTAGATGGTGAACATTTGTTCCCATGTTCCCATCCTACTCGACCTCCATGAGCTAACTACAGCCAATGGCGCTGCTTCTTCAATTCGGTTCTCAGCAAGTTCAGTCTCGATGACCATGTCCGCTTCCCCACACTGATGATGCAGCACACCGCGAATTGGCATCAAGTCGATAGCTACCTCATCAATTGGATCTACACCACCATCTCCAAGTTTGTCTTCGACCTCTTCCACAAGCCTCGCATCATGACGTTGTCGCTTTGATCTGACGTCGAGGGTCACTTCCGCGACAACAAACTCGAGCACGCTGTTCTCCTGAAGGTCGAGTTTCGTAGCATTCACAAGGGTGACCTCTCCATCAAAGATTACTGCTCCAAGCTCAAGTGCCTTGCTTATCAACTGCTCGGTGTCGCCACTATTGACGGTGCTTAAGTCAGAAATAAAGCCATCAACTCATGCAGCTTTTCATAACATTCAATTGCCAAACGTAGTTGTAGGACTTAATTCTAATCAATTCCACGAGTTTTGGTGATTCTTGGTTTGCAGACACCCATACGCGGAATAAGGGAAAAATAAGCAAAAGACACAACAAAAATATACAGAACATCGCTGCCTGCGTTACACATCCAAAAGAGGCCCATTTGACAGAGCAAACGGACCAACCAAGGCTGACACCGCAAATCCTGAACAAGGGGCCCACAAGGAGTGCACTGGCCAAAGATGGGGCCAAACCGCCTCAGTCGAGGTTTGGTCGAACCCATGGATGGGCCGACCCCCTTCTGAGGTGGTTCAGCCTCATCTTTGGCGGGAAGATCGCTCTTAACCTCTAGAAGGCGGTTGTCAGCGTTCCCGCCCTTATCTCACCCAGGAACCGACCTATTAGGACTATAAAAGGGGCCTCCCTCACCCCTCTCAAGGCATCCACCATTCCATTCACATTCACGTGTTACAGAAGTAGTGGTAGAAATTCCACTTGTATTTTTAGAGTAGGGAGTGTGCGAGGAGGAGGATCGGAGAAGAGCCGGTCTTGTTGGCCCCTCTTCGTCTTGTATCTCGACGGGTACGAATCACTTGAGTAAGTATCCGGAGTTCATCTTCTGTTAAGTTCTTGGTTCAGTATTCTTAAGTTATTCTTTCGTTTACGGGTTCATCGTCTGTTCTTGTAACGGATACTCTAGTAGAGGGCCCCTGATAAAGACGGGCAACCCAGTACGCCACTAGAGTAGTAATCCAAGGATTAGACGTGGTGTCTAGGCCCTAGATTGCCTTTGATTGCCTCGTACTCTACAGTTTTGTGGGGTAGACCGCAGGTGGTGACAGTCCAGTCGATCCTCTACGAAGCGGCTTCGTGGTTAGTGCACTCCCCCCTGTCCAGGTACGGCGTAGAGCTACAAGCCGGAGGTCCCTAACAGTACTTGGGTCAGACCGGTGCCCGAAGTAAACGAGTGAAAGCCTAAGTCTACCTTAACTTGATCATTATCTTTGGATAAACCACACTACCCAAAGCTCTCCTACCTCTTGTTCTCCTGGGTTAAACTAACTAGAAGATCGTTACACCTCCGTTCCCTATGAAAATACGATACCCTAAATACTCTCCAGGTGAAGTGCTACAATGGTATCTTCCATGAGCTTGCGGATCTTTTCTGTGAATGTTAAGAAATACCAAAAAACATTTCTGGCACCGTTGTCGGGGAACGGTTGTTGTAGTTATCTTCTGTGGTAGTCCCGCCTAAATTAATCCGGCTTAAGTGCGCTAACCATCACCGAAACGGCAATCAGGGTTAACGCACACTTAAAACGGAGTAATTCGGCAGTGCTGTCGGGTAAAATCCTGATTAAACCACTTGAAACAGGAATGACAAAGCAGTCCAGAGAATGCAATATTCCACAAATTTTACAGTACAAAGTATGAAACTGAATTGTTATTATTACAAACCAAGTTTGAATTTATAAAAGTACAACAGAGTTCAAGTTTGACGAAAAACGACCGATAGTCTAGCGACAAAACCAGTCGTCATGATGAAGCCCGTACATGACGTCAACCGTAACCTCCGATGTACCACCTGAAAAACAAAGCCACAAGCAAGGCTGAGTATACTAATACTCAGCAAGGCTTACCCGACTGTAACACCCTAATTTAAATTCCAGCATTTAATAATAAATTTAATTGGTTTATTTAATTTTCTAGGATTTATTTTGCTTAGTCTGGCATTTAATCTAATTTTTGGTTTCACAAGTAATTAAAATTTGTCTAAGTTTAAAAATTTGTTGTTGCATTCATGCTGGTGCATGGTTTTAATTATTTGAGTGTGGTTTGAATTCAAATTGTATTTGAATTCAAACTTTGTTTGAATTAGAAATAGAAGAAAAGAAGATTTAGAAAAGGAAAACCAGCCAAAACCCAAAACCCGGCCCAAAGGACCCAGCTACGGCCCGGCCAGCCTTCCCCTTCTCCCCCTCCGCGCGCTTGGCCCAGCAGTGCCATTTCCGCGGCCCAGTCTGCGCAACCGGCCTGTTTCCTCCCGCTCGGCCCGCTCACCCAGCACGTGGCCCAAACCCCTCCTCTGCGCTAGGCCCAGCACCACGCCACCTTCTCTTCACCGCGACCCAACCCACGCGCGCGCACACCAACAGCCCAGAAAGCCAGCGCCCCATGCTCCACTCTTGCACGGCCCACGCCGCGGCCTGCCCCGCCCGCACAGCGCGCACCCCGGCTGACTGCCCTGGCCCACCTGCAGGTCGTCTTCTTCCTCGCGCCGCGCCTCCCTGCCGCTGGACTAGCCTCGCCGAGTCCCCCTTCTCTGCGCCGTGGACCGCCCGACCTCCGCAGGCCCACCGGCCAGCCAACCAGCGCCTTCCTCCTTCTAGACCCAACACCCGAGCTCGGGATCACGCGGAGCAACGACTCGATCCGTTTTCCCCGCACTGAGCCGTCTCGCCCGTAATCCTCGCCAACCTTCCTTCCCTCACCCACGCGCCGTGATCGTCGGCCTTGCTTCCTTTTAATGCGCCCCTGGCCATCCTTTGCGCCACACCCGCACAAACCCGCAGCCCCGAGCCGAGTTTCGCCCGCCACTCTGCTCCGCCGCGCCATAGCTCCGCGCCGCCGCGGGCACACCCCCACTCCACCGAAGCCCCGGCCAGATCCCGCAGCTGCTCCGCCTTGGCGCCAGAAGATTCCTCGGGGCCGTTCTCCCCGACCCAGGGCCCTGCTCACGCCGGATTCTGCGCCGGAGACCGCCACCGCAGGTAAACAAATTTCCCGGCAATTGCCGCCGCCGGCGACCTCCGCAGCTCCCTGACCCCTGGACCACCTACACAGGGCCCGCACGGACCTCGGCGGCCATTCAGCAGGCCCGGGAGGACTACCACAGCAGCCGTTCCCGAGCTCCGTTCCGCGACCCGCCGCCGGAGCACGCCGCCAACCCCGCTGCGTCACGCCGCCGACCATCCCGGGCCTCGGTAAGGATCTCCAACCCCTCTCTGTCGCTTTGGTGCTATCTGGGACAGGTCATAGCCCCTGGAACCGCCAGGGCATCGCACACCGGCGAGCAGCGCCGCGCAGGCCCGCCGCCGCCCTTGCCCTCCCCGCTCCAGACCTCTCAGAACCCCAACAACCCTATGGGTGGATCACGCGTTCAACGCTGATCCTCCCCGGCCAAACCCCGGCCCAGAACGAGCCCGGCAGCCCCCAGTTCACCTTCTCCAGCGACCCCTCCGCCGCGGAGCAGAGCTCCGGCGACGGCGCCGCCGCGCCCCGCACGCCCTTTCACCCTGACCCGTTCGATCCGAAGTGAACGGCCTAGATTAGATCCAGAACCCATCCGATCTGAGCCGTCGGATCGAGAATCAGCGGATCAGATCTAAACATAACGGTTCGCCTGGCGCTTTTGTTAAAGACCCCCCCCCAGTTTTTCTAGAATCAACCCGCGGTCCACCTCTTTTGAAAAATAATTGCAGTTAGGCCCAAAACTTTGCAAGAACCTCCCTGAGCTTCCTAGAATTTGAACCCACGGTCCAGACCAGTCCTTTTCGCGAGTTAGACCCCAGAAGTTTTAGTTTAATTACGTTTAGACCCTCGGTTTTTGCAGAAAACCCCCTGAAACCTTATTTTTTTCTTGCAGTTTAGCCCCTAGAACTTGTTTTTAGCCTAGAATACACGTTTTAGCTCCGTTTTAAGCGTTCTTTATATCCACGCGATCATTGTGACGCGTAGAATAGTTCTAGCTTAGTTTTTCTTGCTGTTTTTATGTATTGATGTACTGTTTCCTAGTTTTTGTTAGTGTTTGCTTGTATGCTTATTATTGTGCTTTGTTTTGGCCATGTGTTCGTGAGTAGACGCTGATCCATCTGAGGAGCCCCAGTACCAGTACCAGGAGCAGCCGTCTTCCGAGCACTTTGAGCAGCAGTAGGAGCAGTACGAGGAAGGCAAGTTTAACATGAACAACCTATCACTCTTAATTACATTTTCATACTGCATTTAATACTGTATGCCTATAAGGATTTCCTAGCCACTTTATATCCTTTATATATACTTTGGTTTGCATTTTGGTTAGTTGTGCTAGGTTGCTGCGCTATAACACACTCTGGTCCTTTTTAATTAATTTGATTAATGGTTTACTTGAACTTAATTCTGAGAGTGGCCCTCTGTGCTTCGTGCTTGGGTGGCTCACGTCTCGTTAAAATATGGTTTTTGTAGAAACATGGTTTAGGGGGCCAGCACGGTGCTTAGTGCTTGGTTGGCCACTCTCCATAAGGACCGGTTCATAGAGCGACAACCTGGGACAACAGCGCTACCACAAGGCTAGAATGGGATAGACTTGGCGTAATAATTAGATCTTTTTGGTTTGGAGTAACTTACCTGCGGGGCAGGGGCGGTAAGCTTCTATGGCCCTCGTGCTGAGTGGCCTCGTCTGTGCTTCGTGTCTTGACGCCCACTAGACCTGCTCCATAGTCGCCGATCCACCCTCGCGGTTACTCCCTACCAACGAGATTCTTTGTAAAGGCCTCGTAGTGAGTCGCTAGTCATCTCACCTAAGGAAGTGTGATGAACAACTGGCGTAGCTCACGACTTATGGGTAAAGATGTGCAACCTCTGCAGAGTGTAAAACTGGTATACTAGCCGTGCTCACGGTTATGAGCGGCCCAGATCCTCCTTTTGATTAGTGGGGTTATCTCCTTCCGACGAGGGAGGTGCCTCTCGGGGTTACCTTGGTGGCTTGGTTTCGGTTTGGTTCTCAGTAGTAACATATTTAATTCTGATTAATTACTATGTAACTGGGTTAATGGTAATTCATCAACTCATAGTAAATAGCTTTAATAAAATTTTGCCAACAATTAAAAGCTAATGCAGTCAGTCAGCCAATCTTAGAGCCTCATAGTTTGTGTTATACTTGTTGAGTACAAGTTGTGTACTCACTCTTGCCTCTTCTCTACTTTTTCCTCTTGGCTATGCTACTGCTGCTCAGTTCCTGCCGACACGAGGGAGTTCGTTCAGCGCTACCAGGACTACGAGGACTTCTAGGTGTTCGTCTCCCAGTCGACGTCCCTGTGGCACCCTGCTTCAGCTTCGGAGAGTTTTTATCGTATTTGTACTTCGCTTCCGCTGTATCAGACATTTTTGTCATTATTGTAATAAATAACATTCGTATTCGCTTTATTATGTCTTTTTACGTGATATGTGCTATGATATACTGTTCATTCTGTGGTATATACGTGTGACTTGATCCTGGCACGTATATGATTGCTCGGTTTATGTTCTTTTATAAACCGGGTGTTACAGAGTGGTATCAGAGCTGTATCCACTGTAGGACGAAGCCTAGATAGAACTGGTCGAGTTTTAGGACTTCTTCTCTCCAATCCTTGCCTGCTGAAACTATTTTACCATTATACCCCCTTGAATTCTATGACTTTTACCCGTCTTGCCTTGATTTCTCTCTCTGAAGAATAGTTTTCGTAGATTTTGGCCTGAATCAATCATCTGACCACCATGAGTAAGCTAAGTGACCCTTTTATAATAATACGATAGCACGTTCTGCGACGTGTTGTGTTAGTCGAGTCGGATGTTAAACTCGGCTAAGTTGTGAAAATTGTCTGCTTGTTATTATGCTATATGTTTGATTTGGATTTTTGAATGATTGCATAGCTTAGTAGTTTAATTTTGTTTAAAGAAAATCACTCTGATGTTAAAGTTAACTAATTAATAAAATGAATTAGATCGTGGAGGTAAAACAGTCCACACTATCCTGTCTACTTTATCATGGCTGAGTCTTTTTCCGCAAAGAGTTATCATATCCATCTGAATTTATTCCTGCAATATCCTTACTCGTGAAATCTTTTGTCCAAAAATCAGATGGTGAACACCAGGCGTGGTTCTGACCAGCAGGGGCAGAACAACCAGGGTCAGAACACCCAGGGGACCGGGATCCCGATGCCTCCACCTTTGACTCCGGAGCAGTACTTCCAGCTCCAGATGCAGATGATGGCTACCCTGAACAACCCTATTCAGGCTCTTCAGCAGGCTCACACTCAGCCACCGCCTCCTCCACCGCCGCAGCCTCGCGACAGGCGTGCTGAGTTTCTGAGGGGTCACCCGCCGTCGTTTTCTCACACGTCCGACCCTCTTCAGGCTGACGACTGGCTCCGTGCAGTGGAGCGCCAGCTGGACATCGCCCAGTGCGATGATCGTGAGCGCGTCTTGTACGCAGCAGGACAGCTGCGAGGGGCAGCTTTGGACTGGTGGGAGTCCCACCTAGTTCATGACCGCGAGGCTCTCACTTGGCTCCAGTTCAGGGAGCGTTTCCGCAACCACAACGTCCTCGCGGGCGTTATGAAGATGAAGCAGAAGGAGTTCCTTGCACTGAAGCAGGTAATCTTAGATATAATCATTCAGCGGTTTCTTTTGAGCTAATGCCCCTTGTTCTATCCTTATGAATCTTGAGTTAATCTTTCGATATCTATCTGTCTTTGTCACTTCAGGGGACTATGTCGGTCACGGAGTATCGTGATCGCTTTCTGCAGCTTGCTCGTTACGCCCCTGCCGATGTTGCGGATGACCGCAAGAAACAGGAGCACTTCATGGAGGGTCTTGAGGACTACCTCCAGTACGCGCTGCTCAACCTCCGCTTCGACGACTTCAACCATCTGGTTGACAGCGCGCTCAACACTGAGCGCAAGCACCTAGAGATGGAGGACAAGAAGAGGAAGGTTGTCCCCGTTGCTTCCAGCAGCAACACTCGTCCTCGCCTCCAGCAGCCTCAGCAGTACCAGCAGCCTCAGTACCGGCCTCCTCAGCAGTACCAGCAGAGGCCACCGCAGCAGTACCCGCCCCGACAGCAGCAGCAGGCGGGGCAGGGCCAGAGGTTACCGGCACCTCCGGCTCGTGCTGCTCCACCGGCACCACAGGCTCCACGTCCGGCAGCTCCTACCGGACAGCAGGCTCAGGGACCCCCTCGTACCTGCTTTCACTGCGGCCAGCCGGGGCACTACGCCAATGCTTGCCCCCGGAAGGCGCAGGCGGGACAGCAGGGGTGCCCAGCTCAGCCCAGGGCTCCAGCACAGGGTCGGGTGAACCACGTGATGGCCGAGTCAGCGGCCGAGGCTCCTAACGTGGTTATTGGTACGTTCATGGTCAACTCTCACCCCGCTACAGTTCTTTTTGATACCGGTGCTACTCATTCTTTCATTTCCAAGTCATTTGCTGAGCAGCATGGTATACCGGTTTCTTGTATGAGGACAGCTATGGTAGTTACCTCACCTGGGGGTCAGATTCGTACATGTTCTATATGCTCCAGAGTTAGTATTGTCATAAAGGGGGTAGAATTCCGCACTGGCTTGATAGTTATTGACTCCTCGGGGATAGATGTGATCTTGGGCATGGAGACCCTTACCAGATGGGGAGTCCGTATTGATTGTGCTCAGCGGACAGTTCACTTATCAGCATCTGATGGCCAAGAGGTGACAGTCAGTGCTTCAGATCCTTCTGGATTTCTTCATCAGATGGAGGCTAGACCCACGGACGGTATTCGCGTGGTGTCTGAATTCCCGGATGTCTTTCCGGATGATCTGCCAGGTATGCCGCCTGAACGCGCCATTGAGTTTTGTATTGATCTCTTGCCTGGCACAGCTCCTATTGCAAAGCGGCCCTACCGTATGGCACCTATAGAGCATGAAGAAGTTAAGAAGACTATTGATGAGTTGCTAGCCAAGGGCTATATCCGTCGCAGCTTCTCTCCTTGGGCTTTTCCATTATTGCTGGTAGATAAGAAGGATGGCTCGAAGAGGATGTGTGTGGATTATTGGGAGCTGAATGCAGTCACTATCAAGAACAAGCATCCACTGCCCCGTATTGAGGATCTCTTCGATCTGCTTCGAGGTGCTCGTATATTCTCGAAGATTGATCTTCGTTCGGGTTATTTCCGTCCTGGGGATATTCCGAAGACGGCATTCACCTGCAAGTACGGGCTATATGAGTATACAGTCATGTCCTTCGGCTTGACTAATGCCCCGGCTTTCTTCATGCATCTGATGAACATGGTCTTCATGGATTATCTGGATGTCTTTGTGGTGATTTTCATTGATGATATTCTGATCTTCTCCAAGACAGAAGAAGAGCATGAGGAGCATCTGAGACTCGTATTGCAGAGATTGAGAGAGCATCAGCTGTATGCCAAGTTCAGCAAGTGCGAGTTCTGGATTGACGAGGTTCCATTCCTCGGTCATGTTATCTCTCAGGGAGGCATTGCTGTTGATCCGAGCAAGGTGAAGGATGTGCTAGAGTGGGAGACACCGCAGACAGTAAAGGAAGTCAGGTCATTCTTGGGCTTAGCTGGATATTATTGGAGGTTCATTGAGAATTTCTCCAAGATCGCGAAGCCTTTGACTTCTTTGCTGGAGAAAAATGTGGCATTCATATGGACTGATGAGCGTCAGAAGGCCTTTGATGAGCTGAAGAAGAGGTTGACTACGGCGCCAGTCCTGACTCTGCCTGACCAGACGAAGAGGTTCACGGTATATAGTGATGCTTCGAAGGATGGTCTTGGGTGTGTTCTGATGCAGGAGGGCAGAGTGATTGCTTATGCTTCACGGCAGTTACGTCGGCATGAGCTGAATTATCCCACTCATGATCTTTAGTTAGCCGCAATTGTGCATGCTCTGAAGATTTGGAGGCATTACTTGTATGGACAGCGGTGTGATATCTACACTGATCACAAGAGCCTCAAGTACATTTTCACGCAGAATGAGCTGAACATGCGGCAGAGAAGATGGTTAGAGTTGGTCAAGGATTATGACCTGGAGATTCAATATCATCCGGGCAAGGCCAATGTTGTAGCAGATGCTCTGAGCAGAAGAAGTTATGTCAACATGGCCGTGGCTTTCCAGATGCTTCCAGAGTTATGTGAGGAGTTCGAGCAGTTGAGTCTGGGCTTCTTGCATCATACTTCCAGTGCAGCATTTGAGGCAGTACCGACTCTAGAGTCAGAGATCCGGCAGCATCAGAAGGATGATGAGAAGCTGCAGGAGATCCGTGAGTTGCTCAAGAAGGGCAAGGCTCCTCATTTCAGAGAGGATGACCAGGGTACTTTGTGGTACAAGAACCGGATATGTGTGCCAGATGTGAAGGATCTTCGGAAGTTGATTTTGAGTGAGGCCCATGATACAGCATACTCTATTCATCCGGGCAGCACGAAGATGTACTATGATCTGAAGGAACATTTCTGGTGGTATGGGATGAAGCGTTCAGTGGCAGAGTACGTGGCTATTTGTGACACCTGTCAGCGTGTCAAGGCTGAGCATTAGAGGCCAGCAGGCCTGTTACAGCCTTTGAAGATTCCAGAGTGGAAATGGGAGGAGATCACTATGGACTTCATTGTTGGATTGCCTCGTACTCAGAAAGGGTACAACTCCATTTGGGTAGTAGTGGACCGTCTGACGAAGGTTGCTCACTTCATTCCAGTGAACACTACTTACTCCGGTGCTAGACTTGCAGAGTTGTACATCTCTCGGATTGTCTGCTTGCATGGTGTGCCCAAGAAGATCATATCTGACAGAGGGTCTCAGTTCATTTCTCGGTTCTGGGAGCAGCTCCATGACTCGTTGGATACGAAGCTGCGTTTCAGTACGGCTTATCACCCTCAGACAGATGGGCAGACAGAGAGAACCAACCAAGTGTTGGAGGATATGCTGAGAGCTTGTGCCATTCAGTATGGTACTAGTTGGGATAAGTGCCTGTCTTATGCTGAGTTCTCATATAACAACAGCTATCAGGCCAGCCTGAAAAAGTCCCCCTTCGAGGCATTGTATGGCAGAAAATGCAGGACTCCTCTCTATTGGGATCAGATTGGTGAGAAGCAGCTCTTTGGCCCTGAGATCATAGATGATGCAGAGCAGATGGTTCAGGCTGTGCGAGAAAATCTGAGGATTGCACAGAGCAAACAGAAGAGCTATGCAGATGGCAAACGGAGAGACCTGACTTTCAGTGTCGGTGACTATGTGTACCTAAAGGTGTCTCCGATGAGAGGAATCCGCAGATTCAATGTCAAAGGGAAGTTAGCACCTCGTTATGTGGGACCATTCAAGGTGCTAGAGCGGAAAGGCGAAGTTGCTTATCGCCTGGAGTTACCTCTCAGCCTCTAAGGAGTTCATGATGTCTTCCATATATCTCAGCTGAAGAGGTGTCTGCGAGTACCCGAGGAGCAGGCACCCCTGGATGGAGTCAATGTGCAGGAAGATCTGACTTATACTGAGCATCCGGTGAAGATTCTGGAGACATCAGAGAGGGTTACTCGGAACAAGCGCATCAAGATGTGCAGAGTTCAGTGGAGTCATCACAGTGAAGCTGAGGCTACATGGGAGCGAAAAGATGAGCTGATGAAGACATATCCAGATCTCTTTGCTAGTCAACCGTAACCTCCGATGTACCACTTGAAAAACAAAGCCACAAGCAAGGCTGAGTATACTAATACTCAGCAAGGCTTACCCGACTAAGGGTATACTTAGCCCATTATCTAGACATGCAAGACTTTTGGCTTGAGGGGTTTGTTTTCCGAAAAACATTAAGAGTATATCCTTAACTTCAGGTTTTAGCTTTCAGGTTCTAGTTCAATTAACCATTCTAAATGAGCATCTATCCAATAGCATACATGGTGGAAACAATTATCTTTCACCATCCAATCAGCCATATTCATCATCATCATCCTTCACTTCTTACTCTATGTGGCAAAAGGGTTAAGCAGTCCCAAACCGTGAGAAGCGGACGGTTCGAATCGAATTTGTTAACCTGGCCAGGCAGACCTAACACACACGCATGGGGATCGACGTCTCGCTTCGCCCACGCGACTTTTCCCTTCAATTCCCGCTTCACGGAACAGGCCCACCGCCCTCGACTACAAGAATCCACGCCACGGTACGACGCCGGGTCGTGAGCCTTCCTGCACCCGCATGTGGCCACATGAGAACAACGTTCAAAGATGGTGGGGAGTATGTTCCATCCTCGGTGCAATCTAGTACTTAAGCTTATCCATTACCATATTTCTCGGCATGTAGTTAGTACGTTCAAAAGATTAACCACCACTACCACACACTGCGGCCTTATCCATTTTCACTAAACAGACGGGGTATCACAAGTACCACAACCCCGCCCGTGAGCCTTATAGTTGCAGCATGTAGTAGACATTCAACTCCTATAATTCTCGCACTCGACTTCTACCGAACCATTAGCCTAGCCAACTAGCGACCTATGCATACTAGTGTTCAAACATAGGTACCTAGGATCATGCAGCTAAGGTTCCAAGCAACTCCTGTAAACTTAAATGCGCAAGTAGATAGGAATAATAATAAGTTGCATAAATTTAAAATAGATAGGACATGCTTCGGGGCTTGCCTGGGATTAACACTAGGTCAGTGTTAGTTAAAGGATAATCGCTCGACGAGCATCTTTCTTCGGTCGTGTACATCAGGATCCATCTATCTATCTTCTAGACGTGTCCACCATTCACCATCTTCTGGCTTGGCTCCAACATCACGTCTCATCCTTCACGTGGGTCATCTATCGTACCTAAATGAAATGCAACAATACATATGTATGAATACACAGTTTCGAGTTGCTCAACAATGTAGATGTCATTATTTTTCCTTCACGATAAAGTTGTAGTCCAACAAAACTCAAGTCAAAAAAAACAACCATTTCATTTTCTACTTATTGGGCCGTCATTTATAGAGTAGTAATTTAACACAATTTAGTTCATAAGAGGAACAAGTGGTTTTCAAAAATCTTGTTAAGTCATACAAAATCACACCACAAGATTAAATTGTATAGGCCAAAACATGCAAGTACTGGTACTGAAAAATTAACTGAGTACTTATGATACTATTGTGAAGGTACTGTAAAATTTCCAGATTTAAAGGAGTACTATATAGAGCACCAAAAATAAAGTAGACTTTAATGGCATGGATCAAGATTAATTTGCACAGATAATTATACTAGGTTACTGAGCCTAAAAAATTTTTACATAGAGATTGGGTGACCATAATAGACCTATGGAAAAAATATCAGATTTTTCTAGGCATAGAAACTATTTTCCTTGATTTAATGTAGTTCTCCTTAACAAAAATCATTTAGTCTAGTTAGGCATAATTAAAAATTGTCAAACTTTTTCTGCAGTAACTAGAAACTGGTATAGAGGACCTGTAAAATTTTTAGCTCATGAAACAGATCATATCAACTTTAATAAATAAAACCATTTAACCTAGGCATAAACAAGATTTATTTTAAAACCCAAGCTAGGTGTGTCAACTAGCCACTACAATTTCACACAAATCTAAACTCATAGCATGCAACACATTCACCAAAAATTGTAGCCATGCCATGCATAGAACTTGAGATCTAAATAAAAGTCTAATAAACTTGCATTAATTTTAGAACACAAACTATTGCTCAAATAAGAAAGTGTATGTAATTAAAATTGTATATCTTGTTGTAAGGAATCCAAAACATTTGAGTTTGCATTTTTCTGATTTTTCTACGAATTGTTATGAATTTTCAAAGTTTGCAGCTAAAATATTGAAAAGACCCTTCGCGACACTATTCATATGAGTCTATGGTTGTGCAGATAGCTCTCTAGAATTGCTCCTATTGTTGTACGAAGTCCTTGACGCAGATGAGAGCAGAGGAGGCGATGGGGACCTCGATTCTGGCGAGTTCGCTCACCGGCAGCTAGGGGGAAAAGGGGAAGGTGCAAGAGGGCGGCGAGGTAAACTTGTTTGTTGTCTCGATTGGAGTCAGGGCGGCCCGAGTTGGGCCGTCCACGACAAGGTAGGGGCGGCGGCGGCGCTATGCAATGGCGGCGGCGTTCCGGCAGCTTGGGGCGGCGGTGGAGGGGTCGGGGAGGACCAGTGAAGGCCGCGGAAGCTCGCTAGAGGGTCGGTTTTGGGGGAGGAGGGGCGCAGGAGGGGGCTCCACGGCGGCTCAGGTGGGGGCGGCGGCCATGGCGTGGTGGCGCCTCCGCACGTGTAGGGAGAAGTGATGGTCTAGCCTGGGAGCTTCACGGGGTGAGGGAGATGCTAGCTGGGTGCTGGGTTGTGGCAGAGGACGGGCAGGGCAGGGGGTTTCGCGGCGAGCTCGACTCCGCGGCCATGGAGAACGGTGGCGGCGTGGTCATGCGCGAGCAGGGGCTTGGGCATGAGAGTGGAGAAGCCAAAAGAGAATTGGGTCGTGAATGGATGAGGATGGCTTGAACGGCAGGAAGCCAACGGCGCGACGACGCGGGACGGCACCGACGTCGAGACGGTGACGGCGCGAGCGGAGGACGGCGGGGCGTGTGGCGAGGTCTGGAGGGCGCCAGAGGGAGCGGTTTCTAGTGAAACCGGGGGTGCGCGAGGTGGATTGGGCCGGGGGCACAGCGAGATCGCGGCGCGTGGCCGACGCTGGCGGCAGATGCCGTCACGGCGAGAAACAAAGAGGGGGAGAGAGAGATGGTGGTGAGGGCAGTTATGTAATTAACTCGAAGTTCAAAATTCCAGTTTGTAAACTCAATTTTTCTCCCTATTCCAAAGGTCAAATGAAAAAAATTTGAATATCAAACTTACTTAAAATTTCGAGACCTACAACTTTCGTTTTAGGCACTTTTCCATTTGAGGCTTTCGTTTGAAAGATAAAATTTGAATCTTGAGTGCATTTGAAAATGTCCTATACACTTCGAATTTCAATTTTTTCTTCACTTTTTGTATGGCGACTCGAAAAAACTTTGAATACGAAAGTTGTTCGTAATTTAAAATCCTACAACTTTGATTTTAGGCAAAAGTTCATTTGAGCAAGAATTTAAAGGTTATTTTTAAAGCATGTTTTACTGGATTGAAAACTAGTCATCATTTTATGTGTTAAAGTTCTAACAAACTTTATTGAATGCCTTGGCATGATTAATATTAGTGCTAATCATCATGTTAAACATATGGTTAACCCTAATTACAAATGATTAACACCTGGGGTGTTACATCTTCGAACCTAGTTTGCTCGTGTATCTTTTTTTTCCTTTTCTTTTCTATTATCCTTATTCCATGGATTCCCTTTCTATCAACCAGTTCTCTGCTCCCAAGGGCGAGTTCTTAGAGCCACCTAAATCCTCCAAGCCAATCACAGCTTCAGGCTTTGAACTCCGCCCTAGCTTTATAGCCATGGTTCGGGAATAATCCTTCTCAGGATTTGACATTGAAAACCCCTACCACCACCTACGAGAGTTCGAGCAGCTGTGCTCATGTCTGTCAATCCCAGGCATGGCACAAGAAACACTTCGATGGAAGTTGTTTCCTTTCTCCCTTGTTGAGAGAGCAAAACAATGGTACGCCCTTAACGTAGGGAAGGTAAACGGAGAGTGGGAAGAGCTAAGAGACAGATTCTGTCTTGTGTTCTTCCCGATTTCTCACATTGCTTCCCTACGAAAAGAGATCCTCGACTTTCGTCAGGAAGAGAAGGAAACCATAGGTGTAGCTTGGGCTAGGTTTTCACAGCTTACTAACACTGGCCCAGACTTGTCTATTCTCAACCACGTGTTGCTTCAATACTTCTGGTTAGGGCTTAGGAAGGAATCTTCCCTATAGCTTGATAGCACCGCCGAAGGGTCGTTCACACATAAAACCACAGCCGAAGGAGAAGCTCTCTTGGATCGTATTCTAGAGAACACATCCTTCACTGAAACCCTTCCGTCAGTGGAATCCTCAAGCCACGAGGAAGTTCCGTTGGTTGTTTCTACATCCCCATCACATACCCACGTAGAACCAACCACTAAATCTTCCACCGAACCAGAAGCGATGGAGGAAGAAGAAATTCAACCTACAGAGTTTCCTTTCATCATCGAGGAGGATGTTTTTTAGAATTACGGAAACACCTCAATGTATCCTCGTGAGAAGGGACCACCAGTTCCTAAAGAACCCATAACCCCTCCGGATAAAGCCTCCTTGAAAGAGGCAGTCAAAGGGGTGACAGCTGTCATGAACAGCGAATGGGTACACAAAGGGGAAACGTCAGCAGAAGCAATTCAAATCCAAACCCCCTCGTACTCCCTTCCCTGTTCCATCCAAGAAACTGTTGTCTCAGTTATCTGTAGCCCTACGGTTGGAGCAAACATCATGTCTGCATCTTATGCGCTTAGCCATCTAAGCAACAATCCTTTCCTCCCGACCTCAAGATCCCTATGGATTCGACCATGTTCCACCATTGAATTGATCAGAATCATGCACAACGTACCCGTTTGGTACCAAAAAGCAGAAATTGCCCTAGATTTCCATGTCTTTGAAGTCCAAGACTTCGATGTTTTAATCTGGCAACCTGTCGAGAAGTTGTTCCAAATCATCTCTTCATCAGGAACCCTCGACATAACTCTTGGGGGTAGAGCTTTTAGCTCGCCGATCCTTCGGTCAAAGGATTTCTTGGCCGAACCTATGCCCCAACAAGAACAAGTTGACAAAGTGCAAGCCTTTTTCCCTACCGAAACTCCTGAGTCTTCTTTGGATAAAGATGTTGAACTTTTCATTCAAGAAGAAGACGATTAGGAAGAAACCTTTGAGTTAGCAGCATTTCTCCAAAAATCTTCACAAAGGAGCCTCAATGATGAATTTAGGGAAAATGCTTTTGCCACTCCTATTCCTTGCTTAGAAACTCCAATGGAGGAGCTTCATGTTGACCACGATCTGCTCGAGGAAGTGACTTTCATATCCCTGTTCGTTTCATCTAACCCTATCTCTCATCTTTATGAAACTGAACAACCTCCATCACCCTCGAGTAAGATTAAGCCTTGTCCCTCTGGCCCAATGTTTCACTTTGAATCTCTTGAAAAGGAGAACTTTTGTGCCATGGACCTTCCTCAGACTCTGGAATCCAAGACAGAAGAGTCCACAAATAAGCACGAAACCTTTGAGTTTCCTCAAGGTTCGTGCCCAAAGAAGGACTCTCCAGAGTTCATCTCGCTTAGAGCCACGTGCTCCCACCAGGGTTCTAACCACCTCTTGAACTTTCCTAGTAAAATGTATAGAAGGGTGGTTGTAGATGCTTTCGTTTATCGTAAGCATAGCAGGTTAGTGGAAGCACTATGGCACTAACCTTGCAGCTCAAACGCAATCAATGAACGGTGGTGAAGGTGGGAACTACATCACCCATATTAGCTGCAAGATGAAGACCCATGGTCGAGCTCATGACCATAAACGAAGCACTACCGGGAGATAACCCGATTATCAAAAAAAAATCCTTCTCTTAAAAAAATATAATAATAAGAGAATGTTTTCGGTATAGTATGGACCTTCGAGTATTTTTGGTCGCTAAACCTTTCAGGTTAATATTAAAAAGAACGAAGGACATGCGAAGCCCAAGAACATGGGAACTGCTCCAACTGGAGGCTGGGGATTACTCTGAAGGAAACACCAACATCACACACTAGACTCTTGGTGTCCCGACACACAAAAGTTCAAGTGTGGGGGAAGTTGGTGAGAAAATCACTGCAAGTTCTATTCAAGGAGTATCCAAGTTTACAAACGGATCAGCTCTGGCTTACTTATAAAAAGGGGAAAAATATAGAAAGAAAAGAGAAAAAAAGAGAGTGAATAAAAAAGAGAGGGAGAAAAAATGATGAAAAGAAGAAGAAAAAAAAGAAAACAAAAAGGAAGTGAGCAAGGAAGGGAGTGAGCATGAGCCAACAAGATCTACGGAAGTCAAAAGGCCGCCATGTGCACATACCTTCAAGTTTTTGGCCTTACACATCAACAGAAAAACATTCTGCTGCCTAGCTCCACCCATCCTTGCTCTCTCTCTCTCTCTCGCGTGCGCTTGCAAAGCCTCGCCATAGTCCTCATCCGCTTCTAGCTTTGCAAAGCGCTGCTCTAGCAGCCCGAGCTCACACACTTGAGGAATACTCCTCTTCTGGTCTAGAGTTTTGCTACTTCAGTCCATTTGGCACTCGCTCGCACACATGAAAGGAGACATATTTTGTGCCTCCAATCATCGAGCTAATGGAGCATGCCACCAAGGCCAAGGGTTCCTGCACACTAGCCGTGTGTGTGACCCAGCCTTTCTGTCACCTGAGCCAGCATGGTCCATGTTCCCTCCTTTACTTCAGCTCACATAAAAAATGGAGGAGTCATCGTCAACCAAATATGACCATGCTACCACTGCAGCAATATCAAGACATCCATCCTACATGTAGATGGTAAGTGCACTCAGGTATGTAACCCCGAGTTCACCAATCTCCTTTCAAACATAACTTGATCTTCGAAATTCATGCTTCCTTTGTTTTTGCTCGTATGCTCTGGTTTGGGTGTATCAACGTTGTGTATCCATAGGCTTTTTGAATTAAGCGTGGTGCTTAGGTTAAAACAACTTTCTTTAATCAAATTAGACATGGTGTCGAGTTTGGTTAATGAACCATTGAGTTAATACTATCACAGACTTTGGATGCATATCTTTTTGTGGACTATCCCCTGTAGGAAATTTTCAAAATTTGATGGGTAAGTCCTCAAGTTCATGCTGGAGAAAAATAAAGACGCGGGACGCACGTCAGCACAAATTGTACAACAAGCAAGGGAGGCACAGATCACCTTTCCAAGGTGCGCTGTGAGTATTTTATCAAAATGCTCCTTCATGTTTGTGCAAGTTTTAGCCCAGCCTTATTTAAAGATATAAATTTGGTGAACAACAATAAAAAGAAATAAACACCTTTTGATAAAAAAGAGATGAAATATCTCTCTTGAAAAAAATGAAATAAAATAATGGCAAGCAACCCGGGATCCACACAATTTGAACTTTGGAATCTGATTTTAATTAAGCATGGATGTGAACAATAAATAAAAAATAATAATGATGATGATGAAATTCTTTCAAAGAAGAAAATCTTTAGACCTTCTCGAAGATTTGTTGTCCACTAACCTTTTGCAGGGATTGAAAAGAAAACAACTAAGGAGCAGCGTGAACAGTCTAACACTCATACAACCCTCCTTGGTCCAAGAAGGAGACAGACGCACAAGGTGCCAAGCAGAATAAAATACAAGGTTTGGCTTTATAAATATAGGGCTTAACTCTTGCATCCTTGTTTAGTTATTGGTAAGTTCCATTAGGTAAATATCCCACATACCTTGTGCATTTGTGTTCATTTCTCCACCCTGCAAAGTTACCCATCATGCCCAGCTGGTCATAATAAAAAGAAAATAAAAAATATACTTATGCACTTAAGCATTTAAGGCCCCTTGCCTCAATAAAAATTTGACTCCCCGGTGATTCAAAACCGGCAGAGTCCTTGTTTGTATTGTTTTTCTTTTGAATAAAAGCAGGTACAAGAATAAGTGTGGGGGAGATCTTTCATAGTCATGGATTGCAAACCTGTTTGAAGATATCTCCCCCAACATGTTGCACAACATCGACAGTCTAGCACGCTGAAGAACAGGATATATGCGATCTAGAGATGGATGGACGAACCTCTGGTTCGACCAACCCAACTCTGATTTCCCACAGTCCCCTCTTCTTCCTCTTCAAATGATGGTTTGTGCAAACACACTCCTCATACTCCCTAAGTCTTTGAGTTTTATTGAATTTAATGCTAATCACTAAAATTAAACTCAACAAACCTTACTAATCTCATGCACTCCATGCACTTCATGATAAACGTGCATACTCTTTATTCCTTGACTTTCACCTTGTTCTTGTGAACAAAAACATGATAGGGAACCCATGCTATCTAATAATTGACTTTTGAGATATGGTTAAAATGAATGGAACCTAGTTCTTCCTTGCAAAGTACTTGGGATTTCTTTTATAAAATTAAAAAAAATCCAATAGCATGGCTCCTCATTTGTTTATGAAATTCCTATCCAAGGCCATATGTTGTTCGAAATTGAAAACCCTCTACATATGCAACTTGTTATCTCATTGAGCTTTGTCAAATTGTTGTGACCCTTTGTGAGATACATTTCATACTCCCATGATCAAGATCACGTACACTCCACATATATTCTGCCAACTTCTACACTGGAAGTTGCGCGAGAACATTTCACCCATCCATCCATTTTCATCCCAGTAAATAAAACTCCATTTTATTCATGACTACTCTTTCCAATTTATCATTTCAAGATGAAGGACATGGGCTATGCAAAAAGAAATAAATGCCATGTCAAGAAAGCATGATGAAAAAAAAAAGAGTTGGACACATGAAGGTCAAAAGTATATATATAAAAAAAGAAAGAGAGTTGGACACATGAAGGTCCAAGTATTCAAAAGAGAGAGAGAGAAAGATAGCCCATGTCCAAAGAAAGAGAGAGAGAGAGAGTTCATGAAAAGAGTCCACACACCATCCATGCAAAAATATTCACACACATGCACATCTTGATCAAGGTTTATGAATTGTTTCTCCTTCAGATCCGGTCTTTGACTTAGCAACATATGAGGAACATGTATGCCTTCAATTATCTCCCTACCCTGAGCTCCACATAAAAGCCTTTCTAGAGGTAGGAGAAAAAGAAGGCAACCATTTGTGCTGGGGAGGAAACCAAAAAGCAAAAAGGCAGATCAGAGAGAACAAACCGAGGAGCTAGGCTATGTTTGATTTCAAAAATTCATAAAACCCAAGTATCTGAGCACGGGAGACAAAGGAACCTGAAGTTTAAACCATTCCGAGTTTCAACTATCAAGGTAAGCATGGTAGACACTTAAAAAGTTCACAAGTCTGGGAGAAACTTGGAATAACTTGTATGCATGTTTGTTCAAAGGAGTTGTATCCACCTTAGTCTTCGCCTCTTTACTCAAGGACGAGCAAAAGCTAAGTGTGGGGGTGTTATTGACGGTGCTTAAGTTAGAAATAAAGCCATCAACTCATGTAGCTTTTCATAACATTCAATCGCCAAACGTAGTTGTAGGACTTAATTCTAATCAATTCCACGAGTTTTGGTGATTCTTGGATTGCAGGCACCCATACGCGGAATAAGGGGTAAACAAGCAAAAGACACAACAGAAATACATAGAACATCGCTGTCTACGTTACACATCCAAAAGAGGCCCATTTGACAGAGCAAACGGACCAACCAAGGCCGGGCACCGCGAATCATAACAAGGGGCCCACAAGGAGTGGATCGGCCAAAGATGGGCCCAAACCGCCTCAGTCGGGGTTTGGCCGAAACCATGGATGGGCCGACCCCCTTCTGAGGCGGTTCATCCTCATCTTTGGTGGGAAGATCGCTTTTATCCTCTAGAAGGCGGTTGTCGGTGTTCCCGCCCTTATCTCACCCAGGAACCGACCTATTAGGACTATAAAAGGGGCCTCCCTCACCCCTCTCAAGGAATCCACCATTCCATTCACATTCACGTGTTGGAGGAGGATCGGAGAAGAGCCGGACATGTCGGCCTCTCTTCGTCTTGTACCTTGATGGGTACGAATCACTTGAGTAAGTATCCGGAGTTCATCTTCTGTTAAGTTCTTGGTTCAATATTCTTAAGTTACTCTTTCGTTTACGGGTTCATCGTCCATTCTTGTAATGGATACTCTAGTAGAGGGCCCCTGATAAAGACGGGCAACCCTGTACACTGCTAGAGTAGTAATCGAAGGATTAGACGTGGTGTCTAGGCCCTAGATTGCCTTTGTTTGCCTCGTACTCTACAGTATTATGGGGTAGACCGCAGGTGGTGGCAGCCCTGTCGGTCCGCTACGAAACTGTTTCGTGGTTAGTGCACTCCCCCTTGTCCGGGTACGGCGAAGAGCTACAAGCCGGAGGTCCCAAACAGTATCTGGGTCAGACCGGTGCCTGAAGTGAACGAGAGAAAGCCTAAGTCTACCTTACCTTGATCCTTTTCTTTAGATAAACAACACTACCCAAAGCTCTCCTACGTCTTGTTCTCCTGGGTTAAACTAGCCAGAAGATCATTACACCTCCATTCCCTGTGAAAATACGATACCCTGAATACTGTCCGGGTGAAGTCTACAACGGTATCTTCCGTGCACTTGCGGATCTTTTCTGTGAACGTGTAACACCCTAATTTAAATTCCAATATTTAATAATAAATTTAATTGGCTTTATTTAATTTTCTTAGATTTAATTTGCTTAGCCTTGCATTTATAATTTATTTTTGCTTCATAAAGTAATAAAAATTTATCTTAGGTTCAACTTGTTTGTGCATTCATGCTGGTGCATGGTTTTCATTTTCTTTGAGTGCTAGGGTTTTGAATTCAAATCTGAATTTGAATTCAAGTAGTTTTGAGTTGAGAGGAATAAGAAAAGGGAAAGAAAAAGGAAAGGAGAAAACCAGTCAGCCCAGAAACCTCCACCTCGGCCCGTTCTTCCTTTTCCTTCGCGAGCCAACTCCCTCGCCGGCCCAGCCCGCAGAAGTCAGTGCCCCTCCTCCCGCACCAGCCCAGCGCCGGCCCAATTCGCCCCGCACCCCGCTCTCCCCGCGCGACGCTGCCGTCTCCCTCTCGCTGCCAACCGGGCCCTACCCGTCATCCCCCACCTTCCTCCCCGCCTTCCCCGGCTGCGCAGCGACCGCCCGCGATCTCTGCCGGGACTTCTCCAGGGCACACCTCCCCAAGATCCCCGGGCCCTTTAATTAGCCCCGCGACCCCCCTGCCCTCTTCCATCCCGCCAGCGCCACCTCCAAACCCTAGCCGCAGCCGCCCGCCTTGCCTCTGCTCGGAGCAGAGCACCCCGCCGCCGTGTCCTCACCGCTCCACCATGCTTCCATCGCCGCAAGTCGCTGCAGTTGATCGCCTCGGATTCAGGAGCCACGCCGGCCACCTCTTCAGCCCTTGCACTGCACCATCTTCCCGAATTTCGCCGAAGACCCATCGCTGGTGAGTGAGGTTCTTACCGCAATTCAGCACCACCGTGGGCTTCTTGGCCTCCCTGACTGCCTCTCTGGGACCACAGCAGACCCGCACACTCGCTCGAGGGAGTTGGAGGCCCGAAGCTACGTCCCATCTGCCCCGCCACGAAACCTCAGCGAGTCGCCACTGCAGGACCTCGACGACAACCTCCCTACACCATTCCCCCACCCGAACTAAGACCCTGGTGAGCTTTCCCACGTTACCCTCTTGCTTCTTGTATGTTCGGTGTTAAGGTTCTGACTTTGGCACGGCGGGAACGCTGGCTCCGGCGAGCCCGACGCCACTGCGCCGCCAAGACCTTGCTCCGACCGCGGCTAGCCCACGCACACGGTTCCGGTGCATTACACATGTTCCACCGGTGTTGAATCACGCGAAACCCTGCTCAGTAGAGCCCTAGGCTGCCGGTTTCGCCAAATCCCGGCGAGCTCGCCGCTGCGAGTCAACACCGATGAACCGCGCAGTCGTGAACCCAGTCCCATCGCCTGGACCCACTGGCCAGTCCCTGCTCGCATCGCCCTCTTACTCGGCCTGGGCTCGCAGACCAGCGACACAGGGCGTTTCTCCCTGGTTTTTATGTTTAAGTCCCTGGTTTTTGCCCAGAACCCCCTGCAGCTCTATTTTTCTTACAGTTTAGTCCCTGAATCTTGTTTTAAGCGTAGTTTTCGCGTCCTAGCTCCGTTTTAGGCGTTCTTTATATCCACGCTCTCGTTGTAACGCGTAGAATAGTTCTAGCTTAGTTTTGTTCGTTGTTTTTATGTATTGTTGTACTATTTCTTAGTATATGTCATTGTTTGCATGTGTGTTTATGTTGTGTATTGTTTTTGGCCATGTGTTCGTGAGTAGACGTTGATCCATCTGAGGAGCCCCAGTACCAGTACCCGGAGCATCCATCTTCAGATCAGTTTGAGCAGCAGCAGGAGCAGTTTAAGGAAGGCAAGTATAACATGAACACCACCTATCACCTTTAAATACAATTTCATACTGCATTTTAATACTGTATGGCTATAAGGACTTTCCTAGCCACTTTATATCCTTTATATATATCCTTTGGGTTGCATTTTGGTTAGTTGTGCTAGGTGCCGCGCTATAACACACTTGGTCCTTTTTAATTAATTTGATTAATGGTATATGCAACTTAATTCTGGGAGTGGCCCGTTTGAGTGGCTCACGTCTCGTTATAAAATGGTTTTGTTAGAAACATAGTTTAGGGGGCTAGCACGGTGCTTAGTGCTTGGTTGGCCACTCTCCATAAGGACCGGTTCATAGAGCGACAACCTGGGACAACAGCGCTACCACAAGACTGGAATGGGACGGTCTTGGCTTACTAATTAGGTCTTTTTGGTTTGGAGTAACTTACCTGCGGGGCAAAGGGTGGTAAGCTTCAATGGTCCCTGCTCCTCCGTCTTGGTTTGTGCACCTGTGCTTGTACCCCCGTGAGGTGGGCCCCATCATCGCCGATCCAACTCTTCGCGGTTACGCCTTACCAACGAGATTCTTTGTAATGGCCTCGTAGTGTGCTTGCTAGCCATCTCACCTAAGGAAGTGTGATGAACAACTAGCTTAGCTCACGACTTGTGGGTAAAGATGTGCAACCTCTACAGAGTGTAAAACTAGTATACTAGCCGTGCTCACGGTCATGAGCGGCCCAGATCTTCCTTTTGATTAGTGGGGTTATCTTCCTTTGGTTAGGAGGGTTTCCCCGGGTGGTTGGTTTGGTTTGGTTCTCAGTAGTTCATAATTAATTTTGATTAATTACTATGTAACTAGGGTATGGTAATTCATCAACTTGTAGTAATTAGCTTTAATAAAATTTTGCCAAGATTAAAAGCTAATGCAGTTAAGTCAGCCAACCTTAGAGCCTCATAGTTTGTGTTATACTTGTTGAGTACAAGTTGTGTACTCACACTTGCCTTCTCTACTCTTTTTCCTCTTGTTCTTTTGGGGATACTCTACTGCTGCTCAGTTCCTGCTGACGTGAGGGAGTTCACCCAGAGCTACTAGGATTACGAGGACTTCTAGGCATTCGTCTCCTAGTCGACGTCCCTGTGGCGCCCTGCTCAGCTTCCGACGAGAGTTATCGTATATGTTTTACGCTTCCGCATATTCTGTATCAGACATTTTGTCATTATTATAATAAATAACATTCGTACTCACTTTATTATATCTTTCTACGTGATATGTGCTGTGATATACTGTACATTCTATTGTATATACGTGTGACTTGATCCTGGCACGTATATGATTGCTCGGTTTATGTCCTTTTATAAACCGGGTGTTACAGAATGTTAAGAAATACCAACAGCCACCCCATCTCCGAACCCAGTCATGTGCTCAACCTCCTCCGCGGACTCGGCCCTAGGTATCACCACGTCAAGCCGGTCATCAAATCCAAGTCCCCACCCACACTTTCCGCAGTGCTATGTCATACCTGCTCTTGGAGGAAACCAGTGACGACCACAATGCCAAGATGCAGACCGACCACACCGTCTACGCCAGCCACGGTGGCTCCTCTTCGTCCGGCACCGGCTCCGGTGACTCCAGCCCCATATCTAGCTCCAGCGGCGGTTCCAACCGCTCCAAGAAAAGTGTGAAGCAGCGCTCGAAGGGCTCCAACAACTCCGGCTCTGACGGAGCATCTTCATCAGGTGTCGACTTTAGCGCTGCCCCGCTGCCACACCGTTGACCCCTAGATGGCCCGATATAATCCGTGGACCAGGCTGGTCCAGGCATGGCCCATGGCTTTCTGGGCCCCCAGTGCCGGCATGCTGGGCCCTTGTCTGCCGTTCTTGCTCAACACCGTTATGATGGCCCCACATCAACAACCAGGCTCTAATGCCTGGGACTAGAGCGCGCTCCTCGCAACTTTCTCCTCCGCCGGCATCGCAACGTAGTCACCGTTGCCGCCCGGCTCCTCTGACTGGTTCTTCGACACCGGCACGTCATCACACATTGCATCGAGCCCCGGTAACCTTCACTTCCTCCGCCCTCTGCGGTTTCCTACTTCTATCATCATCAGCAACGGTGCGCAGCTGCTAGTCTCTCACTCATGGCCACCACCATTCCCACATCTTCCTCTCCAATTCAGCTCAACAATGTCCTCGTTTCTCCCTCTATCGTTAAGAATCTAGTTTCTATTCCCAAACTCACTCGTGACAATAACATTTCCATTGAATTTGACCCCACTGCCTTCTCTATAAAGGACCTTCCAACGGGCACGGTGATGCTCCGATGTGAGAGCTTCGGCGAGCTCTATCCCCTGCGCCCACGAAAGCATCTCACCCTCACCTCATCTACGGCCTCCATCGATCTTTGGCATGAATGCCTGGGTCATCCAGGGAACAATACTTTGTCTCAGATCTCGAATACTTTGGATATCAGTTGTACAAAATCTGCCGCCCATGTCTCTCATTCTTGCCAATTGGGCAAACATGTTCGGCAGCCCTTCAGCTCATCTCAAACGGTTACACATTTTCCTTTCCAACTTGTTATGTTTGGACATGACTAGTTTATAGCAATTCAGGTTACAAGTATTATCTCGTGCTCCAAGATGATTTCAATCACTTTGTCTGGACATCCGATTCATTACAAATCTAACGTCCTCACTCTCCTACAATCATTTCATGTCTATGTTAGTATACAGTTTGAGCTCCGGTGGCTAGCACTGCAGTCAGATAATGGTCATGAATTCGATAACGTAGTGCTACATTCCTTTTTCCTCGCTCATGGTGTCACCCTTCCCCTTTCTTGCACATACACATCCCAACAAAACGGCAAGGCTGAGCGAATCCTCTGCACCCTTAACGATAGCATGCACACACTTCTTCTCCACAGTGCATCCCCTTTGCAGTTCTCGGCAGAGGCCCTCTCCACCGCGACATTCATTGTCAACATATGCCCCTGTCGTGCCACAGGCATGATCAACCCGCACGAGCTTCTCATAGGCATTGCCCCCGACTATGAAAAACTTCGCATCTTTGGCTCACTGTGCTACTCCATCTTGGGAGCGATAACTCCGAAAAAGCTCAGTCCGTGCTCCGTGGCTCGTGTCTTCATTGGCTACCCCACTGATCACCGCGGCTACCGCTAAAACGAGCCTACACTGCAGCGCATTTTCATGTTGCAGCATGTCATCTTTGATGAGACACGCTTCCCCCTCAGGTGGCTGACGGCTTCCAGCACCTCCTCGGCTCGTGCACTATGTCTACAACCAGCAACGGTGATGATGACATCGCCCCTATTGTCACACATGCCCCGGCGACGTGCACGACACAGGTGCATACCACGATGGACTGTGACTCGGTGGCATCGACACCACCACCCACGCCGCCCATGACTACTTCAACTACGGCATCAGCCAAAACTGCTCCACTATCACTATCATCACTGACACAAGTCACGTCAGCCACGTAGGCACCACCAGCGGCATCGTCAATAGTACCGCCACCATCAATGCATGCGGCGGACGACGCATCGGCCGCGTCACCGGCTCACCACCATCCGATGGTCACTTGAGTACGCCCTGACATATTCAAGCCCAATCCCTGGTACGCTCTGCTCAGCACGACTTCGGTCTCTTCGGTGCCAACATCCGTTCACAGTTGCTTCAAGGATCCCAATTGGATTGTGGCAATGTAACTCAAGTATGACGCCCTGCAAGCCAAACGAACTTGGCGTCTTGTTCCCCGTCCACACGGCACACGTGTCATCATCAGCAAGTGGGTATTTAAACACACATCTCTGATGACAGTCTGAAACGCTACAAAGCTCGATGGGTGGTGCATGGCTTCAATCAATGACTAGGCATCAACTTTGGGGAAATGTTCTTGCCGGTTGTCAAGCTTGCAAGGACTGCACTATTCTCTCCATTGTCGCCTACAAGCAGTGGCCGTCTCATCAGCTCCACATGTCCAATGCGTTCCTCCATGGTCATATTGACAAACAGGTGTATTGTCAACAAGCTACAGGTTTCATCAATCCACAGTAGCCAAACGCTGTCAACCTACTATCACCCTCGCTCTATGGTCTCCGTCAGGAACCATGAGCTTGGTTCCAGAGCTTCATCTCCTTCGTCACCTCTAGTGGCTTCAAACAGACTTGCTCGGACTCCTCCCTGTTCGTGTACCGCGACGGCAACCAAATGGCATACCTCTTGCTCTACGTCAATGACATGGTACTTACGACATCCATGACGTCGCTCCTCCAGCACTTCGTCCAACGCCTCCGCTCCCCGTTCACGGTGAAGGACATGGGACCGGTTCACTACTTCCTCAGCATCAATGTCAAGCACAACAAAAACGGATTCACTACTACAGAAATCCCTTTTATCCCAGTTCCAAACCCCCTTTTATCCCGATTTTGGAACCGGGACTATGAAGCCTCGGATTATTAGTCCCGGTTCCAACAATCGGGACTAAAGGGTCTGGGCAATGCAAAAATATTTACTCCGCATACAGGAGTCAAACTCGTGACCTCTTACCTTGTGTATAGGTTCCTTACCATCCCCACCTACATAGCCCACGTGACACTAGTTGGAATGCTACCCTTTTAAAATAACCCATGGAAGCGCCTTTAGTGCAGGATGGTGTTACCAACCCGGACTAAGGGTTTGGCTCTTTAGTCCAGGTTGAAGCTACCAACCAGGACTAAAGAATGACTTTTTGTCCTGGTTGGTGGCTTCAACCAGATAGCCCGTCCGTCCCCTAGCCGTTGGACCCAAGACTAATGTCTGTCTCAGTCCTGAGTCCAACTATGCCCGGGACATATAGCAAGGACCAAAGGCCTATTCTGTTTTAGTAATTCTACCTATTACAGACCCAGTATGCAGTCAAGATCCTGGAACTTGCAGGGATGAGCAATTGCATGCTTGCTGACATGCCTGTAGATACCAAACCCAAGACGTCCAGCAACAACGGCAAGCCGCTCGACGACGGGTCCTCGTATCGAAGCATGGCCAGTGCCCTCCAATACTTGACAATCACGCATCCTGATCTTGCATACACAGTGCAACAAATCTATCTGGACATTCATGCGCCCCGTGACTATCACTCGGCGATGCTCAAGCATGCTATCCACTATGTCAAAGGAACCACTTCATTTGGGATCCAGCTCTATGCCTCCTCCTCGCCAGTGCTCACCCCGTATACAGACATGGACTGGGCTCGCAGCCCGAACACTCATCGCTCCACGTCGGGCTACTGTGTCTTCATCGACGACTCCCTTATGTCTTGGTCATCCAAGCGACAGGCGATGGTGTCACGAACAAGCGCCGAAGCGGAATGCGCCTGGCTGCGGCATCTCCTCAGTGAGCTCCACATCACCATCCCTGAAGCAACAATCACATACTGCAACATCGTTTCCTCCATGTACATGTCAAAGAATCTAGTTCACCATCGCCAGACCAAGCACATTGAGCTCGGCGTGCAGTTTGTCCGTGAGAATGTTGTGCTGGGTGAGCTCTGCGTTCTGCACGTTCCAAGTGAGCGCCAACTCGCCGACATCTTCACAAAGGGTCTACCTAGGATATTATTCACCGATTCGGAACTTTCTCACCGTCGGTTCTCCGAATGTCGTGACTGGGGGGGGGTGGGGGGGGGACGGGGGTTAATAGTCAATTGATAAGCTTTGCCAATGGCCTGACACAATGTCCACACCCAGCGAGCGCTCTGTGCGTGCCCACAATGTCCACTCATTGTACTTACTCCCCCAAGACTCGCTCTCCCCTCCTCCTAGCCGATAGACCCTGTACATATATAAATATGTATCCTTTGATCAATAAAACTGACCAGTTTTGATCTCTCTCTCTCTCTAGTATTTGTTGACGACCATTATGTCCTATTTTGACCGTCAACTTCTCGGGAATCAAACGAGCCTTTGCACTATGTTCCATGCATATGTTGTTTAATTCGAATAAGTTCCACATGTTCACAATGCCCCTAAAATAGGTATTCACACTTGATTCAGTCAGTGAACCCGGAAGGCTTGAGCAAGTACCAAAGGGACCCACAAGTCAATGCCAAGATGAGCAAACATCGGTGATACCCAACCCATGAGTAATCTCAAGACTTGATTTACAACATCGGTGAAACGGAGGGCCAACGGGCTCCGGATGTAGTCCGCCCAGCCTCCCCTAGGCCACCCGGGCTATGATAGCTACATTTGGACCAAGCACCAATGGAACCGACCTCCAGAAGCAATCAAGAGCGTCCAGCAGAAGGCGATGGCCATGTGGTCACTCCCCCAGCCTGGTCGGCCTAGGGGAGGCCACCCGGCCTCACTTGTTAGCCTCTGAGGTCGCCCATTCACGTGAAGTCTAAGTCAATAAAGAGGTTGTTTACTCTTGCAGCTACCTGCTAAATACTGATCTTGAACTACTATAAATATGCCTCCCATCCTCACTTGTAACACACACCAAGGAGTTATTTCTTCTCACATTTCTAGTGTAGATTAGTAGTTGGGAGTTAGAGTCGAGTTGAGCTTGTCTCGGGGATCCGGAGTCGTCGTCTGAGCTCGGCATAAGCTCTTGTATCTTTTACATTGACTTTATTAATATAGGTTGTCGACAGTTGTAGGCATTTCTTAGCGTCATTACTAGGAGTGGTTAGTTCCTAGCAACGGCACCTCGAAGATGCCATGTGGTATATCTTAACATTTACAGAAGGATCTGTAAGTACACGGATATACCGTTGTAGCATTTCACCCAGAAGTATTTAGGGTATCGTTATTTATATTTTCCCAAGGGATGGCTAGTTTGTGTAAAGTGTATTTACTTAGTTACATAACCATGACATGTATGAGCAAGATGAAGACCACTGACTATACAGGGGTAAGTGATATATAAGAGATAATCAGGGGTAATGCGACACGCACAGAACAGCCAACTCTCATGAATAAAGAATAAATAATTAATCCTAAGGTTAGTGGGAGCATAGGCAAAGATTCATGTTATACTAATCATGTTAGTGCATAAGTTACGTTAGCTGCTTTGCTTAGAGCTGCAGGTGCCGGGAAATTAGGGACATCGGGGAGAATGACCCGCACTGGAGAACATCCAGTCCCGTTTCATCTTTGCATTAACTCCTACATCGTACCCGAACGTCGGGGAGTACGCTAACCGAGAAGCAGCTTCTCGGCGGATCGACAGGGCTATCACCACCTGCGGTCTACCCTAGTCACACCGTGGAGCACCGTCATATCCGAAGGATCCCGCATACCCGGGCACCATGCCCGCATATGAGGTCACTACCCTAGCACCCCCGGGTCCCCCACCCTTCGGATGTACAGGTAAAATACTAAGGTAAGCCCGAAAGCACAACGAACCGATATCCTTACCCAGATCATCTGGTCTAAGCTTGCAACTACTATAACTTGGTAAAGCAGAGATCAAGGCTAAGCAAGCTACGAACATAGCAAGATAACCTGTAATACCTCCGGTGTTTAGCACTATATAAAACAAGCAATTAACATGCAATGACACGTTAAACCCTCCCCCAAATTCTCAATTACTGCAAAGCCGAAATTCCGTTAAACACGCCAAAAAGTCAACTCTCACACTTTTGCTCAAATGAACTTTTGCCCAAAACAAAACTTGTAGAGTTTGACAAAATAAACAACTTTCGTGTTCAAAGTTTTTCAAGTTCTAACATGAAAATTTGAATTAACAACGAAAAACAAGCGGGATCATTAAACTTGAATTCAAATTTTAAACTTTCAAACCATCGCTCAAATGAATTTTTGCCTAAAAGGAAAGTTGTAGGAAATTTAATTTTGAACAACTTTCGTGTACAAAATTTTTCGAGTTTCAATTGAAAATTTCGAGTTTGGGCTAAGTCAAACCGTGGACTTTTAAATTTCTCTCTCCACTCCCTTTTTCTCTCTCCTCTCTCTCTTCCTCGCTGACCCTCCCCTGCCCCGAGCGCTCAGCGCGCCGCTGCCGCTCGCTGCGCTGCTGCACGCCCCCGCTCGCTGCCCCTACTGCCTGGCCGCGCGCCGCTGACTCCCTCCCCGCTCGCGTGCGCACGCCCACACGGCGCTGACCTCCCCCCCCATCCCGTCACGCCTGCCATCATTGAGCGCACCGCGACACGCGCTCGGCGACGCGCCGCGACGCCGCCGTGGCACCCCAACGGGCCGGTCGTGCACCTGCCGCCCGCACGCCACCCCGCCATCATCGCCCCGCCCCCGCTGCATCGCTGCCCCACTGCTGCCTCGCCGCTCGGCCACGCCAGCACGCCATCAACGCGCCGCAAAGCGCCACGGCCACCCTCGCCGCCGACGCCCTACTCCCCGCGCGAGCGCCCAGTTCCCCCCCCCTCGCGCCCTCACTTCGCCATTTAGCTCGCGCCGCGCGTGTGCTCGCACGCCCGCACCCCATTCCCCACGCCTACGCCCCACCCCTTCGCCTAGAGCGGCCAGCGCCGCCGCGCCACTGCGCAGCGCCGCCGCGCCCCCATTTTCCGCCCGCCGAGCTACGGCTCCCGTGGAGGGCCTCGCTCAGCACTCCTCCACCCCCACCAAGCACCCCGCGAGCTTCATCTCACCCCCAAGCAGCTCCCAGACCCGCCCAATTCCACCCGGAGCCTCCCAGTGCAGCGGAACACCGCCGCCGCCGTCGTGAACACCGCCGCCCGCCCGCCCGCCGCGGAACTCCCTGCTGTAGGGTCGAGATGGCGGACTAGAGGGGGGGTGAATAGTCCTTTCTAAAAATTAATTACGCCGGCTAACCGAAACTTATGCGGAATTGAAACTATTCGCTTAGCCAAGACTTCACCCCTCTAACTATGACTCTAAGGCACCTCCAAAAAGGATCCTACACAAAGCAAATGGAGTGCCAAACTAGTAAGAGCTCTCCTAACAATTCTAATGCCAAGTCACACAAGCTTAAGCACTAGTACTTCACAAACCGGGGGAGCTCCTAAACAAATCTAATGAGCAAAAGTACAAAGCCAAACCTAAGCTCACTAGATGCTCAAGGACAAGGATACACAATCCAAATCCAAGTGCTCAACTTGCTTAGCTACACAATCTAAGCAAGAGCAACTAATTAAGCTACACAAGCTAACTAGTTACACTAGGATCTCTACTTCTAGCTACACAAGCAAGAAGTTGATTAACAAGCTACACAAGCTAACTAATCACTAGAGAGCAACTACACAAGCACAAGATATAGAAGAATGTAAAAACAATGCTTGTGATTTGGAGAATGCAAACCACCGAGAAGAGTAGACAAAGTTGACACGGTGATTTTTATCCCGAGGTTCACTTGGTTGCCACCAAGCTAATCCCCGTTGAGACAAGCTCCAAGGTTGCCGCCGATCCTCTTGCTAGTGGTGACTCTCAAGCCACACTCTCCCACGTGGAGTGCTCACACCGAGCTCTAGCACATGATCCGGCCGGACCACTTGTTGCTCTTCACGTCTCGCTCAACTAGAGTTGCTCTTCGCGGCTCCCGCGGGGTGAGCACAATACCCCTCACAAACTCTTCTCCGGAGCACCGCACAAACTTCTTGCGGGCTTCAACGGAGTCTCTTGCCACCAAGCCGTCTAGGAGGTGGCAACCTCCAAGAGTAACAAGCACACCGGCTTGCAACACGATCACCTAGTGCCACTCGATGCAATCTCTCAAAGCAATCGCACTAGAATCGCTCTCTCACTCGATCGGATGATTTCTATCAAGTTAGAGTGAGTAGAGGGCTCTCAAGCACTCTCACACATGGACACCAAGTCCCCAAGGTGCTAAGCCATCTCAAATGGCCGGTCACACCCTCTATTTATAGAGGGAGGCCCAAAACTAGCCGTTACACTCAAATCCCACGAAAACAGAGTTTTCGCGGACTGTCCGCCTCACAAAAACCGGACCGTCCGCCATTCAAAACCAACGGCTAGAACTGCAATTATTATGTGTCAGAGTCGACCGTTAGAGCCCTTCGCGGACTGTCCGCGCCCCTGGGGCGGACTGTCCGCGGTTCAAAACTTCGAGCCAACCGATTTGCAAACGTCTCTGACTAAATCTGGAAGTTACCGGCGGACTGTCCCAGAAATTTCAGTAGGAGGCGGACCGTCCGCCCCCAAGGACCGGACGGTCCGCAGGTCATTTTGGGCACCCAAGACAGAACAACCAAGTTTCTGCGCCCGTTTCAGCTTTTAAAGGCGGACCGTCCGCCCCCATGGACCGGACGGTCCGCAGGTCATTTTGGACCACCCACAGAGCCAAAAACGGTTCTGTTTGAGCTCAACCGAGATAACGGCGGACCGTCCGCCACTCAAGGGCGGACCGTCCGCAGGTCTAGCGGACCGTCCGCAGGTCTATTTCCAGCAGAAATGTACCTCGGTAAAACGGCCATAACTCTTAGCTCCGAAGTCCAAATTAGGTGATCTTGGACTCTATGGAAAGCTAATTCAGAGGGCTACACAACCCAACTGAATACTTGATCCAAAACACAATGGATCAAAGCAGTATTCCAATCCAAGGGACAACCTAATTTCCGGAGAAAACCGAAAAACCTTTCTTGCTTCCCAAAGTTGATCAACATCAACTCCAACTCTTTCTCCTTTGCAAATGTGCCAACACCACCACGTGAACAACACCATGTGCATGTGTGTTAGCATTTCACAATCATTTTCAAAGGATTTTCACTTGATCTCACC
Organism: Panicum virgatum; assembly: GCF_016808335.1. NCBI lineage: Eukaryota > Viridiplantae > Streptophyta > Magnoliopsida > Poales > Poaceae > Panicum > Panicum virgatum. The sequence continues at coordinate 33,588,084 of NC_053145.1, read as the reverse complement.
ACGCCACTCGATCCTAGCAACATCGCAATGTTAGATCGCTCAAGTGGCACTAGATGACCGATATGCAAACAAGTTTGCCCCTCTTGATAGTACGGCCATCTATCCTAAATCCGGTCATGCACTTCTCTACACAACCTTTGACCGGTGAAATGAAATGCCCTACAAGTCATACCTTTGCCTTGCGCATTCCATTTCATCTTCCCAAATATTGATGCCACACAAGCACCAAACTCCATCAAGCCTTTTGATCATCTTCATGAGTCAACACTTGGCTTGATCTTCCTTGAATGATATGATCCACTCCATATCATCACATGACCTCTTTGGTCCATCGATCTTGACCTTGCTCGCTCTTCACCGTTGCCTCGGTCCATCGGTGCCAAATCTTGCCCAAGCTTCACCGCCTCGCGGTCCCTCGCTTCAAAGCCTTGACTTGCCCTTCTCCATTGCAACCGGTCCATCAAGCCAAGCCTTGTCTTGATCTTCTCCACTTTGGTCACATAACTCCATGTCATGTCTCATATGCAATGAGTTCCTCCATCACACTATATGAGCATAGCATCAACCCTTAGCCATTTCTCCTCCATGGCATATGTCGCTCATACTAGTGTCTTTGTGTGGACTAATCTCCTGTGTATCCCAACATAAATACTTATTAGTCCACCTAAGTTGTCACTCAATTACCAAAACCAAACAAGGGCCTTTCAATCTCCCCCTTTTTGGTAATTGATGACAACTCTACAAAGATATGGAAATTAAGCATATTCCAAGCTAGCACTTCACACATGTGTAAATAGCTAACTTGGTTTGGATTTTATGTTTCTTATCCACCAATAAGACTACTTGTGAAAGATTGGATAAGCACCATAAAAATCCGACTTGGTAGTAATAACTCCCCCTACATGTGTGCTCAAGAGATTTTGTTCTAAACTCACACACATGCATAAATATGAAATTTGTGGGATTGTTATCACTACTAAGTGATGCTAAGGTATATAGGATAAACCTTTGAAGCGTGATACCAGTTTGAGTTGCATCCTTGAAGTTCATTCCTTAGCATCAATGAGTAACTAGACATTCATCAAAAACTCAAGATATCTCATGAGATCAACAATATTAGCAAGGCTCTTGATTCACTTGTAAAAAAATGTCTAGCTACAATCTATGCATGCTAGTTATCAAATCATCAATTAAGTTCTATGACTAGCATATATCACACACAAGCAATGCATATATAAATTTTAAAACTTATGCAAATGCAAGCAAGCGCATGAATATGCACATATCAAATGCAAACAACAAAGTTCATGAGCTTGCTCCCCCTACTTGTGTGCTCCTCTTGTCCAAGAATATTGATCCTCCTCAATATTGCTCCTCTTGATCCATGTCCATGATCGCACTCTCATCTCCCCCTTTGTCATCCAAGGATAATTCATATCCCCCTTTGTCATCCAAGGATAATTCATATCTTTGTTCATTTCTTCATTTCTCTCCCCCTTTGTCATCAATGACCATAAAAAGGGCCGAAACCACATGAAATTTGCCATGTGAAGATCAATGGCTACCACTTGAAGTTGTACCTCTTGTACTTGTAGGGTTACCACTTGAATACCCCTTGTAGGCAATCATATGAAGCGCTTGTGGTTTGATACAAAGAGTTGGACTTGGGTAGATGGTTGAGTCTTGAATCTTCATTTTTGATGGACACTTTCAATTTGATTGGAATTTACACCACTTGTAACAACAACATGTGGAGGCATGAAGACCACATTGAAATGCCACATGTAGGATACTAGTAGGATCCTTGACCTTGATACCTTGTAGTGGGGCATATCCCCCTATGTCAAAGTATTTGTCAATCTACTTGAATCTTGAGCTCTTCTTGATGAGGATAGCTTTCTCGATTTGAATTGATCACTTAAAGTTGAGGATCACTTGTGGAACCACCATTATTGCACTAGATCTACTTGAATGAATACTACTTGTATGACCATGTATATCACTTGTAGAGATACAATGATATACCTTTTGTTGAATCTAGTATCACTTGTAAAATCATGATGGACCACTTTATTGAATTTGACATTGATAACCAATTCTTGAACTAGATTGTTTCCATGAGCTTCTTTCTCTTTGACTTGATCTAGACTACTTGCCCAAATAATTCAACTCGGTTTGAACCAATGACAAGCTTCTTCACACCTCATTGTAAGGGTTATCTTGACAATGTTGAGTTAAACATTTGAAAACTCATTTTCTAGATCAACTACTTGGGTTTACTAGCTCATGAACATGTCATATGTTACCACTAGATCATATCAACCATAGAAGCAATAGTGGCATCATAAAACATTTAAAAATATTTTATTTTTCATGAATGATCACTATATATGACTATATGCACTAATCATGTCCTTAGCATATAATGAATGCATATGTCAAGCAATTTCACTTTGCTATGTTGGAGTAGAGGATAGTCATTAGATTCCAATTTAGTTCTCCAACTAGCATCACGAAGTCCAATTATAATAGCTTGGTGAAGACAATGAATACCAATATGAAAACCATCCTTCACCCATATGAATTGAGAATTATTTATAATCAAGTGCACTATCTTGTTGTGGTTGGCTTGCTTCTTCTTTTTTATCTTTGCTTGTTTGAGAGAATACCACTTGAATATACTTGAACTATCATGAATCTCTCTTATGTTAGGTGTTGCTTGCTTTTCTTGATCAACCCATTTGATAGCTTCAACTAAGCATCTCCAATGACTCTAGATTACCACTTCCATGTCGGCCTTCCAAGCACCTTGCTTGTCCATCCCACTCTTGGGCGGCCCGGCCCCTCTCCAGGGAGAAGTGATCTCTCCAAGAACCATTCTTGACACTCACTTGAATAACTTTGATTGATTGATCAAACTATGGACTTGTCATGATGAAAAATCTTCACATCTTTCTTTAAGTCCTTTTCTTTCTTCTTGAGCTTGGTCTTGATCTTTCAATTAAGTGCCAAGAGTGTGACCCAATACTTGTCATGCTTCTAGATCATTTCAAAACCAAACCTAGGTTCCTCAATCACTTGTAAAGATGATTTCAACTTGAGGACCTTTCAATATAAGTGACTCAAGATCAATCCAATATTTGTCACTTTTCTTTGTAGCTGATGATAAGTCAGGATCCTTCTTTCTGTCCATTCGCGGACCGTCCGCGGTCTTTTGGCGGACTGTCCACAGTGTATTTTTGCGGTTGAGAACTTTTCTGCAGAGCCTCTGGAGAACAAGTCTCATGAACGGCGGACTGTCCGCCCCTTACCCGCGGACTGTCCGCAGTACCAAATTTCAGACTGTCCAGAATTGTGCCAACTTTCTCAATTCCAACCTCAATTTGGGATCATTGCTCATATAAAAATCCAAAAATCTCAAATATTGCATGAAAACCTTCAAAAGACTCATATGAGCAAGTTTCAACAAGAATTCAAAAATAAATCAAGTAGAATCATGAAAACTCATAAATGGCTCAAAAATTCAGAAAAATGAAACAAGAAGTGCATATATGAACCAAATGCCATAAGTATTAGTTTTCAAATCATTTTTTGAGAAGTCAATGACATTTAACTCATTTTCCAATATTCAAAATGATTTTTCATCCAAAACAAGATTCAACTCAAATAAATTTGCAAGCCATCAAATATTTCCAATAAATCATTGCAACTAGAAAAAGATACTTGTATGTTGTAGTACTTGGACTTCATTGTTTTGACTTGACATTGGAATGAGAATAGCACTAGGTTTCAATTACTTGACTCAATCACATGATGAACAAGATAGAACCAATTGAGTCAAGCCTCCAATGTCATTGGTACCTACACACATTTATCCACGTTTTGATGGTGCCCAAACTAGGTTGGGTCCTCTCAAGTTAGGAGCAACATACTTTGGTAAAGCCTTAGTATGAATAGCGGGATGTTTTGCAATAGTAACAAATGAGGTACCATCACCATCCTTTCTAAGCATAATATTTGCATCAATTGAAATAAGCTTAGAATTGTTACCTAAGGGACATGAATAAGCCATGTGTCCCCTTTCCCGGCATAAGTAGCATCTTCTCTTTTGTTGAGCCTTTTCTTTCTTACTCATTTGATGCTTCTCATTGCCTTGCTTCTCATAGTTTGCTTGAGCCTTCTTCTCAAGCTTGTTTGGGCAACCCGAAGCTAGGTGACCCAATATTGCACAACTATAGCACTTGATGTGAGCATGTGGATTCTTCTCTTGAATCTTGTTCTTGCTTAACATCTTGGCATCTTGAATATGAGTTGGATGCCTTGCTCTTGCTTTGCCACCCCTTCTTGTTCTCTTTTTCATCATCTTCAAGTCATCAACTTGATCATCATGGTTGCTCTTGACTTGAGGTTGGGATGCCTTCTCTTGCTCAACTTGTGGCTTTGATTGATGTTCTTGTTGCTTCCCCAATTGCTTGGTTGGGCACATTGCGGTGAGGTGACCCCAAGTGCGGCACTTGAAGCATTTGATATGTTTAAGCTTCTCTTCTTTCTTCTTCAACTTGAGCTTTTCTTTGTTGGGGCAACCATTTGCTAGATGTCCCATCTCATGGCATTGAAAGCACATGAAATGAGATAGCTTCATTTCTTCTTGCTTCTTCATCTTCCTATTATATTTATTCTTGCCCCATTTCTTGCCTTTGGCTTTGCTCTTGTTGGAACCAATGCCACTCATGTCACCGAAGCTTCTTTGATTTTTGATTATGCTTTCAAGGGTGACTTTTGATTTTGTCCATCTCTCTATCTTGTTGCTCAAATACTTCACTTGACTTTGGAGCTCTTTGTTTTCTTCTACAAGGTTAGTCTCATATTGCATAGTAGAAGAAGAACAAGCATCTATATGTGAAGTACATGGCATAGACAATAAATCATCACATGAGGTGGATACATGTTTCTTGCCTACATCACAAGAGTTAGCAACATTTTGCAATTGATCATTTGACCCATGTGATGAGCTCTCACTAGTTTTAATTCCTTTATTACAAAGCTTGCTAGTGAGTAAAGCATGGTTTAGTACCAAGTTCTCATGAGCAACACTAAGCTCCTCATGAGTCAATTTTAACTCCTCATGTGAACAACTCATGACATAAAGTAGATGCTTTTGTTGTTCACATGTGTCTTTGAGAAAAGAGTTTTCCTTTTCAAATTTGATTGTTTTGGCTAACACTTCCTCAAATAATTTGGTCATGCTAGCATATCTATTCAAGAGCTCATCATATGAATTAGGATCAATCACATTGCAATTTGATACCTTTGTGTCACCTTGTGACATGAAGCAATGTGATGATGGAGATGAGCTTGACGTAGCAATATCATCCCTGCATGAGCCAACTTGATCATCAAGTATGCTTGGAGTAGAATCATAATTTGCAAAACTTGAATCATCATCAATCATGTCAAGTGAACTTGTTGTAGATTGATTATCATCGTCATCACTTGACCATGAGGTGGAGCAATCTTCCACAACCACCATGTCATGGATGTGCTCATCATCCTCATGCACTTCCTCCTTGGTCTTATAATCATCATGATCATCGGAGGCCGCCCCATATTTCTCATTTAGATAACTCCAAATATCATGGGCAGTTTTCATATCCATGATCTCACGAAGTATACAATTATGCAAAGATCTAAATAAAATGTTAGTAGCTTGGATGTCTAGATCTAGGCATTTCTCTTGTGTTGGAGTTAGATTTCCTTCATCTAACACATGAGAAAAACCTACATCCACCATCCACCACATTTGAGGGCAAATAAATTTAAAATTGCATATCATCCAATTTTTCCACAGTGCAAAGTGTGTGCCATAAAAAATGTGTGGACACTCAACATCTAGCCCATAAGTCGCCATCCTCTCGGGTCGGTAAGGACCACAAATGAGAGACCTCGGCTCTGATACCACTTGTAGGGTCGAGATGGCGGACTAGAGGGGGGGTGAATAGTCCTTTCTAAAAATTAATTACGCCGGCTAACCGAAACTTATGCGGAATTGAAACTATTCGCTTAGCCAAGACTTCACCCCTCTAACTATGACTCTAAGGCACCTCCAAAAAGGATCCTACACAAAGCAAATGGAGTGCCAAACTAGTAAGAGCTCTCCTAACAATTCTAATGCCAAGTCACACAAGCTTAAGCACTAGTACTTCACAAACCGGGGGAGCTCCTAAACAAATCTAATGAGCAAAAGTACAAAGCCAAACCTAAGCTCACTAGATGCTCAAGGACAAGGATACACAATCCAAATCCAAGTGCTCAACTTGCTTAGCTACACAATCTAAGCAAGAGCAACTAATTAAGCTACACAAGCTAACTAGTTACACTAGGATCTCTACTTCTAGCTACACAAGCAAGAAGTTGATTAACAAGCTACACAAGCTAACTAATCACTAGAGAGCAACTACACAAGCACAAGATATAGAAGAATGTAAAAACAATGCTTGTGATTTGGAGAATGCAAACCACCGAGAAGAGTAGACAAAGTTGACACGGTGATTTTTATCCCGAGGTTCACTTGGTTGCCACCAAGCTAATCCCCGTTGAGACAAGCTCCAAGGTTGCCGCCGATCCTCTTGCTAGTGGTGACTCTCAAGCCACACTCTCCCACGTGGAGTGCTCACACCGAGCTCTAGCACATGATCCGGCCGGACCACTTGTTGCTCTTCACGTCTCGCTCAACTAGAGTTGCTCTTCGCGGCTCCCGCGGGGTGAGCACAATACCCCTCACAAACTCTTCTCCGGAGCACCGCACAAACTTCTTGCGGGCTTCAACGGAGTCTCTTGCCACCAAGCCGTCTAGGAGGTGGCAACCTCCAAGAGTAACAAGCACACCGGCTTGCAACACGATCACCTAGTGCCACTCGATGCAATCTCTCAAAGCAATCGCACTAGAATCGCTCTCTCACTCGATCGGATGATTTCTATCAAGTTAGAGTGAGTAGAGGGCTCTCAAGCACTCTCACACATGGACACCAAGTCCCCAAGGTGCTAAGCCATCTCAAATGGCCGGTCACACCCTCTATTTATAGAGGGAGGCCCAAAACTAGCCGTTACACTCAAATCCCACGAAAACAGAGTTTTCGCGGACTGTCCGCCTCACAAAAACCGGACCGTCCGCCATTCAAAACCAACGGCTAGAACTGCAATTATTATGTGTCAGAGTCGACCGTTAGAGCCCTTCGCGGACTGTCCGCGCCCCTGGGGCGGACTGTCCGCGGTTCAAAACTTCGAGCCAACCGATTTGCAAACGTCTCTGACTAAATCTGGAAGTTACCGGCAGACTGTCCCAGAAATTTCAGTAGGAGGCGGACCGTCCGCCCCCAAGGACCGGACGGTCCGCAGGTCATTTTGGGCACCCAAGACAGAACAACCAAGTTTCTGCGCCCGTTTCAGCTTTTAAAGGCGGACCGTCCGCCCCCATGGACCGGACGGTCCGCAGGTCATTTTGGACCACCCACAGAGCCAAAAACGGTTCTGTTTGAGCTCAACCGAGATAACGGCGGACCGTCCGCCACTCAAGGGCGGACCGTCCGCAGGTCTAGCGGACCGTCCGCAGGTCTATTTCCAGCAGAAATGTACCTCGGTAAAACGGCCATAACTCTTAGCTCCGAAGTCCAAATTAGGTGATCTTGGACTCTATGGAAAGCTAATTCAGAGGGCTACACAACCCAACTGAATACTTGATCCAAAACACAATGGATCAAAGCAGTATTCCAATCCAAGGGACAACCTAATTTCCGGAGAAAACCGAAAAACCTTTCTTGCTTCCCAAAGTTGATCAACATCAACTCCAACTCTTTCTCCTTTGCAAATGTGCCAACACCACCACGTGAACAACACCATGTGCATGTGTGTTAGCATTTCACAATCATTTTCAAAGGATTTTCACTTGATCTCACCACGCCACTCGATCCTAGCAACATCGCAATGTTAGATCGCTCAAGTGGCACTAGATGACCGATATGCAAACAAGTTTGCCCCTCTTGATAGTACGGCCATCTATCCTAAATCCGGTCATGCACTTCTCTACACAACCTTTGACCGGTGAAATGAAATGCCCTACAAGTCATACCTTTGCCTTGCGCATTCCATTTCATCTTCCCAAATATTGATGCCACACAAGCACCAAACTCCATCAAGCCTTTTGATCATCTTCATGAGTCAACACTTGGCTTGATCTTCCTTGAATGATATGATCCACTCCATATCATCACATGACCTCTTTGGTCCATCGATCTTGACCTTGCTCGCTCTTCACCGTTGCCTCGGTCCATCGGTGCCAAATCTTGCCCAAGCTTCACCGCCTCGCGGTCCCTCGCTTCAAAGCCTTGACTTACCCTTCTCCATTGCAACCGGTCCATCAAGCCAAGCCTTGTCTTGATCTTCTCCACTTTGGTCACATAACTCCATGTCATGTCTCATATGCAATGAGTTCCTCCATCACACTATATGAGCATAGCATCAACCCTTAGCCATTTCTCCTCCATGGCATATGTCGCTCATACTAGTGTCTTTGTGTGGACTAATCTCCTGTGTATCCCAACATAAATACTTATTAGTCCACCTAAGTTGTCACTCAATTACCAAAACCAAACAAGGGCCTTTCACCTGCTCTGCCCCGCCCCGGCCCAAATCAACCCCCATTGCAGCTTCCTCATGGCGCCGTGAAGCTCCCCGGCCTGCCCTTGCCCCTCCTCCCGCACCGGAGCGCCGCCGCCGCCGCTCCCTGGGCGCCGCTACCACCCCTGCTCCAGCCATCCCCGTCGACCACATCACCCACCCCTAGGTAGATCTCGGTGAGCTCTTGCCCCAGGACACCATCCCCGCCGCCGGCGAGCCTCCCCTCGCCGGGAAACCCCCCCCCCCCCCCCCCGCCGCCGCCTCCTCTGTCCCCAACGCCGGCCAAGGACCCCTGCGCGATTAGTTTTAGGTTTCCAGGGGGTTTTGTGAAAATTCCAGGGGCCCCTTTGCAATCTGTGTTTTTGTGTTTTCTAATTTTTTCCAGTGAACTTGTAAATTCATTTAAAAATCGTAGAAACATCAGAAAAATTCAAACTCAACTTTTCTGGAATCTTTGAGAAGAGATCTACAACTTTTGTTACATGCACTTTTTCATTTGCTCAATAGTTTTTACTTCATTTAAAATACAAAGAAAATGTACCTTTTATTTGATCTCAAGATACAAGCATGAGCTCTTAGCCATTTTTGGTCAGTGGGTTACATGTTAGATGTATAAGCTTGCGTAAAAATTTCGTTGACAGTTTACATGCCTAGCTATCAGTTTATTTAAAACTTGTTGTATGCCTAGTAGGGATAGTTTTAATTATCCAGGTTGTTATGATATGTTTCTTGGGTTCAAACTTTTACAGTACTGGTACTTTAGTTCCAAGAGTATACATAAAAAGTTTGGGAATTTTTAGTTAAGTCAATCTGGACCAAATGATTTTTGGTGAGGATAGATACATTAAATCATTAAAAATAGTTTGTGAACATGAAAAATTCTAATAATTTTTCTAGGGGTTAAATTTGAGTATATAACCGTGCTGGTAAAAGATGAGGCTCTGGAACTTGCTAGAACAGTCTGTAGAAACTAGTTTTGATCCATGTAGCTATACATTGTGCTATTTTTCGTGCTTATTTAATTGTGAGAAATTTATGGCAAGCTCATCTTTAGGTGGGCAACACTCGGTTAAAATTTCATTACCAGTACTTGCATAGTTTGACCTGAAAAATTCATTTTTGTTTCTAGCAGTAGCTGTTTATTTTATTTTTCATGGTTATTAGGCTGCATGAAATGGGCTGAAAATTTCACAGTAGACAAGTTACTCAGATATGTACCTAGAGTAAAAATTTCAAACCCATAATCTCTGTGTAACCTTAATTATGAGAAGGATATGCTTAACCTAGTAATAAATAAGAAAAATCCTTTCTTTTGCTGCATAGGGAGAAAAGGGTAAAATCCACCCTAGTTGCTTTGCGAAGTCAGATATAACGATTATTACTCTATAAAGGATTGTCCAAAATGATGTAACATAATCCTTTGCAAATCATCTTGAGTTTGTGTTGGATTACAACTCTTTAGTAAAGAATTGATTAAATCGTATCACTAAAATAACTCACACCTATGCATTTCATATAGATTCGACTACTCTCCCTGACGGTACGTACGAGTTGGTGCCGGAGTCCGAGAGTGAGCAGCGTGAAGCTCAAGTGAATCTAACTGAAGCCACTGAAGACCTGAACCAGAGTTCAGAAGAGCCCAAGGCTAGCTCCGCTCAGGAAGGCAAGCCCCGGAGCATGTCCTACCTATTTTAATTTATGCAACTATTTGTATTCCTGTTTATTGTGCATTTAAGTTGCAGGAATTGTTTGGAACCTTAGTTGCATGATCCTAGGTACCTATGCTTGAACACTAGTATGTGTAGGTCGCTAGTTGGCTATGCTAATGGTTCGGTAGAAGTCGAGTGATTTCCTGTCACTCGCGAGCTCATAGGAGTTGAATGCTTTCTACACACTGCAATATAAGGTTTACGGGCGGAGTTGTTGTACTTGTGATACCCCGTCCGTTTAGTCAAAATGGATAAGGCCGCAGTGTGTGGTAGTGGTGGTTAAGCGTTTGAACGTACTAACCACATGCCGAGAATATGGTAATCGGTAAGCTTAAGTACCTGATGGAACCGGCCGTGGAACATACTCCCCACTGTCTGGTCTATGGTCACGCATGGGTGCAGGGCACCCTAGGACGGTGGGCCTGTTTCATGCCCGGGGAAAAAGGGGAAAAGTCGCGTGGGTGATTGCATTCCCCATGCGTGTGTTTAGGTCTGCCTGGCCAGGTTAACAAATTCGATTCGAATCGTCCGTCTCTCACGGATATTGAGACTGCTTAACCCTTTTGCCACATAGAGTAAGAAGTGGAACAATGAGGATGAGAAATATGGTTGAATGATGAAAAATAATTGCTTTCCACCATGTATGCTTTAGGATAGATGCTAATGTAGAATGGTTAATCATAATAGAACTTGAAAGCTAAAATCGGAAAATAAGGACTTACTGCTTTTCGGCAAAGACAAACCCCTCAAGCCAAAAGCCTTGCTGAGTATTAGTATACTCAGCCTTGCTTGTGGCTCAATTTTGTTTCAGGTGATACTTTTGAGGACATGATTGCTAGTTTGACGTGGCCGTATACTCTGCCTCCTGGTTGGTCGGTGGAGTGGGATACGACTCCGGCCAACGATGGCAATGCCGAGTGATGTCATGTACGGGCTTCATCATGACATCCTGTATCGTCGTTTAGAACTCGTTTTATTTCCGCTGCAATGAACTCTGAACTACTTTCAATTTGAACTTCAAGTACCTTTCGGAGATTTCGAACTTGATTTGTAATAATTAAGTTAAGACTCTGTAATGTAATATATCTGTGAAATGTTGTACTCTCTGGACTCACCTTCGTGTGAGTTGCATGTAAGCTTTGGGTTTCGAATGCAGCTCAGGTGGTTTTATCGGGACTTTACCCGACTGGACTGCCGGATTACTCCGTTTGAAGTGCGTGTTAGCCGGGATTACCTGTATGGTGATGGTTAGTGCACTTGAGCCGGATTAATTTGGGCGGTACTGCCACAGCTGGCATCAGAGCCGAACAAAGCGCACACCCGAGAGTGCGAATAGATTTTAAAAGTTTTACTTAAAACTTAGCCACATAATCGCGTTTGGTAAGTACGTTGGTTCGTTAAGGATTGTGTATAGTACGTAAAGCCCTAGGGATATTATGGGAGTTTTTAGGTGGCTATCGAACTTATGGTTTATTTATAACTGACTTCCAGCACATTTCTTTCTGTACTTAAATTCAGTACTTTACATTATGTAACGACGCACCTACGCTAAGGTAAGACGGTAAGGATCCTCAGTCAACTAAGAGAGTTTGGCCTTCCCGTCGGTGATGCGAGCCGAACGCTGCCCTCAAGCAGTGGCTTACTTGAGGTGCTGCCAATATACCAACTATTAGTTGGCTATATTGGGAGTAAAGTATACTCAGTCAGCTGAGAGAGTTTGGTCTTCCCATCGGTGATGCGAACCGAACGCTGTGCTCAAGCAGTGGCCTACTTGAGCTGCTGCCAATATACCGACCAACGGTCAATTATATTGGGAGTAAAAGAAACCGTGAATACGTCACCTCGGTAGCGTATGAGCGCTGTCCATGCAGTGTTGGACGCATGGATGCCGCTTCTATAGTGAGCGGTAATGTATGGGGACGCTTTCATGTGTGCTGGCATGAAAGGTTCAATGAAATTTAAATCTGTCAATTTTCTGCAGATACACTAACCGCGATTACGTAAGTTAAGCACGGTTAGAACTCGGCTAGAAATATATATAGGGAGAGACGTAAATTGTGCCATGCCACCGGTGCTAACCCCGTAAGCCCAAAACTATTTGGCAATTGTTTTCCTTGGGAGGACGATTAGGTCGTGCATGCATCATACTCATGTAATTGAAAGCCACTGAAAATAGATGTGGGTTAGTCGGTAAGGTTAAGGTTTGCACGTGAGCACGGTTCATCTTCTCTCATTTAAGATCTATCTAGAAATCTGTCATTTCTGCTATACCCTGGAAGATGAAATTATTTGACATGGTAGATGGCCCTAGCTGTAGAAGTGCCAGTGGAAAATTTTGCTCCAAACCTTGTCTATTTGCTGCTGTTTAAATTTAAAAAATTTTCGACTAGTATACAGTGGGGAAACACTAGAAACATTGACACCCTGTTTTTCTGTCAGCCTTGAACACCTGTGTTGCACGAATTTTTAGGCCTTCCTAGATATGTTTTCTGCAGAAGTGTTCAACACAAAACTTGTGCCGAATTTACTCACCGACCTTCTGTAAAAATTTCGTGATTTTAGGCTTAGTTATTTGTTCTCAGCACTCAGTTTACTAGCACTCTGGTCCCAGAGAATTCAGGGCTGACAGCAAAGCAAAACTATAAGGATAAGACCTTCGTAGGCTCTAATCTAGCTCTTGAGTTGACTAGAAAAGTTGCTCCTAAGAACCTAAGGAATGTTCCTGTAAATTTTGAGAATTTTTAGAGCTTCGTGCTTTCAGTTATACTCGTTTTCGTGCACTACCCAAAATCTGTTTCAACCATCACTCACTTGTGTACATCTTTTGTACAGATGGCTGCCCCTGCTCTCCTGGTGTTTGATGAGGATGGGCGTGCACACTCCGAGTGCACACACTGGCAGGGTTTTCCCTCCATTCTTTGGGAGGTGATGCGCGATGCCGGATATCCCAGTCCCCCGCGCTATGTGGGCGAGGAGTTCCTTGAGATGGGAGTCGCGCGCTGTCGCGTGCGCATGACTCATGCTCCCCACCCTTTTCCCACTCACTAGGCTTCCTTGGAGCTGGAGGTAGTTGGACACCGTCTGGTTGACACTTGGGAAGTTGCAGCCATGACAGCACTCAACAAGTTTTGTGAAAAGAATTATGCAGCTGTCACACTAGGTCCTATTGGCCTCTTCCCAGCAGAGCAGCCCCATGACCCTAACTGGCTTAGTCGGGTCGGACACACTGGGTACCTTCAGCAGAACAGAGCTGCAGAGACTATCTCTATGACAGTGAAGTGTATGAATGCACTCTACCGCTTGCAGACCTTACAGGCCAAGGCTATGGCACAGATCATTGCTTCTGCACGGACCAGCCATGAGATAGTGATTGCTAAGAATGAGCAGATCAGGGATCTTGATGCCCATGTTGGCCAACTGGAGGGTCTAATTGAGGAGCGTGATGTTCTCTTGGACAACAGGGATGCTGACTTTGCACTTCTTGAGCAGCAGTTCACCGCCCAGCAGGTTCAGCTAAATGCTGCCTTTGATCACATTGAGATGTTGGAGGCTCAGCAGGCCCAGCCCGAGGCCATGGAGGAGGAGCCCCAGGAGGTTCAGGGTATCTCAGGACTTGACACTACGTCTGGAGTGCCCCTGCCACCACTTCCGGGAGCTCACTCTCCCGTGAGGAGCGAGTCTTCAGTCAACAACCTGGACGACTTTTAGATGATGTCTTAGTAGTCTTTCGCGCATGCTCCTCTATAGGGTAGCCTAACTTTGAATGGTGATGTAATAGGCTAACTAAGAGTTGAGTACCTCGCTTTTGTAAAAGAGTGCCACTCATATGTAAAAGTACCTTAATCGCTTAGGCCTTGGCTAAGAACTTGATGGATGGTTGTAATGGTTTAATTGCAGTAGAGTCTATCGCTGCAGAAGCTTGTCTGAATTTTTATCCATGTTTCCTTGCATTTCTGGGCTGTGTGTCGAATACCAAAGTTTTTGGGAATTTCATGATCTAAGTGCTCACCAAATTTCAGCATTTTTAGACCTGTGTGCCAAAGGTTATGGCCCGAACATTGCATCTCGGCCTGCTGAAAAGCAGACTGGACAGAGCGGCAGAAATTGCATTTTTCGCCCACCTTAACTGTCGATTTAGCTTTGGAGTTGAATACCAAAGTTGTAGTATGATAAATTATCTATCTGCTGTAAAAAATTGGGCGCATTTCGATGAACAGAGTGCAAGTTATGAGTTTTCTTGTAACAAACAGCGTTGCTGTCCCTATTGTTATCGTGCTCCTTTCAGTTCTACTTTTCCGCGCTTACCCTTCTGTTCTTGGGGATTGTCATATGTCATCCTACTAATGAGTGAATTTGCCATTCCAGATGGTGGGAGCGACACGTGGCAACCCTGAGGGTTTTGGGGACGCGAATGGTAGCAGTTCGCAGCGACCGCCACCACCGCCACCCAACTTCGCGGAGTATCTGGCCGCCCAAACCGAGTTACTCCGTCAACTCGTCCAGGGACAGCAACAACAGCAACAGCAACGGGGTGGACCCAATGTTCATCAACCTCAAGCTGCTGGTTACCCGGAATTCTTGGCAACTCAGCCCCCTCTGTTCAATAAGACAGAAGAGCCACTGGATGCGGATGCTTGGATTCGCACAATTGAGTCCAAGTTTTCACTACTTCTGGCACCATGCTCAGAACAAAACAAAGCTCGCTTTGCCGCACAACAGCTTCGCGGTTCGGCACGTCTTTGGTGGGATAACTACCTTGGCATGCTCCCAGCTGATCAAGTTGTCACTTGGGATGAATTCAAGGCTGCATTCAGGGGCCACCATATTCCAGAAGGACTCATGGACAGGAAGCTGAATGAGTTCCTGGCTCTTACTCAAGGGACACGCACAGTTCTCCAATATGCCCAAGCTTTCAACAATCTCTGTCAGTATGCAGGCCATCATGCTGACACAGATGTTAAGAAGCGTGATCGTTTTCATAGAGGTTTAAACACCAAGCTCAAGGAACGACTAAACCCCTTTAGGGTAGACACATACAACGAGCTGGTTAATCTCGCACTCACTCAAGAAGATTGTATCATGGCTCACCGTGCTGAGAAAAAGAGGAAAGCGCCAGCTAGACCCTCTAGTGTGCAGCCACAGAGGTATCGCATAGTGCAGAATGTTGCTCCCCAGACTCCTCAGAAAGTCCCTCATCCAGGGCGTTGGGTTATCAGGCCTCCACTGCAGCAGAGCGTTGCACGTTTCCCTGTTCCTCAGTTAACTGGCCCAAGGCCAATTGCTCCACCGCCAGCTCGTCCAAGTGAGGGAAATCGTTGCTTCAATTGTGGGAGCTCAACTCATTTCGCCCGTGAGTGCCCGCAACCCAAGCGACAAAACCAGGGCCAAAGCTTTAATCAGAACAACAAGAACAAGGGCAGAAGGCAAACTGTTCAGGTCAAGCAAGGGCGTATCAATTTCACCACTCTTGCAGAACTTCCTGAGGGCGCACCAGTGATGACGGGTACATTTTCTATCCACAACAAGCCTGCAGTTATATTATTTGATTCTGGTGCATCGCATAGTTTCATTGGTGCAAAATTTGGTGCAAAAGTGGGTTTGGATTTTCTTCACACAAAAGGGTCATACATGATATCAACCCCAGGGGGTAAAATCGCTTCAAACCAAATAATACGACTTGTGCCAATTAAGTTGGGTAGCCTAATCATCAACACCGACCTTATACTCCTACCGCTTGAGGGTATAGATATCATCTTGGGGATGAACTGGATGACTCAGCAGGGGGTTATAATAGATATTCCCGCCAGAGCTGTTGAATTAAATTCACCAAAATATGGAGCCACTACTCTCTATTTACCCTTCCGAGAGTGTGTCAATTCTTGTGCCTTTTCCATGAGCACATCCAAACTAGAAGAAATTCCTGTGGTATGCGAGTACACCGATGTTTTCCCGGATGACTTGCCAGGAATGCCACCAGATAGAGAGATTGAGTTTGTTATTGAACTACAACCAGGCACTGCCCCTATCTCCAAGAGACCGTATAGAATGCCACCTAAGGAGTTGGCCGAGTTAAAAATTCAACTTCAAGAGCTGCTAGACAAAGGTTTCATTCGCCCCAGTGCATCACCTTGGGGTTGTCCAGCCCTCTTTGTAAAGAAAAAGGATGATAGTTTGAGGTTGTGTGTGGACTACCGACCTCTCAATGCGGTGACAATCAAAAACAAATATCCCCTTCCCCGCATTGATGTTCTCTTCGATCAAATGGCTGGAGCTAGAATTTTCTCAAAGATTGATCTTCGCTCCGGCTATCATCAGATCAAAATTCGTCCATGTGATATTCCTAAAACCGCCTTCTCCACACGGTATGGACTCTATGAGTATTTAGTCATGTCTTTTGGTCTCACAAATGCACCTGCCTACTTCATGTATCTCATGAACTCGGTATTCATGCCTGAGCTCGACAAGTTCGTCGTGGTTTTCATTGATGACATCCTTATTTATTCCAAGAATGAGGAAGACCATGCTAAGCACCTGCGCATTGTTCTCCAACGTCTGCGGGACCATCAGCTTTATGCTAAATTTTCTAAGTGTGAATTCTGGCTAGATAGTGTGAAATTCTTGGGCCACACTATTTCCAGCGAAGGCATAGCTGTGGATCCTAGCAAAGTACAGGAGGTGATGGACTGGAAACCTCCTAGCTCCGTCCATCAGATTCGCAGTTTTCTTGGTTTGGCCGGATATTATCGCCGATTCATTCCAGATTTCTCTAGAATTGCTAAGCCAATGACTGAACTATTGGAGAAAGGAGTAAAGTTTGTGTGGGATGAAAAATGTGAAAAGGCTTTCCACACCCTGAGGGAGCAGTTGACTACCGCACCTGTCTTAGCTCAACCTGATAACACCAAGTCCTTTGACGTATATTGTGACGCGTCGGGTACGGGTCTTGGTTGTGTGCTCATGCAAGACAATAGAGTTATTGCTTATGCGTCACGAGCTCTTCGACCCCATGAGCAGAATTATCCTACTCACGACCTTGAATTAGCAGCTGTCATTCACGCTCTAAAGATATGGAGGCATTATCTTATGGGTACTCATTGCAATATCTACACCGATCACAAAAGTCTCAAATATATCTTCACTCAAGCTGACCTAAATATGAGACAAAGACGGTGGCTAGAATTAATTAAGGATTATGATCTTGAGGTGCACTATCACCCAGGCAAGGCTAATGTTGTAGCAGATGCACTAAGTCGCAAAGCTCATTGCCATTGCCTGTCCATGGAATCCTATTCGGAAACCCTCTGTCATGAGATGAGGAAGCTCCAGTTGGAAATGATTCCCCAAGGTACATTAAATCACATCTCAGTTGAACCAACTCTTCAGGATCAAATCATTATGGCCCAATTACATGATAAAGGTGTTGGGATCATTAAACAGAAACTCTCTCAAGGAGAAATGAAGTATAAGTGTTTTCGTCAGGACCATCACGGAGTCCTATGGTTTGAAAGTCGTTTAGTTGTTCCGAAAAATCATGATCTTCGGAAACAAATTCTGGACGAGGCACATCTTTCCAAATTTTCTATTCACCCGGGTAGTACCAAGATGTATCAAGATCTTAGGCAAAATTTTTGGTGGACTAGGATGAAAAGGGAAATTGCTAAATATGTCTCGGAATGTGACACCTGCCAGAGAGTCAAAGCCAGCCACTTGAGAGTAGCCGGTTTGCTTCAACCTCTACCTATCCCGTCGTGGAAATGGGAAGATATAAGTATGGACTTCATTGTTGGATTACCCAACACATCCCAGAAGCATGATTCCATTTGGGTTATCGTGGATAGACTCACCAAGACGGCACATTTTATTCCGGTACATACTACTTACACTGCCAAGAAGTATGCTGAGATCTATCTCGATCGCATTGTTTGCTTACATGGGGTACCCAAGACAATTATTTCTGATCGTGGGACATAGTTCGTTGCATGCTTTTGGGAACAGTTGCAAGCATCTCTTGGGACAAAATTAATTCGAAGCTCAGCTTATCACCCACAAACCGATGGACAAACTGAGAGGGTGAACCAAATCCTAGAAGACATGTTGAGAGCTTGCGTCATTCATTATGACAAGAATTGGGACAAATGTCTAGCTCTAGCGGAGTTCTCATACAACAATAGTTATCAAGAGAGTTGAAAATTGCACCATTTGAGGCCTTATATGGTCGACGGTGTCGTACCCCTTTGAGCTGGTCGCAAGTCGGAGAACGAGTGGTATTCGGGCCCGATCTCGTAACAGAGGCAGAAGAGAAGGTGAGGGTAATACAAGAGAATTTAAAGGCCGCCCAGTCTAGGCAGAAGAGTTATTTTGACAAAAGAAGGGACCCTTTGCAATTCGAAGTGGGTAATCATGTCTATCTTCGAGTTTCGCCAACCAAGGGTGTGCAGAGATTCGGCGTGAAGGGCAAATTAGCTCCCCGATATGTTGGCCCTTATGAAATCACTGAGATTTGTGGACCCGTAGCCTATAGACTACGACTTCCTCCTCGACTGGCAGCAGTACATGATGTTTTCCATGTTTCTCAACTCAAGAAGTGTGTTCGAGTCCCCACCGAGATCATTGAACAAACAGAGATATTAGTAGAACCAGATCTCTCTTATGTCGATTATCCTATCAAGGTTCTTGATCAAAAGGAAAGGGTCACTCGAAGAAAAGCCGTTAGAATGTATAAGATTCAATGGAGTCACCATACCGAAGAAGAAGCTACCTGGGAAACAGAAAGCTACCTAAATCAAGTTTTCCCCGGTTTTCTGAATTCCACTGGAGCTACATCTTTTTCCTCGCTTAGTTTACTTATCTGAATCTCGGGACGAGATTCTTTTAAGGGGGGCAGGCTGTAATACCTCCGGTGTTTAGCACTATATAAAACAAGCAATTAACATGCAATGACACGTTAAACCCTCCCCCAAATTCTCAATTACTGCAAAGCCGAAATTCCGTTAAACACGCGAAAAAGTCAACTCTCACACTTTTGCTCAAATGAACTTTTTCCCAAAACGAAAGTTGTAGAGTTTGACAAAATAAACAACTTTCGTGTTCAAAGTTTTTCAAGTTCTAACATGAAAATTTGAATTAACCCCGAAAAACAAGCGGGATCATTAAACTAGAATTCAAATTTTAAACTTTCAAACCATCGCTCAAATGAATTTTTGCCTAAAAGGAAAGTTGTAGGAAATTTAATTTTGAACAACTTTCGTGTTCAAAATTTTTTGAGTTTCAATTGAAAATTTCGAGTTTGGGCTAAGTCAAACCGTGGACTTTTAAATTTCTCTCTCCACTCCCTTTTTATCTCTCCTCTCTCTCTTCCTCGCTGACCCTCCCCTGCCCCGAGCGCTCAGCGCGCTGCTGCCGCTCGCTGCACTGCAGCACGCCCCCGCTCGCAGCCCTGCTGCCTGGCCGCGCGCCGTTGACTCCCTCCCCGCTCGAGTGCGCACGCCCCGCACGGCGCTGACCTCCCCCCCATCCCGTCACGCCTGCCATCGTTGAGCGCGCCGCGACACGCGCTCGGCGACGCGCCGCGACGCCGCCGTGGCACCCCAACGGGCCGGCCGTGCACCTGCCGCCCGCACGCCACCCCGCCATCATCGCCCCGCCCCCACTGCGTCGCTGCCCCGCTGCTGCCTCGCCGCTCGGCCACGCCAGCACGCCATCAACGCGCCGCAGAGCGCCACGGCCACCCTCGCTGCCGACGCCCTACTCCCCGCGCGAGCGCCCAGTTTCCCCCCCCCCCCCTCGCGCCCTCACTTCGCCATTTAGCTCGCGCCGCGCGTGTGCTCGCACGCCCGCACCCCATTCCCCACGCCTACGCCCCACCCCTTCGCCTAGAGCGGCCAGCGCCGCCGCGCCACAGCGCAGCGCCGCCGCGCCCCCATTTTCCGCCCGCCGAGCTACGGCTCCCGTGGAGGGCCTCGCTCAGCACTCCTCCACCCCCCACCAAGCACCCTGCGAGCTTCATCTCACCCCCAAGCAGCTCCCAGACCCGCCCAATTCCACCCGGAGCCTCCCAGTGCAGCGGAACACCGCCGCCGCCGTCGTGAACACCGCTGGCCGCCCGCCCGCCGCGGAACTCCCTGCTCCGCCCCGCCCCGGCCCAAATCAACCCCCATTGCAGCTTCCTCATGGCGCCGTGAAGCTCCCCGGCCTGCCCTTGCCCCTCCTCCCGCACCGGAGCGCCGCTGCCCGCTGCAGCCACCGCCGCCGCTCCCTGGGCGCCGCCACCACCCCTGCTCCAGCCATCCCCGTCGACCACATCACCCACCCCTAGGTAGATCTCGGTGAGCTCTTGCCCCAGGACACCATCCCCGCCGCCGGCGAGCCTCCCCTCGCCGGGAAACCCCCCCGCCGCCGCCTCCTCTGTCCCCAACGCCGGCCAAGGACCCCTGCGCGATTAGTTTTAGGTTTCCAGGGGGTTTTGTGAAAATTCCAGGGGCCCCTTTGCAATCTGTGTTTTTGTGTTTTCTAATTTTTTCCAGTGAACTTGTAAATTCGTTTAAAAATTGTAGAAAAATCAGAAAAATTCAAACTCAACTGTTCTGGAATCTTTGAGAAGAGATCTACAACTTTTGTTACATGCACTTTTTCATTTGCTCAACAGTTTTTACTTCATTTAAAATACAAAGAAAATGTACCTTTTATTTGATCTCAAGATACAAGCATGAGCTCTTAGCCATTTTTGGTCAGTGGGTTACATGTTAGATGTATAAGCTTGCGTAAAAATTTCGTGGACCGTTTACATGCCTAGCTATCAGTTTATTTAAAACTTGTTGTATGCCTAGTAGGGATAGTTTTAATTATCCAGGTTGTTATGATATGTTTCATGGGTTCAAACTTTTACAGTACTGGTACTTTAGTTCCAAGAGTATACAGAAAAAGTTTGGGAATTTTTAGTTAAGTCAATCTAGACCAAATGATTTTTGGTGAGGATAGCTACATTAAATCATTAAAAATAGTTTATGAACATGAAAAATTCTAATAATTTTTCTAGGTGTTAAACTTGAGTATATAACCGTGATGGTAAAAGATGAGGCTCTGGAACTTGCTAGAACAGTCTGTAGGAACTAGTTTTGATCCATGCAGCTATACATTGTGCTATTTTTCATGCCCTGTACAATGCTTATTTAATTGTGAAAAATTTATGGCAAGCTCACCTTTAGGTGGGAAACACTCGGTTAAAATTTCATTACCAGTACTTCCATAGTTTGACCTGAAAAATTCATTTTTTTTCTAGCAGTAGCTGTTTATTTTATTTTTCATGGTTATTAGGCTGCATGAAATGGGCTGAAAATTTCACAGTAGACAAGTTACTCAGATATGTACCTAGCGTAAAAATTTCAAACCCATAATCTCTGTGTAACCTTAATTATGAGAAGGATATGCTTAACCTAGTAATAAATAAGAAAAATCCTTTCTTTTGCTGCATAGGGAGAAAAGGGTAAAATCCACCCTAGTTGCTTTGCGAAGTCAGATATAACAATTATTAGTCTATAAAGGATTGTCCAAAATGATGTAACATAATCCTTTGCAAATCATCTTGAGTTTGTGTTGGATTACAACTCTTTAGTAAAGAATTGATTAAATCGTATCACTAAAATAACTCACGCCTATGCATTTCATATAGATTCGACTACTCTCCCTGACGATACGTACGAGTTGGTGCCGGAGTCCGAGAGTGAGCAGTGTGAAGCTCAAGTGAATCTAACTGAAGCCACTGAAGACCTGAACCAGAGTTCAGAAGAGCCCAAGGCTAGCTCCGCTCAGGAAGGCAAGCCCCGGAGCATGTCCTACCTATTTTAATTTATGCAACTATTTGTATTCCTGTTTGTTGTGCATTTAAGTTGCAGGAATTGTTTGGAACCTTAGTTACATGATCCTAGGTACCTATGCTTGAACACTAGTATGTGTAGGTCGCTAGTTGGCTATGCTAATGGTTCGGTAGAAGTCGAGTGATTTTCTGTCACTCGCGAGCTCATAGGAGTTGAATGCTTTCTACACACTGCAATATAAGGTTTACGGGCGGAGTTGTTGTACTTGTGATACCCCGTCCGTTTAGTCAAAATGGATAAGGCCGCGGTGTGTGGTAGTGGTGGTTAAGCGTTTGAACATACTAACCACATGCCGAGAATATGGTAATCGGTAAGCTTAAGTACCTAATGGAACCGGCCGTGGAACATACTCCCCACTGTCTGGTCTATGGTCACGCACGGGTGCAGGGCACCCTAGGACGGTGGGCCTATTTCATGCTCGGGGAAAAGGGGAAAAGTTGCGTGGGTGATTGCATTCCCCATGCGTGTGTTTAGGTCTGCCTGGCCAGGTTAACAAATTCGATTCGAATCGTCCGTCTCTCACGGATATTGAGACTACTTAACCCTTTTGCCACATAGAGTAAGAAGTGGAACAATGAGGATAAGAAATATGGTTGAATGATGAAAAATAATTGCTTTCCACCATGTATGCTTTAGGATAGATGCTAATGTAGAATGGTTAATCATAATAGAACTTGAAAGCTAAAATCGGAAATTAAGGACTTACTGCTTTTCGGCAAAGACAAACCCCTCAAGCCAAAAGCCTTGCTGAGTATTAGTATACTCAGCCTTGCTTGTGGCTCAATTTTGTTTCAGGTGATACTTTTGAGGACATGATTGCTAGTTTGACGTGGCTGTGTACTCTGCCTCCTGGTTGGTCGGTGGAGTGGGATACGACTCCGGCCAACGATGGCAATGCCGAGTGATGTCATGTACGGGCTTCATCATGACATCCTGTATCGTCGTTTAGAACTCGTTTTATTTCCGCTGCAATGAACTCTGAACTACTTTCAATTTGAACTTCAAGTACCTTTCGGAGATTTCGAACTTGGTTTGTAATAATTAAGTTAAGACTCTGTAATGTAATATATCTGTGAAATGTTGTACTCTCTGGACTCAACTTCGTGTGAGTTGCATGTAAGCTTTGGGTTTCGAATGCAGCTCAGGTGGTTTTATCGGGACTTTACCCGACTGGACTGCCGGATTACTCCGTTTGAAGTGCGTGTTAGCCGGGATTACCTGTATGGTGATGGTTAGCGCACTTGAGCCGGATTAATTTGGGCGGTACTGCCACATAACCAAGAACGAACTCAATATGAATAGCATAAAGAAAGTCAGAATACAAAGCCATACCAAAGGCCGAGGATTGCTCGCCGACCCCGAGGACGACTGGATTTGCTAAGAGATGAAGTACTAGCCTAGCTCCACTACCCTAAGGAGTACAAGTCACAAGAGAATGTAGAGAGAGAGGCTTCCAAGTGGTGAGTCTTGAGAGAGTGGTGGGGGCCCCTTTTATAGTGCTAGAGGTCGGTTCCTGCCAGAGTTATACATGGAAATATGGTCAACCGCCTTCAAGAGGATAAGATCGAGCTTCCCACCAAAACTTAGCCTGTTTGGCTGCCAGGTGGGGTCGGCCGACCCCCCCTTGGCGCCACTGGCCACCGACCTTTGCTGGTTCACTGCTCTGTGGGTCCTGATGTTAGATGGTCGGTGCCGGGGCTTGGTTGGTCGGTTTGGTCTGGTTTGTGGGTCTCCTTTGCTCATATTACGCAGGACACAATCGTCTGTGACTTCTGTCTGCGTATTCGTCGTGTTTTCATCTTATTCCGGACTTGTGCTCTTGAAATCATAAATTCTGGAAAACAATTGTAGAGCTAGGTTAGTGATACAAATATGCGAGTAAGACATATAATTTTCCTTTTTAAATGAGTATAGTTGACGGTCATATTTCCCACTTAACGACCATCAACAACACCCCCAAGCTAGCCTTTTGCTCGTCCCTGAGCAAAACAAGGCGCTTATTGTTGATCAGGAGTTGCTACAATGTTGAATTTCCAACTCATACTTAGGCATAACCAAATGCTTCTTACCTTGATTTTGAATAAGTTTACCTTTTGTTCTTACCTCTTACCTTACTCCTGTGGTTCTTATAGCTTCACCTCATCTTTGGCGGTTGAGAGTCAGAACGGTATCATAGAGTGCTCACATTTCTTTCTCTTTAGCTCAACCGTCAATTCGGAGGTTTTGTAATGTTTTTTCAAAAGAAATTTATAAAGTTCCTCGGATGATCTTTCGGATCGCTCAATGTGTATAATTCCTTACCAAGGCTTTTCATTGTGCCTTTCTTCCTCAACCTATCTCTAATGGCTATTTTTGTGGAGCTGTAGGTATGGAGGATTTGAAGGCATACCTGCTTCTCATATTTTGCTAAGTCAAAGACCGGATCCAAAGGAGAAACAAGTCATAAACCTTGATCAAGATGTGCAAGTGTGTGGATATGTTTTTGGTGGATGGTGTATGAACTCCTTTGTATGCACCATCTCTCTCTCTCCTTTTTTTTCTTTTTGGATAAGGGGCTATCTTTTTTCTTTCTTTCTTCTTTTTTTTTGACATGCCTAAGCATGTGGCATACCTTCTTTGGGTATGCAACTTTTTATTCTCTCTTTTTTTTGACATGCCGAAGCATGTGGCATACCTTCTTTGGGTATGCATCTTTTATTTTTCTTTTTTCTTTTTTGCATAGCCCCACATCCTTGACATATTTTTGAGAGAGAGTGGTGTCATACATGGACATGGAGTTTTATTTTGTGGATGGATGGAATTTTGCTTACTTCTAGTGTAGAAGCATAGCATGTGGTGGAAACGTGTACGTGATCTTGATCATGGGAGTATGAGATGAATCTCACTAAGGGTCACAACAATTTGACAAAACTCAATGAGATAGCAAGTTGCATATGTGGAAGGTTTTGCAATGAAAATAACATATGGCTTTGGATAGGAATTTCATATCATCGAGAAATTTTATTATATTTTTGTGTTTTCAAAAATTAAATACTCCGGATGTCAAGTATCACATAGGAGAAGATCATAGCAACTCTACTTAACCATATCATAGCTCACAACAACTTAGATTTGGATCATGCTTTTTGCACAAGTTTCAAGTTTAAGGTATGAACATTTTAAGCCACCAAACTCAAAACTAGGTAGAGCATAAAGTTGTAACTAAGCATATGAAGGAAATTAACAAAGCAACTATTCATCATCTCAACAAGAAAAACTTACACCATGCTTACTACACATATTAAAAGAAAATATTTTTGGAATTTTCTAGGTTTTGCAAATTTTTATTTGTTTTTAGTTATGAAAATTTTTATGGATTTTCTGATTTTGCAAATTTTTATAGGTTTCATGCAAGGTTATGAAAGCAGTAAACGAGAAATGATACAAGTTACCTCTCGGGGGGGGGGGGGGGGAGGGGGGTCCTCCCCCAAGCTAGCTTCAGGCTCACTACGGCTGATCGGGGTTGAAACCCGTCCAGCGGCAGTATGCCCTCCACTTCTCCTGTCGCTGCAATTGCGACTGCTCCATGTCGTGGAGTCTTTCTCCAGTGTTACGCTGCCATGCTTGGGTGTTGTCGATGTGTTGGTTCAGCGTCTCTTGTATGTTGTCGCCCTGCACCCACAGCTCACCTAGCTGCTGGGTGATGGCACCGAAACCTCGGGATGAAGACGTCCGTCTGATGAGGCTCGGGGATCCACAGGAGCTAGAACTAGTGGACCGGTGGTCTGGTGCCTGCCGTGTCCACTCCTCAGTGCTGGCACTATGCCATGACGAACCACCAACCTCATGCTGATATGAGTGATGTGGCTGTTGAGGCGGTGGTGTCGGTTCTGCCTCCCTTCTGGTCCTGCTTCTTATCATCCTGCCAGGCAAACCAGAAGATCTATGCCTACGACCACCTTCTCGTGGAACGAGAGGGATGGTTAGCGAATGGCAATTATACAAATGGAACTCCGCATTGGGCAGCAGAATCTCATTTGTATAGCCCATGTAAAAGAAAATCAAAGAGTCATATGGGCCTTTCTTGAGTGTGTGAGCTTGGATCAAATAGTCCTCGTCGATATACGCACGGTCGCCTTCAATGAAAGGAATAAAATTCCCCTCTAAGGCACCGATATGTGTAGCGGTACGAGTAACCAAAGAAGTGCACTCAATAGGACCCATCATCATGAAATTCGAAAGCCATTGCCTAACCAAAGCTTGCGCGCGGGAGATTTTGATCTTGTTGACCATGGCATATAGAATGAGCAACTCATCGTTGCACACGAGTCGTACATCATCTCTTGGGAAGAGAGTGATGGTCAACCACTTGTGCATCAACTGAAGAGTTGGATTATGAATATCGCTGCACCGATGTGCAAACTTGCCATGGACAACTTGACCCGAAATCTGGCCCCAAAACTCATGACGATTAAAACCTCGGCAAGCTTGGTCCAAAGAAATAGGCCAGCGTTTGTTGAAATCGAGGTGGCCGGCAAAAGTTTTCCAAGAAAGCAAATATTCTTTCCCGAAAAGTCAAAAATAAACCCCGTTTTCCACCTCCTGAAGAGTGCAAAGAAATTGGATGGTGAGGAGTCGAGAACCATACTCCTCAACGGGAACGAAGTTATCCCATCCAATTTCATGCCAAACATTAGAGAAGTCTTCGTACATACCTGTTTTGATGAAGAGGTCCAGATCGAATGCTCGAGTGTGGACGAAGCTTTTGTTCTTGAGGATGGCATAGCCTTGTCGTTCACGATCATCTCGCAAGTCGAGGTACGGTGCATCTTCCGCATCAATCTCTATGACCTCGGTTTGCGGTTCGGCTTGCATCTCTTCGTACTGTTCTTCTTCCTCGAAGTCCATCGTGCTTGGTGTAGGCGTAGGTTTGGGTGTGTACGAGCTTGAGCCACCTCACGAACGGGATGAGCTTCCACCTATCATCTTCTTGAATGTGCCGGAGACCTTTCGCCCTATGCCTTTCATGATGGAACAAAAACAAGTGCAACTCGAAACGGGTTACGTTAGTGAAACCGAATTGTATGTTCTTACCCGTGAGTTGCTCCTTCTTTCTTGCAGCAAAGAAATGAGAGAGAGGTCTCTTGAATTCAAATCTTGAGCAAAAATCTAATAAAAACCCGAGAACAAAGTTTGAGAGAATTTGAGAGAGAGTGAGTGAATGAGAGTTGAGTGTGAGAGCTCAACACCCACCCCTCAGCCTCTATTTAAAGGGAGAAGCCCGGGCACAATGGTTAGAAGATGGGCATAACGGCTAGTAACCATTGGAGAAAGCTGACAAGGGGGTCGGCTGACCCTAGGGTTCAGCCGGCCCCCCTGTGGGGCCCCTGGATGACATCCTGTGCCCAGGTACCCTCCAACGGCTCTATGTTTTGAAAATTTGAGTGCCCGGCCAAACTTTATCTCGAAAGATGTTCAAAATTATTTTTCAAGGGATTTTCATGCTTGGATTTTTGTGAAAGAAAGAAAAAGTGCTAGAAAAGTTTCTAGGATGCAATGATGTTTTGAGAATTCAAATATGCAGTGGGAAAAATCGAAAAAGTCAAGAAAAGCAAAATGATGGAGGGTGAATATGAGATACGTACCGATTTACCTTCGGCAATGGCTCGTCGTTTAGAGTCTGATGAGCGAGACCTTTCTCCTGCTGTGTTTTACTACTGCTCGGCTCGTCCTGGAGAATTGGACGAGGACGAGCTTGCGACCTTACGCCACACCTTTTTGGAATGTCTTTTCTTTGATCGTGTGGTCTTAGGTCTTGGTAGTGGGGATTCTGGTGCATCCCAAATTGCCTTCCCTTCGTCATCCTATTGGTTCAGGATGCGCTGCTCTTCCCTTTGTTTGAATCTGAAAAACATGTCCTCCTTTCCAATGCGGAAATGGATTTGTCCCTTTCCGACGTCGATTCTTGCCTTGTCAGACCTTAGGAAGGGTCGACCAAGTATGAGGTCGACCCCAAGGTCGCCTTCCATGTCCATTACCACAAAATCAGCAATGATGAAGGAATCTCGTACTCGTACGAAAACGTGTTCGGCTATCCCTTTGGGATATCGAACTGTCGAATCTGCAAGCTGTACGAGCATAGTTGTAGGGGAAAGAGTAGGATAATCGAGTTCTTCGTATATCACCTTGGGCATTATGTTCACGCTTGCCCCCAGATCGCATAGACATTTCTCGAAGTGCTTGACGTAGATCGAGCAGCTGATCATGGGGACCCTTGGATCCTTTTGTACTGCTGCCACCATGCTGCCCCAAATGTCATTCTTCGGGGGATTGTACCTGCCTGCATGGTTTGTTTGAGGAGTCTGCCGGGGAAGGTTGCCCGACCTGGTAGAGACCATATTTGCAAATTCAACGGGAGATTCGGGTTGCCCCGAAATCTTCCCATCTTCAGAGATAGGAGCAGCAGCAGCTAATTGAGCCAGTTGACTTTCTATCATTTTGATGAAACTTAATTGATTTTTATGAGCAGAAGAAAGAGTTTCAACTTTAGCATGTATACTTTCCAAAATTTTATCGTTGGCAGCAAGCTTTTTGTTTAAAGATTCATTGATTTTAGCTTGGCCAAAGACTAAGTCTCTCAAGGAGGGTTGGTTCGAATTGAAATTCGAATTGAAATTTGAGTTGAAATTGTTACCTCCTCCTTGGAATGGTGGGCGTGCTTGACCCCACCCTTGGCCTCCTTGTGGACGGAACCCGGTGTTGTTGTTGTTAATGTAGGCTGCATCTTCTCGGGTCTCGGGGTAGTCATTCCCCAATTGTCCACCGTCACCACAAACTTCGCATGTAAAGTACGAGTTCATGGCATGGACGGGGACAGGCATCTGTGGCCGGTTCCCTTCATCGAATTTCTTCAGTAGGAGGTCCAGCTTAGCGGTGAGCATATCTGTCTCCTTGACGGTATGCATTCCACCTTTCGTTCTGGGCTAGGAACGCTCCTCATTCCAGCCCTGGTTGGAGACCATCTTCCCGATTAAGGCCGTAGCTTTGGAAATGGTGAGATTGAGATAGGCTCCTCCAGTAGCAGCATCAAGATGGGCTCTGGATGTAGTCGTTAGCCCGTTGTAGAAGCTTTGGAGCACGAGCCACTCGTCCATCCCATGATGAGGACAGGCGAGTATGTAGTCTTGCAACCTTTCCCAAGCTTCTGGGATGGATTCCATCCCTGTCTGCTGGAAACTTGAAATTCTTCCACGCAGGGCATTGGTTTTGCCCAACGGGAAGAACTTGGCAAGGAACGCCGTGGAACACTTGTCCCATGTGCTGACGGCTTCCTTGTTCTGATAAAACCACTGCTTCGCCTTCCCCAGGAGGGAGAAAGGAAACAGGCGGAGCCTGATGGCGTCAGTCGTAACGCCCCGTATGGTTATGGTCTTGCATAACTCCAGAAAATTTTAGAGATGGGCGTTGGCATCCTCATTCGGCTTGCCACAAAATGGGCTAGCCTGCACCATGTTTATGAGGCTGGACTTTAGCTCAAAGTTCACGTCCCCAACATCAACATTGGGTCCAGTTGCCACATTGGCAGCTGAGGGGACGGAGAAGTCATGGAGAGTCTTCTCAGCCATGAGTTCAGTTGATGGTGCTTGGGAAGCTGGTTTGTTTGTCGACTGCGAGATCGGAGGAGGAACGACGCGAGGTCGGACCCTTCTCACGAGATTCTCGGGATTTTCAACAAAATTTGTCGGCAAGGAGAAACCAGACATACACTACCCTGTTTTCATCCAATCAGGAGAAAACAAAGAGATAAACACACTAGCCTGTATAAGCAGTAGCTACCTCTTACTTATATTGCCATGTTTATGTACTTTAGTAAATATACTTTACACCTAGTGCCATCCCCGGCAACGGCGCCAGAAATGCTTGTTGGCATTTCTTAACGTCATCACTAGGAGTGGTTAGTTCCTAGCAACGGCGCCTCGAAGATGCCATGTTGTATGTCTTAATGTTTACAGAAGGATCCGCAAGCACACAGATATACCGTTGTAGCATTTCACCGGGAAGTATTCAGGGTATCGATATTTATATTTTCCCAATGGATGGCTAGGTTGTGTAAAGTGTATTTACTTAGTTACATAACCATGACACGTATGAGCAAGATGAAGACCACTGACTATAGGGGTAAGTGATATATAAGAGATAATCAGGGGTAATGTGACACGCATAGAATAGCCAACTCTCATGAATAAAGAATAAACAATTAATCCTAAGGTTAATGGGAGCATAGGCAAAGATTCATGTTATACTAATCATGTTAGTCCATAAGTTATGTTAGCTGCGTTGCTTAGAGCTGCAGGTGCCGGGAAATTAGGGACATCGGGGAGAATGACCCGCACTGGAGAACATCCAGTCCCGTTTCATATTTGCATGAACTCCTACACCGTACCCGAACGTCGGGAAGTACGCTAATCGAGAAGCAGCTTCCCGACGGACCGACAGGGCTGTCACCACCTGCGGTCTACCCCAGTCACACCGTGGAGCACCGTCATATCCGAAGGATCCCGCATACTCGGGCACCATGCCCGCATATGAGGTCACTACCCTAGCACCCCCGGGTCCCCCACCCTTCGGATGGACAGGTAAGATGCTAAGACAAGCCCGAAAGCACAACGAACCGATATCCTTACCCAGATCATCTGGTCTAAGCATGCAACTACTATAACTTAGTAAAGCACAGATCAAGGCTAAGCAAGCTACGAACATAGCAAGAAAACTAAGAACGAACTCAATATGAATAGCATAAAGAAAGTCGGAATACAAAGCCATACCAGAGGCCGAGGATTGCTCGCCGACCCCGAGGACGACTGGATTCGCTAAGAGATGAAGTACTAGCCTAGCTTCACTACCCTAAGGAGTACAAGTCACAAGAGAGTGTAGAGAGAGAGGCTTCCAAGTGGTGTGTCTTGAGAGAGTGGTGGGAGGCCCCTTTTGTAGTGCTAGAGGTCGGTTCCCGCCAGAGTTATACATGGAAACATGGTCAACCGCCTTCAAGAGGATAAGATCGAGCTTCCCACCAAAACTCAGCCTGTTTGGCTGCCAGGTGGGGTCGGCCGACCCCCTCTTGGCGCCACTGGCCACCAACCTTTGCTGGTTCACTACTCTGTTGGTCCTGATGTCAGATGGTCGGTGCCGGGGCTTGGTTGGTCGGTTTGGTCTGGTTTGTGGGCCTCCTTTGCTCATGTTACACAGGACACGATCGTCTGTGACTTCTATCTGCGTATTCGTCATGTTTTCATCTTATTCCGGACTTGTGCTCCTAAAATCATAAATTCTCGAAAACAACTATGGAGCTATGTTAGTAATACAAATATGCGAGTAAGAGGTATAGTTTTCCTTTTTAAATGAGTATAGTTGACGGTCATATTTCACACTTAACGACCATCAACAACAGTCCGTAAGTGCAAAATCCGACTGTCAACTATACTCACAAAAGAAGGAAAACCATACCTCTTACTCGCATATTTGTATCACTAACCTAGCTCCATAATTGTTTTTGAGATTTTACTATTTCAAGAGTACAAGTCCGGAATAAGACGAAAACACAAAGTAGAGGCAACAAAAACCACAGAAGATCGTATCCTGCGTCACCTATCTAAGAGGAGGCCCACATGTCAGAGCAATCTGACAAACAAAGCCCTAGCACTGATGTATGCAAGATAGGGACGCACTTGTCAGTGACCCAGACGAAGACGGTGGTGAGAGGAAGCAAGGTGGGGCCGGCCGAACCCACCCGGGTTCCCGTCCAAGTGCATTTTGGCGGGAAGTTTGATCTTATCCTCCCAAGGTCGGTGGCAAGTGTTTCCATGTGGGGAGATGGCGGAAACCGACTTCAAGAACTATAAAAGGGGCCTCCCTCCTCTCACTCAACTCGCACCACTTGAAGCCTCTCTCCCTCACACACTCTATTGACTTGTACTCCTTAGGGTAGTGGAGCTAGGCTAGCACTTCATCTCCTTAGCGAATCCAGTTGTCCCGGGGTCGTCGAGCAATCCTCGGCCTCTGGTATGGCTTTGTATGCCAACTGTCATTATGCTTTTCATACAGAGTTCGTTCATGGTTATCTCGCTATCTTGATAGATTGCTTTGCCATGATCTGTTTACCAATAAGTTATCTTAGTTGCTTGATTAGACCAGATGATCTCGGTAAGGATGTCGGTTCATTGTGCTTTCGGGCTTGCCTTAGCGTCTTACTTGTCCATCCAAAGGGCGGGAGTCGCGGCGGTGCTGGGGTAGTGACCTCATACACGGGCGTGGTACCCAGATATGCGGGATCCTTCAGATATGACAGTGCTCCATGGATTGACTAGGGTAGACCGCGGGTGGTGACAACCCAGTTTGGTCCGCCACGAAGTTGCTTCGTGGTTAGCATAGTCCCCAACATTCGGGTACCGTGTAGGAGTTCATGCAAAGATGTAACGGCACTGGATGTTCTCCAATGCGGGACATTCTCCCTAATACCCCTAATTTCCCGGCACTTGCATCTCTAAGCATGAGACTAACATAGCCCCTGCTTATGTATGAATAGTGTACCATGACGCTTGTTGTATGCCTATGCTCCCACTAACCTTAGGTGTATTCATTTATTCTTTGTCTTGAGAGATGACAGATATGTGTGTGTCACATTACCCTCATTATCATTTATCATGACTTACCCCTGTATGATCTGTAGTCTATAGCTTATTTCATACTGCCATGATTGTGTATCTCGTAAACACCTTTACACACCGCGCCATCCCTTGGGAAAATATAAATAACGATACCCTGAATACTTATGGGTGAAATTCTACAACGATATATCTGTGCGCTTGTGGATCCTTTCTGTAAACGTTAGGACATACCGCACTAGCATTTCCTGGCGCCGTTGCTATGGACTTAAACTGTTCCTAGTGATTGCACTAAGAAATGTCAACAAGAATTTCTGGCACCATTGCTGAGGATGGCACTGGTGTAAAGGTTTTACTAATGCATAAACTTGGCAATGTGAATAAGAGGTAGCTACTGCTCATAAAGGCTAATGTTGCCTTTTGTATTCTCTTGATTGGATGAAAATAGGGTAGTGTATGACAGATTTTTCTTTGCCAACAAACTTCATTGAAAATCCCGAGAAGCTCGTGAGAAGGGTCTGACCTCGCGTCGTCCCTCCCCAGATCTTGTTGTCGACAAGCGAACCAGCTCTTCAAGCACTAACAACGACAACCAAACTCATGGCTGAGAAGACCCTTCGCGACTTTTCCGTCCTCTCCGCCGCTAATGTGGCGACTAGACCCAATGTTGATGTTGGGGATGTGAATTTTGAGCTTAAATCCACCCTAATCAACATGGTGCAGGTGCCCATTTTGTGGCAAGACAAACGAGGATGTCAATGCCCATCTCAAGAATTTCCTGGAGCTTTGCAAGACCGTAACCATATGGGGTGTTGCAGCTGACACCATCAGGCTCTGTTTGTTTCCCTTTTCCCTCCCAGGGAAGGTGAAACAGTGGTTCTACCAGAACAAAGAAGTTACCAGCACGTGGGACAAATGTTCGATGACATTCCTCGCCAATTCTTTCCGCTGAGCAAAACAAATGCCTTGCGCGGGAGAATTTCAATTTTCCAATCGACAGGGATGGAATTCATCTCGGAAGCTTGGGAGAGGCTCCAAGAGTACATACTCGCCTGTCCTCATCATGGGATGGACGAGTGGCTTGTGCTCCAAAGCTTCTAGAACGGGCTCACGACAACATCCAGAGCCCACCTTGATGCTGTTGCTGGAGGAACCTATATGGACCTCACGATTACCAAGTCTATGACCCTGATTGAAAAGAAAGCCTCCAACCGAGGTTGGAATGAGGAGCGTTCCCAGCCCTGAACTAAACGCGGAATGCATACTGTCAAAGAGACATATATGCTCACTGCGAAAATGGACCTCCTACTGAAGAAATTAGACGAAGGGAACAAACAACAGTTGTTCATCCCCGTCAAAGCCATGAACTCACACTCAGCGCGCAAAGTCTGTGGTGACGATGGACACTCGGGGAACGACTTCCCCGAGACCGTTAAGATGCAGCCTACCTCAACAATAACAACAACGGGTAACGTCCACAAGGAGATCAATGGTGGGGCCAAGCACGCCCACCATTCCAATGAGTTGGTAATAACTACAACGCAAACTTTAATTCAAATTTTAATTCAATTCAACCCTCATTGAGAGATCTCATTTTTGGCCAAGCTAGAATCAATGAATCTTTAAATAAAAAGCTTGCTGCCAATGATCAAACTTTGGAAAATATAAATGTAAAACTTGAAACTCTTTCTTCTGCACTTAAAAATCAACTAAATTCTAATAAAATGATAGAAACACAAATGGCTCAAATTGCTACCGCTATTCCTGCTACTGAGTCCAGGAAGATTCCGAGGCAACCCGAATCTCCCGTTGAAAGTGTAAACATGGTGTCCACCGGATGGGGCAACTCTTTCCAGCGGGCACCACGCACTAACAAAGCAGGAGGAACCACACATCCAAGGATGAATGCATGGGGAGGACTGATAGCAGAGCTACATGGAGATCTAGGGGTGCCCATGATTCGCTGCTCCATCTTCGATCGCTTCTACAAACGGGCCCTCTGCGACCTTGGGGCAAGCGTGAACATCATGCCCAAGGTAATCTTCGAGCAATTACAATATCCTGCTCTTTCCTAGACCCGTATGCTCGTGCAGCTTGCAGATTCAACGATCTGACACCCCGAGGGGATAGTCAAAAACATGCTTGTACGAGTCAAAAACTCCTTCGTCCTCGCTGATTTCGTTGTCCTTGACATGGAGGGGGACTTGGGCATAGAGCTCATTCTTGGACGACCCTTCCTGAGAGACGTCAGGGTAAGGATCGGTGTTGGAACCAGAGAAATCCGATTCCACATCGGGGTCAACAATATATTCTTCAAATTTCTTTACAGGAAAGAGCAACGCTTCGTGATCCGGCAGGCTCACGATGGGAGCCCGCTTTGGGGTTCACTAGAACCCCAGCCAGACGAACCTTTAACCACACAGTCCAAAAAGAAGACAAAAAGGGTGTGTCGGAAGGTGGAGAGCGCGTCCTCGTCCACTTCTCCATGACGAGATGACAAATGGTAAGTCACGCAGGAGAAAGGTCCTGCTCGTCAGACTCAAAACGATGAGCCCTTGCTGAAGGTAAATCGGTACTTATCTCATATTTAATTTTTCCACAAATTTGCTTCTTCTCAGTTTTGATTTTTCCACAAATTTGTCCCAATTCTTGTCATAATGAATGACACATGTTGTAAGCATATCTTCAAGAATTTGGATAACTCTTTCTGTTTGCCCATCAGTTTACAGATGATAAGCGGAGCTTCGAATTAATTTGGTTTTGAGGGATTCTTGTAGTTGTTCCCAAAAACGTTCTATAAACTGAGCACCATGATTAGAAATAATCATCTTGGGTACACCATGCATGCAAACGATGCAATCAAGATAAATCTCTGCATTTTTCATGGCCTTATTGGTGGTGTGCACTGGAATGAAATGGGTTGTTTTTGTGAGTCAATCAACAATGACCCGAATAGAATCATGATTTTGTGAGGTATTGGGTAAGTTCACAATGAAATCATACTGACATCCTTCCATTTCCAGGATTGAATAGGTACAGGTTGATGGGTTCCGGCCACTTTCAGATCTGGCCTTTACCCTTTGGCTAGTGTGTTGACACTACTTAGAGCCCCAATTTATGTACCGCAAGCGCACGGATCGTAGTAGCTTTTCACTTAGAGTACTCCCCCAAGGTTTATCAATCCGTGGATCGGAAGCGAACCGACTAGGGTTTACCATCTAATCTATCGAACCTATCCTAAACATGAAGCGAAGATTGCATATAAACTGAACACTTGATAGATATGAATGAAGCATAAGTGTTCATCACACCCACAACCGTAGATGAGATAACACAACCAAGGAGCTAGGGCCTATCATCTCTAGGTACAGTTCTAGTAAAAAAGGTGATCAAAACATAGATTGCATCTCAACTAAAGGTACACGAAAACATCTCTCAGAAAGGCAGCTCACAAGCGGCCTACTTTCCCCTGGTCGCCAGTGCGAGGTGCGTGTTAATGCCTAAGGTTTCCCAAAGCTTTACCCCAAACGCCCACCAAATACTCTTACTCGAAGCTCTCCTCTTGGTGGCCGCACCACGACTCCCATGATACTCGCCATCGATCCTATTCCACATCATGTCGTCGCTAGGGCTTTTCCCTCCGCCATGCTGTCACCACACCGGGGTAATCAACCAACTAGCTAAAACACGCTACCTCAACGTATCCGCAAGATATAGACTAATCACCACGAATAGATCTAATCTTACTATGATCATATGGATGCATCACATATGAGAAAGAAAGCATGCATTGAAGTAGACCAAAGTCGAGACAACTAGAATAAAGAGTAGATTGATATCACCATCGTGTGTGTACATACCCCGACGAATGTTGGGGGTGACTCCCGAACTCCACCATGGCACAACCTCGCAGGGAGGCCATGGCGGCTAGGGGTGGCCTAAGCCATCTCCTAGGTACCCTCGAAGACTCGCGGCGGCCGTCAGCCTCCTCCGGTCTTGGCCCTAGGTTTTCGTCGAGTTCTGGGTGGATTGATGCTATGAGTTGAATAAGGTGCGAGCTATTTATAAGCCGAGGAAGCCACCGGTCGAAGGGGCGGCCGAACCGCCTCGGAAACGGGCTAGGCCGGCCGGCCCCATGGGCCTAGGCCGGCCGGCCTACCCCCTTTTGGGCTCGCCTTGGTCTCATCTTTCGCGTGCAGACTCCTCGCATCTTCTAGAGTTTATGTCCTTCACGATTGCACCCCTTTGGACATTGTTATCTTGGAGATATCTTCGAGGAAAGGATAGGATAGGGAATCCTTCCTTAAATCTTCATTTGCTTTGCTTAATCCCGAAGTATCTTGATCTCATCTTCGTGGGCTTGGTCCTTTGGGCTCTCTTGGAGGATGGATGTGCATGAATGGGCTTCGAATCAACATGGGCTTTGGTCCTTCCTTTGGGCTTTGGCCTTCGTCTTTCTCCGTGTTAGCGCTCGATCACGGGCCTCATCATTTCATGCTCCAAAATAGGCCAAAAACCTGCAGAAACGAAGTTCCTCCAAAATATATGTGCAAGTGTGAAGATGACCAATAATTAAGCCGGGGTTAGGACGGATAGTGATTTTGATATTAAATTCATGCCATTATCAAGGATAAACAAGGGATAAAAGGGGTATGTAAGGAGCGCCAACATAGTGTCACATTCAGCGACATATTTAGCAATTTCTCTTTTCATTCGGGTCCACTAGAAATTCTGCCAAAGATCTTGGTACAATTTGGTCCTACTTGGATGGATAGAGAATTTAGAGAGATGTGCTTCGTCATGGATTTGTTTTTGGAGCTTGTGATTTTTAGGAACGACCAAGCAACTTTCAAACCATAAAACTCCTTTATGATCTAGACAAAAACACTTGTACTTCCTTTCTCCTTCTAATAGTTTTTGCTTGATAATCCCGACGCCCTTATCATGTAATTGTGCCACGATGACTTGTTCATAGAGTGTTGGTTCAAATAGAGATATGATTCAGAGTTCCCTGAGGAATTATCTCCAAATTTAGCTTCTACATTTCAGTGCATAATGTCTCGTTGTATGATTCAACTGAGAGACAATTACAATGAACCTTCTGCCTGAGTGCATCTACTACTACATTGTGTTTGCTTGGATGATAATGAACTTCTAGGTCATAATCCTTGATTATTTCTAGCCATCTTCTTTGCCTTATATTCAGATCAGTCTGAGTGAAAATATATTTGAGAATCTTATGGTCAGTGTAGATATTGCAGTGAGTACCCATAAGATCGTGTCTCCAAATCTTGAGAGCATGAATAACCGCTGCTAGATCAAGATCATGAGTTGGATATTTGAGTTAATGAGGTTGAAGAGCTCGGGAAGCATAAGCGATAACTCGATTGTCTTGCATAAGTACATAGCCAAGACCAAAACCTGATCCATCACAATGAACATCGTACTGATTATTGTTGTCGAGTTGAGCTAAGACTGGTGCTGTGGCCAAGTTTGCTCTTAAGGTTTGGAAAGCCTTATCGCACTTCTCATCCCAATTGAATTTCACACCTTTCTTCAGTAGTTCAGTCACCAGCTAAGCAATTCTAGAGAAGTCCAGAATAAATCTGCGATAATATCCCTCCAGATCGAGAAAACTGCAAATTTGATGAATGAAGGTAGGAGGTTTCCAATCCATTACTTCTTGAACTTTGCTGGGATCCACTGATATGCCTTCGCTGGAAATAGTGTGACCCAAGAATTTTATATTATTCATCCAGAATTCACATTATAAAAATGTAGCATACAGTTGATGGTCCAGAAGAAGTTGAAGAATGATGCACAAATGCTTTTCGTGCTCTTCTTCATCTATGGAATAGATCAATATATCATTGATGGAAACCACGACAAACTTATCTTGCTCCGGTATGAAAACCAAATTCATGAGATACATGAAATAGGCAGGCACATTTTTGAGACCAAACGACATGACCAGACATTCGTATAGACCATATCTTGTTGAGAAAGACGCCTTTGGAATATCACATGGTCTCATTTTGATTTGATGATACCCGAATTGAAGATCGATCTTTGAAAATATCTTGGCTCCAGCCAATTGATCAAATAATACATCAATGCGAGGAAGCAGATATTTATTTTTGATAGTCGTCGCATTGAGAAGCCGGTAATCAACGCACAACCTCAAATTGTTATCTTTCTCTCCACGAACAGGGTTGGGAAACCCCATGGTGAAGCGCTTGGGCGAATAAAACATTTATCCAGAAGTTCTTGTAACTATATTTTCAATTCTGCCAACTCTTTGGGCGGCATTCGATACGATCTTTTTTATATGGGTGCGGTACCGGGCTGCAATTCAATGATAAATTCAATATTTCGATCTAGTGGAATTCCAGGCAAGTCATCCGGAAAAACATTGGCATACTTGCATACCACTGAGATATCCTCTATGTTGATATCTCTCATGGCGAATGCACAAGAGTTGATACATTCTCGGGATGGTAAATAAAAGATAGATGTGCCATGAGTGGGAGAGTTTAATTCAATGGCACGGGAAGATATATCTAGAATTACCCATGTCTAGTCATCCAATCCATTCCCAAAATAACATCTATACCATCAAGGGCTAAGAGAATTAATTATGTTATGATGATTTTGTTGCCCAGTTTTATTGGTACATTTCTCATGATTTGATTAGATGCAACTCTTCCACTGGTGCAGAAGTCATACATGAACCTTTTGTATGACAAAAATCTAAATCAGCTTTAGGCCCAAATTAGCACTAATGAAGCTATGGGATGCACCAGAATCAAATAAGATAACTGCAGGCTTGTGATGGATAGAAAATGTACCTGTCATAACTGGCACTCCCTCAGGAAGTTCAGCAAGAGTGGTGAAATTAATCCGCTCTTGCCTGACTTTCACAGTCTGCTTCTTGCTCTTATTCTGATTATTCCAATGGAGTCCTTGACCTTGATTTGACTGTCCTGCTTGGGGGCACTGTTTGGCAAAGTGATTCAAACTTCCACACTTAAAGCAACGGTTGGCATTGTCAAGATGATTTGCTTGCTGCACATTTGGCGGCCATTTTGCTGCTGTGTTGAGGGTACCACACAACCCTGCTGCTGTTTAGGAGGTCGGATAACCCATCACCCTTGCTGAGGGACTTTCTGAGAGGGTGTAGCTGGAGTGTTCAGCACTAAGCGATACCTCGG
Organism: Panicum virgatum; assembly: GCF_016808335.1. Lineage (NCBI taxonomy): Eukaryota > Viridiplantae > Streptophyta > Magnoliopsida > Poales > Poaceae > Panicum > Panicum virgatum. The sequence continues at coordinate 33,547,978 of NC_053145.1, read as the reverse complement.
TGGCTGAGCACCCGAGGTTCTGCTCATTGTATGAATCAACTCGAACCAGATTGAGACGCTCTTTCAGTTTGGTACTGAGTCCCCGACGAAAGTGATCACGCTTCTTAGCGTCGGTTTCTACATGATTGCCTGCATATTGGCACAAATGATTGCATGCCTGAGCATACTGTAACACAGTGCGGGTGCCTTGGGTAAGAGCCAAGAATTCATTTAGCTTTCTATCCAGAAGACCTTCAGGAATATGGTGAGCTCTGAAGGCAGTCTCAAGTTCATTCCTCGTGACCACCTGATCAACATGAAGCATGCCATGATAATGATCCCACCATGACTGTGCTGTGCCACAGAGCTGCTACGCAGCAAAACGAGCTTTGCTTACTTCGGAGCATGGAACTATCAATAAAGAAAACTTGGACTCAATTGTACGAATCCAAGCGTCCGCGTCAAGAGGTTCCTCCGTCTTGTTGAACAAGGGAGGTTGTGTCCCCAAGAAATCCTGGTAACTTGCTTCCGGTGGTGGATGAGAATTGTGCCCACCACGCTGCTGGTGCTGAGCCTGTTGCCCCTACACAATCTGGCGAAGTAGCTCAGTCTGTGTAGCGAGCACTTTAGCAAATCCCGGTGGCGGAGGTGGCAGTGGCGGTGTTCCACTCCCACCTGCTCCAAAACCACTGGGATGCCTCACATAGATCCCACCATATGAAATACACAAATAGTTTGCATCAGCCACAGATTTTATTAAGCTCTTCATAGGGAAATTACAAGGCAATTATATTCCAACAGCTTGATAAAACATTATACACAGAAAACTGTTAATACGGAAAAACGTATAACTGGAGTTCTGTATATTCAAATGCCTTGAAATTTTGACAGGAGTTATATAATTTCATGTGCTACAACTTTGGTACTCAACTCAGAGGCCAATTTCCAGAGTAAGATAGTCGAAAAATTCCATTACTACACCTCTGTTTTTTTTCTATTTTGCAGAAAACGGAGCCTGTGTATTTAGCGCATAAATCCTGTTATATGTATTCAATGAGATGGAAATTTTGTGAGCACGTAGATTAGGAAATTCAGAGCAACTTCGGTATTCATCACATGGCTCAAATCTGTGAGGAAACAAGGATAAAAATTCAAACTACTTCCTGCATTCAGATTTTTGTACTGCCAACATATATTTACATTCATTCCATGAGTTCCTAACATTAGCTCACTATTTCTACTTCTTCTTGCTACCATTTTTCATCTAACATCGGGGGGTTACTCAACTCTAAGTTAGCCTAGTGTCTCACTATCCAAAGTTTAATCTATACAAAAGTCACTCGAACACGAGTCTAGGAGTAGTCTAGTTGTTGATGGGCGCCTCGCTCGCTACCGGGAAGTAAGGCTCCAACTGCGCTGGCTGTGGTGCCTCCTCCTCGAAGTCCAAGTCAGATATGCCCTCGACCTCCTAGGGTTCCTCCTCGCCGTCCACCTGCATCACATCTGTGTTGACACCGGATTTTGACACGTGTCAAGGAAGAGTGTTGCAAAGGAGAAAAGGTTCTGTATGGTACGATCGGTAGACTTGGAAGGGTGATCGTGCGTCACCGATAGAAATCCTGTTGACCGAGGAAGGGGAAGATTGATCAGATATTTTGGCTTCGGTTTGGAATGAGTTATCTTATTTTAGAATTAGTTTAATTTTCTAGAATAGAATTGTGCTTTGTCGTAATCGGCTAGGATTGTGTTAGCGTGGGGTATAAATATGAGCCCCCGGCCATTCTAAAACATTGATACACATCCAAACAAACAAACTTTACTACTTGCAATTTACTTTCTCGTCGGCGACTTTGCCATCATTTTTCTTTTTCTGCGAGTTCTTTCAAGCTGATCAAGGACGCCTCACATTCGAGCGACTTGGTTTGCTGGTAAGTCTTTGTTTACTAAGTAAATCTGAGCTTTAGCTTCCGGGCGCATCGCTGTGGCTTCATTTAGATCTATTCAAAATTTACCAAATTTATCTAAGCTTTTATCTCAGGCGCATCGCTGTTTTCACATTTAAATCTATTCACAAACTACTCGGCTTAGTAATCTGTTTGATCGGCTGTAAGCTCTTTGTTTACCAAAATAAACTCTATAAAGCTAATTAGATCAGTTATAAGCTTAGTTTTGTTCAGATCCATACATTTGTGGGTTTGCACATTGTTACCTGGAATGTGTCGGCTCTAAATCTAGCCGTCTAGTTGCATATCGGTATCGATAGTCCTTTGCCGATTCCCTGTAGATCGCTCTTAATACATGCTCTTTATACTCGATTTTCTGTCGTTTTTTGTATCGGCAGAGCCTTGCCGATACATCGCATAAGAGTGATTCGAAAATCCAGCCGATACACTCTTGAATTTGATGGTTTGTTGTTTCCTTGTCAATTTACAGGTCAAATTGACTGGCACGCCTTGGTTTGAATCAAGTGCAGTCCGAGCTTGGCGTACTGGGCTCTCGGGCTTGGTGTGTGATCGTTTCGCGTTAACAGTCCGGTGGGGCGTGGAGCATAGCTTGGTCATGCTACAGCTGGTGGAGCTGCCCATGAGCGTCGTCGAGGTCTAACTGGAGGTCGTAAAGCTGATACCCTAAAAACTCGAGCATAGCGTCTCGCACACTAATAGTAGGCTGCAACTCTTGGACCTAACCCTTCAGTGTGCCGATCCGAGCACCTCTGTCGGCAAGCTCGTCACTGGCCTTGTGCATCTGCTCGTCTCTGAGCTGCACGGTCATCTGCAAAGTCTGAGCTTGGTCAACTAGCTGAGCTATAGCCTGTCTTTGGAACACCTAAAGACTGTACAGTGCATTGAGGCACCGTGTCACAGTTCGTAGTGCTCCAACTGGGTCAAGATCCGCTACCATGTTGAGGTGATTGATCCGGTTCTTCCATAATGGATCGCCCTCGTTGGGCACGGGAAACATACCAAACGGAGTAAGCACAATCTCCAAAGGGTTCTGTGCACATAAAGTGGTGAGGGCTCTCATAGCTGCTGTCTCCCAAGAGTCCAAAAGACGGTGCCCGACCACCTGTGTTATGATCGGTGCCCACTCCACATTGAGCGGGTGCTGTGGAATAGTCACAATGACGTTGCAGCGCCATTATCCACCCTCCACAAAGTCGTAGCTCTCGTAGAGGGGTGTGGCCCGTGTACCATGTCGGGCCAAGTGGCCCAAGTGGTGGACACCCGCTTGGCTACCACCAGCAACCCAAGGACGTCCCTTAGGGTATAAACTCATTAGCCACCGCCTAGAATCATTGGGTTTTGTTTAGATCAAGTTTTCCACCGAGAAACCGCTTCATTGTATCTGTGATGACAAGTCCTTTTGCTGTGAATCGGGGCCTCCGTTCTTGTTCTTCACCACTGTGGCAATTAGTCTTTTTGTGATCAGAGCTTGAACCCCATCTCATTCATTGCTTCATACACATATGTAATTTCAGATTGCATGTTTACCCTTTCTTGCTTGTGTTCTTCAATTCGCTTATAGAAAAAGCCTTCTTTGCGAGGTCAATCAAGTTGTGCTTGGTTGATAACCAATGGAACAGCGGTGTAACGGTTGCTGGACTTCCAATCGTGTCTGACTAGAAGCCGGATCGCCAACGTCGAGACTCGACCAATCAAATTTACCCCAACCTCTCGGAAGATCCAGTCAGTCCTACATCAAGTTGTATCAGGATTCAGGTTAACCGTGAGGTATATTATCGTGTGCCCTTTAGATCTATCTTGTGTTCATTACCTAGAATCCACAAAAAGCCCAATAAAAAAAATAATTTCATTGCCCTATAACCCCTTCATGCCTCACAAATTTTTAGTTTAGTTTGCTTTGCTGAATTTAAGTTACTCGTTGTGTCCCCAAGTTCGTCGGGTCTAGGTCTTGTTTTTGGTCCCTTTGGGTCTGTGCTTTTGATTGCGCACTGAAATTTAGTTTTCATAGTACTCTTGCTGCCCAACCCGTGTGCATGTAGCAAAATTTAGAGTGCACTTTGATTTTATAGATAGCCATTTTTGGTTTGAGGAGAAAAAGAAGAAAAGGGTCTTTGCAAAGTACAAATAGTTTCAACTGGAATTTTGTGTCTTGCAGAAATTCTAAAAGAAAACAAGTAAAAGTCAAAGAGTTGCAAAGAAAAAGAGAAAAAAAAGCCGCACCTAGAAAGAAAGGAAAAAAAGTAAAACAAAGGTGTGAAAAGAATTCAGAACTGCTTGCATCCTTTGAGTTCTTGTGCAAGTTGTATCCATTGCCCATTTAAACTAGACTAGATCCAAGACAAGTTTAGGCCTGCGACATAGACTATCTTGGGACCACTTTTTAGTCTTGCAATTCTGAATTAAATTTTTGATATTCATTGCTAACATATTGTAGTCCATATTTCCACCTTCCCATCCTAGAAGTTGTTAGTTGATAGGGACAATACTGGTGTGTTGTCTTTTGCTATCTTCTAACAATGACAGGTTCTTCATATCCACCAACTTATGATGGCATTTGTGCTAATGAGTACATTGAGTGGGAAATTGTAATAGGCAACATATTTGCTACTTGCTTTATGTGTCCAAGGAGGAAGGTAAACAATGCAGCTAGTGTTTTGCGACTTTCTGCTTTAACTTGGTGAGAGAGCTTAAGTCCATTAGATAAACCTCAAACATGGGATGAGATGAAAATAGTTATGAGAGAAAATTTCATTAATCCATATCTTGTAATTAATTCAAATGATGAGGTGGCTCAATTAGATAAGTCTCTTGTTATTCCTCCTAGTGTGCCTAACCTTTTGCAGGATCATTTACAAAAGAGTGAGCATGACATGATAGAACGTGAGGTGCTCACAACCTCATGTAAAAAATCAGAACCATCACCTAATATAGCCACTACACAAGAGGGCTACGGTGATGCTAAACTCATAGAAGGTTAGAGTTCTCTTGTCATGCTAAATTTTTCCACCACTCATGCTATGATAGAGCAAATATTTGTGGAACCTTCGCTTGATTTTCCTTTGTCACAAAATGTTTTGTTTGATGTTCTTTGTGATAAAGATGATTTGCATGATGATATACCCATGCCACCGATGATGAACGATAATGCTATATGTGCATTGAAGTCGAACACTTATGCTGATAATAAATGTGTTATTCAACTAGTGATATTGATGAGCTGCAACTATTATCTTATTTGAATACTTTGGGTTACATTGAATTTGGTGTTCTATGCATTCTTAGTTATTTGGAGAACAAAATTTATGCATATGATGAGTTGCCATGGTGGTCTAGACATACATATTATGCTATTGGAAATATGACAACAATGGAAAATATTTAATACATCGGGTTTACATTTGTGCGAATCTGAATTTTCCTTTTGTTACACAAAATTGTAATCAATTAAATATATCAAATACTACTAATATTAATATGCCATCTATTCCTATGCTGCCTTTTGTTAGTACTAATCTTTTGCATTATAGAGTTGAAAAGAATGTTATTGTCCAAGATCATGTGCATTCCGATCAAGGAGCTTGTAGGATCAGCTTCCAGTACAATCGGCGCCGAGGATAGCATTTCTTTCAAAAAGGGGAGGATGATGAGGACATGATATGTATGCATACGGCCATACTTGGTGATTGGTACAAAGATTACGGAGACCAATAGGGCTTCCCAAGTTGAGAAGGAGACCCAAAGCTCATTCGGTTCGAGTCCCCAAGCTGGAGGACCAAAACAACTCAAGTTCGAATTCCACCTCGGAGTCCAGGAGCAGCACAGACTAAAAATGATGCCCGGTTCTCATACGGAGTCCGTTTCGGACGTTCTAGATATGCATGGAAAGCTAAGGAGATAAGCTTTCCAATGGATCCATACCCATGCAAAAAAACCCTGCTGGAGTCAACGGGAATCATCAAAACAATATGACGTCCGTGAATCTGCTAGGGTGCTGCGCCGCCTGTCTTTTGGGTTGTAGGCCATTGTATCGTGTCGGACCAAGTGGCCCAAGTGGTGGATGCCCCTTGGCTACCACCAGAAACCCTAGGACATCCCTTATGGTATAAACTCATTAGCCGCCACCTAAAATCATTGAGTTTTGTTTAGATCAAATTTTCCACCAAGATACTGTCGTCTTCATTGTATCTGTAAGGACAAGTCCTTTTGCTATGAATCAGGGCCCCCGTTCTTGTTATTCAGCACTGTGGCAATTGGTCCTTTTGAGATCAGAGCTTGAACTCCATCTTGTTCATTGCTTCATACACATATGTAATTTCAGATTGCGTGCTTACCCTTTCTTGCTTGTGTTCTTTGATTCGCTTATAGGAAAACCCTTCTTGGTGAGGTCAATCAAGTTGTGCTTGGTTGATAACCAACGGAGGAGTAGTGTAACAATTGCAGGACTTCGAATCGTGTTTGATTAGAAGCCAGATCACCAACATTGAGACTCCACCAATCGAATTTACCCATACCTCTCGGAACATCGGACCAGTCCTAGAAAAAGTAGTATCAGGGTTCAAGTTAACCATAAGGTATATTATCGTGTGCCCTTTAGATCTATCTTGTGTTCATTACCTAGAGTCCACAAAAAGCCCAACAAAAAAAATAATTTCACTATCCTATAACCCTTTTATTCCCTACAAATTTTCAGTTTGCTTTGCTGAATTTAAGTCTCTTGTCGTGTCACCGTGTTCGTCGAGTCTAGGTCTTGTTTTTGGTCTATTTGGGTCGGTGCTTTTGATTGTGCATTGAAATTCAGTTTTGATAATTCTCTTGCTGCCCAACCCATGTGCGTGTAGCAAAAAGTACAATGCACTTTGATTTTATAGATAGCTGTTTTTGGTGTGAGGAGAAAAAGAAGAAAATGGTCTTTGCAAAGTACAAATAGTTTCAACTAGAATTTTGTGTTTTGCAGCAATTCTAAAAGAAAACAAGTAAAAGGCCAAGAGGTGCAAAGAAAAAGAGGAGAAAAAGCCGCACCTAGAAAGAAAGAGAAAAAAAAAGAAAAAAAGATGTGAAAATAATTCGAAACTGCTTGCATCCTTTGAGTTCTTATGCAAGTTGTATCCATTGCACATTTGAAGTAAACTAGATCCAAGACAAGTTTAGGCCTGCGACATAGACTATCTTGGGACTACTTTTCAGTCTTGCAGTTCTGAATTAAATTTTTTATATTCGTTACTATCATATTGTGTCTACCCAAAGCTGCACCAATACTTCTGTCAGCACAGATTCATCTTGCAACTGTTACACTCAAGCTTGACAACAGATTGTACCAACCTATTGGCTTTGGCAAGAACACTAGCAAGAAGATGGTAAGTCTCTTGGGATATTGCAGTCCACTTTTCCTTCTTCCCATCCTAGTAGTTGTTAGTTGATAGGGATAATACTGGTGTGTTGTATTTTGCTATCTTCTAACAATAACAAGTTCTTTATATCCACCAACTTATGATGGCATTTGTGCTGCCGAGTACATTGAGTGGGAAATTGCAATAGACAACACATTTACTGCTCGCTTTATGTTTCCAAGGAGGAAGGTAAAAAATGCAGCTAGGGTTTTGCGACTTTCTGCTTTAACTTGGTGGGAGAGCTTAAGTCCATTAGATAAACCTCAAACTTGGGATGACATGAAAATAGTTATGATAGAAAATTTCATTAATCCATCTCTTGTAATTAATTCAAATGATGAGGTGGCTCAATTAGATAAGTCTCTTGTTATTCCTCCTAGTGTTCCTAACCTTTTGCAGGATCATTTACAAAAGAGCGAGGATGACGTGATAAAATGTGAGTTGCTCACAACCTTATGTAGGGTTGGACGCAAATCATGGTAGGGGAAAGAGCAAGATAACTTAATTTCTCAAATATTGCCTTAGGCATAATGTTAACACTTGCTTCGAGCTCACATAGAGCCTGCTTGAAGTGTCAATCGAAGATCGAGTAGCTAATTATTGGTCTCCCAGAATCTCATCCTATTGATGCCGCTAATTAACCCCATGATCCTCTTCTTGGTTGTGTGAGTTTCTCGATATAATTAGAGTAGGGTGACATTCTTGGTGGCTCCCCCCATCTTGTAGTTACTGCATTAACACTTTCTAGGGTGGAATCGAGTTGCCCTAGAATTTTCCCTATATCTACGATAGTAGCAGCAGCCAGCTGAGCTAGTTGAGTTTCAAGTATTTTGTTGAAGCTCAGCATATTATTGATAGTAGTGGAGAATCCATCAAACTTGGCCTGAATCGTCTCCAGGGACTTGTCATTGGCGGTCAGTTTCTTCTGAGTTGTGTCACTGATCTTTGCCTGACCGTAGACTAGATCCATTTAGGTAGGTTGGTTGGGATTGAAATTTGAATTTCCACTACCTCCTTGATAAAATGGGCGTGGTTAATTCCACCCCTGACCTTCTTGTGGATGAAACCCTTTGTTGTTGAGAAAAATTGCCTCTTCCTAGGTTTCTAGGCAATCATTGCCCGAATGTCTAGTGTTTCTACAGACCTCGCATGTCATGCGAGCATCTAAGGCTTGAATTGTCCGCATTTCAGCCTTGTCTTATGGATAGCCCTCAAATTTCTTGAGGAGGAGATCAATCTTTGCTGCGAGCATATCCGTTTCCTTGACAGTGTGCATGCCCCACTAACGTGATTGGAGTCGATCGTTGCTCCAATCTTGGTTGGAAAGCATCTTCTCAACTAAAGATGTAGCTCTTTCATTGGCCAGTGAGAAGAAAGCTCCACTAGCAGCTGCATCTACATGATCACGGGTGTCTGAGTCAGCCCGTTGTAGAAACTATGTAATATGAACCAATCATCCATCCCATGGTGCGGACAGGCTAGGATGTACTCCTGAAGTCGCTCCCAAGCTTCAGGAATGGTCTCATTGGACGCTTGCTGAAAATTTGAAATCCTTCTATGAAGAGCATTTGTTTTGCCCGTCGGGAAGAACTTTGCGAGTAATGCCTTGGTGCAATTATCCCAAGTATTTACTGCACTCTTGTTAGCATAGAACCACTACTTCGCTCTTCCCAGAAGAGAAAATGGAAACAGATGGAGTCGGATTGCGTCTTGCGACACTCCCTTGACAACAAAAGTACTGCAAAACTCTAGGAATTGCTAGAGGTGAGCGTTGGCATCCTCATTGGCCTTGTCATAGAAAGGGCTGGCCTGCACCATCGTAATTATGCCCATCTTGATCTCGAAATTCTCCCCTCCAGTGCTAACATCTAGCTCAACAGTGACATTGGTGGCAGAAGGAGCAGTAATCATGGAGTCTTTTGATCCATGATGCAATAATGACTGGTTCTGGTGCGGAGAGTGTACACTGAGGAGGTACAACACGAGGTCGAACTCTTTTTAAAAGTGACTCTAGATTTTGCGTGAAATTTTGCGGCAGATCACAACTGGTCATAGACTACCCTGTTTTCATCACAACAAAGGATAAAACAAGCCAAGTTAGCCTATTTAGCAAATGAATATCCATTTTCATTTTTTTTCATAACCTTGCCTACACAACTAACCTACGCCTTCCCCGATATCGGCGCCAAAAATGCTTGTTGGTATTTCGTATGGTCAACTTCAGATACAGGGTAACAACACCAGAAATGCCTCGACATTTCATAGAGCAATTACTGAAAACAAAACCATCATGAGCCATGAATAATTCCGCAAATAGACGAAATTAACTGTGTAGCATTTTACCCAGAGAGTATTTCGGGCTGTCATTTATATTTTTGCAAGGAAGGCGGCGACTAAGTTGTGTATGTTGGCAAATGAACTAATCTCATGGACAAATGATGCACAAACTCCTTAACCAGACTAGCGAGGAGATGGGCAGAGCTCTCACCAAATCATGATCGAGCACTATTGTGTTGTATGCACCAACCAGTTCAACCCAAAAGATTAAGCTGATGGGGAGAGGTGACCAATTCACTTATTTTCCAACAATCCCCCTCACTTGGAGGCTCTCTCAGGCCTCAGACGTCGAATAGGAGCGAGCAAAAATTATTTTATTTAATTGCGCTAACCAGAATTTGAACTCAAGACCAATAGCTTTGATACCATATTGAGTTGCATGTATCGACCAGTTCAAACCAAAAGGTTAGGCTGATGGAGAGAGGTGGGCAATTCACTTATATTCCGACAAGCACCAGCATTGTAAATCTGAGATCAAGTGGTAAAAAATAATATTGCTTGACTTGGACTGCCTGGCTTACCACTCTTGCCGAGTCTTTAATATATAGAAATAGAAAAACATCACAGTGACTGAAACCAAGGCAATAGTTCCAAATACAGTACACAATACACCAAATGAGCAATGGCTAAAATCACAAACTTGTACACACGGAATATGCAGGTGGATATGATATGGGCTTCCTTTTCTTGACATTGGATGTCATCGTTTATTTGTTGGAATTGTCTTTACTAGATGGAGATTGCAAAGGGCTCCACAAACAACAAGTGGATGGTATCCTTGAGGTTTTGACAGTTGGTGAAATTATCATCCAGGTTGTACATGAACTCCATCGTCCTGGTCAAGTTGAATATGTTCTCCAGTAGCTGCCTAGGCACTGAATTATCAGGGTTCAACCACTCACGGTTAAAATCTTTCCAGGTATCCTCTTTCAGTTCCGCTATCTTCTTGCGTGCAATTTCCATTGAGACACTGTGCTCTTTCATGTAGCTTTTGATGGTTGAAGCAACATGAGGCGTCATTTTCTCTCGCTGCATGCACAAATTAGTGTAATTTTAAATCACCTTCTTGTACAATCTTGGTAAAATTAAGGAATAGTGATAATGTACACGTGAAGTAGTAATAATGTATTGTATCCATATATATTGTACTATTGTTCGATAATCTCATAAGCACCTAGTAGAAGACTACAGAACCAAGTGTTGCTGACAAGTATATATCAGGCTTCGAAGCTCAGAAGTTACTGCTACGGTTTTTGAGAAAATATTTTTACCTCATATGTCTGGAGATCATCCAATAGTCTCAAAATTATGCAAAGTGCCTTTACAATTTTAGGCATGGTAGAAACCCAATCAAAAGAGTCCTTCGTTGCTATGTCGTCCATTCCAACAAAGGAAGCGCATGCCAACAGGTGACATGCACCAGTCCTTAGTGAAACTTGTAGGTGCTCATTGACGGTTCTTGGAATGTATCCTTCATCACGCATTTTTACCTCAGCGTTGTAGCCTCTAACCAGATCTATTGTCTGCAAATCAACACCAGTTAGTACATGGGGAAATTCACATATATGCGGTATTTAAAGGAAAAATCTATTTTAATAACTTTTAAATAAAGATGTATAGATTTAATAATAAGAGAGGGAAATGTAACTTACAAAGTTTTTTAGATAGCGCATGCGATATTTCTCCTCCGGCGCTAGCTCATGGTCAATAGTTTCAAAGCTATCCAGAATTTTTCCAAGTGCATGTTTCATGCACTCTGGGAGACCGTCAGCAAATTTTGTATCCCATCTGTGCATTATTATGTGCCACCAAACATATGAATGTTACATACATGTGCCCGTATAACAACAGAAAGAGATCTAACATACGAAATACGTATCCTTATGGGGTTTGACTCATCTCAAATTGTATATTGTTCACGCAAAGATCTTTGAGTATAGATACAATTATATGTACTCAGACTTCCATATCAGTATCAGTTGTATGAACCCATAAGTACCAGTTCTGCATCACTTCTAGTTGGATGAACTTGTTAGTACCGGTTTCGCATTAATATCGGTTGCATGACCCGGTTCTAAAAGTACCTTTAGTACGGTTGGCAACACCAACGCCTACCGTAGTATAAAATGTCATTTTTTTTTGAAAAGATACTTCAAATTGGGACCTCTTGCCTCATGCATACCAAGCTTATCATCTCACTAATACACCTAATGTGATTGAGAGATATGCTTTCCTTTTGAAATAAACACATGACCCATTAATTACTACCGGCGGTAATAGCAACCGGTAATAAAGGCTATACATTAGTACCAGGTGGTATCAATAACCAGTACTGAAGTACTTGGTGTAACTATTAGTACCAGGTGATAACACCAACCGGTCGGATTTTCATCCGGTACTGCAGTCCTTTGTAACCTTCCATCCACCCCAAATCTATTAGTATGAATTGGCCCTATGTCTAGTTCATACATGTATATTCGGGGTGGTTAGAAGGCCGATTGTCTGGTAGAGTTATGTGCCTTATGCAACATATAGGATAAATGTGTTGCAATTATCTGTGAGGGAAACCCTCTACATTCGAATGCATGAGAATTCAACATTGATACAAAAGTACAAAGATTCTTCAAAAAAAATTTAGTTCACAAATTCAGGGAATGGATATGCTATTATTCAATGAAACATAAGCGGATCCTCATTCATCTTTCTTCAAACATACAATATTTAAATGCCTAAAAATGGCATGGCATTTCAATTTAGTAATTCTTTGCATAAAACATAGTAAAGAACAATTTCAAAATTTTAATTTGTTATGTAGCATAAATTTGTTTTCATCATGGCAAGCTCGCACAAACCTTTCCATGCAGTTGGTGAGTAACTGGCACTCTTCCATAGTTCCATAGGAATCAAATGTATCATCAAATATGGTGGCTATAGCAATCACCATTGTCAATATAATTCGGCCTCGTGAATGGCAAGGTTCGAAATATACTCCGAGTATCCAAAAATAGCACTCAATGACTCTATCTCGTGCAAATGGAAGCTTTGATTCAATATCCATATCCTTCCACCATCTGTTGAATTTTGAAAACTTTATTCATTAGTAAAGGTGTTTAAAAACTTAGTTAAAAGAAAAAATAAACTATACATGAACCCATATTTACAAGATTAACTAGTAAATATTTTCATTTTTTAATACTCTTATGGAACAAATTTGAAACAATGGCAGTACTTCACCTTGTAATGATTTCCAATTCCTGCTGATGATGCAACTGCATAATATTAGAGTTTAACTTTGCAAGTTGCAGTATGGATTTATGCACTGTAACCTCTTTCTCAAATCTGGATATATAATACTTAGACTCATAAATTCTGACCCTTCTAGGGAGGGGAATCTCTAGAGCACATTTGATTTCATGTGCTAATGATCCTTCAAGAGAGGGTAACATTGTTTCTAAACGACTTCTGGTAAATACTATGGCTTCATCTAGTATTATCTCTCCATGGGTTCCGAGATGTGCAGCATTGTAAAGACTCAATAGCTCCACTAGACTTTTCGCAAGAAAGCTCCCCTCTTGATCTTTGAACCTCATAAACACATCTGAGATACAACACAAAATTCATGAAACAATAGTTGTGCAAAATTAGTATTTCCCTTAGTCCATGAATACAGTGCATATTTTGTTTTGAGAATGTAAAACTTTGTAGAGAACTTCCATCAATAGATTCATATTTGAATTTCTTTATGGATAACGTTGAGTTTGTAGCAATTGACAACATACTACCAGAGAAGTAAACAATAAAGTAATCTAGTTTTCAATATATAGTTTCTTATTTAAAAATTTACCTTAAATGCACTATTAGAAAATAACATATTAGTACAATTTGGAAATGCCTTTTAGCACCGAATTATCAACTAGTACTTCGAAACCAAGACTATGTACCATTTAGTATCAGGTGAGCACCCAGTACTAAAAGATATATTGTAGTACCTGCTGGTATTACCAACCGGTACCAAATCGTATGCAGCCAACAAACTTTAAAAACATATTGCAAATCTACCCACACACACGAGCGACATAACAAGTCATGTGTTTTTTTACGCCAAATACACAACCGTGTAGTGAAAAGATTTGAACTCGGGACTTCTTGCCTCATGCATACCCTCCTTAGCATCTCACCTACACATCAATTATAGTTAGAAGGGTTGTGGTTTCCTTCTAAACTAACCTATGGTAGAATCTTTATTACTTGGTGGTAACAAGCGTTACTCAAGGCTATGCATTACTATCGGTTGTATTGATGTTACCAACCCAGTACTAATGTGGGTGTGCACATTAGTATCGGTTGATAACACTATTACTAATATGTTGATTTTTTAGTACTAAAGTTCTCCATACCCTTCAATCCACTCCAATGCCTACCGGTATATTTTGGATGGACCGATGACTTGTTTTTTTTTCCCGAGACGCCAATTGCTTGTTTTTTAGTAGTGATGGGTAGACAAGGGAGTAAGTAAAAATATAATAGAAGGTCTAACTTCATGTGGACAAGCTATTAAAAAGAACATCTGCTACATAACAAATATCGGGATTAAAATTAGTGCAATAGACAAATATAAACAGTAAAGGAAATTAACAAAATAACAATAATTCCAAGTCGTCCTCTAGTTTGCTATTAACTTTTATGATGGAATGATTCATATAATTTATTTCATCCATCTATACAGTAATTAGTGACACGGATGTCTACAAAAGTTTATTGATTTTCGGTGACTTTTTTTTCTTTTATCACGAAGATTGATTATCTTCAACTTCTCGATCTAAAACAGCTTGTAAAACAATAAATACTTACATATCAGCAAGAAAATTATTACGTTATTTATTTCAAACACTCTCGATCCATACATGTATATCTTAATTACCTGGTGAAACTCTGTGTCCGTGCTTACGAAGCTGATAAAACCACATAGCTACCGTGTGAAGATCACAGTCAGTAAGATTAGCAGTCCTAATTTCAGTCAATGTAGCATTGATGTCATCTTCGAACAAATAATCCAAGCACACACGCTCCAACGCATCGATGAGTTGTAGTCTATGATGAAGGTCCCAAGCAACTGAACTTGCTACTATTTTTGCCACGTCTTGCTTCACTTTATCTGCTCGTTCTGCTGCCATCCATGTCTGCAAAAAACAGTATTTAAACTGAGCAGATATAACATGCATTATTAATAATGCGGTTAGAGAGGAACACTATATTATTTGTTGTATCCATCATGGAAATATTTTCAGTTAAACAGATTGGATACAGATGAATATCATTGATATCATATTTGTTTTCGTAATCCTTTATCTGATTTGCAGTCGGAATGGATAGCTGCTCGATACAAATACCAATGCGGATTGTCTCGGTTGTGAATAAATTGTTGTGTTGAATATGGAACTTGTTGGGTGCGGACAAGATCAGGACTCGAATATGTGTTCGGATATTGAGTAAAGGCATCATCCTTAATACCAAACATCATATTGAACTGACCCATAAGTCTAAATTCTAATTAGATTGTGTTTAAAGAGAGAAATTAATAATAATCTACAAGTGTGTGTGTAGGCCAAGAAGACAATATCTGAAAAGAATAAAAATAAAAAGAATGTGATGCAAATATAAATAAAAGGGATAGATAAGCTACAATCCACTAATAATAATTTATAGTCACGCCCAACAGAACAGAAGAATACAAATCAGCCTATTGCCCTGGCCAAATGGGAGCCGCACGGCCCAAAGTAGCACCTAAATTCCTGAATTAATGGCCCGCGCACAGCTGGCCAACCTGGTCACTCACGCTGATGGCCGCTTGGTCAACATGCCGCATGCATGCATGCGCGGCATGGAAGCGCTGCGCTGCTGTTGCTGTGCATTGGCGCATGCAGTTCACGCAGGACATATTCAACCGGATGTTTGTCCGGATATCAATATGCATACTATCTGAAAAATTACCGGATATCCGATATCAGAAGGATATCAAACCTACTATTTGCATTTGATATCCGATAACATATTCAACTCCGTATCCAATATCCGAGAAAAACCCTGGATATCTATGAAAAATATCCAAATTGATATCTGATACCTCTCGGTTGCATGGTCGTTCGGATGCATAGAATGACAATTAAAATTTCACATGTGGAGTTGCGTGCTCTGTGCGAACATCTATTTTGTAACATGGAAGTATACGATGTAACAAAGTATTATATTTTTTATTGTTACATGAGGCAGATTTATTTAAACTTGTCTGTTGAGGCAAATTGCACTTGCAATCAATCTGTTCGATCAAACAGGAGAGGAATTCCTGGTTATCTATTAAAAAGGATGAAAAGTGTTTCTTTACATGGGAACAAAGAAAAAGGGAAATGGGAACTATGAAACACTATGTAGCCGTATCTCGATGCTAGGAGAATTGGGAAGGGATCACTACTATGAAAACGGTTTTTAGGTGAGTGAAAATATATTTCTAGGGGCGGGTGCCGTACCCGCTCTTGTTTCTCAAATCAGCTATGAATGCTGTTTGCAGAGGCGGGTAACATGGCCGCTCCTGGAAATCCATTTTCAGAGCGGGTCACCCATCACCCACACCTGGAAATCCATTTTCATGGTCGGGTGAGGGTGGGTCACCCCTCACCCACTCATGGAAATCCATTTTCATGATCGTGATGAGAGGGTGACCCGCCTCTAGCAATAAGACTGTAAAAGAGTATTGTAAACTTGGATTTGGTGGTGGTTGAAACTAGGGTGTTGCCTCTAGAATGTAGAGGGTGAAAATTCTCGAAGCCATTTTAGTACCGGGGCGAAACTCCAACCGTACTAAAGTTACATTCATGTTTTGGCCACTACTAAAATAGCGCGTCCATTTAAAACCGATCAATGGCACTACACGATACTAAAGTGTAACATTTATTACCTGTCCATTTCTTGGTCCGGTACTAATGGTCGTCCACGGGTTACTTCGAAACGAAAGCATGTCCCAGCCAATCATATAAGATGCGTAGGTGGGATGGTAAATAAGCTACACATGAGGTTAGAGGTTGTGAGTTCAAATCCTCGCACATGCATTTAAGGTTCTGAGTTCAAATCCTCGCACATGCATTTTCTTGTAAAAAGTTTACTTGACTCATGATGATTTGCATGTGCGGGCCTCTTGGTGGTTCGATATACTTTGTTTTTGTTTTTTCTAGTTGGTGCTGTTAGTACCGGTTGCCGCAACCGATACTAATGCCAGTTTTTGTAGCAGTGATCCATATTCAATTTACATCCAAAGTCAGCTCACTATTGTTTTATAAAAGGGTTCCTGACAACCCCAACAAATCGTTAAAGAAAACGAGTCATTAATAAGTCTATGCGTACGTATAAAAAATATGGAAGTCGTCGATGAACCTGCTGTTTGGAGGAAGCTGCTGTGTCGTAGTAGTGTAGGAAGAAATCACCCCATATAGAAGGTTGAAAATTGCATGGGTTCTTTCCCAAGCCATCTTTACGCTCCTCGAGGTTATCATGGTCTGTTACCACTGAACGCTGTTGCATTTGCTGGCGACGCAGCGTGGTTTGCCTCTGCTGCCGAGGCCTCCAAGAAATACATGGTCGCCGTGATGTGGCAGGTGCTACAAGGAAGCTCCCATTGCAATGCCCCGGTCTTAGGGAGAAGGTGGTCATCACACTGCCTTCCATCTCCAATCTTAGCGGCGCGGTTGTTGTATGGGCTAAGATAATATGCAAATGCGTACCTGAGATACTGATCTGATGAGCCGTCATGGTTTATATAGAGCCCTCAAAGGGGGGGGGGGGGGGGGGGGAGGTAGGCGGTGTACCGGCATAGCCCTACTGATTTTTTTTCCCGATCGGACCATCATCAAGCAGCGCAACATGGTTCCACTTGACTAAGCCCCCCCCCCCCCCGCCCGCAAAATGCAGTTTGCCTCACTCCCTCTACAAGAACTCGTCTAGTATTATTCCCAGAATCCTCACAATTTTGCTGCTGATGAACAGTTGAAGTACAAAAGTTAGGTGATTGATCAAGGCGTTGCTCCAGCAAATCGTGTGGCCTGTAATATAATTACCGTGCTGCCTGCATCGCGCCAATTGCATTCGAGATGCATCCTAAGCATGAGGGAGCAATTATTAAGTGGCAACGATAATTTCGTTTGCATCTCCGAGTACTACCGAAACCAGCTTTAGTCCCTGTTTAGAACCCCTTTAGTTTCGGTTGTAGCAACCGGAAATACGAATCCGGGATTTGAGGTCCCGGGCCTTTAGTCTTGGTTGTTACAACCGGGATTAAAGGGTGTGTGACTCTAAAAAAATTGGGTCCTTATCTCGCGCATAACTTTCACTGCTACAAAAACGATTTGTAGGAACATCTGTTTTTTAGAGATGGGTCAAAAAGTAACCTGCTCCTGTAAAGTGTGCAAGGTTACTATGGAGGAATCTTCACTCGGTTGGTGGTATACCAACGGGGACTAAATATTTTGAATTTTTAGTTCCAGGTTGAGCCACTAACCGGAACTAAGTATAGACTTTTAGTCCCGATTGGTGGCTCAAACTTTGACTAACGTTCCACCGGCCTCTGACTTTTAGACTCGGAACTAATGCAAATATTAGTCCTGACTTTTAGTTTCGATTGGTGGCTCCAACTTTGACTAATGTTCCACCGGCCTCTGACTTTTAGACTCAGAACTAATGTAAAATATTCGTCCCGGGCACTACTATAGAATAGGCCTTTGTTCCAAGTCATTTATCCTGGTTACCTTTGGGCCTGGGACAAAAGGTGGCTTTTGTCCCGGGTCCAAAGGGTAGCCGGACCAGCGGGGGGGACAGGGGCCTTTTGTCCCGGGTGGAGCCACCAACCCGGACAAAAAGGCCCCCCTTTTGTCCCGGTTGGTGGCTCCACCCGGGACAAAAGGTCCAATCCCTTTTATCCCGGTTGGTAACACCAACCCGGACAAAAGGGTGACCCTTTTATCCCGGTTGGTGTTACCAACCCGGACAAAAGACCCCTCCACGTGATAGTTCAAAAGGGAGTTATTCTTTACTGAGTCACATGTACTACTTAGTTGAGTTGGCAAGGAAGCCATGCTCTAGGCAATAGGTCGTGGGTTCCAATCCCGCAGGGCGCAAATATTTTTTAGCGCGAGGGACATTTTGTCCCGGTTCTACCACCCGGGACAAAAGCCTCCAGCGCTTTTATCCCGGCGGCCGAATCCCGGTTCCAAAACCGGGACAAATAGCCCTTTGGAACCGTGACAAATGGCCCGATATGTAGTAGTGGGGCTTAACGCCCTGGGCGAAACTAATGGAGGAGATCGATGTCCCATTCTGATATTTCAGTTGCACCTTTCATCTATGTACACCACAAGTCCGTGTTAATGACATGGAGACCTAGACTTAGCTTCATAAAGGCAAAATCCATGCAGCAATAATGTAAAAGGTTAAAATGATCCAAAGTTTTTTGAAAGGTGCTGCTTCAAGATATGGAGCCTTCAAATAGTGATTTCTATCCTATTTGCCATACTTTTGCATAAATAAGAGAAACTAGTAAAGGTTAATTTTACATCATGGATTGATGGTCTTTACAACAAGAAAAATGGAAGAAAAGTACTATTCGTAGTATTGGACAATAAAAACTTCAACAAGAAGAAATCAAAGTGTTTTGACAAATGACATGGAAAATTGTCGCCGCAGAACACACGTTAATATAGGAGCTCTAGCAAGTACATCCATGTACCAAAGGTGCTACATATTATTGGATTATGCTGCTTTGGTGGCTTCTGACAGAGATGTGATTACATGAAACTTAGGGTGCAACTGAACCGTTTGTGGAGGCCATTCGACAGGTGAAAAGCATTCTCAAAGCTAAAAGAAAACGACAATGCATTTTGCAGTGTACCTGGAGTCAAACATGGAACACGAGGTGCATATTTTGTAAACTACTATCATAGTCGCATCTGGTTTCTTGAAACTAGAACTCTTTACCACCGTGCACCACCCTGCGTGCCGACACATGGCGTTAGGACCTCCAGTATGCAAATTGTAGTATCTGAACTCACACCACACACCACGCACACTCTCTATCTAACTACTACCTCCGTTCCAAATTATAAGTTATTCCAAGAATCTTGGAGAGTCAAACCATCTCAATGTTTGACTAAAATTATAGAGAGAAACATAAAGATTTATGACATCAAATAAATATACTATGAAAATATAACTAACAAAGAATTTAATGATACTTAATTGGTATCGTAAATGTTATTATCTTGTTGTATAAATTTGGTCAAACTTGAAAAAGTTTGACTCTCCAAAATTCTTGGAATAACTTATAATTTGGAATGGAGGGAGTAGAAACTACAACTTATACAAATATACCTATTGAGCGCAAAGTGGCGGGTATGTCATCCCGATCATTATGGTCCACGAGCACTTAAGGCTCCTCCTGGAAATCCTGGCTAGGTGCAGTGCGGGGGGTTCCCACACCGGCCGGCCTCCAGTTTTGCTCGCTCGCTCGCACAGTCGCACTCAGGCACACCACCTCGTCCCGTTCCTCTCTGCGTCTCTCTCCAGTCTCTTTTATTTGTTTCGAACGAACACTCTCGTGTCTCTATTGCTTATGCTGCCAGGAGGTGGGTAGCACCGCGTCAAACAGTTTGGACGGGAGGGCGTTGCTGGCAAAAGGCCGCATTCACGTGAATCTCGAGCAGCTAGGGTTTCGTTGGCTTACTATCTTTGGTTAACGTGATCCTACCAACTAGGCCGACTAAACAAAAGATAGATATAATATTTGTGGTTAACGTGATCCTACCAACTAGGGCGATTGGAGATCCACTTAAATTTTATAAATAAAAGACAGATATACGATACTATAGCAGGACACAAGAGGGGAATCTCTTCTGTTCTTGTACCCAATAGGTGCTTTTGCTAGCAGACACTCAAGCCCCTGAAATTGATTTTTGTCCATAAATTTTATATTTGTTGATGAATGCTGTTGTGTTCTCAGATTGTTGAAGGAATAAACGTTCTCATACAGACAAGTATCTAGAATATCATTTGTTTTTCTGAATATTAAAAACCATGCCGCCAGCAATTTGCGGTGGTGAAAGTGATAGCAAAACGTATATTAGTTACTCCACGTAACATAAAGCTATCAATTTGAAATGCTGATCACGATAGCAAGCATATATATTAATGCCAACGTGAAACATAATTTGATCCATTGCGTCAAGGTAGGATAGACCATACAAGTCATTGAATCCAATATAAAAGTTATCTGGCGGTTCCAAAGTGGCATGTTTGAAACTGTTCACCAATGTTCTTGACACCATTTGCACTCTCAAGCATGTGGAATTGTACAAGGCCTGATATGCGGGTATAGTAGACTTTAGATCCTCCTTAGATAGCACAGGCTCATTAGGCTTGTATTTAATTAGTATTAGCCTGCACTACTACAAAAACCATATGTAGGAATACCTCGATTTTTCCAGAGGCGAGTCAAAATTTAACCCGCTTCTACAAATGGAGCAGGGTTACTATAGGAAAAGACTCGCCCCTGGAAACTCGCTGGGCCCTGAAAACGGCACCCATTTTCAGGGACAAGTGAGGGGGTGACCCACCCCTAAAATTGTCTTCTTAAAATCATTTAATACAAAACTTCCATAGCAAAATAGATTAAAGAAAATTGAAATTTGTACCCTAGGTCTATTGTTATGTGAATTAGAAAAAAAATATAACAAGCATATTTCAGTATATATATAGTGATTAAGAGTTTGGAAAGCACAAAGTGTGTCTTGAGTTGTATGGATAATACTATGGGTTAGCTATACATTGTGGTTTCCACACTCTTAACCATTATATACACTGAATTGTGCTTTTGATATTTCTTTAGGTTCTATAGGTCACAATAGGCTTATGGTACAAATTTCACCTTATTTTGATGTGTTTTGCATTCTTTCTCTAAATTAAATGAATTTGAAAACTAAAAAAAATTGTAGGGTCGGGTGACGCCCCACCGGCACCTAAAAATCCATTTGTTGGGGCCGATGACATCCCCGCCCACCCATAAAATTATTTTTGAAAATTATTTTGAATATTCGTTTAATTAAAATATTGCAAAATAGATCCAAAAAGTGCTATTTTACCCTAAGTTTATTGTAACCCGTTGAACTAGAAAAAATATAACAAACATATTTTATTATATATAATGGTTAATAGTGTGAAAACCATAAACTGTGCCTTGGGTTGAAAAAGATACTAGCATGGGATACATTGTTGTTTCTATTGAACTATTAGGCAATTGAATGATTAAATTCCGAATGAAATTAATCATGAAAATCACAAAGACTAGCATGCATAGATCTAAGATACTAGACAACAGAAGCAAAACAGCCAAGATCTCGAGATACATGGTTATAAAACAGATCGGATCACCGAACATGTACTGTGTCATGGCAACAGGGTGTCAACGATGGTGAAACTCAACTGTTGGAGCCGATGAAGGCGGTTGATCCTTGAGGCGACGGGACTGCTTATAGGTGTGGAATATTCTAGAGTAAGGGATAGTGCATGGATGTATCTTACCTCTTTTGTAACTACCCGAATAGGCGTAGAACTAGCTATAATACAAGAAACCTACCCGGTTTGATTGTAGTTGGACTCCAACAGTACCCGGCTAGGACTTTCCATGTAATCATGTCCCCCTAGAGTATATAAGGGCAGGCAGGGGGGCCCCTCAAAATATAACAACACCTAAGGCAATACAAGCAACCACATAGGACATAGGGTATTATGCACCTCGCGGGCCGAACCTGTCTAAATCCTTGTGTTCCTTGCACCATCGAGTTTCAGAGCTAGTCGATTCCTTGCCTACATTCCAATTGCTAAGGATATTCCTGAGCAAGTATAGCGGCTAAACACCGACAGCTGGTGCGCCAGGTAGGGGGATTCGGCGAGTTCAGCAGCGAATTCGATGGCCACCTTCGCTTTCGGCACTATGTCAATTGATCAAGTCACCACCTTCATTTTTGGCTCCTGGGTCTGCGTCGCCAATGGTTCAGGTAGTTTCGATAGCCACCGGAATGACCCCAGCGAGCCGAGGACGATCTTGACAAAAAGTGGAAACTTCGTCGACGAATCAAACAATCCCGGCGAGATGTTGCTTCCCGACGTTGCTAAGGAGATCGAGGTGGAACTCGACTTCAATTCGGGTTCCGCTCTGTCTCAGATTGATCTCAGCTCGAGCTACAGTTGGACTCAGATCGATCACAGCTCGAGTTTCAGTCAGGCTAGGACTCTTTTCGGGTTACGCAAATCATCTGCTTACCAGGAGATGATCAAGTCCATCTACTCCACATACGTAGCTAGTTCAGATTACCCATCTTACGTCAAAAGTTCTCACGCCACCGCCAGCCGGGAGGCACCTATTTTTAACGTATACTCAGATTCAGATGAGGATGTTTTGACGTATACTCAGATTCAGATGAGTCATCCTCAGACTTACAATTTGGATCTAATCATCGATGCCCTCGCACAGCTCCAAGTCAAGTCCTACAGCGGTTGGAGGCCCGCAGAACTACTCGACCACTTGCGAGAGGTCGCCATCATTGATGATTTACCATACAAACATGGTACACCCCTTAATCCCGTTCGGAAAACAGGATGGGGGGGGGAACAGAACTAGCCGACTATGGATCAGACCTTGACAATTACTCCCTGGAATGCCATATCTACGTGACCATCCTCAACGAGCATGATCAGGACAACCTGACCATGAACGCCCCACAAGATGAAGATGAGGCTAGGAGAACAGCACGCTGGAGAAAGAATGAGCGGAGGTCCCAGCGCAGAATCTGAGCAACCGATCGCTGCGCATGTTGGACCGCGTGACCTCAACCAAGACTTCGACAATGTGGCAGCACCAATCTTCGACACTCCCATCGCTGCGATGGCTGAGGCTACCATCCGCCTCATGCAGATGCCAAGGAACATAGAGACAGACCGCATAATTCAACTCACTCGTAATGTTGTCATGCAGCTCGAACGACAAAATTCTTTTTCCTCAATACGCGGCGCAACTTCCAGGGCCACAACCTCGTCAACTCCGCAAGCCACGCACTCCAGGTGGTCACCGCTGCCACCACCAACAACAACAGCAGAGGGTCCAAGAGGAGCAAGGAGTCACCAGTGCCGAACGCCCAAGGGGCGAGCGACCCACGGGTAACCAAGCTCCAAGGCTACAAAACCAGGGTCAAAACAATTAGCGCGGCCATAACAACGAGGAAGTGGCAACTTTAGGGGTCAATGCTTGCGAGATCATCAACGCAAGACGTCAAGGGCGCCTCTCTGACAATGATGACCGCTTCCCAGCCCTCAGCAGCGCTTTCGCTGATGCTGAGTACCCGAAAGACTTCAAGCCAGCAAACCTTCAGAAGTATGACAGTAAGCAAGATCCAGCTTAATGGCTGTGTTTGTATTCGACTGTTATCAATGTTGCAGGAGGAGACACCGCCACCAAAGTCCTCTACTTCCAGATGGTGCTGGAGCCCACAGCTCTCACATGGCTTGAGAGTCTGAAGTCGGAGTCCATCCACTCCTGGGAAGACCTCAAGAAAGTCTTCGTCGATAACTTCCAAGGATCCCTGGGTCGGGTAGCTACTCGCCACACAATTGCAATGTGCAAGAAAGAGCCTGGCTAGACCCTAAGGTCCTACATTAAGCGCTTCTTCGACACAAGGGCCACCATCGCAAACGTCTCCGACAAGGATGTCATTGACTACTTCCACGATGGCCTCACAACACAATCTCTTTACCGCGATTTTGGACGAAATCATCCAGAATCAGTGGTACAACTATGTGACATGATGAAACGTTGGGCGGACGAAGAAGAACAAGAACGCAACTACTTCCCACGCTACAACAACGACAACAACGGGAAGCGCAACAATGATCGTGGCAGCAGCAACAGCCAGCGGGACCAAATGTGCAAACACAAGCCAGACGACGTTGTCAGGGCTATCGACCGCAACCCATGCGGCAAGAAGATAGGCAAGCCTTAGGATCAGTTCGATAAAATCATGCATAACAAGAAGTGCTCGATCCACTATTGACGGCCATTATACACCCATTATGGCCGCCAACCATTGCAAATAATGAAGGAACCTGAAGTATTTGAGATATAAAGTTCACTTAAACTAATGAGTTCCACGAGTTTTGGTGATTTGAGATGTTTTGCACGACTAAGCTGAAAATATGCAAGAAAACACATTAAATGGAGCATATGCAATGATGGTGAAACATGGATACACTATTAAACCATTGCAAACATTCACAAATGCCAAATTGGACAGCACCATGTTGAAGAGCTCATCTAGATGATCAAAATGGACACTTGGATCACCCAATTTGGAGTCCGGACCGAAAAATTATGCCTACTGGAAAATCACCGACGCGGCCCTACCGGGCCGGGCGGCATGACTTAGGTCGGCCGGCCTGCCACCTCCCCAAGTCACTTCCAACTCATCATCATAGCCTTGGGGACTCACCAATGGACCCCCAAACACTTGGGAGACAAACCAGAAGTGAAAGTAAGACCGAAAGGCCGCATATGTCCCTCCGCTGGGCTCCAGAAGTGGCCACTCGATGTTGGGTTGAGCATCCAAGGATTAGGCCTGCACTTACATGCAAAGAAACACAAGTAGAATCAATGCCAACCATTGGATGGAAGATAACACAAGTGGAGGGGTGGATGAGCTTGTCACATGGATCAAAGAACCCACAAGTCAGCGCCCAGATCATCAAATGTCAGCGATATCCATCCCAGGAGTAATGTGGACCGTTGATCTATGATGTCGGCGAAACGGAGAGCCAACGGGCTCTGAAGGCAGGCCGCCCGGCCTCTCCCGAGCCACCCAACATGGCTCAACCGTTTTTGGACCAAGGACCCAAGGAACCGACACCATGAGGCAATCAGAAGCGTCCATACGAAGGCGGTGCTCGAGTGGCGGCATCCCCAGGCCGGCCGGCCTAAGGGAAGCCGGCCGGCCCCACTTTGTAGCGTTTCAAGCTGCCCTTTTGCGTGGAGTTTATGCCAAGAAAGCCTTAGCGTACACTTGTAGATACCTCAAGAACCGACCTCCGGAGCACTATAAATAGCAGCCCTCACCTCACTTGCAACACACGGAGAATTGGAGCAAGTCCTGTTAGAAATATGCCCTAGAGACAATCATATTTCCTTGTATGCATGATTAATAAAGTGTTCCTTAAATATTCATGGATGAGAACTTGTATTGATTAATACTTATATCAAGTATTTGTGAAACTCTTTACTTGTATGAATATTCTAAAGTGTTCCTAGTTTGAGTTCAAGTGAGGACACACATGCATATTAGACTAGCACATGTATTAGTTGATTGACTACGTTTCACAAGTCATGGACATGGGGATGTCAAACTAATAATGTGGGCTCATGTGAGACATTAGACTGAACTGACTCAACACGAGATGATGACCATCTCAATGTTTGACTAAAATTATAGAG
Organism: Panicum virgatum; assembly: GCF_016808335.1. Classification (NCBI taxonomy): domain Eukaryota; kingdom Viridiplantae; phylum Streptophyta; class Magnoliopsida; order Poales; family Poaceae; genus Panicum; species Panicum virgatum. Next base: position 33,521,741 of record NC_053145.1, on the reverse strand, counting down.
AGAAACATAAAGATTTATGACATCAAATAAATATACTATGAAAATATAACTATCAAAGAATTTAATGATACTTAATTGGTATCGTAAATGTTATTATCTTGTTATATAAATTTGGTCAAACTTGAAAAAGTTTGACTCTCCAAAATTCTTAGAATGACTTATAATTTGGAACGGAGGGAGTATAAACTACAACTTATACAAATATACCTATTGAGCGCAAAGTGGCGGGTATGTCATCCCGATCATTATGGTCCACGAGCACTTAAGGCTCCTCCTGGAAATCCTGGCTAGGTGCAGTGCGGGGGGTTCCCACACCGGCCGGCCTCCAGTTTTGCTCGCTCGCTCGCACAGTCGCACTCAGGCACACCACCTCGTCCCGTTCCTCTCTGCGTCTCTCTCCAGTCTCTTTTATTTGTTTTGACCGAACACTCTCGTGTCTCTATTGCTTATGCTGCTAGGAGGTGGGTAGCACCGCGTCAAACAGTTTGGACGGGAGGGCGTTGCTGGCAAAAGGCCGCATTCACGTGAATCTCGAGCAGCTAGGGTTTCGTTGGCTTACTATCTTTGGTTAACGTGATCCTACCAACTAGGCCGACTAAACAAAAGATAGATATAATATTTGTGGTTAACGTGATCCTACCAACTAGGGCGATTGGAGATCCACTTAAATTTTATAAATAAAAGACAGATATACGATACTATAGCAGGACACAAGAGGGGAATCTCTTCTATTCTTGTACCCAATAGGTGCTTTTGCTAGCAGACACTCAAGCCCCTGAAATTGATTTTTGTCCACAAATTTTATATTTGTTGATGAATGCTGTTGTGTTCTCAGATTGTTGAAGGAATATACGTTCTCATACAGACAAGTATCTAGAATATCATTTGTTTTTCTGAATATTAAAAACCATGCCGCCAGCAATTTGCGGTGGTGAAAGTGATAGCAAAACGTATATTAGTTACTCCACGTAACATAAAGCTATCAATTTGAAATGCTGATCACGATAGCAAGCATATATATTAATGCCAACGTGAAACATAATTTGATCCATTGCGTCAAGGTAGGATAGACCATACAAGTCATTGAATCCAATATAAAAGTTATCTGGCGGTTCCAAAGTGGCATGTTTGAAACTGTTCACCAATGTTCTTGACACCATTTGCACTCTCAAGCATGTGGAATTGTACAAGGCCTGATATGCGGGTCTAGCAGGCTTTAGATCCTCCTTTGATAGCACAGGCTCATTAGGCTTGTATTTAATTAGTATTAGCCTGCACTACTACAAAAACCATATGTAGGAATACCTCGATTTTTCCAGAGGCGAGTCAAAATTTAGCCCGCTTCTACAAATGGAGCAGGGTTACTATAGGAAAAGACTCACCCCTGGAAACTCGCTGGGCCCTGAAAACGGCACCCATTTTCAGGGACAAGTGAGGGGGTGACCCACCCCTGAAATTGTCTTCTTAAAATCATTTAATACAAAACAATAGCAAAATAGATTAAAGAAAATTGAAATTTGTACCCTAGGTCTATTGTTATGTGAATTTGAAAAAAAATATAACAAGCATATTTCAGTATATATATAGTGATTAAGAGTTTGGAAAGCACAAAGTGTGTCTTGAGTTGTATGGATAATACTATGGGTTAGCTATACATTGTGGTTTCCACACTCTTAACCATTATATACGCTGAATTGTGCTTTTGATATTTCTTTAGGTTCTATAGGTCACAATAGGCTTATGGTACAAATTTCACCTTATTTTGATGTGTTTTGCATTCTTTCTCTAAATTAAATGAATTTGAAAACTAAAAAAAATTGTAGGGGCGGGTGACGCCCCACCGGCACCTAAAAATCCATTTGTTGGGGCCGATGACATCCCCGCCCACCCATAAAATTATTTGTGAAAATTATTTTGAATATTCGTTTAATTAAAATATTGCAAAATAGATCCAAAAAGTGCTATTTTACCCTAAGTTTATTGTAACCCGTTGAACTAGAAAAAATATAACAAACATATTTTATTATATATAATGGTTAATAGTGTGAAAACCATAAAGTGTGCCTTGGGTTGAAAAAGATACTAGCATGGATACATTGTTGTTTCTATTGAACTATTAGGCAATTGAATGATTAAATTCCGAATGAAATTAATCATGAAAATCACAAAGACTAGCATGCATAGATCTAAGATACTAGACAACAGAAGCAAAACAGCCAAGATCTCGAGATACATGGTTATAAAACAGATCGGATCACCGAACATGTACTGTGTCATGGCAACAGGGTGTCAACGATGGTGAAACTCAACTGTTGGAGCCGATGAAGGCGGTTGATCCTTGAGGCGACGGGACTGCTTATAGGTGTGGAATATTCTAGAGTAAGGGATAGTGCATGGATGTATCTTACCTCTTTTGTAATTACCCGAATAGTCGTAGAACTAGCTATAATACAAGAAACCTACCCGGTTTGATTGTAGTTGGACTCCAACAGTACCCGGCTAGGACTTTCCATGTAATCATGTCCCCCTAGAGTATATAAGGGCAGGCAGGGGGGCCCCTCAAAATATAACAACACCTAAGGCAATACAAGCAACCACACAGGACGTAGGGTATTATGCACCTTGCGGGCCGAACCTATCTAAATCCTTGTGTTCCTTGCACCATCGAGTTTTAGAGCTAGTCGATTCCTTGCCTACATTCCTACTGCTAAGGATATTCCTGAGCAAGTATGGCGGCTAAACACCGACAGCTGGCGCGCCAGGTAGGGGGATTTGGCGAGTTCAGCGGCGAATTTGATGGCCACCTTCGCTTTTGGCACCATGGCACTTGATCAAGTCACCACCTTCATTTTCGGCTCCTGGGTCTGCGTCGCCAATGGTTCAGGCAATTTCGATAGCCACCGGAACGACCCCAGGGAGCCGAGGACGATCTTGACAAAAAGCGGAAACTTCGTCGACGAATCAAACAATCCCGGCGAGATGTTGCTTCCCGACGTTGCTAAGGAGATCGAGGTGGAACTCGACTTCAATTCGGGTTCTGCTCTGTCTCAGATTGATCTCAGTCCGAGTTTCAGTCAGGCTAGGACTCTTTTCGGGTTACGCAAATCATCTGCTTACCAGGAGATGATCAAGTCCATCTACTCCACATACGTAGCTAGTTTGGATTACCCATCTTACGTCTAAAGTTCTCACGCCACCGCCAGCCGGGAGGCACCTATTTTTGACGTATACTCAGATTCAGATGAGGATGTTTTGATGTATACTCAGATTCAGATGAGTCATCCTCAGATTACAATTTGGATCTAATCATCGATGCCCTCGCACAGCTCCAAGTCAAGTCCTGCAGCGGTTGGAGGCCCGCAGAACTACTCGACCACTTGCGAGAGGTCGCCAGCATTGATGATTTACCATACAAACATGGTACACCCCTTAATACCATTCGGAAAACAGGATGGGGGGGACAGAACTAGCCGACTATGGATCAGACCTTAACAATTATTCCCCGGAACGCCATATCTATGTGACCATCCTCAATGAGCATGATCAGGACGACCTGACCACAATCGCCCCACAAGACGAAGATGAGGCTAGGAGAACAGCACGCTGGAGAAAGAATGAGCGGAGGGCTCAGCGCAGAATCTGAGCAACCGATCGCGCGCGTGTTGGACCGCGCGACCTCAACCAAGACTTCGACAATGTGGCAGGCCCAATCTTCGACACTCCCATCGCTGCGATGGCTGAAGCTACCATCCGCCTCATGTAGATGGCAAGGAACATAGAGACAGACCGCATAATTCAACTCACTCGTAATGTTGTCATGCAGCTCGAGCGACAAAATTCTTTGTCCTCAATATGCCGCGCGGCTTCGAGGGCCGCAACCTCGTCAACTCCGCAAGCCACGCACTCCAGGTGGTCACCGCTGCCACCACCAACAACAACAGCAGAGGGTCCAAGAGGAGCAAGAAGTCACCAGTGCCGAGCGCCCCACGGGTAACCAAGCTCCAAGGCTACAAAACTTGGGCCAAAACAATCAGCGCAGTCATAACAATGAGGAAGTGGCAACTTTAGGGGTCGATGCTTGCGAGATCATCAACGCAACACGTCAAGGGCGCCTCTCCGACAATGCTGACCGCTTCCCTGCCCTCAGCAGTGCTTTTGCTGATGCTGAGTACCCGAAAGACTTCAAGCCAGCAATCCTCCAGAAGTATGACGGTAAGCAAGATCCAGCTCAATGGCTATGTTTGTATTCGACTGTTATCAATGTTGCAGGAGGAGACACCGCCACCAAAGTCCTCTACTTCCAGATGGTGCTGGAGTCCACACCTCTCACATGGCTTGAGAATCTAAAGTCGGAGTCCATCCACTCCTAGGAAGACCTCAAGAAAGTCTTCGTCGATAACTTCCAAGGATCCCTGTGTCAGGTAGCTACTCGCCACGCACTTGCAATGTGCAAGCAAGAGCCTGGCGAGACCCTAAGGTCCTTCATTAAGCGCTTCTTCGACACGAGGGCCACCATCGCAAACGTCTCCGACAAGGATGTCATCGACTACTTCCACGATGGCCTCACAACACAATCTCTTTACCGCGATTTTGGACGAAATCATCCAGAATCAGTGGTACAACTATGGGACATGATGAGCTTGTCTCGGGATTCTGGAGTCGTCATCGGAAGTCGGGTATAAGCTCTTGTGTCTTTTCCTTGGACATTTATTAATATAAGTTATCTTCTTTATCTTTTCGAGTCAGCTTTACCTCCCTCATTTATTTGCCTTTTCATGGTATCTCACTTGTGTGCGGAAGTAATCCTCTAGCTTAGGCTTTGTACCTAGCTTGTTTATCGGGATCTTATCTTACAGGTTTTCTCGCCCGGACTAGGGAGGCTCAAGTTAGTTCCGTAGGTTGAGGGGGATTTCTCTTTTTCGCGGGTCAAGAGAAATCCTAACACCAAGTACGGATGTGGTGCTTGAGCTCAGTGTTAGCTAGAAAGCGTGTTCCACCCCACAGAACTGTTGTGGTAGTTGGTAGGTGGTGACAGCCCTATCCGTCCTTTGTAGTCCACCACGTTCGGGTGTTTTCATAGCAGTAGTGCAGGTTGCCGTTGGACTCCCCTCTCATCCCTTTCTGAAGTCCTTCCTCTTATAGCTGCCGAAGTAAGCTCTAGGTTCCTGATAACTAGTTAGAAGCAAGGTTTAGTCTAGAGAGGCTAGCTCGATAGTTTAGAAGTGTTTTAGGAGTCTTTCTCGCTCGTTGTCCTCCTAGCTGCTTACCTCTCTAAGGATTAGAGTCTTCTATGTTAGCCGGTTCTCGTTGGCCATTATCTTATCCTATCATATCAGGCTTACCCCCACTAAGTTGGTTAGTTGGCATCTCTAGTAAAGTTTGTCATTCAATTCTTCGATACTCTTTAACCATTGTGCTTCCGTGAGGAAATATACGATACCCTGGAATACTCCAAGGTGAAGTGCTACAGCGGTGATTCTGTGCACTTGCGAAATCCATATTCTATTGAGCGTAAGAAACGCCAACAAGCATTTCTAGCGCCGTTGCCGGGGATGCAATTGGCTAAAGATTTTGTTGAATAGTTTGACAAAATTTACTAGTTTGTCACCGCTAATTTTAGCGGGATTACCATTGGTCTCGTATCCTTGTGATTTCTGCAGAGCAGTGCAGGACCAAATTCGATCTACCATATCACTTCAACTCAGATCCAGAAAGAATTGGGTGAAATTTTTTCTATCAGAAGAAACTTTCTTAGGATCAAGGTTTGACAATACCAGCTTCAATACCCATGGCTCAGAAGACACTCTGTCAATTCTCAGCCCTGTCCAATAGCCATATCCCTACTGGACTGAACAATTACCAAGGCACTAATGGTTTTGAGATAAAGACTGGGCTTGTCAACATGGTTTAAGCAAGTCCCATATGTGGAAAGGCATCAGAGGATGCCCACGCTCATCTACAGAATTTTCTAGAAGTGAGAAGCATAATCAACCCAAGAGGCATTACGATGGATAGTGTTCGTCTTCGACTGTTCCCATGCTCTTTGCTTGGGAAAGCAAAGACGTGGTTTTACACCTACAAGGAAGTATTCAACACTTGGGATGCGTGCTCCAATGCTTTTCTGGTCAAGTACTTTCTGGTGGGCAAGACCAATGCCCTTCGGAACAGGATTTCCAGTTTTGAACAACTCCAGGACGAGACAGTCCCGGAAGCCTGGGAACGTCTTTAGGAATACATTGTAGCATGCCCACACCATGGCATAGAAGAATGGCTTATCATTCAGAACTTCTTCCAAGGCCTGAACCAGCGATCGCAAGATCACATGGACACAGCACTGGAAGGAACATTTGAAACAGACCGGGTTCCCGAAAGGTGAACCCGACTCTCTGTATCATCGTGATAGTCCCTGAATCAGTAGCTATCACATACAGAACTCATTTCAATCGAATATCACAAACATAACTCACGTCTACAACATCACATGGGTTTATTTAATTACATAATCCAAAGGATTGTAATATGAATCTCAGAGTACAAGCCCCTTGGGCTAAAAGAAAACAAACAGAAAGCAGAAACGACATCTAGTCTTCTGGGCAGACTTCATCTTCACGAATCCTCTCGATCCGTCT